>NC_080767.1:41809588-43059588 GCF_020826845.1 Diceros bicornis minor
GGAGACGAGTGGCCAGCCCTCTCTGGGGTCTGGGTCCCTGGGCCTTGGAGACGGAGAACCTTGCACATACGAGGAGCCCAGGCCAACGTGGGCCCTGCCTCTAGCAGGCCTTGGAGTCTCCGCAGAACAGGCCGCATCTCCATGTCCTGAGCTGTTCTTGAGTGCCCTGGGGTTTCCTGCCAGCCAGTTCCCGCCAGTTCCTTCCTGCCAGAAGGAACAGGGTCAAAGTCAGTCTCCTCTCACAAGACAGCGCTCGGACCCTGCCTGAGCACAGGAGGGCCGTGTGGCATGCGGGAGCCACCCACCTCCCTCCTCTCCCCTCTGCTCTGGGGCACCTGGCACCTGCTGGCAGCATGGATGGAACGGCAGTGACACGGACACGGGGGAAAGCTGGGCAACCCCGTGAGGCCGTCCCGGCTGGCACTGCGCTCAGACCCGTGAGCAAATGAGCTGTTTCCAAAGCAGTCTTTCTGAGTTTCTCTCATTGGTCCTGGAAAGACAGCTGGGCCGGAACCCAGGAAGGGTTGTTGATGGCACTTAGATGGGGTGTGTCTGATGTTCGCAATGCTCAGTACGAAGTGGAGTGAGTCTGAGAATGTTTAAGAACGTACCACGCCGGTCCCTGGGCCCGCTCAGAAACTGGAGCCGCTGAAGTGGTGAGCGGGGGGCGTGGGGACTGTGCCCAGCTTAGTCACAGTAGGCGCCCTTGTGATCCGGCCCTGGCCAATAGTTGGGAAAATATGAGATGAAAAATAGGGCAAAGCCTCCCCGGTTCTCCTCCCCCATCCACCTTCTGGTCAAGAAACATCCTAAGGAAGGAAGGCGATGACGATCCGCTGATTCTCACCCATCGTTAGGATCGCACGGGCGTTTCCTTAGCTCCGTGGTCAGCTCCCCCAGTGAAAAATAGGACGAGCCTGAAGCCACTGGGTGGGGAGGGAGGGAGACGCACCAGGACTTGGGAACAGTGCCTGGGACTGTTGGCCACCAGGTCCTGATTCAGCGTGGGAGCCCCTGTCTGCTCTAGGACCCTTCCTCACCCAACCCCCGGGGCCACGTCTCTAACCACGAGTGGGTCCTCAGCTTCTCAATCACAACCACCTAGACTCCATTGCAGGGGGTCAGTGCCGCCTCGTGCCTGACACATGCCACCTCTTAACCTGCATGCACCTTGGCCTGTCCCCTCTGCCCACTCCCTACTGTCCTCTCAGACCTCGCCAAGCAGCTCTCCACCTCCAGACACTCTGCACCCTGGAGCCCCTTGGTGCTCTCACCCGTGCCCTCGCCACCGTCTTTCCTCCCCAAATTTTTCCCAAGGCCCCCAGGCCCCAGCTCAAAGGTCCCTGCCTTCTGGAAGTTTCTCATTTCCCATCCTCTAGGAGAAGTCATTGCTTCTTCTGGTGTTCTTTTAAGTCCTTCATCCATCACCCTTTCTCCCATCTGCCCCTTCTTCCCAGCATCTATGATTCTCTTACACCCAATATTTTCTTTGGGATTTTGGGGAGGGGATGGTATTCACTAAGCCCAAGACAAAAATATCCAAAAATCCTTTCTTGCTTTCTTGTCTCTGCTGGCACTTCGATTTTCTTCAGCCACAGAAGTCAGAGACACGCTGACTCGTGACATCGAGGAGAGGAGAGGAGGGAGGGGTGGGAAATACCTACTCCTTAATGAGGGCCTCATTAGCTGGAAGCCCTCCCTGGGCTCTCACATACCGAGGCAGGACAAGCTTACAATTAAAACTTTTAAAAGTGGGAGGTATTTTCATACTTTAAGTTTACAGATTATCTTGGAGTGAGATGGCATACAAACTCATCCCCACGAGAGAGAGGAGCCGCTACTCACATAAAAGCCCTGAGTTCCATAATACCATCCATGCGGCCACGGGTGTTCCTGACAAGACAGAAACCCGTGCAGGCACATTTAATTGTTCTGTCATCACAGCTCCAATTACGGGCCGATTTCTTCGTCATTTCCCCTTAATGACACAGGAAGAAACACACGTACAAATACTTGTTCTGAGTCACCAGAAAAGAAAATCATGGCCCGATAGGTCCAGAATGGATTTGCTGTCTCAGACTGAGTATTTGCTAGGGAAAATATTCCTCCAGGATATTAAATACGCAAGAAAAATGGTTTCATCCAGAAAGCAAATAAAACAACCCGTCTGCCACTAAATCTCCCAGATTCCAATAACCGAAAATATTGGCTGGTGCCAGAACATCTGTGGATGAATTTTCTTTATTAAAAGTTTGGCCTGGAATCAAAACCTGGCCGTTGTTCAGAGTCCTCGGAGGCCGGAGCCTGAGACACTCAGTTCTGTGTGCGGCTGGACCTGGAATTCCTCTTCTTGAAGGAAGCCCATGCCGGGTGACCCCGCACGGGTGCCCGTGGAATCCTCCTCTAGCTCCCACGGAGTCAGGATGCCCGTGTAGCATTCACGGAACGCATGCAGAGAAGGTGGCTCTTCTCGCCATCCCAGCTCTTACAAGTGAGCTGGAGGGAAGCAGTTGCTGTGGGGGGAACGGTCATCTCTTGGGTTCTTGGGAAGTGCAAGGTCACCCGGAGGTGCCAGGCTCTGCCCATGAGAAGGGACCCCAAAATTAGTGGCAATGGTTATTTCAGACAGCCAAACATGCCGAGCTGGGTGTCACGTTGTCGTCTTTTCTTGGAACACAACTTAATTCCGTTTGAAGGTTATAAGTGGTAGCTTGAGCACAGACCACACTTGGAAGCGGATATTAGCACCCATGCCCGCCCCCCATGCGACCTCTCAACCTCACACCATGCTGTAAAGTGGCGCCAGGCTCCTTGTCCTCCAATGGAGGAATTCTCAGGGCAGCTATCTTCCGTCCCACGAAAGAGTGTTTACGTCCACAAGACGGCACGAGCAGACATGGAGACGCATCTGAAACGTTCCGGGCCCTCACGTGTCGCTGGACAAGGCGGGTGGACGCTCGGGCAGGGGCTGAGTTTTGGACAATGGATGGTTCATCATGGGGAAATGAATCCCCTGAGGCAGCTCTCAGAGGCTGGGGAGGGAAGGGATCTGGGTCGGATCCTTGTTCAGCCACCTGTGCAGGCATGGCCCAGAAAGATGTGGCACCTTTCTCTGAAAGAAGCAAGATCGGAGGCGGTGGCCCTGGGGCCTGCTGAGCCGTGAAGAGCGAGACTGAATGCCTGGACGTGACGGAGGAGGGCTACCCCACTACCCAGTGAGCTCGGAAGCCAGATGGTCCATCCGATGCCATGTGTCATCAGGCCCAGGCAGAGCAGAGCCTTCTGGTTGTGAAGGAGCTGGGGCGGATCTGCTCACCATCAGATAAGTTGTCCCTTCCTTGGTGGCCCAGACCTGCAGTATTGAGGAGAAAGTCTCGTGGGAACAGTCTCCATTTGGTTTCCTGTGAGTGAGTTGTTTTTAAAAGGGTCCCCTGTAGCAAGATTTTGTTTTAATAAATCCATTGTTAGAGATTATTTTCACAGGCTACAAGAATGAGACAGGGAGAACTTCGAACTCAATAGTAAAGAGAGGCATGAATTGGAGCCCACATCCCACTCTTCTTATACAAGGGCCCCCACTTGGATATTACTCTGCATCTTGCTGTTTTCACGTAACCGTTTTTCCCACAGGCAACTTTAGTAACATGGAACTCTACTTTATTCCTTTTCATCGCTGTGTGGTATTCCATCGTGCAAATGTGGCTCAGTGTATGCAACCAGTGCCCCGGGGTGGGTATCTGGGTTATTTCTAATACTCTGCTCTTAAAAACCATTCCTCCATGAATAACCTTGTGCAAAATCACATCGTGTCTTTGCATATGACACATGTCTTTGGAATAAAGGGTCTGAGGGCAAATGTTTGTGTTATTTTGCCTGATGCTATTGAACACCCTTCCACAGAGGCTGGACCAGTTTGTCTCTCTCCTCGCGCTGGACAAGAGTGCTGGTTTCCCCATGGAGTGTTCGGAAAATCTTTGGGAGTTTTCCACTCTGGGAGGTAAGAAGTGGTGTCTCCGTGCAGCTTGAATTTTTATTTCTCTTACTAAGAGTCAGAGCGGTATCTTTTCACTTGTCTCGAGGCCAGTGGCAATATCTATCCGTGAACTTTCAGTCCTGCCTTTTGCCTATCTTTTCCTCCTCGCTTGTTGGTGTTTTCTTTCACACAAGCATGAGGAGCTCTCTGTATGGGTGGAAATTAGCCTCTGACTGTGATTCCGTGGTTGCTAATACTGTGTGTTTGTCATTCTTTTCTTGATTTTGGTTACAGTGGCTTTTCTTTAATGTAGTCAAAGTTATCAATCATTCTTCTAAAGCTTTCGAGTCACAGTCAGGACATTTATAAGGAACTTACCCTTTTCCTCTGGCGCTGGTACGTTAAGGCTGTCACTGCCTCTGGGTTTATGTCGTGTGAAGTGTGGGTCCAGTTCTATCTTTTTGCAAAGACCGCCCGGCTGTCCCAACACTATTTATTAAACAGCCCAGCTTTCCCCCTGAATCCTCTGCTGAGTGTCCCACGTACTGAGGTCTGTTTCTGGGCTCTTCTCTTAGTTAGTCTGTGTTTGATGTTGTCACTGGAAATTCCACCCCAAGGCCCAAGGGTCCATTTACATAAGTTTTGCTCCGGGTGAATATTCGTGACCTCTCTGATGCGGGCCGTAGTCCATCGCTTTTCAAAGGGCTCTTTAAAGCCTTGTGTACGAGGACACAGAATCCCTGTGATGGTGAAGTCTCACCCAGGATAATTACTAAATCTGAGGGGGATTTTTCTGCCTTCCCTGATTTTGTCGGATCAGCAAAGATTAAAGTGGTTTCGGGATGCTGCGTCTCTGAAGCAGCCCTGTGTTGTTCTGCATGAAGTGCCCACATCCGGAGACTTGGCCAGGACTCTAGAGCGAGGTGAGGGCCTGTCCTCGGAAGGATCTTCGGGGAAATCCCCCGCCTGACACGGTGTCGCCGTCTCTCCATTTTACAGAAGCCGACTCGAGGAGATGAAGCAGCAGCCAGAACCGCTGACCCCTGGCGGGCTGGGCCCTGAACCGGGGCCCCTGCGGTCTGCTCCTCCCGCCCTCTGCTGGCCCATTGGCACACACGGCCTGTCCTCCAGCTGGTACGTCACCAGACGCTTATTCATCACACAGCAGGCAGCGGAAGGTGCCAGAACGGTGTGCCAGCCAAGGAACTGGGCTCGTCCTGCAGCCCTGGGTGCTGGTGAGTCACTGCTGCTGGGCGCTGAGCAGGGCGGCCAAGGCGGGCAAGGCCCCGGCAAAGGAAGGCCGAGACTGGCGTCTGTTCCTGCTGCACCCTCGCTGGGGAAGCTGGCAGGTGGGGGAGCAGGCCTTTTCCTCTGTGTGCCCTCCCTCCTGCTGCCCCCACCACGTGCACACACATACACGTGTGCACAGCGCAAGGGCACACACGTGAGCGCACGCGCACACACACACATACATTCCACACACCCGATCAGACGCAGAGCAGCTGCAGGTTAGCAAGCAGGCCTCGGAAGGTCACGTCGCTGCTCCTTCGAGGTTAATGGAGCTGCGATCCACCCGCCCGCGTCCACCTCTGCTTTGAAGACCTCATCCCACCTGCCCCGGCCTCCCAGGCCCCCCAGCCCCGCCCAAGCCCTGTGCCATCGCAGGAGGGAGGGGCCCAGCTCAGGCGTGAAGTCCCCCAGACCTGGGCTCCAACCTGCCTCCACCGCACACACCCCGCCTGGGGCCTGTTTCCTCTCCCCACACTGGGCCTCGTGGGAGGGGTACCGGGGAGCATTACATCTGATG
The DNA here is from genome assembly GCF_020826845.1 of Diceros bicornis minor. Classification (NCBI taxonomy): domain Eukaryota; kingdom Metazoa; phylum Chordata; class Mammalia; order Perissodactyla; family Rhinocerotidae; genus Diceros; species Diceros bicornis. The sequence continues at coordinate 41,815,369 of NC_080767.1, forward strand.
CTGTAGATGTTCCCCATGCTCAGGGACCTCCGCTCGGGCTGGCGGGAGCACCAGGCATCACGTCAGTGACTTCAGGGGTTCCGGCCTGAAGGACCCTGTGGCCCTCTCAAACCTCCCTCTCCTGCTTAGTGAGACCTGTGTCCTCCACAGATGATCCGCAGCCCTCTGATCCGCCTCCAAGGCACCGCCATCCCCACTTAGCAAGCAAAGACAGTGAGGCCCAGAGAGACTAGTTAACACCTGAACAAGTTAGCACAGCTAGTTAGTGACGGACCTGGGACAGGACTACATCCCCCGACACCCAGCCTTGGGCTCCTGCTGAATGAGGGGTCGTGTTTGGAGAAATTGGAGCGATGTCACGCAACTGTCTTCTAATTGGCCAGAGTTTCCAGAATTGCCGGGAAGGACACCTGCTCCCCCCGCAACCCCGGGGTCCGTTTTCGTCCCCAGTCGGGCAGGAGGGAGGGCTGTGGCAGCACAGGAGCCTCCAGCCGCCGGCCCTGCGAGAAGAAACAGTAACTTCGGTATTGATGGTCTCCTTCCCAGCGCGGACAGAAAAGAAGGCCGCCAAGGGTGATGTCGCTGCTGCACGTTCTTCATTGTCTCGTTTTTGCTTACTGAATTCTTGTATCATTCCTGGAGGATTCCCCTCCTCTGTCTCTCTCTCCAACAGCTTCTCGCTTCAAGGACGTCAATGGTTCACACAGATCTCCTGAAAAGCACGTTCTTTGCCAGCAACTCCAGCACAGACCCCTCGGCTGTCCCCGAGGCAGCAGACTGCAAAAGGTGCCCACTTGTCCGCTGGCGTCGCGACCCTGCCCTTCCCGCCAGCTCCTCGTCCCTGCTGCCGCCTCCTTTGATTAGCGGGACAGGCTCTCCTGTCAGCTCCCGGCCGCTTGTCTTGCTTAGGCCGGTGCCCACGGGCCCCGCTAAATTGGCTGTGGCAGGCCATAATAAAGAGGAAAACTGCGGCTGCCCCAGGTCATGCGGAGGAGCCGACGTTAACTCGGGAAGGGCCGGGAAAGGAGACATTCTCGCAGCTCGGCGGCTCCGGGCCTGGCTTGCGCGTCTTGGAGCCTCAGAAATAACTGACATGGCCAGACCCAGACTTCCTCAGTCCTTCCTCCCAGAAGGCTGTCTGTCTGCGCTTGTCCCCGGAAGGCTGGTCTGAAAGCTGCCCTGGGCAGCGATCCCCGATGTTCAGTTCTGCAGATGTTTAAGGCGTGCCGAGCTCATGCCAGAGGCTCAGACATGACACCCCGGCCCCCAAGGGGCTCTCAGTCCAGCAAAGGAGACAGAGACAGACAATTCCAGGCGGTGCTCACAAGTCTCCGATTCTCAGATACAAAACCAGCAGCTAATTTTGCCCACAAAGATGCAATAAAATAACAAAACAATTGAGGCAGCCTCTTGGAACCATTAGCGATTCTATCACTACAGGCTTAAAGTAATCTGAAAGGCGATTTTCTGGATAACAAACATCTGTTCTTAGAGGCTCCCCTCTCTTGCTCTCCTCCGTGGTGTGGGCTTTTGGGGGGAGCCATTTCTCACAAGGGAAGACTAAAGGGACACACACAAGTGTGACGCCCAGAGAGTTTCCGTGGACAGTGGAGGAGGTGGTGGATGCGAGAGGTCAGTGTAACAGAACCCGGCTCCAGCCCGGCCAGCTGTGCGACAGAGGCCACTCAGCCGACCTGGAGGGGCATAGGCTCCACAGCTACGGATCAGGATTGAGATGGGACCCACACTCGGATCGCCATGGGGAACACGGGGGCCAGCCCGTGCACCAAGGCAGGGAGGCCAGACATGGGCACCGGGGCCGGGGGCCTCAGGCTTGGGAACGACGGGGGCTGTGAGACGTGGGCGCTGGGCGCTGGCTGGCCTGGCTCGATGCTCCTCAGTGTTCCTCAATGCTGAGGTCAGCGTGTACGGCTCCGGGCTGAGCCCCTCGAGTTCATTACCTCCTTTGGTCATCACAGCAATCCATCGCATAGGCTGGGAGCAGGAGGTGACCCCGAGCGAGCCTCAGGGGCAGGCTGGCAGCGCTGACCACCTTGCCATACCCACGGACCAGCCTCATAGACCGCAGAGCAATGACTGGGGCAACGACCCCATCGCGGAGCCACGAGGCCACGCGTTCAAGACGAAACTGCAAATGTACGTGTTCTGGTGCTCGTCCCCAGCACCACGGGGCTGCAGCCTCATGCCCTCACTGGCCATTCCCTCTGCCTGACACACCAGCCCAGGTGTTCACCTGGCCAATTTCTTCTCCACCTACAGATCAACTCAAGTCAACAGAGCAACTCCTTCATGAGTGTCTGTCTGTCCTGCCCCCACAGAAGACACTCCGAGGGAGATGTTCACCTCTCCCACCAGCTCTGTGCCTGCAAACGTTGGCAGGAAAGTGAATGATGGGGTGCACCCAGCCCCACGACGCAGAGAGGAGGAACGCTGGGACAAGGTGGGAATGGGCCTCCAGAATGCAAATCAAAACGTGGCCGTCGTCAAGTCTTCATTCCACTAGAGCAAATCTTTCTAGACCTCCTCGGAGGTTCCCACCGGGCGCTGAGCTGGTGGGAAGGAGAAGAGGTTGTTGGTCCCCCTCGAGGCCTGTGGGAACCATTGGGGAGCGGGACCCAGCCTGTTCTGGCTCCTGCCCTCTATTCTGGCCGCAGGGCCCTGGGGACATCCTGCCACGATTCTCTGTGATGTGCAGGGTGGAGTCTGCATATCTCCTTTCTGCTTCTCAAAATGAGAGTTGGGTCATGACACAGAAAGGAAGAGAAGGACCCAGGAAGCCCTGAGTTCCAGGCGGGTGGAGGTCTGTCACACACCCTCTTTGCCTTTGCTTCAGTTTGAAAGCACCCCAGCCCCTCCTCAGGGACGGCAAGAGGAAGCCAGGGGCTCCTTTCCGCTCTCCACCCCCCAGCCCTCCGGACCGTGCAGCCTCTCCCCCGCCGTCTCCACAGCAGGAGCAAGAAGCAATTTGGTGTGTGTGAATTATTCAGAGCAGCTGAAATGAGATGAAGAATTGAGGCAACGTGTACAGATACCAAGAATCAGAAAATAGATCCCAACTTGAAAATATTCATAGGGTTGATCTTGAAAACAAATTAGCCGTGAGTTACAGAAACATTATTTGATTAGATGCAACCAGTTGTTTCGAGAATATTACTCATAAATTGTCTTCCTCCAAACAGGTTTACCCTGTGCTGTTCTGCAGGTTTTAGGGTAACGTTTGCTGGCATCCACCTCCCAGCTCCCCGCTTTATCCCCAGAGCTCCTGGAGGGCAGAGGGCCCTCCGACTTCCTCACCACGGGTCCCCAGGCCGCGCCCCGCGGCAGGCACATTGCAGGCGCCCAACAGCCCACCGTGGGTGGATGAAGTCAAATTTCCAGTTACCTTACATGAGCCCCTCACGTACGTCCCCACCCTGGCCCCAGACTCTGTCTCTGACCCTGGAAATCCCAAACCATGACCTCCACAGGCCTGGTCCGGCCCCAGCCTCGGATCTCACCAACGTGCCTCGAGGCAAATCGCTCAAGCAAATGGGGTGGGTGCCCCGTAGGAATGGTGCAATCCCCGTTATTGTAAAGTCACCCCAAATTGGGTGCTGCGGCGTGGGGTCTGTAGCATGCTCGGGACCATTCTCGAACACACTGCTCCTTTCAGCATAGCTGTGAAGGCTCCTGTTTGCCCCGAGATGGGGGGCACGCTCTGTGGGAAAAGTAGGAGAGCGCGGTCCTGCAGATATTAAAGCCATCAGGAAACAAAAGAGCCAGGCAAATACCTCAGGAATCTAGAATTTTCCCTGCAAGCAAGTCAGAGTGTCACAGCCACCAGGTCTGGTCTAGAACGTTCCCTAATTGTAGGTTAGGGCAGCACGGCCACTGGGTCTGGCGGCCTGGGGAAATGGACGTTGACACAGCATGTGCCATGGCGCCTGGGAGAACCTCTCCACGACTCCTCATCAACCCACAAGGATGAGAGGTGAGAGGCGGGTGTGCTCAGGGAGCTGGGGGTGTGGTCAGGGGTTGCCCCACCTCAGACTGGCTAGCTGAGCACCTGGTATATTCAGCGCCCCGCCGGGAGCCACGGGGAACAAAAAGACCCATAAACCCCGATGTCTGCACAGAGACGAGAGGGCTCAGGGCCTCGTGAATGGCCAAAGGGCCCAGCTATGCCACGGCTGCTTCAATATGCTCCGTGGTCCGGCCATAACTATCTTCCCATGGCTGACTGTGAGCTCGGGGGCTTCACAGCGGGATCGGGGAGGGCAGGAGGTGAGTTCAGTTGGGGAAAATGGTCCACGTCAGGTGTGATGAAGGGAACCGAGGCACAGGACTAGGACAACGGAGAGGCGAGTGGGGCACCAAGGGCAAAGAACTTAAGAAGGCAGCTGAGACCAGCCAGGTGGCTGGTGGAGGAGCTGGGCTGGCCACCTCTGTTTGGTCTCCATTGTGGCCTCATTTCAGGATGAGAAAGGACTGGATTCCTTCAGCTTTCAGAAGTGGAGCCACCAAGGGGGCAGGTACAAGGAGGGGTTTCGGCTGGTGCAGGGAAGAGCCTTCCCACAGTGGTGAGCTTCCTGGCACTGGCGGTATGCAAGCAGAGGGGAGGAGATGACCGGCGGGGTGCTGAGGAGATGTGCCACTGTATGAAGGGAGGGGCCGGATGGAGTGATCTCCCGTTTCCCTCCAGCTCCGTGTGTGTAAATCTGAGTCTCCCCGCAGCCTCCGCCCACTGAGTTTCATTAACGGGCCGCCTGCAGGCTGCGGCTCTCCCTGGGAGCAGGGCCGGCGGGGTGGGGGTAATTTCCCCACACTGCTCCTCCAAGAGCACCGGCCCCACCCCGGGACCATCTGTCCGAGTACAGCGCCAGATCATTTTTAGATACAGCAGCAGCATGACCGAGAAATCTCTCTGGCTCCGGACGGCCTGCCCAGCTCCCCGCAGTCAGAGTGCACCCCTAGACGACCTTCAGCCTCCGTCTCAATGTCAGCAGAATCTGATTGTATTGATTGGAGAGGCCGGGCTTGTCGATTTCCTACGCGGGGTGGGCGGAGGGGGGAAAGCGTGCACTTTCTGTCGCCTTCTTAAACAAGTCATAAAATGGATCATGCATGTAAAAGGGTGACATAAAACACTGCCCGGCCTCGGGGAGCTTCGCGGAGTCCGCCGACTTCATAAATCAGAGGGATGAGCTGCAGAGGATCCTTGGTCTCCCTTTCTGGGTGTGAAATGATTGACTTCTCAGTGGGGAGAGAAGTCGGCCCAGATGTCCCCGAGGCTGCCAGGGGGCACAGGACAGAGCCCTGGGAGGGGAGACCAGGTTTTCTAAAAGGTGCCGGCCAGGGCTGTGGACGACGGCCCCATGCCGGCCCCGAGCCTCTGGGGTCGTTCTCGCTTCTCTCGAAGAAGCAGCAGGGCGTGGCACTGGCCTCCCCTGACTCAGTCACGGCCACCCTTCTGGACACTGGCCATTTCCAGGGGCCGCCTGTGCTGCTCTTTACAGATTTAGAAGAGACCCCCTCAGTGAAGGAACAGTGTCTCTGACCCCAGGTCTGATGGGCGGGCTGTATTTTTTCTGACGCTCTAGGATGGAGGGCAGTGGAATGACGCCACAGCTTTCCTCTCTCTTCCATGCGGTGCGCAGGGATCCAGGCATCTCCATCTGTGAGCCTCCAGGGTCTTGGAGAAGGGGGACATGGTACCAAAGAGCAAGCGCCATGCGGTCTCCGTGGCTGCCTCCCGTTTCATTGGCTGGAGTCAGTCCTATGACCCCAACCTGCCTGCAAGGGGAGCTGGGAGACGTAGTTTCCTGGATCTTGGGAGAGCACACAATGGGGGTGAAGGGAACCAGTCCTCGCCATGGTTGTTGAAATAGCAAACATATCTCCGAGTCCCTCTTGGGACACACCCAAAAAACGCTAGCTTTGGCTTCAGAGAGGCTGGGGTACAGTGCTGGGTGATCTCAGGCAGGCAGCTCAATCTCTCTGAGCTCGCATCTCACGTTTTCGTTATCCCAGGGGAGAAGCTCACCGCCCAGCACTGCCACGTCGTCTTTATGTCATTAGCGCATTTCATCTTCACTCTCGCAGCAATGTGGGGCGCAAAACCCGCCAGCGTGGACTTGGCAGGTCCCCCTCTCTTCATTCCTTCGCCACTAAAGGAGGGGCCGGCTGGGAGACTGGCTCCAACTCTGTACCCATGCAGTGGGGAAATGGGTGACCGCGGTCCCTCCGGGGAGTGAGCGGGCTTTCTCAAGGACACAGCCAGCCCTGGACGGACGCTGCAGCTGTGGGCAGGGCGTGACGTGCACGTGGCCTTCAGTTCTCGCCACCCTCTCAGGCAGGTGCCACTGCTTGCCCATTTTCAGGTGGGCACACCGAGCTGCTTCCAGGCCTCTCCAAGGGCACCCAGCTGCGAAGCATCTGGACCCCATCGTGGGCAGTGGGCAGCCACTGAGGGCGCTGAGCGGGGCACGGGCCACCCTGGTGTCTTAAGTTCAGGGCTGATGAGGCAGACTGTGCAGCAGGCAGCCGGAGATCACCACGCCGATGTCCACCCCAGAAATGGAAACTAAGTGGCTCCTGAAATCCAAATAAGAGAAGATCAAGCCACAGCCAGAACAAGGGCCTTCCCTGGGTCCTGGACCACCCACAGAGCTGGGCAGGCGCTCACCCCGGGGCCTCTGCAGCAGCCCGCGGCACTAGTGAGTGGATGCCCGCTTTTGTGTCTCGGGAAAAGAGCAAACACGTTTTCTCAGGAAACCAAACCAGGGCAGAGGAGGGACAGAGCGGGGAGGGGCCAGAGCTCAGACCTGGACAACGACAAGTTGGCCCAAGCAGAAGACCCCAGTGGAAGCAGCCGCGCCTGCTGGCGCCTGTGGGAAGACCCCCCTGGTGGGGCCCAGAGACCCTTGATCAAGGGCAGCAAGGGGCCCTCTGCTCGTCTCTCACCGTTGGATTCGGGCCTCCATCCCGGCTGTGGCGGTGCTGAGGCTGACACGAGCAGCCTGTTTCCAGGCCTCTGGCCGTATTATTTAGTTGCTTAATGATGGCGGGAGGAGCAGGGAGTAATCACTCGTGTTAACATCTTATTCACTCTACATCTGTCACGATGTTTTGCGTCCACAATGAAAGAACACTGTGCTTCCAGCTTATCTGATGGCGGAGGTCAGCTCAGGGCCTCGGGCCGTAATGAGGATCAGGCCCCCTCGAGCCCCAGCCAGGTGGGTTACTCAAGGCCCCGGGGTGCCATTCTCAGGTTGAGCAGAAGCTGGAGTGATGGGGGTCAGGCTGGGTCACACGCAGACAAGACTCTGGCAGACGCAACAACAGCCCCCAAAGACGTCCACATCCTAATCCCAGAACCTGTGAGTATGTGACTTTACAAGTCAAAAGGGGCTTTGCAGTTGTGACTAAGATAAGGATCTTGAGATGGGGATGATCCTGGATGATGCGGGTGGGCCCCGTGTCACCACAAGGGTCCTCACGAGAGGGAGCAGGAGGCTCAGAGTCAGAGAGAAGATGTGAGGACAGAAGCAGAAGTCAGAGGAGAGAAGACCCTGCTGACCCTGAAGCTGGAGGGAGGGGCCCCGAGTCAAGGAACGTGGGTGCCTCCAGCACTGCGGCAGGCAAGGAAATGGATTCTTGCCCACGGCTTCTGCAACTAAGGCAGCCCTGCCGACACCTTGATTTTAGGACTTATACATTTGTGTTATTTTAAGCCACCAAGTTTGTGTAAATTGTGACAGCAGCCACAGGAAAGTCATGCAGGCTTGTACTGCCCACTCCGGTCTGGGGGATGCTGCAGGGAGAGAGGGACCTCGGGGGAGGGGGGGAGTGGGGGAAGGGCGTGCTCTGTCCAGAGGCATAGAAAGGCCCCCGGCTCAGACATCTGCCTTTGGCTGCTCCCCAAAGAAGGGAAACCTGGGCCATCCCCCTGCCAGAGCCACACCACTTCCCACAGGTGGGAGGGGGAGCAGGGGACACGGGGGTTCGAGTCTGGCCCGTTGGGATCTCCTTCATCATCCTTACAAGCCTCGAGACTCATCACTCTGAATGACCGATGGGAAGGTCCCTGTGGGGTCGGGGTGGTGGGTGCGTGGATCCAGCGGTGTTCGGGCAGCTCCTCCCTGGGGCCCCGCCACCTCCAGGTCACAGCGCATCATCAGGCGGCTGGTTTACTGCCTGGCCTCCTGCTACGGTCCACGAGGGCGGGGGCCACGTCCAACCCCTTCACCACAGTGTCCCCCAGCCCCCAGCCAAGGCCTGGCACAGAGGGAGGAAGGGGAAGCGATGGAGGCGGAGGAGGAAGGGGAGAAAGAGGGAGGGACTGACAGAGAGATGGGGGGGGAAGGGACAGAGGCCGAGGGGGCGGGGGCGGGCGCTCCTGGCCTTGGACCCCTGACTGCTCTTGGGTGAAGCCCTGGTGCGGACAGAGCCGACAGCTGCCCTTACACCCCAAATAACCCAAGCGCAGTCCACAGGGCTTTTCAGTCCTGATGCCTGTGATGGGTCCATAGTGGGTGATGACCTTGTTTTTTAATTTCCAGCAGCTACTGAGGATGGAGCCCCCACATCCACCCCCCCCCCAGAGGAGGGAGGAACCTCTGGCCATCTGTGACCCGGCCCCATCGGGGAGCCGGCTAGGCAGGAGAAAGGTCTGTGTGACAGGGACCCAACCTTGTCCTACCAGGAAGCCAGAAGCTACTGGAAATCTCTCTCTAATCCTATCCTAACCCCATGATCTAATTTCCCGGAGGACTGGGCTAAAAGACACCTGGGGGGTTAGCGACAAATTTAGACCGTGTGTGCGAAAGTGCTGAGTCACAGCTGCCTGTTTGGAAAACAGAGAGCTAATTAAGTTACTGTCGGAGGAAGAGGCCGAGCAGAGGAGGCAGTGGAAAAAAACAGCTCGCAGAGAGCAGAGAGTCACCAGGGGAATGTGACCCCCACGGCCGCCCCCCCATTCTCCTGGCCTGGCAGAGCTCCCCAGAGGGGGCTGGGCATCACAGGACAGCCCCCCATGTTGGAGACGTGAGAATGGGTGCACGAGGCCCACGGGAGGAAGGAGCTCGGTTCCCACCCCCCACCCTGCGCCGATAGAGGAAGAGGCAGAAGAAGGAGAAAACTCAGGTGTCTGCGTGGTGAGGCAAGCCCGCCCTCCCCAGTGGCAGCCCCGCAGGCTGTCGGCTCCCAGACGGCAGAACTGGGACTTCCAGCACCTTCCATCTTCCCGTGTCCACCCCGCCTTCTTCCTTCACCCGCACCTGGGGAGCATGTCTGAGCCCCGGCATTGGCTCTGCTGTGCTGGGCTAAAACAGTGAGCAAGCTCTGCCCTTCAGAGCTCACGGTCTGGCCGTGAAGACACCTGGGGGCAGCGGGCTGAGTGATACAGTGGGCGGGTGAAATTGAGGATGCCGTTGCTGGTACCCGATGAAGGAAGTAAATTCAGGGGTGAGGCCAGTTTGCAGCAGGCAGGCAAGGACAGTTAGAACTCGGATCTGAGCAAAGGAGGTGGCATTTGACTTCGAGTGGCTCACTTAACAAATACTTGCTGACACACATTCTGGGACAAACTATTGCAGAGGATGGGCACAAGAATGGACCAAACCCATCCCTGCCCCCAAGGAGCCCAAGTCCAGGGGCACGTGCACCCCATTCCAGAGGTGTAACAGGCCGGATGAGGCCGGGAAGCTGGGTTCTCTGCTCCCTGGATCGGTCCCGTCTTCCAGGCCTCAGCTCCTACCCCATCTTATCAGCACAGCACCGGGGGCTCAGAGAGGGAGTGAGTCTGCCCAGACCCCCGCCTCCTGGCCTGGGTCCCACAGGTCCTCTCAGCCAGTCCGCCAGGCTTCCTCAAGGAGAAGATGCCGCCGTTCCCAGCTGAGGGGAGGGCCACAGCAATGCTGCAGCGCCGTGGACGCCTGAGGGCCCCTCTGTGCCTGGAAAGTGCTCCCTGCACGGCCGAGCTCACCAAAGGCAGGCTGTGGAGTCCGCTTACCAGCCATGCGGGCTTCTCTGCATCAGCAGGGAGGGTGTCAGGAGGGGCTGACTTCCTGTAAGTCCCTGAGGGGCTGCGCTGGACCCTGCAGCCCAGGGCTCTGCCCAGGCCTCGTGCCCAGGGCTCCCCTGGTCCTAGGCGATGATGGGGTTCAGGCAGGAAGAGGTTCCCACCTCAAAGACATCACCACCTCCTCTCATGGTGTCTGAGGGGGGAGACCCTCTCCAGGGGAAAGTTCAGTTTGGGGGGATCATTCAGTTTGGGGGGATCATCCCAGGACTCTGTTGACTTCACAGGCAGGTGCAGAGGACCAGGGTGGAATCCTTTCCTGAGGATGGGTTTGCAGGGAGGAGGCAGGACCGTCAGGACCCTGGGTATACAGACCTCCAGCCCCTGCCATCTGTCCCCGACAGCCTCCCAGCCTCATGCCCCCCACACTCTCTCCCCACACTTCAGCCGTTCTCGGCCCTGACTGCCAGGCCTTTGCTCGGACCATTCCCTCTACTGGGAACACTCCCCCCACTCCAGGTGGGCCAATTCTTCCTCATCCTCCTGGTCTCAGAAGAAACGTCACATCCACAGGGAGACTCTCTGCATTAGGATTAGACTTAGGCAGCCCAGGGATGGTTTGGCAGCTCAGCTATCAGGACCCTGAACTTTCCAGCCTCCACTCTGCCTTCCCTAGAGTGTGGCCTTTGTCTTCATGGCCCAAGATGGCATCCTGAGCTCAAGCCATCATATCTCTGTTCCAGGCAGCAGGATGGAGGCTGGGACAAAGAAGAAAGGAGTCACAGGGTACTCATCAAATTGCCTTTTAGAGACCATTCTCAGAGCTGTCATATGACACTTCTGCTTATCCCATTGGTCAATATGTTGTCACATGACTACCTGTCATGCAAGAGAGGCTAGGAAAAGCCAAGCGCTTTTCCACCAAAGCTCCTGCTGGCAGAGGAGGACGGAACCCGTCAGGGACATGGCCTGAAGTGGCAGACCCGGGCTCGATAGTGCTTTGAAATCTGCTATGATCTCGGGATGCCAGTGTACTCTACAGTCTGCTCCACAATAGAGCTGTCTCTGTTTTAGTAGTAAAGCAATGTTTCCACCTCCTTCCCTGCAGATCTCCGAGTAAAACGGAGTTTGTGGGACAATGCACAGTGTTCACCCATTGGCACGGGCTGCCCATTGCTGAGGGCTGCCCGAGGTGCAGCTTGGGGTACCGCCAAGGGCTCCTTTGGCTCTGAGGCAATGAGGGTGTTGAAAGATGGGGGGCAGTAAGGACGAATGTGGTGCGGGGTGTGTGTGTGTGTGTGTGTGTGTGTGTGTGTGTGTGTGTGTTCCCACATTCTCCTAATAATGACCACACTCTCCATTTTGTACTTAAATGTCACATCACATTTTGCAGCTCACAGCGTTTTCACTCTCATCGGTGCCTCAGATCTCATCATCTCCTAGATGAAAGAGAATCTTTTGCAGATGAGAAAACGGAGGACCTGAGGGCGAGGTCACCCGGCTACTCACCGGCAAGTCAGAATTAGAAGCCGGGGCTCCCATCCTGGTACACAGCATTCTGTCATTGCACTGCCTCATCAGGAGCGCTGAGGGCCCCACCGTACAGCAGAAGCCCTTCTGTGTCTGTGAACCTGGGTTTCAGACGGGGCTCACGGCCAGCCTTGGGTGAGGTTCTGCAAGTGGACAGAGCCCTGAATCGGGAAGGGGACGGAGGGAGATGTCACAGCACGTGACTCCTGCCCATCCCCCTCCAGGCGTCTGCATCTTTCAGTAAATTATCCTTTTACCTCAGGAAGAGCTGCAGAAGCCTGGTGGCAGTTCCAGCTGGAGAGTTTAGACTTGTGAGAAGTGGGAACGGTGTAAAAGAGTTGGGTTGCATCGAGGTTTAGAGCGGGACCAAAGAACCGTAAATAGGTCAGCCCAGCCCAGCTGACACGCACACCGCACACCCAGCGCAGCCCAGGACGGAAGGCGGCACCTGGGAATAACCACCCCTTACCAGGAGTTGCTTATCTCCAGAGCAGAGGATTCCAGCAGGCGGCTCTTCCCAGAGCCGAGTGACAGCACTGGGGCTAGGGGCCTCCAGGCAGGTACAGAACCTTCCGGCTGTTAGTCCCATATCCTGCCCTCCCTCCCTGGTGGCATCTCCGGGAGGGAGCAGCTTGTTGCACTGTGCTGGGGGGACACCGAGGCTTTTGGATGTGCTGGGGGTGGGGCATCTCTCTCCGTGTGCAGCCTGCCCAGAATGCCCGCCCCTGCCCTGACTTCTCTGTGGATCCCCCGTCTTACCTACCTCCCAAGCCTCAGCGGGGGTCAGCTCAACAATGCAAAGCAGCTGTGCGTTGGTCCTGGCCGGGCGTCGGCAAGACCCGTGTTGGAGAAGGGAGTCCTGAGGTGAAGAGAAAGAACGTGGACCCTGGCTTTTGGGAGCTCCCAGTCTGCAGGGTGGAGGCAGAGAAATGACCACTGGGTACAAGGCCAGTGATTGAGGCACCCACAGAAGCACGTGTGTCCTGCAGGACCCCCATCCCCATCCCACGGTCCTGGGTCATTTTCTTCTCACTTGTAATTATTTCATTGCTTTATTATCAGCCTCCCTCGCCAGGATCTAGCTCCATGAGAGTGGGGCAAGCTCTATCTTGTTCATCAATCTATCCTCAATACTCATAATACTGTCTATGAAGAACTCAAATATATTTGTTGGATGGATGATGGATGGATGAGTGAGTGGATAGATGGATGGATGGATGATGGATGGATGGATGAGTGGATGGATGGATGGATGGATGGACAGATGGATGGATGGATGATGGATGGATGAGTAGGTGGGTGGATGGATGGATAGGTGAGTGGATGGTGGATGGATGGATGGATGGATGGAGAGATGGATGGATGAGTAGAGGGATGAATGGATGGATAGATGGATGGACGGATGGATGAGTAGATGGATGAATGGATGGATAGATGGATGGATGGATGGATGATGGATGGATGAGTGGGTGGGTGGATGGATGGATAGGCGAGTGGGTGGTGGATGGGTGGATGGATGGATGGATGGACGGATGGGTGAGTAGAGGGATGAATGGATGGATAGATGGATGGATGGATGGATGAGTGGATGGATAGACAGATTGATGGATGGACAGATGGATGGAGAGATGGATGGATGAGTAGATGGATGAATGGATGGATAGATGGATGGGTGGATGGACGGATGGATGGAGAGATGGATGGATGAGTGGATGGATAGACAGATGGATGGATGGAGATTGAATGATGCTGAGCTGTCCAGTGGTATCCTCTCCATGTGGCCTCACTGACCGTTCAGTGGAGACGCTTACTCTGGCCCCGTTCCCCTCCCCTGCTTCATTCTCTGTGGGACTTATTACCATCTGATCATATGCTAGATGTTTACGTATGTACTTGTTCACTGTCCCTCTCCCTCCTCTAGGGCTGAGATTTTTGTCTGCTGTGTTTGCCGCTATGTCTTCAGGGCCTAAAAAAAAGTGCCCCAACACTTAGTAGGAGCCAAATAAATTTTTGTTGGATGCATGAATTAGTGAGTGGGCTAATGAAAGAACACCTAGAACACTCCTCTCCCAAATAGGCCTCCACTAAACGTCACCTTAGGAGAAAAGCTCCCCAGGCCCCTGTCCAGAACAGCATCGCCCCCTCTCTGTCCTCTTAACTTGCTCTCTTCTTCCACACAGCACGTCTCGCCACCAGACATGCCACCTGCTTCTGTGGTCTCATCTCTGCCACTTGATTGTCAGTTCCGAGGAAGAGACCTTGTTTTCTTCTCCTCCAGATCCCAAGAGTCTAAAATAGGGCCTGGCAGGCACTTTGGAGGGGCTCTATAATGTTCATGATCGAGGATGTGATATCCCAGCTGGGTTTTGAGGGAGGACTAGGAGGTAACTTAGCAGCCAAGTCAGAACCCCCAGGCCTCAAGGGCACCTTCTCAAGTAAGCAGCTCTGTACTGCTGCCCATCTTTGGAGTTCCTTGGCTTGTAGAGGCATCACCCCGACCTCTGCCTCTGTCTTCACCCGGCGTTCTCCTTGTATATGTGCGTGTCTGTGTCCAGATTCCCCCTTCCATAAGGACACAGTCATATCGGATTAGGGCCTCCTACTGAAGTATCACTTCATCTTACAGTTACATCTGCAAAGACCCTATTTCCAAATAAAGCCACATTCCCAGGTCCTGGGGGTTAGGACTTTAATGCAGGACTATGGGGGGACAAGCTCATCACTCTCCTGCCCTGATCTCCCACATCACACTTGGTCCTACTGCTCCAATTGACTCTGAATGACTCTCCAGCCATCGCACGGAGACCCCTCACCCCCCCGCATGGGGCCTCCCAGTCCCCTCCTGCTTCCCTGCACCCCCAAGCCTGGCGCAGACCGGGGCACCCAGAGCGCATCAGGTGAATCTCATGAGTTGACTGGAAACTGTTGTGGCCATTTTTCACTCCGCCAAACCCACACCCACGCCCCCACGAAAGCCTCTCGTGTGCAGCCAAGAGGGGGATTCCCGTCGGGGTGATGGGGAAGGGCACCGGGAAGATCCACAAGCCTGGGAAAGAGAGGGAGCGTGTGCCCCTCTCCACTGCCACGTGGGCACAGGTGGGCTGGCCTGGAGGGCATGATGGCAGGGGCCAGTTCACCCCTGGACTGTGCCCCTCAGGGTCCCAGCCAGCCCTGCCCTGGACCAGGAGCTCCGAGGTGTTTCTTTGGAAACTAAATCTGTGTGTTTCCCAGAAGGCTCTCGAGCCCACGTCTCCTCACCACCCTCTCGGCTCCCTAAGGTCATTCACAAGAAGCCCGACCTTCCTGGCTCCCAAGAATTGGGGAGCACGGTGGGCAGGCAGCCAGCACCGAAAATACACCTGCTGGACACAGCCGTGCTGGGGCCTCAGGACGGAAGAGCAGGTGTAAGTTTGACTACAGGCTGATGCAATTCCCTGTCTCCAGAGGAAGGAGGTTGCCAAGGCCTGCAGGGTTGGCAGTGTGGCTCATCCCAGGCTCCGACTAGGGCCCAGAGATGCTGAGCCATGACTGCAGGCAAGGGAGGCCGATGGCTCTCCTCCTGAGCCTTCCAGCCAATGACCTACTAGCACATTCGCCACGCCACGGGCTGGTCCATGACGGCTCCGTCCACTCTGGAGCCTCCTCTGGAGAAGGCCTGCTCTCCCAAGCTGGGGGCTGCCCCCATGCCCCGCAGCAGTCCTCCCCCCCGCGCCCCTTGCCTGAGGAGAGAGTCTGGGAGCAGACTGGCCCTGCGTCCGCTGAGCGCCCACTCTGATCAAACCCTTCCAGGCACGTGGCTGAAAATCCTTGGTCCATGGTGAGGGCTCAGAGACCCTGTCCAGCTCCGGCCTTTCCTCCCCACTCCAGATTTTCACCTCAGCTGCTCGCTTGACCTCTGCACGTGGACATCTAGTGGAAGTGTCCACTCGGTGTGTCGGGAACAGGACACCCACGGTCTCCCTGTCACCCCCAACGCCCCCAGACCTTCCCGCTGACCCCATGCCACCACATTCCTCCGGCTGCTCAGACCAGAAACCCAGGAGTGTCATGAACGCTCTCTCCCTCGCCCCAGCCCCCAGCCAGCCGGAAGCTGGCTCAGCTCCCAGAGCACATTCCGAATCCATGCCCGTCCCTCCACCTCGCTAACCCCACCTGCACCGAGTCACCTTCATCTTCTGGACCGGAGCAGACGCCTCCAGCAGGTCCCCGTCCCCCTCCTACCCCACCCTGTCATTCGTCACCGGACACCAGTGCTGCGCCTTCCTGCTCCCACTGGGCTCCTGGTGCTCCTTTGCCCGCCTGAATCCCAGACGCTCCTGCCCACTGGCTTTCTGTCCATCAAACTGAGTGTCGCCCGGGACCCTGCAGCTGGGAGAGGGCAGAGCCTGGGCCTCCTCTAGGGCCGCCTGTCCCAGACCCACTCACTTCCCACAGCCCCGCGGAGCCCAGGCCTGTTTTCCTCTGCTTCCTAGAATTCTTCCCAGCTCCGAGCCCATCTTGTTACTCCCAGGCCAGCACCTTTGACCCACAGAGGTCAGAGACGCTAGAGATGCACAGAAAGATGGGACGTGACAGCGTGCCTCCCAGACCCCTCCTCCAGCTCTGGGCAGCCCCTTCCTCCCCCGCCTCAGATGCCACCCCCACCCCGGGGTCAGAGCAGCTCTGAGAGGCGCACACAAATGGGTGACAGGTGTGGATTAGTGTCCTGGGGCTCCGAAACCAATGACCACACACTGGGTGGTTTACAAAAGCAGAAATGTTCTCCCCCAGTTCTGAAGCCCAGAAGTCCGAGATCCAGGTGTCAGCAGGGCCGTGCTCCCTCCGGAGGCTCCAGGGGAGGGTCCTCCCCGCCTCTTCCAGCTCCAGGTGGCACCAGTGTCCCTTGCTTGGGGCTGCATCCCTGCAGGCTCTGCTCTGTCCTCTCGTGGCCTCTCCTCTCTTTCTTTTCTCTTGTAAGGTCACAGTCACAGACTCAGGGGGCATATCTTTCGGGGGGGCACCATTCACCCCACTACAGTGTGCTTTTTTCCTTCTCCTTTTCTACCACCTCTGTGACCTCAAAAGCTTTTCCCTGCCCTCTTCTTTACAAGGGCAGAGCCCGGTCTGTTCGTCCCTCCCTCCTCCGTGCCTGGTGCAGCGGATGCTCTATAAATGCTTGGACTTCTGCTCTGTGCAATCCCAGCCGGGGTGTGGGTGGAGAGGAGGAGTCCCCGCTGGGTCCCCTGGCCCCAGACAAGTCAAAAACTCAGTGTGGACCAAGCAGCCCCCAGTGGCAGCATTCACAGGCTCCCTTGTCCGTCTATCACAGCGTGGCCCCGACAGACGACTTGGGGGGCACGGAGGTCAGACTCACTGAAGGACTTCCTTGATGGTGTGTGGCGGATGTCGGAGCCTCCACTGTGGAAACTGCAAGCAGGCCTTGGAACACAGAGATAAATTGGCACCCAGAGGTGACACGCGGGCGGGCAGAGCCCCTCATCTGGCCGGCGGCTCATTACGGCTGCTCAGGAAGCAGCCGTGGGGGTGAGTTCACGGCAGTGGGCGCAGCGCACACTTGGATCTGATTCATCATTTTACAGAAGTTCAGAAATGAGGAGGAGGGGAACGTGTGACCCACTTCTGCCGGCTGACGGGCACGGGCGCTGGTGGAAACACCATGGCAACCAGAGGCGAGGGCTTAATTACATCAGCCCGCGGAGCCTTCTCACCAGGATTAATGGGGACAACACCTTCACCTCTCGCGGTCAGGGAGGAGAAGGAGAAGCCGACTGTCTACGAGAGGAGCCCTGTCCACACCCCCCTCCCCGGCCAGGTGTGCCCATATACCTGCTAGGAGCCTGGGACGGACGGGGCCATGAATCAGGGCTGTATCCAACCTCCTCCTCTGGTTCCGAGGGTCCCACCCCAGCTGGCCCTCTGGCCGTGTGACAGCTGCCTGGCCTGGCAGGGCCAGCCTTCTTTCTCCTGGGGTTCACCTGCCCACCTGGCCTCTGCCAGGGCACTGCACTCCCCCCACCCCACTGCAACCTGGGCTGCTGGCTGAGGGGGTGACATTGTGCCCCTCTCGCTGTGTGACCGTGCAAGGGCAGGGACATGTGTGAGGGTGAGGTCCCTTATTAACCCATGTTTATCAAAGCCTCGCTGCCTGCCAGTGCCCCCCGAGCACTCCCGCTGTGTGGGGAGGATTCTGTTTCCTCAGGTGCAAACGCCGCATGTGTAGACGGGAGGAGAGTGAATTCTAGCCGAGGATGACAGGGGAGGGCTTCACGGAGGAGGCAGCCTTCAGACTGGGCCTTGAGGCCAAGAGGACAGAAGGATTCTTCCCGCTTCAGGCAGACCTTAAAGCCCACTCCTGGCAGCCCATAGCGCATGGCCACTTGCTGACCTCTGCACAGGCGCGCTGCTCCCTTCTCCCCCGTCCCACTCTGCACCTGCTTTTCCTGCAGCCTCCCTTTAATGAGCAAAGGCTGCTCCTTCCTCTGGTCTCCACTTACGTGCCTCTTCTTCCAGGAAGACTTCCTTGCCCCCAGACCTATGAAATTGAGACGTGGTACAAACAGGGCCACGGTGGTGCCAGGGTCTCTCATTGTCCCTTTAAAATTCACCCAGTGGAGAGGTTCTTCCTCGAGGCTGGATGAAATCTCAGGCTGATCTGTGACTTCCAGTCATTGAGACTCACTTTTTCCTACTTTGTCCAAAGATGCAGCTTCAGTTCAGAAAGACTGTCTTGTTCCCAGTGAAAATGACACTGCGTCCCCTGCCCCGGCCTGAGGGTCGGCCCAGCTGTGCAACCCAACCGGTGAAAGTGTTGGCCTTCCTCCCCGCCATCACCTCCAGCGTCCTCCATCCACCCCTTCCTGGTTGCTGAGCCCAGGGCTGCAGTCTAGGGAAGTTCTCACTGCCCAGGCTGTTGGCAGAGGAGCCACGGGCTCCACACCAGGGGGATGCTCAGAGCCCATACGCTCGCACGTGGGTGGGTCTGGGGCCTTTGGGGGGCTTCCCAGGGGCCTCTCCGCTGCCTGGCATCCCCCATCCCCACTTCAGCCTCTTTCTGCAGCGTCCCCGAACCCCTGGGAGGAGCCCCGGGGGAGTAGGCCCCTTTGAGACGACCCCTCATCACCCTTCTACCATGAGTTCGGGGTCTGAGGTTTGTGCTGAGTGTGCTGTGGCCCTTGTGCGAGGGGCCCTCTCCTCCCTGACACCTCCTTTACTTGCCCCTTAGCTTTTTCCACGTGTCCCCAACTTTGGGGACCTCTTCTCAAGGTCCTGGAGTGGCCCCATCATGCCTCCTCACTAGGCCTGAGTGAGGGCCAGGTCCTCCCGCTCCCGCAGAGGAGAAGTTGGGGAGAGACCCTTTCTATTCCCACAGGTGAGAGGTTTTTAGATTCCTAAAACCCATTTCCAGAAATTTGCTCGGGAAAATACACATCTTGATCTGCAGTCTCATCTGGAATTATAGGTCGATTAGATCCTGGTGCTTAAATCCGTCAGGATGGGTCTGACATCATCTTGGGAGCTTAAAACACAAAGGTCTAGGCCTCGCTTATGCACACAGACAGCGTGGGTCAGCCATGGGCCCTGCCCACTCTCCAGGCAGGCCAGCCGAGCGGCCTGTGGGGAATGCTGGTCCTGGAGGTGGAGGGAACAGAAGCTCTCGGGGTCCTGCACCGGCGATTAAACGCTCAGCCAGAAGTGCCACGCCCCCTTCCGCTCAGAGCTCATTGGTCAGAAGCTGTCACATGGCCTCACCACCCACAGAGACCCAGGAAATGCCTGCAAGGTGCAGAGCCAGAGACACCAGGGGCACCTCAGTGATGACAGCGGGCAGCCGAGGCGGTCAAGGCCGCCTCCTGTGACCTGGGCCCCCTCCCGAGGACGCGCCCCACAGCCGCCTGTGCCCCGCTCCCAGGCCTGCAGTCCCCTGGAGATGTGAACCCCCTGAGGACAGGACCAGCTGAGCACCAGGCCCCGGGTGCTCAGCGTTTGTTAACTTAATAAATCAGTCCACGCAGGAAAACTTAGGATGCTCGGGTTCTTCGAAGGCAGAGCTCCCGGGAGGCTGCAGTCTGCTCTCCATCTGGGTTCCGGAGCATTCCTGAGGTGTGATCGCACCCCTCCCACCGCAGGCCTGGCTCCGATGACACTCCGGGCGCAGCTCCCCTGGGAGCAGAGGCCCCTTCCGCCCCCTCCCAGTCACAGCGGGCCCTCTCCTGGGGCGTGAGGGGTGGGCTCTGCCGCCCTGCACTCCTTGCTCCTCCTCTTCTTCCTTCCTCCTCCTCCAGGAAGGAGCCAAAGGTCGGGGAAGCACCTTCGGGGTTGCTGATGGGGAGGAGGTCTGGAGCGTGCACACCTGATTCAGCAGAGGCATGGTCCCTCACTGCTGTCCCCAGCTGTCACCCTTCGCCTCTCCTGCCATGCCAGCCCCTCCCCCACTCATCCTTCCCTCTCATCCGTCCCCAGCTCCTGGCGTGGCTTAAAGAAACCGGCCTTGGGAGCAGAGAAATGCTGTGGCCCAGCACAGCCTGCGTGTGAATCCGGGCTCCAGCCGGAGGCGCAGCCTGGGTGTCCAGGGTAACTAGTCTGTGAATAGAGCCAGTTCCACACGGTTTGTGATGATCAGCTGAGCGGAGATGCATAATCCTGTAGCCGAACTCTGTGGCTGTGTCATAAGGGACATGGCCATCACAGTTAAGTGACAACCTCCAGAGTCTGGTGTCACCCGGCCTTCTCTCCCATCCCCCACACCCAGCCTGCCCTCCAGGCCCCAACTTCTCACCACCCCCCACCAGCCCCATACGTCCACCTGTGCTGTCCCTCTTCCTGGCTGGTCATCTCTGCTCCTCCCTCCATCGAAAGCCGCATGTCACTCCTGCATTTGCAGTTCTAGGGTTTGGAATCAGTGTCTCTTTCCTCCGACCCCCGCCCCCTGCCTTTTTGCATGACATTTGTCACAGCGACTCCGTGGTACTGTGTCTTCTGAGGCTGAGGCCACATCGGGGTCATGGCTGCATCCTCAGGGCCAGCGTGGTGGGGTGCAAGGAATCAGACCGGAGAAACCGAGGACCCCCTGGGCTCTGCGGAGCCCTGCTGTGTGGCCCAGGCAGCTCAGCATCCTCTGAGCCTATTTCCCCCTTAGGAAGGGGGCTCATGAGAGGACTCCTGGAGTTGTGTGAGGGTTGAGGTCATCCTGTATCGACAGTGGGGGTCTCAGGTCTTCAGCTGGTACCCCTGCTGTAGGGATGGGAGGACAGCCTGGGATCAAATCCCAGTCCCTTGGTCCACCAGCTGGGACGCGGGCAAGTCTCATGGCCAGCCTGAGCCTCATCTCCTCCTCTGTAAGGAGCCCTGACTCCCAGGGCTCTGGTGTGGCTTCCACGAGGTGAGGGGTGTAAGATTCCCCACTCAGGGTGGGGCGCCCGGAAGAGATGCGGTAACGGTCCCTGGAGACGACACTGCTGCTGCTCCGTCAGATACGTCCTGAATCCATTCCACCGTCAGCATGCTGCTTACATGCAGAGGGCCAGGGCAGGGCTGGCGTGCTGCCATACACACACGCGTGCACACACACACACACGGATACACATGTGTGTGCAGAGGGCCAGGGCAGGGCTAGCATGCTGCCATACACACACGTGTGCACACACACAGACATGCATGCACACACTCACAGACACACATGGATACACATGTGTGTGCAGAGGGCCAAGGAAGGGCTAGCGTGCTGTCATACACACACGTGTGCACACACACAGACACATGCATGCACACACACACGGATACACATGTATGTGCAGAGGGCCAGAGAAGGGCTGGCGTGCTGTCATACACACACGTGTGCACACAGACACACGCATGCACACACACACACACCGAAGTGTGCAGAGAGGCGGTGTCTTGAGCGAGGTCCGGGGCGGCAGTGGTCCGTGGCTCTGAGGCCATGGCTGACCGGGCAGGGAGGATGGATGGGCTGCCTGTCGCCGGGACCTGCAGGGGCACCACTTTTCCTTCCGGCCCTTAATGTCGGCTTTGTTCCAGGCTGAGCCAGAGGCCTGGGCGTGTGCGGCCGTGCTGCCCACGTCGGGGAGGCTCAGGGGAACCTGGACCTCCTTTTCCCAAGTGTGAGCTGGGAGGGAGCAGGTCAGGGGCTCTGACCCGGAAGAGGGTGTAGGACTCACTCAGGGAAGGGGCGGGGCTTGTTCAAAATGCAGATTCCGTCTCCTCCCCCAGGGGTTCCGGTTAGGAGAGCCTGAGGGCCCAGGGATCCAGTCACCAGGCTCCCCAGGTGGTCCTGACGCAGGTAGCTCTCCTTCAGCACAGCGAGACTTCCCATGAACTTCCAGGTCAGACACCAGGTCTGCTGGTGCTGTGCAGGGGACTGGGTTCCCTGAAGGCCACACTGTCTCCCACCACCCCGAGCCGAGCTGGCTGCCTCATCCCTCTGTCTATGAGGACAGGCAGCCAAGTAGCTGGCAGGTGGGACAGTTCTGTCTTAGCTGTCATTTCCTGAGCTTTGTCACACACAGACTAAGAAAGTTTACTTAAAGGTGTTCCTTGATTAAAGGTTCATTGAGGTGGGGGACCAGCTGGGATGGCATTCAGCCATATGTCACAGAAGCCTGACCATGGTGACTTATCCAAATTCAGATTCATTTTTTTCACAAAACATAAAAATAAATCCAGAGGTCTGCAGTGAAGGCCACTGTGGCAATGCCACAATGACATCAGGGACCTGCTCGCAGCCTCTTGGTCACAAAATGGCTGCAGCATCCCCAGACATCATTCACATTTTAAGCTGGAGGGAGGAAGGAGGGTGAAGGGCAAAAGCTATGAGCAGCTGAGTCTGTCTCTTTTGATGAAGAAAACAAGAGATTTTCCAGGAGCCCCACCCACTAGACTCATGCTTACATCTCTGCCAGAACTGGGTCTCGGGGGTGACCCTGGCCTCTGGGGTGTGTAGTTGTGAATACCTGCAACTAAGCATGTTGCTGTGCCAAACTGACAAGCTGTTCCTGAGGAGGGAGAGAGGACAGATGCTGGTCAGGGAAGCTGCAGGCCCGGCCACTGGAGGCACCGTCATCCCCAGGAGGCAGAGGGAACACAGGCCAGAAGGGTCTGCACAAGGCTGAGGGGGAGGCATTTTCTTCTTGCAAAGCAGTTCGGAGCACGCTTTGCTCCGGGAAACCCGGCTCCTTGGCATCTCCGTGCCTTCTTGGCCGCAGAGAAAGCCACTGGTCCTCTCTGAACACGGTTGTCAATGACGGGGAGAGTGTAGGACGGGCTCACGCACTTAAGGCTCTCAGGGCCTGCACGGGGCCTGACGAATTGTGGCTGCATTGTAGGGTTCACACCACAACGGGCGTTCCTCCATCTGTTGGCGAATCCACCGCTGCAGAGACCCCGGGGCCGCAGGACCCTCCAGAGATGGTGCATCTCCCTCCACCGCCTCGGATGCGCTTCCCCTGCCCACCTTGGAAAAATACTGGTCTCTCCATTCCTGGAAAACATCCAGACTTGGGACTTTCAGCAGCTGCCTTGGAAGAGTTAAAACGATGAGATGGAATAGGGCAGGGGCTCTCACAAAGGCGACCAGCGCGGGCCTCAGGCTCCGTGAGTGCTGACTACAGGTTAGGGATCTGTGCCCCCACCAGCTGCTTCCCGACGCCTGTCCTGCAGCCCAGCGGTCACTAAAGTGTGAGGTCCGGGACAGCTCCCACCGTTCCCCAGACCCCGGACAGAGCCCTGAACCTGCCTCCTGAGGCAGCAGCAACAGCATGAAGAGAGCCTCACATCAGAGAGCACGAGTTCTAGAACCATCCGTGGGGTCTGGTCTTGGCTCCCACATCCAAGGTCAGAGACCCTAGAAATAACTCTTTGAAAGGATTAGAGCTCAAACCCCATTTAAAGCCCATTCCAGGATTTGAGATGAGGGGAGGGTCGTCATTCTGACACTGGCTCCTTCGGAATGACCCCAAGTTACAGATATTTTAGCTCCTCTCCCTCCCTCCTTCTTTCTAACAAGATGCTTCCTGAAAATAACACAAGTATCTGCTGCTTCTCAAGCACGAGTCTGTGCCGGGGCCACACTGAACGCCCCCTCACATTGTCTCCTGTCACCTTCACAACGACTCTGAAAGTCACTACTGTTGCCTCCCCAGGTCACAGATCAGGACGTTGAGGCCGTGGAGCACAAGCCACAGCTCAAGGCTGCAGAGCCGACGGGCTTCAGACCTTCAGCAGAGTCGGGATTCAAACCTAGAACTCTCTGACAGCAAAGTCTGAACTCATGTCCATCTTGCTGTAATATTCCTCGAACGTTCTGTTTAGTTCCAAAGTGGTAACTGGAAAATGCAAAAAAAATAAAATAAAAAAAGTCAACCCAGCGAGGTTTTTTGCACACACATGAGCTTAACTGGAAATGTGATTGGTCCAGCAGCGTCCTGGGGAGTCCAGAACAGAACTCGAAGGCCAGGGATGGGGCCATGGGGCAGGAGCGGTCTCCTGCAGCCAGGGCCTGGGACGGCTCTGTGTGCCCGTCTCCAGGGTCATCTGAGACCTGCGGGCTAACCTCCAGGGGTGGGAGCCGAGTCATTTCTTCCGGCTCCAGAGTCAAGGCTGGTGCACGAAGGTGAGTGCATCCTCTGGGGGAAACATGTCCCCTCCCCGCCCCAAGAGGAGCGTGGGCCTGAACGGGGCGGTGTGACAGAGGAGGAGGTCTGAGACGGGTCTGTGTGAAAAGTCGGGACGTAATCAGGGGAACCGGAGACTAATTAGCTCTTCCCAGCACTGGCGGCAGGTGCACGGAGCGGCAGAGGAAGCACATGAGTTTGGGGGCGGGAACAGCAGGCGGGCGTCCATGAGGCAGGAGCATGTGGCCGTCCAGTGCTCAGGAACACCAGTGCTTCCTGTTCACTCAGCCCAGGACACCAGTGCCCGCCTGTCCCCAAGTCTGGCCCTCGCTGGCCCTTAGACAGAGCCCGGGACTCGGCTCCTCCCAGAGCTTTGGGACTTGGGGCTCCATGAGGAGGCATCCCCTTGGCCTGCTCACCTTGGGAATGGGGAAACGGTACAGCTTTGCGTTAACTTTGCTCCAAATGGCCTTTGGACTTCCAGACTTCTGCAAGGAGCTTGTTCCTACACCCCGACGATGAAGGACTGGTCTCCCTCCACTGAGCATTCACCACGATGATGAGCAGAAACCCACTAGACACCAACAAACTCTGCGAATGCCGACTCAGGGGAGGGGGCGGGGCTCTGTCCGCAGCCTGTGCCCTGGGTTCCAGGAAATGAGAGACTGTGTCACCGGGCAGCATCCCCTGGCACCCTGAGCCCCGTGCCGAGGCCTCTGTGCTGCCAGCCTGATCCAGCAGACGCCCCTTGGCCACCATGTTAGTGCTTGGCCTGGAGGGCCGAGGAGCTCCCCGCCCACATCAGTGCCGAGGCTCCCTGGGGAGGTGGATGGGAAGGGGGCAAGTGGGCAGCAGAGGCCTGGGTGTGGGTCCTGACCCTGCCTCCCACACCTGGGGCAGGTCTGCCTCTCCAGGCTGGGTCCATGCCAGTGAACTGGGGTGATGCTACGTCACGGCCGTGTCTGAGGGCCCAGTGAGAGGAGGATGGAGAGAAAGTGCTTTGCAGGGGCCGGCCTGGTGGCATAGTGGATAAGTTCACGGGCCCTGCTTCTGCGGCCCGGGGTTTGCAGGTTCGGATCCCGGGCATGGACCTACACACCACTCATCAAGCCATGCTGTGGCGGCATTGCATATACAAAATAGAGGAGGATTGGCACAGATGTTAGCTCAGCAACAATCTTCCTCACCAAAAAAAAAAAAGTGCTTTGCAAACACCAGGGTTTGGCTGGAGTGGGGGTGGGCATGGGCGAGGGAGAGGCCGATGGAGCCCACTGGAGGCCAGCGTGGTGCTTGCCCTTATCGGGGGGCATTGGGACCTCGGGGATTAGGCCAGGGGGTGACTGGTTTATTCCCTATGGAGGAAGATGGCCTGCCCTCCTCCTGCCACGTGTCAGCCCAGGGTGGCTGAGGAGTGGATATGTCCCCTCAGAGCCACTGAAGAACAACTTCTGGACTCCCTGAGGGAGGGAGCTGATGAGACCCTCTGACCTCGAAACGCCGACAGACTGGGCTATGCTGACCAACAGTCCATCCTCAGCCGCTGGCTTCAACGAGCACCGTCTCGACGCTCCACTCCTGCAGGGTGTGGGGAGGTGAGGCGTGTGCCCCCACCAGCACAGGGTGGAGCTGCACAGAGCCACCCAGGGGCGGCCGGGGACAGTGAGGCCAGGGCAGCTGGGGCCAGTGGGGTGCGGCATGGGACATCCAGCCCCGACTCTGCCCTGCTCCCCCAGCTCGGGGTGGCCTGGGCACAGTCGCTTTTCTTCTCTGCTTGGGAGCCTCTCCAGGGTCCAGGTTAGCATCCCCAGCCTTCCACGGAGCACTGGCCCCTCCGAGGGTCTGCAAGGACGGAGGAGGGAACAGAGTCAACCAAGTCCAGGGGCTCAGCCCCCAGCACACTCAACCGCGGCAGGAAGGAGCAGAGGGCGTTTTCCAAAATTATCTGAGAACAGGGCCCTTTGCCATGGAGGCTCCGCTAAGCGTGTTTCTGGCGATGCTCCAGCTGTTCGAGGATGCTGGCCCACGAGGAGCCTGTGCGACACCCCTGGGCAGCCAGGCCCCTGGCCGAGAGCTGGGAGCGTGAGGCTCCTGTGGGCGGGGACAGGAGCTCCGGCCAGGGCCCCAAGCGTGCTGCCAGCTCTGACGGTCTCCCTCCCCTCTCCTTCCCCTAGACAAGCATGACTTCCCCATTCCTCACCTCCTTCACCGGCCTCCTCCCAGGTCCTCCAGCCTGGGGCAAGGTGGCCAGTCCAGTGTCGTTGCTGAGGACCACGGACGGGGCTCCAGGAAGCCAGGCTGTGGGAGCTGGGAAGACCTGGTGAGCTCAGATGTCTTTCTGCTGCCTTTCCAGAGCCTGCCTGCGATTCCACAGCCGTGGCTTTACATTACACACCCAGGGCATTTGTTTCGGAGGCTGGAGTTGTATTCATCGCTGCTAACATATTTTCTCAGGAGGGATGTGCCGCAGCCGTCCATAAATTTCAGAGGTGGTGGAGATGGGTCCGCGCACCTAGATGGAGATGGATACGCATGTCGAGAGTACAGGGCCTGCAGAGCTCAGAGGGAGACGGATCTCCCGCGCTCCGCGCAGAGGCAGCTCGTTTGTTTGGGGGAGAAGGAGGGAGGGCAGGGGACCAAGCCTCCCATTTGTCTGACGACGCGTCTGAAGCTTCCTCACTTGCCTCAGCACCCAGGTTTGGGCTACCCTCCTCTCTGGGCTCCGTGAGCCGTGGGATGGAGGACTGCAAGAGCCACGGGAAGAGGGGCACAGCAGGTTAGCCAGCGGGGTGTCCCAGGAACGCAGCAGCCGAGAGGCCCGGCATTTAGGGCACCAGTTCTAGTCGCAGGCGCTCAGCCACTGACCCGCCGCACGGCCTTGGAGTTGAGGAATCAGAAAACTCTGGGATAATAGACGGAGACGGTGGGGAAGGAGATCTGATTCAGCTAATATTCCCTCCTGCCTGGCCCAAGCGAGACCCACGGAGCCGGCCCACAGACAAACACTGATCGTCAGAAGCCGCAGAGACGTGCTTTTGGGTTCCGTGGCGCAGTCTGGCGCAAGGAGAGGGAGGAGGACCACCTGGGTGCCCTCTGTGAACAGGAGAGCTGAGCCACAGGACTTGAGACAACTTTCCAGCTCCTGCCCTTTGACCGGCGGGCGGGGTCTCCAGGGTCTCAGTCCGGAGGCTGGACGCAGCCGAGGAAGTCCATTTTTGCCTTGTGAGCTCTGGCACAGACAGGGGGTTTGGCCATCTCCAAGGGCTACCCCGCCCCACGCCCCTGCTCGTTTTCATGGGATGTACCAGGCACACCCTGCGTCCCAGGCACTGGGCAGGGTGTGAGTCTGAGAGAGCACCAGGCGGCACACCCCGGCTCCCGAGGAGCACACGAGCTGGGGGAACCCACCAAACCACAACTCATTGGAAAGAGAACCCTGGGCCACACTGCATCTTTCCAGGAAGCCCTCCCTGGAGGTGGCCAGAGCCTTGCCTGTGCAGAACGCGTTTCCCTAATGCTCTGCCCTTCTGTTCTGTCCTCGCCTGCCTTGCCGGCCTCCACCTCTGGGCCTTTGCACGTGCCACCCCTCTGCCCACAGCACATTCTGCTGGATTTTGCACAGCTGGATCCACTCCTCAGAGAGGCCGCTCCTGACCATCCAGTCTAAGCTGTCCAGAGCCACTCCGAGACACACTGGCCATCATCTCCTCCTCACAGGCCTCGTCCCAGTCTAGAATTTGTCATGCAGTTAGTTGGTGACAGTCTCTCTCTCTCTCCCTATCAGTCTTATCATGGCTGCCCCCAAACTACCGCAGGGCTGGCCCACGGGACAAAGACAGGAGTGTGCTGAATGAATGAATGACGGTCACTGAAGTGATGGAGGGGCTGATTTCATAGGAGCTCCCGTTTAGCAGCCCCACCCCACGCAAGGACAGTCCGGGGTTGCATCTCTCAGGGGCTTGCACGCTCTGGTTTGAACCTGCTTTTCCAGACCTAGCAATCCTACCTGCCCCCCAACCTCACGTGACCCCAGGAGGGACCACATTGGACACTCGACGTTCACAGAGGAGTCTCACCTTCCCGAGATCCTGGGCCCTTCCCTGGGCAGGGAAAACCCTTGGGGCGGAGAGGACGAGCAGTAACAGAACACAGTCGCGCACGCACGCCTGGAAGGGCCCTGAGCCTTGAGTGGACCCACCAGGAGAGGGGATGATGCCCTTCTGCAGGGAGAAGCTGCACCGAGTGCCGAGTGCCGGGCCCGAGTGCTCCCCCTCCCAGATGGGGAGTCCCCACTGACAGCCTCCAGCAGCCCTGGTCCGCCGTCCTCCAGCCCCAGCCCAGCCAGGACCCGATTCCTTCTCTTCCTCCTCTTCACACTGTTATTGTCGTCGGCAGTGGACGGGGCATTTTATGTCCATTCTCGTTGACTCCTCCCAATGCGTGGTTGCAGTGGGTACGAATACTGCCATTTTCCAGATGAGCAAACCGAGGCCTCAGTCTTTTCTCCTTGGGTGCAGCCTGCGGACCAGCAGAACCGCATTTAACAGGACCCGGGAACGTGCACGCACACTGAGGCTTAGAAGGCCTGCTCTGGTCGGCGGGACCTGGTTTCAGTCGCCGGCTTTCCTGATGGCGCTAACCCTGGCCTTCAGTGCCCCTGAGCCCATTGCTCTGAATCCGTCTCATTTCTTGCCAGTGGCTCTTGAGTCCCCACCAGGGGGTGCACGTGGCCCTCGTGTGTCAGTCTTTCTCCTCTGCTGGACTGGGGGCCCCTCAACCACTTTCGTCCCCCCACCCATCCCAGCCCAGCATAGGATCCTCAAAAGGGCTCCCCAAGTGCTGGCGATGGGTGAGAGGGCGTGGGGGAGACGGCCCTCGAGCCCCCTGGTGCCCACGCCATGAGGCCCCCCTTGCAGGGGGCTTTTCAACCACATCCCTGGGGCCATTCTCCCAGGGCCACCAGCCCTTGATTCCCGCCCGCCTGCACGGGTGGGTGATGTCACTTAAGAGTTAACAGCTTTGACGAGCTAAAACCTCTCTAACATGCTAATTAGTGTTTTCCTGCTGCTGCTGTGGGGCCTTCAGCAATGTCACAAGACATCCTTCCTGGTTGTGGGACTGAGGCCAGCGCTCAGCACTTCCCAGGTACAGGGCCCGGGATCACCTGTGCTACACGGCCCTGGAGATCTTCTGGGGGTGAATGGGGAAGCAGAGCAGGTGTCCCCCCCGTCCCCGGCAGCGTCTCGGCAGCAGAGCATCCTTTGTGGCCACAGAAACAGCAGCCTCTAAGCAAAGGCTCATAACCCGGACACCTCAGATACGGCACAAGGGGAATTCAGGCCAAGGCCTAAGGGAGGGAGGGGCTGTTTCAGCACAACTCCCATCTTTGGAAATCTACTTTCCAGAAGGCGTCCCTGGTTGATGAGTGAGTAACTCCACTAGGCTCTGCCTGGAGCGGAGAGATGACTGAGGCGCCAGCTCGTTCAGTCCCTCATTCTCTCCATGGGGAACCTGGGGGGGTAGGCGGCCTGCTGGGGGCGCACCCTCGGGGAGGGGTGCCAGGCACTGGGGGGAGGGGCCCACGTGAAGAAATAGGGAAGCAGATAAACCAGGTAACGGCAGCCTGGGCAAGTGCTACAAAGAGGACAACGCAGGGTAACTGATAGGATGTGACAGGGGTGACTGGGGAATTTGGGGAAATCCTCACAGCCAAGTGTGCCTGGGGTCCCTCCAATGATGTCACCTCCTAGGAGCCCATGCTGTGTGGTCAGTGGCCCTCATCCTTCTCCAGCCCCCACTGGACAGGACCAGGCCCCTGAGAAGAGGGTGATGCAGAATGCACCCAGCATCGCAGTGATGGCTGGGCCTCTCCTTCAGCAGACGGAAGCACAGGGGGTATCTGGGCTGACGGTTGAGGGAGGGATTTTGGTGGGGGTCACCACGCAGCAGGCAGCTGTCTGTCATGCTGAAGTCCAGACGAGTCTCTGCCCTGCCGGCATTTCTAATTCCTGCCTCCTGCCTCCTGCCTCCAGCCTGAGCCAGTGGGAGACTTTTGCCGGGCTTGACAGAAGTGTGGGTCCTCAGTGGGCCCAGGGAATGGAGTGTAGGAGAAGGCGATTCTCAAAAAAACAAAGAAACAGTGGAATTGGAGTCGCCAGTGGAATTTCCGTCAGTTTCTTTCCCGAAAGGACAGGGCAGAATTTGGGAAGTTGCAGAGCCACCCAGGAGCGCGGAGAACACTGTCCCGTGAAGCCCAGAGCTCCTGGGGGCTGTCACAGACACAGGGAGCAGAGCCCTTGGGGAGGAATCAGGATGCTCCCTGCTCCCCCAGTCGTGTCGTGCTAATGAGGATTATTAATTTTACAGATTGGTGCCAATAAGAACTAGAAGAAATGCAGGGTTCACTCAGCAAATAATTACCCTTACACACACAACAATTACTTAGTAAACGTGAGTTTAGGGGCAAAGGAAAAGACGAGAAGTGACACGAGGTCTTCCTTGTTGATCGTGGACAATAGAGAAAGGAACAAGGATGTTTCCGTAGGTTTGGGAAAAAATGGTTTTATTTGCCAAGAAGGAGAAAAATTGCCTGTACAAAAATAGCCTCTTATTCCAGGAAGGCTGCAGCCCTTGGTAAGATCTGAGGCTCCTAACGTCCGACTCAGGCTGAGGCCACGTGTTCACCCCTTCCGGTGCAGGCCGGAAAGAGGCAGGCAGGTATAGCCCGGATTGTAAAGACAGCTCATGAATCGGGGCTGGGGTCATCTACACAATGCTGAGTCATTGAGAACCACAGCAGGAGAGGTGTTGAGAGCCATGGAGCTAAGTGCTAATTACCAAGGAATGCTGTTTCTGTTCCTCCCCCTCCCCCACCAGACAGCAGGCTGACCCACTCCAAGGATGAGAGGTGTGGGCCCAGAGGCTTGAGCAGGCATAACCCCCTCCCCCTTGATACAGAGCTGGTCGCGTCAGGGCTAACTTCAGAACTCATGTTCAACTATTATAGGAAGTGATGTGCCCTTGCTCTGCCTAGATGGTTAGGAGGGGACATGAGGACAAGGGGTGGCTCCCAGCAGCCACACTGTGACCACAAGGGCAGCCAGCCCAAGGATGAAGCCAACATACGGAGAAGGCAGAGCCAAAGGACGCTCAGAGAGGCAGCACGAAATCACAATGCACCTGGGACTTAGAAGCTTCCGGATGCCTCAGTTAGAAGGGGAAATAAATGCCCATTGTTTAAACCAGTTTGGGGTGGATTTTACGTTTCCTATAACCGAAGCCTGCTAACCGAATCAGACCCCTTCAACTGAGCCCAAAGTGCATCCCAGCTTTGGACGTGCCTCGCGTGTGTGATGCCCTTCATCCCAGCGATGGTTCTGTGACCTGGGAGCTACTCAATTTCCCACTTCACAGACGAGGGGACTGAGGCTTAGAGACGTAAGGAGCATGCTAGTGATCACGCACCCAGGACACAGGAGCCGGTGTCGGGATGCAGGTCTGCTCGGCGCCAGCGTTCCGGCTCTGACTCACACACTCTTCTGTCTGGGGCTTGGGAACCAGAGCGGTCCTCGGGCAGAGGGGGCAGAGCAGGGTGGCTAACGGGTGGTTAGAGCCCAGGCAGCCCTCTGGGACTTCTCAGCAGGGGAGATGGGAGAAGGAGACCCGCTGGGAGCAAGGTTCTCGCTGCTGAACAGAAACCATCTGGTCTCCCTGATCGCCAAAAGGGAACGTGTGTGTGGCGTGTGCCCATTGGGGAACTGGTACACTGGCACTTTCCATGACGGAGAAGCAGTGAGGCTGCCCGGCTGAAAAATGTACCTGTCTCCATGAGTCCCCCAGAAATGCATAAAAACGTTCCATCTGGGGAATGGAGCCAATTCCCAGCATGGAGTGTAGGGGGAGGCGGCGAAGAAAGAGCTTAGTCTGCAGCTGTGTGGCTTCTCAGTGCTGCTCTGTGGAAGGCATCCTCGGAAGGAACAGGCAGTATTCAGAAATGATTTGGGGAGGAGTTCAAGAAATCTGCTGTTCTGAGTTCAATGTCCCCCCCTGAATTTCTTCAAACGTCCCAGACCACGCGCCAGTGCTGTGTTCCTGTGACTCAGGGAACCCCATTTCTGTAGCTGGAACCCCGACTTGGAAGCCTGAGAGGAGCCGGAGCCCCTCTCCTAATCCTCAGCAGAAGGGGCTGCACTGACCGGGCAGACAACCCCCACGGACAGAAGAGCCCCATGAGAGCAACCAGGCCGAGCGAGCCCTCCGCGGCGGAGCCTCCGGGACTCGCACCCGCCCCTCCAGGCAGCAGGATGTGCAGCAGAACCTGGACTCTCTGTGGACACCAGCCACGTCGAGGAGACACCTGGGGGGCGGAGCGGGTGTGGGGCCTTCCCTGGGGCCGAGAGGGTGAGCCAGCGGGTGTCTGGTTGGAAGGGGGTCTGGGGGCTCGTCTCTTGTCCAAGGCAGAGGAAGAAGGCCTCAGCTTCTCGGGGGCGCTGTCGGTGGAGACCCCTGTGTCTGGCAAGTTGCACCTTTGTCGCCCAGGGGCCCCTCACCCTGTGTGTGACTGTGCGCTGGCTTCCTCGGGCGGGAAGCGAGCCCCTGAGGAGGTGCTGGGAGGCTCTCTCAGCCCAGCTTTACAGATGAATTAGTCAGAAGATCCTCAGCCTGAGCCAGTGGGAAGTCACACACTAGCTGGTGAACAAAATGGGAGGGAAATGCGACAAACAGAAGTCCATCTGGAGGGAAAAATAGGACACGCTGCGTTCTCGCGGATGTCAGACTGAACCCCTGACGTAGTGAACGTGGCGGCACGGAGGCTGAGCCTCGTCCAAACCACTTCCAGGGCGTCTCCGAACTCGTTCATAGAGCTGAATCTGGTTTTTCATCCAACGCAGCTTGAAGCACTTGTGAGACTGCTCATTCAAGGGCGGTTTGGGGAATGGGGTTTGTCATTATAAGATTTACCCTGATCCAAAGAATCGTGGTCGCTGAACAAGTCAGTGGGGACGTGTTTCACGGGCAGGGTTTCGAAGCTGCAGGTGGCTCAGGTGACGGCGTGATGAGAGGTCAGAAGAATGGTGGTGGCATCAGGGAGCTGTCTGAGGTTCCCACGTCCGACACGACGACGGGGAGAGAGGCCAAGGACCACTGGCTATGCTTGCTTGAGGACGACACTGGCCTCTGGTCAGAAGGAGCCCCGGCTCTAAGGGACTCTGGCCCTGGGTGGCCATCCCTGGGCAGGTCTGGGGTCCGAGAGACACAGACTTGGGCCTGGGTGTGTCCCTCCCAGCTTGTGAACTGGGGACAGTTAGGACAGAACCCGAGCCCCATCTCCTCGTCTCTCCCACTGGGGATATTTGTACCTAGTTCAGTGGGCACCTGCTGTGTCTCTGTGTGCCTGTCACCCAGGGTGGCTGCAGAGTGGTCACACCCCTGTCCTCCCCTCCAGGAGGGTGTAAGTGACACCACACACATGCTGGGGGGTCTCGGGCCACCCCTCGCTGACCCAGCCTTTCACTTTCACGACAGGGAACATGCCGGCCCCAGGCATGGCTGGTGGGCTGCAGGAGGCACGGCAAAGCTCCGACCCAGGGCTCCTGCGCCAGCCCAGCCGCCCGAGCGTGGCCCCAAGAGCCAAGTGGGTGACAGAAAGGCATTTTCATTTTACAGCAGAAACTCATTTCCAACTTCTTTTCATATAGGATTGCGTCTGTGGATGGAAATTCACCAGATTCCTGAAGCCACAGACGACTTTTAATATTATGGGAGTTCTCCACTTTTCGCTAATTTAATTTCTGGGGCTATTAAAGGTAGCCTGGAGAAACACCATCTGTTGAGTGGATGATAGACTAGAGAAGGAATTTTAGCAGTAAGACTATAAATTTCCACTTTATCAGGGGTCTTGGTACCTAAAATCAATTTGAGAAAGCATTGAAATGCTTATCAGGAGAATTTCTCAATCAGGCGCCTCTTCTTGCGCCATTTTTCATCTCCATCAATCAGCTGCTGACATTCTCGGCCCCGAGAAGGGCCCTGACTCTCAGTCCAAGTGTTTCCAAACTGCCAGAAGAGCAGTCGTTTGAAAAAAATTATTTACAGGATTTTATTTCTCTCAAAATTCCATGAGCCCTAAATCCTCTTCATCTCAATAACAGTTGGGCATACTCTCGTTGGAAGAGCTTCTTTTCCACGGAGTGCGAGAAGACCCGGGACACGTAAGCTGGTGCCCCCCGCACTGCAGGTCTTACCATAGAAGAGTCCTAGGGTCAAAATTCCCTCCTTTTGCAGAGATGAGCTGTGAGATTCTGCCCCCAGGGAGCCCCTCCTCTGAGGATTTTTTGGCCTCCCAGATTCCCTACTACTGAGTCAGCAACTAGTAGGCCCCGACTGTGTGCCAGGCACTGAGCAACAGGATAAGACAGAGCCCCGTCCTCATGGGGCATTCAGGGAGCAGGGTACAGAGGAGAAACGCAAATACATCCGGGACTTGACTGCAGAGGCGGAGAAGGGCCCGGCGGAGATGAGGCCGGGCGGCACGGTGGGGAGGGTGACTGAGGCGCTTTTGCCATCGGTGGCCAGCTGAGAGGGGACAGTGGAGCTGAAATCCGCAGGAAAGGTTGAGGCAGGAGCGTGAGGATCTGGGAAGGGGGTTCCCCTCAGAGGGAGCAGCAGGGGAGATGGCTGGAACGGTGACAAGCTTGACGTGTACGAGGGGCAGAAGAGAAGCGTCCTGGGGGGCATAGGCCCTCTGGGGACGGGGGCTACAAGGACAAAGGCCAGAGATGCAAGCCCAACCTGACCGAGGGGGTGGGCAGGAAGGGCCAGGCTGGGTGCCTGGGGGTGGGGATGACGCCCGAGCCAGTTTTGAAGGGGGAGACAGGGAGGAGGCCACAGCCTGCTCAGACCCAGCCTGGCCCCGTGCAGGGAGGGGTCTCATGGCCTGGGGTGGGAGGAACGTCGAAGGACTTAAGGCCACGTTCGTAACTGCCCGACCAGCGAGGACCCACGCCTGTGTAACACAGAAACAGCCAGAATCTGGCTGGTCCTGCTTGGCAGTGAGATCCAGGTCTTCTGCCAGATCGCTCGCCCTGCAGGTCCCCAGGGAAGAGTGTCCACCCTGGTGTCATGTGGGGTTCTGCTGAAATGCTGTCTTGACCCAGATTTGAGGTCCTGGCTAGAGGCGGGCAGCTGCCCTCCTTGAGCAGCTGATCCGGCCACACCGACACTTGCTTGTCGGGCTCTCACACCCCGGGGCCTCTCTAGCCCCACCCTGATCGCCCGGGCCAAGCACCAGACAACTAGGGGCACCCACATGCCCCAGAGCCTGGAAATTATTTAAGTTAGCCCATCCACAGGGGGTCTCTGAAGCCCAGCCAACCCCACCCTGCCTGCCATGCACAGGCTGTCCCTGCAGCTCCACACACACACACGCGCACACACACACACACACACATGCACACACACACACACACACACAGAGCCGTCATGCGGTGGGCCCCCCTGGACGTGGTCTGTGACCGGGGGAGCGGGCGTGCTCTGCGTGTGGGACCCCATCCCGAGGGGCTGCAGTCTCGGCCCAGTCCCTACACGGAATTGCTGGTTTCTGGACAGGCCCCTGCGAGAAGCAGGCATCAGTGGGCGCCCCGGCACCGACTCCCCACTGCGGCTCTTTGCAGGGCGTTTACCCTGAAGGAGGGCCACCCAGGCCACCCTCAGGCTATTTGGATGCCTGTCAGGTGCTGGAATCCAAGGTGACTCCTTCAGGTAAGGGGGCTCATTCCCAGGACTTCGGTTTCTGCAAATGGCCTCTGCACAAGCAGACACCAGGGAGCGTCCCCCCTTCAGCAAGACTATGTCACCAGTCTTCTTCCTCGCCCCCCTCCCTCACGTGGCCATGCTCCCCATTTCCCTGCTCAAGAGCCCCTGAAGCTCCGGGTGGACTCCATGAGAAATCCGGCCCCTGCACCTGGTGTGTGTCTGCCCTCCCGCTCCACCTGAAGCTCCTGCTCCCCGCACCCACTCCCCACTGTCCCCTGAGCCCTCCTGCCCCGGTCCGCCAGCACTCACTTCTTTGTTTACCCAAATCCTGCCTGTCCTTCCCAGGCAGGCTCAACCCCCTCTTCCAGGAAGCCCTCCATCTCCCTGTCACACTCGTCTCCTCTCTCCTCCCCGAGATCCTTAAAGCTTCTCTGGCTGTGAGCTCTTGTCTTCAGCTGGGCACACAGTCAACACTGAGGAGTGGCAGGTCTTTTTTTTTTATTTTTTTTGCTGAGGAAGACTGGCCCTGAGCTAACATCCGTGCCTATCTTCCTCTACTTTATATGGGACGTTGCCAGAGCATGGCTTAACAAGTGGTACGTCGGTGTGCGCCCGGGATCGGAACCAGCGAATCCCGGGCCGCCGCAGTAGAGTGTGCACACTTAACCATTTGCGCCACCAGGCCAGCCCCTGGTGGGTCGTTTTTTGATAAAAGTAACCTGAGAATGGAGGCGGCAAGGTTTGGGGGTGCTCCCGGGCAACAAGTGCAGGCCTCCAGACTCGCCACAAACTCTCTGTAGAGCGGAGACAAGAGGCATGGCCTCCAGGGGTCGGGAGGGAGGGTAGCCCAGATCATCAGATCATCATTGCATGCCCTTCTGGCTGCCCCATTCTGGGGTGGCCTGGGCTTGGTTTTCTCTGGGATTCCAGGGGCGGCGAGGGGACTGTTGTCAAAGAAAGGAAGAGTCGAGGAGGGGGCTCCAGCTGTTTGCTCCTGATCACCCCAGCCTCTCAAGGGCAAACACTGCAGGCTCGACCCACTGCAGACCACCCCCTTGGTGATGGGAGACACAGGCTCTCTTTACTGCCCGGCAGACGTTTCCAAACCCCAAACACTGCTTTCTGACATAATATGAGGACCCTCCCTACCGGTGAGCAGCCGCCCTCATCCCAAAAACAATTCCACCGCCTGTCGTTCACCGTCTCTGCTCCCCCACCCGGGATCCTG
The DNA here is from genome assembly GCF_020826845.1 of Diceros bicornis minor. Lineage (NCBI taxonomy): Eukaryota > Metazoa > Chordata > Mammalia > Perissodactyla > Rhinocerotidae > Diceros > Diceros bicornis. The sequence goes on from NC_080767.1 coordinate 41,852,525, forward strand.
AAGGGTGCTCTGCCTGTTAAACCCCGTCTGGAAAGTTCCTACACTGAGAGGGCTCATTCCTCCAGCTCTCATTAGCTGGCTCTTCATTACCAGCTCACACTTTCATTATCAGCAATCACCTTCATTATCAGCTAACACCTTCATTAACAGGTAACACCTCGCCAGGCAGCTTGTCAGCCAGCTGGGAGCCGCAAAGGGCATGCGGTGGCATGGCCGCGTGTAAGAGGCAGGAGGGGGCACTCATAGGGGAAAGTGCCGGGCACGTGGCCCCGGCTGGCCGTGGAAATCCCTCCGTGTGACTGGAGAAGGCCGTCTTAGGGGTGGGAAACCTGGTGCCTCTGTGAGACCAGAGCAAAATAACAGCAACCACGGAGCAAACCGACTCCCACCTACCGGGCTCTGCTCGTGGTGAGTCCTCACGCGGCTATGACATGGGGGGCCAACTTGCTCTGGAAAAGGGCAGATGGTAAATGTTGAGGCTCTGCAGGGTGTATGGTCTCTGTCGAACGACTCAGCTCTGCCACTGTAGCAGAAAGCCGGGATATGCAAACCAACAGGGTGGCCGTGTGCCAATAAAACTTTATTCACAAAAACAGGCCAGCTTTGGCCAGGAGGCCGGAGTTTGCGGGTCCCTGGACCATGTCACTTAATCTTCCGACCATCCCTAGAGTGCCTGTGATGCCCATCTTGCCGCCGAGCAACCAGCAAAGTGAAGGGCAAGAGGGAGTTTGGGCAGCCGCCGCCCCTGCTGGCGGGTGGGCTCACTGGCCCCAACCCTCCTCCCGGGCTGCCCCCAACATGCCCTCCTTTCAGTGCCACCGGCCTCCTTGTCTTGTCAGAGAAACAGAACCAAGAAGGGATGTGTGTCTATGTAAAGAGACTGATTATAAGGAATTGGCTCACGCGATTATGGATGCCGAGAAGTCCCAAGATTGCCGTCTGGAGCTGGAGACCCTGGAGAGCTGACGGGGTAAGTTCCAGGCTGTGTCCTCTGTGTCCCAGAGCAGGAGAAGACGACGTCCCAGCTGGAAGAGTCAGGCAGACAGCGAATCCTCCCTTCCTCGGCCTTTTTGTTCTGTTCCGACCTCCAAAGGATTGGACGTGCCACCCACACAGGGAGGGCACCTGCTTTACTCTGTCCACCGATTTGAATGCTGACCTCATCCAGAAGCCCTCGCAGACACCCAGAGCAACAGTTCACCAGGTATCCAGGCCCACACGGTGCAGACACATGCAGTCAACCTCACATGCCTGCAGGAGGCGTCACTATTACTCTTATATTGTTGTTATCGTTGTTATTATCATTCCTTTTTGCAGATGAGGAAGGACTCTTCGAGGGTTAAGCAGCCGCCCCAGGCCGCAGGGCCAACAGGCCGCAGAGCTGGATCTGAACCCGCATTTCCACCCTCTCCAGCACAGCCTCCGCCCACGCCAGCAGCCCTCGGAAATGCTCCTGGGGTGGAGGGTACAAATCGGAGGTGGCAGGGGGGCCCCCGTGCTTCCCCTCTGCCCTTCCCTGCCAGGACCGTCGGCGAGGACCCCACGGAGAACCTCCCCGTCAGATGCCGGCAGCTGCCGAGGGCCAGGCAGACGCACCCGCTTCGGTGGGGCTCATTTCCCTCTCTCGTCTCTTTTTCCAGCTCAGGCCAGGAATCTAAGGGTCCCTTCCCTCCTCTTAGCACATAGACGAGTCCTTTTAAAGGCACGAGTGATGATTCTCGGCCCCTGCCCGGGGCCCGGCTCCATGACTGAGCTCTAAGGACGGGGGAGCTGGAGGGGAGGGAGGGCGGAAGCAGACTTGTCTCTGATTATCCAAAGTGGGGGAAATAAAGGGTTGGTGGAACTGCGGCCGTTTCCCAATAGCCGTCCTCAAGGACAGGCGGGCAGCCAGGTCTCGGGGGACACGGGGAACAGTTTCCTGGGGCCGCCATAACAAAGAGCACAACTGGGCTGCTTAAAGAGAAATTTATTCTCTCCACGTTCTGGAGACCGGAAGTCCAAAACCTCGACGGGGCTGCTTCCTTCAGAGGGAGAACCTGCCCGGCCTCTCCAGCTCCTGGTGGCTGCCAGCACGCCCGGGGCTCCTTGGCTGATAGGCGCATCGCCCCAAGCTCTCCGTGTTTGTGTCTTCATCCCAGCGAGACCTCATCCTACTTACATCTGAATCACTCCTGCAAACATCTTACTTCCAAATAAGATCACATTCACAGGTACCAGGGCTTAGGACTTCAGCATGTCTTTTAGGGGACACAATTCAATCCACAACAGGTGGATGTGTGAATCTCCTGAGCCCTTGAAACATTGGTTTCATCTCAGAGGTCTCTGCACCTGGCACTGGTTGGGAGACATGACAGGCGGGAAGTGACCAAGTGACCTGGGCAGTGGGGGCACCAGCAGAGGCCCTGGGGAGCCAAGAGCACGTTCAGCTCACCGTCGCCTGCTGTCACAGAGGAGGCACCGGGCTGAGAAGGGAAGACAAGCCTGCTCCCTCCTTCCCTGCCTGCCGCTGGTAACCAAACCCGGGCAGGAGCAGAGGGGTCAGCTACGGCCTGCAGAAGTCACGGGCACACATCCTCAGTGCCGAGATTGAATGCCGTCACCCGTCAAAGCAAAGTGTGGCGCTGTCTGGAGAAACAGCCTGGCCGCCCTGCGCCACTGCCGTGGGACTCCAAGGCTGCTGCCCTGGCTGGGGTGGCCCATTTGGTGGTGATGGACCTCCACGTCACCGCAGGCTGGTCAGGGCCGCTCAGGAGTGAGCCCTCTGCATGCCGACCCCCTCTCATCGCCTAGCGTGGGCAGTGTGGGGGTCATTTCAGGCCAGCAGCGTTTACCGAGTTCCTTCATGGCCAGGCCTGTTGCTGGGTGCTGACCGGATCAGAAGGGCCCAGACACGAGCTGTCCCTGTGACACTGGCCGTGGGTGGGATTGCCTGGAGTAGGGACAGGGGGTTCAAGCCCCCAAGCCAGCCTATCCACACCCCAGACTGTGGCCGTGGGGCTTCTGGTTTAGCCACGGCCTCAGGACAAATTCTCAGCTGGCCTCTGGGCATCGGTCTCAGGTAACTTCCCAGCTCCCACGTCTAGCTGCTTAAACAGCTTTCTGAGTGCAGTAATGGGGCCGGATCCCCCAACTCGCAGCGGGTGGTCTTGAACTAAGAAGCGTCCCCTCTCGGGCCAGGTTCTCGGGTTTCCCAGTCGGCTGCACCTCACCCAGCTCCTAACCCCTGGGGGAGACACCTGTGGGGCCTCTGACCACATGTCGTGGGTTCCACGTACAGCCCAGGCATAGCAGCACGGTTATAGGGGTGCAGAATCACAAATCAGCCCCGTCCCAGAAAGGCCAGGCCCCAGAAGCCTCGAGAGAACAGAGCACACGGCCGGGCCCTGAAGCCGGGACCTCGCCCAGGCAGGAAGGATGTCTTGGGCAGACACGCGGCCATGTGGACGTGCCCAGCACGCTCTGGGAAGACCCCTCAGTCCTGCCCAGAGCAGCTGCTGGCCTTGAAGCTGGGGGACTTCTTACCTGCTGCCCGCCCCAAAGCCTGTGCTCAGGTGGGAGGCTGGTGAACAAGGTCCCCCACTCCCTCCCTCCTTTCCCCACCTTACAACTTAGCCTGGACTTTTCTGTCCTGAGTGCCCCCCAGGGCTCACTCACCCTGCCTCCTGCCCCGCCAAGGAGGCCCTGACTCAGGCACTGGTTTCCAGGATCCAAGATGAAGGAGGCTGGCTGTCCACCCAGCCCTGGAGCCAGTAATAAGCCGACTTAAGTCTCCCAGCAAGAGTAGAGTTGGGGCCATCGCTTCCCGCCGGGGGCTCTGAACGCCAAGCTCTTTCTCTAGACCACGATCCACCCCAGAGTGATAGAGTCGGTGCCTGGGCTCAGCGGGGACCTGTCCCAGCCAGATGGAAGCCACAGCTGCTCCTTCACGCTTTCTTTCTGAAGGTTCGTTATCACTCATGCTTTGACTGATGGCAAAGTTGTTGGTGGTGGCCCCTCCCAGGCTTCCCACTGGGCCAGAACTCACTACCACAAGCCACAGTCTTCCCTGTGCCCATGGCTCCATGCCTCTGTGCCTGAGGAGGGGCATGGCCTCTTCTGTGCCCCCGGGGCCAGGGCCCGGGAGCTCTCAACCTGGAGTCGTTGAGCCACGGCCAGTGGCTGCTCCCGATTCTGCAGAAACCCCACAGCTTGGTCACATGCGTGGGTGTCATCTGACCCGAGTGTTCCCTGGCCTCAGAGAGACCGCCCTCTGGCCGATTTTCAGGCTGCATTAGAGGAGTTGGCTCAGACTGGGCCTGAGGCACGTGCAAGTCCCAGAAAAACCCTGGAGTTACGATCTGATGCTCTTGCTGTGAGCATGTCCTCCTCCAGACCCTGCCTCTGTGACATGCGTGGCCGGGCTCATTCCCAACACCAGCAGGGGTGGAACAGACCCCAGACAGCCTGCGGGCCACACCTCAGAAGCCAGCAGGCAGGGTCCCCTGGTATGGACAGACCAGCGAAGGTGTGAAGGTCGTGGAGAGCACGTAGCCCGGGCCCTCCTGCCCCCGCACCAGCACCTGAGAATGCAGTAGCGCTGGTGCTGGAATAATCCATCACTTCTCGCCAGGCGCCAGAGTTTGAAGTATCAGGGGTCACTCTGCAAGGGGAGGGCCGTGTTCACTGGTGGAGACGGGGCACCTTGGTCACGGTTGATGAAGTGCCTGTGGGGCCTGGAGACAATGCCCATAAATCTTTCACATCCAAGGGCCTTGGGTTTCTTTGTCTAAAAGAATATTATCCATGAAACAGGCCCCCCTGGGGCCATGAAGCTCAGTGAGTAGCTGGAGTGAGCCGCCGAGAGCTCCCTGGGGAAGGACATGGGGAAGGACATGACGTGGGAGCCCGGCTTCCTGATCCAAATGGACCCTCTGAGCCTCTTGGGGGCCCACCCAGGATACACCGCCAGTGGTCTTCAGAAGCACACACCTGCTCAGGATCTTCCTGCTCTGCAGCCTTCAGTGGCTCCCACTTGCTCTCAGGTATGTCCCGCATCTTACTGCGGCCTGGAATCTACTGCACAGCCAGCCTCCTCCTCCCTGCCTGTGCACATGTCCAGGGTCTTCAACATTTGCATGTCACACACACGTGGAAAATGATAGGTGTGTGGCACTGGAGTGAATGGACGAGGAGGCAGGAGGTGGCGCGGCTGGCTGGGGGCTTCCACACCAAGGGATGAGGGCCTCAAAGTTCTGCCTGACACTTTGGCGTGGCATTTGGGAAACACCAGAGGCCACTCACGCTGGCCTCTTTCAGCTCCTGGGACACACTGAGCAAATTTCCTGACGCAGGAGATTCCATGGGTGCTGTTTCCTCTACTGAGAACGTGGTTCTGTTCATTTATGTGCGTACGTGTACGTGTGTGTGTGCAACACACTCACACACACACACACATGCCTTCAGCCAGCCGGGTCTTCCTCCTCTTCAGGTTTCAGGCCAAACACCCCCTCCACGTCTTCAGAGAACGTTTTCCCGACCCTCCAACTGCTTGCTGTCTCAAAGCACCCTTTTCTCCCCTTCAGGCATTTATGACAATTGTAACCTACAAACTAATCGTGGAGAGGACTCCCGCCTCCAGCCACAAGAAAGTAACTGGCTCCAGACTAGCCCTCCTGCTGCAAACATCTGTAAAATTAGATAAAATCATCAGGGAAACGTTTCTCAGATTGGACATCAGTGCGACTCCTGGGGGAGGAGAAGTGTGCGACGTGAGCCCACATCACTGGCTTTCTGCCTGGGGATGCTTTCTGGACCCCTGTGTGGTCCCACCTGGGCTCTGTTCATGGGGTTTTCTTTTCCTAGATGATGTTCCAGCTCACACTGAGAACAGTGGTTCACTTAAGCTGAGGAGGCAGACATGGGAGTTTGGGGCTGGAGTTTGGGGGGGGAGTACAGGAGGGGGGAGCTGCACAGAGAAGGGGCCTCAGAAATCTGCACGGGGGTCTCATGAAGTCTTGCTGAACACTTAGCTGCACATTTGGGGAGATAATCCACGTGGCCTGCAAAGGCAGCCGCTGGAGAGATACAAGCAGGACTAACATCCTGGATTACACAACGCTCGAAAACACAGGAGATCTGACCAGCAACGATGGAGGAAGCCTGTGGAAATTCTCAGGACTTCGATCGACACCACAGAAAGTCTAGGCCTCAGGGAGAGGCCTAATCTACCCTAGAGCAAGAAGCACTGTAAACCTGTCTAATAAACCTTAAACTGAGCCTAAAAGAATCAAAGTGGTCTGCCAGTTATCAGAAAAAAACTCAGCACTCTCTCAAGAAAGACAACAAAATCCAGACTCTCAACATGATGTCCAGCATACAACAAAGATGACTGGACACATCACTGAGCAGGAAAAAGTGATCGTAAACAGGAAAAAAAATCAAACAGTTAATAGATACTGGCCCTGAAAAGCCCCAGTTGTCGGAAATAGTAGCAAAGATGCTAAAGCAGATAATATAAATATTTCTGAGTACTCATAGAAAATCATGTAATTAAAAATGAATAGATGGGAAATCTCAACAAACAAATGGAAACTCTAAAAGAGAATCAAGTGAAGATTCTAGGACTAAAGAGCTTAAGGTCTGAGCTGTGACATTCGCTGGATGGATTTAACAGCAGATTGAAAAACGGCAGGAGAGAGACCAGGGAATTGAGAGATGGAGCAACAGAGAGCCTCCTATCTGAAATAATATGGGGAAAAAATGCACAGAGCCTCTGTGGCCATGGGAAAATATCAAGAGATCTAACATACGTCTCTTTATGAGAGAGAATGGGTCAGAAACAAAAGATCTGAATGACTAATGATAAGAAATTCCCCAAATTTTGTGAAGAACATGAAACTTACAGATTCAAGAATCTCAGCGAACTTCAAGTGGAAGAAATGCAAAGAAAATGACTCCTAGACACAACATAATCAAACCACTGAGAACCAAATACTAAGAGGAAATTCTTCAAAGCAGACCCATTGCCTACAAAGGAACAATAACACAGAAGATGACTGGCTTCTTATAAGAAGCGATGGGAGGCAGAAAGTGTATCCATCAATCCAAAATTCTACATCCAGTGACAACATTCTTCAAAAATAAAAGTGGAAAAAGATGTTTACAGATAAACACAAACAGAAAAACTTCACTACCTGCACTATAAGAAATATATTAAAAGAATTGATTCCAGACGGAAATTCCCACCTGAAGGAGGCATTGGAGAGCACAGGGTAGTAAATATGTAGGAAATCAGAAAGGATATATTTTTTCTTCTCTTAATTTCTTGAAAAGACCACATGTGCCTCCTGAGACAGTGCACTGAGAAAGATATAACCTCACTTCTAGGGTGCACCTGCCAAGGGTGCATGGCCCTAACTGCACAACGTGAATATGGGCTGTGCATCCGTGAAACCATCACCTCCTGATTTTGATCTTTGCACTGCGGTTGTGTGAGAGCCTGTCCTTGTTCCTAAGAAATGCACACCAATGTACCGAGGGCAAAGGGCCAGCCACGTGATTCCAACTTGCTCTCAAATAGTTCAGAAAAACACTGTATGTATGCATGTGTGTGGAGAGAGAGAGGAAAAGAGAAAAAGCAACAGTATATGGGAGGAACTTGTACTATTTATGCAATTTCTCTGTAACTATAAAACTAAAAGATTTTTTAAATGATCATTTTAATAAAAGCTAATTATGGGGTAGTTGTTCCACATCTGTTTTTCCCTAGGGAGTGGGCTCTGGGAAAGCAGGGACCCCTCTCCCCCTGCAGTGTGGTTTGTCTGCCACAGGGCGTGTATGTGTTGGAGGAATGACCTCGGTGGTGAGGCATTCCGCTGATATTCTTGGTGGAGGCTGGGAGCCTGGAGGCCTGGTCCCTGCTCAGCTGCCCAGTGTCCAAGAGACCCTGGGTCCCTCACTGCACCACCCCCTCTCTCTCTGTCTCTGTCTTTCTCTATATATATCTGCCTCTCTCTCTCCCCATCTCTCTGTTTCTCTTTTTCTCTCTGTTTCTCTCTGTGTCCCTCTCTCTCTCTTTCTGTCCCCATCTTTCTCTCTCTGTCTCTGTCTCTCTATCTCTCTCTCTGTCTCTCTTTCTCTCTCTGGAAGACAAGCCGCCCTCCTTGGGGCTGGACAAGTCAAGGGTGGCGGTTGTGTACTTTCTGGAGGACTATGAAAACACACGTGGGCCATCAGCAGACTCCAGGCCCCAAAGCTCTGCCTGGGAAGAGCCTTTGTCCTCGGGACCCCACACGATTGCAGGGCTGAGCCGGGACGTCACTGCTCTGGGGACGCGCACAAGCTGCCCCTGGCGGGTCCCCAGTGCAGAGCGTGGCTTAAACATCCACACGTGCCGCTGACAAGCCTGTGTGCCTGGCAGCTCCAGGTGGGCCGGCAGCCCCCAAGGGCAGAGCCCCTGCCACCTTTGTCCCTCACAGCCTCCTCCATCCTGGGGACAGAGTCAGGGATCAGTGAACACTCCGGGCCACCGGGGGATAAATGACCAGTGCCGGAAGGAGCGAGTGGTGGCTCCCAACAAGGCAGGTCCAGGTATCAGCACACGGCCTGACCTTGTGCCTGGCGATAGAGGGACACCAGCCTAACAGGGCCCCACAGTCACACAGCCGGTGCCCGCTCGGCCCTTCCTCCTCGGCTGGACAGTTTTCCCTCTCGATCTGCCTTCACTGTGCTCGAGCCTGACTGGAAGGGAAGGGTGGCCCGAACACTCTGAGTTTTCTGCCACCTGCCACCACGTGTCCTGCAATGCTGCCTCGTTTCTGTCTGCAGGGTGTCGGCGCCCTCTCTGGTCATCGCCCTGGGGACAACTCGGAGCCAGAGACGGGCCTGAGGAGCAGGAGCCTCTGCACAAGGGCCAGCCGGGGTGCTCCGTTCTCTCCAGCTCTCCGAGAGCCTCTGCAGCCCTACCTGGCACGGCTGCCAGCCCACCACCTGCGGCTGCCCACCCCAGCCTGCCCCTTCCTCCACACGGATTCTAGGCCCGCTGACCGCGGTGCCCTGGGCAAGTCCCCAAGACTCTACACCTCCATTTCCTCGTCCATAGGAGATGCCCCACCACGTGGCTGTGGGGATCAAGGAGAGGATTCGTGCCCAGAGCTAGCTGTTGAGTGAGGACAGGGTTAGGATGTCGTGATTTTCTCAGCAAACGGTCCTGACACCGTGGCCCCAGAGGGGTAGGGACGGCTCCCATCAGCAGGCCAGCACCGCAGCTCCCACCACTTGTCCCCGTTGCAACACCTGGTCTGGCCTGCAAGGAGCCAGGGAGGGGGTGCCCCGGCAGCTCGGGGTCACGGGGACTCTATAAAACGTTCTCACCTGTCCCTCTCATCAATGTCCTGATTCCATGGAGGGAAATGACCACGTCCTTGGGCGCCGGGCTCCTGGCCATCTGGCTCTTGCCGGCAGACGGTCGGTGATGGGGGAGGGAGTGGGTGAGAAGCAGCTGGCCTGAGGCTGAGGATCGCCCCGAGGGCCTCGGCACAGCAGGGACCTCAGAGGCCGATCTTCCCCGGACTGCACAGTGCTGATTATTGTGCAGATGGCTGGAACCCAGGGAGCTACGGTAGTCTGACCCCCAAACACAACGTGGGGGAGATGGACGACCAGGGGGGGCATCGTTCTTAAGTTCTGCCGGGAGAGGAGGTTCCAGAACAAAGCTGAGGTTGTGCCATCTGGGCCAGGCCCATTTGGGTCCCATGGAGAAAAGGTTTCTGCAAGGAGCAAGCCTTCTCACCCTGGAGGAAGGGTTGGCCAGGTTCCAGGATCCGTGTCTGGAGGGGGTCTGAGGGCTACCTCACTGGTCCCCAGCTTGACAATGAGCAGCGGGCACAGGCAGGAGGGAGAAGTGTGGGTGGCTCTGGGCAGTGCAGCCCCTTGGCTGGAGACACACCTGCCCCGGGGTCCCCAATGCCTGCGAACCAACCACCCTGTGCCCTCACCGACCTCACACCGACCTCCTACTCCCAGAAGCCCCATAGCTCTCCACATCTCAGCACACGGTCATTAGCGGGCATCTGGGAAGGGCATGGGTGGGTTAAGGTCACCAAGCCCAGTCCCTCCCTCAGAGAGCAGAGAGAACCAGGCACGGGCCAGGATCCCCACTCTGCCCTTCCGGCTGTGGGACGCAGGCAGGTGGGGACAGCTCCCTGAATGTCCTCTCTAAGGTAGCACTGATGATAACGCCCGCAGGCTTCTTCCCAGGGTTAGAGATCAGGATGTAGAGGGTGCTTAGGCCATAACAAGCACGTGATAAATAACAGCTCTCACCATTATCTGGTTAAAAAAGCAAATGCCAAGAAAAACCAGGCGACGCTGGGGCCATTTCCAGGGTCCGGTGGAAATGAGAGGTCAGGCAAGTGAGGGCTGAAAGGGAGCTGCCAGACCAGGGGGACAGAGAGGCCTGGAGACCGCGCAGTGTTTGGCGGGGGGCGGCGTGGTCAGAGGGTGGGGTGGACGGAGGGCGGGGGGAGGGCAAGACCCCAGTGGGCAGCTCGGGATTGGCAAAGGTGACCAGGTGGAGCTCCTCCTGCAGCAGGGTTCACGCCCACCTCTGGGGACTGACCCCACCAGGAGCCGCCTGCCCTGCCGTCCGAGGGCTCTGCGGCCAGTCACTGGTCCAGCTCCAGCTGTCCCCCGTGGCACGGCCCAAAGAGAGGCCGGGTGGGTCTTGGCGCCCATGCAGAAGGAATGGAGTGTCACAGGCGTAGACCTTATCTGTGCACTAATTCCTTCAACATGTGCTGTGACAACCCCATGCCACGCTGGGCAGAGGACATCGGGGGCAAAGCCATCTTCACAACCCAACCCTGGGTGAAACGCTCCCGGGGACACTGGCACCAACGTGGCAGGCTTCATGGTCACCGTTAAGTCCATTAGACCCTATGCCAGGCCCGAGAGGAAATAGGGATGAGCAAGGACAAATTCCCACAGGCCGCCAGATCCCGCCCAGAGAGCTCGAGTTGAAGGCCGGGGCAGCTGTGGTCAAGCGGCCCAAGGCGCCGGCACCGGGTGGGCTGCGGGGCTCCGTTCAAGATGAGAAGCCTGGTGTCACACATCAGATTCTCCACCGTTCCGGGAGGCATACAAGCCGAGTCCTAACAGGTTAATGACTCCATTACGAGGAACAGCGTGATGAGTGGGGAGCCCCGGCCGATTCCAAGGCGGATGCTATTTCTCAAGGCTGCAGCCAGGAGTGTTTCTTTAATCTTAATTAGTTCGCTGGTACAAAAAGCACAACAAGCGAAATCTCTGGAAGCAGTGAGGCCCTTGTCAGGACCACGTGTTCTCGGAATCGGCCTCTTCATCTCCAGGCTCAGCCCGAGGCGGCCACGCTCTTGCCCTGGGGAGAGAGGACGGACGGGAGGGCTGGGGGCCGGCAGAGCAGGTGAGGCCCGGGCCCGGGGGTTCCACCCCACCCTGGGCCAGTCTGGCCGTGTGCCCGCTCAGCTCCTCCACGGAGCACCCTCTCCCCCGGGGCATTTCATCACCCGGAAAACGGGCTCATTTGGACTCCGGTTTCCAGGAATCGTCAGAGATGACACAGCGTCCCTGTCTGCCGGCCTTGCAGCTGAGGAAGGGCTGTGTGGCCCATGAGAGGCCGAGGCTCCTGACCGCCGGAACCTTCTGTCCAGCCCCTTGCACCCTGGGCTGCGTGGCCTGCGTGCACACTCTGGACACTGAGTTACGCTTTCTAAGAGCCACGTCAGACACTCTTGGATCTATTTCCTAAACATATTCAAAACCGTACAAGAAGAGACCCAGAAGTTTGTCTTTTAGGAAATTATCTTGGCGCTAAATCAGTGGAGCGGGCAAAAATCTAACAGCAAGGGTGGTCACTGCCGTGCTATTTACGAGAGGAAAATTGAAAACAGCTGACCAGCCCTTCCACAGAAGGGGGTACATCCATCTCGCACGCCCGTGCCAAGGCCAGGACAAGTGGGGGCGCAGAGGACGCCAGCTGGGCACAAAGTCTGCGCCGAGCCCTGTGTGCGAGAGAGCTTTGTCCCCCTGAAGCCCTGGAGCCGTGCTCAGAGGTGGGGACTGTTATCAGCCCGGGTTTCCGAATGGGAAACTGAGGCTCAGAAGGTTCCCTGCTGCACCCAAGGTCATGCCCAGCCTGATTCGAAAACCGGCTTGTTAGAAGTGACTCAGTATAGCCAAGAAAGTGACCACACGGTGCACCATTCATGGATGTGACGATGTCCACAGAACTCTAAGTGCAAGATAGTCGGTCACAACAGCTAAGTGCAGACCTGTCCAGCTTGCGTAAATATGCACGCCTTTCTGCACAGAAACTGGGTGGTAGCTAGCGGAGGGGTCAGGACAGCCTTCTTCAGACTTTCCAAATTTTCTGAACTTTTTTTGCAATAACTATGGATTAGTTTTACAACCAGAAGAAAACAATAAAGCTATTTTTAAAGGCTGGCAATTGACACCTCGGAGAAGGGGAGAGTGAGGCTGAGATGAGTCATCTGGGGGCACTAAACTTGGCGGCACGGCGATGAGGGACTCTGTGTGACTGGAAAGGCCCAGGACCGCCCAGGCCTGGACCGATCAAGCCCTTACCAAGCTCGGGAACTCGGGGTCCTGGGAGGAGGGCCCAGGACAGGGGTGTGGGTGGAAGGGAGGAGGGCACTGGTCCCTGACAACGATGAGACTCAGCTTTGTGACTAACATATGGGACATCCTTCTGCTCTCCCTGGCTGCTCTCTGCCAACAAAGAGAAATCAGCAGCCCACACTTAAAAACACACACACACGAATGTGACGCCTCCAACAGCGAGGGGCGGAGTGGGCGGGGAGTGAAAACACGGTGTCCCTTTTGGGAATAGCGATATGTGGAAGGAGTCCAGTCCTGCCTGGAGGGAAGATTCTGCCCAGTCGTGCAATTGTCCAGCAACGCCCTCCTTAAGCCTGGTCTGCAGCAATGGGGAGGTTCTGCATGAGGCATATGCATGCCCCAGCGACGTGGCCCAGCAAAGACTGAGGCAGCCTCTGGATCAGCAAAAAGACCACGCTCTTTCCAGCCGTAGTAGCCAACCCGGACCAGACGCTGGTGTCTAATGCCGTTCTTTTTCCTGTTTTCCTGAACTCCCATCTCTGCTTCTGAGAAGGGCACACATCCTACCACCCTCTCTCCCTCCCCCAATCCAAGCCCCCCCACAACAATGAAATGAGAAGCACTTTGACCCCACATTTCCTTGATGGATGGGCAGAGCATGGGAAGTGACCAGGCCCCACCAATGACGGCCGCAGAGCGGCAGGTGATGGTGGGAAATTAAACCAGCCTCCTAAGGCCATCCATCATTAGCACCTGATTCCTTGCGCTGACCCAGGGTCATCCATGCTCTCTGAGAGCCATCCATCACCCCGGGTGGCTGTGTTATCACAGGACGCTGTCTCTCTCCAGGAAGCCAGGATCAAAGAGACACCCAAGGCCCAGGGCTGACTCACTTGCTTGGAAATGTCTGTTAAACGCTGTCCTGAGTGAGGGTTTAACCAGAGCGTAATAAGGCGTCTAATGTGTGTTTAAAGGACAAAGCCCTCCTGGAATCAAGCATCATTCCAATAATCACTTTGCTTTCCTGGCCACCGCCCTACCTCGCTGGTGGCCGCCCCAGGCTCCGGCAAGCTTTCCTTTGTTTGCTCGTTCACGATAAATGTAGGAGGCAGAGACAGTCCTCCATGCTCACCAGAGCCCACTGCACAGTCCCCTTTCTGGAGCCAGGAGGCTGAAGACCAGCCCCGGGGGGTATGTGGGGTCATGTGACGAGTTCTAGCCAGTGAGATGGGAGCCGTCTCTCCAGGCGGAGGTGGTTACCGTTCTCCATCTCTTTCTTCCCTGCCGTGGGGAACAGGAACGCCCCGGGCTGAGGAGGCTGCTGGCTGGGTTCCGGTGGAGGCCCACCGCCCTGGACAACGGCCTGGCCCTGGAACAGTCTGCGTGTGGGGGAAATGAGCCCACATGTGTGAAAACACTGAGGACACAGTTCACCGGTCACCGAAACTTGACGCAGCCCAGATGAGCACCCCGCGTGGGGCCCTACTGTGCGCTGTGCTGTCACCAAAACTTGACGCAGCCCAGATGAGCACCCCGCGTAGGGCCCTACTGTGCGCTGTGCTGTCACCAAAATTTGACGCAGCCCAGATGAGCACCCCGCGTGGGGCCCTACTGTGCGCTGTGCTGTCACCAAAACTTGACGCAGCCCAGATGAGCACCCTGCATGGGGCCCTACTGTGCGCTGTGCTAGGGGCACAGGGGCAAAGAAGGGGATGTGGATCTTGCCTCATGGGCTTACAGTCTGGAAGAAACTTCAGAACTGCTCCCGACTTTTCCATTTTAGAAACTCGGGTGTAGATTCCGAGACAGGAAGGTCATCCCCAGCCAGCTGGCAGCAGAGCCCTGACATGCACCCACTTGGTCCTCCAGAGCCCAGGCTCCAACGTCCCCCATGGTGGGGGCCTTCTAGAAGCTCTCAAATTTCCTGGTGGACTCTAGGGGCCCTTGGCGGGTTTGGTGACTCATGGAGCCACTGGGGTCACGGGACCAGCTGGGGTCAAAGGCAAGGCGTCTCCACCTCCTTGCTGGCCGTCTGGTTATTTTCTATAATGTCTTCCCCTGAAGGCATCTGTTGAAGCTGGGACTTTTATGAGAAGTTGATCAAGGTTGTGTGAACATCATTCTGACATCCATGTGGCTGGCTTGGTAGGGGACAGACAGATCAGATTTATCTAAATAGAAGACTCAACTAGGGTTTGTCAGGGTGGGAAGTCTTTCCACAAGCATTTACGGACAGTCTGCTGTATGCACAGCTCTCCGTGCTCTTGAATCCTGGAACCATTCTGAAGGCCAGGCCAAAGGATATGAGCAACAGACTTTTTTTGGGGGGGGAGGCGGGGGTGTCTGAGTTCAGCCTTCTATTACTAATATTTTATCACCTTTTCAGCGTTCCAAAAGCCTGGGTCCATCATGAATCCAGGGCTGAGAGGGACATTGAGGGCACTCCAGTCGGACCCTTCCCCGCCCTCCTTGCCATCTCTTTTAATGCTCAGATTCTCTGCACCATGTTTCCAGAAGGAGGGTCAACACCTTTCCTAGCACCTCTGGAGACAACAGCAGCCCGGGCCACTTTGGGCCACCTGGAGCACTCAGTGATATGTCCCACAAGGGCATCAGGTGGTCTGTGGGTGCCCTGACCTACAGTGCAGTAAAATGAGGGCCAGCTGCATGTCTGGGGCTGGCCTCTGGGGCTTGCCTGAGCCCCAATCAGGAATCTGGCCTTGAGGACACTCCCAGGTACGTCCTCCAGGGCCAGGGTGACTCCTAGCCTCTATTCTTGAAGAAACGCATCTCCGGGACTCAGTATCCCCAGCTGTCCCCGAGCTGGGGAAGCCATCACCCCTCTCCTGTGCCTGGAACCCTAGACCAGCCTCCAGGAGGGCACCACCCCATCCATCCTCCCCAGACATCAAAGCAGCACGACAGAGTGCAGTCAGCGCCTCCCTGTGTCTCCCAGAGCCCACCTTTGGGGGGTTCCCTCCTGAAATGCATCCTCTTCCTCCTGCATGAGCCCCCCCAGACTTCCATGATGTTAAGGAGCCTTTGTGCCTCCTCAGATGTAGCATCTTTGTCGGTTTTCAATGTGAAAAATAAAAAATTACAAAGGTGTTGACAGGCTCGTTAAAAATAGTCCCAACTATTAAAAAGTGAAAACACGGTGAGAAACGCAGGGGGCTGGGGGTGGGGGCACACTGCTTGCCTCTGTCCCGCCTGCATCATGGGAAAACCAGCCCTCCCCAGGCTGAGGCCCAGCCCCGCCGGCCGGCCTCCAAGCCACGCAGGCCCGAGGGTGGACGTCCACATCAAACCAGGTGGGGTGCTAATCTGCTCTTTAATCTTATGATCTTGGCACATATCAGTTTTCAAATCAAGGAATGTGACTTCCCACATGAATCGGCTTTTATTAGGTTCCATCTATCTTTTTAAAAAGAAAAAAAGGTAGCGTTAATTCCAAATGTGTGCCAAATACTTGATTGATTCTGCTATCAGTGTGTCAGGAGTCTCTTTTCTTCGTGGAGAAACTCTGTCATCTTTTATGCCACTGTCAACGCCAGCCAAGCTGTCCTGAAGTGAGTCCAGAGCTGCTGTCCTGGCATGGCGAGGGGACCGCCCAGCACACACCCGAACCGCAGAAGCGGTCATGGACGACCCCTCTGGGGAGCTGAGAGGTCTGAGGAGCAGCCAGGGGTGGTGGTGGATGGGCGGCTGGTGGATGAGGGCCCAGCTGCTCACGGGCAGGCCAGGTGGGGGTGGGCAGTGCCAGCCCCCCTGCACCATCCCCAGGGGGTCGTGTTCCCTGCCCTCCTGCTGCACCCACAGCCCATGCAGCCGCCAGAGCCCGATCCAGGCCCCAGTGTCCTGCTTGACCCCCACTCCCCGGACTCTGCATCACCCATGAGTCCTCCAGGTGCCCTTCTGCAGCCCCCATCTCACTCACCCCTCTGTGTGGATGTTCACCTGTGCCTCTGCCTTCCACCCCTTCCAGAAAAATCCCTCCTCGTGCTCAGAAGCCCTGCCATGGTCCTCTCCTCTCTGGATCCTTCCTGACCCCAGGCCTATCTCACTGGGCTCTCCTTCCCTTGAGCTGCACACAGCACACTCCTCTCCTGGGGCACACATGACCCCTAACCTGAGGTCTGCGATTATTTGACGCCTTTCCCAGTAGAATGTACTTTCTTGGGGCACCAGGAAGGACCACCTATGCCTGTTGAAGGAATGTTCGGCCCACTCACAGCCCCCGAGCACCATTTGTCAAGAAGGGTCTTGACCTAACGTTTTTTCAGAGTCTCTGGATAAAGAGCTTTGACTGCTGCTGCCACCGCTGGGGCCACTTTCCTTGTCAGGTGGCTGAAGCGCCCTCCTCTATGCGAATCAGGGGGCCCCTCTTCCCCACCTGCTCCCAGTCCCGGCTCCTCTCCTCCCGCAACGGCCCCTCAAGCCTTCCCAGGCAGGTTAGGGAGAGCTGAGACCCCGGAGCCAAGGAGAGGAGACCCAGTCACGGAGGCCCCCGGGCCCCCACGTCCTGCCTCCAGCCTCCAACAAACCACGCCCGCACTACACCACGCCTCCAATAAACCACGCCCCTGCCATGCCATGTCCCCACCACTTCACGTCCCACTCGTCTTGCCTTTCCTCCATGCTCTGGCCTTGGTCCATCCAACTCTCTCTCCGTGGGCAGCTCAGGACCCCCCTGCTGGTCCCTCTGTGTCCCTCCTTCAGTAACTCCCCCACACAGCAGTATTATTAGCCTTGCTAAGGCACAGCCTGAGCCAGGTCGCTCCCCTGCTCTAAAGCCTTCCATGGCTTCCTTGGAGCGGGGACGAAGTCCATGTCCTTGGGCTGCTATTCAAGGACTCCAGTCAGTCCCCGAAGCCCCTCGTCTCTGCCATTCCTGATGCAGTCTCTGCACCTGGACCCCTCTGCACCTTGTACCTCCACCTCCCCCAAAGCTAAGCCCAGACCCCACTTTTTCCACAAGGCACCCTGATTGCTGTAGCCGGAGGTGGTTCCCCCGGGTTTTGGGGTGCCGACCTTACCTTTATTGGTTGTTACAAATAATCGTAGTGAGCGTTTCTTGAACCCTTGTCGGGGCCAGGCCCTGGGCTGAGGGCTGCCAGTGCACTGCCGCCACAAGCCCCGTGAGGCTGGGAACCAGGGCCTGGCCCCCTGTGGGAGGTCAGTGTGGTTTGCTGGATGAATACTGAGCTACTGACGCGGTAGCTCTGACCAGGACTGCTTAAGCTATGGGGCTGGGAGTGGGGTCGCAGGACCCTTGGAGAATATAATGAAAGCCGAGTGTACGTGGTCTTCAAGATCTGCACGGTGTCCCCTGCCTGCAGTCCCCACCACACCCTTCCGATCTGTCCCCCAGCCTCTGGAGTTTGCTGCCGGGGCTCCTCAGCTCCCTGTGGGGCTGCAGCGCTCCTTCTCACTGGCTGGAGGGAAGCTGGAGAGAGGGACCAGGCTGGGAAGGGGCCTGGACACGATCCCTGGATGTGCACTTGAGCTCCACTTAGCTGCCAGCTGTTTAAAAATGGAAGGAAGAGATTAAAAATGAGCAAGCGAAATGGCTTTGAGTAAAACCATCAGCAGCCCAAATGGGCAGACTAATTCAATTTCCGCCTCCTCCTGCTCTGAAGGGAACAGACTCAAGAGCCCGGGCTCCTCGGTGAAGCCGGAGGAGACGGAGCACGTGAAGCAGAACTGCCGGCCTTGTCCCGCGGCCACTCGTAAATTTCCCCAGCCTCATCCAGACACGAGCAGCCACTTATGGCTCCTAATAAAGTCCCCACATCTGCTCTGCTAATCACCAGCCTCCCGAGCTACGCCGTAGAAGAGGGAGGAAGGCTAACCGTGGCCAGACGAGCGGCCACTCCTCGTGTTCCTGGGTGAGGAGTCACGACCGAGCGGAAAGACAGCACCGTGGCAGCCACGGCCGAGGCGCAGCCCCAGGCCAGCCGGGAGCTGAGCTTCCGTGCACCCCCCTGCTGAATCCTCACTGCCACTCTGTCAGGTGGGTGGTATCAGTTACCCATCGCTGCAATAATTGGGACAGATTACCCCCAAATCTTAGCCACAGAAGACAACGAGAAACATTTACTGTCTCGGTTTCTGTGGGTCTAGAATAGGGGAACCGCTCCCTGGGTGGTTCTGGCCCAGGGCCTCCCAGGACGTGGCAGTCAGGCTGGCAGCTGGGGCTGCCTCATCCGAAGGTGCGAGGAGGGCTGGAGGAGCCACTTCCATGCTCACTCACGTGGCTGCTGGTAAGTGGCCCCGGTTCTTCACCGTCTGGGCCTCTCTGTGGGGCTGCTTGTGACAACATGGCAGCTGGCCTGCCCCAGCAGGTGACGTCTGAGACAGAGAGAGAAATAGGGGCACCTGGGACAGAAGCCGCAGTGCCTCTTATAACCTAATCTGGGGACTGATGTAACACCTCTCCCGCAGATTTCTGCTGGTCACACAGACCAACCCAGTGTACTGTGGGAGGCGGCCTACCCAAGGCGTGATTCCAGGAGCTGGGGTCACAGGGGCTGTCCTGGAGGCTGGTTTCTACACTGTTTCCCCATTTTACAGATGAGGAAACTGCAGCTCAGGCTGTGTAGGTAGCTGGCCTGAGTTCACACATCAGGTGCGGCAGAGGCAGGATGGGACCTCAGCCTTCTGACTCCAGGGTCCTTGGACTCTTGTGGGTCATGGGGGTGAGTTCTAGCCCTGCCACTCACTGGGACGTGTGACCTTGAGAGTCACTCAGTGACCTAGGCCTCAGTTTCTCCATCTCATCCAAAGAAACAGTAATCCCCGTGCCCTGATGGCCCCAGTGTCCTGAGGGCAACATGGGCGGTGGACAGGGAAGTTTGGGCACAGAGCTGAGTAAGTCCCCACATCTGAGGGACCGAGGGGCCAGCTGGGATGGGAGGACCCAGTGCCCATCCACCCACAAGCCTGCATCACGGGCAGGGAAACCGAGGCTTAAAAGGCTACATGCACGACTCACCAGTCAGCCCACTGGTCAGGGTGGGGCTAGGGGTCAGCCACGTGGACCCCCATGTCCCACAAGTCTTTACTCAGGATGCCCCACGTGGATGGAGGGTGTGACGCTCAGCATAATAACAAGGGCTGTGGGCGAGGCTCGTTCTGAGCCCCTGGCTGTATGTCCTCGACCCCCACTGCCACCACCTAAGGCAGACATTGTCATCGTCACCCCACTGAGGTACATGGAGACTGAAGGAGTGATTTCCGAAATGAGAGAGCTGGGCGAGCCCGGGTCCCACCCCACCTTCTCTCGCTGCTGCACCCCTGCCTCCACTCAGGAGGCTTGCAGTCGCCTGCCTGAGGCCCCCAGGGAGCCCTGTGTGCGTGTCCCATAAGGAGCGTGTATCGGTCAGGTGGGCAGCTGCTGTACAAATGGCCCCATGTCCCGGAGGCTCACGGCCAAGTTCACTCTCACTTGCACACCCACCGGTGTGGGGGATCTGGGCGGCGCTCGGATGGGGCTCCTTGCTCATGGTTGATCTGCCCTGAGCCCTCAGCCCCTCGACCCGGCCCCGACGGGAAAGAGCTGATGGCGGGCCCGGCTGCAGGGTATTTGGGAACCGCATCACTTCTGCCCACATCCCACTGGGTCAGAAAACGGACACATGTCCCCTCCTCCCCGTAAGGGAGGCTGGGAAATGTGGTCCCAGCCAAAGCCGCCCGGTCCCCGGGGCCTGCTCTCCAATCAGACCTTTAAATACGAGAGCTCAGCTAATCCCACACCAGGGAGGTAGGCATTGTTCCCCGACTTTACAAAAGAGGAAACTGAGGCTTGGAGAGGGGAAGTTGTCATCCAGGATCACAGAGCCGGCTGATCTGCTCCGTGCTCCGTGATCTTCCTCCTCAACTGCCCTTCCGCCATCACTGTGGTGCAGCCTAGTCCCAGCAAGGAGCCAGAGGGAGCTTTTAAACCACTAGTCAGATCACTTCACAACTTAACTCAAAACCCACCAAAGATACCCGTCTCACTCAGAGTCCGGCCAAAGTCCTGGCCCTTGAGGCTCAAGGGCTGCCGCCTCTGGCTCCTTGACCTCCTTGCCCACTCCTCTCTCTCCCCTTGCCCTCCCTCTGATGTTCCTAGCCTCTTTGCTGCTCCTAAACATATCAGGCTCATTTGCACCACACGGCATTTGCACATGCTGTTCTCGCTGAAAATGTTCTTCTCTCAGATATCTGCATGGCCCCTCTCTCACCTCCACAAGTCTCTGCTCAAATGCTCCCTGTCCGTGAGGCCTGCCCTGACCCCCTACTTAAAATTAGAACCCCCAGCACCCCCACTCCCCTTTGCAGCCTATACAACATGCTCTGTATATTAGTATATATTCGCTATTGGTTTTATTTAGTGCCTCATCTCTCTTTCAGCACGTGAACTCCATGATGGGAGGACCTTTGCCTGCCCTGGTGACCATACTGCGCCCAGCACCTGGCACAGAGGACACGCCTGTCAGCTGTTTGTTTCCACACATACGTGCATGTACAGAGCACTCTTCTCTCTGTCACCACCTCTGTGCAGCCCACCTGGACTGACCACAAGAGAACAGCTGATGGCTTCCCGAACCAGAGAGAAGGAGAGGGGACTCCTCTTGCCCTGTTGACCTGTTTCGCCCTTCACTACCCACTCTGCACCCCCGGAGGCTGAGTGCTCTCTGCTCCTGAAGAAAGGCATTGAGACCTGCCACCTCGGTCCTCGGATCCTGGCCAAGGTCCTCGGGAGCTGCCCTGCTGTCGAAACTCTCCTTCGCAGAGAGCTCTGTCTTGACAGCCATTCCTGAAGCAACTGGCAGGAGGCTTCACCCCCCAGCCTTTCTCCCCAAACAAGCCACGTGGCTCTGGCCCTCCACGCAGCTCAAAATGTCATCGTTCTTATTCAAGTGACAATATTTTCAACTGAGAAGGGGGTGCAGGTGGGCTGTGACGGGCCCACGGGACTTGAGAGCCAGCTGGGAGTAACCAGCCCACATCTGGGCTCTAGGGGAGACTGCATTCAGAGGGGGACAGAATGTCCGCGTTCATGTTGACTCAGTGGCTGATCAGGATGGCCAGAGCCCCTGCCCCGGGACAGAGCAGCCAAAGCCCGAGAGGTGGCAAAGGCGGAGAGCACAGCCCTGGCCCTGCCACTGCTGAGCAGGTCTCTGCACTGCCACCAGCTTCCCCTCTCGTTGTCACAAAGGAGGCGCTTCATCGCACTGTGGATGCAGCGCCCAGACCCAGCGTCTGCTCACGGAGCCCCCGTGCTCGTGGGGGTCCCTGCCTTTCCTTTGGATGTGCAGTGACCCTTCCTAGTCTTCCTGCTTGTGACCAGCCTGACCCTTCCCTCCACTCCCAGAAGCCTCTGGGAGAACTCACAGTGTAGCAGGAAGGACAGAGGCAAGACGCCAGCTCTCCGTCTCATCTCACCCAGGGAGAGGGAGGCACCTCAGCCCGAAACCCGGGGCGCCCAGTGGCCAGGCGGAGGGAGGGGAGCGGGGGCCGCGGGGTCTGTTTCTCCACCAGGCCTCTGCAGACACACGGACCTGCACGTTGGAACCTGCTGGGCCGAGCGGCACAGGGTTTCAGGGGCCTCCTGGTCATTACCTGGCTGGTTGTCACAGCGGCTCCTTCACCCGCTCAGTCCTGCTGAGCATGGACATGGGGGCATGAAGAGAACACGCTTCTTCAGCCCCATAAACAGCACCTCCACTCTGAGCCACACTTAGGTACACGGCTTGCGATCAGCCCCGCCCCCCGCCACCCCTGGGACAAACAAGCATCCGCTCCCTGCGGCCTGGACGCTGGGATTTGGGCACAGGCAGGCCCCAGATGGAGGCTGCACCTTCCTGGGATCCGTGACAGAGACTGCACGTCCCTAGGTGCCTGGTAGCCACACCCTAACTGGACTGCTCATTTAGGGGATGTTGGAGGACTCCGTGCACCCAGCAACTGGTGCCACACAGCCCCTGGTGCCCAGCGGGAAGGTCACCTCAGGGCCGGTAGAGCTGGAGGGCAGCCCAGGTCCTGTGAGCTGCGGCCCTCGCAGAGCATCCCCCAGACCTGCAGGGGCCCTGCCAAGGACAGGTCCCGGGCTGGACTTGGATTAGTCTACTTGGGGCGCAGAGCTGACCCCAGAGGGAACAGGGGTGTAGGCAGGTGCAGAGGGAGGTGGCCGGCCAGCTGCAGCTCCCCACTCTGTTCTCTCCCCCTCCGTTCTCTCCCCCCACTCTCCGTGTCATCAGGATCTCCGAGCGGCCGCCCACTGCCCGCCCAGCGATGTCTGGGGGCCGAGGAAGGGGGTTGGTCCTGTGTTGTGTTTTTCCAGCACCTCCACAGTGCCAGAGTACCCAGCCTGTGGAGTCCACCCCCCCCCGTCCATCTGATCGCCCTGCCTCTCAGCTCAGCCCGGCTGAGTGTGACCCGTTGCATTAGGACATCGTGACTTCATTGGCGTCTTTATCACCCCAACAGCCCAGGAGTGGAATCTGAAATCAGACCGCGCCTGGGTTCCCCTGCCTGAAGGGTGATTGGCTAATGGGGGGGAACACTAACCACAGAATCAGGAACCGCCCGGAGTGACACGTCCTAAAGAGAGCGCGCCATGTCAGGACACTGATCCTGGCTCCACCATGGGTGACACCGAGCAAGCCCCTTCCCCTCTGAGACCCACACTGGCTTGTCTGTAAAGTGGCGACAATGGCGAGGGTTATCTCCAAGGGCGGCTGGAGGTCCAGTGAGATGACCTGGGCCCCAGTGCAGGCCTGCTGGCTGGTGGGACGCGTGCTGCCCAGAGCACGGCCTGTGATCACGGATGTGGGAGAGCCTCCTCACAGACCCTCAGCTGGAAGCCCTGCACTCCTGTTGGACTTGTGTCTCCCAAGTACGACCAGAAGTGTTTTCAGGCCTTACACTGTATCAGTCAGGCTGGGCCAGGTTATGCCGCAGTGACAAACAGCCCCTAAGTCCCCTGACAAGCAGAAGCTCCTCCCTCAGACATGCTGTGCGTCGTGTGGGCTAGTAGAGGTGCTCTCCTGCTAGAGTTGCCCGGGAACCCGGAGGATGGAGCCTCCACCCTTACCCACACGTCCTCGGGCGTCACAGAAGAGGGCGAGGAATATGGCGCGTCCGTCTCCGGCTCCAGGTTTCCTTCCGGAAGTGACAGCATCGCCCCTGCCCATGTCTCGTTGGCCAGAGAAAGGCGTGTAGCCATGCCCACGCCAGGCAGTGGGGTGGGAACCCCTCCCCTGTACCCAGAAAGAGGAGCCAAAACCTTTGGTGCCTCCACAGCTATCACTACCGCGAGATGGCCCCACAAGCCGGACTTTGGGAAAATCTGCGTGTGTTTATAAATAACCCCAAAGAAGGGAAATATTCTCGTCCAAGATTTAAGCTCAGCGTTTCAGGGCAACACAATCACCCAACATGAAACACGCAGTGCTGCTTTTCTATGTTTCTTCAGGCACGGATTTCTCCCCGACTTTGCATTTCAGATTCACATGTTGATTCAGATGGAGACTGTTTCCCCAGCCAAGTGTGACATTTGGTTACTGAGTCATTGTTTCAGTTCATCCCCACATCCCATAAAAAAGGGAAAACGCCAAAAAAAAATATTATGGACCCTGAGTCTTGCTTATATGTTCGCTGGAAGCAATTTTTCGTTAATGACTATCATGAAATAAAAACAATAGAACACAAATGCGACCCCTCTCTCCCAGGGGACAGGCCGAGTTGCTCCCTTCAAGGGCGCAGTCTGGGGACATGAGAACCGAGCACGGGCCACCACAAAGCCGCTGTCAGAGGCCACCTCCCAGGCGGGAGGCCTGGGGCCACAGTCTCGCCCTGATGGTCTCGACTGCCCATCAATGCTTCTGCGAGTCCATCAGGGGCACCCCGAGGGTCTCTGAAGGCCTGGCCGTCTCTGCCGCGTGGTTCCCGTCTGTGAAGTGGGAATGGTGGTGCCTGTGTGTGTGTCTCCCGCCCTCTCTCTCTGCTGGTCGAGATCCTTCCTACCCTCTGCACCCACCACCATCCCTGTGAAGATGCCCTCAGGGCCCCGGGGCATTTGGGTACTTTCTACTTCTTTTAGACTCAGATCAGGGTCTTATCCCGGGAAGTGGGAGAGGCTACACCGGGTCCCTGGTTACGGACCTCTCATCGCTGAGCGCCAGCAGCACCATCTGTGCACTGAGTTACGGCCGCCCCCTCCCCGGGTGGGCGTGCGGTTACAGACGCCGCTGTGGAGTGTGCAGCTGGCAGCAGTAAGAAGACCAGGAGGACCCTGGGAGAGGACCCTCTCTGTCCTTTCCTGTCAGCAGAGAGCACACCTCACTGTCTCGCCCAGCGAATCCTTGCAGGGTCCTAGGGGCACCTGGCTCAGGCTGCCGAGCGCCCTCCTCCTGGGACGGTTTTACTCCTCCTTCCTTCTTTGCCTCTCCTGCACCCTCCAAACATCGTTGTAGAACCGGGAAGCCTTCTCGGCCCGCCTGGCTGACTCACAGCCCGCAAGTCCCCATGAGCGAGCGCGTGGGCCTGGAGGAATGAGGGGTAGGTTCGAGTCCCAGCCCCTCCCCTCGCAGCTCTGCCCCACAGGGAAACCGCCTCACCTCTCTGGGCCTCAGCTTCTTCAGGCGGAAACTGGGAGAAGCAGGAACCCGTCACACTGGCTTGCTCGGACCTCCCTCCCCGGGGCCCAGGCTCCCCCACCTCCTGAGAGCTAGGTCCCTGTTGGCTTCCACCAGAGCATATGCCCAGGGCCCAGTAACCTGATTCCGACCACCTCCCTGGGGACGGAGACGGCGGCGTCTGGTTCATCCCTGTATCCCCCGAGCATCTCTCTGAGCCTGGCGTGCTGGAGGCAGTAACTACACAAGTGCTGGTTGGGTCACTAGGTGGCCTGGCAGCCACAACGCCCACCGAGGGTGTGCCCTTTGGCACAGAAACCCCTGGACTCCCAGACACTCTGGTCCGCACACACCAAAGAGGTCATTCTACCCGATGAAAGGCCCTCGGAGGCCTTGCAACAGCAGGCGGGGAGGAAAGCAGGGCTCCGAGGCACTGCAGTCCATAACTCACGGGCCACTAAATTAATTACCGTGGCAGAAGTATGGCGAGCGCAGCCCGTCTCCTGGAAACCACCTCAGTTTAAACAGCACTTGGATTTGTTAAAATATTGAACCTGTTAGGAAGAAAATGAAAAAAGCCAGACAAGAAGCTCTTCTGCCTGGCTTTGGGGCATGTCAGGGGCGAGCGATGCAATCTGCTCGGCCTCGGCCGGCCCAAGATTAATGAGGTGAAGGACTGGAGGGGGGCAGTTTCCAATTGCTGGCCTGCTGTAAAACCAGGTGAAATACGATATTCTGTAATCTGTGTACTTGCCATGTAAATTAGTGTCCTTAAAGGGCTTCTACATGTGTCTTGGCTTCTTCGAAGAAAGCCAACAGCGCCCCGACAGGAAGAGGCATTCATCATCGGAAGGAGGGGATTTGCCGTGCAGCCCAGAGTCGCCATTGCAGTCTTCAAGGGCAAACGTGGGCTCGCCTCCACGTGAGCTGGGGGGAGCAATGGCACTTAGGAATTAGTAAGGATGGTTGGCCTTGCAGAGCTACGCACTCCCACCCCCACCCCAGAACCATGGATTGTTTTCCCCCAGTGGTGAGGGGAGCTGGGGAAATGGAGTCGTCCCTGAGAGACCTGGCATGTCTGGGAATCCAGCCTCTTCAGTCCATCTTCCGGCGTGTTCTGTTGACAAGATCAAGAAGGCTGATGGTTGAGAGCTGTGCGGGTGTGGATATAGATCAGATGTCAGTAAGGACTTCCAACAGACTAGTCTTGAACTACAAAGACAGGTTTTGCGATCGGCCTCCCTAACAGGCTAGACAGAGAGCCCACTGCCTGCCTGGCTTCCTCGGAGGGCTGGCAGAGTCCGGAGTGGACACGGAGAGGGTGGTGGCCCAACCAAGTCTGCGGTACCGGACACATGGGCCTTCACTCCCAGGGCAGACATCACCAAGCGACCTGCCGCTCCCCCAGGCTGAGTCCATTCAGGACAGCAGAATCATTCTCCACACGGTCTGCGTTGCCAGCAGCAGAAGCGGACGTTGGCCAGCTTAAGTTGCACAGCCCAAAACAACGGCAGTTGACAATGGGTTTTCTGTCGGGACATGGCAACTCACAGGGTCCGAGGAACCCTGGAGAGCCAGGCTCAGCAAGGTCAGGGGTGGGGCAGCTCCAGGGACCTCGGGAGCAGGGACCACCACTCGACTCTCCGGGGGAGGGGCCGGTGTAGAGGCCTCCTCTCCAGCCACCGCCGACATTTGTGTCTGTCCTCTCCAGCCTGAGATTCTGGGGAGGGGGATGTGGTCAGCGAGCATGGACCATAGGCTCACCCCAGCCAGGCAAGAGCGGCATCTTGACCAATGGTCCCAACAAGAAGAATTCCAGAGGGAGGGAGCAGTTGAAGGAAGCTGTCACCAGGGGAAGGGAAACGGGTCGAGCAGATGGAGGCAGCCAGCCTCTCCCCTGTCTCCTCCACACAGCCCCTGCCTGGCCCTGGACATTAAGCAAAGCCTCTGGGCCCTCCCGGCCTCCTGAGCGCTCAGGCTGCTGACAGTGGAGGTGAACGGAACCGTGTGATTGACATGCACTCCTATGTCTAGGGGATGGGAGAAAGGCGTGAGGCCACCGTGACGCGGGACCCCCGCTTGGCAGAGTGGTGAACCTCTCTGCAGGTCACCCCCCACGCCTGGTCCAGACAGCTCAGTCTGGGGCTTTGCCATCCCCTTGGGCACATCTCATTTCTCCACAAAGACTTGAGGACGTTTGAGAGCAAGGCCTGTGCCTCCTTTTCCTCCGTGTTCTTACAGAACTAGGTCCTGCACTTGCCTGCATTATTTCTAGTGGTTTACAGTAAGCCTCTTCTCTTCCTGTAATTAGGGGGGTGCTTTGTGATTAAAACACAACGTCCACGTGGATGGGTAAAGGAAAGGTAAAAATTGAATCTAAAACTGTGGTTCCCTCTGTGATAGCTATACCAGAACCAAGATATGAAATAGTTCCTGCAGTTGTAAATTTAACTTTGACTTTTATACATACCATATAATATTGACAATGTATAATTGCTCATCATTTGTAACCAATGTATCACACTATTGCAAGGTGTTGATAATAGGGGATAGGGCAGTGAAGCTATTCTGTACAATGGTATGTCGGGAGATACAGGACATTATACATCAGTCCAAACCCACAGTCTGTACAGCACCAAGTGAGCCCCACTGTAAACCGTGGACTCTGGGCGATGATGACGTGTCATGTAGGTTCATCAGTTGTGACAAATGTTCCGCTCTGGAGGAGGATGTTGATGGTGGTGGAGGTTGTGCATGTGTGGGGGCGGGGAATATATGGGAAATCTCTGTACCTTCTGCCCAATTTTGCTGTGAACCTAAAACTGTTCTAAAACATAAATTCTAATTTTTTTAAAAGTTCCAGCAAAGCAACTTTTTAAAAAAATAATAATAAAATAATAGGGAAACTGTGGGTGGAGGGGTGGGTGTAAGGGAACTCTGTACTATCTGCTCGATTTTTCTTTAAACCTAAAACTGCTCTAAAAAATTAGTCTATTAATTAAAAAAAAAAAAAAAAAAAAAAAAGGCAGTTACAGGAAACGTTCAGAGACTGGGTTCCTTTCGTCTCCTGCCCTGACTGTGAACAGCTTGGAGGCGGGCCTGACAAGTGCCCCACGAAACCTGCAAATTCAGTTATTAAGCATTGACCCTTAAACTACTCTAATATTGTTTTCTGCTTAATTTAAAAGTGGGGAGGGGACCCTGATCCCATAGATGTGACTGTGATCCTGAATTCAGTGTTAGGCCCGCCCATGCATTTCTTGATGATTTTACTGTAGACAATGGTATCGCTAAGCAGTGTAGCGATTTGCGCGCTTGAAAGCGTGATAGAAATTGCACTGTTCTGCGTGTATTCTCCTGTGGCGTCATTTTGTCACTTGATCAAAGCTTTTGAGACGGCTCCATGTTGAGAGGTGTATTTCTAGTTCATACCTTTGCGCTGCTGTATAGTATTCCCGTGTATGAATGCCCGGTCCTTCTGTATCTGTTCTCTTCTTGATGGACAAAAAGAAAGTGGGGAGAGGAGAAACCAGTCTACTCTAGCCAAGGAGACGGGAAAGAGAGACCTCCGATTCCAAGCTCGTGTGTGTGTGTGTGTGTGTGTGTGTGTGTGTGTGTACACACGTGCACATACCCCGAGTGACAACTGTGGGAGTAGACGGGCTGGGTCTGATCAGAGGAGCTGCTGGAAGCTGACGTCAAACCAGAGAGCACTCCGAGCCAGGCACAGTGCTTCTGGTGCCGGGTTTCTAAGCCTAACGCCTTCACCATCAGAAGTAGGCCAGCAGGTTTTTTAAATCTGTAATGCACTTACAAAACGTGAAACCACACTGGAGCAGAGCGCCAAGTACACGTGATCCCACGGCAGCATCTGGTTATTAAATATTAGTGTCGGCTATAATCAGCTCTGCTCGCAAGCACACGCTGATCCTCCAGGAGCCCCTCCCCACGGAGGGCCCAGCCCGGCAGGCCTGCTGGAGGCGGTGAGTCCACGCCCTCAGGAAGGAGCCAGGAAGTCCTGGGACTCGGGCAGCAGTAACCATGGCAACAACGTGAATTATACCAAAGGGGTACCCCTGCCGTAACTGAGCACTTACTGAGGGCTCCGTGCCAGGTCCTTCCAGGCAGTGCCAGCAGCATGCCACCCCCTGCTTTACGGATGGTGGCTCCATGACTTGCCTGAGGTCCCACTGAGGTTGGGATCTGAGCTCACGTCAGACTCGGAACCTGGGCTGAGAACTGGGCCGGACTAGGGTGAGGCAGGAGAGGCATCAGGGCGCAAAGTGTAAGGGGCACTGGCTGCCCCGCACCGACCCTGAGAGTGGGCGCCCCTGGTAGTGTCCGCCCTGTGCTGTCCTGCCCACCCCAGTCTGGCCCTGGCTCCGAATGCAGACAAAGGGAGGGCCTGCCTGAGAGGCCCGGGCCGGCCCCGTGCGGTAGGGTGATGATCTTCCACCACCCCTCACCCACTCTACCCTCGGCCAGGTCTGTCCTGCCCCCTCCACCCCTCTCTCTCGGCCTCTCCTGCTCCTGGAAGCACACCCTAGACCTGACCCTCTGGGCCCACCCCCATTGCCCGTGGGGAATGTTTGCCCTGCCTGGCATGTAAGACCCAGCTTAGTGAACGTCCCGGGCCATCCCTCAGGGCTCTCTCACTTCCTGCTCCTTATTGTTGCCCCCAAGCCACTGCCTCTGCCTTCCCCGCGGGACCATGAGCTCCTCGGGCCTGACACGGGACCTCGTCTGGCGTGTCCTCAGTCAGGCCTGAGTTTCAAAGACGGCTGGGCAGTAGAGCAGGCGAGCCCTCCTCCGTCTTTCCCAGTCCTGGAACCCCAGTGGGCATAGCTAACCCCGCTGGCTCCACCACGCCCCAAGGAGGGTCCATCTTCAGGAGGATCGGGTCATCTGGATCTTGAAGACCTGGCTACCAGCCAGGTAGGGGGATTTCTGTGAGCACCTGACAATGGGAAAGGGCCAGCCGAGGGCAGGACCTCCACCAGCCCCTTGACCTCTTTCCAAATGCCATCACCAAGGTCAAAGAGGGTTTTGCATGGCAGGAGGGACAGTGGCCTGACTCTCTGGGGGTGGAGACCCCAGCCCACCCTGACATCCCTCCCCATGGAACTTGTCACGCTCTTCTGACGTGACCTGTGCCTGGGCATCACCCTGGTCCCTGCAATACAGGGCCTGCTCGGTGGCCCTTGGAGTTCGGGAAGCAGGGTGGTCCCTTATCCCTCCCTCTGTGCCTTCCGGTCCCCACCCGGCTTCCTTCCTCCCACCCCACCAATCTCCCTTGAGATGTCCCACAGCTCACCTCCACCTCCACCTGGGGATGGATTTGGGGGAGCGTGGCGCCTCCAGTGTCAGTCAGAAGGCTCCAGTGATGAGGGCGGCATATGCAAGCAGAGGAATATTCCACTGGTGTTAGTTTTTATATGAAATTACATATGCACCAGCTTAACGCACTAATGTCAGAGCAAATGAATATACACGCAAACAGGCACGCCGTCCCTCCCTCCGCTGTCTCGCTCCGGCCCGGTGGTTATACTCCTGGGCTCCCCACGTCTTTAATCTTACTGATTCATTTGCCTGCCTTCAATGTGGCATATTAATGTTAGGTCAAAAAGTATTTCATCAGTTTTTCTGAAGGTCTTATTTCATTTTTATTCAAGAATGTGTAATCCTGAGAAAAAATAATTACATATGAGATCAACAGTGGAGCTCTGACCTGAATTCACAGAATCACGAAATCTCAAAACCAGAAAGGGAAGTTAGAGCCAACCCTCTCATTTCACAGATGGGAAACTGAGGCCCAGAAAGAAGGAAGGACCATGGCCTGCTCAGCATCTCAGGGAGTCTGTGCCAAAGCCAGGCCTGACATCTTGTTCTCCTCACAGCCACACCAGAACCCTCATAGACCACATGGGAACAGAAGATGTTTACCTTGGTTGTCTTAGAAGAGAGCAAGCTTCTCAGGCCTGGAGGTGATTCAGCAGACAAGACAACCACCACTCGGAGATGCCGTAATGATCGTAACCACTGCTGTCCCCTGAGCAAGCCTAGGGCCAGGCCCTGTGCTGAGCACTGTACACACATCACCTTATTGAATCCTCAGCTGCTATGATTGTTCCCATTTTACAGATGGGGAAACTGAGGCACAGGGCATTTTGGAAACTCACAAAGGCCACACAGGTAGTGAGTGCAGTGTCAGGATTTGCACCCAAGTCCACCCAGCTCCAGCTTTCCTTCTATTCGCCAGCATGCTACATTGCTAGGGGGAATTATCACACTCTGCAGTAACAACATAGCTTCTAAGGCCTCGCTGAGTTCCCACAGCCCACGAAACACGTGAACACATCACCAGGGCCTTCAGCGTGGCCACGAAGGACAGTTGTACTAGCTACCTATTGCAGCTTAAAACACCACAGACGTGTTCGGCGACAGTTCCAGGGTCAGACTCCAGTGGGTTTGGCTGGTATCTCTGCTTAGAGTCTCACGAGGCCAAAATGCTTGAGGCTCCAGCAGAGAATCCGCTTCCTCGCTCATTCGGGTGTAGGCAGAATTCAGCTCCTTGTGATGGGAGGACAGATCCCTCTTCTTTGCTGATGTCAGTGGAGGGCCGTTGCCAGCTTCCAGAGGCCAGTCACCTTCCTGGCTGGGGACCCCTCCCTCCATCTTCAAAGTCTACAATGGCAGGTCAAGCGTGCCCCACACTTCACATCCTTCCTGCCTCGTCACATCTCTAACTCCTCTGCCCTCCTCTTTCACTTCTAAGGGCCCTTCTGATGACATAATCCAGGCTAATGCCCTCGATTCAAGGTCCATAACCTTAACCACATCTGCACTGTCCCTGCTGCCGTCTCATGTGACAGATTCACAGGACCTGGGAACAAGGATGTGGGCACCTCTGGGGGCACATTCCTCTTCCTACTGCAGCAGTGAAGATGGGAGTCCTTTCACTGGACAGGCTTCAGGTGATGCTCTACCTGGGAGGTGAGAAGGCCTTAGGTGAGGATCTACCTGGATTCACGGCTGGGCTAAGGCTTGGCCAAACACTCAGGGACCTGGGAGAAGCAAGGCGGTTTCGGGAAGAGAGGTGTGGACGATCTTCTCAGAAGGGGCCAGAAGGCAAACATACTTGCGTCCAGATCCACGCCGTCTGCCTGCAGCGTTGCGTGCTCTGTGAATGGCGCCTTCCGGGGCTGCGTGACGTGGCGGTGTGGTCATGCCCTGCAGGAGTGCTCACCCAAAGGCCCCGCTGGAAGGAGGCCCTCCTCCACGGTCAAGTGGACAGGATGACTCCCCCATGGCCATCGGAGTTGAGCTGACTCCCACCACTGTGAGGTGCCCAGTTTGCCAACCGCAGTAAACAGTGCTCTGCCTCTGTTATGGGTTAAATTGTGTCCCCCCAAAAGATGTTGAGGTCCTAACCCCCCGTACCTGTGAATGTGACTTTAGTTGGAAATTGAGTTTTTGCAGATGTCATTGAGTGAAGATGGGGTCACCCAGGTTGGCACTAATCCAATATGACTTTTATAAAAAGGGGAAATTTGGACCCAGAGGCAGACGTGACACGGAAGAATGCCATGGTAAGTTCGAAGGTTGCAGTGACGCGCCCGCGGGCCAGGTGCCTGAGCTCGGGCTCCTGTGACAAGAACTGGCTGAGCGGCTTACGATCAACAGAAATTTATTTCTCACAGTGCTGGAGGCTGAACGTTGGTGGGACCAAGGTTCTGGCGAGAACCTTCTTCTGGATCACAGATTGCCATCTTCTCATCGTATCCTCACGTGGCTGAAAGCTCTGGGGTCTCTTCTATACGGGCACTAATTCCATTCATGAGCCTCCACCCTCACGACCTAATCGCCTCCCGAAGGCCCATTCTAACGCTGTCACATTGGGGGTTAGGATTTCAACGTAGGAGTTTTGGGAGGACACAAACATTCGGTCCATAATTCCAAGGAACACCAAAGATGGCCGGCAAACCACCATAAGCCAGGAGGGAGGCCTAGAACAGATTCTCCCTCACAGCCTCAGAGCTAACCAGCCCTGTGGACACCTTGATCTCAGACTTCTGGCCTCCAGACCGTGAAACAATACACTTCTGTTGTCTAAGCCACCTTGTCTGTGGTACTTTGCTATAGCAGTCCTAGTAAAGTAACCCAGCCTCAAAAACTGTTGTTCGCTGGGGGGACCAGACCACCAGCTGGGTGGGCTCACAGCATTATGCCCCTTTTGATGGAGTGGCAGCAACCTGCCCTCCTGGAAGGTGCACATGTGTGGGTTTGGGTTTTCTTTTTCCTCCCGCCACTAGCTACCGTTCCGGACCTTCGAGAGAGCCCTAAATGCATCCCGTACACCATGGCTCCCCCCCAAGGACCTCGCTTCGAGGGGACTGCAGTAGGCGGTGGGTGTGTGCAGCTGGCTGGAGAGAACAATGGAATGGTTTATTGAAGACTCGTTTTCCAGGGCCTGCCAGGAGTCCCGTCCTTGTCAGCCTGAGGCCACTTGCGATAGGGCTTTCCACCAGCACCCGATCTCGGGTGTTCTTCCCCCATCGTCACAACACCGGGATCAATCACCCAAGCACAGAAGGCCGAGCCACACGTGATCACCCGCTTGTTGAGGTTTGGCTTCTGGCCCCGCGTGTCTGCCGTCTGTTGGTTGGGGGTACCACCTCCTAATAGTTCCACCAAGGGGTCTCAACTGTGGCCATTCTAGATTCTTTACACCGTGCACAAACTGGCAAAAGGAGGTGCAGTGCCGGGTGACTGAACCCAACAATTGAAGGGAACCAGAGTGGGGACAGGGCAAAGTAAATGTGCAGCCCAGGGTCCGCAGGGCAACTCCGGGACCGCCGTGGCCAGGGCCAAAAGTGAACGAAGGCCTGCTGCCACCTTCTGCAGGGCTCAGAGCCATTGGAAATGGAGGTGTGAGCTCCCCTCACAGGTAAGGAATCTCATCCAGTTGAGGTGCTGGCTAACTGCAAAGGAAACAAGGAACGGGTGGGGAGAGGTCGCACATGCCACCAACAGCCTCCACCCAGGATGTCACCGCCCCGTCTCCTCCTCCCCGCCGTCATTCATATCCACGTACGCAGCTAATCTCCCCTTCATTCCTTCCCTTTGCGTCTGTGTTCTGTAGAGGCTTGTTGATGGTGGGGTAGGAGATCGGGGCAGGGCGGGACATCACCCTGGACTTGAGCTGGCGCGTGGCTGATGAGGGCTCGGAGGACTCCTTTAGGGAGGACTGAATGGTCTGTGTGAAGTCTGGTGGGAACATTTTCGTAAAAGTGTAGATATGGGATGAAGGGTGCACAGCAGACCAAAAAGTGAACTTTGTCATTTTTTAGCGGCTATATTTGCCAGGATTCAGTCGCAGAAAACAGAATCCACTCTAACTGTCACAATAGGAGAGAATTTGTTGCAGGGCACCAAAGGGCTTCGATAATCCTGGGGGAGGGGAGCGACGCTTAGGAAATAGACTGTAGGGTGAGCTTTCAGGAGCCTCCCCCAATGTCACACCACAGTGCGGGGCCAGCACCGCTGCAGTAGACAGTAGAGGTCAACCCCTCATCTCGGCGGCCCCGCTGGGGCCCCCTCCAGGGTTGGGGGCCCTGCCTCTCGTCATAGGAACTGGAAGAGGCAGACATTCTATGTCTTAGCCTCCCTTGCAGCCAGGGTGAGTCCGTGACCTAGACTCTGCCCATCAGGTGCTCCCACCCAGACTGTCGTGGAGGGCGTGGGGCTGAGGCCACAGGTCTCACAGAAGACAGGGGCTGTTAGAGGTCCCAGGCCCACATTCTGGAGAGAGTTGTCTCTTCTGGTGGGGAGGGAGCAGCCCACCGAGCGGCCCCAGGGCCAGGCGGGCCTTGGAGGAGCAGAGCGGGGGGAATATGTGCAGAGTCTCTTCCGTTTCCCTCCCCACCACCCTCTGCCTGTCCTAGGAAGCTGATGTTCACGGGTCACCAAAGGAACTCAGAGCCCTCTGCTTCTGGGTGGGTTTGGCCGATGGGGAGTCCAGGCCCAGACGGGAGGGTGGGAGGGAGGGCATACAGTCAGGGACTTTATCTCTGAGTCCCTCCCCGGGGGTCCCGTGGCCCTGTCCCTCATGGTCAGTGCCCTGCATAGCAGTCTATTCTGCATGCTTTCTCCTGAGCCCTGGGACACCACCCCACCTTGTGCCGTTGGTCCCAGGGGTGGGGACAGCTCCCCTGGGTTCCTGCACCCTCCCCTGCATTTCCCCTTCACCCCACACCTTTGTAAATGGTCCCTTTCCAAAGCCTCCTGAGGGAGCCATCTGTCCTCCGATGCGATCCCGACTTTCACAGAGTGGGCATGGATGGCCCCTCAGCAGGCGGCGGCCTCACGATCAGCGCCCGGCGGCAGGAGAACAAGCAAGTGCACGAGGAAGGAACCGCAGAGAGAAGCAGCCTCAAGGAGTGGGATGCAGGATGGGAGAGACCCGGGTGAGGGTGGGAAGGGAAGTTGGGGTCACACAGGAGAGACAGCTGAGTATCAAATCAAGGAGTTTAGACTTTATTCTGCAAGGACTGGGAAGCCACTGGCACACATTCTGGACAGAGGCCAAGTTCAGCCTTGAGCAGTAAAGGTGGCCTCTTGTCCGTGGATTGGAAGCACTCCCGCATCCACCTTCCTGCCCCAGGAACACGTCCATGTGCTTACAGCACGAGCCCAGGCTCACCCTCAGCATCCTCCTCAACACAGGCAACACTGCGAGTCCATCCTGGAGACGCACCCCAGAGCCATCTCTACCAGCCCTGCCGACGCTCCTCCAGGAACTCGCTTTGGGGCGGACGGGGAGGCAGGTCTGTTGTCAGGGTTGAATGTCTAATGCCTGGTGTGATTTCTGGCACAAAAGTAGGGGCTCGCTAAGTGTTTGTGGGAGCAACAATGAGTTTGTGGCCCTGGAGGAGTTGCCCGGTCCCAGAGGAAGGTGGTGGCGGAAAGGAGGTGAGATCCCGTGTCCCTCCGGCCCCTGCCCGCCCCCGCCCCCAGGACTGCACTGCAAACCTCTACAGGTGTTGGCCCCGTGCACACCAGCCAGCTGCAAAGAAGGGGCAGCTTCCACCAGCTCGCCCCATGTGGGAAGGAGAGCAGCTGGCACTGCCCAGCAGAGCTCACGGTGGGGCCCGGCTGGAAGCCCCCTCACCAGGCTCTGCCAGGCCAGGCTGCAGCCACTGCAGGAAATCAGCTTCTCTGCCAGGGGCCAGAGCAGCAGCCTCTTGCCAGGGCCCCGTCCCGCCACACTGCCCCTCGGTCAGTCCTCACTCCGGCAGGAGGAGGCCGGGGCCGCTGCGGGCGAGCGGGGCAGGCCCACGGCTGCAGGAACAAACACCCGCGCCAGGCTCCGGGTGCCCGAAGGCTGAAGCCCCCAGGGCAAAGGACCTCCGAGCCCTGCCGACGGTGGCTGGCAGTCAGTGAACATGCCCAGGCCATTTGTCCCTGACAAATAGGATCAGTAGCGTTGCTTGTGGTGCGCTGCCTTCTTGGGGTACATTCAGATCCTGGCACAGTCCGGCAGTGAGGGAGCGAGTACGTGGCTGCAGGGCATGTGGCCACTCTGGAGAGCTAAACGTCTTCTGTGGAGAGGAAATGGGTTTTTGAGTGACTGGCGGGAGGTAGAGCCAGGAGCAGAGGAAATCTGGACCTTTAGACGTGGCCCTTCCCTGAGAGCAAAGAAGACCCCCCCCACCTGTGGCATGGGATTAGAGGCAGGTCTAGGGGGCTCCGGGATCCTCAAATTCCTCTTTTCCCACCCTAAAACATTCACTCACCCTCCAGCACAAACACCTCCCTCCCCATAGCTGCTCCGTAAACAACAAGCCATTCGTTCATTCATCCATTCACTCCGTTCTGTCCACTAAGCACCAGATTCTGTGTCCAGCACAGTGAGGTCAAGACTCGTGGTCTCTGCTCTCGTGGTACTTGCTGTCTTGTGTCTGGAAGTCAGACTGACCAGGGCCAGGCCACAGCACCCCCCACCCTGTTATACTGTGACAGTAACTACCATCGGGCCAGAGCCTTGTACGTGCCAGGATCTGTGCTGGGCGACTGACATACGTTGTTTCCCAGCGCCCCCAGAATCCCACCTGCTGGGTGTACTCCCCCATTTCACAGAAGTGGAAACTGAGGCTCCACAAGGTTACGCCTTGACCTGCTGGTGGCAGGTAGTAGGCAGAAAAACGGCCCCCCACAATGTCCACATCCTAATCTCCGGAACAGGGGGGAGCTAAGGTTGCGGGTGGGAGGAAGGTTGCTGATCAGCAGACCTGGAGATAGGTTGATGATCTGGGGTCACACAGAGGGTTCCATGTAATCACAAGGATCCTTGAATGTGGAAGAGGGAGGCAGAAGGGCAGGGTCAGAGCGATGGATGTGAGAAGGACCCAACCGGCCATTGCTGGCTCTGAACATGGAGGAAGAGGCCACCAACCCAAGAGCATGGCGGCCTCTAGGACCTGGAAAGGCAAGGAAACAGATTCTCCCCAGGCGCCTCCAGGAGGAACAGCCCTGCCGACACCTTGACTGTAGCCCAGTGAGGCCCATTTTGGATTTCTGACCTCCAGAGCTGTAAGAGAATAAATTTGCATTGAGCTAAGCTACTAAATTTGTGGTAACTTGTTACAGCGACCACAGAAACTCAGACATGTGTCAAAGCCTGGACTGAAGCCCAGACCTGAGTCTGAAGCACAAAGTTCCCTGTGATGCAGGAGAGGGGCAGGGAGGAGAAGGGGAAACTGAGCCACGGCCACGGCCTCGGCCCTGGATGAGAGGCTGGCACAGGCCCTGAGGTCGGGCCCAGCTCGTCTTAGAGATGTACCTCGGCCCACTGTCTCCTGGGCAGTGTCCTGGTCCCACCAGGGCCTGAGGCCTGCTGTCCGTTCCCACTGCCCTCCCCTCACACACTGGCAAGCCCCTGGCTCACTCTGGCCTCAGTTTCCCCATCTGGCATTGTAGTCTTGGGCCTCAACCCCCAGCTGCTGGTGGCCATCAGTCCCAAGCGGGGATCATGGCCCAGCAGGTGGGCCTCCCCAAAGTCCACTAGGTTTTAGGAGATGAGCTTGATGGTTAAATCTGCCCATTGGAATCCCATGAAAAGCAACCCAAGGAGGCGACAGGTCCTGACAGCCCAGGGAGCTTGGGCCACGGCCCACCTGTCCACACCTCAGCCACCCCCATGCCCCTCTGTGGTTGCCTCCCTCTCGTGAGCCACAGACCCCTTTTCAGAAGCTATTGAAACTGGTCCCCGGCCCCAGAAACATGAGCTACACCCAGATTCTGCCGGATTCCAGGACCCTCATCCCCTGGGCCTTTGAAAGTCCCATTTGTGGACTCTTGGACGGAGCATGACCGCCCCGTTGGTGGGTAACCAGAGCAGACAGCTGGTATGACGTGATCACAGAGTGTACGTGGGTGGGCGTGGGCTGGGAGTGGGGCTGCCAGATAAATGGCGTGACTCTCTGCTAAATCTGAATTTCAGAGAAACAACAAATCATTTTGTGAGTGTAAGTATGTACTAGATATTGCTTGGGGCATACTAGTAGTAAAAACTTGTTTGTTGTTTCTCTGAAAGTCAGATCTAACTGGGTGTCCTGTTTTGTTTATTTGCTAAATCCTTGCAGGAAGAAGACCGTGTGTAAGTGGGGTAGGGTGGGGGATGTGCGTTTGGATGTTGTCTAAACACTGAGCCTGGTTTTCCTGTGACACTCCTCAAGCAAGATGAAAAAACACTGCACGATTGGACACATTTAAATCTACCCGTAAATGACAAGGAAGAAAATGCTGGAATGTGTGGATCGCCTTTCTAGCAATCTAAAATAGCTCCCCAAACATATCTCATTCCAAGGGGCAAAGTGTACCTTCCAGGGCTGCCCACTCTTGGCAGAACCTCAGGTTTTTGCAAAAGCACTTAACTCTGGTGCTGTCTGCTCTCCCGAGATGTAGTCAGGCCCTAAATTCCCAGGCCTGTAAAGCATCCTTCACAGGTGTGGTCAGCTACCAACAGAAGTTACTCCCTTCCTTGTCCGGCCTGGCAGAGCCGTCGTGCGTGCGGTGCGCAGAGCCCTTGTAAACATGCCAGCGTCTAAACGCAAATTCAGAAACATTGCAGGCAAACCCAAGAAGTTTACATCGAAATCCTATATCCAGCCCTCTGCAATCCTGCCCCACCACCAGATGTTAATTACCCCGCAGCCATGATGAAAAGCCTTTTTTTTCCTCTTTGGCAAAAAAAGATCTGCCAAGGAGGTTTTCATGTTTTGATGTTTTCTGACTATATTTTAGACTCACGGTCTGAAAACTCAAAGAGGAGGTTAGGTTTTCTGACTCGGCCTCTCTCCTCTCCTCCACCCCCGTCTCCTCTTTCCTTGCCCTTATACACGTAGTTTCTGGGGTGGAGTGGACTTGGGGAGAAAGGTCCCTGTCATCAAGCCCAGGTGTTCAGGGATGTTGTGAGCTGACCCGTCCGAGCAGAAGTCCAGCTGGAGGAAGAGTCTGCTGTGGTGGCTGGGCAGCCCAGGTGGCTGCGCTGGAGACTCACCTTAGGGATTGGGGTCAGCACCGCCCGCCGCGCACTGGTCACGAGGGCACTAACTTCCCCGAGGGGGCTGAAGGGCAGCTCAGCGCCAGCTGTGCCCCCGCCACCCCAAACACCCCCGGCTCTCAGCTTGGACCTCCCACCAAGAACATCCGGGGAAACTCAGATCCAGGTGGTGAGACCTACCCGCTAGGGACCCAGCTGCTCTGGGTGCCTCTAGTCCTCATCCCTGGTCCTGGGCAGGAGAGGACAGTGCCATAGTGGGAATTAACCTGCCTCGGAAAGTTAAAGGGGCACCGAGTCCTCCCGGCTCCTCTCGGGAGGGAACTGTGGGGACCAAGGAGGGTCTGGCTAGGTGGCCATGATGCTGCCAGGAAGGCACCTAGAGGGAGAAACACACGTGCTCTTTGATATGCCTCGATTTTCCAGTGTGGACGATCATGTTGTTAGAACTGCTGACTGACAGTGGACGTAAGAATATAATATAATGTCATACAATAAAATAGAATACACTACACTACAATACAACACAATGTAACAGCTGGGGATGGCCTGGCGGGGACGCACCAGAGTGAGGAACCCCTGCACGCCTGGGTGGGTGGCACGGCCCTCCACCCCAGGGTACGGCTGAGCGTGAGGAGGGCCAGCAGCAGCAGTGCCGCCAAGGGCTGACTGACATGTCCCCCCAAAACGTCCACCCAGGTCTAGAACCCAAGGGAAAGGTAAGACAATACCCTCGGGAGCTGCTTTTGCTTTGAAGGGAAATTTATTCTAAGACCAAAGCGTGTGTGGTGCCACACGACCTGGATTTAACTGTCTCTGCGCCAAGACCCAGAGAAAGCAGCCACGGGGCCCAGACCTTGGAGTCGCCGGCGGCCGTCGGAGGGGCGGGGCACGCAGGCTTGCCTGGCTCCCTCACCCGGGGCAGACGCCTGGGCTCTGGGTCACAGTCTGCCTGGAGAAGCTCCCTGGTCCGGAGCGCATCCCCTCTAAGCTCTAATTCACAGCTCCGAGGACTGTCTCCTTCTCGCCGGCCTCATTAAACAAGACCCTG
Source organism: Diceros bicornis minor (assembly GCF_020826845.1). Taxonomy (NCBI): domain Eukaryota; kingdom Metazoa; phylum Chordata; class Mammalia; order Perissodactyla; family Rhinocerotidae; genus Diceros; species Diceros bicornis. Next base: position 41,893,353 of record NC_080767.1, read on the forward strand.
CTCCTGCCTCCAAGTCTCCCCCACAAACCTGCAGACTCCGCTCGGGCAGGAGCTGCCGTGTCACCGCACTAATCCCTGCCTCTGGGGCCATGCCCATCAGGTCCCAAGGAGATCTTCAAGATCTCTTTGTCAAATGAATAAACGGGTACATGAAAAACACACCCACCGTCCTGGTCCCATGTTTATGGAATAAGAAAATGTGTGGTCTGACTTCTGGCTCAAAGGACCCAGGTCTCGGGGAGGAAAGTCAGAGAAAGAGGCAGAGTCCATCAAGGGTCTTCGTGACCCATGGTCTTCACTCCTGGGGCCATTGGTCGGAGGCCAGCCTGCTGAGCCCTGACTGCAGCCCGTGCCACCCACTGGATCAGGGGACACCGAGGGCCACCTTGATCCTTGCCAGGTCCAGCTGGGGGCTGGGACTTGTTATGAGGCAGCATACGAACACCCAGCGCATGGCCAGCATGGGTTATGGATGGGACGGTTAGGAGGCATCCCGTGGCGTTTCTCCTGGAAATGCCATTTTCAGCCATCAGACCAGAACCCGGCAGGCTACCCAAGGAGGCTGCAAGCAGGGAAGGGGGCTCTACCGCCTCCAAATGTCCCGTCCTGCTCATCTCCCAGGCACAGACCTGAGGGGCTGGAAAGCACCGCCCAGAGCCCTGAGCTAACCCCGCTCGGCCTCGGAGCTGTGTGGCATGGGCAAGTGTCAGACCCTCTCTGGGCCTGGAGTTGCAGCTGTGAGGCGGGAAGCACAGCCGCTTCGTGAGTTGTCAGAGGAGGTGCCGCCCTGTGCCAGCAGCTGGCCGCTGTTCCTTCGTTCGTGGGAGAGTGAGGGGCCAGGCCTGGGCCACGTGCTGGAGCCTGCCCTCGGGCGCTGACCGTCGGGACGGTGACCTGACCCCAAGTTACAGCACTGAACGGTGACCAGCATGCTGGAGGGAAGACGCTGTGTACTGGACGTGGGCCAGGGCCATGCTGGGCAACGACGGCAGAGGGGCACAGACTGCGAGCGACTTGGGGCCAGGCGACAACTGGAAGTCCCTGAAGAAGGACGTATGTGCATGCAAAGACTGCTCATCCTTGTGGCTTTGGCCACCTATGGACACTCCATGTGTCCTCATCTCTAAATGGAGATCACAACCCTGCAGCTGAGGGTCACTGTGGAGGTAAAATGAATCCCCGTAGAAGGTGCCTGGTCACTACAGGCTTGGTGCATGTCTGGGGGGCGGTGTAGAGATTGGAGATAGGTGGCCTGGGTTCAGACCCCAGCTCTCCGCCTTGATGGCTGTGCACCCTTGGGCCACATCCCTAACCTCTCTGAGCCTGCTCTTCATCATCTACAAATGGAAATAATAACAGTTCCTCCTGTCTAGGTGCCATGGGAATTAAATACATGCAAATGGTGCCCAGTGACAGCTCAATAAATACTGTTATTATGGCCAACCGACCAGGCGTGTTACGAGACTCCTTCCCCCATGTTCGGAGGAGGAACACCGCCCTCTCTGAACACACCCTCCCAGCAGGGGCCCGGACTCCATGGCTGCCCAGCTGCCAGGACCCGGTCTCCCCCATCTGACAGGGCCTTGGAGCCAGAGCGCAGAAGGTGTGGGCGTCCGGCTGTGCGTCCGGCATCCCGGGCTGGGCTCTCCCTTTCCCTGTCGGCATGTGGAGGCCCTGGTCCTGGGCCTTACGAGGCTGACCCCAGGGCCAGGCACAGAAGTGGAACAAGACCCTCGCCCTGGAGAGCCTGATCCCCAGGTGATCCGGCCGATGCTGATGACCGTGAGATGCAGCGGCCTGTAGGAGGAAGACGGGGAGCCAGCGAGTCAAGAGCAGAGGCGCAGAGGGGCTGCCCCGAGCTGTCCTCCAGGCATGAGGTGGGGGCTCACAGAGAGTAGGGGGACGCGTCAGGCTGCTCCAGGGCTGAGGTCCAGCAGCGTACTGGAGCCCACACGCCTTTAGCACAAGCTGAGGGCCCTGCAGCTGCCTAAGCCAGGCCGTCGTCTAGGTTACTGGGATGGGGTCTGTCTGAGCAGCCCCCAACACAGGCCAGGCCTCCTGCAGAGGGCTGCTGATCCCGGTGAGCAGGGTCAGGGTGGCTTTCCAGCTGCAGTACCGAGCCCCTGAGGGCCACTGGGTTCTGACCCTGCCTGAGGCCCTCCGGGGCAGACAGAGCTTGCCAATGTGAGCAAGAAACCACTTAATTCTATGCAGCTGGGAGGTCCGGCCCAGCGGGACCTCCAGGTTTCGGGGTGGCTCAGCCCGAGCACCCCCATCCACCCACAGCTGCCCGAGATGCTGCATCTCCCACAGTCTCTGGGTGAAGACCGGAGGATTCCAGGGCCCCAGCTATGAAGCCAGAAGCCCTGCCACCGGCCTCCCCTTCTCCTGAGCAGGGAGGCGCCAAGGGGCCAGAACACAGTCTTCACCAGCACCAGGTGCACCTCATCTTAGTGGATGGGAGGCATTCTTGTAGCAATAAAAATAGATTTAATAACCAGAGCAAAATTACTTTTTTTTGGAAAAAAAGTAAACCAAGGTAGTAAATATTCATTGATGCTCTCCGTGAGCTCTCTGGGGTCGTGTTTTAGAAATAGGACACACAACACGTGTACACGCATGCTCACACGCAGGCACACGCTCCCTCAACAGCGGCCGCACCCCGGCTCTCCGGCTGTGCGGAGGCGACATTGACACTCCTTTTACTGGAAGCAGGAGGTGCTCCCTCCGCCTGGAGCTGCACAGTGTGATTTCCAGAGCCTTCCCTGACACAAATTCCTTCTCCCTTAATCACCTGGGGGTCGTGAGGACAAGCCCCTCTGTGGGGAAGCTCAGGGGATGGCACCAGATGTGGAGCCTAGGGTCCCGAGGCCGCGCCCACTGTGGCTGGGGCCCATGAGTTGCCCCACCAGGTCAGGAAGGGAAGCAGCCAAGAGCTCCCCCCTAGGGGCCTGCTTCCAGGAGGCAGCCGCTCCAATACCTGAACTGCAGGGTGAGAGAAAATCCTATCTTCGCCCTGCCTGCTGAGGGCTGCTCTGTCATCTCCTGGGAGATGCGGTGTCTCTGTAATTTTCATTTTCATCCACTGGGCGGATCTGCTCCAAGCCTCCCCTGCGTGGGCCCAGTGGGGTACACCAGCGGGGAGGCTGCCTTTCGGAGGCCGGAGGCCAGCAGGGGACGGCAGACCAGCATGAGCACAGCTCCAGGCAGCAGGGGCCGAGGAGCCCAGGACCCGGTGACCAAGTGCAGCCCTGAGAGGCGGCAGGACCTCTGCAGACGGGATCCACCGACGGGCGTGCTGCGGGACTTGGGGATTTGGGGTTTGGGGGTTTTCTGACACCCTCCATCGATCTCTTAGGTCTCTACCCGCCCCTTAGAGCCCTGATCTAAAAATCCAACAAAGCCAGCATGTGGCTGCTCCCCGTCCCCCCAGATCGGGCCCCCTCACCCTTTCTAAGGGACTGGGTCCAGGGTGGAACCTCAGGCACCAGGTAGACCAGGGCCCTGACCTTCGACAGAGGCCTGCCCCCTCTCCCCCGCCTTCATGGCCCACAGTCAGTGCCGGCACGTGCAGAATTCAGCGTAAGCGCTCTGCCCGAGTCAACAGCGTCAGGCAGAGGCGCATCTTGTAGAGGCCGCAAGTCCAGGCTGCCTTTTGGGTGCTGCCGCCTTGCACAACTCCCGGGGGCGCCAGCCACAGAGAACGAAACATGACCGGGGCCCCTCAGAGTCTGGCAAGGAGGTGGCCCTGCTCTTGACGTAGCGATCCTGGGGGATGATGTTGATCTCCCCTATTTGCAGAAGAGACAGAGGTCCCACAGCCGCAGACTAACCTAGCGGGGTACACACTTGGGGCGCACCCCCAGGACCCAGCCTCCCTAACAGAATGTCAATGCTGGGCCAGCGCTGGTCCTGCCCCTCCCCGCCACGAGGAAGAGCGACCTTGACTGCCCTTGACTTCCCTGCCTTTTTCTGGCGTTGGCTCATGGCCCGCAACCCGTGCTGCTCTGCGTTTGCCCCCAGGCGGAGCAGCTGCTTAATTGAAGACCCCAGAAGCTGCCTCCCCACCTGGGCGGTTGCTGCCCCGGGCAACAGTCTGTGTCTCCAGCCTCCCGCGTCTGTCGGGGCAAACCGCACAGGCTGGCACACGGTCTTTCTGTTGTAAGAGCAGCCAGCGCTCCGGCTTCTCTGGAACGCACTGAATAAATTTCCCTTTATTAGACACAGACTCGCCCATCACCGCCTCTTCCCCTCATTATTCCTGCATAAGCTCGGGCATAATGGGCCTCAGGTCCCCTTTGCATTCAGAACCCCGGTCCCTCAGGGAACCCGGTCACGCACGTATCTGTGCCGTTATAGGAAGGTGGCGCGGAGCTGGGTGGGCTCCCCGCTCTGCTCGCTGTGAGGCCGATCCTGTGCCTCCAGGCAAGCAGGGCCCTCCACGACGGGGACAGCTCTCCTGAGACCGGGTTTGTGCCCTCACGCTCAACCTGCAAGGAAAGGCGAGCAGAAAGGTGGGGTCTGTGCAGCACGCCTGCAAGAGCGGGGGAAGGGAGTGTTTCTCAGTTGTCAGACTAACCCTCCTCTTTCCCCTCCTGACCACCCCCTGACACACTCGCTCACACACACTCACACAAGTCACACTGTCACACTCACACATGCTCACACACAGTCACACACACTGTCACAATCACTCGCTGTCACACTCACACGCACAGTCAAGTCACACACAGTCACACACACTCGCACACAGTCACACAGTCACACCCACACACAGTCACATATTCACACACGCTCTCACACTCACACAGTCACAGTCACACTTGCTCTCACACACTCACACACACAGTCGCACAGTCACACACAGTCACACACACACTGACACACATATACAGTCACAGTCACTCATACACTTATACTCACTCTCACAGTCACGCATGCTCACACTCACTCACACTTACATAGTCACACACACAGTCACAGTCACACACACATTTACACACAGTCACACCCACACACACTTACACACAGTCACACCCACTCACACACACTGTCACATTCAGACTGTCACACACTCACATATACTCACACACATTCACACACTCACACGCCGTCTTCTTTCTCTGGGCAGCACCTCCTCCCTCCCTCAGCCCACTGGGTCAGGGCCCCTTCACCCGGGAGGCCGTCCTGGCGCTCAGGGTGGGTTCAGATTCCCCTGTGTCCCCCCCACTCCCCCGGGGCCTCTAGGCCAGCGCGTGGCGCCTGGTCCTGTCCTAAGCTTCGCTTCCACGGCACCACCCCTGGGCAGGCCAGGGATCGGACGATCGTACCTCGCTTGCTCTCCTCTCCGCCTCTCCAGCTCCAGGCCCCGTCCGGGGAACGGCCCAGTTCAATGCGGGGAACATCAGGGGCCCAGAGGGCAGAGGGCAGAGGAGTCCCTCGGCTCCCCTCCCTTGAGCAGCCAATGCCGGCCACCCCAAGCTGCCCTTCTCCGGCCCCCATTTGCCCTGTGAGCATCTGATGACACCAGAAGGTTGTCACAGCTGCTTCCTGTCACCAAAGCCACTCGGGGGTCTGAGGCCCCTCGAATCCCCTTAGACTCTGCCCAAGGCACCAACAGGGCGACTGAGAAGGCTTTCCGGCCCACGGAGGGATGCCGTGGCTCTCTGAGGCCTCCTGGCTCAGGCATTGGGCCTCGGGGACCCGCCAGGAGGCAAGTGGGGGCCACCTCAGCCCTGCCGGCCCTCTCTGGGCCGATTTTCAGCCCGCGCTCTCTCTCCGCGAAGGAAGAGCTGCTCCTGAGCCTACAGGGCCTGGCTCAAAGGACGTGCACCCACCAGCCCCTCTCCATCTGTCCCCCCACCACTCCTGCACTAGTCCCACTGCTCGGCCCCTGCCCACTCCACTCCAGGGGAATGTCCGCCATACGGGCAACATCCCGTCAGCGCCAGCAAGAGAGCAGCGTGCAACCAGAGGCGTGACCTCGAACGTGAAGCGGGGCTCCCTGTGCCTCACAGTGCGCAGGGCGGAGGACGGCCAGTTCCTCCAGGGAGCTGGGTCTGCAGGAATCAGGAGAAGCCCCTCAGGAATCGGGACGTGCGTCCCACCCAGACAGTGCGGGCTGAGAGCCATCACCCATGGGCGCAGGACACCCCTCCGGCCTAGGGGTTCCCAGACCTCTGCAGCCACAAGCCCTCTCTGGAGATGCGATCCCATAGAGGAGCTGGGGGGTGTGGCTTCACAGCCTGAAGCCCCACCTGTCAGCCCCTGCTCCTGGGCACCCCGAGTGTCTGCAGAGCCCCTTACAGCTGAGCGCCAGGGAGGGTGCCAACCCTGATCCTGAGGGTCACGCCTGCTTCACTCTGACCCCTGCATGGCAGCTGTCCTTGGTGTTATAGCAAAGATGGGTTGATTTGGTCATTTCTAACTGGACAACTGGCTCAGAGGAGGGTGAGACATCAGACAAGAACCCAAAAAGCATGAGGGTCCCGGGACTCTGGGACCACGGACAGCATCACAACCAGGGAGTGAGGGAGCCAGTGGGGGGCTGCTCCCCTCCTCCGGGAACCGGTTCCCGTAACATTCAGCTTCCAGCAAACACTTACTGAGCACCTGCTGTGTACCATGCTCACCACTGGAGATGCAGCAGGGAAAGGAAATCCGTGTGCACACGTTCCAGACGGAGGAATAAATAGGTAATGTGTTAGGAGACAATAAGTCTGCTATTCACATAGAAGAATGAAGAATAAACACACACATGAAAGATATATAAGAATAAGGCAAGGGGAGGGCCTGCTGTATGCGACAGGGTCAGGAAGGCCTCTCTCAGAGGGGGCAGGTAAGCACAGATCTGAATGACGTGAGAGAGCAAACCGTGAGGCTACTGTGAGAACAGCACAGCAGCCAAGGGAACAGCCTGTGCAAAGGCCCTGTGGAAAAGTAAGCTCAGGGTGTGTGGAAAGGAAGGCAGAGTGGCGAGAGGGCGGTGAGCACTGGGAGCCGTGGAGGGAGGTGCGGCGGGGCGGGGGCATCCACGGCTGCCTCCCAGGGAGGGGATGGGGGTGCAGCCCTGAGGCACACGTCACAGTCATAGCAGCCAGGAGAGCTCCAGCCCCACTGGTGAGGGAGGCCGGCCGCCTCCCACCCCCGAAGGCACCGAGCAGAGCAGTTAGCTCCACCCTGTCTTGTCTGACCTTTTAGAATCCTCCTTAATACTGAAGGCAGAGAGGCAACCGCACACATCAAAAGGCTTCCTCTCTCCCCGCCTTGGGGTGTGGGTGGGGGTGGAAGGAAGCAGGCAGACCAGACTCAGCAAAGGAGTTGGTGAGAGCAGAAGAGGGGTTCTTTTTCTTTTCTTTCCTGGGAGAAAAGTGCATCTCTCATCTCGTTGTGCGGCCAAGGATCATCACCCTCATCCTCAGGGCCAACACGATTAGTTACGGGACCCAGGGGGTGGGCAAGAGGACAGGGAAGAGGGCAGGGTGATGGAGAACAGCTCATGCGAGGGACCAGTGGGGAGGATGGCGAGAGGGATGGAGGGATCCGTCGTGGCCGGGCAGACAGCGGCTCAGCAGACATCCTGGGGGCTCCAGGCTGGGGTCCGGGCCAGGTGCACCCACAGATTTGACTTCGCAAGCCTCAGGCTTTGCTCTCACCTCCGAGAGGTGGACCACCGAGCTCTCACGGAGCCACCTCCCGGACCTGCATCAAATCGGCGCCCTGTAACGTGTCTAGAAAGTAAAACCAGATCCCACGGTGTGTCCCGCTGCTTCAGCCCTCAGCTGTTTGGTGGCTTTAGTAGAAAGTGGGTGGGACAATAAGAATACTTTTAGGGAAAGTAGTCCACTGGCCAGGGCCCTGCCACCAGCTGCTGGGTGGCCTCGGGCAAGCCCACTCCTTCTGCCGCAGGTGCCACCTGCAAGAGCAGTCTGTGGTTGGCCTCTCCGGAGGTGAGGCAAAGCCTGAAGTCCCTTTCCGTCCACCAGGCCAGAGGAGCCGTGATCTCGAGGGAGGGCACGGGTGGCCTGTGTGGGCCTCAGTTTCCTCGGGAGCCCTTGCAGGAGCTGACGCAGTCATGGACGTCTTTGGTAGGGGAGCCATGGGTCTGTCTACTACACAAGTCATTCAAGGATGTTATTGCAGCAATATTTGCAAAAGTAGCAAAGTGAACAACCCAAATGTCCATCAGGATGGGAGGAGATCCACAAAAAGACAAAAGCTGCTCCAATACAATGACATGCTGTGCAGCCATTGAGGAGAATTGAACTTACCTGTGCATAACGAAATGAGAAGACTCCTGAGACACATAGATTAGCCATGAGGTATGCATAGCAGAATCCCATTTGTGTAAAACAATCATGATGATGATGGTCATGGCGATGGTAGTGGTGATGATGATGGTGGTGGCGATGACGATGGTGATGGTGATGATGATAATGATGATGATAATGATGATGATGACGATGATTGTGGTGGTGATGATGGTGATGGTGATGGTGATGATGGTGATGATGATGGTGGTGGTCATGATGATGGTGATGGTAATGGTGATGGTGATGAGGAGGAGGATGATGGTGGTGATGATGATGGTGATGGTGATGATGATGGTGATGATGATGATGGTGGTGATGGTGATGATGGTGGTGATGGTGATGGTGATGATGATGATGATGATGGTGGTGGTGATGATGATCATTATGATGATCATCATGGTGATGATGATGATGATAATGGTGTCAGACAGACATCATTTGTAAATGCATAGAAACAAGGGACAACAAGGAGATACACACTCCACAGGGTAAATGGTTAATGGTAGTTTACTTGGAGCAAGTGGCAAAGAGAAGAGACTTCCAAATTCTTCCCTATAGATGTTCTTACTTCAATATTTCAAAACAAAAATGTGTTTGTTTTCTATTTGTGTAATAACATTAATGGAAAATGAAGTATATTGCTTGCCCCTCCCTACACCAAGCTTTCCCACAATCTTATGAGGCTGGAATTCTTGTCCCCAGTTTACAGATGAGGAACCTGAGGGTAGACAGAAGTTACTTACCGCTGTGAGTGAGTGATGGACGCGGGTCTACCCAGCTCTCCGTCTCCACTGCTTACATCTGTGAGCATCGGGCCCCATGACTAGTGACCTGTTGCTTGTTTCACTTCTCCCCCAGGTCACTGACATGTTGGCAAAGATGCTCTCCTTGACCAGAACTAAACAGGCTCCTCTGAGCCCTCTTTTCCACTAGACTGCATTCCTGGGCCCTGTCTTTTTCCTCCAAAGCCCAGTTTTAGCAAGAAATCTGCTAAGTCAGTTCACGAGAATCTCCCACCCTTGGTGTCTGACCCAGTTCCTCATGCCCCACCCTGATGTCTGAGTCCTTGGCCAGCCTTTACCAATAATCCTGTGGCCAGATTAGCAGAATGCCCCCCCCATTGATACCTCATCAAGCCCTTCTTAGTGATTTCCATCCACTGACCCCTCCCGCTCCTCGTGGCTGTGAAGCCCTGCTGGCCTCATTGTGCTTGGAGTGGAGTTCAGTCTCTCACCCACCGTCGCAGGACTGACTGGTCGTCCCTGTCGTCTCCAGCAAGTGTCAGGATGACGTTTTCTTCAACAGCACCCGTATGCAAGGCCACCACAGGAAGCTTGCACAGCCTGAGAACCCCGATCCCAGGTCCACTCTGAGCCCCATCTCCCACTCCACCATCTGACCACGTGAGTTCCTCGGAAGGTGGTTTCCAGTCCTTTGCCGTGAGAACGTTTCTGCCGGCACAGCATTTTACACCAAAAGGTTAACAGGAGGAATAAGCCGCTGGTTTTGGTGTTCAAGAAGACTAAAAATTGTCAGTTTCTCACACTGTAAATTTATTCATCAAACCAGGTGCTCAGAACTTTCGTATTCTAGATTCCCAAATAATTGCGTCTGGCTTAAGGAATTTTTATTCTGCTTTGAACATTTTTATCCTAATGATCTGAAAGTTTTATTGTCAGAGAAGGAAAAAAAAAGACAGTTTTCAAAGAGGTAAACCAAAGGGGCCGGCCTGGTGGCGTAGTGGTTGGGTGCGTGTGCTCTGCTTTGGCAGCCCGGGGTTCGCAGGTTCAGATCCTGGATGAGGACCTACACACTGCTTGTCAAGCCACGCTGTGGCAGACGTCCCACATATAAAGTAGAGGAAGATGGGCACGGATGTCAGCCCAGGGTCAATCTTCCTCACCAAAAAAAAAAAAAAAAAGGGGGTAAACCAAAGAGCTCTCAGCACACAGCCCTGCAGGAGGCTGCTCTCTTGCTCTCCACACCACAGTGAGTCCTACACATGTGTCTGCTGGGCCCAGAGCCACATCAGGTTCTCTGAAGGATACAGAAAAGCGGAACGTGTGCTCCCTGTCCTTAGAATGCTCTCGTCTGTAAGAAAAGTAAAACAACAACAGATCCTCTACGAAACACTGACCACATCCTGGGTGCCGGGCCCCTCCGACCCTGGGGGCCCTGCAGGGTGAAGGAAGCAGATGGAGCCGGTCTGCCCGTCCCCAAAGCTTGGACACGTGACTGCTCATCAAACTGATCCCATCAGCCCTGCTCAAGGCCGTCCAGCCTGGAGCATCACATCTCAAGCTCTAACGTGCACGTGATTCACCTGCGGATCACCTGGAGATGTGTCACTGGGGCCGGCCGGAGAGCTGCATCCCTAACAGGCACCAGGCACTGGATGTGATGCTACTGAGCATAGACCGACTCTAGGCAGAAGCTGCTTCCTGTCTGCCTCTCAGCTTCATCGCTCCAACTTTCCCCTCTCTCTCTGGGCCCCTTGGCTTCAGTGGAGTCCTTTAACACACCGGCTCCTTCCTACCTCGTGCCCTCCCATGTCCCTCCGTACTATCTGTATGGAGACCTCCTCCCCACTCATTGCCTAAAGAACTCCTATTCATTGACAAAGTCCCGGCTAAAATGCCCATCTCTGATCGACCATACAAATTTCGGGTGCCCTGTCATGTGCCTTGTGGCACATTGTACTTTCTCTCCTGGCACGTCACAATGTGCTCTGGTTTATGTGTCAGACTGTCAGTTTCACCTGCCTCTCCCTCTGGACAGCAACATCTTTCCAAGGAGGGTGTAGGACCTTCCTGTAGTATTCCTAGCGTTTGGCAGAGAGCCTGGCTCAGGGCTGGGCTCAGCATACATTAAGAATCAGCTGCCTTTAGCTCCTAATGGTTCCCCAGGAGGCACAGAGGCCGAGGAGGGGAATCTCTAATGCCTTCCTGCACAAAGCCTTGAGTGCCCCTTCCAGCCTGAAAACCTACTGTGCCCCTGCTCCTCGATGGAGAGCTGACTTAGATCAGTGTCGGCTCTGACTCAGAGGGGCCGGCCGGCTGTCTCTCCAATTCAGGAACAGAAAGCTGCTCTCTTATCAGAGAGATTGCTGGCTCCACGGAGCAGGTGGAGGAGGTATTTTGGGGCTTGGAAGGGGCCCCTCAGAGCCTGTGAAATCGCACCGAGTAGGCGGCCACCTACCCTACCTAAATATAAAGCTGGTCCGTCTCAGGCTGCCCCCCGCCTCCCCGCCTCCCCGCGCGGGCCCCAGCAGGGAGCGCTGGCTCCTGCTTCTGCACGAGCCTCCCAGACCACCCCCTGCTGACAGCCACTCCCTGCGGCCCCGTCCCAGTTCCTGACTGCTTCCGAGATTTGACCCTCCAGGGGGCTTGCTTACTGGGAGAGTTGATGGTGTGTTTGCCAGACATAAGAAAGCCTGTGAAAGAAACCGTGCACGGCCACGCCTCTGACATCCTTTTAAAGCCTCCAGCATCCTCCGCTTGGTTCCTTGGATCCTCCCCTTCATTTCACTGCCCCAAGGACGTTCAAGGTCGTCTCTCCCACAGCTGCATCAGCGTAGGGAAAGGAGCACAGGCGGAATCTACAGGCCCGGGTTCCCGATCGGCCCTTCTTTTCCCACCCCACGACCACGGACAAGCTGCCAACTCTCTGCATCCTTCCTGCTAAAACAGGGGCAGGAACTCCCACTCCGAGGAGCGGCCGAGCCCCTGAAACACCGCCTGGACCCAGGAGGCGCCCCATAAGCCCCTGCAGGAGGGAGACGCTCCAGGAAGTCTCCAGCAGGATGTCATTCCAGGCCAGCTGATTTTGAAACCTGACAAATCAGGGCTGAATCTCAGTTTCAGCGCCACCCAAAAGGGGCGCTCCCATCTCTAGGGTGGCCCCTCTGTGTTGGGATGTTGGGGTACTCCACTGGAGGTGAGCCAGGCCTGCCGCCAGGTAGCACAGCCCACACCTGGTCGGAAAGAAAGGGTGCCAGGCTGAGGTTGATGGCGGGAGGTAAGGGGAAGGGAAGACCTCTGGGCCCTCGGTGGAAAGGCCAAGCGTGGAAAAACAGCAGGTTGCAATTGGAGACCATTGGAAATCAGGAGACCCATCCAGCCGAGAATGCGGCAGATACGTTGGCCCCAAGCAAATCAGCCTGTTCAGCGGGCGAGGAAAGCCCTGTCTGCCTGGCCAGGGTGCCCGGGGCAGTACGGGTGCCTGCCACGGCCAGTGGCTGCTCAGCTCCTGAGGTCTGAGCCAGCAGAGGGCAGACCGTCCCTGGGGCTCTGGGTGGGAGGATTCTCAAGGGCAAATCTAGTTTCATTCTGTTTCCCACCCAGCAAATAGCCTGTCACTTTCTGCGGAAAGCGAGATGGCTGTCGTCCGCGCCTTCACCGGGATGAGCGACACGCACTGGGAGCCTTCATGCCAGGCCCGCCTCTCCCTGCTGCTCCTGGCGCTCCAGGATGCGCCAGCCCGGGCACTTTACATAACTGCTCCTGGCACGCGCCACCCAGCCGAGCAAGTCCGAGACGTGTGCCGGGCACGGCTGCTCCCGCTGGCGGGCCTGTGGGGGAGGCACAGGGGCTGCCACAACAGAGGGGAGAAGCTGCCAGCATTTCTGGGGGCTTTGCCAGAGAAGTTTGGTGCTTAAGGAAGAAGTTTGGAGATTCGTGGGGGAGAGAGGAGGAGGCGTGTTGTAAAACTCCCGAGAAGAAGGGCGGCCAACGTAGCCTCTCTCCTGGCATGTGGTCTGAACCCTGGTGACCTGTCGACGTCCTGACCAGTCTGCTCCCACGCGGCACCACCAGGTCCCCCATCCCGTGAATCAAGGAGCCCCCAAATCTGCATTTGCACTGTCTCCCTGCCACACTTGGCTCAGGTCCTCACCACCCCCAGACCTCCAGCCCCAGCTGCCTAGTGGTCTTTCTTCCTCGGCCTCTTCCTCGCTGTCCCCTCTGAGGGGCCGGCCAGCCCCTCGAATCTCCCTGAAGCATGGGCTGAGAGTGGCTCCCTCCCCCAGGTGACCTTGCACTTCCTCCCGAAAATGCCCACCAACTCCACACGCTCGCCTCCGGCCTACATTTGGGGATGCTTTCTTGCTCTTTTGTTTTCAAGTGTTGGACTCTCAGCACCAGAAAGAAAATAGGAGCATCCAGAAGGCCCTTAGGCTTCGAGTCCAGACCCTGGCATTTCCGCTACGGCCCTGCACCACCAAGCTGGGGACTTTGGGCGAGATGTGCTACTTTCTTGGCCTCAACTCCTCCTCAGGGAAATCACAGCTTAGACCAAATGATCCCTGAGGTCCCTGAGGCCCCCGGCAGCTCTCCTATCCTGCGCCTCGTCTACAATCCGTTCACAACCAAAGATGTGATCGCTTGAACACCTCGAGCGACAGGGCGCTCCCTCCCTCCCAAGGCAGCCAGAGAATCTTCCAAGGGACTTATTCTAGCCACGCTCTGGAGCAAGAGGCTGGGCCTGTCTCCGGTAGGTGACTACCCCTGTATAAGCACTGCAGTCCCTGTGCCCACACACTCGACCTTGATCTCAGCAGCACCCTGCCGGGGCAGCCTGGAAACCTAGGAGCCGTGGCTCATCCAAAAGGTCAGAGCCGTGGGCACAGCTTCCGGAAAGGCCCCTGTGCACTCCCTTTTGCTCCAGCAAAACCAGGCACCTTCTTCACTGGGGTCCAAGCCTGGAAAGAGGGGCACCCCCGCTGCCTCTGTGGGTCTCCCTCTTTGCCCCCGAAGGGGCTCGGCACTTAGGTAGCATGACGTTCGGCCTGCAGCTGCATCTGGTTCCGACTGGGCCACTCCAGGCTGGCAGCAGCTGCAAGACACAGACGCTCAGGAATTGTGTGTCCCAGGGCCCCTCCCAGCTCTGTCTTTGGGACTGACCGCAGCCAGCTGTCCCATCCCATCCCTCCACTTGGTTGTGGCACGCTTCAGCTCGAATGGACTGTGGGGTAGGGGTGCGCGGCCGCCCACTGCCTGCGGGGGCCTCCGCGGGGGCAGGCGGCTCTGCTCAGGGCAGCCGGAGCCCCTGCGGTCCGGCCGGCGCGGCCTCCCTCTTCTCGAGCCCCACCGGCCACGCACGGTTCCCAGCAGTGCCTGGTGTTCTTTTCGGTGATGGGGCTTTTTTTCTGTCTGTGACCTAGGAAGCTACTGTAATTCAGCCCACGTGTCTCATCATTTCTCCTGCACTGGAGCCAAGGGGATGCACTTTTCTGGTTTCAAAGACTTGTTAGCTTTTAGAAAACCGTCTTCTCCTTGATCCCAGGCTCTCTTCACTCCGGTTCTTGGTTTGAACCCTGCTTTGCTCCGTCTGGCTCACAGCCTCGCAACCGGCCGGCGGCCGTCATGCCAGACTCCGTGCGTCTCCCGGGCACATGTGGCCGGTGATGTATGGTTCCCCGGGAGCTTCAGAGGGAGCCCCGAGCCCAGACTAGATGAGCAGGCCAGGCGCCCGCTGTCCCCGCTCACCAGCGGGCTGCCATCGAGCGTCTCATGCCTCTGGCAGAGCTGCACAGAGCAGTGTCTCTCCAGAGCCGAGAGTGCGGGATGCTGGGGTGTCCCTGTGTCAGCAGCTTTGGGGCAGGGTGGGGTCGAGGGGACGGCTGCAGCTTTGGGGCCACACAGACCGGAGTCTGGCCCCCAGCTCTGCCCACAGTCCCGTGTGATGTAGGCAAATGGCCCAGCTTCCTGATCTGAGTACAGGGTGGCCCTCGGGGAGGATGTGAGGACAGCGTGACACACAGCCTGTTTGACATTATCCATATTAATGAGTTGTATTAATATTAATGATCACTAGACCACGGCCCAGCCACGTGAAACCTGCACTGAGCGACGTTTGGGAGCATTTCGGCGGCAGAGCAATCGCTGGCAGGGAGGCACTCACCAGGTGCCGGGGAGGCTGGTTGCTTTAACGCCTCTGGTCACTGTGTCCTTGTCTGCAAGACAGCGGAAGTCAGGGCACCCGAGGCCTCAAGGATGGGGCAGCAGCATGAAGAGTCCCTAAAATTCCCTTGGCTTGGGGCAGAATCTCGTGTGAGCGGGCGTGGATGAGGCCACCTGAGTGTGCAGGGTGCTCTTCCAGACTCTGCCTGGCTCAGTTTACCCCGGGGGTGGGGGCCACGTGGTTTCCGTCCCTCCCAAGGTGACAGGATAGCCAAGAGTGAGCTCAGGAGGCCCCGAGAGCAGTGCGGCACCCATTGATCCTCAGAGAACTCAGCCGGCGCCCGCCTGGCCCCCAGTCCTGCATCATTTCCCCAGAGCGCACCGCAGCCTCAGCCCATGTCACAGAATAGGAAACTGAGGCTCAGAGAGGCCAGAAGCCTGCCTTCTGTTGCCCCACCAACAAGTGGGGGAGCTGGGGCTCAAGCTACCAGTTCTCGAGCTCGGCCCCTGCTCCACGGGGCAGTCACCCTGAGTCACAGGTCATTACAGGAATGGGGTAGCCTCTCGGGAAGCCCAGCGAGGGGCCCAGGAAGCTCTGGACAGCTCTAGTCTACAGGCAGCTAGACAACTGATCGCTGACAACAACCCCACCAGCCCGGCGCTATCCCTCCCAACATCTCCAGCCTGTGGGCTCCTACGCGGGCGGCTCAGGCCTTCCAAACAAGATTGACTGGGGGCTAACTGGGTGTGTGAGCCTCACCTCACTCCTCTGTAACTGATCCTCAGAGAGGGGGACTCCGCTGCAAGAGGGAGGTAAAGACAAAATTACTCATGAACTTGTTAAGGCAGACTTGATTCAGGACTGTGGGGCTGGGTGTGGGGACCACTGCAATGGGGTTTTGTAACAGGGGAGAGAGACGGGGCCCAACACTGAATATAACAAGGGGAATGGGGATGTTCTGGCCGAGGAGCAGGGGTGGGGCTGGTTAGTGGGGGGAAATTACTAAGGGAATAAGTTGAAAAATGCTGAACTGACGGAACAAGGTTCTCACTGCAGGCAGGATGATCAGATATTCCCGGAGTGGTGGGGATGAGAGGGGATCAGATACTCCCTGGGTGGTGGGGATGAGGAGGGTGTCAGATACTCCCAGGGTGGTGAGGATGAGGAGGGGATCAGATATTCCTGGGGTGGTGGGATGAGAGGGGATCAGATATTCCTGGGGTGGTGGGGATGAGGAGGGGATCAGATATTCCTGGGGTGGTGGGGCTGAGGAGGGGGTGGGATACTCCCTGGGTGGTGGGGATGAAGAGAGTGTCAGATACTCCCTGGGGTGGTGGGATGAGAGGGGATCAGATAATCCCTGGGTGGTGGGATGAGAGGGGATCAGATATTCCTGGGGTGGTGGGGATGAGGAGGGGGTGGGATACTCCCTGGGTGGTGGGGATGAGGAGCAGGTCAGATATTCCCTGGGTGCTGTGGAGCAGAGGAGAGCTCCGACCGGGCCTCCTGGGTCACTCGCAGCAGAATTTGAAGGAATCAGCATCTCCCCCCACACCCACTTCCGTGTTCCTTCACCCCACCCACCACCCACCCAAACAGGAAAACCCCCTCCAATCCTCTGAGCTCTGATGACTCAGCCCAGAAATGTCTTCCCTTCCCTGCACTCTCTGGTCCCTCGCCTGCCTGGAGGACACCAACGGACCCCCTCCTCATGGCCACTCCTCAGTCTGACACCCCAGTTTGTCTCCAAGAGGCAACAAAACACACAGCCGGAGGTGTGTCTCTTCCGCCTGAATTGCCCCCTGGCTCTCATGGCCCTCGGGTGGGAGTGGACGCCTGAGCTCACCTCTTCGTCCTCCCCTCCCTCCTGCCCCATGCTGCACACAAACCACCCACGTGCCCCCCTCAAGTCCCTCTGAGCCTTTGCACACCCCAGGCCCTCTACCCACTCATCCTCCCAGCCCACAAGATCTGTCCTGACCGCAAGGGCCGAGGCAGACACAGCACCCTGGACACTTTCTATTCCTGTGTGTGCTCCGCCCTGGCTACCCCAGCCTTTCTTGGGGCTAGGTGGATGCCTCTTACCCCAGGGCAGGGGTTGTGTCCCATGATTCACCACAAACCCAGCCCATGGAGGGTCCTCATCACATGTTTGTTGAATGAATAAATGATTGATTTGTGGGTTCCTGGCCCCCACCTCAGTGTAGGGATTTCGGATCCTGATCTATGCACATGTGTTCCCATGACCACAAAGCAGGATGGCCAGGCCTGGGCGGTGCCTTCAGGGCACAGAAGTGGGTCCCACAGACCCCTGCCACAGTCACACAGGGAGGTTGGAGCGTGGAAGAAGGGGGCACAGAGGCGGAGGCCCACAGGACAGATTGGCCAGGAGAAAGGAGCGTGGCCATCGGAGGTGCAGGCAAGTGTGTCCTGGGGGAGACCTGGCTATCCTGGCAGCCGGGTGTCGCCTCACCCAGGCACAATCCTGGCATCACCACGTGACATCCCCCACGCAGGGTTTATTTGCTGTCCCTCATCCGTCCCGCCCGTACTGCCTGCCAGATCCACCAGAGCCGGAGCCACCGCTGACTGTTCCTCGCCGTCGCTGGTGCCTGGCATGGAGCAGATGCTCAGCAAAGACTCACAGAGAGAAGGGACGTGCCACGAACCGTTGGCCGGCTGGCACAGGTGGGCTCAAGCAGCACTTCCTCAGGGCGGGAATCAGCTGAGTAAAGGCCCTGGCGCCCTCTCTCTTCTCCACCTTCCCGCGGCCCCCACACCACAGTGCCAGGCCCAGAACAAAAGGCCTTTCTGTTCAAGGAAAGAATGAAATGCACAGACCGTGGCAGGCTTTCGAAGAAGGGTGACAAATTGGCCACCTCAAGAGAGCCTGTCTTGCTGCCTGAGGCCCAGATGCCGCTTGTCCCAGCTCAGGGGAGCGATCACAGCTCAGTTGGCCCCATCCTCGCTGCCTCCTGCTCACTGCAGCCCCTCACCCTCTGCATGGGGGTGGGGGACAGGATGGGCCTCCCAGTCAGTAATCTCTTCCAGGCTTAGGTTGTTGTCCTGGGGCTGCTGTAACAAAATACACAGACTGAGGGGCTTAAGACAACAGGCATTCATTCTCTCCCAGTTCTAGAGGCCAGACGTCTGAGATCAGGGTGTCAGCAGGGCCCTGCTCCCTCCAGGGGCTCTAGAGAAGGGTCTTTCCTGCCTCTCCAGCTCCTGGTGGCTCCAGGTGTCCCTTGGCTTGTGGCAGCATCCCTCCAGTCTCTGCTCTGTCCTCACGTGACCCTCTTCTTTGTGTCTCTCTGTGTCCTCTCCTCCTCTTAGAAGGACACCAGTCATTGATGTAGGGCCCACCCCAAATCCAGGAGGATTTCACCTCGAGATTCTTAACGATTACACCTGCAAAGACAGTATTTCCAAATAAGGTCCCACTCTAAGGCTCCACATGCACGTGGATTTGGGGACACTATTCAGCCCACACAGGGCTCACGCCTTGAATCCTGCAGTGCTGGGCGCAGGGTGACCAATCACCAAACCGTCAGAATCAGGATCAGGGCGCTGAGGTCTGATGAGCTCAGTGAGCCCCACCCGTCAACTCACATCAGGGGAAACTGAGGACCGACATGGGGAGGTACAGATGGACAAACAGGCTTGGGTGAGGTCCTTTGGAACAGCAGCAGGGCTGGATATGTGCTCAAAAATGGTCTGCTTTCACGGAGAACAAACGGAGCGGGCCATCTGGAGGAGAGGGTGCTGCAGGGGTGGGCGTTGCACAGAGCGGGCGTGACAGGTGGTGGGAGGCTGGGGCTCCAGGGGCCCGGCCATGAGGGACAGGGACCAGCAGGGGGCAGACTGGGGCTGGGTCCTCTCGGTGTGGGGATCTCAGGGTGGCCCCATGGGCAAGGCCGAGCAGGGTGTGGCCGGCGTCTGTTCCAGGTGTGGACACGGGGAGCGGGACTTAGATCTTGCAGGAGCCCCGCTAGAGAGACCAGGGCTGGGCTGGCAGGGGCAGACTTCCCTCTGCCTCCTTCCTTCTGCTCACCCTCTCCCCTCCCTCCATAAACGGATGGTGAGGCCAAGGATGGGTGGGCCACAGCCCCACAGGAGCCCCTGGGGGCCTGGGTTGACCTAACTCAGTTATCTTCATCCGAAACAGGCCCGAGAGGCGCTGACTGTTGGCGGATGAGGGCTGGCCTGGACCTGCGAGGCTGCGGGTGGTGAGAGAAGCCGGGAGTGGCCATGTCGGGCCACGTGCAAGAGGAGGAGAGACAGCGAGGAAGGAGGAGGAGGAGGGAGAGGGGCCTCCGAGCAAGCAGAAATGAGAGGCCGCACAGCCTGAGTGCTGGAGCAATGGCTCTGGAGGCCTGGTGTGCAGGGCCCCGGAGCCCTACAGTACCCCTCCCGCCCTTGGGACCCCCTGGCTGTTCCTTTGCCCTTCCCTGGGAGGGCAGGTGGAGGACCCGGTGGGCGAACCCAGGGGGCGTCTTGGCTGCCAGGCCTGTTGGGTTGTCTTGTTTCGTTTCTCCTTCTTTGAAACAGACTCGGCGGAGGGAAGGAATAGTAACAAAAACAGGAGCAGGAGGGCGGGGACTGGGGAGAAGGCGGCTTGTTTGCTTTGACTTCCAGGAGCCCTGGAGAGATGGAGAGCACCTGGTCTGTTAGGGAAGTGGACGGGTGACTACAGGGAAGCCAGGGGTCCGGGAGCGCCGTGAGTGCCACGGGCTCCCCTCCCGGTGGGTGGAAGGTCAAGTGCAGACCTCAAGGTACTCTGAAATGTTTTCTGCCTGCTGGACCGGCTTTCTCGGGGAGCCCCAGACACTGGACCCCAAGGGCCCTGACTTGATCAGCACCTCCCGCCAATACTGTACTGTCCAGCGTCCGGCGCAGGGCCCACTGAGGGCCATCAGTGACCGCTGACTATGAGGACAGGCCCTGCCCTGCCGACTGGAATCCCGCCTCCTCGGGTGGGCAGAGCCTTTTCCTCGCGCCTCCGGGGGGAAGCCAGCTGCCCTGCACTGGCGTCAACTCCCCAGGCTCTTGGGACACAGAGACGACTTTCCTGGACTCACCCAAATTCACGAATTAACCTCCCAGGAAGTCAGATGAAGATGAAGGGAGAGTCAGAGAGGAAAACAGAGTGGAGAAGTGACAGCGCTTCAAATGCTGTCCCCAAACCACAGACCATCGCGAAAATAAACATAAATAGATCAATCAGTTTGCTTCCTTTCAACCTCTCCTTTGCTCCATTCGGGGCTGGCGTCCTGGAAATTTATCAAACTGGGCTTTTAGGCATGTTTCTGATCTGGCTGTTTGGGAATTAACCCCCAGGCCCTGGGATGTACACAGCGGCTGATTAGCACTACAGAGGTCCTGGTGGCTCCCAGCCTCTCCCACTCTCCCTCTGCAGAAGCCGCAGTGTTTGATTTCCATCCTACAGGGCCCGGGCGTCAGGCAACAAAGGCAGGGTGATGCAAGGGGCACAAAGGCCCCCAGCAAACCCTGGCGGGAAGACTAAGGCAGGCAACCAGCCCCAGGCACGTCTGAGGATGGAGTTTACGCCGTGAGCTCCACAGACTGACAGGCGCGTTGCTCCAACCCTGGGGACAAGAGCAAGGAGGGCACAGTGAGCCGTGGCCCAGGAACAGGGGCTTTGGGGAGAGGAGAGGGGCCAGCACCAGGGGACAAGGCATCCTGCTCCCATGGACCTCATTTCCCAGAAGCCCTATCATTCCCTCCACCCACAGGTAGGAGTGACAGGTGGCACCAGGCCTGGCCCAGGGCAGCAGGCACGTGCTCCACGAGAATGTCTGGGCGGTGGAGTCAACTGAAACAGCCTTGCTTTCAGAGGCGAAGCCTGTGACATTGGACAAAGTCCTCTAGTTTCACCAGCACAGGCCTGACCCCTCCCCTGTGCACTGTCCTGGGCCGTTTCCAGAGGGAACACACACATCCCAGCTCGCTCTCTATTCCATGCTGGAGAAGCAACGCTTCAGAGCATTGCAGCCTCGGCGTCTGCAGCCTGCATCCGGGCGTCCAGCCCAGTGGGCCTCAATGCCCTGAGACCCAGGGGGACCCTGCCAGGGCCGGAGTGTGCAGCATTATGGAGAGAAGTCACTAATGTTAGAGACAAAGGGATAGAAATCACCATCAAGATTTCCTGGGGCCCCCACGTGCCAGACCCTGAGTGACCCACGGGCATTCTCCCTTCCTGTCTCCACCACTGCCCCAGGAGGAGACGTTGTTACTACCCCCACTGCAGATCAGAAACTGAGCCATAGGGAGGCGTGGTCCTTCCCCAAGGCCGTGCAGCCGTAAGCAGCAGAACCAGCGTTCGACCCCACAGCAGGTTGAGAGCCTGGTCCCTGACCACCAATACTCCCAACAAAGATGCTAATTCCTGCTCGGGACCCACTCCTCGAAGAAGGCAGCGCCGCTGCGTCCTGCCCCTGCCCCATGGCTGCCTACGGCCAATGTCCTTATCAAAGTTGACCAGTGTCAAGTTTAGGCCCTCTTTGCTCCCTGAGCCTCAAGAAGGCCCATCCCTCACCCTCCCTGCTGATCACTCAGTGCCCGGCCTCGGAGTCTACCTGAGATGGCCCGTTCAAAGCCACAGGTGTCCCTGGGGAGAATCACAGAGATCTAGAAGTCTCAGCTCCTGGAACGGGCAGCAGCTCAGAAACACCAGGGAGACCCAGGACACATTTAGGGTATTGTCCAGGCCACGGGGATAGGAGAGGAGAGACGTTTATAGGTGCCGTAAGTACCCCAAACAACTGCCCTAAGGGACTCCAGCCTGCGTGCTATGGGCTCCCATCGGGACAGGATCTTCAGGAGGGAGTTTCGGATTCGATCTCTCTCTGCAGGCCTCCCAACCACCCTGCAAGGTGGGTCCCCATGGGTGGTGTCTCAGCTGGGGCTGCTATGACAAAATACCATAAACTGAGTGGTTGATCAACAGCGGAAGTTTATTTTCCACATTTCTGGAGGCTGGAACTCCAAGATCATGGTGGCAGCACAGTCAGGTTCCGGGTTGCAGAGAGTTAACTTCTCCTCGTATCCTCACATGGCGGAAAAGCCGCGAGCAGCTCTCTGGCCAGTTCTTATGAGGGCACTGGTCCCATGCATGGGGGCTCCACCCTCACGACCTAATCACCTCCCAAAGGCCCCGCCTCGTAATACCAGCACCTCGGGGGCTAGATTTCAGCATATGAAGTTCACAAACATCTGTCCACGACAGATGGGGTAGGTGTTCCCTCTGCTTGCTGATGTCGGGTGTGAAAGTGGTCAGCGGGGACAGAGGAATCACAGCATTTGGAGGGCAGGGCCCCAGTCAGTCCTTTAGTCTTCGGGAAAAGAAGCCCGTGGAATCTAGCATAAAGAGGTGCAGTAAAGACTTGGGGCCTCGTGGAACTCCAAGACGGCCTGCCCTGCAGCCTCTGGGGGTTCCAGGACCTCCAACCTCAGCCCCATGATCTTCTCATGACGGGGAGGAGAGAGGCAACCCGTCTCCAGCACAGGCCGTGTAGCTCCCTGGCCACATCCAGCCGCAACAGGAGAGGGGAAGCCCTCAGCCAGGAAGCCGGGTCCTGCACGAGGAGCGTGTGTGTTCTTTCCACCCCTAAGCTGAGCACGTGAGCTCTCCGCCAGGCAATGCAGCCCAGTCGAATGCAGACGGAGGGGCTGGGTGCAAATCTGCCCCCACCCCCATTAGCAGCTGACAGGTGCCATGAAACTCAGCCTGTCTGACAGAGGGAGGGGCCCGGGAATGTGCGCGGAAAGCTCCTAGCGAGTGCCAGACACACAGTAGGTGCTTCATAAACTCTCACTTGATCCTCGGGACCCCGTGAGTCAAAGGGAGAAGATGTCCACAGTATCACTGCCCTTCAGACAGGCGGACTGAGTCCGCAAGGAGTTAAGCACCGCCCCTTGGCCAGTCGGAAATAAGACACACCCCATGGGTCAGATGGCAGTGACCGAGTGTCTGCCGGACAGGGCAGGAGGAGCCTGTGCCCCAGGCCCCGGGGCCAGATGGTTCTGGGCCACGCCTGTCTCACCCGGGGCCCTTTTCCAACGTGGCTGCAGCACCAGGGGCTCCGCAGGGACCAGCTTTTCTCTGCGTGATGACTGTGACAGAGCAAATGAAGTGTGCCTGGGAGAGTGCGGTCAGCTGTCACGGCAAGCGAGGGGCCCTCGCAGATTACAGGCCTGTCCCCACGGGGTCACGGTGCTCAGCTGAGACTGCAGGAGGAAAGCCCACACTCCTCCTCAAATAAGCCTCTTCCTACGGGGAATGGGCCAATTCTCCCACCGAGGATATGGCACTGTCGACGCATAACACTTAACTAAGCATCCGGGTCACTGTTCCCGGTGCTGCACGTGTCCCTCAGCGATGCGTGGTCCTGGGCTGGATCAGAGCAGCACGGTGCTCGCGGAGGTGCAGGACCAACCACCACACCGGTGAAGACTTCCTGTCACCTTCTAGTGAAGTAACAGTCACAGCTGTTCATCTAGCTACACCCGGAGTGCACACACACACACACACACACCACGCAAAAGCATGGACATGCATGCACACACACACAGAGACAACATGCACAAACACACAGACAATATGCACAAGCACGGACATGCATGCACACACACAACCGACGTGCACATTCACAAGTATGTTTGTACATATGCACAAGTGTGCAGGGTGGCACAGGCGTATTCATGACATGCATGTGAACACGTATGCACACATGTGCGCACGACAGCACACCAATGGGCTCACTTCTCACATATGCACAGGTCCATGTACACACATGCTTTCACACGTGCAGTCACACACGTGTGTGACATACACATGCATATACAAACCTCTATGCTCATGACATGTTTGCACACAGACATGTTCTCCCACATGTACACACACTTGCACACACACACTCCTTCCTGAGACCTAAGCCACCCAAGTGGCCAGCTCCCGCCAGAGAGAGAGCAAGGCTGCTTCCCCCTTGCTGCTGGTCTCAGGAGGAAGCACGAGAAGACTTGCACTCCCAGGGCTGTTCTGACGTCCAGGGAACTTCCCCGGGGCCCCGGAGGACCTGGAGCAATGCCTCCTGCTGCTGCTGCGCCTGCAGAGCCCGCTCTGTCTGCGCCTGCACCCAGCCATCTCCCTGGGTGAGGGGAAGAGCTGTTTGATCCATCTTTGATCAGTCAGTGTCCGGCAGGCCTGGTGGGGTCTGGATGAGGTCTGGCCAGGGGAGCCCCACTGGCCCACAACCCCTCTGATCAAAGACAGGGCAGCTTGCGGTCTGTCAGCCGCTCAGCTGGGCCTGTTTTTCCCAGAACAACAGCAACACAGGTCCACAGATGCCCTCGGAAACCCGCCTTCTTCCTCTCCCTGTGCCCGTGGACAGAGGTCCACCAAGAGCTCCCTGAATCCTAACTGCTGGAGGAGGGGGACGGCCTCTCTGCTTTGCTGATGGAGACAAACTGGACCCACTCTGGGACTTCATGGGGACCACCCCTGCCCCATCTCCGCTACACCCCCAACCACAAATGCCCTCCCACCTCACTGGAACCCAGCCTCTAATATATCTGGCGGCACCTCGCCATGGGCTCTGACACTCAGGCCACCACGAGACAGGCGAGCTCGGCCTCAGAGGCAGAGCCGCTGGTGGGAGTGAGCTGCCAGCCTCCCCGAAGGAACCAACAGTCCCGAGCAGGGCTCCAGCTCTTAGTCAGGGGGGCCGGGGATTCTCGAGTCACAATTATGAGAAAAGCTACGTGGGGCCCTGTTCTCACTGATGGGACAGAGTCATTGTGGGCTGGCATTGGCATGAAAGGATTGACTCAAGGAGAATGGGCAGCTCACAGCAGACCTGCGAGGCCAGAGAACCAGGCGTGGATGCCCCACCAGGAATACGCCACCGGAGACATGTCCACCCACCCCACGGCTGGTCTAGCAGAAACCCCACTGCTTCTCACTGATCAGGCCTGGAACTGGGGTCAGAGCTCCATCAAAGCTGCCCCCGGAAGACACTGAAGCTACCGTCACCAGCACACTGGCCAGAAGAAAGACCTCCCTGCCCACCAAGGCCTCCTTTCCTCCCAGCTGCGTATGGCTCTTAGGCATGCCTCTGATTGGCCGAGCCAGGTCACATGACTGCACCTGAGCTGCAAGGGAGTCTGGGAAAAGTAGTTCTGGGCTTTTACCTGGGGGAGGATGGCTCTCAGCATGAAAACAACCAGCTCATCAGAAGATGTTGGGCAGCTGCAAACAGTAGGTGTTGCCTCTATCCCTTCACAGTGTGCCTTCTTTTCAACAGGCACTGGATGCCAGGCCCCGGGGTGCTAACTTGGGTGTCTGTATAGCCACCACTGTCCATGGTCCAGTCCTCACTGTTCTCAGTCCTACCAGGTCAGGCAACCCATCCTCATTTCCACAGGGCTTGCCGCCTGCAACCATCTTGAGCATCTATTCCCGTACTGGTCCATGTTGCTGGTTGAGAGGAGCTAAATCTACTCCAGCTAACGTGAGAGAAAGGGGTTTATCGGAGGATGCTGGTGGCTCAAGTCATTTCTGGGATGGCCGGAGAACCAGGCTGGGCTGTCTCACAGCAAGAAACATCCGACGCAGCCAGGAGACGCACCCACCCACCCTGCAGGGCTGTTCTAGCACCTGCTGCCTCCACCTGCCTCTGGGTAGGATGGCAGGTCAGTCTCCCTGTGTGTGCCCACCACCTCAAATTGCTCCCTCTGCCCCCAGGACTGGCCCAGGAACATCTGTGAGGCGGAGCCGGGCCGGAGACCTGCACCCCAGCTGCCGGGGAATCTTTATTATTATTATATTTCACCTGAGAGGCAGCACTCCAAGTGCAAGGAGCCATCAGAGTAAGATGAGCCAGTTACTGCTACAAGCCCCTGGGCTCAATCCTGCAGGGACCCTCCAAGGAACCATGTAGAACTTTCCATCTAACTTGTCCCATGGAGGGACAGGAGAGCTGGGTATCTCTCAGCCCACTCCCATCTCTCCGTGATTGAGGGCTGTTCTGGCTTTAAATCCCAGCCTCTCTGGGCTGCCCTGTCTACGGTCCAGGCTGGCTCCTGGGGCACCAATAAACACCCGAGGCAGAGGGCAGAAATACGGGCGGTTGAGGTGGGAAGCAGCAAGTGTGTGACTCGGAGGCGGTCAGGGCACCAAAGGCACCTGCCGCCCTTCCCTTGACCCACCCCTCCATCTCCATCTCGAAGTCCACTCCCCAGCGACTGTTCACTGCAGGCTCCTGTAGACTGGTCAATGCTCACCTCTCCCCTCACCACTGCGGACGGTCCTTCCCCTCCTCCCTCGGGATGGCTTCTGTCAAGGGCGCTTCCACCAGCATCTGCCACGACCAAAGTCGCTTCTCTGCTCTCATCATATGTGGCCTCTCAGGCCGTTCCCCTGGAAACACGCTCTTGGCTTCTCCGACCTCACTCTCTTCCCCCCTCCCCCATCACTGGCCACTGTTTCTCGACCCCTTGCTGTGCTCTAATTATGTGGCGCCCCCGGGGCCCTGGGCCCCTTCTCTTCTCCATCTACACTTTCTCCAGGTGATCTCATTTGTAGACAATGCCTCTCCAGCGTGGACATCCCCCCTAGATTCCAGACTTGCAATGGCCAGCTCCCTACTGGAAGTTTCCACCAGATAACTAACGGACACCTGAATCCGTGTAGCTGAAACAGGACTCCTCCCTGGTCTTCCCCACCTCAGTAAATGGCTCCATCCTGCACCAGGCTGCGCACCAACAGTCTAGGGCCATCCTTCATTCCTCTCTCTCCCTCCCTGTGTCCCTCCATCCCAGCCATCAGGAGTCCAGCACTTCCAAAGCACAGCACAGACGGCCCACTCCCCACCCTGCTGCCTCCCCCACCCCGGCCCCGGCTGCCTTCATCTCTCCTGGAATGGCCACACCAGGCTTCTCTCTGTCCCTCAGGCCAAGGCCGGGCGCCCCTCGGAGGCTCCGCACTCACGATTCTCTGGGCCCAGAACCCTCCTCCCCTGATCTTTGACTGTCTTCTCCTCGACATTCACATCACTGCTCAAATCACCCCTCCTCAGGGAGGCTTCCTCAACCACGAGTATAAATGTTGGCTCCCCGAACCCCTGCCATGTGAGCTCTCTGCACTGATTATTAGGTGACAGTTTTCCCGTTTATGTGTTTATTGTCTGCTGCCCCCATCCTCCACACACGCGCATGCACACACACGCACGTGCACACACACATGCTAGTATGTAGGTTTCATGTGAACAGAGGCCATAGGTGTCCTACTCCCCACTGGACCCCACACCCCAGCCCCGGGGCTAGGTCGGTGGCAGGCACTCAATGCAAAGCTGATCCTCGCCCACAACACTTCCAGCAGTCGGGTCCTCAGAGACCCACGCGGTGAGGGGGGTGCTCCCACTGTCACCCTGATGAGCCAGCCAGAGCCACCGGGTGCCGTGTAGGTGGGACAGGCCAGAGAGCCTCCCGAGGAGGGAAAAGCCTCCTGCTTCCAGGGATTATGATGGCCAAGCAGACCAGCCCTCTCTGGATGCTGGAACCAACAGGACACCTGATAAGGATCGTTCCCATGAACGTCTTCTGAGCACCTGCCAGGCCAGCTCTGTGATCAACAAGGAAAGAGCAGGAGCTTTAGAGCCAGAAAGGCCCGTATGTGGATCTCACTCTTCCCTTACCAGCCTCCAAGCCTCGGTTTTGTCATCTGTGAAATGGGCAGAGAAGTGCTTGCCTCCGAGGGTGACAGTGACAACTGATAGTGTCCGTGACGCTCCTCCAGGGCCTCGCTCCTCCCAGGCCATGCTGAGCCTCCAGACAGCCTGGTCAGGAGAGCATGACTGGGCAGAGGAAGTGGCAGAGCCAGCCTCGCCACTTCACCTCTCCCGGCCTCAGTTTCCTCCTCTGTACAAGGCGCTCCAGTGCCTGCCTCCCCTTCCCCACGAGACCCGGGAGAGCTTCCAAGGGGAGGACGAGGTGACACGCTGTAGTCCAATATAAAGCGACCATCCACCAGAGCTCTCCTGCGGGAGAGAGTAAAATGGGGTTAACTGACCAAAGAAGGAAGGAAAAAAGATGGAAAATCTGCGTTTCCACATTTCTGGCTTATTTGTTCCTGTGATGATAAGAAGCCCTGGTCTATACTGCATTTTTACAGAGTATCAACCTCTTTCACACCCACGGCCTCAGTGGCTTCCACGAAAAGCCCACGAGTGAGTCAGGGTGAGCAATGCGACCATTTCACAGTCGGGAAACTGAGGCTCAGAGAGGCACAGTCAGGAGTGAGCACGGGGTTATCAGAACAGCTAAAATACAAAACAGCAACACCAATGCTGGTGGAGATGCGGAGACGCAGGACGCCTCTTCCGTCGCTGGCAGGGGTGGAAAACGGTGCAGCCACTCTGGAAAAGGGTCTGGCAGTTTCTTAAAAACTAAACATGCCACTAGAACGTGGTCTAGCAACTGCACTCCTGGGCATTTATCTCAGAGAAATGAAAACAAGTGTTCTCGCAAAAACCTGTACAGGAGTGTTCACAGCAGCTTTCTGTAATCACCAAAAATTGGAGACACTCAAATGTCCTTCCAAAGGCTAGTGGCTGAACAAACTGTGGTCCCTCCACACCACGGGCTACTACTCAGGATTGAAAGGATCGGACTATGGATGCATGCAACAATTTGGACGAATCTCCAGGGAATGATGCTGAATTAAAAAAGCCAATTCCTGAAGGTTTCGTACTACGTGACCCCAGTTATACCGCATTCTGGAATGACACAGCTGTAGAGAAGGAGAACAGATTGGTGGTCGCTGGGGGCCACAGAGAGGCGGCTGTGGGAGGATCCCGGGGTGATGGGATGCTCCGGGTCTCACCGCATCAGTGTCAACCGTCGGCGTCAGCCCCAGTGAGACGGTGTCGTGTGGCTGTGCAAGATGTTCCTGCTGGGGAGACTGGGTAAGGGGTGCGCAGATCTCTCTGCGGTGTCTTACAACTGTGTGGGAATCTACAGTGATCTCAAGATGCAGAGCTGGATTAGAAGAAGAAAAGAAAGAAAGATTGCACAGACAAGGAGTCAGGACCAGGCGAGCGGCCAGGCCCTACTGGCTCCCGGGCTGTCCCTTCCCACACACGTGCGCCGGGCAGCCTTTGTCCCTTAGTCTGGAGTGAGCACGTGAGTGTGTCTGTGCATCTGTCTCTCCGCATCTCTAAGACAAAGAGCCTGTGAGGGGCGGGCACCCTGGGGCCCCCAGGTGCGGAGAGCAGAATCATCAAATACACCTTCGTCGGGTCGTTCGAGAACCTTCCTGCAAAAGCCAGCCCTCCTTGAAACAATGGAGAAAAATCATTCCTTCAATCAAAGTCGTTCACGGAGCTCTAAACCATTAGGGGCTCACCTTCCCAGTTACGTTACCCGTCCAGGGATCTGACCTTCCCCCGGGATAAGCCCCACGGCAGGGGCTTCTCAGCTGCTTGGTTCACACTGCGTGGGCCTGACCCAGGGGAGAATTAGGAGTGCCCAGGATGAAGGGGGCCGTCAGAGGCCCTTGGAAGGAGCCCTCGGAGCCACGCGATGCCCCTGGGGACATTGTAAGTGATGCCTGTGTTCCAGCACGTTCCAGCCCTCCTGAGCAGCGGATGGCAGAGGAAAGCTGTGTGACACTTGGCAAAGGGCCTCTCTCCAGGTTGCCCAGGCCCTGCTGGCCGTGAGAGAGGCCGGGCTCTCCTTGGGCACCCCCGGAGCCCCCAGGGTGTCTTCTGGTCTGAGCACCCACCCTCACCGACGAACAGCAGTGTTGGTCACGGGGAAGGCTTCCTCCACCTGCTCCCTGTCCTGGGGGCACCTGGCGAGGCTGCCGCTGTCCTCAGTGGAGAACCCGACAGGACCGGGCGCCCTGGAACGGGGCGCCATGGCGGCCTGCACACAGCCCCACGGATACCGCAGATGGACGCACGTGGATGGTCACTCTCTGTGAAAAGGGGAGACCAGGTGCACACGTGGCCGGATGAGGTGGACAGACCCTCTGCCGGGCGGGAGTCCCACCTCCAGGACCAGGCGTGCAATCACACACATCCTTCTAAGACGAGGCGGAGGGAGACAAGGCACAGAGGAGAGGGTGACGGGGAGACAGCGGACAGATTCAAAGACGCGCCCTGAAGATTGGAGTGATGCTGCCACAAGCCAAGGAACGCCTGGGGCCACTAGGAGCTGGAAGGCCGGGAGCAGATCCCCCCTGGAGCCTCCAGAGGGAGTGCAGCCCTGCGAACACCCTGATCTCAGACTCCTTTCCTCAGGAACCGGGAGAGAACACATTTCCCTTGTTTCGCGGCACTGACTTAGTGGTCATGTTACAGCAGCCCCCCTCGAGACTGACCAGCTGTGTGTCGGGGCTGGACGCTGCTTCCTTTCCGCAGGCCGCCTTGCTGGGCTGTGGGGGGCTGAAATGGGAAAACACCTGCGAAGCGGCTGGCACGGTGTGGCCCGCGGCTGCACTCGGTCAGTGACACCATCGCAGCCATCACAGAGCTGGCCCACTCCACACTGCGCAGGGCTGGGTGGACACGTGGCTCTGCTGCCCGTGGTGGCCCCTCCTGTGGTGCCCAACTCCAGCCCAGCAGCCAGAGTGCGCTGCTCACACTGGCCGCACTCGGGCCGGCCTTCACCGCCTGGGGCTTATGGCCCCTCAACTCAGACCCACGCACCCCTGGGGCCCCTTCTCCCGCCCCTCACCCACCCCGGCACGGACCCCGCCCTTGCCCTTGGAAACCTCCTCTCGTGCTCACAACCTGTTCAGCGTCCAGCTCCAGTCTGTCTGCCACAACCCGGGGAGGGGCCACATCCGACTGTTCTCTGTTGGGTCCTCAGCCCCCCCTCAGCACATAACAGATGCCTGGATGTGAAAGTGAGCCAGTGGCAGGTTGCTAAGCCTCTCGCTGCTGGTCCCAAGGTGAAGAGAACGGTGTTTACATGTGTCTGAGTCCGAGTTCTCCAGAGAAACAGAGCCAATAGCGCGTACGTATACATATATAGAAGGAGATTGATTATAAGGAATCGGCTCACGTGATTACGGAGACCGAGAAGTCCCACGATCTGCCATCCCTCGGCGAGCTGGAGACCCAGGAGAGCTGATGGTGTAAGTTCATCAGGAAGCAGGCAGGCTCCAGACTCAGGAGAGCTGATGTTTCAGTTCAAGCCCAAAGGCAACAAAACACCCGTGTTCCAGGTCAAGCAGTCAGGCAGAAAGAAATTTCCCCTCACTCGTGGGAGGGTTGACATTTTTGTTCTATTCAGGCCTTCAACTGATTGGATGAGGCCCAACCACGTTGGGGAGGGCCCCTGCTTTACTCAGACCATCGATTCAAATGTTAACCTCGTCCAGAAACACCCTCACAGACGCCCCCAGCATAATGCTTAACCAGATATCTGGGACCCCCCGTGGCCTAATCACGTTGACACATAAAATCCACCCTCACATCAGGTGAGGGTCAGCGTGTTATTAGTAGGCAGTGGCATAGACATTGGCAAAAGATGATTGAACATTAAACATCATTAAATACCCGGGGCCTGCCCTCTACCCTTGGTGCTCAGGAAGGTTCTCGGTCAATTCTACGCTGCTGTGACGAACCATTCCCTTCAAGTCCTCTGAGAACCGGGGAGGACGGGGCCCTGAGAGCAGGTGCCTCCTTTCTGGCTTTCAAACACTCACAAACCTGCTAAATCGTTAAATGACTCTATCTCACCAGTCAACTGCAGACCGGATATGACATGGGGCCCGGCAGACAGAGCTCACCCTGACCAACGCCGGGGCTGGTGGGCGGGTTTCCTGGGGCTTCAGCTCCTCACCAACAGGAAAGAGGCCCCCAGTTCAGCTTGAGGACGCTCGTCAAGCATCAGATGCTTCTCCTCGTCACCCCCTCCCATCCCCTGAGTCCCGGAGGCTGCTGATGAGGGGTCACAGGAATGTAAGGAAGATGCATGGCAGGAGCTGCGGCTGCTTCCCCGAGAATCTGGCTTTCCTTCAACACACACGCACACGCACACGCACAGACATGCAGGCACACTCACATGTGCATAGACATTTACATGCACACACATGTGCACATGCACGTACCTCCCAACCCCGTGATCCATAGGAGGAGCCTGTGGCAGTTCCTGGGGTGCCACAGAGTGGGGACCGATCCGGGTGAGGCCTCGACATTAAGCACAATATGGGGAAGAGCCTCCCACTGGTTAGAACCAGGACCTCAGGGCCATCCAGCAGGAGAGGTCAGGAGCAGGAACCGTGTGCACCCATGTTCTCAGCACCACGTGGAGAGGCTCAAGTCTTCCCTCCTTCCAGAGTGGCTTCCTTCCCCTAGTGCATCTCCCAATCCCATCCACCATCTGCACCGCCTCCTCCTGGAAGCCTCCCCAGGTTGGAATCCTCTCTCTCTCCCTGGAGCTCACTCTGCACTTCACCCAGGCCCCCCCGTGCACTGACCACCGTGAATTACGGTGCTTGGTCTCCAGCTTGGTCTCCTGTCTGCTTCTCAGCACGTGGAGCACATCTTCCTTCTCTCGTCCAGTCCTATTCCCACCCTACCCTGGGCCCAGCACTTCGTATACAGTCGGAACTTAATACTTAACATCATGCAATCCTAATGGCTCCTGCTTACCAACAATGTAACAGTCTGAAGGGTGAGGGTTTCACTGGCTCATTGCAAACCCAGACTCCACCCAGCCAGGGTGGGGCACCGTCTGAGAGACTGTGACCTTGGGAGCCGCAGAGTCACAACTGCAGCAGCAGTGCCTTCAGGCAGCCTCCGCAGCCTCCTCCACTCCCAGGGTCACTCCCCTGCCCGCCTGGCCACAGGACCAGCAGGGTCCTGCCCTGCCAAGGAGCCACAGGACCCGCAGGGACCCACTGTGTGGACACAGTGGCCGAGGTCCCCCGAGTCACACACGTGTGCATCCGGCCTCACGATGGAGGGCAACCTGAATCCAGACCCCTGACGTGGTCGGTGCCTTTCCCACCGCGCCCCGCTGGGTTTGCCATCAGCAGACGCAGACTGACATTTTGCTTGCCCATTACAATTCTCCAAGCGTGGTTCCACCCATTGTCTGTTGTGGGCCCCCCAACTCTGCGAAATGGCATTTATGATGGAGAGTCAGCTATGCAGAGCTGCACAGAAAGGAAGCAGCAGCCTGGGGCCCTTTCAGATCTCCCCAAACCGTTGACATCCCCAAAGGACCCCCTTAGAGGCGCTTACCTGCAGAGGCAGCACGTAAATTTTACAGGCCCTCCCCACAGGTGGATGGCTCCATTTCCACAGCCTCAAGACGGACCCCATTCCTCCCTTCCCTCCGCCACCCACACGGTGCAGATGCTTCCTCCCGGCTCAGCCCACCAGGTCCTCCGGGACACCCGTAATGGTTAATTAGACACAGCTGGCGAGGCGCCCGCCCGAGCACCAGCAATGATAACCGTGCCAGGAGATGGGGCATAATCACAGCTCAGGTCTAATTCAGGAAAAAATGGGTTTTACTTTGGGTGACAGCATGCCAATTCCGAAAGGGTTTTGAGTGCCCCGATGGTTCCTCTGTATGTGGCCTGATCGCAGCCCCCGCTCCTCTGATTGCCCCGTTGGCATTTTCTTAGCCAGAGTCAGAGCTGGACGGCCAGACAGGGCATCTGCACCCTGAGTTATGAGCAGGCGGGCCGCACCCCTGAGCAACGCCATGGGATCCAACTTCTCCAGGAAAGACGTCTCAGGGCCGCAGCCACCATCAGCTAGTGGGGCTCAAAGAGACCCCCTTCTTGTCTCAGATCCCTATGGGATCCTATTAGTGCAGACTCAGAGAGTCCAGCATCGAAGGATGACTTAATAAGAACAACGCAATCAAAGGGCCTCGCTTGGTCTCCCTGTCCTCTCCTCCTATTAGGAGCCCACACACTGCACTCCTGAAATAAATATTTCACTGGAGGCAATTTTCCTACTGGCAGCAACAGGCACGGCCTGCTCTCTGCCCTGATGGCGGCCAAGCCTCTATCCGGGCTCAGCAGCCAGGAAGGACCGAGTCTTTCCAAACAAAGCAGTGTTTGTTTTTAATTTTAGAATTAACTACTGACTTCTTTGCTCAACTCTCCCACGCCCGGCGGGGAGCCAGCGCCAGAGCAATCGTAAGCCCTCGAGCCTGCGTTTCTCTAGGTGAACATCTTGTCTGGCAGTGCAGCCTAGCCTTCCCTAAATGGACTCGGGGCTGCCCGGTGAGTGCAGGGGCTCAGCACCTGTGGCCTAATGAGGTGGCCACCGCGGGGTCAGCCCCAGAGCCCTGTGGGGTCAGGGAGATGTCTCAGGGCGCCCAAGGGGAGCCAAGCTCTCGTCGGTCCAGCGGAAGCAGGCCTCGGTGTCCTAACCACACAACCACAGGGACACACAGACCCTGGGTAAGCTCTAACCCTGATGGAGGGCAGAGGCTCTCTCACCCTGAGTCCTCCCCACGCCGTGGGTATGCTGGTGATCTGTCTCTTCATGCACCATCTGATTCTTTGCCTTGAATGGACTGGGTCAGGACACACTGTCTACACCACGGGGTCCAGCCCTGAGCTAGCTCAGCCTGGGGCCACAGTGCCCAGACGTGGACACGTTCCCCTCCCCACGTGGGCTGATTGCAGCCAGCGTTTTTCCTGTTGCCCTTGGAATATTCTCATAGGCCGGTATTGTCCCACAGAGGCCTGGCCAGTGGGCCACTGGCTGCCCCACAGGATCTCCCCTGCACAGGGGAAGGAAGACCCTGGCTGAGTCCACACGTCGTCCAGAGGCAGTCAGCTCTGTCAGCCATGAGACGGGAGGTGAAGTTCTAGGCAGCAAGAGGGGCTTCCTGGGGCCTGGGCAGATGGCCCAACGAGGCCAGCGCAGGGAGTGGTGACCAGGAGCTCGCTAGGGACCAGGAAAGAGCTAGGGGAATCCTGTTAAGAGGACTCAGGGGTCCGTAAGAGCAGGTAGGTGACTGAACTGGAGAAATCCTGGTGACAGTTGTCCATGTGACCTGTGATCACCAGCCCTCTAAGGGGCAGCCTCCCCATGGGAGCAGAAGACCCAAGTAGAAAGCAACAGAGGCCTTGAGAGGGGTTCAGAGTAAGAACTAAGGGACCTCCAGGACCCCAGCCTTAGAGCTGGGTCAGAGGGCAGGGCTAGCTCAGCTGCCCCCAAGGACAGGTAGAATTGGGACAAAAACTGGCCTCTGGGAATTGAGGGGTGGGGAGAGGTTCACAGTGCTGGCATCCAGACAATGAATGGGGTGGAGGGAAAACCCTTTCCCCCCACTGTCCTGAGCCCCAAAGGTGGGGCTGGGCCTTGTCAGCTCTCAAATTACCCAGAACCTCAAAAGTGACCCCCCAGCACAGAGCAGGGCCCCTCAAGAGCTGTGCATCCACGTCCAGTTAAAGAGACCCCAGTAGAGCCCGGGGCCTGTGGCCTGAGGCTGGACGGGGTGAATGTCCAGACCAGTGGGTTTCCACCAGGGCAGATTCTACGCCCAGAGACCCCTCAGCAACATCTGCAGGCATTTGGGGTGGTAACAACTGGAGGAGGGGGCTCCCAAAACCAGCAGGTGGAGGCCAGGCCACTCTACACATCCTGCTACACAGGGCGGCCCCGCAACAGAGAGCCACCCGACCCAAAGCACCAACAGTGCAGAGGGCAGGAAGGCCCGCTCCAGAAGGGGAGAGGGGTGCTCTTATGACCCCAGGAGTGAACTCCTAAGGCTTGGGCGCCCACAAGGGGGCAGCCCCGTCCTTGGACCTGGGTGTAGACAGGTCTCTACAACTCCGCTGGGAATTCCCTTCCCACACTTTTCCTGTGTGGAAACCAAGGTCCACCTATAACTGAAGGCAACTGGCCAGCCCAGCCTGACAACTTAGGTGCCTGGGAGATTGTGGCACTGTCTTGGTGTCCCACGGGACTGAGCCCTAGGGCAGCATCCTCGAGATGCAGGGACGTCTTCCATCCTCTTACTTCCACCACATCCACCATACACACATATATGCCTACACATGGGCGTGCTCACATGTGCACACATGCACACCCATGCAAATGCACCACACACGCCCATGTGCACACATGCCGTGCACACACGCACACACACACTGTACATATGCTCCCACATGCACATACACGCACCCTTACTTTAAGGGTTCCTGCTGCCTGGCCACCGCCTGGCTCATCTAGCCTACAGGACAGAAATGAGCTCAGATTAAGACTTCTTGATGGAATTTGATGTGGCCTCTCCCGTGACAGGTCTGTGTCTGCCGTGAGGGTCCGTGAGGCTTTAGTATTCCGCGCACTCTGTTCCCTGCTCGCCCCGATCCTTCACAGCTTTGAATTGCATCCTTTTCATCCCTTATAGTACAGCTCACATCCTCGCTGAGCTATTGTGGTGTCCGCTGTCCTTCTGAGGCTGAGGTTTTACAAGAATAAACGCAAACGACAGCAGCCGGTATTTATAGCCCAGACCCGACGTAGCCGGATGGGGCCCGGCCGCTTTCAACACTGAGGGGAACCCACACGCTGCCCACTTCTAGAAAACCTTCCAAACTGATTTTGCTTGATCTCTTGGTAGCAATTTTGTTCAAAGCCTCCTTTCTTATTACATTTGCTCTTCGGGGCATTTTTGCCCATAGTGATCAGTTCATAATCGTGGGATTATAAGACCTGCTGGAATTCATATGGCCCAGCCCTCGCCGTAACGCCGGCCCCGGGCAGAGCTAGTCCAGAGCAAAGGGCATCTCCAGCAACCAGAAGTCACGAGTGTGTCCCGACCTCCTCCCCGAGAGCTGACAGTGCCTCCTGAATCTGATCCCAGTTTCTCTCTCTGCTGAACCACACCGCTTGGCAGGCCTTGCTTGTCTGCTCGTGGAGGGGCCAGCCTGGATGGCAGCCCCGAAATTTCAAGAGGATGAGGAAGAGAAGGCTCACCCCTGGGGATGCAGAGTCTCTCTTCCAAGAGACCACGCTGGGGGCACTGAGCTCCAGAAGGTTCTCCCAGGCCCTCTTGGCTCCCCGGCCAGCACCACCGCCCAGCCTGGGCAGGAGACAGCCCACAACCCCAGCCAATGTATCATCCACCCCTGACTGGGACCCTCACACATGGCCTT
This sequence comes from Diceros bicornis minor, assembly GCF_020826845.1. Lineage (NCBI taxonomy): Eukaryota > Metazoa > Chordata > Mammalia > Perissodactyla > Rhinocerotidae > Diceros > Diceros bicornis. Next base: position 41,930,727 of record NC_080767.1, read on the forward strand.
GGCTCTAGGCTTCCTTGATCCTCCTGGCTCTGAGCTCAGAAAAAAAAAAATCTCCAAAATATGAATTATGTATTGAAAACCCAGGCAGAGCAATCATGGGCAATAAATAATTCCGAGCTACAGACACATTAGTTAGCTGTACAATCCACTTACAGGCCAAACCAACCATCTTATTAACAACAGGCAGAAGCAGGGGCACTGCTAACGTGGAGGGGGCGCCGGGGCGGCAAACTCTCAGGGCTGCCGTGTCGCTGGCCAGACCGCTCCTCAGTGTCATCCCCAGAACGCCTGCTTGTCAGGGCCACAGGCTCGGGATGAAGGGGCCGGCAGGGACTTCGCAGTGTCCAGACTCAGAAGGGAGGGTGTTTACGGAATCGCCGCTCTGTTGAAGAGCGAGCACATCTGGTTTTAAGAGCTAGTCTAGCAACACGTCGTCTGACGAACTCTCCTTTATGGGTTACAAAGGATTCCATGCACCTCCAGAACTTTCTTGATGAACAGATAAGAATTCTATTGAAGTTAGTGCGTAAGTGATTTGTGGTTCAATTGGACATCTGTAAGTGCTTCTCTGGACATTCTGCTCTCTAAGCTGTTTTTGCTATTATCTCGGTAAATTTGTTGGTATCCTGTGTTTACAATGTCTTGAAAAGCTATTTACTAAGCAAAGGTCAGCCTTGACCCAGAGCCTACTTAAATAATCCCAGATTAGCAGGCACATCCTTGCTGGTGATGGAAGCTGGCTGCTGGATGCAAATACCACTGCTCTCTCCCTCTGGTTCAAGGAAGGTTTGGAAAGTGCAGGGCCAGGGAGTCACATCTCCGTCACCCTCAGCAGCAGCAGCAGCATTTCATAGTCACATTTTGTGGAGAACCATCTCGTGGGCATGTGTCATTGTCGTAATTTCGGAATGCTGTCTTTGTGCCAGGCCCTGAGCTGTTTCACGTGAGTTTTCTCATTGGATCTTGGTAATGTTACAAAGTAACCATTCTCATTACCCCCCTTTACCCAAGAAACAAGCGAGCTTAGGGTCCCAGGGCTAGTGAGAGGAGCAGGACCAGGACGCACCACCACATCTGCCCCGACCCTTAACCGCTGAACTGTTCGTGATCCCATCACCCTGCAGTGGGGTCAGCAGGGCGGGCATTGACACCCTCAGTTTACGGATGAGGATACCGAGGTGCAGGAGGAGGATGGCATCTGTCCTAAGGCACATCCCTAGTGAGTGGCAGAGCCAGGGCGTGGTCCAGGTACCTGAACCTGAGCCTGACCCCCAGGAGCTGTCCACGGGCCCACAGTGAGTCCACTCGTGTCTCGTGGAAGACGGTGATGGGTAGGGAACCTTTCTCAGAGCCAGGCTCCACCTCCTGCTCCCAAGGGCAGGCCGCTGGGCCAGGTGAGCAGTCACATCCAGACTCCCTGCCCTCGCCTCACCAGCCTGGGTCTCCGTAAGAAGACGCACAAAGGGCCCTGGACAGTCAGTGGTCTCAGGAGCCACTGCTGCAGAGCAGCTGTGCGGACCCCGCTCTCGCTCTCTCTTCCTCCAATGCAGGGATCCCTCTGGCCGAGACAGCCCTCATTTATCACGTCCTGAAATCGGAGGCCTATAATACACTTGCCTGCAAACGGGCCGTGCCCACCGCCCCTGCCTCTGCCTCCACGGAGGTGCCAGGGACAGCGCCCGGGTGGGCGGGCTCGGGGAGCAAGCGTGACTTTCCCTTAAGTGAAATTCACTCTGGGTCTGTCCAAGCTCCTCTCGGCATTTTAATGCCTTAAAAGCTTCAGCTTTCTCTCTGGGTCAATTTTCTTTCAACAAAATATTAAAATTAAGCTTTGAAAGCCTGCTGCCGTGGTCTGAGTGCCAGACCAGGCCATCAGAGCCCGGCATTGCATCACGCCGGCGTAAATATTTAAAGAGATGCTGCGAGCAAAGAGCTCTCAGGAACTGTGGACTGGGGAAGGGCTGTGGGGGGCCGAGAAGGACATCTGAAGGTTTGTCTGGTGATGACAGGAGCCATCTGGCAGGGAATTGTCTGAACCCCTGGGGTCGCTCTGACAACAGCCGTTAAGTATGAGCGATGCGGTTGAGAGCAGCTCCGGGCACCGGGGAGCAACTCCTGGTTCAGTCTTCTTGGGGTGGAGGGATCCAATTTACAGAGAGGGAAACTGAGGCACAGAGAGGCTGAGCGACCTGCCTGAAGCTTAATCCCAAACTCTCCAGGACAACTTGACTTCTGCCTCTGCTTCTGCGTTTGGGCAATCCCAGAATAGCACTGCTAGAAGGAACACAGAGCTCATCAGTCCAGACCTCTTGTTTTACAGAAGGGAAACTGAGGCCCAGATTGTCCAGGTGGGTGGGGGTGGAGAGGAAAATCGAGTCAGATTTTGTCTCTCAAGCATTCATTCATTCATTCATTCGATTGTTCATTTCATAGATGTGCATGGCACATAGTGGACCCTCAAGTTAGTGAGTGAATGAATGAATATCTCCTCAGTGCCAAGCACAGTCCTGGACACAGTGACCCTAAGACAGGAGAACCATGGGTCCTGATCCGAAGAGCGGAGGGGGAAGACAGACAACCAGCGACCCTCGCCAGCGCCAGGTGTTGGGATGACAGGGCTGCTGTCCAGCTGAAGCTTACATCGGATTCGTCTCTGAGCCCAAACTGCCCTGGCAGAGAGTCATGGGGGAAGGGGCCATCAGGGCATGGGCGATTGCTCCTGAGCAATCAGCAAGCGAATAATCCACCCCTGAATAGCTGAGAGGGGTGGTCCATACAAACATGGATAAAGGCATGTGGGCTTCCCCTAGAAGCCCAGTCTTACGGAAAATTCCACATGTGGGAGCATCAGTTACGGGCCAGGCAGTGGGCTTCCGCAGCCCTGCGCTGTCAGTGCCCGAGGGTGCCCTGGTTGTAGCAGACGCCCGCAGAAAGCATCCTTTGTTCTTTCTCCTCTGTCCGGGGATCGAATCTCTGCTCTGCCTCCCTCACATTCCCGCCTTCACAAACCGTCCCTTCGCGGGGAGCAGGCTGGCTCTGCAGATCGGCATCCAGAGCATGGAACAGGACAGCCGTGGGTCTGATCTCGGCCAACCACTTCCTTCCTCTCCATTTCGGCATCCTCGTCTGCAAAGCAGGGACGACAACCAGGGCTCATCCTCCCGTCATCCGAGGATAAAGGACAGGATCTTCGTGAGATGCCCATCAGTGCCCAGTGCACAGCAGGGGCCAAACACACGCGTCTCCATCCTCTCCTCCTTCAAGCTGCCGTGTTCTGTCCAGGGCCAAGCCCTGCCCTCAGACACTCGCAATCCAGTGAAGGAAACAGCCAGGAAAATAAAAGAGTTCAAAACAGAGCAGAAGAGCAAACCGGTCCAGCAGGGGCACTGGAACGCTCTCTGGGGACGGGCCTCCCCCAGGGCCGCGGCTCCTTAACGGCGCTGGTGAGGGTGTAAACCACAGTCTGCACTGGGCGAGAGGCGAGGCCCTGGGAGGCCTTGGGAATACCCGGGATTGTTCTCTTTCCTTCAACACTCGCAGCGCCCGTGGCCAGAAGACACACTTCCAGAGCTTCTCAGAAAGCCAACAACCGCTGGCCTACCTGGCCCAGAGTGCTACTCCAGGGTGAGGACGCAGCTCCCTGCCACACACCTGGCTGGTGACGCCTGGTGCTCTCCTGAGTCGGCCTCAGCTCTCTGGGGAGGGGCCCTTGGGTCATGGCTATATGAGGTCCCCGAAGGAGTTTGTCCCCACTGTCCGGTGTTTCTCTCATACCATGGGGCCCCTCTCAGTGCCCTCACTGGCTCGTCCTCCCTCCCTGACCTCATAAATGGTGCAAGTCTCAGGGCTCTGTCTCAAGCCACCCCTCTTCTCGGTCTCCACCCCTCCCTGGGCACCCTCTCCCAGTCCTACCACTGGAAACACCATCTATTTGCTAAAGGTTCCCCCGTCCACACCCCAGCCTGGACCTCCTCCTGCCCCTCGTGCGGGCATCCAGGCTCCTCCTAGACACCTCCATCTGACATCTACGCCTCAACTAATGGGGACACAGCAGGATCCCTGATTTTCCTCCCGCCCCATCTTCCCACTCCCTCGAGCAGCACGATCTGCTCAGTTGGTCAGACCCATAGCTAGAGCCCTCTCTCCCTCACCACCCACAGTCGATGGATCAGAGCATCCTCTCAGCTCAGCTTTTAAAGTTCATCACAAACCCAACATCTCCTGGCCAGCCCAGTGCAGACGCTGGTCCAGGCTGCCAGCCTCTCCCGGAACACACCTGTGGCCCCCATCGGCCTCCCTGCCTCTGTTCTTGCCTCCTGTTGACCATTTTCCATGACTGCTCCTCTATACTGCCATCTATGCAGGTCACTTCTGCTCAGAAACATCTCATGACTGCCCAGCGCCCCGCGAACCAGCCCAAGGCCTGAGCTGGCCCACCCGCCCCCTGCCCGGCTGCCCACCCTCCCCCACACCCTGCCTTCCTTCTGCTCAGCAGCGGTTTCCTATCGCAGCTGCAACAAGTCACCACAAACTCGTGCTTAAAACCACACACCTTAGTGATCTTGCGGTTCTGGAGGTCAATTCTGAAATGGGTCTCATGGGGCTAGAACCGAGGTGCGGACAGGGCCGTGCTCCCTCTGAGGCTCCAGGGGAGAATCTGCTTCCCTGCCTTTCCTCATTCTAGAGGCGCCCACATTCCTTGGCTCGTGTCCCCTTTTTCCATCTTTAGAGCGGGCAGCACAGCATCTTCTTTCTGACTCTGAGCCCTGCTTCCCACGGCACATCTCCTCTCTCCCTGCCTCTCTGCCAGCAGGGACAACACTTTCATTAAAATCACAGCTGCAGGAACAGAGGCCAGAGAAACACCAGAAGCGGATCCTTGTCGGGAGACATTATAACCAGGTTGGCCAGCAGTTACCGTCAGAGCTTGGAAACTGCGTCCATATAGACGCCTGTGTCTTTACAGGATTTGTCCCACATAAGACCAAAAAAAAAGCTCTGGGAACCAGATATGCCCTCCTTGGATGCCCAAGCACATCTGCCTTGACCCTTCAGGCCCCAACCCTCTGCCTGACCCCAGACACAGCCACAGAGATCAGCAGGGTGGCACCTCCGGGGAGCCCAGGCCTGGCAGGAACCATGCGGTTGTTCCAGGCGGAAGCTGGGAGTTTGGAGCATTTCATCCATCTGATCTAAACAAACGAAGCCAGAGCTCAGCTAAGCCTCGAGCCCATGGCAGCCCCAGGGTCACCTTCCGGCTCAGACCCAGAACGCAGGAAACAGTCGCAGACTCCACAGCAGCAGTTAACCCTCTGGCTACACAGGCCCTCTGCCTTTCTTGAGGCCACTTCCATGGACGTGGGAGCGCCCAGGTTTCCCGCCCGTGAACAGTCGATGATGATGCCAGTTCCTTCCCTGCACGCGGCCTTCCTCACAGACGTTTCTGCAGGAAGCTGCTCACTCACTGCGAGTCAGCGTGACGAGCTTTCATGGAGCAAAAAGGCCTTCGCCTCTCGGATTACTTCAGAGGTTTCCCAGTTGTGCCATTGGCTTAAAAATTTTATTTCACGTCACTGGGGTGAAAGGCTCTCCCACCGCCACGTCACCCAGTGCAAAAATACCATCAAAACTCAGTGCTTTAAACCCACTGAATGTCTTGGCCAGGGCTCACGGAAAAGCACATTTCAAGATAGCAAAACGTTTTAATCACAAGACAAATAATTATTGCACCTATTTCAACAACCTGTGGCTGCTTCCTGCATAATTTCCTCACAGACGTAAACACCCACCCCAGCGTTCACACGGCGATATTCCTGGAGCACCTGCTATGGGCATGGAGGGACGTGGAGGGGACAGGACAGCCTGCCTTCCCGGGCCGGGGACCCAGCAGGGGAGTCCAGGGCAGTCTACTGGGACAAGCAGTCACAGCAGGGTGAGGAAGGGGACAGTCACGGCGGGGCATCCCTGACACGCTTGGGATGGGGGGCGCTCTCTGCAGCTGCAGTGGCCGTTCAACGGACTTAAAGGGTCCGCAGAAACATCTCCTGGCGCTGGGGCTGGGGTGGTGGCGGGGGCCGGCGAGGAGAGCCTTCACCCCCTCATGTGTGTAAGCCAGCTAAGGGCTTAACCGCCAGATGAACCCAATGCCTGGAGTCCGTCCCATGGCCCCAAATCCCTGGGCGTCTGTTGATCTTGCAAAGTTTCCACCACCGCTCCTCCGTTTCCTTCTTCAACCGCTCCCCCATCAGCGGGACCCTGTTTGCTGAAGCGATTGCTCGGTAACCACAGATCCTCCCCCAGCTCCTGCCGCTTTTTTTCTTTTCTTCTCTTTTGCATGTAAAAGCAAATTCATGCACCAGCTCTGGAAACCAGTCTCTAGAACAGCAGCTCTCGGAAGCAATGGGCACAGCAGGTCAACTACTCAGCTGACCCACATTTCAGGGTTAGCAAAACCATCATCACCAACTCAGTTATTGCATAACACCTAGTTAACCGCCTGATGAGGAATCTTCACAAACAACCCAAGATTCGTTGGAAAGCAGCCCGAAGTCTGGAGCTCTCTTGACCACGGAGCCCCATGCAACCCAAAGTGGCCTCGAGTGGACAGCACTGAGGACGCCACCCAGCCTGCTTCAAATGCACTGGGCACAAAAAGTGCCGGGGGTCCCCCTGTTCCACAGGTGTGTCCTGATGCCCGGGGGCGCCTGGAAGGAGGCGTGGAGGAACGAGCCCAGTGGCCTGTCTGATGTGACTCTGACCGTGATGCTCAAGGTCAGTACAACCATCACACCCATTTTACAGATGAGGAGACTGAGGCTCAGAGAGGTGGGGAGAGGAGGTGAAGGACAGGTGGCAAGCGACTGAGGCAGCCTCAGTGTATCCGCCTGGGAACATCCCGACGACACAGACAGCACGGTGACAAAGCTAGAGCAGGGGCCCCAGCTGCTCTCCCTGCGCCAGAGCCGTCTGGGGGCTTCAAACTAATGACAGGAGAGTGGCTCAGTGCAGTCTCCCTGTTGCTGCTGCAGGACCGTGCCCTGAGCCTTCCAACCTGTCCCGAGTTCCTGCATCCTTGAGTGACAAGTGTCACGTTCTGTCTTTTGTCCAAATCATGGAAATGGCCACGCTTGGGCCGACCATTTGGGGGGCTCTGTCTCCCAGCAGATTCGCCGTCTTATGTGGGAAGAAGAAGATTTCCAGAGCCAAGAACTTCCCAATGTCATCGGCATCTCTCACCTCCCCCGAGAACCCAATTCCATGGCTTAAAAAGTGAACCAGGCCTCAGAGACACAAACCACCGAATCCCCACGGAGGAAACGTGTTGGGCCGTGCAGTGAAACCCCATGGAGCACCCGATGAAATCCCGCCAGGTCTCTGCCCACGGGAAGCCAGGCCCCGGCTGACCGGTGCTGGAGCAGCCCTGGGGCCTCGCCCGGCTGACCCCTGAGGCTGCTGGGAGCAGAGACCCTGCCGCCTGAAGGTCGCTGGGTCTGGGCAGTGTCCTCAGATGAGAAGGGAAGGAATCTGACCCGGGAGGAGAGGCCACCTGCGCTGGCCTGGTTTACCCCGAGAGACGTGGAGGGGAGAGAAGGGCCAGCTGCAGGCGCGTAAAGGACTGTCATGAGAGAAACAGCGACAGAGGAGGACGAGGAACAGAGGCAGGAGCGAGATGCAAGCTCACAGCCTTGGCTCTGCTCGGCGTGGTCAGACCACGTGGGCCTTGAAGTCAGACAGGCTCAGCCTCAAACATCTGCTTGCCAACGACTAGCTGTGTGCCCTGGAGCAAGTGCCTCGGCCTCTCTGAGCCTCAGTTTCCTCATCTGTAGAAGGGGAGGAATACTAGATGTCTCTGGGATGGCCGCCAGGACCTCCTCTCCCACAGTCCCGAACGATGACGATGAAGACGACGGTTGTGGTGGTGGCCGTCCATGACTCTTGAGAACTGACTGTGGACATAACTAACAGGGACGAATCCTCACAAGTGTGTGATTTGTGCCATGTTACAGATGAGGAAGCCAAGACTCAGAGAGGTTGAGTGATTTGCCTGAGGTCACACGGCTGAAGGCAGAGTGGAGCCAGACCCGCCCCAAGAGTCATCTGTCTCTAATTGCAGCCTCCTGGACTTGGTCTTCTCAGTGAGTCTATAGGAGTGTGACTTAAACACCTAACAGAACATTCTAGACAACCACCTAGACCAGTGCTGTCAAATAGAACTTCCTGCGATGATGGGAATGTTCTAGATCTCCACCGTCCAACATGGCAGCCACGTGTGGCTGCTGAGCCCCTGAAATGCTGCTGGTGCCAATGAGGAGGCAAATTTCTAATTACGTTGAATTTTGATTCATTTAGACGTAAGGAGACACACATGGCTCGTGGTGGCCGTATTGGACGGCGCAGCTCTGGATATCAACGCAAGTAAATTGAGCCCTCCTCCAACGCTTTCGAGCCACCCACCCCTCCCAGATTGGCCAGAGAGGCTCACTGAGGAAGCTGCTCGCTGACAGCAGGGTCCAGTGGAGCCTAGACGGACACATGCTAAGGCCAGCTGGGGGGTCGACATCTCCCACCCATGGGAAGGTCTGTGGGGCCCAGGAATTGTCATTGTGCCCACCCTGGCCGTGTCACTGGGAGGGCCCACTGGAGGGCCCACTGGGCACTGCCCAGCCCCCCTCCCAGCTCTGGACCTCCTGGAGGCCGCAGCATGCACCCAGCAGGGTCAGCTCTCGGGGGGCAGGGCCACCATGTGAGGCAGGGACAGTCGACATGCAGATCAAGGTGAGGCTTTGAGTTTCACACGCTGGGTTCACGCCCAGCTTTGCCCCTTACAGACCCTGTGCCCCTGGGCAAGCTCCTTTGCCCATCTGCAGAATAGAGGGAACAGGGGCACCCCCACATCCGCCCCACCGTGGGGCTGTGAGGATGGACGTGGATTCCTTGTGTGGAGGGAGGAGCCGATTTCTGGCACATCCCCAGGGCTCAGGAGGGCAGCCTCCCGTCACCACTCTGAGAGGCAGCCGCTGGCTCCAGGAGGGAAAATAACAACCACAGCAGAAATGGAAGCAAAGGTGGCAGCCGGCAGCCTACAGCAGGGCCACTCCGCCATCCAGCTGCCATTTCCTCCTAAACAGCACTCTGGTGCCGGGAGACTTCCAGGAAGATTAAGCTGAAAACTCTCTTTTCCAGCGTCAGCTGCCAGAGGAGAGAAAGTTGCCATGGAAACAGCATCTGGCAAATTCACTTGAGTTTTAGAGGCGAGGAAACGAATGTGGAAAATACAGCGAACCCCACCCCCCCACGATGCCTCCTTTGCTTTCTCTGACATGCAGGCGTGTGGGGTCAAGGCGGAGAGAAGGGAATGTTTTAAAACTCGCAGAGACAAGCCATTTAGGATTTGTTTATGGCTCTTTAGTATCCAGCGCACCAAGCCTGGTTTTGACTGCTTTGTTGCCAAAAGGCAGCATCCGAGGTTTGGCACTGGGACAACCAGAATGGCAAGGAGAGGCACAAACTCTCCCATGCCACGTGCTTCCCGCAAACTCAGCTCCTCTGTGGCTTTTAGCACCCAGGGAGCTGGGGCCTTGAGAGAGAAGAAGGCGCTGACGCAGATGTCCACCTTGCCAACAAAGCCCCTGGGGCCCGGGGAGCTTCCTGTGCCCATACTATATGTGCATAGGACGTGTTCAAAATAGAAGTATTTGTCTATTCAATCTACAAGTGTGTACATATGTGTATACACACGTGTATATGAAGTATTTACTCAAAGTCATTCAGAGCTCCCGACGCGCCCGGCTCTGTGCCAGGTGCCGAGAGTAGAGACAGAGACCCACGGGGCCTCGTGGAACTCCCCCCATCAGTGGGGGACAGAGAAGCACCTGGGCGGCTCCTGCTGTCGGGGCAAGCCCCATAGTTGGGGAGGCGCAGGCTGTGCGAGAACAGAAGACGAGCCCCTCACCACGTCCGGGAGGAGGGAAGATGCGCCACATCCAGGGGGCAAGGGCAGATGCCAGGGAGGCTTCTGGAGGAGGCGGCGTCCAGGCTGACTCTGCAGAATGGCTCAGCCGCGTGAAGAAGGGGCAAGTGGAGAAGCAGACAGCACGAGGTCCCCGCAGTGAGGACCGGCCAAAGCAGGGCCACCGGGACAGCACAGCTGAAGGGCCGGGCACCACTGTCCTCGGGGCCTCCTCAGCAGGAAGGAGTTTGGAGCGAAGCCCATCCCAACCAGAGTCCCCTGCCCACCCCCCGCAGGGTGCTCAGCAGTCAGAACCATCCCCGGCTGCCAGGTGGAGTCCACGTGTTCAAGGGCCGACGCTGGAGCCGACGCCCGGCAAGGCTGCGGCTGAGACCCGGGAGGAGAGGAGGGCAGGTGCTCGAGGGCCTCTGCGGGGAGGCAGGGTATTGGCTGCGCTGCCTCGGCTAATGAAAGCCAGCGAGCTGAAGGCTTGGGGGCCTGTGAAGAGCCAGGATGGCTCCCAGGAAGGTCAGGGGTGCACTGAGGTGCTGGCACAGGCACCACTGGAAACCGGGGGAGGCATCCTAGGGCCTTTGGGACCAGTGCTGGAGGGAGCAGGGCATGTGCGCTGGGACACCCATTCCAGCTTCAGGCTGGGTGGGCGGGGGAGGCTGAGAACAGGTCCCTGCGAGAGTCTCGGAGAGAAAATCAATGACAAGGCGCTTCCTCTGCACATCCCTCGTTTATATGCAAATGGAGACTTTTTAAATTCCATTTATTTCCAAATCTAATTTGGAAAGCCGTATATATTCATCATAGCACATCATGGGACATATTGGAAAGCCCCAAAAAACATAAATGCCCACAGTTCCCCCCTCAGAGTGAGTGACAGGCAATGCCCATGTGCACACCTTTCCATTTCTTCCTGTGCACAGAGGAACTTTTCATCAACGTGGCTCCACATCGCACAGTGTCCTGAAGGCCATTCCTTTCAGTAAATACAGCCATCTCCTGGGCACCTGCCTGGCACCTCATAGGTGACCGGTAAACATTTGCTGAATAAATGGACGGAGGAAGGAACACTTCCTCCTCATGAATACTCTTCTGCAATCTTATTTTTATGGCGTATTTGGTGGCCTCCTGATGCTCCACTGTGCGAGCAAGCCGTCACACGTCAACCGCTCCCTCGTGGAGGGTGTCGATGCTCTCCAGGTTTGCACCATTCCTGGTGTTGCCCGGTGGACGTCGTGGTGGTCACAGCTTTGACCTCATCTGAGATGCTTGGGTCAAAGGACGGCCACTTCTTTAGGGCTCTTGAAACGTATTCATCCGATTGCTGTCGGGAAAGGATGCGCCAACGTCCCTCCCAGCACGATGTCTGCCAGAGCCCACACTCCTGCAACGCTACGTTAGACAGTGGCTCCCAAAGCACTTTTCTGAAAGAAAAGTCCATTCTTTAGAGTTTAAATCAGTGCTTCCCAAACCCTCTGTGGCAAAGACTAGTTGTTGATAGTTTTTTCCAATCCACGTGGACCAATACTAGTAAAATGAAGGAAAAACTTTGAAAAAAATCCACAAATTATAAGCCCCAGTGTTTTATTGTTGGATTCAACAGACAAAATTATCCTATCAAATCCCTCCAAAGTTTCTCCGTTTGGGTACCTTTCTCACTGTGCATGCTCACGGCTAGCTCCTGTACCAGTTCCCGCCACAGACAGCGCCATGGGTGGCACAGGGTGAAATGATGTGTTCTATCAACACGGACAACCTACGCAAAGAACAGCAACTCCATCTGCATTTCCAATCCTGCGAGGTAAGCAGGGAAGAGCATCACACCGTATTCCCATTTTAAAGAAGAGCAAATTGAAGCTCAGATGCTTGCCAGGGCTGCCCCGGCGTTGTGGGCGTGGAGAGGTCAGAACGTGGACCCTGGTCCTTAGACCACAATCCAGCGTCTACCACCATTTCCCAACGTGGAGGGACCCTGCCCTCCTGCGCAATGACAACAGGGTCCAAGTTAATGAGGCTCCCTGGCCATTGTTCAGCCCGGCAGAGGCCCTCATCTTCGCCCACCCAGGGGGCTTGTTCGGGCCAGAATGCCTGGGCAGTGCTCAGGCCGGGGTATGGATGGAGAAATCGGCCTCGCAGTGTGCTCTCTGTCCAGAGCTGGAGGCACTGCTGGGGGGCTTATCCTGGGACCCAGGTGAGCCCCCCAAGACCCAGCTGCCTCCCCATTGACCACGAGGCCTCACGCACAGAGCAGTGCTGGCCTGAAGGAGCCCCTGGGAGAGAGGAAAGCATGCAGCGCCCCTGGGCTGAACCCAGGCAGACAGATGGCACAGAACAGCAGGTGGCTGTCCACCTGCCACATCCAGGTCCCCAGGCGCACACGTGCGGTGTTTACATGCACAAACACAGCCTGACTGCCCATCCCCAGCTCCTGCTGCTCAGTGATGACCAGGCTGAGGGTTGCCAGGCCACACCCACTGGAAGGGCTGAAATGAAAGCCTGTCCACACCAAGTGTGTTGGGACGCAACCGGAACTCGCATGTGCTGCCCGTGAGCGTGCAAACTGGTGCAAAGACTTTAGGAAACAGTTGGCAGTTCCTTCTCAAGTTAAACAGTTACCGTATGACCCGGCAGTCCTGTTCCTACCTAGATGTTTACCCGGGAGAAACGAATGGACGTCCACGCAGAGGTCTGTATGTGAGTGTCATCACGAGTTTATTCGTTACAGCCAAAAACTGCAAAGAAAGTGCCCCTAATAGGAGAAGATGCAAAGCGTGGGTCTGTGTGTGACTCAAGAGGCACGAGTCGGGGGCCCAGAGGCGGTCCGGGAGGCCCCAAGGCATAAACTGGCTGCCCGTTAGTCCGCCTGCCTTCGACATTCAGCCAGCGACGGGCGGCAGTGAAGGGTGGCCGGCCCTGGCTCTGAGCGACCCAGCCCAGCAGCTGTCCCGGAAGCCACAGGAGTTCATGCTGACTCGGGCCTTCCGTGCCCACGCCGGGCAGCTGGGGCAGCCAGAGACCCGCTGCGTCTCTTCTAGCCCCGAGCTTCCATTTCTCCAAGTCTATCCGGCTAATTCCGCCCTGCTGGGAGCATCACGGGCACTCAACAAGTGTCTGCTGAATGACGAGGAGCGAACGTCTTGAGGGAGCACTCACCTGATTTACTCCACTCTGTTCTGAGGCCTGGAACAGGTGCCCATCGTCAGTCCACTCAAGAGCTGGATTCTGCCCTAATGTGCGGTGTGAGCTTGGACATTCTGGGCCTGGATTTTCCAGCCGTGAGATGGGCACTTTGAGCTGGGTGGCCTCCAAGCATCCTCCTTTCCAGCTCTGCCATCAGGACCACCCCCTGCCCCCAGACCTCTGCTAGGGTGTTGCTCGCGTAGACCCAGTGGATTCTGGACCCGTGAGCACCAACAGGTCCCGTCGTCCCTCGTCCTCCAGGACCGACCACAGACGTGCGGTGGCACGGGTGTCTCTGCCTGAGCTGTTTGCCTCCCTCGGATCAGGACCAATGTAACACACTCTCCAGTGATGAGAAAGGACTTCGGTTTTGAACAAATGGCCTCATCAGAGCTGCATAGCCATATTTAATCTGGAATTAGACTGAGGTCTGGTGCGAGCACTTCATCAGAGATTGATTGTTTTCCTTTACAAGGCCACGGTGACTAACTGCCGAGCGCTGTTTTACAGATGGTGCGGGAGGAGAAAGCTTGTCAAGAAAGAGCCGATCCTGCTCCGTCCCCGACCTGGGCATCGATCAGCCGAAATCCATACAATCCATTCCTCCCAGGGAGAGAGGAAGGGAGTTCCTGGGCTCTTCCCAAAGCTGGAAACAGCATCTGTCATGCGTGCCAGACCCTGGATACGGTGTGCTCCTGCCCGTCTCTGTCTGCAGGTGCGGATGGCGCCCAAGGTGTCCGCAGGCAGGAGGGAGAAATCACACTCAGAACCCGGGGAGCTCAGGGCTCAGAGGCAGCTGCTTCCTCAGGCAGGCCCCCCGACCAGGCGGTCTTTGGTCTCCACCAGGGAGAGGATCTTAAGTAGGTGCTGTGGGCCTTCACTCAGGGGCCTCCGACTCTGACCCAGGGCCCCACACCTGGGTGTGCTCCCAAGAACTGCAAATAGGCCTCACTCAAGGGTCCAAGAAAGACATCCCCAGACAAGACTTCAGGGGGGCTCCTCTGAGCCCTCTTCTCAGCCAGGCTCTGACCTAGGCTTCCGGGTTTATATGAGCCTGATATCACATGAAATAAAACGTGTCCGCTTTTCTCCTGTCAATCTTTTGTCAGCTTAGGTTAGGCTCAGCCACAGGACTGAAGAGGGCAGAGGAAGACTCTTTCCTCCTCTGCAACAACCAGCACCCCGTCCGAGCGAGACTCGCAGGCCTGCCCCCCCGACACGGGACCTGCGCCCTGTGCACAGGCGGGCGAATCCAGAAGGGACTGTGGTGGGGGGTCAGAGCCAGGCCTCCGTGGGGAGGGGCGCAGGGAGCAGCATTCCCAGGCCAGAGCACAGCTGGAGACCTTGAGTCAGCACCCGCGGGTGTGGGCAGACCCTGACCTGGGCTCCCTTTCTGGGGGAAAGTGATGCAGCGTGAGGACCAGCCCTGGGTGGAGGCTCCGGCCAACACCCTGTTTCTGTTTCTGCTCCTTTTTCCTCTGTGTGCAGGGCATCTCTTGCCCTCCAGTGGGAGCCAGGTCAGGGGTCTGAGCACGCTCAAGACTACACATTTCTGGGGCCGGCCCGGTGGCACAAGCCAGCGTCCCATATAAAGTGGAGAAGAATGGGCATGGATGTTAGCCCAGGGCCAGTATTCCTCAGCAAAAAAAAAAAAGAGAGAGACAGGAGGATTGGCAGATGTTAGCACAGGGCTGATCTTCCTCACAAAAAAAAAAAGACTATGCATCTCTAAGGAGGAGAGAAACAGGAACTGTGAGGGGCTAAGGTGCAGTGCCCCAGTCTCCCCATCTTAGGCAGCAGGCAGGGTCAGAAGGGGAGGCTCTTTCTCAAGGTGAGAGTCGCAAACAAGCCTCTCTCCACCCCGGCTGGCAGCTAAAAACTAAAAAACCGAAGTCTAGGTCCCTGAGCTAAACTGCCAGCCAGACTCCCCTTTGGAAGGCAAGAGATAGGCCATGCTTCCAGCCACTCAGCGCCCTGGGGCGGTTTCCTCAGTTCTGAGCCAGTAAGAGGCAGAGAGAGGCCAAGTGGCTGGTCGTCCCTCTCTCTCCTCCACACCTGCCACCCTCTCCCCACTCCCACATGCCCCCCGACCCCAGACCTGCGCGCTAGAGAGGCTGAGGCTCAGTCTGTGGACCTGCCGCAGGAGAACGGGTACCACTGCCCCGGGGACCAGGTGTGGGGCCAGAGTGCCCCTGGCCCTGGGGAGATCAGCAGGACTTGGAGGACTGGCTGCCTGGCCGGTGGCCCTCTGAGGAACTTTCTGGGGGTCAGAGATCCCCCGGCTCTGGGACAGAGGCAGTCCCCCTTCAGACTCTGGTCCCCTCTTGGAGCCATGACTACACTGGGAGGCTCTGTGGGGTCCTGGGGGGCTCTCCACACGGTGAGTGTAGACATCTGAGATCTAGTTTTCTCGGAGAAAATGGGGAATGAATCTAGTCTCCAGGGAGGGAGGAGGGCGAGGGAACCCTCTGGAACATAATGGGTGCTCCTTCAATGTTTGCTAAGTGAAAGGGCAAAATGAGGAATTCAGTGTACAATGGTACATAAACTATGGAGGGCTGTTCACAGGCTGGAAGGAGACTTCTGGATTCATGACCTCTACAGAGGGAGGAGGGCTGGGGGCTCAGGGCAGGGGTCCAGAGACGTCCACTCTCAGCCAGACCTGGCGGGTGGGCAGCAGGAAGCCACCCTGCATAAAAACAGCTGGCCCCTCTGCGGGGTGTGGAGACAGGCACAGACATTCTCATTTCTGGCGATTATAAGAGTGTCAATCCTGTTGCGTCCCATCCCCTCCCTGTCAGACCTGGTTCTTCTGAAATCTTGACAAGCTTCTTGGTCATTCCACCAGCGGCCCAGAGCAGAGAACCGCCCAGAGCCGCAGAGTCCTGCCGGGCTTGCTCTCAGGCTTGCCATTTAATTACCTCCTTGCTGCTTTTGTGCCTGGCGGGCAAGCTCTGTCAGTGGGAACTTCACATCGCGAGGCCGCAGATGAATGAACGTCCCAAAGACGGCAGGGCATGTGGCCCCTGGCAAGACAGCTGGGCTCCCCGCGGGCCTGTCCTGGACGGCACTGGGGTTCTCTGGGGGCCGTTCCCTTTCGGGTCTGGGCTGGACCTGCTGCTGGGAGCCAGCCTGGGGGTGCCTTTCTGGAGGCAACATAGCAACAGGATCAAAAGCTGTAAAAATGGAACATCCTTTGCAGGGGCAACGCCACTTCCAGAATGTACATCCAAAGGGATTAATTTGACAAGGACTCGAGGACATTCATCTCAATAGTCTCTGAAAGTGAAAACCCCAAAACTCCTTCCACGTAGGGAGCTGATTACGTTAATAAGGCCGCCCAAAGGAGCCCCGGGCGCCAGTGCGGGTAGCACGGTGGCGGCGGTCCCTGCCACGGAAAGATGTAGGGCACAGGGTGTTCACGAACAAGCAGCTCGCTGTGGCCCCTGGACCACCACCCTCGATGAGAGAACACAGTCGCCCACACGAAAGCCGGAAGGTTATCGGTGATACACGAGACAGTGAGATCCTAGTGATTTTTTTCTTTTAGATATTTTACTTTCTAATTTTTCAACTGCGAGCATGTAATACTAAAGGGGAAAATAGTTAAAATACTCCTAAACACACACACTTTCAGACACTGGCACATCACTCACACTCCAGAAAGTTCTCCACGGCAAAAGCCAGGGCTTCCTGTGCAGAGTGGTCTTCCCAGAGCACCCTGAGGCGTGGCTGCAAAGCATGGTCCCAAGGGCCCTCTGGCCGGACTCCAGGCCAGGCCCTTCCTGGCCACTTCCCGCGCAGCTGGGGGCCGGGAGACGCTCGGGCCATGGGCTTGCCGGCCTCTGTGCTCGAGGTCAATCTGTCGTGGAGGCTGGGGGAGCAGGGTCCGGCGGGTTCCAAGCCAGGTCCCTGGGGAATCGCGTGTCCTCTGAAGCTTCTGCAGCTCTGAACTGGGGAGAGTGACAGTTCCCCTCCTCCAGGATTGTTTCGAAGATCGCATGAAGTCAGGATGGGAAAGGATACTATAAACCATAAACTATCATGTAAATGAACATGATTATTGTCACTGCCCTTTCCCTACAGAATACAGAGAAACAAAGGAAGTGCCGGCCCTGGGTGCCTGGGTACAACCAGGTCTCCTCCACCTGCAATCCCATTCCCACCCCTTCGCTGGCTGTGCATGCTCAGAAACTCAGGTGCACCCCTGCGTTTTAGACTAAACAAGCTGAGAACAGGAGGTGACTATTCCTGCCCAGCCCCCCCTCACATGCACACAAAAAGAATGCTGTGGTTTATAGAAGCCAATTGCTAAGAACTTTCTGATTCTATATTGTTTAAATCCCTGGGCCCTCCACTAACCTATATGAGGTTGAGTCGGTGATGTGGGATGCGAGAAGGGGGTCACTGCTCATCCTTCCCTGTGTAGTCTCTGCCCCACCACACCCATGCCTGCTTCTCTCGATATTTCCCTGCATCTGTTGTGTTTCCCTGTACACATAAACCCCCAGGTACATACACACACACCTCCAAACCCCATGAAGACGACAGAGTTGTCTCCTATACATCTTTGTGTGTGATTAGCACAGTCTGATATTCGAATGGATGGATGGATGAGTGGACAGATGGATGGATGGTGGATAGACTGATGGATGGATGGATGGATGGATGGTGGATGGGTGAATGGATGGACGGATGGATGGATGAGTGGACAAATGGATGGATGGTGGATAGACTGATGGATGGATAGATAGATGGATGGTGGATGGGTGAATGGATGGACGGATGGATGGATGGATGGATGAGTGAGTGGATAGGTGAATGGGTGGATGGATGGGTGGATGGTAGATGGATGGATGAATGGACGAGTGGGTAGGTGGACAAGTGGATAGATGGATGCATGGATGGTGGATGAGTGGATGGATGGATGAATGGATGGTGGATAGATGAATGGATGGATGGACGGTGGATGAGTGGATAGTGGATGGATGGATGGTAGATATATGGATGGATGGATAGATGGATGGATGGTAGCTAGATGAATGGATGGTGGATGGATAATGGATAAATGGATAGATGGATGGATGGTGGATGGATGAATGGATAGATAGATGGATGGTGGATGGGTGGATGGATAGTTGGATGGTAGGTAAATGGATGGATGAATGGATGGATGGTGGGTGGGTGGATGGATGGATGGATGGATGGATGGCAGATGGATGGATGGTGGATGGATGGATGGTAAATGGATGGACAATGGATGGATGGATGGATGGATGGATGATGAATGGGTGGATGGATGGATGAGTGGGTAGGTGGATGCATGGATGGATGGATACATGGACACATGGATTGTGGATAAGTGGATGGATGGATGGTAGGTAAATAGATGGATGAATGGACGGATGGTGGATGGATGGATGGATGGGTGATGCACATACTGGATGTATTCTGTCCTAGATCTTCTCAAAGAGCAGGCTGTCTGCTCACAACGGCATTACTCACAATGAGAACTAACCCACAGTTATGGCACTGCGAACCTCTCCTAGCACCACCTCTTCAGGTAGGTTCTGACTTTGCCCTTGTGCGTAAAGTAGTGATAGTAGCGACAGTAGTGATAGATTTCACCCTTGGACATCTCTGTTGTCTCTCTGAGTCAGAAAAGCCCCAGGGAACTTCAGAAGGCTCCCTTTCTGTTGTGTAGCCATCAAAACAGATGGTCTGGCCAGACCAGGTGGAAAGACTCCCAGAGAGCTCTGGGTGTCTTTCCCAGACTGTGATGGGCGGGCCTGCAGGTGAGACCCCTGTGCCATGCCAGTAGGCCGAGGGCCTCTCCAGGGCTGCTTTCTGGGAGAACGGCCCACTGACCCCTGAGCCACCTGCTCCCTGCAGGTACAACTGCCACACAGGAGGAGGAAGAGGGAACCACCTGGTGTTTCTCGAGCTTTAGAGGGGAGGCGGGAACGCCTGCACCCAAGGACCTCGGCCCTGAGCTAAAGCCCTATCTCCCCTACTTTATCATGTTCACATGCAATTTTTATCATACCCTGGGACCACTATTTCCCCTGGAAACTGATCTCTGAACACTAGGAGAAATCAACAGGGAAGCATGATTCAATATGCAAACATTTGCTTTTCATACAGGGGTTTTGTTGTTGTTTTTCAAGCCCCTCAAAAAACAAAGCTCCTTCTCTTTGGAGAAGCAGAGAGCTTTCTCCACAATCTGCTCGTCCCGGGCCCTGCTTGAGGGGCGCTGATGAAAGACAGGAGTGAGAGGAAGCGGAAAGAGGCGAGTGGGCATTTGTGGAATCAGAGGCTGCTCTCCTGAACTAGCCGCACCTGACGTCCCTCCCAGGCACCTCAAGTGTCTTTTATGAAGCTCTGAAATCAACACATCTTTGGAATTTCTTTTAAACAACTTGGACTCTGGCCTGTGGCCAAGAAGGGCGTGTCTTCCTGCCCCAGGGCAGTCTGGCCCCTCAGGCTCTGATTTGCAGTGGGGACTATGTGACAGGGATGGTGAGCCCTTGGGGCACAGGTGGCTGGGCAGGCGGCCTTTATCTGAAGGAGAGGTGCTAGGGCATCTACGGCCCCATCACAGCCCCCTCATGGCCCTCTGCCCCTGCGGCCACTGGGCAGTTGTCCAGACAGATAGACGGACACAGCAGCCGACCTTGCATCCACTTCTGCCCTGCGACATCCCCTGTGATGCTCCCGTCTCTGTCATTATCTGTTTACTTCCTTCCTTCCTTCCTTTCTTTCTTTTCGGAACTTTTTATTTTATTTATTTGGAACTTTTACTTAATCTAATTCCAAACTTAGAGAAAAGTTAAAAAATAAGGCACAGAGCCCTGTATATATTCTGCCCCATTTGTTTCAGCCTTTGACCTCTCTGTCTATCTCCCTGTTGCTCTGTCTCTCACGTATGTATATGTATTATTTTTTTCTGACCATTTGAAAGTAAATTATAGGCATGATGCTTCTTTACCCTTAAATACTTCTGTGCGCATTTCTTAGAACAAAGACGTGTTCTTCCATAGCCACCAACACAATTATCCAAATCTGGAAACCCTATATTCCCATGTTACCATCAAATTACGTGCAGCCCACATTCAAATGTCACCATCGTCTCCATCGTGTCCTCAAAAGCTTTAGTTTTCTCTCAATCCCAGGTCCGCTTAGGATCCCATGTTGCACTCAGCGGTCACAGCTCCGCAGCCCCTTTAATGGGGAGCAGCCCCTCGCTGCATCTTTGTCTTTGCGATGTGGACGTTTCTGACAAGCACGGTGCCGTTCCTTTGTCAAATGTCCCTCTCAGGTTTGTCCCATCACACTATACGCAGGTTGTGTGTTTGGGGCAGGAAATCCCCAGCGGGGACAGGCGTCTTGTCTGTGCATCCCAGCAGGAGACCTCAGTGTCTGCCCAACCCTGGGGACGGTGGCTCTGACCCCCTGGTGGAGGCGGGGGAGGCCAGGTTTCTCCACGGCACGGTCACTAATGTTCTCTCGGCAGTTAGCTAGTAACGTGTGGGCACAGACTAGTTAAATACACCGCTCCTCACGGGGCTTTTCCCGGCCAGTGTCAGGGCGAGGGGACTGTGACTGAATCGTTCTTGGTGTGACGGTCACTGAAACAAGAGGGGCCACGGAGATGTCCCAACCCCTTCACCTCCTCTACACTCACTAGAGCGTTACTTTCCCTTCCCACCTGCAGGAGTTTGCTCTGGCTGCCCTAACAAAGGACCAGAGACTGGGCGGCCTCAACAACAGAAGGGCGTTGTCTCCGTTCTGGAGGCCGAGTCTGAAACAAGGCGTCGGCAGGGCTGGCTCCTCCTGAGGGCCGTGAGTGTGTGCCAGGCCTCTCTCCTCGGCTCGCACGTGGCCGTCTTCACGTTCACATGGCATTCTCCCTGATGTCTGTCTCCGTGTCCAAACTTCCTCTTTTTATAAGGACACCAGTCATTGGATTAGGGCCACCGTAACGACCTCGTCTCAACTAATTACATCTGCGAGGACCCTATTTCCAAATAAGGTCACATTCTGAGGTACCAGGGCTTGGGTCTTTAACATATGAATTTAGGAGGACACAGTTCAACCCCTAACACCCCCACTCATTCATTCATTTCTGCCAGTCTGAACTCACGGATTCTCATCTTATTCAACGGCTTATCTTATCTTATCTTATCTTATTCCACGTTGCTATCATGACTCATGCTAAAACGTTCGCAGACTTGGCGTGGCCCCTTCACATCCCTTCCTCCCAACTCCTATGTCCTCTTGACGTGTCCCCGCCATTCTCTGGCAAAAACCATCTTGTCCTTTCCCAGCCTCAGACCTGAAACCAGCCATTTCTCCAAGAAGCCCTGGTTGCTCTTCGTGGGGCAGATAGAAACCAGGATCTCTGCACTCCACGGGCTGCTGGTCCCCGGGTCCTGCTGCCGGGCCTCTCGGGGACAGCAGGCGGGATGTTCCCAAAGGCACATCCGCTCCTGAAATCCAGCTCAACGCTGTGGGCTCATTCTAGCCTGCCTCCTTTCCGTGTGTGCGACTCTCGTCTCCAACATCCCCTCAACCTCAGAGGTTACTGCTTAGCTCTCTCCAAGTAGACGCAGAGAGTAGCTTCAAAATTCCAACCCACACCGCCAGAAAAACAAACCCGCTAACTGGAGGTTAACGGAGTTCTTTTTGCTTTTAGACTGAGGGTGTGGGGTCAAGAGACTGTGTTCAAGATCACTTGAGTCAGCTCTCGATCCCCTGCAGTGTGGTCATGTTATCCACTGACATAAGTTAGAAAAGGAAGCAACACGCACACACTTTTGCACTTTGCACACTTTCACTCCTTATTGTTCACAGAGTGCTTCCTGGTTCTGCTCTAAGCCACGTGGTATGTTGTGTTCACGAGCCGTAGTGCCTTCACTGTGCTTCTGGGTGTGAGCATGTAGACTGTTTCCAATGTACTGCAAATGCAAACCACGCTGCAATGACTAACCTTGTGCACAGGGAGTTTTGTCCTGTTGGAGGAGTAACCTCAGGGTAACTTCCCAGACGTGGGACTATGGGTCAGGGCGTAAACGCATATGCAGCCGTGGTAGATACTGGCAATTCCCCTCCACAAGGATCGTACCAATTTGCCTTCCCACCAGCCACGTGTTGCCGGCTCTGTAAGATTGCCAATCGGTAGGTGATAATCGGACAGGTGACCTCTAATTTATATTTCATGGAAGTCTTTTGGACTTCTTTCTGTTTTCATTTTGTCCTTTCTAGGGAGGTGGTGTGGCCTTCCATAAGGAATTTTACACATTTCACAGCAACCTTTATGCATCCCTGAGAGGGGGCATCGTGCTGAGCACTTTGCAAACATCATCTCACTTGCTCCTCCCAGTCGCCCCAAGAGGGAGCATCCCTCCATTTTACAGATGAGAACACTGAGGCGCAGAGTTGCAAGCCTTGCCCTGGGTGCCCAGCGACTCGGGGACAAGATTCTGACTCCAACGTGGGGCTCCATGCCCCTACAAATGTTCTCCCAGCAAGAGTATACAGACCGTCCCCCCTACACATGCCCCCAACCAGACACAAGGCTGTGAGGCCCCCACGGCCCAGACAGCTGAGCCCAGCTTTGCCTAATCACAGTCATGTCCCAAGTGAATCAGACGCTGCCCGCTCAGCCAGCCCCAACCCTCTGCTCTCCTCACAAAGCCTCTAGAAAATGCTTTCGATTATGAAATATTTCAAGTACTCAAAAATTTACATGAAAAACACCCATGTACCCAACACCCAGATTTAACAGATGCTAACATTTTGCCATATGTTCCAGAACTGTCTCTCTTTTGACAGAAATAAAGCATTAGAGACAGCTCAAGTCTTCCCTGGACACCGGCCCCTTCCCGTCTCCTCCCCGCTCTCCAAAGGAACAGCCGTCCTGGAACTGATGTTTCTCAGCCCACGAGTGGCTTCATATTTTTGCCCCACACGTGTGTGTCCTTGAACACTATGCAGTGCTGCCTCCGGGGCTTCGACGTTGGCAGAGGTGGCATCACACTGAATGCGCCCTCGCGGCGTGCTCTGCTCACGCGGGGTGGCCTGTCCCCGTGGACGCCCGTGGCTGCAGCCCCGTGGTTCTCGCGCTGGCCGCTGTCCCAGCGCATGAGCAGACCTCTGCTTCTCCTCCTGGAGCGCGCAGGTCCTGCGCAACGCTTCGCGGTTACCGACAGCGCGGCCCTGCGCGAACCGCCTGGGGTATCCCCACCGGGCATCGCCCAAGAGCGCGTCAGTGACCAAAGGGCCGGGTCGGGGAACGTGTGCACCGTCGGCTTTACAGGTTTTGCCAAATTGCACTCCGAGGGGGTTGCGCCCAACAGTGAGCGTGCGCCCCACGCCTTGTCATCCTCGGATGGCTTCGTCTCTGCCGATCGTCAGACATCCTCGCGGCTGGAATTCACATTGCGCTCACATTTGCACAGTCCTGGTGGGTCACTCTCGCTTCCTCTTCTTGTGACTTCTGGCCCCGTGTGCATCGGTCGGTCCCAGCAGGAAGCAGACCGTGGTGGACCTGGGTAATTGAGAACGGTTTACGGTGCTGTGGGCCGGGAGTGGGGAGACCTCCAGGGAGGGGTGCAGAACCCCAGGCTGTAACTGCTCCAGAGCCGGGAGGGGCGAGGGGAGGGAGCCCCTGAAGCCAGACAGGAGGGTGGTCTTGGAAGACCGAGGCCCGTCTGCCTCCCCCAGCAGGGAAGAAGCCACGCTCAGCTCCCGCTCTCGATTCCCTGCAGGGCCTCCCGGCTGGACAGTCCACTCCGGAGCCACAGGGCACAGGGAGCCCAGACGAGAGTTTCCCACGGATCAGCACCCCCAGCACACAGGAGGGAGGAGGAGAATGGACAGGGGACAGGAGGGAAAGGGCCTCCAACACCTCCCCTTGGTCTTGTTTAGGCAGAACTGGGGCTCTGGGGTCGGAGCAGGCAGGGTCAGGGCTGCCCACACCACTTACGTGCGTGCCATGGTCTTGGGCTTAACCTTTCTGAGCCTCAGTTTCCTCATCTCTGAATTGGGAAAAACAGGCCCTCCAGCGGGGTTGAGGGGTAAGAGGAGTCAGGGAGATGAGGTGTGTAAAGCCCCCAGACAGAGCCTGGCCAGCCAGGAAGCTCTCAGAAAGTGGGAGGCTGTCAGGCTGAGTCTCGTCCCTGGGACGGGAGGCCAGGACTCTCAGCCGGGGCCTGGGAGAGTGCCTGGAAGACAGAGGCCGTGGGCAGTGAGGCTGGGTGGCCAGAAAGGAGGCTCCTCGGACATAGACCGTTTCTTGAGGATAATTCTGGTGCAGATGCATCACAGAGGCATGGGTCTGGACCCGTAAGGTTGTGGGGAGTCTTGGGGGGGGGGTGAAGAAATTCCTCTCCCATAGAAGCTTCCAGAACTGTGAGAGTGGAGGAAAAAGGGGTTGCTTCCTCAATTTCCTCTTCTGAGAGCCCTGGATTCAAGAAAAAAATTTCTGAAGACTTTTGCCCTGGTCTCTTTGCCTCTTGGGACCCCAGGCTCTCAGAAGACAAACCTGACCCCCTCACTTCCCACCGTCATCGTCCTCCCTCCTCCTGGTATGAGGTCCCAGGGGAACACGGGACTGGCCAGACGGAGGGTCAGCCCGGCAGGTGGTGGGCCTGGGGCCAGATCTGAAGGAGCAGTGCTGAGGGGCCAGCACAACGACACCAAGACTGTCGGGGCTCACCAGAAACCAGAGCAAACCGGGAACCGCAACACAGAGCGCGTGGCGGGCGGTTCCCGTGTTCTGAAGCCCCTGAGGACTCACGTAGACAGCGCGGATCTAACTTACCTCATCCTTGAGAAGTGAGGCGTGGTGAAACTTCTAAGCTGACCAAACACCAAAAGAGTAGAAATACAGATCACAACATCCAAAGTAATAGAGCGGGGGAAATGAGGGGAAAAGGCCAAAAGAAATAAGAAGCAGAGAAGAAGTGGAGAGGCAGAAAGCATTAAAGGACATTTAAATAAATCCAGTACGTTAGTAAGCACCACACACGCAGATGGATGCAGTAGTGTCGGCCTGGATGAAAAATGGCTCTGTGTTGTTTGTAAAAGATAATATCCTGGGGCCGGCCCCGTGGCCGAGTGGTTCAAGTTGCTCGCACTCCGCTTCAGTGGCCGGGGTTTGATACCAACCCCAATATCAGTTCCCCTACGTTAAACCTGGCATATATGGGGTTAAAACCAAAAGCACTCATCCCCTTTCCCTGCTTCTCTAAGTTACACTCATGTGCAACTATTGGGTTTTTTTTTGTATCCCTGAACTTCACAAGGCAGATAGAAGTTACTAATTATTAAAAGCCCAGGTGGCCTCAAGCTGGGCTCACACTGATGTTCCAGCTAGTTACCAGTTCTTGAGATTTGTTACAGGGAAACTGATATCAAGAAGCTAAAGCTCCTCAGACCTCAACTCCTTGGCTTCCTGGCACCAGAATCCACCAGCCACCACCGAGACAGAGCAGAGACGGTTGAAGGACACCCAGCTGCAGGTTCCCTTATCTCGCCTCCTCCTCCCTGCCAGCAGCCTCACAAGGCCAAGTGCAGGCTGGTGGGGAAGCGCTGACCAGCAAGGCCACGGGCTCCCCCTCCCTACCAGCAGCCACATTCCTCACAACCTTGAAAACCCCTTGCTTCCCATCTTTCAGGGAGATGGGACAAATTTGAGAGCTCTTGTCTCCCGGCTGATGTCACCCGAAATAAAAACTCTTCCCTTGCCATAAGCCTGGCATTCTACTTTTATTTGGCCCCTCTTGTGTGGCGGATAAAGAACCTAGGTATGTATCCGGTAACAGGTTCATGAGTTCGGATCCCAGGCACGGACCTACTCCACTCGTCAGCCATGCTGTGGAGGCATCCCACATGCAAAATGGAGGAGGATTGGCACAGATGTTGCCTCTGGGCTGATCTTCCCCAAGCAAAAAAAAAAGAGGAAGATTGGCAACAAATGTTAGCTCAGGGGGAATCTTCCTCACCAAAAAAAAAAAAGATAGTATCTGAAACATAAAGATTCACACAAAGAACACAGGAGGCAGGAAACAGGATACTGGATAATTTGTAGCCAAAAGAAAGTTGAGGTGGCTACATCCAAATCAGATACAATAGACCCTACAGCCCCCAGCATCACTGGAGACAGAAAGGACCATTCTCCACTGGTGTGATGCTACAGTCCACAAGGTGAACACTGAGAGCGCTCCAAGAGAGAGACACGTCCACCCCCGTGGTGGAGATGCTAACACACCTCTCGTAACTGACACATCAAACACATCAAAAAACCAGTAGCGATACGGGAGAGTCGAATAAACCAATTAACACGCACTATCAAATGGACAGTTAAAACGGGCACCCCAAAACTTCAGAGCGCACTTTCTTTTCCAGCACAAAAGGAAATGTTTTTAAAAATTGATGACATACTGGGATGAAAGCACGTCTCAGCAAATACAAAAGCTTTAGGAACACCCAGACCACGTTCTCCGAACACAGAGCAATTAAGTTGGCAATCAGTGACAAAGGGAATACTAGAAAAACTCTATGTTGGGAAATCAAGAAAAATAATTCTAAGTAGCTCATGGTTCAAGGAAGGTACCAAAATAGAAATTAGAATATATTTAGTACTGAAGGTAATAAAAATACTATATGTCAAAACTTGAGAAATACAGCTAAAACAATATTTACAAGGAAATTTATAGTGTTAAATGATTATTTTAGAAAAGCTGAAAATGTGTGAGCTAAGCATCCATCTAAAAAATTAGCAAAAGAACAACAGACTAAAACAAAGAAAGCAGCACAAATTAAATAATGAATAAAGTAGAAAAACATACACCAGAGAGCATCAAATAAACCAAAACCAATTCATAGGGGAAAAATGGATGAAAGACACCAATCTTTGGAAATATTGATGAAGAATAAAAGAAAATATGGAAAAATAAAAAGTATTAGGAGTGAAAACATAATACATACATATCTATGGCTAAATAGATAAGAGACTATTATATCAATAAACAGAAGCTTTATGCCAATATATTTGAAAACCTAGATGAAATTGACAAATTCCTATATTAAAAAATACCTCCCCAAATTGACTCCATATAAATAGAAAACTTAAATAGTCTTATAACAATTAAGGGAACTGAATTCGTAATTTAGCATCTCCCAGCAAAGAAAATGCCAGGCCCAGACAATTTTATCCAGAGCTTTGACAAGTTTTCAGACCAAATGTCTAGCACTGAATCAGATATTAATTACAAGTCAATCCAGGAGACAGACCAAGAGGAAAAAAAATCAACAGAAAGAGGCAAGGGCAGGCAAGCCTTGTGGGCATCCCTCACCCTGTTCACAGCTCTCCCCATGGAGACGATGCAGGAGGATCAGGCTGGCCTTCATTTGGGCCTGCCGCAAAGATGGGCTGTCACCCACCGCCACACCCAGCCCTGCCCTGTCCCTCCCACCCAGGCCCAGCTCAGGGGCTGCGTTGGCCTCACATCACCAATGGGTGAGGAGACCTGGAGCCCAAGAGCCCCACAGCCAGGCCCAGGCAAGGGATGGGAGTCAGGGGGCCTGGGTTTCGGTATTGCCTCCTGCTCTGCTTTGTGGTGGTGCATCCAGGGACCCCGCTTCCCTGGGCTCAGGCCTCCCCATGACGTGATGGTGCCAACCTGGCCTCCATCCACCATGCCCTTCCCTATACCCCGGATGCCTGCTGCCCACGTGAGAAACACCCAGGAGCTGCGTGTGAACATGGTGGACCTCCAAGGGCAGGAACAAAAGAAAGCCTGTGCCCCGCTGCAGCCCCACGCGGGGGACCTCCAGCAGAGCGTAGCTACACCCCTGATGCTCAGTCCTCCCCTCCGCACTCCTCTCGCTTCCCTCCAGCTGGGCAGGATGGTCTTCTCTCCATCAGTCTTGGGTGAGAAGGCAAGTGCCTGGGCTGCACGTGCCCCGGGCAGGGCCACTTGCTGTCACACCACGGGGCCATGCCACCAACAGCAGGGACGTTTAGCAAACCCACACTCACCTCCTGCTGCCCAAGGCCCAGGGGCTGGAGCACGTGCTGCACCCGCCCTCTCTTTGCTGACTAATGACACATCTCCATCCTCCCGGGGCCCCTGGGGGCGGATGAAGACTTGGCCCAGCCCAGCAGCTCCCAAAGGACTTCTCCTCCCCGTGGAGTGCACCTTGAGGCATGGACAGGGGCTGTGGTCTCCTACTTCCGTCTGAGGCCCTTTCAAGCCGAGGAACACCTGTAGTAGGACCAGGGGATGGGGCGGGGGCTGGGGGGCTCAGCTAGGATCCCAGCCCTCCAGCCCTCTGAGGGCCAGCAAGAGCACCTGGGCCGGCCTTGGAGCTCTTGGGGGAAGATGGTGTAGCCCGCGGGCCGGATGTTTGAGGCAGGAAAGCTGGGATTTAGGGCTAGGTGGCATCTTTGGCAGCACAGTCCACATCCCCCCTTGCAGTCCCCTGGGCTCTGAGTGTGGCAAGGACAGGCTCCAGTCTCCTCTCGTCTGGAAAGGAGGATCCTGCCTCCCGGCACAGTGGTTTCGGGACCAGGGGTGTAGCTGATGGCATGAGGGTGCTCGGCAGCCTGTGGCCAACACTAGTGCCAACGTCCAGTCGCTGGGACACCCCAGTTGGCCCTCACCTACATGAGAACATGGGCCTGGTTGGGGCTGAAGGAGGAGAATGCACCATTCTTTTTCACAGATAGACAGGCAACTGCACAGGGGCACCACTGGGACCAGAGCTCCAGGGCCAACACCACTCACAGGCACAGGAGGCCACTGGGGGTCCACAGGGCTCCGCCGGGAGGTGTCAGCATTGGTCAGACGCCCCAGCATCTACTCCCGCCCGTTTGCTGGGGGGCCACTCTGGCCTGAGGCTTCCTGCCTCTCTGGCCTCAGTTTCACATTGCAAGGACTAAAGATGCGGGCTGCAGGCAGCTGGCATGGGAGCAGGTCCAGCGTCACCAGGCCGTTGGTGGTGGTGGTAGTAACAGCAGAGAGATCAGAGGGGCCATTGTGGCTTCTTCCCACCCAGGCTTCTGAGCACCTGCTCTGTGTCCAAACTGAAAAGATGGTGGTAAGCGGGCAAGGAGGGCTGAAGGGTCTGAAGGGAGGATGGGGCGGGCGTGAAGGAAGGCACAAACACTGGCCTGGCTGCTGGAGCGCTTCTGTCCAGCTGAGCAGCGACCACGAGGCAGGGTTCTCCCGAACGACTGAAGGTTCACCTGCCCATATGGTGGTGAGTGCTGCGGGCACCCCGCTCAGTCCTCACAGCGACCCTGGGAAGAGAGGGCCGCAGCTCGCCCTACAGGCCAGGAACCTGGGGCTCACGAGGCAGACAGGCTAGGCGGGGTCTTGTGAGCAATGCAGGGAGATGTTGGCCTGGCTCTGCCCTGCTCTCAGCCGGAGCTCCCAACCACACACAGGTGAGCCACCAAATCCCAGAGGGACTGACAAGTGTGGCTCCCCATGGACGGCCTCTCTCAAAGGTGGGGTTGGGAAGAGGCCCATGTGGTCCCCCTTCCTTGGTCCAGCTGTTGATCAGTAAACTCAGACGTGATGACTTCAAAGACCCCGTTCTGCTTCCCAGTGAGGCCCCTGTGGCTTGTGCGGAGGCCACACACAGCCCTGGGGAGCAGGAAGACCCTGGGCCCCTAACCTGCCTGGTCTCCTGGGGATGCGGAGAGGATCCGGCCACAGGAGATAAGCGCCATGCTGAAAGCCCGCAAAGATCAGAGCCGTGGTCCTGAGTGATGGACAAGAGGCAGCAGAATGCAGGTGGCTCCACACGGGCAGATAATTTGGGAGCACAGAGCACCCCAGAACAGCACCCAGGTGGAGCCTGAGAATCAATGCAATCACGTGGTGCTCCCTAGCCTGTGGCCTGCCTGGCCCCTCTGGCTTGTCTGAAGAAATGCTTGGCGTGTGGGGGTTGGTTTCCCCAGAGTGTCCACCTTCCACCTCTCAGGGCGTGAAGGGACGATGCCTGGGCTCCAAGGAGCTTGAGACCCATTTCAGCCAGGTCAGTGAGAACCCCTCTTAGCGAGGCTTGCGGATGCTCAGACACTGCCTGGGTCACCCCAGCTGGCAGGGCTGGGACCTGAGCCCTGCTTTGTCTGGTTCCAAAGTCCTCATTCTTAACAGCTAAACCCATTCACTTTAGGGGTTAATATATATATATTTTTTTTAATTTGCATGGCAAAAACCCTCCATTATCAGTCACAAGACAAGATAGGAGAAACTGTCAGTACCTGTGGGTTAATCTCTTTACGATACAAAAAGATCTCAAACATTGCAAAGAACACCAATGACCTGACATAAAACTGGGCAAAGGACATGAGGAGAGAGTTAGAAAAGGGAAGAAAATGGTCCTCATCACAGACGAGCCTAAGAAGCGTCCACCTCAGCCAGAGGGTTCCACTTCTCACCCCGAGGCTGGCTCGCCGAGCTCCAAGGAGGCAGCAGGTGGAGGCCAACCCAGGCAGGGGTGTGGGTCTCACCAGTAGCATTCCCAGTGATCCTTGGAGCCAGCACTGCCTGGGGCTGCACCTCCACAAACATGAAGTAGCCATGTAGCATCGTTCCATTTGATGTGACCAGATTGGACAGGGCTGAGAAGACCCCTCCATCCCCACCCTGGGGGAAGGTGGAGCAAGTCGCCCAGACACACCCTAAGTGAGGGAGGAAAGGCGGCACGATGTGATGTGTGCCGTGTAAGAAAGACGAAGACAAACGCGTGTGTCTGCGGGCTGGTGTGTGCAAAAAGAATCTCCGGATGGACAGACCAGAGACAAATAGCAATGGTTTCCTAGTTTGGGGGGGTGGTTAGTAGAAGGAAGATTCTCCGGATACACCTTTGTTAAATAGATTTGACACATCTCTGTTTTTATACCTTCCTAAAACAAAATTGAATCGAATAGAAAAAAAGATCGCCCCACAGATTACTTGCTAATAGAGAAAAGAAGTCACACCTTTTCAAGGTTGGCACCTGGACCAAGTGACCACACTTAGCATCGGTACTTCGAGCCCCTGACACGTGTGGCCCTGCTGTGAGCCAGCTCCACCCACAGTCCTCTTGCCAGAAACCTGCACCCTCGATCTAATGGAGCCCTTACAGCTAACTTCCTGTTTCAGCACGTACAAAGGACCGAAGAACAAGCTAAGCCCAACCACAGGGAAGAGTGGGAGTGTGGGACATGCTAAGGCCACCAGCCTCAGCTCTTTGGAAAGACAATGTCATACATTAAGATTTAATTTTGGATCTTTGAGTGCACTGCTTCCAGTTTCTAGGGTTTGTCAACTTACAAGGCAAATTTGCCTGTTATTTTATCTCAAAATGAGTTTATTCAGGAGTAGCCAAAAGAATTGCAATTCAGGACATGCGTGCTATGGCAAACCATAGGCAAATCCAACAAACAAAGAAGGGGAGCTGCTTTTATAGAGAAAAAGGGGGCGAGGGAGGGGCTGTTCTAAGGGAAAGTCCATCCAGGAGAGAAACAGATCAGGGTGGCAAAGGATTCTCATTGGCTGAGATGTGGTGTTTCTGATTGGCAGAGCTGGGGCATTTCTGATTGGCTGTGGTGTTGCCAGGTGGGGAGAGAAATCTTCCCTCATTAGTAAAGTAGTTTTGCTCCCTGTCTCAGAGGAAAGTCTGTCTCTGCCTGTTTGGTGTAATTGACATGTATGTTAGAGCATCACAGCGCCCCCTGCAGGCCTTCCCGACTCCAGTCTGGTGGAGGTGTCTGTTATGAATTTCCACAGGTTTAAATCCTAGTGTCACTTCATGTGCTAAATTAGTAAGTAAGAGTTTTAGGCTTTTAGAAAGTAAAAATTATATTTAAAAAAGTAAATGTCATAATAAAAAAAGTAGGTGAAGTTTTCTAGCTTAAAAGTCACTAAAGAGACATAAATAAACTGTGTGAACCTTAATTGAATTCTAGTTCAAAACTTATGAAAGACGTTTGGGGACAATTTGGGCATTTTCATATGGACTGGTTTTTCCATAGAGTTGGGAATTACTGTTAACTTTTAGCTGTGATACTATATTGTATATTGTGGTTGTGTAAGAGAATGTTCCTATTAAGAGGCACATCCTTCAAACATCAAGAGATTTGCAACTTTTTAAATACTTTGCATAAACCACACCTGGGGGCTGTGTGTGATGGGGTCATGTGCACAGGGTAGGCAGGCTGATGGCGCCCCCAGCTGGAGCCCTGGCTCCTACAGGTGAGTCTGGAAGGCCACCAGCTGCACGGAGGGTCTCTCATGAGAGGGGAATGGACACTCACAGAAGGAAGGCCAGCAGCTTGGGAAGCAGTGGGGAAGATGGGCATGTCCAGCCTGTGGTTGGCTTGGGAGCAGCTGAGCAGCTGGGTCTCCATGGAGCTTGCGTTTCCTGCAAGCAGGTGGGCGCCACTCTGTCTAGAGCGAGGCTGAAACCACCATGGGACGGGCACTATGGAGGTGACCCTTGGGCTCCCAGGGGGGAAATGCGCTGCCCAAGGTCAGGAGCCCTCCCTGCCCCGCCAAAGCCGAATGGTCACAGTTGTGGTCACATTATTAACTGCTCACTCTGTGTGGTGGGATTGTAGCCAGTCAACACGGCTAGCTCGACTCTGTCCCCCAGAACTCCCTTCCTGCATGGTTTGAGTCAGCGTGGGCCATGCGACACACTTTGTGCATGATGGATCTGGAAGCCCGTGCACCCACACGCCTCCTCTCCCCTGCCCCACTGGCACCAGCTCCTCCTCTCCCCTTCCCCCGCCCTGGGCCAGGAAGACACCAGCCTCTCCTGCAGGACTCCTCATCAGCGACCTAAAGGCAGTGCCAGGCCCTTGGGGACTCCAGCCCAGCCCCACTGCAAGTCCACCTCCCTGGCCAACCGACCACAGGCTTTGCAGGCACAGCACTGAGACTAGGGGAGGAGAGTGAGGCAGGCACACACCTCAGGTGCAAAACTTAAGGAGGCACCAAAAAATACAGTCATCAAGATAGATACTTTTTTTTTGCTGAGGGAGAGTTGCCCTGAGCTAACATCTGTTGCCAATCTTCCTCTATTTTGTATGTGGGATGCTGCCACAGCATGGCTGGATGAGTGATGTATAGGTCCGCGCCCAGGATCCAAACCCAGACCACTGAAGCAGAGTGCACCAAACTTCACCAATAGGCTATGGGGCCAGCCCCAAGATAATACTTTAATGAAATACATTTAAGTCAAAAATTAATGCAGAAAAGATCCATGATGAAGGAACTCTAAAATTTTTAAATAAAGACAGGATAGGTGACCATCGAGACCATGGCTGTGCCAAGCCATATCGACCCTGAGGACAAAGGAAACACCAAAACCCGGGTCATGGTGCTCCAGCCCTGCACCCGTGAAGGCTGCCCGGAGACGGCTCACAGGCCCCACGGCACCAGGGCCCATCCCGGTCACTCCCGGGGCCTCCGTCCTCTCAGGGAAGCAGCTGCCGCAGGCGCCCACCACCCAGCCCGTCCCCCACACCCTACGGCAGTGAGGCGGGTCCCGCATCTAAGGAGGAGGGGAGGAAGAGGCTGGCATGCTGTGGGCAGATTTACGGGCTTGATTTAATTTATTAATCAGCTGAAAGCCGTGCGGAGGGCGGGTTTCGTGGATGCTGCGTGTGCAGTGTGTGGTCTGTCACTTGAGCTGCTAATATAAATTTGCTCAGCTGTGACAGACACAGGGTTGTTCTGGCTGAGAGGAAACATAAATGCCAGGCCCGTCATTTTCTTGCCGATGGAGCTAAACACTCTCCGGGGCCCGCCTGAGGCAACAGGCCGCGGGCCCCCGCCTCCTCCAGGAAGATGGGTGGCTCGGGGTCCAGCCAGAATTTGAATGCAGCTCCATTGGCCACCGGCCACGTGACTTTAGGCCACCGTTCGGGACTGTGGCTTTCTCATCTCGGGATGCGGAAAGAGCCCCCTCCCACTGGTGGGTGCTGGGGATTAAATGAGGATGGGCTTTGAGGGGAGAGGAAGAGGGGTCAGTGTGGCCGGGGCATGTGGCTGCAGCTCGTGGAAGCCTGGATGGCCAGGCGACTGGGCACAGTCCAGAAGGAGGCGAGCCCTGGAAGCCCTTCAAGAGGTGGCCGTGTCGCAGGGCAAGAAGGTAAGCAGGGGGTGGTGCTGGAAGGTGAGGGGCACATAATCCAGTGGAGACGGCGAAGGGCGAGGCAGTGGGGGTAGAGAGGGGATTCTGAGGGCTGCACAGACCTGAGCCATCGGGTCAGCTGGGAATCAGGAAACGTTCCTGGAGGACTCAGAGCTGGTCAGGGCGGGGCCTAGCTGCTCAACACCCTCCCTTCCTACACGTGATTTTAAAAGGTAATTAGGCATACTTCTGATCAGGGACATTGTATAAAGAACTTGTACAACTCTATAATAAAAAGACAAGGGCCGCCCTGTGGCTTAGCGGTTAAGTGCGTGCGCTCCGCTACTGGCGGCCTGGGTTCGGATCCGGGCTCACACCGACACACCGCTTCCCCAGCCATGCTGAGGCGGCGTCCCACATACAGCAACTAGAAGGATGTGCAACTATGACATACAACTATCTACTGGGGCTTGGGGGAGAAAAAGGAGGAGGATTGGCGATAGATGTTAGCTCAGAGCCAGTCTTCCTCAGCAAACAAAAAAGAGGAGGATTAGCATGGATGTTAGCTCAGGGCTGATCTTCCTCACAAAAAAAAAAA
The DNA here is from genome assembly GCF_020826845.1 of Diceros bicornis minor. NCBI lineage: Eukaryota > Metazoa > Chordata > Mammalia > Perissodactyla > Rhinocerotidae > Diceros > Diceros bicornis. The sequence goes on from NC_080767.1 coordinate 41,965,607, forward strand.
AAAAGACAAATAACCCGATTTTAAAATAGGCTAAGGACTTGAAGAGGCATTTCTTCAGAGAGGTATACAAATGGCCAATAAGCACGTGAAAAGATGCTAAACGTCCTTAGTCATCAGGGAAATGCAAATCCAAACCACAGAGACCCCACCAGGATGATGATAATCAGACTGACAGGTCATAACGAGTGTAGGCGAGGATGTGGGGAGATTGGTACCCTCATACGGTCCTGGCAGTTTTGGGATGCAGTCCCTCTGGGGAGGGGCTTCCTTCCAACACAGGAGGACTCAGACGGTGGGTGACAGCTCTGACTCCCGTGGTTACTTGCTCCCACTCCCCCGTCTTGGAGGGGGCATCAGGTGGGTCTGCTCAGCCCCATTTCGCACTGGAGGAAGCGAGGCCCCAGGCCCTGGGGCACCAGCAGGCAGGAGTGGCCGGGCCTCTGGCAGCCTGCTCTCAGCCCCAGCCTAGGACACCTCCGGCCAACCTGCCTGCCTCGGGGTGCAGAGGCCATCCGCAAGCTCAGCGTCAGAGCTGGGTCATGGGCCCCAGGGACCTCTCAGCAGTGTCCAGCACACCCCAGCCAGACAAAGCTTATTTATGTTTGTTTTCTCTTTCCGGTGGTTTCTGTCAGCACTGGTGATGGATGGGTACGTGTTGATGGATTTTTCAATCTGCTGCCCATAAAAAGATTGTATTTTGACTAGTTGAATGCTTTGTTGTAGAGTGTGCAATCCTGGTGTGATAATTACTGAATAAATATCTACAGCCCTGGAAGACTGAGAAGGACTGTGACTGCGAAGCCCTCGGGTGGCTGCGCCCATCCCCCAGGAGCCAGCAGCCACAGGAGTTAAGATTCGGGAGCCGCGGGCCAGCAGGGAGAGTGGCCTTGCCAGGTTATCAGAGCTCGTGCTGGCCCTGCACCGAGGGGCCCTGCACCGGGGAGCCCTCTCCCCCTCCCCGGGGCCAATGCCCGCCGCCCAGCTTCTGCCTGGAGAGGACAGACATTGCAGAGAAGTGCCAACGAGACACCCAGTGTTGTCAGTGTCCTCAGATCTGCTGGTGGAGGCTGTCATCCTCACCAGCCGTGAGGGGGCCCCTGTGTCTCAACACAGGGACGCGCAGCCAGCTCTGCGGTGGGAGCCGAGTCCTGAATAATGATCAAGCGCAGCCCCACCCAGCCCCTCGGGACCAAACCCCTGCCCAGGCCTGGCTGAAACACGAACGGCCCAGAGAGAGATGGTGCGCACACACACATGCACACACACACACATGTACACACAGACACATGCAGGCACACGTGTACCCAGATACCTACACACGTGCACAGAGACCCATGCACGTGGACACGTGCGCAGACACGTGTGCACACAGATACACATGCAGACACACGTACATAGATACCTATACACATGCACACAGACATACGTGCACACAGATACACATGCAGACACACACGTATACAGATATCTACATACGTGCACACACAAACACACATACCAGGTGGCCCACCTCAGGTCTGAGTTCCTGGGTGCCAGCTCATCCACTGGGCACAGGCCCTGGCTGGGGAGCCAAGGATTGGGGCCGCACCTAGGACACCTTCAGGCTCAGAGGGCTGAGCAGTGGCTGTTCCCTTGCAGCAGACCCTGAGGGACCAGATGGGAAAAGCTAATCTTGACGGGGAGGCCAGGCCCGTGGGCAGGCGCTGGGGGGCAGGCCCAGGGGAGCCTCCTTGATGGGCCTGAGCCCTGAGAGGACAGAGCAGGGGATGAGTTGGGGGCTCAGGCTGGGCGCGGGGGCCACACCGATGGTGCCAGAGTGTGGCCAGGGGCAAACCCAGCTGGACACGGGCTGGGCAGATGCTGAGGCTCGAGTCCAGCCTGTAGGGCCTGTGCACATCAGTAGCTCACTCATCCTCATGAGGAAACGTGGAGATCCCTGAGGAAAACCAAAGATGCTGAGGGTGGTACTCAGCTCTCCCGCGCTGCTCCCTGCCCAGCCCGGGGCTGAGCACTGCACACACAGTACACTGCTTAATCTTCACAACAACCTGAGAGGCAGGTCCACATTACTATCATCCTCATTTTGCAGAGGAGAAAACAGGCACAGAGAGGTTAGGAACTTTCCCAAGACCACACAACCATTAAGTGCTGGGCCAGGGTTCAAAGCCAGGCCATCGGATCTGATAATTTGTAAAATTATAAAATTACTGGATCCAGTCAATTTTTCAAAAATCACAGACGGGCTTTGCAAACAATACACTGCTCTCAAGAAGTGAAGGCTCCTGTCTTCCTGCGCTCAGAGCCCCTGGAAGTCCCCCAAGGCACGGATTCCTCCAAGCCTCCCTCTGGGCATCTTCCCATCTAAATGCCAGCAAAAAGCACAAATCGCTGGCCGTTTGTCTTCGGCTCATGAATGGGCCCAGAGCAGACTATGACTAAGGACAGAGACTGTGGGTCCAGCCCTGCCAGGAACTCTCCCGGCCACGTCTACACCATCCACCCAAAAGGACCCAGCACCTCAGCCCCACTCCCCACCCCCCGCCTCCAGCCACCCCCTCTCCCCGCCAGCCCTCCCCACCAACCGCCTGCAAGCCTGCCGATGGGTTTCCAGCACACTGCTGTGAATAATTTATCATTCTTTCACGAGCAAGGAGAGGATATATAAATATCCATCTGTATGGGCACAGCGAGCATGCATGCATGTGTGTGTGTGTACGCGTGTATGTCTTTAAACCTCATAAACTGTTCCTCTGATCTAATCCGGAATAAATTATCCCTAATGAAAGTGGTAAGTTTGCTTGCAGACAGCACTTTAAGTCCTATGATCTCCCCTAATAGCAAGACTGTTGGTGTGCAGGCTTCATCCATTATTATTTTGAGCGGGTTGCTCATGTTTTTAATGCAAAGGAAAATAAAGATCCATTTCTAAAAACACAGTGTACAAACAAGGGTCTGGGCATCCTGGAGGGCGTATATTAACCTCCCGTGGCTCTGTTCTGGGAGTTGTCTACACTGCAGTGCTGGGGGAGATGCTGGGGAGCAGGGTGCATTGAAGACACCTCTCCCGGGAGTTGCTGGTCCAGGCAGCTCTTGGCCTCTGCAGATCCTTCCTCTAGTGGCTGCTCCTTGCTCCTAACCCCGAACCTTCATGCTGATACCCAGGGTCTCCCCAGGAACCCCAACTCTTACATCGCAGATCAAAACTCCCCTGTCGGGTTTCCCATGCCCATGGAGCCCCACACCTGGTCACTTAGGTGGGGAAGGAGGTTCCATTTTGTGCCGCTTCACCAGAAGCCTCAGGAGACCCAACACCTCGAACCAACAGAGGGTCCCTGGACCAAGGCCACCGTATTAGTCAGGATGGGCCAGGCTGGGCTGAAGCATCAAGCAGCCCGGAAGTCTCGCAGCTCACCACCGGAGCTGACTTCCTGCCACCAGGTCTGCTGCAGCCAGTGGCTGTCAGGGCAGCTCCTCCCAAGCCGAGACTCAGAGACCCGTCTGTGCCCATCTGTGGCCCCATACCCCGGCACAGGCCTTCAAGGTCGCTGTGACAGGGGAGAGAGAAGGTGACTTGCCCCAGAGGCGACACGCATCACTTCTGCCCACAGCCCCGGCCAGCACCAGTCAGTGCCCCACCCTAACTGCAAGGGGATCCAGGAAATGCCTGGGAAAGGTGGACACGCCGCAGCACCTCTGCCCCGGCATGGCTGTTCAGGCGTGGAGCTCTGACGGGGGAAGACCCATGAGCCTCAGATTCATCCACAACTGCTGGAGATGAGCGAGGACCCCAAGGACCCAAGGACCTGCACAGCCGGGACGCGCTGCCGGTGAGACTCTCGTGACTGCCCTCTGAGGCCTCTCCACCCCCTGGCCTGGGCGGCAGGAGCCACCCAGGTCCCCGGCCTCTGTGCAGGCTCCAGGCTGCCTCCAGTGAGAAGCTTCCAAAAGGCAACCCAAACACGGTCGTTCCACGGGGCCCCAGAGTCATCAGGATGCAGGCCCTGCTCCTTGGCACACAGGGAGTGACCATGAGGGGCCTAGTCACCCCCAGATTGCTGCAGCCGCATGAGTGAACCCCAGAACCATGAGCCAAGTGGGAATGCTTTATGGCACAGAGTGTTGGCTAGTTAGCTACTCGGCGGAGGCTAATTGAGACCATGGGTTACAGTCTAACAGGCATGAAAACCAGCATTTAGAGGGCCCTCCTTGCTGCCTCATATTGCATCTCCTCCTCCCCCAAATTCTAGCTCTCTGTGACACCCTCGCTCCCCCAGGGCAGGGTCAGGCGCCTCCTCCATGCTCGCCCATCCCTGCAGCTACCACAGGCCATTGTCGACACCTGCCTGCTTGTCAGTCTCCCCCATAAGCAGAGAAAGGGCTCCAAGAGAAGGCCAGTCATGGATCCCCAGAGCTAGGGAGACGGGCACACAGTGGCTGCTCAGCAAGCACCTAAGGAACAAATGCATGGTGAGCGCAGAGCAGATCTGGGAGTCATCACAGCACATCCCCAGGGGAGGAGGAGCGGTGCCTGTGCCAGGGGGACACGTCCAGCAGGGCTGGCTCTTCTGAGGCCTCCCTCCTGGGCTTGTAGATGGCCATCTCCTCCCTGTGTCCTCACAGCTTCCCTCTGAGTGTGTTCGTGTCCTGATCTCCCCTTCTTTTAAGGACACCAGTCTTATTGGATTAGGACCCACCCTAATGACCTTATTTTAACTTAATCACCTCTTTAAAGGCCCTGTCTCCAAATACAGACACATTCTGAGGTCTGGGGGTTAGGGCTTCAACATATGAATTTTTGAGGGAACATAATTCAGAGCCCATGACAGCGCTCAATGAACGTCTACTGAATAGATGATGATGATGATGAGAAACAGTCTCCCTTTAGTGGACACTTAGTCTATAGCTGACTCAGGGGCTAAGCACCTCAAATACCTCCTTTAATTGTCTCACCAGGTCTTAAAGAGGGGCCACTAGCCTACTTTCCAGGTGAAGAAACCAAAGCTCAAACAGGATCAAGAACTTATCAAAGGTCACTAACCAGGAGCCAGAGCCAGGACAAACCCGGGCCTGTCCGACCCTGGTCCCAGGCTCTTATCCACCGTGCTAGAGTGCCCAACATGCTAGGACACCTCCACAAATAATAACCAAGCTCCCTGCCTACTACCGTGACCTGGCACCCTTCTCAGTCACTTATATCCCTCACACCGTTTAATGTAATCCTCACAACGATGGGGTGAGATGGGCATGTTCATTCCTTTTTCACAAAGGAGAAAATTAAGGCGAGAGAGATGAAGTAATCTGACTAACTGCTTAAAAGATGGATGGATGGATGGACAGATGATTGGATGGATGGATTGATGGATGGATGGATGGATGGGGATGAATGGATGGATGGGTGGATGGATCGATGGATGGATGGATAGATGGATGGATGGATGGATGGATGGATGGGTGGATGGATAGATGGATGGATGGATAGATGGATGGATGGATGGATGGATGGATGGATGGATGGATGGATGGGGATGGATGATTGGATGGGTGGATGGATGGATGGATGGATGGATGGATGGTGGATGGATGGATGGGTGGATGGATAGATGGATGGATGGATGGATGGATGGATGGATGGATGGATGGATGGATGGGGATGGATGATTGGATAGGTGGATGGATGGATGGATTGATGGATGGATGGATGGATGGATGGGGATGAATGGATGGATGGGTGGATGGATGGGGATGAATGGATGGATGGGTGGATGGATAGATGGATGGATGGATAGATGGATGGATGGATGGATGGATGGATGGATGGATGGATGGATGGGGATGGATGATTGGAAGGGTGGATGGATGGATGGATTGATGGATGGATGGATGGATGGGGATGAATGGATGGATGGGTGGATGGATAGATAGATGGATGGATGGATGGATGGATGGATGGATGGGGATGGATGATTGGATGGATGGATGGATTGATGGATAGATGGATGGGGATGGATGGATGGATGGATGGATGGATAGATAGATGGATGAATGGATGGATGGTGGATGGATGGATGGGTGGATGGATAGATAGATGGATGGATGGATGGATGGATGGATGGGTGGATGGATAGATAGATGGATGGATGGATGGATGGGGATGGATGATTAGATGGATGGATGGATGGATTGATGGATAGATGGATGGGGATGGATGGATGGATGGATGAATGGATAGATAGATGGATGAATGGATGGATGGTGGATGGATGGATGGGTGGATGGATAGATAGATGGATGGATGGATGGATGGGGATGGATGATTAGATGGATGGATGGATGGATTGATGGATAGATGGATGGGGATGGATGGATGGATGGATGGATAGATAGATGGATGGATGGATGGTGGATGGATGGGGATGGATGATTGGATGGATGGATGGATTGATGGATAGATGGATGGGGACGGATGGATGGATGGGGGGATGGATGGATGGATGGTGGATGTATGGATGGGGGGATTGATGGATGGATGGATGATTGGATGGGTGGATAGATGGATGGATAGTGCCCCATCAGGATCCGTATCCTAGTCACAGAGGATGGCAGGGCAGCCCTACTGAGGTGAAGCTGACAGCACCACTGACCAGATTGCTAATGTTCCTGGGTCAAGCTTCCTGGTTCAGCAGGTCTGCCCTGATAGGGCATCATTAACTATGATGTGATTATAAAGCAGCCAAAGATCAATCATTTCAATGAAATATGTAAATACCTGGGTAAGCACCAAGCTACAATTTAAGTTTCCTAGAAGAAAACAGCTCTTCCCTGGTCTCGAGGGAGTCCAGCTCTCCAGGCAAACAAGTGGAGCAATGAGACTGCCCAAGGGTCGTGCTTACCTGCCCGAGAGCTGGCACAGCCACTTACTGTGGTTGAGTCACAAGGTCATTTCCGTATAAGCAGAAGACATCTCCGAGCCTGGGGGGTGGACTAGCCTTGCCTATCTGTTAAAGGAGGCCTTCTGGATGCTTCAAATGGCTGCAAGTAACCAGGCTGAAATAAATGTCTATGAAAATGCAAGGTTGTCAGTGTGACAATGGCAGGAACTAGATCTGCCAGGTCCCCACCATGTCCCCAGCATCCAGAACAGTGCCTGGCCCAGGGTTGGCACCCACTAAATATTTGCTGACCGGATGAGAGAAGAACAACCAGCTCCCTCCTTCCTGCTTCACCACCTGGGAGTCCCGCCTTCTCAGGCTCCCACCGTGGTATGCTGGGGTGATGGGTTTACTGGATCGTCTCCCCTCTGTAGAGAGTGAGTTGCACAACAGATCAGAACCCTCTTCAGTGTTATTCCCCAGAGAGACAGGGACAATAAAGAGCCCTGAGTGGCTGCTTGTAGGGCATGAATCTGAGATCTTACACCTGGTCCTACACCCAGACTCAGGAAAAGAATGAGCAGCGAATTACCAATATTGGACATGGCCAATAAACGGGCGGGGCAGCCACTTGTTTGTTATCTTTGCCACAGTAATTGGGCTGTATTCCGGGTTCAATGAAGATTAGAATAAATGAATGAGTGTGTGACCATGTTTGACTTCAGACCTTTCCTTTATTCGTGCAAGCGACTACAGCTCTTCGCTTCGTCAGGAAGTTTCCTCCAGCCTTTCAGAGCTAGTGCGGGAGGGAATTCCCCTCTTCCAGGAGAAACCCGAGCATGGTCCATCAGTGCTGATGGGGGACAGCAGGGTGGCCTGAGACCACCTGTCCGCCTCCCCCCCGCCATCCCTGGGCTCCACCCTCTTCCAGCCGCGGCAGTCAGCAGCCCTGGTGAGGACCTAGGACTGGGCCAAGCACGGGGCCAGGGATAGAGGCAGGGATGCTGGGAGGGCGTGGAAGTCTTCAAGAAGCTGTTTCTCTAGAAAGTGTGTGAATGTCCATTCGCTGAGCCCACAGCACGTACCACCCCGTTTCACAGAGGAACCTAGTCAGAGACACAGCTTTCAGTAAACATCAGTGGACTAAAAACATATTCATGGATCCTGTACTTTCCTTCAGGGAACTCACACGTATTTTAATTACGTGGTAACTGTGGGGTTGTGTAATTTATGTCCCCCCCGCTGGACCGAAAAAGCCAAGAGGGCCTTTACTTGCCTCCTCTCTGACTTCCTCCCCCAGCAGCTGGCTCAACCTGGCACTTAATAAATATATGATGCTCAAGGAATTAGAGGATGAACATGTGGATGAATTTTGTAAAATTCATCACCAGAATGTGAGACCCTCAAGGGCAAAAACGGGGTATTTTCCATCTCAAAATCACCAAAGTTTGATTTAAAACTTGACACTGGATAAATGTTTAGATTCTGAATTTAAATTGTAAATTTAACTGACAATCCTCTTAAAGGAAGGGAAGAAAATAATATTTCAGAAACATTTTGTCACTGAAAAAAATTAAGAAAAACAAATGTTTTTAAACAAAGCCGAGAGCCCTGGGGAAGCAGCTGAGGAGACATCTGGAAAGGAGGGATTTCGTAATTCATGTGCTAAAGAGCAGACTCCCCGCTCCCTCCAGGTCCTCGTGTTTAATTAAATGTGGTGAGAGGTCAGCATATACTCACTGAAGCCTCTCGCGGCCTCCACACTCTCGAAACCGGGGAACCCTCAGTTCAAGGCTCCGTGGAGCCTAACACGTCTGTAAATGGGAGACGGTCCAGAACGAAGTCATGTTCTGGAAGGACCCTCAGGCTAGAGGGGAGACGCTATCAGGGACGATTTCCTGAGCAGTGACATGAGCCCGTGTAGATGGAGAGCCGGCCTCTCAGGGTGGACACCGCCTAACAGTGTCCCTGTGTGAGCCCCTCCAGTTCCACACTGTGTGCGTGTGTGCAGGTGTACATGTGTGTGCATGCACGGGCACGGGGTGCATATACACACATGGGGCATATGTGTGCGTGTGCACATGTGTACATATGGGAGGAATGTGTGTGTGCATGTGGAAGCATGTGCACGTGGGTGTGGTTTTGCATGTGTACGTGTGTGCATGCATGAGGTGCATATGTGCACGTGGGCACATGTGTGCATGTCCACGTGTGTGCGTGTAGGAGGAACGTGTGTGCACATGGATGCATTGCACACGGGTGTGGTTGGGAGTGTGTGTACATGTGTGTGCATATACAGGCATGGGGTGCATATGTGTGGGGGCACATGTGTGTGCATGTGTGTACATGTAGAAGGAACATGTGTGTGGTTGGGCATGTGTACATGGGTATGCATGCATGACCATGGGGTGCATGTGTGTACATGGGGGTGCATGTGCACATGTGTACATGTAGGAGGAACATTATGTGCACGAGGATGCGTGTGCACACGGATGTGGTTGGGCGTGTGTACATCCACGTGCATGTGTGAGTGTGTACATGTGTGTGCCCATTCCAAACCCCGGCCGGAGCAGACCTTCTCACTCACATCACAAAGACAGAGCTGTACCCCGCTTTAGAGGGGAAGACTGGCCCAGGGGAGGGTTCATCCAGAGAAGCAGCTGAAAAGCAGGATGGACAGATCTCTAAGGGGCAGTTTGGATGGGAAGGCAGAGAGCAGGTTCCTGAACTTCTGGCATCAGTGAGGAGACAGAGCGGCCCCTGCCCCCTGCACACTACACTGGGTGGCAGCCACCAGGATGGTTGACAGCAGGCTCTTGTCACGTGTCCAACCTTTCTCCTCAACAGCAAGCCCCTTCTGGCCCCACCCTTCCCGGGTCCCCACAGCACCCCAGCACCAGTTCCCTCCCTCAGGCCTCAGGGTCACCTTCAGCAGGGAGGGGCACGAGAAATGCAGGGCAGGGGCAAGGAATTCTACCCCAAGATCAGCAATTCTGCCCGATGGAGAGCAGTGAAAGTGCCCCACCACCACCCCCCCATCCCGATACCCCCCATCACACGCCCACTGAGGGCAGGTACAGTGGCCGCCAATCCATCGTCCACCAGACCAGGGTCTGAGAGAGGACCGTCACAGGGAATGGTCAGGCCAGGCCCAAGGGTGACGGCATTGAGGAGGGCCTCAACTGACCCCCCGCCTACCCCTCGCCCCACAACGGGGAGGGCAGGATCCAGCCTGTCACCATGGTGACCCAGCACCAGGCACAATCCGGCACACCCTCGAAAGGTGCCAGGGGCCGAGGCCAGAGCCAGATGTGGGTGCTGGGTAGGGGCTAGGCAAGGGAGGCCACAACTGGCTCCCGATCTCCACCCTGGTCAGTAGCATGAACCAGACAGCCGGACTCCGTCTGAGGGTCATGGCCAGGCTGCCAGGCACACAGCGGGGGCTGGACTGTTCTGGGCTCTGGGACCCTGCAGCAACACAGCCTCGATGGGCTGGGGGCTCCCCGAGCTCCAGGCATGCCCCTCAGGAGCTTGTTGTCGCTGATGTGCTGTGTGATGCTCCCAGGGAAGGAGCGGGAGATGCTGAGGTCTGAGGCCCCTGAAACAGCCATCCCCAGCTGCAGGAGGACGCACCCTCCCTGGGCTGAAAGTCATCAGCTCCCCCACCAGGGGCAGTCGCTTCATGCCTCCCAGGGCTGCGGTGGCGTTAAATGAGGCCTGTCCGGGGCCAGCGGAGCAGGGTCCAACCACACAGCGTGTGGTCAGCAAACAGCGGCTGCTGCAGAAGGGTCCTGGCCGCTACTTCCGCTCCATGCTCCAAAAACCACGTTCCTGCAAGAACAAGACATGATGATCTCGGGCACGGGTTTGTGACCTTGGCCTCACCTGCTCACTCGGTGAGCACGCCTCAGGCCCCCTGTATGCAGCAGGCTTTGTGGGGGCTGGGGCTGGAGGGGAGAAGGCGCGGGACCTCGAGGAGCTCGTGGTCCAGCGGGAAGATGTCCAAGGGCCCCACGTTCCTGCAGCTCAGCCGTCAGAGCTCCCTGGGTGTCGGGGCCCCCCTGGGAGCGCCGGTCACAGGGGCTTCCAGGAGGGCTGTGGCCTGGGGCTGGAGGATGAGTCAGAGCTGGACAGGAGGCAAAAGTGGGGAACGTCCAGGACAGAGGCTGCAGCCACAAGAGGGAAAGGCCCACGTGGGGAACTAAGTCACCAGGGACACAGACTCAACTCAGAGAGGGCCCTCTCTGGGCCTCCTCATCCAGAACCTTCTATGCCTGTAAGGCCAACAACTTCCAGCCCCGTGTCCACACCACCAGGGAGGGGACACGCAAAGGAAAAATGGAAACAAACACACAGCCCTCCAAGCCTGGGGTGGAAGTGTGGTCAACCCACGCAGGCGTCTTGCCTCTCTCTGCTCACAATCCCGCGGCAGGGACCACGGGAATCTGAAGGTCCTCCCCCTGCCGGCCTTTCCCAGCTGGGCCGCCACCATGCACAAAGCCATTGACATCATGTCTCAACAGACAGCAGCCCCTGGAGAAATGCAGTGCGCCACCTGCCCAGCTGTACATGGAAGCCCTGCGATCAGCTCTGTCCCAGCCCCTGCAGCAAACTGGGGTCTGAGAAGCCTCCCACCAGCCCCCCACCCACCTCAAATCCGAGCAGCTCTAGGCACCGTCCCTAACCTCCGAAGATGCTGTGCATGATCGGCAAGCTCACAAACACAGGAACACACCTTGCCCACCACAGTGGCGTTTATAATAGTTAAAACTGAAAACAACCTAATTTTCAACAACAGAAGAGTGGTTATGCGAGTAGTGGTGCCAACTTGTGACAGATTATCATGATGCCGTTAATACTGCACGTGTCCCAACGTGGACACCGACAGATGTTCACTGCAGACTAGATGGGGAGAGAGGCAGGCTGTGGAAGTGTGCGTAGCATAATTTTTGGAAAAATACACATTAAAGTTTATAAAGTACATAGAAAAAGTCCAGAAGTCTCTATGCCAAACCTGTCATGGGGCTATTTCCGGGCAGTGGGATTCGAGATGACTTCCCTTCCTTTTTTGCTTCACTCACCTGCAGGTTCTCGTGTTTCTGTGACGGGCATGGATTGCTTGAGCTACTTTTTAAGATTCCAGAAGTAACCATCAATTGTAAAAGAGACCGCCTGGAACGTCTGAGAAGCGCAGGCAGGTGGGGGCACGGGGCTCAAGGTCCAGGCGTGCTGGCCAGGGGCCAGGCGGTGCAGAGCCCCTGCCACACGCTTCCTCGGGGAGCCTCGCCTAGGCGAGGTCCATCACATCTTCACAGGGAGGACAAAGTGCTGCCCAGGGCCACAGGCCAGCAGAAGGCAGGGGCCGGACCCAGCCCGCTGTCGCTCCAGCCTGAGCCCTAGTCCTCGCCTGAGACCTGGCCATGGCAGGTCCCCAGGAGGCTCTAGAAGCTGGGGGACAGCCCCAGGAGTGAGGAGTAAAGACGGGGGGTGGGGTCCAGCACACTGCTTCCCAGACACGCTCGCCCGCAGCGGAGGCCTGCCTGAGTCACCACGCCGGCCACCGGGCAGGGATGGCCAAAACTAAACTAGCCAACCCTTGGTCTTGCGGGGGGAGGGGGTTCGTCTGAATGCCACCCGCTCTGTGTGAGATCCAGGGCCCCTGACAGATGCACTCACACCCTCACGGCTGCACGGGAGCGGAGAGTGCAACCTCACACCAGGAGCTCCCAGGATGACACAGGCCTTGATCTTCTCCTGTCCAGAAGACGGGGCATTCTCACACACAGGCGCCCAGGGCCTTCCCCAGGGTGGACCAGCCACCGGGTAGATACCCTACAATAGGCAAGTAGCTCTTTTGCCCCAAAAGGAAAATGAAGGACTGAGAAGGGCGAATTCATCTGGGTGCTGCTTAAAGAGAAATAACTGCTCCATCTGGGTTTTAATGACAGAGCCCTGCAGGGCGCTGAGTTCTGTTTTCCTCCATTGCTTCCAGAACAAGCTCTCAGCCGTCCCCCATTCCTCCCACAGCTGCGTCCCTGTTCTCTCCTGGACCTTCTCTGTGGTTTCCATCCTGGCAACTCAAAGCAAACCAGAGGCGCTGGATTTCAACATTCCATTAAAATGTCAATGGATGTCGTGTGAGCCCAGGAATTTCACATCTGCAGAAACCTTTGCCTCCGTTCTGGTCCAAAAAAATAAAAAGCCTGTTCACTGTGGCTCTGTAATGCAAACACTGTAAATTCCAAAGATTAAAGAGAACCACCCTGGCAAGCCCCCTGCCCCGTGTGGCTAGCCATCAGGCCTCTGATTACATTTCCTGTTTGTAACTGGCAAATAAAATATTTGGACAGCATAAGCCGAATGTTCCAGGCACAGCCCGGCCCACAGCTGCACTGCCCCCAAACAGGAAGGCAGGAAGACAAAAAATTAAAATAAAATAAAAGCCAGATAAATGTGGATGCATTGTTTTAAAAATTCATAAACACTAACCTCCCATGCAATTTATTTTGGTTTAAGTAGTGAAAAGACCCATCCAACTTCCTGAAGAGATGCCATTTAAGTATGAATTTTCGAGAAATCCCGTTTAATGGTTTCCCAGTATGTGCGGGGTGTCCCAGCAGGTTCCTGGAGTGGGGGATTCCCAAAGTCCCTGCAGAATCTGACAACAGACAGTGGGGACAGCCAGCATGCACGGTGCAGGCGCTGGGACCCAGCACAAGCCTGAGCTCCGCCTTCCACAGCCAGCTCTGGACATCAGCTCTGCCAGCGACTGTGGGCAAGCCCCACAAACACCCGGGCCACAGCTTCGCCCTCTGTGACGAGGGGGTGATCAGCAGGAAGCAAGTTCGGGGTTGGGGGGGCTTGACAGCACCCACACAGGCGTCGCACGAGGCCCAGGGCCCACGCAGAGGGGGCTTCCTTACCATGTGACCCCGAGAAGGGGATGCTGTGCTTTGCACTGAGGCCAAATCGACCGTCCAAACTGGGTACCGTGTTGCTGCAGTGGTGGAAGTTCCTTCCTGTTATGCAAAGAGTAGAGCCAGGTGCGGGCACCAGAGGGAGAGACGCGGGACCCCGGCCACTGCCCCATCGGAGCTACACGGAGGGTGCAGGGGTCGACCTCGGGTGGCGCAGGCGACAGGTGCTCTGCAAACTGACAAGCCAGCTCTGAGGCCACGTTTGTCAGAGCAAAAGCCAGTTCCCAGGAGACGTGTGGAAGTGCTGTCGCCCCACAGTCACTAATGGAGGTCAGTTAGCCGTTGGCAGGAGAAACTTTTATAAACTGAATTTGGGATGGAAGGGCTCAGTCACTGCGGAAGGCTCCGGAAGGCAGCTGCTGGCTGCTGGCAGGTGTGTGAGGGGCGAGAGAGGCAGCAAGAGGCCCAGGACCCAGGCATCTACTGGCACTTATGGGTCCAGGCGCAGCCAGCCAGCCCAGGGGGCCCGGTGGAGAAGGACACCCAGATGGATGGCAGGTGAGTGGGACGGAGGTGTGCAGGGGCCTGGCAGGGACGCCCAGCTGTGGTCCATTATGAAGTCCCTCACTCTGTCCAGACTTGTCCATCCACACCGTTCCCAGCGCACCTGCGCCGAGGGTTTCAGGGAAGGTGTGCATTGGAGTCCAGGTGCAGCTGCAGGGCGGGGACCCCCGCTGCTCACTCGTTGGTGGGCTGATTCCCTCAGCCAGGGCTCAGAGAAGTGCCAGGGGCCATGTTCTGGCCCCGGGTGCCTCCATTTATCCTCTGTCAAACGGGATAACCCAAGGCCCGCCCCCTGGGCTGACTTGTGGACATCACTCCAGCCACTCGGTAGTGACAGGCGTCACCACATTCCTGGTACCCTTCCTCTCCTCCTTCCCACGTGGCACAGGCGGCGAGCTCAGAACCTGGGGCAGGCGGTCAGCATTCTCCCAGCATCCCTGAGGAAGCTTTGGATCCACAGAAGGGGGCGACCCCAGCGCCCGACGGAGCCGAGGACAGCCTGGGACCTGGGTTCCCCTGTGCTGTTGGGGGCAACAGCCCCTTGTCACGCTCCTTAGGTAGGGTCCCCTCAAGCCCTGACAGCGTCTTTGCGAAAATCAGAAGGGGCCCATCCTCCAGCACCAGGGCTCCCCCAGGCGAGGGCAGGGGCCGGATCTCAGGCTCCCCCGCCCCTTGGCAGCACCCTGTGGGCCATGCCATCCCCACTGTGCCTGATGGGTCTGTCCACCCTGTCCCCGCCCAGGAACAGCTGCCCAGCCATGGCTCTGGAAAGCCAACAAGCGTGACCGCCACCCAGTCACTTGGAGGATGGCATTGGCCAAAGCCTGGTCTACAGCCACTCACCAGCAGGTTTGCAGACACCCCAGCCTTGGGTCTCCAGGTGGACACAGGATCGGGCTCACCTTGTGAAGAAGTCCCTGCCTCCAGCTCCCTGGCCCCTCACCAGAGACAGCCAAGGCCTGCGTTTTCACCAAGAAGTGGCTTGCGGGGCACTGGTGGGCCCAGGAGAAGGGGGTGTGGGAGAATCTGGGTGCTCACTGAGCCCAGGCTCCAACACTCGCCTCCACCCACAGGGAGGCTCTATGTGGGAGCCCCCTGTCTGGGCCAGGACAAATAGACCTCTAGACCTCACGGGTCTCGCCCTGTGGGATTCTGTGCCAGCTGCCAGCCGAGTGCGGAGAGCAGGTCCGGCTGGTTCCTGCCTGCAGGCAGTGGAGGTCCCACCCTCCCAGGCTTCATTCTGCTGCCACGGAGAGGCCAGGCGCCGGAGAGGGCAGCCAGGTGAGAACTGCGGTAAGGAGCCCCTCAAAAGCCAGCGCCAGCCTGGGTCTCGTCCTGTGTCGACCCTCATGTAGATGACGGAGCTTCCCGACCACAGGCTGCGCCCTGTGAGCCTCTTCCCTTCCCGACCCCCTGAGCAAGGTGCCGAGGGGGCACCTGGGCTCTACCAGGGGCTTCTCTCAGGCCTCAGTGTCCTCCCCGGTGGGGTGGGGCCCTCAGGCAGCCCCGCGCAGGTGTCAGATTCCTTCCCGAGGCTGCTGCCAGGGGCTCAGTGATTGTGGAGGAGTTGTCACTGTGTGTCACTTTACAGTTTATGTCACTTTACAGTTTACAGAGAGGACTCTTCCCCAGGGTCTTCTCCAGGGCCTGGGTAGGGGCCTCAGCACCCCTGGGAGGCCGGCTGGATGGGTCTTTACAGATGAGTAAACCGAGTCTCAGAGAGGTCACAGGGCGAGGACGAGGACAAGGCCCAGACAAGTCTTGGTCGCCTCAGAGGCCAGCGCACACCGCAGGGCCTGGCTTGGCCCGGGCCGGAGCGAGTGCCTCGCACCCCCACAGCCCCCCACACACAGAGACACACTCTCGCACACGCACAGATGCACACGCACCCAAACATTCGCACACATGTGCACACGTCCTAGGTCCACGGAGGGGGAAAGGGGCTTCCTGGTCAGAGCTGTGTTTCTCCCATCATGGGGGGAAGAAATCTGTGCTCGGGGTTCCCAGAGCCCAGCGAGTTCACGCCCCTGGGAGGGGGGTTCTGTCCCCATCACTGTGCTGAGGCCCTGGGCCCTGGGAGACCCAGACCTCCCTCAGCCTTCCCGGGGAATCAGGACAGCAAGACACAGGCGGCATGCAGCGCCATCTAGCGGGCGTGGCGGGGGCTGCACAGGTGGGTGGGGTGGCCTCCGAGGTCCCCCCAGGAGGACGGCCAGACTCTTCACTCTTCCGGCCTGCACGGGAGGCGCCCACAGGTGGGGACCCAGCAGGATGCACCGAGAAGTGGGGTGAAGCAGCAGACCGCCGGGGCCCGGAGCGCCCAGCGCCCACTTCTGCCTGCTCGTGGACCTCCAACACAAAAGAATGTAAGGGTTGAGTTCTAAGGAGCCACAGACAGCCCTGCTCACGCGGCGGCAGCTGAGTGTTGAAAGGATGGATTTGGGACTTTTTCTCACTATTTTTAAAGATCTTTTAAAAGTCCCTAGCAACAACCCTGGGAGCCAGCGCTGGGCAGGTGACACGTGTTTAGGTGCCTCGAGGTCCCTGTCCCCACCCTCGGCCCTGCCGGGACATGCCACCCTGGTCATGTGGGGAGGAGGCTCTCCACCCGGGGGCTGCAGGGCTGTGGGCGGCAGGGGTCCTCTGAGCCGTCTGAGCTTGGGGGGAACGTCTGTCTTCACCCCGAGACTCCAGGCCTGCCTGTCCAGCACCTTTCTCACCACACTGGTGGCCACAGAGTGCGGTTCTGTGGCACCTCAGGGTGGTGGGTCCCTCACCAGTACCCCCACCTCACAGGGGCAGGACAGCCCCCACCGACCGGGACCCTCTCCTTGTGTAAACCTGAGTTTGCCATTTGGATATCATTGCTGGGATCTCAAATTTGAGCAGCCCAGCAATTAGTGGGGACCTCAGAGATATTGGAGGAAGCCAGCATTGCATGGACATCGGTGGGCTTGGCAAGCAAGACGTGGAGGGGACAGGCTCATCGTCTCCGCTGTCAGACGTTAAACCTGCCGTTCGTGCTGGAGGAGACAAGATGTAACACCATCGGACCTGAGAGACAGCTGTCAGGCGAGCACCCACCTGGCTTTCAGCTTCCCTTATTGTCTGGCGCTCCCATATGGGGCTGGGCAGGGCTGGGTGGCCTTTCAGGGAGAGAAGGTTCAAGGCTGCTCCCTTTCTTTTTGCATCACGTCTGCCAGGGCCACACCTGACAGGCTACAGTACCTCATTTACTTGCTTTGGAACAAACGGATCAGAGACTGGGGCCTCCACTCTGAACCAGCGTCTCCCAGCCCTGGTCCTGGGAAGGACGGGGGCTTGACAGGGGCTCATTGGTTCCTTTGGAAGACGTAGGCGTGAGGGCCTGCACGTGTGTGTGTATGCTTGTGTGTGCTTTTGTGTGTGAGTGCACTCATGCATGTTCACATATGTATTTTGAGTGTGCATTTGTGCACATGTGCCTGTATGTGACTATGAACGTGTGTTGCATATGTGTGCCTCTGTGTGCATCGTGCATGTGTGTGTGTACGCTGCTCATGCATGTGAGTGTCTGAGCAGCTCCAAGTGGAGGCCCACCACCCCACACGGGGGGCTTGAGCCTGTGAGGTCCAGACTGCTGCCCTTCCGCCTCCTCGACTGCAGCCCCAGCCCAACCCTCATCCTGAGCAGGACACGCACCCCCGAGGAATTTCCCACCCACAGACCCGCCTATGGAACCCATGCTGGCCCTGCCCACTGCGGGGGACCCCACCCAGCACCCCCTGCCTCTGGGCAGCAGCAGGAGGGCCCCTGGTGGCGTGGGCGTCCGGCAGCAGAGAACCAATGACGGTTTGTGCGGAAAGCGAGTTTGGCCACCTTCTCCAGAAACTTGCGATTCCTCACGGCCCTCTCAACATGGCTCTTCCCACAGGCTTCAAACACTTTCCCGTTTCTGCCACGAAAGGAAACATTCTCCTCTCCCTCATCCCCTTCAGCCACCTCCGCCCTTCTCTCCTGGGCGTGACCAGGTGACCTGGCACCGCAGGGGACGCTGCGGGTTCTGCTCCGTGGCTCGCATTGTCTGCATCGTGGGCTGTCTTGTTCCTCACTGAGCTGTCGCAAGAGGAGGTCCCACTCACGCTGCTCTGCAGCACCGAGACCCTGCAAACACAGCTATTTCCAGCTTTCGTCAGGGCCAACCACTCCGGCAGCCGCTGGTGGGGACGTTTCCCGGATGTCAGCCCCACCGGAGATGGACTTTGCCCCCTGTATCGGTGCCAGGGTGCCTGGTCTGCTCTTTCACTACAACTGGGCTTCTTACACAAATGATAAGTTTGAAAAGGATTAAAGCTGGTATTCTAGAACATGCCCTTCCCTGATTGTGTAAATAAAACTCTAGAATGACAAAAAAAAAATCAGAAGAATTGGTGGCACCCACTGTCTCGTTTCTCACCTCCCACTAGCTCCTCCGCCCACTCCAATCTGGCTTCCAGACCCAACGGGTTTCCACCCCCTGCAGCCCTGCCCTCCCCCGGCTCCCCGGACCTCCTCAGCCAGGGACACACCTCACCCCACGCCTCCACGGCCCCAGGACAACCACTGGTCACTCCCTGCTCTCTGGGCTTGGCTGAGGTCCCCAGGTGGTGGTCCTTGTACCTCTCTGGCCCCTCACTGCCCCCTCGGCGTCCCACCATGCCTGGCTTCAGTCCCCACCTGCCGTAAGCAGAGAGCTCTGCTCAGGCCTCTCGTGCAGGCTCCAGACCCGTAGATCTGCCTCCTCCTCCTCCCACAGACCCCACAGGTCCAGATGCCACCCTCCCTCTCACAGCCATCCATCATCGAGGCCATGTGTCCTCCTCCCCAAGTCCCGCATCTCCGTCAGTCCAGCTGCCACCTCTCTTGGCTCCTGTCGTCCCTGCCCTTTCCACCTTGCCCCCTCCAATGTACCCCCCTACAGAGAGATCTCATCTGCACCCCACAAACCTTACGTGCCACTCTCCTGCTAGAATCCCTCAATGGCTGCCCCTCTTCCGAGGACACAGCCTGTCCCCTGCTGGACCCCACCCAGCCTCACCTTTGCTCTTGGCAGCTCAGCGCCCAGGGGTCCTTTATGCCCCACAATGGCCATACTCCCACCATCAGACTCGGCTCACGACAGCCCCTCTGCCGGGAGTTCTTAGCCTTCCCCAGTTAGAGCATCTCCTCCTTCAGATCTCAGCTGCAGTCACTCCCTAGAAGGTGCTCCCGACTCCTGGAATCAGCGGGATGCTCCTGGGATGTGGGGTTGGGGGTCACGTCCGTCACCCCATGGCCTGCAGGGCCCCTCGGGCAGTGACAGTGCCCCGCGTGCTCACTGGTGTGTCCCAGCCCCAGCTCTGCAGACACCCTCTACCTGGTGAATGAACACCCGCCTCCTGGGCCAGGCCTGCAGAGACGCACGGGGCTCTCCTCTCACTCTCCCACGGGAAGTGGCTGGGGGGCTATCTGGGGACAGGTGCTTCAGGACATGAAACAGGACAGCTGAGCTCCTGCAGTGGGCCAGGAACGTGCTGGATGCTTCCATGATGACTTGCTCATTTCAGCTCTGAAGAATTCGGACTCAGTAATCCAGCCAAGAGCTTTGCCGTCAGGAACATCTCCCGTCCACAATTCCCCAGCACCCCGGCCCCTGAGGATCCCCTTGATCCCTCCTACAGAAAAAGGGGAGGGGGAGACGAGCCTGGGTCCTGCCTGGGCCTCTTTGCCTCCCCTCTGCCTGGACGCTCTCCCCCCGACCTCAGCGTGGCGGCACCCTGCTATTCAGGTCTCAATTCAAACAGCCCTCTTGGTGAAGGCAAGGGACCCCACAATCAGAATAAGAGCCCCCCAGCAAACTTGGCGGGTCTTATTGTCTTGTCTTTCACCACCTCAAATTGTCTTCTCCTTTTGTTTATCTGTTTATTCCTTATCACCCCTCCCCCTGCACTGGGGTTCTCTGCTCCATGCGGGCAGGGATTTTGGGTCCTGCACCCAACAGGCCCTCAATGAATGTTTGTTGAATGATTAAAGGAAAGACTGAAGGGTCTTCAGACTGAGGAGGCCCAAGGATGAGTCTCCCCTGGGCTTGGTGAGTTTGAGACGGGGCAGCGTGGGAGTGAACCCCTGGAATCTCCGTGCCTTCCCCGAGCGCGGCCAGAGCCAGCTGATTGAGTCTCCAGCAAGGACGGAGCCGGGGTTCCAGTGGGTGACCTCCCTCCCTGACCCCACTGCACCGGCCCCCAGCCCAGAGCCTCAGACTGCCCACGGTGGGGCAGCATCATCCAAAACGACCCTCACCAGAAAGGCTCACCAGGGAGATGTAATAAGGGTGCTGCTGGTGGGGACACAGGCTGGGCCCACTCAGACCCCTTACTGCCAGTCCCTGAGCTGAAAACCACAGATGGGGAAACTGAGGCCTGGCCCCCCAGTCGGGACAGGGCACAGGGTTCGGGTGCCCTTTAGGGCCCAAGACAAGCCCCTTGCTCCCACCCAGAGGGCCCGGCGCCAGGCAGCACTTCTGCTGGTTTCCAACTCCACTCCTCCCCATCCCGCTCACCGCCTCCCAGTAGGGCTCAGTCTACAAGTTATTACACCCTCCTGGGTCCATCCGCCCGCCGCCAGCCCGGACTCTGACTGAGTCTCTGTCTCACTGCAGCCAGGCCTTGGTGGCCACAGGCAGGAATAGGCAGGGGAGGCTGGGGAGGCAGGGGAGGCAGGGGAGGCTGGGGAGGCTGGGGAGGCTGGGGGAGGCAGGGGAGGCAGGGGAGGCTGGGGAGGCAGGGAGAGGCTGGGGAGGCAGGGGAGGCAGGAGGAGGCAGGGGAGGCTGGGGAGGCTGGGGAGGCTGGGGGAGGCAGGGGAGGCAGGGGAGGCTGGGGAGGCTGGGGGAGGCAGGGGAGGCTGGGGAGGCTGGGGAGGCTGGGGAGGCTGGGGAGGCAGGGGAGGCAGGGGAGGCTGGGGAGGCAGGGGAGGCTGGGGAGGCAGGGGAGGCTGGGGAGGCAGGAGGAGGCTGGGGAGGCTGGGGAGGCTGGGGAGGCGGGGGAGGCTGGGGAGGCGGGGGAGGCTGGGGAGGCAGGGGAGGCTGGGGAGGCTGGGGAGGCTGGGGAGGCTGGGGAGGCTGGGGAGGCTGGGGAGGCGGGGGAGGCTGGGGAGGCAGGGGAGGCAGGGGAGGCAGGGGAGGCTGGGGAGGCAGGGGAGGCTGGGGAGGCAGGGGAGGCTGGGGAGGCAGGAGGAGGCTGGGGAGGCTGGGGAGGCTGGGGAGGCGGGGGAGGCTGGGGAGGCAGGGGAGGCTGGGGAGGCAGGGGAGGCTGGGGAGGCAGGAGGAGGCTGGGGAGGCTGGGGAGGCTGGGGAGGCGGGGGAGGCTGGGGAGGCTGGGGAGGCTGGGGAGGCGGGGGAGGCGGGGGAGGCTGGGGAGGCGGGGGAGGCTGGGGAGGCGGGGGAGGCAGGGGAGGCTGGGGAGGCAGGGGAGGCTGGGGAGGCTGGGGAGGCAGGGGAGGCTGGGGAGGCAGGGGAGGCTGGGGAGGCAGGAGGAGGCTGGGGAGGCTGGGGAGGCTGGGGAGGCAGGGGAGGCTGGGGAGGCAGGGGAGGCTGGGGAGGCAGGAGGAGGCTGGGGAGGCTGGGGAGGCTGGGGAGGCGGGGGAGGCTGGGGAGGCGGGGGAGGCTGGGGAGGCTGGGGAGGCTGGGGAGGCTGGGGAGGCAGGGGAGGCTGGGGAGGCAGGGGAGGCTGGGGAGGCTGGGGAGGCAGGGGAGGCTGGGGAGGCAGGGGAGGCTGGGGAGGCTGGGGAGGCAGGGGAGGCTGGGGAGGCTGGGGAGGCAGGGAGAGGCTGGGGAGGCGGGGGAGGCTGGGGAGGCAGGGGAGGCTGGGGAGGCAGGGGAGGCTGGGGAGGCTGGGGAGGCAGGGAGAGGCTGGGGAGGCAGGGGAGGCTGGGGGAGGCAGGGGAGGCAGGGGAGGCTGGGGAGGCAGGGGAGGCTGGGGAGGCTGGGGAGGCTGGGGAGGCAGGGGAGGCTGGGGAGGCTGGGGGAGGCAGGGGAGGCAGGGGGAGGCTGGGGAGGCAGGGGGAGGCTGGGGAGGCAGGGGGAGGCAGGGGAGGCTGGGGAGGCTGGGGAGGCTGGGGAGGCTGGGGGAGGCAGGGGAGGCTGGGGAGGCAGGGGAGGCTGGGGAGGCAAGAGGAGGCTGGGGCGGCTGGGGAGGCAGGGGGAGGCAGGGAGAGGCTGGGGAGGCGGGGGAGGCTGGGGAGGCAGGGAGAGGCTGGGGAGGCGGGGGAGGCTGGGGAGGCAGGGGAGGCTGGGGAGGCAGGAGGAGGCTGGGGAGGCAGGGGGAGGCTGGGGAGGCAGGGAGAGGCTGGGGAGGCAGGGGAGGCTGGGGAGGCAGGGGAGGCTGGGGAGGCTGGGGAGGCAGGGAGAGGCTGGGGAGGCAGGGGAGGCTGGGGAGGCAGGGAGAGGCTGGGGAGGCAGGGGAGGCTGGGGGAGGCAGGGGAGGCAGGGGAGGCTGGGGAGGCAGGGGAGGCTGGGGAGGCAGGAGAAGGCAGGGGAGGCAGGGGGAGGCCTGTCTTGTGCCCTCTTCTCTTGGTGGCCCCCACGTGGAACCACCCAGTAATATTCCAGGGAGACCCTTTGGCGGAGGCCCCAGAGCTGCCCCGTTGGTGTGAGTGACCCCCAAGCACAGTGGGCCCCAAGTCCGGCCTCCAGGCAGCACTGGGGAGCCCCCAGCCCCTGGAGCCTGTGGAAGGAGATGCTGCTGGGTCACAAAGGCTGCTGTCGTTCATGGACCCTCCCCGGAGCCGGAGGCTGAGAACTCACTGGGCTGCGAGGGACCCGGGAGCCCTGAGCGGGGCCTGGAGAGAGCTGGAAGGAAGGCCGTAGGCCTTCCCCAGTCTCTGGCTCAGAGGTTCCCCGGTGGCCTTCAGTCCCGTGCCCAGCTGGCTGTGAGGACGTGTCTCTGCTAGTCTAACCTCACTCTCTCTTGCTGCAGAGATCCCAGGAGGCCCTCAGTGCTGCGCTTCTCAAACCCAGTGTGCACACGGCTCAGTTGTCAAAATGCATTTCTGGCAAGCTCCAGGGGACGCCAGTCCTCCCACCGTCCTCTGACCAGCAGGGAGGTGAGTACATAGTGCAGGCACCTTGTTAATGCAGTCACGTGTCACTTAACCACACGGACGCATTCTGAGAAATGCGTCATTAGGCGATTTCGTCGTTGTGGGAACATCGTCGAGTGTACTTACACGCACCCAGATGGTATAGCCTCCCACACCCCCAGGCTACATGGTACTAATTGTGGGACGACTGTCGTGTATGCGGTCTGTCATTGACCAAAACGTCATTATGACTGTAGTAAGGGGATGGGGCCCCAGAGAGGGGGAGCAGCATGCCCAAGGCACACAGCCTCTGATCTTGACAAGATGCCTCCCCAGCCTCCCCCAGCCTCCCCTGCCTCCCCTACCTCCTCCAGCCTCTACCTACCTCCCCCAGCCTCCCCCTGTCTCCCCGACCTCCCCCAGCCTCCCCCAGCCTCTTTCTACCTCCCCCAGCCTCCCCTAGCCTCTTCCTGCCTCCCCCAGCCTCCTCTTCCTGCCTCCCAGCCTCCCCCAGCCTCCCCTGCCTCCCCCTACCTCCCCCAGCCTCCTCCTTCTGCCTCCCCAACCTACCCCAGCCTCTTTCTACCTCCCCCAGCCTCCCCTAGCCTCTTCCTGCCTCCCCCAGCCTCCTCCTCCTGCCTCCCTAGCCTCCCCAGCCTCCCCGACCTCCCCCAGCCTCTTCCTACCTCCCCCAGCCTCCCCTGCCTCCCCCTGCCTCCCCAATCTCCCACAGCCTCCCCCTGCCTCCCTCAGCCTTCCCCTGCCTTTCCCTGCCTCCCCCTGCCTCCCCCTGCCTCCCCCAGCCCGGCTCTCAGGTGCCATGCCCAGGTTGCTCCCGGCTGCTGCTGCTGTTCTACGCAGGAGGAAGGGGTGTCAGGAGCAGCCAACCATTTCCACCCTCATCAGCTCATGGTAGGTGGACAGATGTTCCTCCAGCTGTGGAGATCAGCTGCCTGGAACCATGACACATTCAGAGCTGTGCCTTTTGCATGGTAGGTCATCCCAGAGATGTTTGTGAGCCTGTAAGAGTCTCAGTTAAACCTACCGCCCTCATAAGCAATAGCATGACTTCACGAAAGAATTAATATTAATTCATTAATATGGGCCAGGTCAGGGCTGAATCTGGGGCTGGGATCAGGGCTGAGTCTGGGGCAGGGATCAGGGCTCAGCCTGGGGATGGGATCAAGGCTCTGTCTGGGGCTGGGATCAGGGCTGAGACTGGGGCTGGGATCAGGGCTGAGTCTGGCACTGGAATCAGGGCTGAGTCTGGGGCTGGAATCAGGGCTCAGTCTGTGGCTGGGATCAGGGGTCAGTCTAGAAGAGGGACAGGGCTCAGTTTGGAGCTGGGGTACAAAAAAAAGAGCTCCCCAGCTGGGAGGCAGAATCTCTTCCCGGGAACAGCGAAAGCCCGTGCCACCCACGTGATCCTGTTGTGCTGGGAGCAGCAAGATATTTCCAACAGATGCCCGACGTGATCCCCTAAAGCCATAAAGCAGAAACTGACTTTGAAATGGCCCTTTCTCCGCCTGTATCCTCGGACATAAATTTAAATAAAACGGCAATTTAAATGCCTGCAACACTGAGGAGGCAGCATAGGGCTGTCTCTCCGGGCTGCGTGGGGAGACAGAATGCGGCCCTAAACCCATCATCCTGTGCCACGCGAGCGAAGGTCGGCGCGGGGGCAGCGGGGGGAGCGCCCAGCCCTTGGCAGATGGAAGGGACACCTGGGACCTGTGTCTTCCCCTCCGTCTTCCCCTTGGAGCCCTCTGCTGGTCCCGGTTCCCAGGGGGATGGGAGGAGCAGGCTCGGTCACGTTAGGGAAGGTGCCGCAGCTGTCAACCTGGGTCTCCACCTCTGGGAAAACGGGGAAATATACAATGTCTATTTTTTACACTATTTGTGAGCCTTACAGGGACTGAGCGGATGCCCGCCCGCACTAAGCACTCGTAAACACCCTTGCCGTGTCTCCGCCGTGCTGGGAACCACAGGGGAGCGCTACCCAGGACTTCACTGATCTGACTTGTGCCAGAGCAGCGCTTCTCAAACCCGGTGTGCAGCGGAAGCCCCAGGGTGCTGGGCCCACCCCAGGGTTTCTGAGTCAGCAGGTCTGGGGTGGGAGCTGAGGATGTGCATTTCTAACACATCCCCAGCTGGTACTGCTGGCCTGGGGACCACACTTTGAGACCCGCCGTGCTAGAGAAAGCTCGCCTGGGGCCGTGTGCGGGTCATGAGCACTGAGGGGAATGGAAGCAGGAAGATAAGTTGGAGGGTCTCGCTGCGGTCCAGGCAAGAGATGACCAGAGGGGTCTGCATCCATGGGAGGGGTTACAGGAGGGGCCGCCAGACCTCAGTCCTGCCCTGCCCCTGGGGACCCGAGCCAGCCTTGCCCACTCGGAACGCCACTCAGTCATGGCGCCCTGTGCCCGCAGCACGGGGCAAGGCACCCATATCAACGGCCGCCTAGCCTTAGACTGCTGCCCACCCTCGTCCACAGCATCCCTCTCCTTCTGCACCCAGCAGCCTGGATACACAGCTCCACTTATAAGTGGACAAACCGAAGCGCAGGAAAGTGGGGACCCACCATGTCCTCCTGGCCGGGGAGAGGCAGTGGCTCGCCGAATCCAAATCGTGAGCTTCTTTCCCAAACCTCTCTGCCTAACCTGCTCCCTGCAGACTCGGGGGCGGAGTTTCCAGCCAGGTCCCAAGTGCCGGGATCCAGGAGGATGTGCCAAATCCACGGTGCCCTTAATCCCATCACGAGGCAAACCTGGACCCGTGCCCCTGCCCTCCTCTCCCCAAAGCCTCCGTCCTGTGGACAGCCAGGCCTCCCTGTTCCTGGCTCTACGGCGCAGCCCCAGAGGAGGAAGGCTGTCAGGCCACTGTCAGGAGCGTCGGCAGCTTTTATGGGCCGCCTCTGCCAAGATTTGCAGCTGGCACTAAAAGGCAGAGGCAACTTGACAGTAGTGAGGAAGGAACTCGTTACAGTGATGAGCTCCCGGGGCCTGTGTGTCCCCAGCCCGCCTAGGGGGTGGGCATGGAGGGATGGTCTGGTGACATCGCTATCAGGCTGGCATCAGGACAGGTGTCATCAGGGAACCTAATAAGCCAGCGAGGAGTAGATGGCTCAGAGCTCCCCAAGGAGCAGTGGGCGGATATGAGCTCACAGGTACGGGGTCACAGGTGTGTGCTCACAGGCCTGTGAGGAAAGGGCTTGGGGACTTGTAGAGGGCTTTGCAAGTGACAAGGACTTATTGGTCATTAAGAAAAGCAATAGCAGGGTCAAGAACCCAGTCTACAAGCAGAGTCAAGGGTCAGAGACTACCTGTGGGCAGGGGGCAGGAGCTCCATCTGGACCAGGGAGCAGTGATGAGCTGGGGGTCTTGTTGGTCTGGGATCAGGGTCAAGGTCATTCCCCAGCCCAGCCACAGAGTGCTCAGTAGCCGGGGTCCGAGGCGGAGCTGCGGTCAGGGCGGAGCCAACGCCAGACGGCCAGACGCTGAGCAGGCAGGAGGACCCACCAGGGAGCGTCCGTGCGGAGCAGAGACATAGAATAGATGGTGTCCACAGGCAGTGTGGGGAACGCTCCTCCTTGTTCTCAGCCAGGATCCCTTGCCTACATCTGGATAAGGTCACTCGGACCCCTCCCAGCCCAGGGTCAGTCCAGTGCCCTCTCTGAGGGGCTCGGCCATGGGCCAGGCTTCTCTGACTCCATTTCCTGCTTCCATCAGCCCCCACCACCCTCCAACAGCCCCCAGCGGCCATCCAGGAGCCAAGAAGAGTCCCGATCTAGATCCATTCTCCTCCGGCTCCATCGGCCCTGAGCCACTTCCTTCTCTCCCCCTTCTGCCAACCCAAAAGAGGGGCCTGCCCCCAACCCAGCCCGCACAACCCCGCGGGACTGAGACAGAGCGCAGGGCGGGGACTTTTGCTGGTGACTCAGCGTAACACCAGGGGAAGAGGGGGCATTGGAAGCTGTACAGCAGAAGACCCAGAGCTGAACGTTTGACTTCCTTTTGTAGAATCCCTCGGCCTCCTCAGAGAAGAGACTGGTTCTAGGGGAGGAGCAGGGACAACACCAGCCAAGCCTCGAGCATCCCGTGGTGCCAGGAAGTAAAGAAGTGCACAGACCCGCTGGGGGCATGCTCAGAGGGCACAGGAGCCAGACCAAAGGATGCCCGACGCCAAATCGGGGACAATGTGAGCAAGAAAATAAATAACAACAGTGTTGCGTTTTAACCTGTAACAAAATAAATGTCCATGAGTCCGTGCTGGCATAAACAAATAACTAAATAAATAATTACACGGAGGAGAAGAGACAGCTCTTTCTTAGAGAAGAATTCTAACTACTAAGTGCAGAAGGAATGAGGGAAATGGAACATCGCCATTAAAATGTCACAGTAACAGTTGCTGCCAGCGAGATTCACCAACCGATGCTCAAAATAATGGACGGAAGTTTGAGGAGGAACAATGTATTTGCATAGTCTCAAAGTATCTCCCTCAAGATGTTTATTAATTACAAAGAGACAAATAGTAACTTTGCAGTAGAGAAACCCAGCAGACACCGGTTTCATGAAAGGATCAGGGTTCACCTCCCCTAAGAGCTATTGATATCACGTACTCCTGATGGGACACATTAAGAAGGGTACCTCGCTTCCCTCATATTCCTGCCAAAAATGCCTCCATATAATCATGAACAGAGTATTTGACAAACCCAAACTGGGGGACAGTCTACAAACTAACCGACCAGCACTGCCCCTAAGAGAGACACAAGGACAGAACAAGGAAAAGGCACAGGTGGGAGAGACCCAGGGGACCTAACAACCAAATGCAAGGTGGCCTCCAGGTGGGAGCCTGGCGGATCCTGGAATGGGGAAAGGGCAGCAGGGGAAGACCGGTGAGGTCCAGTGAGCCTGTGGTTTAGCTCATGGTGTCACACCGTGTTAACATCTGACTCCTGCTAATCATACTATGATTGTGTAGACAGGAACATGAGGGGATGCTGAGTGGGGTGTACAGAAAACCTCGTCCTATTATGGAACTTTCCTTTTTATTTTCTTTCTATTTTGAAATTATTTCAAGCGAGGAAAGCGTCTCCTCGGCCACATTTGTCTGCTTGGATCTGGCCCAGCCCTGACTGTCTCGGCCCTCCCTCTGCCTCTCTCCTCCCTTCCCCAACCCCTGCGCCCAGGCAGCCCTGAGCAGAGCTCTCTGACTTTTCCCAGTGGGGACAGTTCCTTCCCCGAGAGGAGCTCTGGCAGCTTTCTCACCCTACGACTTGCCAAACGGCCCTCAGGGGGAACCCCACACCCACTGGCCCCAGTGGAGCCGATTCCTGGCTCTGTAGGTCATGCCCCTATAAAGACGGCAACTGCAGTGGCCACGCCAGCCCTGGCAGGCAGTGCTGTAGCACAAGGCCAACTCGTAGCTGCTGGCAAGTCTATCGGTGGCTGCCTTGGGGTCAGGTGCCCATCCCTGGCCAGGATGGCCGGTGGTACCAAACATGGCAGCCTACGCATAAAAATTCTTTTTGAAAAATAATTTGCCCACCCAAATGATTCTCCCATCTCCCCTTCTATCTAATGCCATCTCAAGTTTTCTATTTAGAAATCTCTTCTAAAGAATTTCCCAATGCTCCCCAGCACCCCCTAGGGAATTCAGTCAATGGACGACCTCAACAGAGACAGAAAAGAGAAAACCAAACCACCACCCATGGCCTCCTGTCCCCATGCTCCATCCAGAAGGGCCTCTTGGCCTCCAGGAACACAGAGAAACACTGAGAACAGTAAGCCCCTGCCCCAGCCTGGTCCCCCACCCCAGTCCTCCAAGAACTGAACCCTCTTAACGAGCAACCACAGGGCCTGAGTCATTTCGATCCAATCAAGGCAGCAGCAGGAGGTATCTGTGGAACACACTGTATGACTTCACACTGGGAAATAGATTAATAAACCATTATGATAAGCAAGCTGATTATTAGCATGACAATGAGGCTCTGGAGCTAATTGAAGCCATCCAGCAAAATGTCAGCGCCTTCTTGGGGTATGAAATATTCATCGCACCCAAGCCCCACTGGAGAGCGGAGGTTTCTTTGTCCCTTTCCCCGTATGGCCATATGTCAGGGGCTCCTTCCCCTGCAGCAAGGTCAGAGCCGCTGACCAGAGTCACCTTCTCACTGGGGCAGTGGCCTTCTCCAAAGGGGCGGGGGTTTGGGTACCGCTATGGCCCTTTTCTTGGTCTACCTCAAGAGAAGAGAGAAATCCTTATGAACACCCAGGAGCTCAGCCCCTATTCTTACGGGGTCTCAACTAGGGGAGGGTCGAACGTCCTGGGGAGGTGGGGGTACAGGGCTCCCTCTTCTGTTGAATTTCAGCTGTCTTCCTCTGAGGTGCCCACCCCAAGCACTTTCAACCAGCCTGGAGGCGAATTGCATGTTCCACAGTCAAGAGCAGCACCATTACAGACCCCAAAAGTAACCTTCAGCCACCTCACCTCTCTCCCTGTCACTCGGCCAGCAGCCTGAGTGCCCCCTCCTCCAGCCAGAGGCCCTTCAGCCAGCTCCAGTCAAGGTGGGCGTGCAAAACGGGATGGCATCGTGTGACCGGCGGGTGCCTGTGCTGATGTCTCATCTCCAATAAGCCTCGAGCTCCATGGAGGCCAGGAGCCTGTCTTTCTCAGGGTAAGGATGGCTCCAGGTAGGATGGCTCTAGGTGGGATGACTCCAGGTGGGATGGCTCTAGGTGGGATGACTCCAGGTGGGATGGCTCCAGGGGCGATGGCTCCATGTGGGATAGCTCCAGGTGGGATGACCTCAGGTGGGATGATTCCAGGTGGGATGGCTCCAGGTGGGATGACCTCAGGTGGGATGATTCCAGGTGGGACGGCTCCAGGTGGGATGGCTCCAGGTGGGATGACTCCAGGGGGGATGGCTCCAGGTGAGGTCAGAGTTCCAGGGCAGGAATGCACTTCACCAGCCTTGCCCTTCCTCGGGCCTTGCTTCCTACTGTGAACCAGGTGGCCTGACAGTACGAGGGTGGACGGAACCTGCCTGTAAAACTCTGACACAGTGTCAACAATTGAAGCTGTGTTTTTTATTATTATTTATTTCTTCAGCAGAGCCCCCATGGAGTGCCGCATCCAGGAGCTGCGAACCCCCTTGCAGAGCAGAGCTCCCATTGCCGGAGGAAGGCTGCCCAAGGGCAACACTTGACCCAAAGACACAGGCCAAGGGGGGACCCTAGGCATCAGTGACCAGGCGGTGGGGTTACTAGGGGCCTAGGGGAGGCAGTCCTGGCTCCCCTAAACCTGCTGGGCACAGGGTGACCCCAAAGGAGAGGGAGCAGTTTCTCTGTCCCCTCCAGGGTGGTAAATAGTAATGGCCTCTTCCCATACTGTCATAGCAACCTTTTAGAAAGTATCCAACCCTCTATTGTGTGTTAGATGTTGTAGGATTGACGCCCATTTTTCCAACACCAACCAAAAAAAAAAGCTGCTCTATACCATGGCATTTTTTAATTAAGGAGAATTAAAATTCCTCTGGTTTGAAGATATTTTAAAGGCTGCTGCGACAGCCTGGAGATCATTACCGCCCTCCTGGGGCTCGTCTGACCCCAGCTGTGACGCTCTCTGCAATCCGACCTCCCACAGAGACCCCAGTGCAGACACCCCCAACCAGGTGCGACAAGGACAGAGTCCCTGAGACAGGGACACTCCCATCTCCTGCTGGGGGTCGGAACGGATGTGGTCTCTGGGGAGCGCCGTGCCCAGCATTTACTAAAAGCCTAAAAAAAATACCCACCACCTCCAGGGGCTGCTACCAGGGAACGCCAAGGAATGGAGTTCTGATCCCTCCTACAACGGGATGACCTTGGAAACAGTCTGCTGGGCGGAAGAAGCCAGACACTGTCCCCTACACATTGTAGGATCCCATTTACATGAATGTCCGGAAGAGGCAGGTCCGTAGACAGAGAGCAGATTACTGGTTGCCAGGGGCTGGGGACAGGGAACGGAAGTGAGAGCGAACCGGGACAGGGTTTTCCTTTTGGGGTGATGAAAATGTCCTCAAATTGGTTGTGGTGGTTGCACAACTCTGTGAATACACTAACAATCACTGAATCATACACTTAAATGGATGAATTGTATGGCATGTAAATTATATCTCAATAAAACTGATTTTTAAAAATCACTGCACAATAATACGTTCATTCTGAAAGTATATATAGACACAAATACCCTCTAGCAATTCCACTTCTAGGAATTTTCCCAAGGAAATACTTAAGGATGGGCACATATATGTTGGAATACTTTTTTTAAAAGACCACTTTAAAGATCCAGTGAGAGGGCTTAAATAAATGCTGGTGCCTGCATCGCCAGAACACTACACACGTAGTAACTTACAACTATGTGGTAGAAATGCACTTATTGACAAGGATGTGTGTTCTTGATAAATTGTTGAGTGACAGGTTAGAAACAGCAAATGTGGATATCATAAAATTGCATGCCTCACATACATGGAAGTTGCTAAATTATAAACAGGGGCTACTGCCAGATAAGGGCTTTGGGAGGATTTTTTTCCCTCCTTTCTTCAATTCTCAGGATTGTCTAGGTCTTCTATTGTGACCTGTATTACTGGTATAATAAACCGATATGAGTCATTTTCTGGAGTTGGCCAGAGGACCAGTCAGGAGCCCAAATGCAGAGAAGGATGGTTGTGCTTAGAACAAACAGAGAGCGAGCTGGCTCGGGGGAGCAGAGCAGAGCCGGCCTCCCCAGCAGAGTGCACTTGGTGCCCAGGACCTGGGTGAGCTCCGCCTCTCTGGGCCTCCCTCATGTGTAAAATGTAAGTGATAAATCCTGCCTTGAATCCCAGGTCCTGGGGGCTAAGCCTCAGAAGCCCCAAGGCCAGCAGTCAGTGCGGGAAGCCTGCTCTGCACCCTCGGCCTCCAAGGCATGCTGGCCTGGACCACGAGCTCGGCCCCGGGGGTCAGGGGGACGGTACTTGGCCCGCCCCCTCTGCCTGTGCATTATTTCCTGCTAATCAGCGCACTCATCCCCGAGAGATGCCAGCCTGGAGCCCCACCAGCTGCTCGGAGGAGCCGCTCCCCGGTTCCAGGCACGCTTGGCTGGGTTTGGGAAGACTGGGCGTAAGTGGAGCTGACAGCCCCGTCTGCTGCCTCCCGAGGAGCTTGAAGCGCTGAGAGCAGGCGCGGAGCCCCGTTCACATCCAGGGCCCAACCTGAGGTGGGGAGCAGGCCTCTCTTTGGAACAGGCTGCCACCCCTCCGTGTCCCTGCCAAGGCGCAGGAGACTGCGAGTCAGGACCCGCCATCCAGACACCAGCCTGGGGGGCAGGGCCAGGATGCTCCATCTGCATGGGGACATGGGCTATTGCAGAGGGACAGTGACAATGGCTAGAGCAATGGTTGACGTTAATTGGGCACTCACAAGTGCTCTGATGACTGTTTCCTTCACCCTCACACAAGTCGGGTACCCCCTTTCATCAAAGAGGAGACTGAGGCTCAGGAAGGCCATTGCCCAGCTGGTAATCAGCAGAGCTGGGGCCCAGACTCCAGTCGGCCTGGTCGGGACCCTATGCTCCAGGCACACGCAAAGGGTCTTGATACCTGAGCCTGGCACTTCCCACCGTGCAGCCACAGGCTTCCAGACTGCTCCAGGAACAGCGCAGCTCCTTCTGCACAGAGACAGGGAAGAGGCTCCATCTGAAGTCTGACAGAGCAGGCTGGCCAGCTGGGCAGGTGGGCAGGGCCAGGGCAGCCTGGGGTACGGAAGCTCCTGTGTGACAGGCAGGGGCCTGGAGGCTGGCCAGAGGGCAGGAGCTGGGAGCCTCGGCAGGTCCTGGGCCCTTGGGAGAGGAGAAGGATAGTGGAGCCTGCCCATCGGAGAGTGCCTGTCCCAGCTTGGGTCCCCTGGAAACACGCCTCCTGGGAGATAGGGCCATATGCATTTTTATTGAGAAGGGCCCTTGGCGATTCGCCTGTAAGGAGCTGAGGAAGGCAGGGTGGGCAGAAGGCAAAGCTGGCCTCCAATGAGGGTGCAGCAGCCGAGCCCTCAGCAGATCACACAGGATGGGGCGGGGGTGGGGTGGTCCCTGGAGCTGGGCCGGCCTGCAGAGTTGCCCCCAACTGTGGCAAGGGAGTCAGGCCGCTGCACCCCCTGCATCAGCTCATCATTGGCACAGGCCACAGTTCCCCCACCCAAAGGGGCAGCGACTTTGGATCAGGAGGGTCCCGGGGGCCAAGGGCGGAGGGTGGCTGCTGTGAGCAGGGATTGCCTGCAGCCGGGGAGGTGGGGGGGTCCTGGGCCGGAAGAAGGAATTCAGGTGCGGCCCACAGCATCGGCTGAGGGCCTGAAAGAGTGCAGAACCCAATCAGGGCCGGGAGCAGCCCCATCCTGCCTAGAGAGGGCTGGGGTCAAGGCAAGGCCCCCAGGGCTCCCATCTGCCACAGCTTGAGAGGAGCCCCTCCTGGCTCCATGTGCCCGGGTGTCGTGTCCCCCGCCAACCCACCACCCCTTTTCCTGCCTTGTGCCTGCCACGCCCACAGGGGCCTGCGTGGGCTGTGGTGTCTCCCTTCTCCAGGCCTGTGCTTTTCAGAGGAAGCTGCAGAGGGAGCAGGAGGGGTCTGAGACACCCTTCCTTCCCCGCCCTCCAGCAGGAGCCCTCTGCCGTACACGCAGCGCCCCTGTGCCTCTCACAGCCTGGGCAGGCGCCCGCAGGCTGCGCTCACCTGGCAGAGGGCGGCAGAGCACCTGGGCCCGCCTCTCACTGGCCAAGAACACTGAGAAAAAGCAGTGCTTTTTCTCTTTATGAAGATATTAGAGCTCATTGCGGGGACTCCAGACCCAGCTGAGCAGAAAGCAGAAATCTCCCCAAACCCCCGCGCAGAGACAACTGCTGAAGTTTCGGTGCAGCCCCCTCCCGGGGCCCGCCTGTGGGTTTGCAGATACCGAGATTTTTACAAGCATAGACCGGGCTGTCCATGCTGCCCACGATTGCTCGTTTCACTCAACAACATGATGTCCGTGGATACAGGTGTACATCCAGCCTCTCTAACTACAGATTAAAAACCTCAGTGAACAGCCGGGGTGCCGAGGCCTCTGTGCGTGGGGAGGGCCCCTCCTGGCCCTCCCACAGGAGGACCTGGAGAGATGGGCGCCTGGGTAGACAGGAGCCCCGAGCGACGGCAGCAAGCCCACCAGGGCTCGGTTTCCTCGCCTGAGAAGTGGGGTTGGCCAGGATCTGTTGACTTCACAGCTGTGACCACATCTGGTAAGTGGGAAAGCTCTCAGGAACGTTCGGATGGCGAGAGGGATATTGGAGCTGAGGAACCAGAGACGGCCCAGCTGCAGTAACTTCTTTCAGTCAATAGCTATTTCTCTGCTCCAAATTACTTTCTTCCCCCCCCCCCGAAGCCATCAGAGGCACCTGCAGCCGATCAGCTATGACAAGTTAAAGAAATGCTATTGGAATTTCCAGACTCAGGAGGGTTCTCTGGGTTCACTGTTTGCTCAGCCATCTCCAGCAATGCCAGCAGAGAGGGAAGAGACAGAGAAAGAGCCACTGCGCTGCACTGAGCAGTTGGCTCCAGCCACAGCGGGGGCGGCCACGGCACATGCGTGGCCACGGGGGCCCCAGAGCAGCCCCAGTGGAGCCTCCACACGATGGCAGGGGTGGGGGCCAGACTTTGGCCCTGGCCTTGTCCCTCTTCTTCATGGACCCAGTATAACTGGCCCTCGACTGTGTGGCAGGCCGTGCACCGGGCACGGGACTGCAGAGAGGGAAGGGAGGAGTGTCCTGCCCACCAGGAGCAGGGAGGCGGGAGGCCACACAGAAGCAACTCGTGGCGGGGCATGGGCTCACGGCAAGAGGGAGGGCATCTGCAGGGCCTCAGGGACCCTGGTCCTCTAGGCACGGACGACAGATCCTTGGGTAGGATGTTCCAATGATGGGAACACGCCCCATCTGTTCCCCACTGTAGTAGATGGAATGAGGGCCTCAGAAGGTATGTCCATGTCCTAACCCCTGGAACCTGTGCATGTGGCCTCATTTGGGACAAGGGTCTTTGCAGATGCGATGAAGTCAAAGATCTTGAGGTGAGGAAATCATTCTGGATTAACCAGGTGGGTCCTAAATCCAACAGCAAGTGTCCTTTTATGAGCCAGAAGAGGAGAGACACAGAGGCAGAGAAGCCACGTGAAGATGGAGAAGAGACTGGAGTGATGTGGCCACAAGGCCAGGGACACCCAGGGCCACCAGGGGCTGGAAGAGGCAGGAAGGACCCTCCCCTAGAGCCTGTGGATAACTCGACCTCAGATTTCCGGCCTCCAGAACTGGGAGAGAATGAATTCCTATTGTTTGCAGCCATCTGGTTTGGTGTCCTTTGTTTCTGCAGCCCCGGAAGACTCACAGATCAGCCCCAGGAGCACAGCGAGCCCAGCAGTGCCGGGGTGGCTCTGGTGTGAGACCTGGGTTGAAATCGTGGCTCTACTAGCTGTATCCTTGGGCAAGTTACTTCACCTCTCTGAGCCTCAGTTTCTACATCTTGAAATGGGATAGCACTAGAACATTCCAGAAGGTTGGGAGTGATTACATGAAATGACATCTAGCACATGCCAAGCCCACGTGAAGGGATCACCGTTCCTAGGCCACATTTCTCAGAGGTCCCAGCCATGCCCCATCGTGTCACCTCTACCCAACTTCACCAAAGCCCCGGGAGACCCATATGGACAAGTTTGAGGGTCTTAGGGAAGGAGCATGGTTCCTACTGCACCGGTATCAGAAGGAAACCAGAGCCCCTCCAGGCAGGCCAGACTCCGTTCCTCACTCTCACAGCTCCAGGCCCTCCTTCACAGCACCCATAATAACAGCAGCAGTGATGACAGTACTCATGGTGGTGGAAAAACACTTAGCAGACATTTCTCTGAGAACTTCACACTCACAAAGTCACTGGGACCTCACAATAAGCATACAAGGTCAGCACTGTTGTTATTCCAGTTTACAGGTGAGGAAACTGAGGCACAGAGAAGCTTGTAACTTGCTCAAAGTCCCAGGTGCTGGGATGCCCACCAGGCCATCTGAACCTTTGTCCTGTTGACACTTCTCATAGTCAATATTACAGCTGGATTTATATGGTGGCCCAAGAGACGCCTCTCACCCACAAGATTCTAAACAGCCCCGTCTGGTTGTGCTGGCTGCCCTGTCTCTTGGCACATGATAACTGCTCAATTAGTGCCTAAGGAATAAATAAGGAGATGGGTGGATGGATGATGGATGACTTGGATTGCATGGATGATAGATGGTGGATAGATACTGGGTGGGTGGATGAACGGATGGATGGATGATGGATGGACAGATGATGGATAACGAATAGATGGATGATGGATGGATGGGTGGGTGAAGGCCATGCAGCAGAGGTACTGGCTTCTCAGGGCACACTAAGGCCAGAAGAGTGGAGAGAGTCGAGTTCGGAATTTGAGGGCCTGGCCCCAGTCCGGCCCTGCCCATCCTGTTGCAGTGAATTGCTGGGTCCCTACACCATCTCTTGAGGATCCTCTGGGCTCCAAGATCAAGTCTGTGAGTCAGAGCTTTGAGTCCTTGATTCTTTCCTCACGCATGCCGGCACTTGCAGAGCACAGTTTGCAAAGCCATTTTTTGTGTGCTCTCCCGCTTAAGCCTGCAAGATCAGACCCTGGCCAATATCCTGTTAGGGGTCATCAGCCATGGCTCTCAGGGGAGGGGGCCTCCTTGGTTGAGGTCTCAAAGCCAATAAATGGTGGGCCTGGGGATTAAACAGGACTCTCCACTCTCGAGGGAAGGGCTCTTTCATCAACCTCACAGTGGCATCGAGGGAAGAACGGGCTTAGGGGCCACACAGACGTGGACTTCACTCAGGTCCTCACCCATCACTAGCTGAGTGACCTTGGGCGACAATAAACTATGACACCAACTTTTCAGGTCGTTGGAGAGTCAAGTGTCAGTGCCCAGGAAGCATCCGGCATGTGCTGGGTTCTGAACTAGGATGCTCACGATTTCAAGATCCTGTGACCCCGGTTCATGAATTATGGAGTTCCAGTAAGCACCACCCCTGAGCGGCTTCCTGCAGCTTGGGGCTTAGATCTGAGTTTAGGTCCCAGTTTGCAAACAGGACCTGGATGGACAGGTCAGTCACCAAGAGATGCAGAAGTGGCCTCCGAGGCCTCGTCAGGCTGTGGCCCAGCCAGGTGTCCACAGCCACAGCCACGAGGTTCGTGCCTCCAGCAGCGAGGTGCCCGGCAGCACCATGCAGCACGCCACGCATAGGCCAGCTGTGCCCCACCGCAGCAAAGACGGGGCAATGCTGCCTGGGTTTGAGCTCATGGGCCTCTGGATGCACTGCCCTGAGGCAGAGAGGCGCTAGCTGGCTATTGCTGCTGCAGGCGGCACCCACATGTAATTAAGGGAAGGAACGCGATAATGACCTTCTAATCACCGAGGGTCTCTTGTGGGCAGCGCCTGCACATTTCTGCTAATTGGAGGGAACTGCTGCCAGACACACGAAGTCGGGGCTACCTCCCTCCAGCTCCCTGGTCGGCCTGACCATCCCCAGCGTCCTGCTGCCGCCAGGGGCACTTCGGAGGGGAGGAGACAACTTCCCCAAAATGCCCCCCAGAGCGGGCAAAATGGGACGTTGGGGGTTCTGGGGTGAACGAGGTGCCCCAGGTGTCCTAGTTCAGCCTTGGAGAAGCACCAGCTGTCTTCAGGAGGCAGCGCAGAGTGGAAAGACAGCCCTGAGCTCCGGGCCCTTGACCCCCGAGCCTCAGTACTCTCACCTGTAGGATGGAGAAACTGCTACCTGCCTTCGTGGAAACGGTGAGAATGCGACTCCGTGTGTCACCACAAGGGCCCAGCAAGCGCCGAAGAAACGTGATTCCACTCTGCTCCAATCACTTTTGGTTTTTACAAGAAAGGAAGGGGAGTCAGGGAGGGAGGAAGAGAGGGGAAAGAGTCTGGGATCGCCTGGTCCCGGGCCCCAGGCTCAGGGGTGGGGGTGGGAGGGGGAGTGGAGTTTGAGAACACCTGATAGAAACTGATGACCAGGACAGCGAGGCCGGGCCCCCGGTGCAGCCACGCTCAGGACAGGCCTGGCCTGGCCATCCTCGGCCCATGAATTTCTAGAACAGGAGATCCCAGCTGGGCTGATAACCACACTAATTGGACCAATTAACTGTGGCCTACACTAGACCGTGTTTTCAACCTTGAAGAATACGTTAACACTAAAATAAATAAAAAGATGTAGGAATTAAAGTCTGAAGGATCCACGTGGAGCCCCGTCCAGCTCCCCCTGTATCTGCAGGGCCTGACCCTGCACAGACGCCCAGAGCCGAGTGGCCAAGGTGGTCCTGAGTGCAGGGCCCAGGCAGGGAGAGGTAAACAGGCCCTGAGAGTCTGTTTCTCCCCCTTCCGACTCCCAGAACCCAGACGTCTGTGTGGTCTCTGCTCCTGGGCTTCAGGAGGCCCCAGGCCTGGGTTCCACCCGCGTGAAGCCAGTTTCTGATGTCCTCTGAGCATGCTCAGCTCTGATCAGCTTCTAGGGGCTCCCCACGGCCCACAAGCTCCTTAGCCTGGCATCCTGGCCACACTTCAGCCCCCTCCAGCCTCTTGTCCTGCCACTGTCCGCTTTGTGATTACAAACCCCCAGACAGCCCCCACCCTGAGAAAGAGCAGGGCAGCCCTGACTTCCAGGAGCTGGCCAGGCGCTCACCCCAGGCCTCAGCGCTCCCGGGTCGCGCCAAACAGCCTCACAGCACACCAACATCAGACAAGGCCACGCTGGGACCGTGATGGGAGGGACAAAACCAGACCACGCAGAACTCTTCTGAGCACAGACAAAAGCAAGGTCTCGGTGCAAGTCAGAGAACACCCACCAGTCCCCCTGCTGGCTAAGCTGAGCTGCGGCTCCTCCACCAATCACAGCCGAGCCTGGCTTGGGCCCCTCCCCTTAGAGATTTATCAACGATTAGCCCACTTCCTGGCAGCACGCAATCCAGAGCAAACCCCACTTCCTTGAATCCCCCCCAAAATCACGCAACACAACCCCGAGTCCTACAATTAGTCCTTTCTAACGCCCTGTCGTGGAGACGCTGCGGGTCCCCAGGGAGCAGCCAGCAATAACCCGACTTGCTCAAGCACAGGGTGTCCCGGGTGGCCATTGGCTGGAGGACACAGCCGGCACCACACCATGTCACATTTCCTCCCATGCTCCTGCTGGCCCCTCTTCCAGGAATGCCCTGAAAATGCCCCTGTTCCCCCCAGCTCCATCCACCGATACATACGGCTAATTCTTACCTGTCCCATAAATCTCCTTTGGAAGGCTCCTCCTCCAGGAAGCCTGCCCAACCCTCCAGACTGGCTTCACTGTCCACGTCTGTGCCCCGGTCCCCTCAAGTCCCCCTCATGGTCCTTGGCAGGCTATGCCAGGGCTGCCTCTTTCTCCATCAGACCTGCAGTGCCCCGAAGGCGGGGGCTGAGATCTCACTGCCTTGGTCTCCCCGGGGCCCAGGGCCCAGCCCCACCAAGAGGAGATGCACAAGGAAAGTTCGGGAGTGGTCTGGTCTCTGACCCAGTCGACCCTGCCAGGCGGCATTGTGAACATCCGGGTCTGTGCGGCACACCTGCCGTGATGTAGCGGGAACAAAGAGAGAGTCGAGTGAACGCGTCTCCCTTTGCACGGCCCCCTGCCCCTAACCACTCCGTGTGGGTGAGAAGCTGGGAGGACAGCTCCTGGTGGGGGCTGATTTCCCTCAACAACCCTCTTGGGAGCCAGTCACCTCTTGAAGGCAGACACCAGGCACCACGGGTGCAGGTATGCCCACATGGAAAACTCTGGAAAGGGAAGGGGCCCTAGCTTGGTTTCCCAGACCCCTAAGAGAATTCCCTGGGCCTGGGATTTATTTTCACAATGCTAGTCTTTTGAAAACTGTTTTTTGTGAAAATAACCCAGGGGGGATTTCTTCAGGAAAGAAAGATGATCAGTTTGACCTGAACACCCGTTGTGGGGAGATGACCTCCAGCCTGCGGAAGTCAAAGTCAAAATCCTCACCAGGAAACGTTCTCCCC
Organism: Diceros bicornis minor; assembly: GCF_020826845.1. Classification (NCBI taxonomy): domain Eukaryota; kingdom Metazoa; phylum Chordata; class Mammalia; order Perissodactyla; family Rhinocerotidae; genus Diceros; species Diceros bicornis. The sequence goes on from NC_080767.1 coordinate 42,006,136, forward strand.
CCCGGGGCTGAGGAAGGCTGGTGAAGCCCGTCTAGCGCTGGCGCTGCCTGGCCCCACCCCAGTGCCATGCCCCCGACCCACGGTGCCTGGCACAGGATACGGCCTGGCCTCCTCTGCAGGACTCTGTCGGCACCCGGGTGGGGCTGCTGGCCAAATGGCCTGGGCACTGGCAGCACAAGCCAGCACAAAAGCTATGCTGGCCAGGAACTTTTATGTTTTAAAAGAGGAGCCCTGGATAACACATGCAAAAAAATGAATTTAGATAGACCTTACCCCTTTTATAAAAATTAACTCAAAATGGATCATAGACATAAATGTGAAATATGAAACTACAAACTCCTAGAAGATAACAGAGGAGAAAATCTAGATGACCTGGGGTATGATAATGACTTCTTAGATACAACACCAAAGGCACCATCCATGAAAGAAAAAATCGATATCAGACTTCATTAAAATTAAAACCTTCTGCTCTGCAAAAAACACTGTAAAGAGTATGAGAAGACAGGCCACGGACCAGGAGACAATATTCGCAAAACAGACGTCTGATAGAAGACTGATACACAGAATGTACAAAGAACACTTAAAACTCAATAAAAAGAAAAAACAATGGAAAAATGGGCAAAATATCTGAACAGACATCTCCCCAAAGATACACAGATAGCACATCAGCACATGAGAAGAAGCTCCAAGTCGCATGTCATGAGGGAAACGCAAATTAAAATGAGACACACTGTACACGCCTATTAGAACTGCCGAAACCTGGAGCACTGACGACACGGAACGCTGGCACGGATGTGGGGCCACAGGAACCTCACTCACTGCTGCGGGGATGCAGAAGGGTCCGGCAGCCATGAAGACAGTTTGGCGGTTTCTTACAAAACTAAACATACTCTCATCATACGACCCAGCCATCGGGCTTCTTGGTATTTACCCAGAGGAGTTGAAAATTTATGTTCACCAAAAACCTGTTCATGGATGTTCATAGCAGCTTTATTCATAACTGCCAAAACTTAGAAGCAACCAAGACGTCCTTCAGTAGGTACTACTGAAGTAGGTGACTTACTTACAGATAAGTAAACTGTGGCCCATCCAGACGAGGGAATATGTTTCAGCACTTAAAAGAAATGAGCTATCAAGCCACAAACGACATGGGGGAAACTTAAATGCTTATTGATAAGAGAAAGAAGCCAGTCTGAAAAGGCTGCATACTGTGTGTTTCCAACTAGATGAGGTTCTGGAAAAGGCAAAACTGCGGAGACAGTAAAGAGGTCAGTGGTGGCCGGCGGCTGGGTGGGGAGGGACGAGCAGGAGGAGAAATGACTCTGTGTGACACTGTATTGACAGATACACGTCATTAAGCAACTGTCAGAACCCAAGGGATGTACAACACCAAGAGTGAATCCCCTGCTCAACTTCACGTAATTTTTCTGAGAACCCAAAACTGCTTAACAAAAAAGTCTATTAATTTTAAATTTTAAAAGAGGATCTCAAAAGAAAGAAACCAGAGGGTGACATTTCAGCCAGCAGGAGGGCCTCCCTCATGGCCCTTGCAGCACGTGAGTGACCCCGCCCTCTGCCCACAGCCAGTGACACCAAGCTCAGGCCTGGAATGTGGTCAGTCAAGTGACCTCTAGCCAGGGCTGCAGGAGGGCAGGGGGACCCGGAGGTGAGAGGTTCCTGAGTGTCACCATGCAGGTTTCCAGGGACCTTTGCTCACTTCCCTGAGTCAGCACCCATGCATTCATTCATTCAGAATGTTGGTGGCATGCCTGCCAAGTACCCGGCACATTGACTTCCATTTGTTCATTTATTCGCAGGCTCAGTCATTCATTCAGTCAGTCATTTTCTCTGTCTAGGAGGAAAGCAAACATCTACTTCTGCCAGCCCCAGACAGAACAACTGTGAACTCTAATTAGTGCCATCAGGAATAATGAGGTTTCTCGGATTCTCAATACCAGGGAAATCATTTCAGAAAAGCTATCCGAAGTACAATGGGCAGGGTCACCTCACACCAGGAAGGTGCTCCTTACCAAGATGAGCAGCTGAGAGAAGTCAGTTAAGCAAGGGCCTCTGGAAAGGGAAGCTGCTGGCCTTCCCTGGGTGCAGGGGCCACTGACGCCGAGATGAGCAGTCGGGCGGGGAACTCACCACCAGAAACAGGTCTGCCACCTGGAGCAGAGGGGGCCAGGCAGCCACGAAGGTCACTGCCCTAGTCAGCCAGCACCTGTCCAGGTCTTTAACACCTGTTTCCTGGTGGCTACTGTCCACAAAGGAGGTACAGACATCCAATTGCTCATTGGTGCATCAACTAATTCATATTCGTACACTCATGCATTCAGACGTGTGTGCGTTTTTCAAATGGTTAATGACTATCTATGGTGTGCCGAGCACCTTCACAGCGAGCCCACGTGTTTATTTATGGGTGTGCCGAGCACCTTCACAGCGAGCCCACGTGTTTATTTATGAGTCAACGCATCCACAGACCCCAGGCATTTGGGTGCTCAACCCCACAGGTTGTTCAGGGCTCGCAGGGACAGAGCTGCCAGGAGGGTCAGAGGCCACTGTCTCCCAGCAGGAAATGCTTGCTGAGGAGGGGGCATCCAGCTCTGCGGGGAGGCCTAGAGAAGCTCGAAGCTGCGTGAACAGCAGCCACAGTAACAAGTAAATCTCAAGCACCAACAGCAGTGAGCCGTCCAGGCGCTGAGCTCACGCCGCCTCCAGGGAGTCTGCAGGCTTGCGGCAAGCCTCTTGGCTTGTGGAGTCCAAATCATGCAGGCTGTGGGCCCTGCGGTCCCCACGAGCTGTTGGGACCCGCCTGGCTCCACCTTGCAACGCCCGGCGACATGCATACCGCAGCCGGGGCAGCAAGAGCTCGCTGTGCAATGAAATATTCATCACTGCTGGCAAAGCCTCGCCCTGAAATACAGTTTGGAGAAGAGAAAAAGAGACGTCAGGCGTTTACTAGTTGTGTTAACAACGCTTTATTCGGAAGTGAATTCAATCTGACGGCGTCCCGGCCAGCAAGAGGCAGGGCCCAGCCAACCTGTCCTGCTGGCTCCAGGATGCTCTCTCATTTCCGTGACATTAGGAGACAGGCTTGCCAATGGGAGAACACCTGGGCGAGGCACAGACCGAGCTTGAGGTTGTGGCCAACGGTCCTCCGCTTAAGGGGAACCCATGAAATTTTAACCATGTCCTGAGGTTTGCCAAAACGCAGCTTTTAAAGTGGAGAGCAAGCGTCCCTGCGTGGAGACTCCGCAGGTCCAGTCAGGCTGAGCAGCAGGGGCGAGGACGAACGCATTCTTTCCCTAACCAGCTTCCCCAGGGCGGGAAATACCCTGCACCTGCTGCCTTCGTCTCCCCCGATGGCTGCTTGGGCCCCCAGGTCACCGCCCTCCAAGGTGGGCACGCCCACAGGGGTCTCCCAAACTGCACGTCCCGGGCAACCCCAGCCCAGCCCCACCTCCAGTTTCCTTCCCCTGGACACCCCTCCCCAGGGCAAAGGGGCCCCTCGGCCCAAGGACCAGTGCCCCTCTGGAAAGGGCCACCTCGTGCCTACATGCCGCTCTGAGTTGCTTTCTGGAAGTAATTTCCATGTAATTAGAATACAGGGAAATCTCATTATTCCAGACACCACTAATTAGGGGTTTGCGATCAGCCTGTCTGAGGCCGGCAGAAGCTGACATTTGCCTTCTCCACCGACAGTGCAAATTAACAACCAGACAAGATCACGGGGACCTTTAAAAAGCCAGAAACAGCTCCTGGCCAGTGGCTGTCAGTCAGCAGGAGCACCATGTGTGGGGGGGCACTAATTCTGAGTCTTTCTTTCTTTGACAATAGAGGAGGCCCCCAAAGGGCAGTCCGGGGCATCACTGCCTCCATCTCATGTGCGGGCTGGTGCAGGCTGATGCAGCCTGGTGCACGCTGGTGTAGGCTAGTACAGGCTGGTGCAGCATGGTATAGGCTGGTACAGGCTGGTGTAGGCAAATGTAGGCTGGTACGGGCTGGTGTAGGCAAATGTATGCTGGTACCAGCTGGTGTAGGCTGGTGCAGGCTGGTACAGGCTGGTGCCAGAGCAGCCCTGGGACGGTGACACTAGTATTATTCCCTTTTCACAGAGGAGGAGACCGAGCCTCCGAGAGGGGAGGGCTTGCCCTGGGTCACACAGTGAGGACGCCACAGAGACCACCAGGCCCCACTGCCTCTGGGTCTGGCCCACTCCCCTGGGGCAGTTGGTGGAGAGGAGGGGCACAGCCTGGAATCAAAATCTCAGGGCAGGCTCTGAGCTCCCTTCTCTAGCTCTGCCCAATTCCACCTTATCTGGGAGACTGGGAGGACAGGGCCAGAGAGACCCTTCTCTTTTGTAAATTGTGAGATCCTGGGGGTCAACAGAGAGGGGCGGCGGGAGAGGGAGCATCGAGTCAGCAAGGCCTGGAGGTCCATGTTGCTTGAGGCACAGAGTGAGGGCCTGGCATGGGAGCCATGGAAGGTTCTGGGGTGGGAGCCCGTGTAAGCATCCAGGCCTAGACCGCTCCATTCCTAAACTGCCCAGCCTCCGCAGCAGGTGTGGAGGGCACGGAGAACCACACTGGAGAGAAGGGGGTGCCAGACAGGAGTGGGGGTGGACATTGGGGCACATTTCCTGAAAATTCCAGCTCTCCCCACCATGTCTTCTCCCCGTGCAAAGGTCAATCCCTCGCCATGGAAACCATGGGCCCACGCCCTACACCCCATGCCGGTTCTCACCCATTCCTTCTGCACCACAGGGTTGAGAGTCGTGGCCGCCACTTAATCCCACACCTGCCCCTGGGGGGGGGGGGACCCACGGGTGCTACACAGATTTGCCCTGCCCCCCTGAATCTAGAGCCAAGGGGTCATGCTGGGTGGAGGGTGACAGGGAACCTGGGAAAGTCACATCAGTCCCAAGAGGGGCCTGCTCTGAGGGGCTGCAGTGGGGTCCTGCTGCAGAATCTTCCATCCCATCCTCCCCCTCCCTCCAGCAGGTGTGGCTGCTGCTCCAAGGAGACCCCAGGGGGTCGGGCGTGACAGCAGTCACAGCAGGGCAGACGGCCCCTCGGACCCTCCTATGCTCACAGCGGCATGATCTTCCTCCACCTTCAGCCCACGCGGATCCCCAGCCGCTCAGGGTCTCCATCCTGCCTCTGGTGACCTGGAGTCCCCTCCTGCTGAAGGAGCTCCAAAGGACGCGTCTGACCCCTTGAGTGGTCAGTAGCTGGGAGTTGGCCTGGGTGGAGACCCATGCGGCCACCTAGCTGAGAGGCCTTCAGCTGTTTGAGGGGGAGGTGGGGCTGGGGGTTGGGCTGGGGCCGGTGTGGGGGCAGGCTTGGTGGTACTGGGCGGGGCTGGGCGAGCTTGGTGCCTAAGCGGTAAAGGGCTTCAGAGGTCATTGGTTCACTCCTCATCAGATGCTCGCTGGGCACCTGGCGTGGCCCAGACGGGGTCTAGCCCCGAGACACCTGAGGCCCGTGGGTGTGAATTTCAGGTGCACTCGGTCAGTGCAGAGTGAGCTTGTCTCCAGCCTCAGTAGCCGTGCGGGTGCAGCGCGGACCAGGTGAGAACTGGGTTTCACCAGGGTTGGGGTTTTAGCAGGAGAGTGCACTGAGAGGAGAGAGGGAGGGAGGACAGCCTGGACTCAGCCTGGACTCTAAGCAAAAGGGCAGAGGACCGGGGCAGGGGAGGCCTGCATGGTGGGCAGGGCACAGGGGAGAAGGAGCCGGATGTTGGGATGGGGACGGGGGGGGGGGGGGGGCCACGACGACGTGTGCAGGAGGCCCTCTGTCAAAGAAGCAGGCCGGGGGGCCACTAAAGGTGTTGAAAGCCAAAGCTTTGTCCTTTCTTCCGCATTCTCTCTCTCTCTGACGTGTTTTTTATTTGCTATTTAATGTCACTCTAAGTAAAGAAAAATTTTAAATGTAAATTATTAGCATGAATTTTACCCTTCATCCTTGTTTATTATCTGATTATTACATCAGAGCATCTAACTCCTATGTGGAATCACTGAAATTACACAATTTGTATTTCCTGGCTCATCCCTGAGGAATGCTCGATGTAGCCGGAGGAGACGAGACAAGCAGACTACTCAGGCAGGCTGGAAGGAGGAAGAGGGCCCCCAGGCAGGAAGCCCCAGGGAGCATTCCTTGGACGCTCAGAGTGAGTGCGGACCTGCGACCTTCCTGGTGCACCTGCACAGGCCCAGGCCTCACAGCTGCTGCGTTGCCCTCCTGCCAGCTGCCAGGGATGCACCACACCGGAGCTCTGGGTGGCATCTCCCCTTTCCCAGGTGCCCACCAGCCCAACCCACTGCAGTCAGGTCACCCTGGGGGTATTGCAGCCTGCACACCAGGACACAGTAGGTACCAGGATGGGGGATGGCGAGAGGCTCACCCCCACTAAGCTGCCCACCCAACCAGTGCCTGGACTGGCGCTGTGGCTACAGCCATGGACACCACGGGACACGATCCTAACTCCGACCTCCAGCGCCCAGGCCCCTGCCAGGGCAGAGGGCAGTAGTGGTCTCTGGACGGGGACAGGTGGGGCAAAGTCAGGCTGGAGTCCAGGTGAGGAGAGTGAGCCGGGAGGGATGTGTGGAGAGAGAGGCTCTGTCCTGTTGTCTCTACACAGTGGGCTGGATGCTGGGAAGGCAGGGAAGGGAGAGGGGAGGAGGGAGGCGTAAACATCTCCCGGAAGCAAGCCTGCTCAGGGCCTTTGCCGTCCTGAAGACGAGGGGAGCAGGGCCCTCAGTGGGCTGGGTCTGCGCTGGTGCACACTCTAAGCTCCGGGCTCCCAGACTTGCCCTCCCTGAGTCTCTGTTCCCCTAGGAGGCAGGAAAGTCATGGCAGCCAGCCCATGGATGTAGTCAGGACGACAGGCCACGCTGCAACCAGGAATGGCCCAGAGAAGGACAGGGTGCCTTCCAGCCTGACCGCACCATGACCCTGGGAAGGGTGTTCCTCAGGGATTTGGGATGTGTGCAGACACAGGCCAAGCTCACCCCCGGGCGCCTGGGTTCTGGCCCCAGCGCTGCCTGTCCCCTGCCATCCCACCTAGCTATGGACTCACCTGTGTCCTGGACGCTCACTCAGACCCGTCTCTAGGATGTCGTGCCCCGGAGTTGCCCAGGCTCGCCCCTCGTACGGATTTTCCACGAGTTGCCTTGGCGAGTCCCAGGTGGCACCCAGAGCTGGTGTCTGGCAATCAGTGAGCCTGCGAGTCTGCATGTGTGTGCACACGTGCAACACACACACACACTCACACCCCGTGGGGTCTGATCACACCATCGCAGCCCATCCTTCTGGGGTCTCTGTCTCTCCATCTCTGTCTCTCACCTTCTCTCTCTGTCTCCCCACCGCCCCCCATGTCCTTCTCTAAACTGAGAAACTTCCGTTTCGGGTTCCAGCCCACCCCCGTGCACAGGACGGAGGAGAAAGGCGGGCCACCACGTGCCCGTGTGAAAGATGATCATGGTGATTGGTTTGACTCTCTGTCAGCAGTTTAATCAGGTCTGGGCGGCACCTGGTTCTGGGCTCATCCTGTTGCTAGGAAACCCTCAGCCTGCAGCACCCACCCCGTCCCAAGTAGCAGAGACAGTGGACAGCCGCTCTTGCGCCTCTTGTGGCCGAGGCCAGGGCTGGGGATGGCTGGGGACCAAGATGGCCTTTTTGCCTACTGACTCCCTGGGGAAAGGGCGGGGCTGACGGAGCTCCCTTTGCTGCGGGGTCCCTGCCCGCCCCTGTGCCCTCCTTGGGCACTGCAGACCCAGGGCCCTTCACATCCACCCCTCCGGCTTCTCCCTGAGACTCCTGCTTCCACAGACCCCGGGTTTGTCCCTACCTCTCCATATCACAGGGTGCCGTGTGGCATATTTCTTTGTATGTCTCTCTGCCTATAAACTATAGATGCTGTGAGAGCAGGGCCACGCCTTTCTCATCCTGGTCTCCCCAGCACCGTGCAGGGTGTGGTGCTTCAGACACTTACACGCCAGTGGGAGGGAGGGAGGGAGGGAAGGAAGGAGGAAAAGGAGGAAAGGAAGGAGGGAGGGAGGGATGAAGGATGCTGGGGGAAGTGAGCAGGCAGCTCCCTGAGAAACGGCGGGCGGTGGGCAGTGTCCCTGCAGGTGTGGGGCCTGACCAGCTGACCATACCAGGTCATTCAGGCGTGGATGCCAGGCCACTGCATTTCCACCTCGTGTGGCAGAGCTGAGAGGACCCCTGTTCCTCTTGGCCCTCAGCATCCTAGGAGCACAGAACCCTCGTCCCTGGGAACAGTCGGTTCTCTGCTGCTCCCATTCTTCTTGTCTCGATAATTCTTGCAGCCCATGTTGTGTAAATAAAATTATTCTTCCCAAAAAAATCATTAGCAGGGCCCGACATTAATTCCCCTGCAATCTGTGTAATTAACTGCATGTAACACAGGGCATTAAAGGATCCGTTTGCTAATCACCACTCCTCCGCTCCTGCACCTAATTAAATCCCCTTCCTGTTTATCCACTTGCAGGATCCTCTGCAAAGATACCAGCCACCAGGAAAGCCGTTGTCATAAATCATCTTTTTGTAATTTTCAAAGGGTGCAGTTCTGCTGCGTGGATTTGCATGCCGTTCCCGCCACCGAGGTCCCCTACCCCTGCAGTCCCATCTCTCCCGTGGCCGTGACTGGCTGAGCTGCGGCCCTGCAGGGGAAGGAGGGTCATGTGCGCAGTGCCAGGTGAGGTGGGTGCAGAGAGGAGCCCAGGTGAGCGCCCTGCCTGCAGCACCTACCCTCGGGTTCCACACCTTTGCCACTGCGGCCGGTTACATTAAACTCTGACGGAGCCACCCCCGCCTGCGTCTATTAGGCTGGACTGTGGGATGACTTGTCCATCCTCAGGCCTCCCATTTGTCCAGTCTCGTTAACACAGCGGCTGCCTGGGCGACAGGGAGGGACTTGTCCCTTCATGAAGGGGCCCCAGCCGGCTGCTGCTCTGAGAGGAGGTGTCAGGAACACAGCTGTGGCGTCTGAGAGGTGCTGCTGAATTCCGACACCTCCTAGGCCTTGTGACCTGGGAGGCACATGGCCTCCCCAAGCTCATGTTTCCTTGGTTATCGAAGGGGACGATTCTCTTGCACACGGGACAGTCGTAAGCAATCAAGGAAGTCACAAAGTTCCCCCCAGGACCGCCCCTGGCCGATGGGCATTGAGCACTTGCCATCTGCCAGCACTGCATGTGCCACCCTGCAAGAAAGGCCTGTCACCCGATCCTACAGATGGGCACGCTCAGATCCAGGAGGTCCAGCTGCTTGTCCGGCCACAAGGTGTCTAGCTGGCAGAGCCAAGATAGAAACCCAGGTCTGAGGAGGCAGATGACAGGGGCTGGGGCAGGGCTGGGCGGGGTGGAGTGACAGCTGATGGGGACGGGATTTCTTTTGGGGCTATAGTTGCACAACTCAGAATATACTAGAATTGCACACTTTAAGCAGGTGCACTTTATGGTACGTGAATTCTATCACATCATCATCTAAGCAGCAGGGGTTCGTGGTGGCAAAGCCCCACCTGCGGTCTCCAGTCACTCATTGCACCTGGGAACCTGCGAGACTCGGCTCCAGCCATAGCAGGACCAATTTTCAATTCAGAGTGGCAGATGGCGACAAGGAGAGAATGGACTCACCAGACTCACATTTCAGAGGAGGAGGCAGCAACAGGAGCTGTGCGGGTTCCAGAATTTCCCAGTCCAGCCAGGGCCCAGCTGCCCCTACCCAGGCAGCTGACCCATTTTCCTCTGGCCCTTGGAGCAGAGGCTGCAACTCAGTGCCCTCTGAGTGGGCTCGGCCCCACCTCCAGGCAGTATGGGCCCCTTTCGGACCTGCAGGGGCCTTGCCTGCTCCCTCCCAGGAAGCTTCCGGGACCTGCACATCCCAACAGGGGGTTGTTCCTCTGCAGCCACTCTGCGCATGGTCTACAGACCAGCAGCATCCTCCTCACCCAGGAGCTTATTAGAAACGGAGAGTGGCAGGTCCCACCCCAGACCATGGCGTTGGCTGAATAATGGCCCCAAAGATTCCCATGTCCCAATCCCTGGGACCCATGAATGTGACCTTCTGTGGAAAAGAACGTCTTTGCAAGTGTGATTAAGTTAAGGCTTTTGAGATGGGAAGATCATTCTGGATTATCTGGTGTCCCTAAATACCACCACAAGTGCCCTTATAAGAGGAGGCAGAGGGAGACTTGACACTAAAGAGAAGCCACATGAGGACAGAGGCAGAGATCAAAGTGATGTGGCCACAAGCCCAGGGACGTCTGGGGCCACCAAGAGCTGGCAGAGACGGGGAAGGACCCTCCCCTGGAGCCTCCGGAGGGAATGCCATGACAGCACCGTGGTTTGGGACTTCTGGTCTCCAGAACTGTGCAAAATAAATCTCTGTTGTTTTAAGCCACCGAGTTTGTGGTTATTTGTTATGGCGGCCACAGAAAACTAATGCATCTACCGAATCAGATCTGAATTTTTTTTTTTTTTTTTTTTTTGTGAGAAAGATCAGCCCTGAGCTAACATCCATGCCAATCTTCCTCTTTTTGCTGAGGAAGACCGGCTCTGAGCTAACATCTATTGCCAATCCTCCTCCTTTTTTTTTTTTCCTCAAAGCCCCAGTAGATAGTTGTATGTCATAGTTGCACATCCTTCTAGTTGCTGTATGTGGGACACGGCCTCAGCATGGCCTGAGAAGCGGTGCGTTGGTGCGCACCAGGGATCCGACCCCGGGCCGCCAGTAGTGGAGTGCGTGCACTCAACCGCTAAGCCACGGGTCCGGCCCCCAGAATCTGAATTTTAACACGATCCTCAGGTAGTTCAGTGCAGGTAAAGTTTGAGAAGCACCGGTCTACAGGATGCCCGGAGCCTGGGCCGCCTCGGGGCAGAGCTGGATACCAAGAAGAGTGACAGCCGATACCATGACTTTGCACTTACAATGCACCTGTCCCCTCACTGAACAGCCAGAGGAGGTGCGGTCCCATCACTCAGACTGGGAAACTGAGACAAGAAGCGAAGAACTGGGCAGAGAGCACCAGTGAGTAGCTGGGCTGGAATCTGACCCGGGGACTCCGGCTGTAGAATCTATGCACTCAGCCACGGGGCCGAGCCCCTCACCCGGGGCCCCTGTCCTCACAGCTCTGAGGGTAACGAGGACACGTCGGCGCTGTCCATAGGGCATATGAGGTGGGATTCGGAAGCTAAAATCAGGCGGCCAGACTGAGTTTGTTAGAAGAGATCAAATTCATCCTGAGAGCACGAAACGGAACCAGCGCACAAATGAGCCATCGTGCCTGGTCTGCACTATTGTTGTAGGGCGAGACCAGGGTCAAGTAGGTGGCCGAGGGGAGGCGCGTCGGCTTTGGGCATGTTCCGGGAAATGGGGACACGCCTGGCCAGCGACACGGGTCCTCCGTCTCCCCATCCCTGCTTCCCTCCAGCTGTCCCCGAGGCACTGCCCAGATGCTGGCCCCAGGATGGCTTGATTCCCCTGTCACAGGTCAGTTCTCTGGACGTCGTCCCTGGGACAGAGACGGGTGTGCAGGATGCTCCCTGGGGAGCCCTCTTGGGGTGAGCGCTTGTGGGGGTGAAGGAAGCAGGACGGGCGGAGGAAGAAGCAGAGCTGTGAGCAGTCTTGACAAGGGCTCCGCCCAGCCCACAGGTGCTCAGAGCTGGCCCAGCTCAGAGCGAGGGGCCAAGACTTTCCACGCCCCACACCAGCCCGTCTGGGATGCTGGCTGCCCTCAGAAGGCGTGGACTGAGGCCAGGCTCTTCTCTTCGGCAGAGGGCGAGTCTGGAGAGGGTTCTGCTGAGAGCTGTTGCCCACCAATGCTCACAGCAGCAGGGGGAATGCAGGGTTCAGCTCCGGATGGGGAATCTGGGCCACGTGGCCCAGCACCCGCCACACGCACAGCCCTGGTGCCAGCCCAGCACCGTCACCACCACCCAACTCTCCACCTTCGTCCCCTCTCCCCCCGCTGCCCAGCGCCTTCCTCCTGCAGCTGCCCGCCACCCACCAACACGGAGCCCTCGTTTCCTGGTCAGCACAGAGGGCCTCGGGTCCCCAGAGTGGGGGCCAGGGCAGAGGGTGGGGGTCAGAGCTATTACTCTGCCTTGATGTGGGGGTCGGGGGCATTAATCACCACGCGCCCCTACCGCCCTCCACATGCATATTTAAACTGGGCGTCCTGCCAAACCCGTCTCCGGCAATTTCCTTGCGTTAATAATGCTTCCATTAGCCCCGTGCAGCAAATCTGTCACAACTAGCCCCCTTCTGGCCCATATTTTTTGCTTTTAATTATGATCAGATGTGGAATATTGAGTAGCTTGATGCATTTTGGACGTCTGCAGAGATTCCTTTTTAATAATGCAATTGTAAGACTGTAATGGCTCAGAATGTGGTCATTACGGAAACGTGTACTCAGTGGCGTCTCCAAAGCTGGACGTTTCTCCACCTGGGAGGGAGTTTGGGGGCAAATCGGAGGATTGGAGATGACCCAGTGAGTAATTATAGAGGTGGATCTCTCAGGTCGCAGCAGTGGACCTGCCCTCCTGCCAGCAAGGGAAGCCTCGGCCACAGGGTGACCACAGTGAGCTCTTTGTGACACCTTCCACCTGAATGTCAGATCACCTGCAGGTCAGCTGTGCTCATCCCAGGTCACTAGAGACCCCTCGCCAGGAAGGAGAAGTGATTCCCCACACACGAGCCCCTAAATTCCCCTCCATTGGAGCTGGACAGGCGGGGGCTCTGGGTCGGGCAGACCTGAGCTGGAACCCCACCTTTCTGAGCCTTACTGTGCTCATCCCCAAGGTGGGGCATCAGGTGGGTCAGTAAGAGGAGGGGGCCCTAAATCTGCTCATCCTGGGCCTGGCTGATGGCAGGTCATCGCTCCCTCGGCTGCAGTTGTGAGCGCTGAGCTCGTCCACAGCGGGGTTGGGGCAGTCGGCCTGGGGTCAGAGCCTGGGGCTGTCTCGCTCAAGGAGAGATTAGTGGAGGGACAGACCTCCGAAGCAGCTAGGGGTTCGGGAGCAGCAGGGGAGGGGAAGGTCAAGGTTAAGGACACCCCCTACCTGCCATGCTGTGCGGCACCAGGCGAGCTGCCTCCCTTCTCTGAGTCTCAGTTCCCATAAAACCAGGGTGTGCAAGTCGAATTACAGTGAAAGGACTCAGTCAACCCTGAAGTGGGGGGACAACCAGAGTTGGGGTTCATTGCTGCTGGCAAGGGAAGGAGGAAGTTTTATTTATTCCAGCAAGCATGGCTGAGCCCACCACCTACCTCCCCACGCCCAACACGTCCACTGCACCCCCCACCACCACCACCCTTCTTCCACCTCGGACTCAGGGCTGCTGGCTCAGGTGGCTCCGGAGGAAGCCTTCTGCTCCGCTGCCTCGCCCACTGGCTGTTGCCCCTTCCGTGGGCTCCAGTGCCCACCCCCTGCCCATGTTCATTCATTTAACAGAAATTCATTGAGCACCTACTCTGTGCCAGGGACCAGCTGGCCAGTGGGACACAGTCTGGGGAGGCTGGGGAAAGGACAGACCCTGAGCCATTGAATTCCCACAATTGCTGTGATTGTGGAGTCTGGCCCCGTGGGGTGTGCACGGAACCCCCATACCTAATACCCCCACCCTCCGTCAGTGCCCCCCCGCCCCGGCTGTCTCGCTGGGAGGCGGGCTCCCTGGGGCAGCTCCATTCAGCTTCACAGCTGTCAGTCAGCCTCAGGCCTGCAGACAGCCTCCCACCCGCTGTCAACACTTAGCGAAATGGGCTGTGGCACCCTGGAGGGCGTCCTGGGACAGGAAAGGGCATTAGTGGGAAAGCTGGTGAGACCCAAGTGAAGTCTACGTCGCGAGCAGGCCTGAGGCGCCAATGTCTTGGTCATGACAAAGCGCCGTGGTGACCTAACATGGCGACAATGGGGCGAGGGGCTGGCGGGGACTCTGAAATATCTTGGCAACTTTTCTATAAATCTCAATACCGGTTGACAGCGTCCTTCCCCCATCTCAGGCTGGGAGGGGCTGCTGGAGCCTGGGGTGGGGTGGTCTGCTCCGTCCCTCAGACCAACCCTCTGGGGCCGGGCAGGGGGCTCTTCAGGGTCGGCTGGCCTCCTGCTTTCTGGTGACAACACGATGTTCTGCTGTGCTTAAGAGCATGGCTCTGGGTAAGACAGACGCAGAGGAGGTCTCACCCGGCGTCACTCTCTGTGGCCCTGGAGCCTCCCCGAGCCTGGTTCTCATCTACAGTGGGCCAGGGGCAACACGTGCCTCGCTGGCTGTCGTGGGGACTAAAACGGTAATGAATAGAGAATGCTTTCCCAGTGTGGAGCACACAGGAAGTGCCCCAAATAGTGAGATTTATACTTTCTATGATTTCACTAAGTCCTCAGAGCCGAGGTCTGAGACGGTCTCATGATGGGAGTTCCTTTCCAGGGGAGAGGATGTGGTAGCAGAAAATCACCCGAGTTTTTAGAAGTGCCTGAGAAATCCCCGGGTCCCGCCCCCTGGTTAGCACAGCCCTGGGGCTTGGGCGAAAGCTTGCGGCCTGGAGCTGCAGAAACGGCAGAAACGATGGAACAGAAATGCTGTAACAGGAGCACCGCCCTTTCCGAACAGCTGCTGGGTGCCGGCACCGCAGCTGACGCGGGTCGGGGTCTCTGAAGCAGGCACCAAGGCAGAGTTCGAGGGACACAGTGGACCTTGGGGACCAGCACCTGTCGGATGGGGGGAGAAGCAGGATTGGGCAGAGGAGGGAGCTGACGGGGCCTCCATGCCTCGCATGGGCCACCCCTGGCTCACTGGGATCCAGTGAGAGCCGCTCCTCCAGGATTCCCGGGGTCTCGTCCTGAGGGAAGCACAGGAGGACGCTGGGGGGGACCACAGTCCCCAGCCTACACCTGGTCTCAGGGCCAAAACTGACCCTCAGGGTCTCCCTGCTCCACCCTCTGTCCTCACTCCCCTCCTCTCAGCCACTCCTCTGCTGGTAGAGTGACCCAGACCTCATCCCCGAGGGACCTGAGACCAGTGGACCCCACAGACATGCTCTCACCCTGCCTCCTTTGCTGTAAAGTGGGCACCCGGGTCTGGCACGACGTCCTGTGGGATCCCACGCCAGTGGACCAGCCGCTCTGAACGTCCTCAGACAGCAGCACTGGCCAGGGCCCTGCAGACCTGGAATAGGGGCCTGTTCCTGTGAGAATGGACCTCTGTCCCTTCACGGGAGGAGGTTCCAACGTTGTCAAGGAGGAGTTGGGCTCCAGACAAATCCTGTGTGAGTTTTCAGGCCCAACCATAGGCTATGGCCGAGGATCTAGCTGGGGAGAGGGGGAGGCTCTTCAGGGGAAGCCGACCCCACACCACACTTGGTGACACGTGCGCTGTGGTCTCTGAGGGAGCTGCAGTCAAGGACCCAGGGCCCCCGCCGGCCCTGCTCTTACACGTGTCTGCATCCCTAGCCCAGGCTCCTCCATTCCGAGGCCTCTTCACTGGGGGCCTTTGGCCAAGGCCCTGCTCAGGCACCTCTGCCAAGACCTCCTTATTGTGGGGGACTTGAAGACACTTTCCCCCACCCCGACTCAGCATTCGGCCCTTTTCCCCAACCAGCCCTTCCTCTCCCCAGCCCGGGTCCACTAGACGGCAGGCGACTGTGGTTCAGGGTTCCTGGGCAGTGAGATGACCCCCCAGGTCTGTGCGGATCCACTCGACCCTCCCCCGTGCACCATCCACGGGGAAAACGGAACAGGGGTCTGCGCTGGCTCTGGTCTGACCTCTCCTTGCACCATCGCAGCGACAGACTAAAGGCTTCGCTGTGCCTTCCACCTGGCTTGTTGTCTAATCAGTGACTCCAACCCCTGGCAGCTCGGCTCTCAGCTCAGCTGAGCTCCTGACGGTCAATTCGGCACCAAGTGGCCGCTCGGTCTCCCAAGGACCGGTGCCATCCCGGGCTCAGCGCTGGCCTTTGGGGCTGGTCGGGTGGACCTTTGGTGGCAGCAGGAGCTGGACCAGTCTCACGTGGGCCCCTGCGTAGCCTCCATTTCTACCACTGCCACCGCTGGCCCTGTGCTCCCCAGGCTAGCGCCGGGGTGGCCGATGATGGAAGCTGGGTGACATCAACTGGCTGAGTCTTGTTGTCTACTGGTGTTCAGTGCCCCTCTGGTGGCCTTAACATATGATGCCAAGATCTGCACTCTTGGTGCCACCACCATACACCCCCCACACGCGTCTCCACCAGACTCCCTTGCTCCTAATTGTATTAGTCAGGCTGCTCCAGAGAAGCAGAACCAATAGGATGGATTGAGAGAGAGAGAGACAGAGACAAAGATAGGTAGGTAGGTAGGTAGGTAGGTAGGTAGATAATAAGGCATTGGCTCAGGCGATTATGGAGGCTGAGAAGTCCCACAGTCCTCCATCTTCAAGCTGCAGACCAGGAGAGCCGATGGTGTAAGTTCCATTCTGAGTCTGAAGGCCTGAGACCCAGGAGAGCTGAAGGTGTCAATTCCAGTCCAAGGGCAGGAGAAGACTGATGTCCCAGTTCAAAACCAGTCAGAGAGAACAAACTCTCCCATACTCCACCTTTTGTTCTATTCTGGCCCTCAAGAGATTGGACGAGGCCCACCCACACCCGGGAGGGCAATCTGCTTTACTCAATCTACAGATTCAAATGCTAATGTCATCGGGAAACACCCTCACAGACACACTCAGAATCACGGTTAACCAAATACCTCAATAACCAAATACCAACCAACCAAATAACCAAATACCCAGGTACCTCGTAGCCCAGTCAAGTTGACACATAAAATTAACTGTCACACCCATCTTCCAATCATTTTTCTCACAAACCACAAGCCAACTGGCCAGGCGTTTGCCACAGCCCATGAGTCTGTTTATATTCTAACCTTGGCCACTTCTCTTCCTCCACAGAGACGATGACCGGGTGTCATGCCCAGAGCTCTGCCCACTGAGGGTCCCCCTCGCGACTGCCTGTCCAGGCCGCCCCTGAGCAAGGCTGTGGCGTGGCTGCTGTCCATTTTTGGCTTGCACCTTCACACCAAGCTGACTCGTGCGTAACTGAGCCCGGGCCTTTCCCTCCCCACTCAGCTGGCCACACAGGTTCGGGTATATACACGCAGTATACACACGAGCTGAAGGAGGGGCCCTGGGCAACAGTGACAGTCCTGTGGGGGCCTGGACCACCCACCCAGCAGCCTGCTTGTGCCCTCTGGCCCCACTCATGTGTGATCCCGGGTCACTTCCATCTTATGTGGGTTTGTGCTAAGAACATCCAACCTACGACTGGGTGGGTCTCAGGCAACCTAGCTCGTGAAGGAATGTTCTGGTGGTCTGGTAACTCGATGCCCCAGAGGCAGGCACTCTGTCTCACTGAGGGCCCAGGAACATGCTGGGAGCTGTTTTCCGCAAAGCACGTGACTCTGTTGCAGACGGGATGCCTTGCTCCGGGAGTCTTCATCCTGACTCTCCCACCGGGACTTGCCGTGAACTCTGTACCACATCCTTCCCACTACTGACACCACCAATACCTGAGTGTCTGCCAGATCTGCATCCCAGAGCCATGTCCTGCTCCAGGACCCACAAGCCCACAGCTGCTTGTGTCACCCCATAAACGGACTGGAGCACTGTTCTGACGTGTGGAATCTGCTGCTTCTAGAACCTGAAGATGCCCACTGGGGACGGTGCTTCCTTCTTTGTGGAAGGAGGTGCAAGATGCAACAATTTATCTTTTACTTTGGAGGGATGCTCCAGCACACCTCTGACCACTGGACTCCTAAACATATTACAGATGTGGCACTTTCCTGAATCTCTGAAGCAGTGTCTCCCCTCCTTTGGGGGCCTCCTCTTGCTCATCTGACCCAATCAACACGTCATCCATTTCGTGGATCAATACGATCCTCATTGAGGCGTCCAGATGGCCCAGATATTTTCATAACATATTGTGACAGAGGGCAGAAGAGTTACCGTAGCCCTGGGGAAAGATGTAATCATTGCTGCTCCGTGTGAGAGTGTGTGCCTTGGCCTGAGCTGACGGCTGGAAGGCTGGGCTCTGCTGGGCGTCTCTCCCCCTCCCTGAGCCGCGGGGCCTCTGCACGTGGTCCCATAGCAGTGCACTCAGCCTTTTTACGGGGCAACTCAGGGCCCCACAGGCAAGACTCCCAGAGGCCCCGGGGACCCCCAGGGCTGCCTAGGACCCAGCCTCAGAAGCCACACAGCCTCACTTCTACTGCGTTCTGTTGGTCAAGGAAGTCCTGAGGACTGACCCCAATTCAAGGGGGGAGGGGATTTGTCTCCACCTCCCAATGGGAAGATAACAAAGAATTGGCAGAACTCCTTAACTGACCAGAGCTGGCTTGGCCAGGCCAAGGTCGGCCCACCTGTCAGGGTCATTGATGAGTCAGAAGGACCCCCAGAAAGCATGGCCTGCTGGCTGAGCCCCTCTCTGTCCTGGCTTCCCTGGGAAAGAACATACGGTCTTCCCTTCCTGTCCCCACGCGACTGCGTGCCTCTGCGGGTCTGTGGAGCAGTCAGTCGGTGGGTGGGGGGGGGGTCTCTGGGTGGGTCAGTGTGTGGCTCTGTGCACATCTCTGGGTCTGGGATCCCCCATTCACTCTGACAGTGACCCCTGACCTTCACCTTCAGGTCCAGACAGAGGCAGGAGGGCCTCCAGTTCCCACTCCGCAGAGACCATGCACCACGTCCGTCTCTCCTTCTCCACCCCGGCTCAGCACCAAGCGCGTCCTGCCAACAGCAGCAGAGCGCCGTTCACCGCCCGCCCAGCCCTCACGCAGCGCGCACGCGTCTACTGTGCCTCGAGTTGGGCACTAATGGTTCCAAACTACACCCTGATTGATGGCTCTTCCCTGCAAAAGTCTGCCGGGTTCCCCGAAGACCCCTAACTTCCCTTCTGCAGATCCATTCATCACCCTGCTACCAAGCCCAGCGGGAGCGGGCGCCATTCCTTCCTCTGTAATCGGGGCTGGCTGCAGGAGCAGCGGGAGCCCTGCCCGGAGCCACGTCATGGCCGTGGCTCACAGACTCGGTGGCACCGAGTCTCTCCCTCTCTCAAATGCTTCCTGCTAAAGATCAGGCAAATGGCACCAAAGGTAGAGCCACAGGCAGTGTCCTTGTAGACGATGTCCCCAGTGGACCCACTGGCCCTGGAGGTGTCTTCAGCCACTTGGCTGGACATTTGCTGCTCCGGAAACTCACACGGTTTGCCTTTCCTTCCAAGGGACTGCTCACTGGGCCTCGCCATCTCCTAAACACGGTGTCCCCCTCGGCCCCAGAAGCACTGCCCACTCTTCAGTGAGGCTCTCTCCCAGGCAGGCGAGTGCCCACACCCTCCTTCCAGCTGGATGTGACCCCTTTGAGGTTGGTGGCTCCAGCGTGTGCCCGGAGATGAGACCCACCGCCTGAGTGCTCTCTGAGACCCCTACAAGTCTCCAAGTGACCTGCACAGCCTAGAGCCAGGTGCCGGACCACCTGTGCAGGGACCAACCGGGAGGCTGGGCGTTGGCCCTGCCAGCACCGCCCCTCCCGCTCGTCCCGACCCTGTAGGAGGGCAGGAAGAGTCTGCCAACGGCTGGGAAAGCAGGACGGGCGTTTCCCTGAAGAAAACACTGCCGTGTGCTGTGTCCCGCCCCAACCCCCATGGGCAGGGAGGCAGGCTCTCCTCCTGTCACTGCAAGTCAAGCGAGGGGACCCCGGGGCTGGGCACCCGACTTGGGCCGTCCAAGGCTAGAGGCTGTGGCTGGAGCCCCCCATGTGACCGAGAGTGAGGAGTCCAGGCTGTGTGTGCCAGGGCCATGCTGTGTGTTGGGGCAAGGACTCCTCCAGGAGGGGAGCTGGGCTCGGGTCATCTTGAAAGAGACCCCTCCCATGAAGACCACTTGGAGTGGCCAGGTGACCCCACGAGAGGGGACAATGGTAGGTAGCCAGTCAGCAGCCATCCCTTACCTCAAGGAAGCCACAGGAGAGAGATCTCCAGAGAAGGGGTCTCCAACACCCACACAAGGACCCCCAAGGAACCCGTCACACCCAGCAGGCAATAGCAGCAGTTAAGAGGCACCATCCAGGGAGCCCTTTCTGCCCCTTGTCCCTCCCAGACTCAGCTGGGGCCAGGTGGGTGGGGAAGGGCAGGCCAGGTGGGGCTTAGAGAATCAGCTGACAACCCCTCCCCCACCTGCTTCCCTCTTAAAGGGGCCTCACCCCGGGAAGGCAAGGGCTTGACATGGGATGAGTGTCTGGAGATATGTGACTGTGGGGCGAGACTAGACTCTTGACTACTTATCAGGGACGAGAGATGTTGTCCAGGCAGGGAAAGAAGTACCCGAAGGAGCAAGTTGAACAGGGAGGATGCCCCCTCTACGTGCCCCATTCCCCACCCTGAGCAGAAGCCAGAATGGCCTGGGGGCAGAGCCCATGGTTCAGTGGAGCCGACCAGAGGTTAACTGGCACCAGCAAATCACTCCTGGCTGTTTGAGCAAGTGGGTTCTCACTCATCAATAAATGAGTGGTTGCCACGGCAACAGCCCCGGCCCATATTTCACCCTCTGGAGACTCAGAAGAGCTCTACCAGTGCTACAGAAAGCCAGCCTGGAAGGGATGGGGCTTCAGCCTCCTGCCTCTGCATTGGCCAGACCCCCAGGGCTCTGAGCTGGGGGTGGACGCTGCCTGGATAGACAGGGTTTGGAGGAAACAGAAGGGTGGGTTTGAGCCAAGAAGAGTGTTGAGTAGCAGAGCTTGGGGAGTAAAAGGGAGCTGAATTCAACTCGGCTGACTCTCACTCTTTGCTATATCATCCAGGTCATGCGACCCCAGTACACCTCAGTATCCCCATCTGCAGAATGGAGATAGAAATTGTACCTGCCCCATTGGGGTTTTGTGAAAATAGAATGTGATCGAATATGTAAAGTGCTGGGCACATATAAGCATCCAATCAATGTTATCTAATGTTATCACTGTTGGTAAAGAGATTTAGATTATAAGGAATAAAAATACATATATATATTTGTATGTACCCACATAGTTACCACTTTTGGTGGTCTTTATTGAGTCTGTGTAGATCCTTAATTCCATCTGGCATCATTTTCCCTCTTCTTGAAAGACATCCTTCAATATTCCTTGGAGTGAGAGTTGTTGGTGATTGATTTTTCTGCTTTGTGTATCTGAAAAGTCTTTATTTCACCTTCATTTTTGAAAGATATTTTCACTGGGTGTAGAAGTCTAGATTGACAATTCTTTTTTCCTTCCGCACTTCAAAGATCTTGCTTTGCTCTCCTCTCACTTGTTTCTGATGAGAAATTTGCCCTTTTCCTCATCTTTGTTCCTCTGGGTGTAACGTGTCTTTTTCCTTTGGCTGCTTTTAAAACTTTCTCTTCATCATTGGTGTTGACTGATTTTGTTACAACACGTCTTAATGTGTTTTCTTCATGCGTCTTGTGCTTGGGGTTCATTGAGCATCTGGAATCTGTGGGTTTATGGTTTTTATCAAATTTAGACATTTATCAGCCATTATTTCTTCAAATATTCTTCTGTCCTCTTTCTTTTCTCTCCTTGAGGACTCCAGCAGCACAGACATTAGGCTACAGAAAGTTGTTCCACGGCTCTCTGATGCGCTGCTTATATTTTTGAGGGTTGTTTCTCTCTGTTTCCTTTCAGATATCTTCTATTGCTATGTCCTCAAGTTCACTAATCCTTTTTTCTGCAAAGTTTAATCCCATCCGGTGTATTTTTCTTCTCAGACATTGCAGTTTGTAGTTTTCATCTCTAGAAGTTTGATTTGAGTCTCTTGTATAGCTTCTATGCCTCTACTCAATATGTTTAATTTTTCCTCTGGCTTTTTGAACACATGGAATACAGTTAGAGCAACTGTTTTAATATCCTCGTCTGCCAATTCTAACATCTGTGCTAGTGCTGGGTTGGTTTCAATTGATTGATTTTTCCCTCCTCAGGGGTGGTATTTTCCTGCTTTTTGCGTGTGCCTGGTAATTTTTTGTTGAATGCCTGACATTGTGAAATTCACTTTTCTGGGCACTGAATCGTTTGTATTCGTATAAATAGTCTCAAGCTTTGTTTTGGGATGTATCTATTTTGAAATAGTTTGAACCACCGTTCAGGTCTTGCTTCAGCTTGATTACGCGGGAACAGAACAGTGGTTAATCTGGGTTTAATTATTCCTCCGGATGGAGGCAAGACCGTCTGAGTACTCTCCCCAGTGACCCATGAATCATGAGGTTTCCCATCTGGCTGGTGGGAACAAACACTGCTCCCAGCTCTGTGCCAGCCCTGAGGGCTGTTTCCTCTACTCCTTTTGGGTGGCTGGTCCTCTCCCTGGCCTCGGGGCTTTCCTGGCACACACACAGTGATGGGCACTCAGATGAATACTCGGGGGCCCCTCCGAGTCTCCGGCATGCACTTCTTTTCCTGGGCAGCTCTCTCCTCCAGGGCTGTGACCCGTGAACTCTAGATGCTTGGTCTCCCCAGGCCCTCGGGTGCATCTCCTCAACTCAGAGCCTCTGCCAGGCTCCTCCTGGGGTCCCCCTCTTTGTGCCGTGGCCTGGAAACTCCCTCCAGGACGTGAACCGGCGCAGTCATGGGGTTCACCTCCTTGGTTTCCACCTCTCAGGAAGTACTGTCCTTTGTTGTCCCATGTCCAGTGTCTTGGAAACTGTGGCTTCATAGATTGTGTCTGGATTTGGGGAGCAGGGGAGGGAAATCAGTGAAGCTTTGAGCAGATTCCTACTGGGACCACGAGTCGGTCCAAGTCCCCGGCACAGGGGCATGGAGCCATGCAGAGCCAGGCCAGGCCCACGTCTGGGCCACATCACCAGCAGCATCACTCTCAGTGTCACGTATATTTTAAGGGGAGACAAGGAAAAGGGCAGGGTCTCACGCCCACTAGGCCTCGTTTTTCAGCCTCAGTCTTTACCCGACAATATGAAAGGATGCTCCTTACCTCTCGTTGCTCTTGGGACGGTGAATGACGCAGGGTCTGCAAAGGTTGTTTGTAAACTGGAGACCCACTCACGCTTCTCTGAGAGCATTCAGAGGAAGGAGCGACGGTCAGACAGGCCCGGAGTGCGGGGGGGTGTGAGCCCATCAGAGGGACAGATCCCCATGGGGGAGCTGGACATCCATCCCGGGCCCAGCGACCCTCCAGGTCAGAGGCCAGGAGGAGGCTCTGGAAGAGAGAAGAGAAGGAGCGTGATGAAGATAAGATGCTTAAAGAACACTGAGCTCCCACAAATATTATTTGCATCATCGTCTTCATCATCATCATCATCGTATACAGCCTGCTGTGGCAGAAGGCCCCAGCCCAACCTTCTCTCCGACGGCCCCCGGCCTCCACCTCTGCCGGGTGTGCAGTTGGGGCCCATGGTGGCCATCTCTGGACAAAGGGCCAGCCACTCCCCCAGCTCTGCCTCTGCCTGGTCTCCGTGGCTTCCCTGAGCCCCAGGAGAGACAAGCCAAGCCACTGACCTCCAGCCAGTGGGTCTCTCTAATAAAAATGTACCGCCAGTCCATAAAATGTGTAAACACCATATTTCACTACTAAAGAGTGAGCCAGAAGACAGCACCTTCTGAGAAAGGATTTTCCTGGGTACAGACAGGCCTTTTATAGATCAAAGCAATAGAATAAAATAAATATGACCAGAGAGGGCCGTGAGGAGGGGCAGGTTCCGTCCAGGGAGGAGCTTATATGGACAGACGGAAGTCAGGGCACCAGGGGAGCAAAGGCTAGAGGGAGGAGCGGCCTGGTAAGTCAGCCCCTCCCGGTGCAGACTCCCCTCCTGGGCAGCCTCCCTACGGGCATCTCCTCACCCACAGCTGGTCAGAACCGTGTCCTGGCTCAGAGCAACCTGGGCGGCACCTCCCAGCAGACACTGGATGCACAGGACTGTTCAAGTCTCCAATTCCTAGATGAAGAGCCTGAGGTCCTAAGAGCTCCCATGACTTGCTCAAGGCTGCATGGCTCTCAGTGGTGGAGACAGGCTTGAACCCGTGTGAACCCAAACCCTGCTCCCACCTCCCACACCTCAGCTCCTGTTTCAATACAGCAGACGACCCCTGACCTTGTGGGTGAGGTCGATCATCCCAGCCCCACCCCTCTTCCCCGTCCGTGGGTCCCATCGAGCACTCACCCTAATGGCCGTCTGTCCGAATCCCTTGCACTCGGGTTTCGAGAAAAGTGCAGCACACGCTGACCTCAAGATGAGTCTGATACTGCCGTCCTCTCCAGAAGAGGCCCAGAGGTGCGCTACGGACAGCCATCCCTGCTAGCCTGGGTCCCAGGCAGGGCCGGCCTCAGCGGGGGCAGCCGGCAGGCACGTGGCCCTGCACGTGGGCTCATGCTCTCTGCTCTCGCATCTGGAAATTCTTAATAATGTTGAACAGAGGGCCCACGATTTCGTTTGCACCAGACCCTGCACGTCACGTAGCCGGTCCCGGCACCGGGCAAGGAAGGGCATTTTTCCTGAGCCCCCTGCACCACCAAGGCCCCAGACAATGCTTCTCCTGGAAGGCTCTTTGCCTTCTCTTCGCACCCGGGAGGATGTGGTGAGAAACGGGAAGCAGGCAGGGTAGAGAGAGAGTGACCCATGGAGGGACAAAGAGGGGTGGGGGAGAGATGGGACAGTGCCAGAGGGATGCTCGCTCTGCTCTGGGGGAAGGAGAGGGAATCTCGAGCCTCTGGGAGGCGGGGAATTGGAAAACAGGGCCAGGCAGCAGCCTCCACATGGGCCGGATCCTGCAGTGGGTCTTCCCCAGCACTGGGGACCCCCAAGGTCCTCCCCAGCCCCTGCCCTGGATGCCCTCGATCTCTGGGTGAGGCTGGAGACTGGCCACCCAGCCCGGAGAACAACTGGTCTCGCTTGTCTCCCGATTGGGCCCGGGTCTGTTCAGAGGCCGCTTGCCTGGCTGGGCGGGCAGTTAACTACCCAGACTATCCTGTAGAGTGTGGTGTGGCCGAGCTCAGCTGAAAGCGCCAGGACGTCCAACCCGTTCCCATCATGCAGCATGTCCCACACCTGCTGTGAGCCTGGCATGGTGCTGGGCACAGGGGCATGGGGGAGGGGATGTCTCCAGGCAGATGGACCCTGCTGTGTCCTAAAGAACAGGAGGAGAGGGGCATTGGGGGCACAATGAGAGGCAGGTGGTGCAGTGTCCACTGTGGCATCCCCAACCTGTGGCTGGAGCAGGTACATGTGTGGGGGGTGCGAACACCAGGAGGTGAGGCCGATGACTCTGGATCTGGAATGCCAGCCTGAGCCATGGGGAGTTTCCCTGTGCTCCGGGGCCACCATCAGAGCCTGAGGCCGGAGAGGGTGAGAGCAAGGGCAGACTGCGAGCTTCCTGGCAGGCGGTGTGAGAAGGGAAATGTGGAGATGGAGCCATGGGTCTATCAGGGCAGCAGGTGGAGGGTGAGAGAGAGGATGGCAGAGAGGGGTTCAGATGGACTCACCTACCTGCTGGCAGTGTGGCCTTAGACAGGTGACTCCCCCTCTGTGCCTGGGGGAGGTGGGGGGTTAGAGCCTTACTCAAAGATTAGGTATGTAAAGGTCTCAGCCCAGAGCAGTGGGACCCAGATGTGAGGGTCCCCTGTCCCTCAAAGGGCCACATCAACTTGGCTCACGCCCCAACTCTGAGCTCCTGGGAAGAGTGAGGGGTCTCCCAGTCTGCCTGAGCCCCCTTCTGCATGTGGGGCTGGTGTGGTACTCAGCACTGCCCCCCAGGGAACCCAGTCCCTCTCCAGCATCCAGGAAACACCCACGCCCACAAAACAAAGCCGTCCCCTTGCCTCACAGAGTCACCTGCAGACTTCTATGCCAGCCCCTCCCCCCTCCAAGCAGCTTCTCAGAGTAGCTTCTGGAAACAGGCAGTCCCTCCCTAAGCGGCGCTGGGGCCAGCTCAAAATACACGGATTCTTCATGAAACCCAAACACACTCCAGGGTCCCAGGTCGCCCAGTCTCGGCCAGGGTTTGAAGAGTCACAGCCCAACCGCCAAAGAGAAATTATAAAAGAAAACCTGAATTTTATTTGTGCTTCTTGGAAAAGGTTGACCTGATCCAAATCAGACACTTCACTAAGTCCTTCTACATTCCTCTTTTCCTCCCACAACCCACAGATCTCCAGAGCCCTGTGCTCCTGAACCTCCAAAAACACCCCTCCCAGGGTCCAGAGTCCCTGCCAGCCTCCTCTCTCAGCTCCTAAACATGCTGCCTCCTCGTCTGCTTGATTGCCACGCTGCCCGCCCCCCAGGCGCTCCAGGATCCAGGGCGTCCGGGAGGTGCGCCCCAAGCCGGGATCCTGCCCTCACCTCCCTTCTTCCCACTCTCCCCACGCCACCGTCCCTCTGTCTCCCCCCACCCAGGATCCAGGCTGCCAAGCCCCAAACAGCCCCCTCGGGCAAAGCCCCTGTGCCCTCTCGGGAGATTAGAAGATCTTGTCCCCTCACATCAGAGAACATCGATTTCCCATTTGTCCCCCAAAGTCCTCTGGCCCTGCCCTATCTCCACCAGGACAGCCCCGAGAGATGAAATGGTTCCAAACAGGGACATCAGGACCACCCAGAACAAGAGGCGCCTGGCCCAGAGGCCTAGGAGTTTCCAGGACCTGCAGCCCAGCCTCCCCCCCCCGGCTCCTTGTCTGATGGTTGGAGCCTCACCTCCACATCTCTCCACCAGGAAGTCGGATGCCACCTCCCTCTTCCCTCCATGCTCCCCCGTATAGAAGAGGGAAGCATCAAGGAGCTCTTGAGGCCTGGGTGACTCCAGCCCCAGTTAGACCAGCCTTCCCCACCGCCCTCCCGCTGCGGCAGTGTCCCTGCGTGAGGACCAGACAGGTACAGCCAGTTCCAAGCCCAGATCTGCCAATCCCAGCAGGGCAGTGAGGCCGGTGACTAATTATGCTCCGCAGGGAGGGCCTTTCTGCTCTTTTTAATGAGGTTCTGGGTCTGAGCCTCTAATCACCACCTTCAATGATCTGTGGGCAGATCAGGCTGCCTCCTTCGCAAGCCCCATGACTGCTCAGTTCTCATCCTGCAGGAAGTGAGGCAGGTGCCTCTGAGAGCAGAGAGCAAGACCAGGAAGAGAGGAAAAGGAGTCAGAGGGCTGGGTGATCCTGGACAAGTCCTCACCCCCTGGATCAAAGGTCCCTTCTTTTCGCAGGATGCCGGTGCCTGACACCCCAGCCCCTTCTCCTGGCCTCCCCAGCTCAGCAAACACTCCATGCCCTTCCAGATGCCCACCTCTGTGCCTCCCTTCCCGCTCCAGCCCATCATCAGCTAGACCGCGGCTGCACGGCAAAGGGGCCTCCTCCCGACCCTCTGGGACCCGACCTGACATTTTCTTCTCTGTCCCCCACAGCTGTGAGCACCACGAAGGCAGGGCTCTGCTCTGCTCACGGCTGTAGACCAGCTGCTCTCGGCTGGGCCATTCTGTCCCCAAGGGGACACTCAGCAACGTCTGGAAACACTGTGGTTGCCACAATAGGGGGCCTGCTACTAGCATCCAGTGGGCAGGGGCCAGGGTCGCTGCTCAACACCCTACACTGCACAGGACTCCCCACTACAAAGAATGATCCAGCCCCAGATGGCAACAGTGCCGAGCGAGAGAAATCTCTAGACTTGCCGGCTGGCATGGGACCGGGCACACAGTAGGAGCTCAATAAATGTGTGCCCACGAATGGCTGAGGAATGAATTCACTGATAACAAATGGGTGATGACTGAATGCCTCCCCAGCTGTGGGGAGGGACTGAAGCGTGTTTAAGAACACTTGCCCATGCACACATGTCAGAACATTCTCTGCAGCAGTAAAGAGTCCATCAGAGCGCAGGGTCGTTGCTCCTGCCCGGAGCATGCACCCTCCACACCCTCCTGTCCATACCCCTGTGCCTTGCACCCTTCACCCAAGCCCTGCCCACAAGCCGAAGCCACACCCACCCACAGCCAGTGCAGCGCCTTGCACTGGGCAAGCCCTCCCTTCCTCCCTGTCCACCCTCCCGGGCAGCACAGATCACACATGCCACGGAGTAGAAGGCTCAGCCCTGCCCCTGGGGGCTCTGTGCCTGGGGACAAGTCACCAACCTCCTTGACCCTCAGTTCGGCCGCTGCCTTGCCACCTCCCAGGACTGTCACGAGAAGAGAACAAAACACTGGATACAGAAGCACCTCATAAACTGTAAAGTGCTGTGCCCCTTGGAGGAGCATCCCTCTGGTCCTGTTGGGCTCTCCAGGCCTGGCCCCTTCTCCGCAGGGCACCAGACCCCTGGGTGTTTCAGGGGGCAGGAGTCCAGGGCCCATGTGTGCAGCTGGCAGCTATGCCAGGAGCCATGCAGCCCACAGGCCCCGGCACGCTTGCTCGGAGAAGGAAGGAAAGAGGCAGATGGCTTGTGGGCAGGCTGGTGGCACCACCCATGTGGGCAGTCGACGCAGACTTCTTTGTGCTGCCTCCTCCGCACCATATCAGGAGACGCCATGGGGAGAAGTGGTTTGGCCCAGGAGACAGACCTCCAGAGTGTCAGCCTAGCTGTCTGTCCTCCAGGAAGCATTCCTTGATCACCACCCCACTCTGCCACTAGGCATGGGTCTCTGGTGCCCTTAGCACCTGTGCTGCCCTCATTCTGCCCATCCCACATCCATGGAGGCAGCCATTTTGTTCATCTGTCACCCCACCAGACTGTGGCTCTGTGAGGGCAGAAATGGTATCTGGCTCTTCTCCTTTGAATCTCTCCCTACTCACTCCCATCCCTAAACTGGCATGTGTGACTTGCTCAAAAAAACATCTATAGAATGAGGGGATGCATGGATGGATCGAGGCATGCATGCATGGATGAATGGATGGATGGTGGGTAGATGGATGGATGGTGGATGGATGGATGGATGGATGGTGGATGGATGGATGGATGGATGAACGGATGGTGGGTAGATGGATGGATGGTGGATGGATGGATGGATGGATGGATGGTGGATGGATGGATGGTGGATGGACGGATGGACGGATGGACGGATGGTGGATGGTGGATGGATGAATGGATGGATGGATGGATGAATGGATGCATGGATGGATGGCGGATGGTGGATGGTGGGTGGATGGATGGATGGTGGATGGTGGATGGATGGATGGTGGATGGTGGATGGGGGATGGTGGATGGATGGAGGATGGTGGATGGTGGATGGATGGATGGTGGATGGTGGATGGTGGATGGTGGATGGATGGATGGATGGTGGATGGTGGATGGTGGGTGGATGGATGGATGGGTGGATGGATGGTGGATGGTGGATGGTGGATGGTGGATGGATGGATGGTGGATGGTGGATGGATGGATGGTGAATGGATAGATGGATGGATGGACAGGTGGAGGGATGGTAGGTGAATGGATGATGGGTGGATGGATGGCTGGATGAGGATGACTGGGTGGGTGGATGGATTCACAGATACATAGATACATGGCTGGATGAATACAGGGATGGATGGATACAGGGATGGATGGATAGTGGATGGATGAACAGACAGACAAATAGACAGAAGAATGGGTAGATGGGAGGATGGATGCATGGACAAACAGACATGCTCAGCACGTAAGTTAAGGGATGATGTATGGTACAGAAAAGCAGGAGGTGGACAGAGGTAGGGCCTGGGCCTGGAGCCGAGGCAGGAGGCCTGAGGACAGCAAGCCTGGGGAAGCAGGATCATTTGCTGGGCGGAGCCAGGAGCCGAGAATAATTAAGCCCGCACACACATCCCTGGAGCCCCAGCAGCCTGTCCTCATTTAGGTGCTGCTGAGAGGCATCTCATCAGGAACAGAAATTGAGTTTGAGCTGCTCCCAGCCCTGGCACCGCCACCCTCCTGGTAGTGTCTCTCACAGCCTCTCCACAGCCCTGAGGCTACGTTGCCTGCAGAGAGTCTCCAGGAATGAAGAAATCCTGAGCCCAGAGCAGGGGCGGGGCCCTGCCCAGGGTGATCCCAACGACCCTCTGAGCACCCACTTGTCCCCTCCCTCCACCAAGGAAAATCCAAAGACCCCAATACCAAGGACTTTAAAAGCGCCCAGCTTGGGGCTGCCCTTGGGGGTCCAGCCAGTCACTCGCAGCCCCAGCCTCCCAGCCTCTCCTTCCTCATGTCTGGACAGGGCGTGTGGGTCCCAGGACTCTCTTCACGTACCCCACTCATCTGAGCCCCACATAACGCTGTTCGTCAGGTCTCCACCTCTTAGTTTCCTCATGGGGAAACTGAGGCACAGCAAGGTGAGGTAACTTGCCTTGGCCAAGAGTGCACGAGGCCAGAGAGGCCAAGTCAACGACCCCACGCTTAGGGCTGCTGTGATCGGCTAGGCGACAACCCCTCCACCAACCACACAGCCACAGTGGGGGTCTGCCCATCACCTGCTGACTCAGAGTGACTTGAACATCCACCTGATGCACCTGGGCACTCCAGGGACCCTGAATGCTCCTGGCATCCGGTAGCTGGAGGGAGGCGCAGGGACCTCCAAGTGCCACGAGCCCAGCCCCAGAAGCCTGTGGGGACCCGGGACACATGGGCTGCCTAACACTGGCACACCAGAGAGACATGTGTGGTCATCCCGTCCACAGGTGAGGGAATTGAGCCCAGAGAGGGCCCAGCACCTGGCGCAGGGTGAGGCTGGGGCACCAGTCGCCATGCTGATGCCCACTGCACTAGGAGACAAGTTCCTCTCTCAGCTCTAGTGCGCTGTGTGACCCTGGGCAAGCCCCCTCCCCTCTCTGAACCCCCCTTCATCTCCCCTAAAGTGCAGGAGTGGAAATGAAGCCCCTTCTGAGGGCTCTTTCAGCTCCAAGGGTGGAAAATTCCATTCCTGAGCAGCCGTGCAGCGCCCCAAAACCTGTCCATTTCTGGAACTCTCTGAGCCCGGGACCAGGCATCCAGAGGGGCAGCCCCGTGGGAACCATCAGTGTGATAAAGAGAACAAGACCATATCATGGGCAAGGCTCGTGAGTTTGAGCCAGCTAAGGATTTCTTTCCTTGGTGACCCAGTTTCTCGGGGAAGGGGGGTGGATTTTGTGTCAAGTTGGAACAAATTAAAATACATTTGTCTTCCATTCGGAAGGCGTCCAGCCCAGCAGGAAGAAGGTGCCGTCTTATTCCAGCACACCCAGTGCCAAGTCCATGCGCAGGGAGCGGCGCACGCGCTCCCGGCCAGGGGACAGAGCCACGGGCACTGGGGGTGGGGCTGTGACTGGTCCCAGGCCCGAGCCCTCAGTCTGGACGGAGCCTCGTCCACACTCTGACCATGGCCATGATGACCCGGCCTTCCAGATGACACTCCCTGCTTCCTCGAGGTGCCTCCTCTTCAGGAGGTCACAGCCGGTGAGTCCCCGGCACACGGTCAGCGCTCCACAGCTGGGCAGTGGTCCGAGAGGGTGCCGTGGTCAGAGCAGTGGTAACCACGGGGCTCACGGTGTTGAGCGCCGGGCACCAGGCGCTGCAGCGAGCCTTCGACTGGATTCACCTGTTCAACCCCCACAACCAGCAGCAGAGCCGCTGGAGCCTCAGCGGCGTTTACAGGCAGGGACACTGGGTTCCGTGCGGCAGACCACGCCAGGAGCAGTGGCTTTTTCATTCATTCGTTCATTCAACAAACCTTTTTATGCACCTACTACAAGCCACACCCGGGGCTGGGGGCTGGGGTTGGATGGGGCAGATGGTCCCCATCCTCCTGGGCTGCATCCGGGGTGAGGGGTGGGGGCGACGGACGACATGGAAAGTGCATACACTGCTCCATAATGACATCGAGGCCACATAGAGAAAACACTGGGCGCTAGAGAAGCAGATGGGCCCAGATCTAAGCCCACCGTGGGGCCAGGAAACTGCCCTAAGGACATAACTGTGAAGATGAGGCCGGTGGGCAGGGGAGGGGTGGAGGGACACTGAGATGCTGCCGGGGGCCGGGGGGAAAGGAGGCTGGGGCCTGCCAAGGTGGCCGGGGTGCCATCTCAGAGGACACCCGAGGCCAGGAAGCAGAGTTCTCAAGGCTGCTGTGCAGGGAAGGACTGGGTAGGAGGGACGGCAGCCCGAGGGACACCGTGGGCCTGGGCTGGGGTGGCAGGGTGTGTGCACACCCCAGGGAGGGGCTGACCGTGGAGAGTGAGGACCGACCCCTGTGCCCCTCACTCGGAGAAGATGGCGGCCCCTCTGGAGCCCTCCCCTGTGCGGCTCCCAGCGTATCCCCGCCTGGCCACCACAGGCTGCTTCCCCTCTGTCCATCTCACCCCCAACCTTGCTCCAACTCACGCCCCCACGGCCCAGCATCCCCCCACGGCCCCTGCGCCTTCTCTCTGGGACCTGAGCAGCGGCCTCCTCCAGGTCCCGCACACTCTGGGTTTCCTTTGCCTCCTCAAGGACTGCAGACACGGCTTCAGAAAGATGTCCACGTGCCCGCTCCCTCCGCCCCCCACCACCCACCACCACCCAGCCGCACCTACCCGTCCTGGACCACCTCCAGGGGCTGCTCTCCCCGCCCCAGTGCAGCCACCCTGCACCTCAGCCCTGCTCCCACCCACCTGACTCAGGCCGCTGGCCCCCTTGGCAGCCAGACCTCTCAGGGCAACTATAATCTTCCCAGACAAGCCCCAAACACAGAGGCAGGTGTCCTGGGGCCCAGGAACCTATGTTTTCACCAAGCACCCAGGTCATTCCCCGAGCGCTGGGGCTGAGGGCTGTGGGGCAGAGGGAAAGCCCAGGGGACACAAGCCCAGGGAGGTGGGGGCCCATGAAGCCACGCAGAGGGCGGTACCAAGCTGGGCCACCCACCCCGGGCCCACCTCATTCCTGCCCAGCTCCCATCAGCGACCCTGCTCACACCCCCTGATCACCTTGGCTGTCCTGGCCAACCCCCTCCAGGTGCAGATGCCCCCTCTGCCCACCCGTCCCTCGGCCCACCCATCCTGGGCCTCACAGCTGTGCAGGACACGCCCACACACGCCTGCTCATGCCATGTGTACACGCAGGCACCGGTGCTGCCCCCTACCCCAGGCCTGCTCACCCTCCTCCCTGCACCTCCCCAGGCCGCCCGACCGCCCTTGATGGGCTCACAGCGCCCTCTCGTGGACAGTCGCAGGCTGGCCGTCACCACCCATCCTGGGCAGGCAGGGCAGTGCCCGCGCCCCGTCCCACACAGGGGATGGGGGTACCAGGAGCAGGAGGGCAGAAGGAGGTCTGAAGGAAATGCCACGGAGGCCAGCAGCCCCGAGGTGACTCCTCCAGTGAGAGGGCAATAGGCTCACAGGCGATGAAAGGTTGGGAGTCTCGCAC
Source organism: Diceros bicornis minor (assembly GCF_020826845.1). Classification (NCBI taxonomy): domain Eukaryota; kingdom Metazoa; phylum Chordata; class Mammalia; order Perissodactyla; family Rhinocerotidae; genus Diceros; species Diceros bicornis. The sequence continues at coordinate 42,039,452 of NC_080767.1, forward strand.
TGGGGGGATGACCTCAGATGTCCCACCTACGAGCAGCCAGATTCAGATGTTTCAGGGCCCAGGGCCCAGTGCCCCAGGATCATCATTCACACATTTATTCAGCTCTCATTTTCCTGAGTGCCAAGGACCGCCAGGAACCAGGCGGGGTGGCCCTGCTCATGGAGCACCCGGTCTGGGGGAGGCAGATGCGTGAACAGAGCCCTGTGGTCACCCCAGCAGTGAGATGCACATGGAGTCCAATGGGAGCACCCGAGGAGGGGTGCGTCCCACCCAGGCCGGGACTGTGGGGTGGGGCAGGGGACGCACCAGGCTAGGTGCACTGCAGGCACTGGGGAGGGCGACAGAAGTGGCCTGGGGTCGCAGGAGCGAGTGGGGTGGGGTCAGCAGGGACCACTCTGGGAGGGCCTGGACACAGGGAGTGCAGGGTGAGCAGAGGATGGACATGGCCAGAAGGGTGAGTTAGGGAGAGGACTCTGGTGGCCTGGGGTGGACCACTGCCTGGGGAGGGGGCCATCACAGGGTCCGAGCCAGGTCAGGGGGATCTGGCACAACAGGGGTGGGGACAGAGTCATGGAGAGGGAGAGCCAGCGGGCCTGTGACTGGGTGGACGTGGAGGTGAGGGGTCAGCAGGGGGCCCCAGGCCAGGGCGGGGGCTCCAGGAGGAGAGACTTCTAGAGGAGTACGGGCGCTGTGAGTGGAGCACTGGGGCCGTTCGGGCGGCTCTGCGGTCCCCTGTGGGGACTGGTGCTGCTGGCCTGCGGGCTGGATGGGCCTCACTGCCCCACCTCCCGCCTTCATGTGTGCTGACCTGCTTCTTGCCACTCGTCCAACTTGAAAGAAAGCTCCAAGGGCAGGATTCTGCTCCTCTGTCCCCAGCGGGCCCCAGCACCCGCCTCCGCACCCTGGGTGGGCATTTGCTGAAGGAAGGAGTTAGGAGAAAATGCCACTTCCCAAGTTCAGCTTGGGAAAGTGGAGGCACACATTTTCCCATAGAAACAGTGTTATAAATTCTGGTGCCGGGGAGTTGGGCACTTTGCTAAGGAAACGTTAGGGATGAGCACGGCTGCTTGCCAGCGATGGAGGGGGAAACTCGGCCGCCTGGGGGACCCTGCTCCACGCGGAGGCCCGAGCAGCGCAGGAAGGGGAGCTGCTCCCGGTGGTGGTTCTGCTGAGCTCTGTGTCCAGTTTCCCTGTCCTCACATGGGCACTAGCAGGCCCCCAGACTCAGCACCCCACCCTGTGGGAAAGGACGCTGACCCCGTCCTGGAGGCGTGACCCCCGCCACACCCCAGCGTGAGACCCTCAGCTTCCCTCTGGCTGCCCCTTCCTCAGGCATCTCCTTCACCTCCTCCCAAAGCTTCTGGATGGAGCCATCCTGGTGTTTATCAGGGGCCAGGGCTCAAGGGCAGGCTTGGCCTAGGGCTAGGGGAGAATTCAGAGAAGGTGAGAGATGACGTGAGGCTCACCCAAGGTGACCCCACACAGAGGGAGGGAGAAGCCAGCCCCAGCTCCTCTCTCATTCTGCAGGGACCTCCACACCTTCAGGCAGTTACCTGCCTCAGAAAACCTCAGTTTGAATTTCTTCCAAGCCAGGAGCGTCCAGTTGCAGGAAGGAGCAAGTGGCCCACAGCCCCTGGGGAGAGTGTTGTGGGGGCCACACAGGCTCGGCCGTGGCCAGCCCTTGGCCCACGAAGGTGGGACTGGTCACATGGGGCTGCACCCCATGACCAATGGGCCGGGTTCTTGGCACAGAGGACAGAGCAGCCACACGGCCCAGGGCGTCCACTTCCAGAGCGCAGCTCACTTTCCTCTCTCAATGTCCTGGTTCTGGCCCCAGCCTCTCATAAAGAACACCTGATCGCTAAGTGTGACGGTTAATTTTACGTGTCAACTTGACTGGGCCAAGGGGTGCCCAGACATTTGGTCAGACATTGTTCTGGGGGTGTCTGTGAGGGCGTTTTTGGATGAGATTAGCATTTGGATCTGTACACTGAGTTAAGCAGATGGCCCTGCCCGATGTGAGTGGGCCTCATCCAATCAGCTGACAACCTGAACGAACAAAAAGGCTGAGCACCCCCGAGTAGGGGAGAATTTCCTCCTGCCCGAAGGCCTTGAGCTGGCATATTGGCTTTTTCCTGCTTTTGGACTCAGCCTGACATGGAGGCTCTCGCCAGCTCTTCGGCCTGGCGACAGCAGATCTTGGGACTTCTCAGCCTCCATAATCACGGGAGCGGATTCCTTCTAGTCAATCTCTTCCCATATATACACATCCATTGATTCTGTTTCCCTGGAGAACCCTGACTAATTCAGTAAGAAGATGTCACTGTCCTAAAAAGGGGCCCTGGCTCTGCCCTGGTCTGGGTCTTTGGCCACAGTCACACCTGCCCAGGCATCTCCCCACCTCCAAAGCCACTGCCCCAGAGGCGGCTGGGTGGTGTGCTCCCCGGGGGGCTGCACAGGTCCCAGAGGCCTCCAGGCTTTGCCAGACTCGTGCAGGTGACTGGGCTGCCTTAGCCCAGGGGAGGCCGGGGCCCAGGCTCCAGCTCCCCGTGCACAGCTCCCCGTGTCCAGCTGTCCACTCCAGCGCCCCACACAGCTGTCCAGAGAGCTCCTCTGCTTGAGGCGCAGTCCTGCTGACTCATAATGGAGAGAGAGACCCGACTCTGCGCTTGGCCGAGGGTCAGGCGTGGCTCCATGCAGGCTCCCGGGCCCAGGTCACGGCGCTCTGCACAGGCAGCCTCGCCGCCAGCATTCGGCCCCGTGCTCCCCCAGGCCCACGGCCATGGCCCCTCACACCAGGAAGCAGTAACTCAGACAGGGTCAGCAGGGCCCTATCCCCACTCTGGGGACTGGACCTGCATTGAGTCGAGCTGTCACTGGAGGCTTCCTGGGGGCAGTAGTGGAGAGAGCGTGGATTCTGGAGTTGGACAGACCAGTCCCCTTCTGTAGCCACTCACCAGGTGACCTTGGACACACCTCGCTTGTCCGGGCCTGGCCCCAGCCTGGGCCTGTGTGTCCCCCACTGAAAATCAGGACAGTGATGTCACCCACTGCAGGGGTCAAGACAGGAGTTCTGACTCCCGGCAAGTGCTCGAAACCTGGTGGAAGAGGGCAGTGGGTAAGGGGACAATGCAGGGAAGGGGTGCCGGGCGGGAAGTGTGCCCGGACCCTCCTGAGAACATTCACCATTAATTAGGCTGGGCCACCCACCCTGGCCCCCTGGGCGATCCAGCAGCTCTGTCTGCCCCTTCTCCTTCCCCAGGGAAGGCCAGCTCGTCAACCAGGCAGGGAGTGGGGTCCCCTCACGATGGACCACCATCCTCTAGAGCCCGAGGTGCGCAGGGACAGCCACAGGCAGCATTTCCAGGGTGGGTTCCCTCAGGCATCTTCCCAGGAAACATCCCTTGGGCGAAATATGAGAAATTCTATGTTCGGCCGCTACAGAAATTCACAAAGTACAGGAAGGTATCGATGGCCTGGGAAGCCTGGTGAGCTCCTTCTAGAACAATGATTCCCAAATTTATTCGACTGGAATTCTTTTTTTCACGCCATGCCTATTAACATCCCACAAAACAGGTGTTCCAAGAAGCACACTTAGGAAATTCTGCCAAAGGATGTTCAAAGCAAGTCACAGAGTGTGACCTCTGGACCCTGCTTGGTTTTGTGACACCCTTGGCCCCTCCTGCCTCCCACCCAATAGGAGAAAGAGCTGAGTTGTGACATCTCTGTCGCCAGCATCTCCTCTCAGCAGCCCATTCGGGACAGGAAGTCTTTAAACTAATGAAGCCGCTTACACAGTGTCCACACACGGATCAGAACCAGGCGCTCCACAAACAGATTTTCCAGAAAAACAGAAATTGGCAGTTTTGCCTCAAGCTATTATTGGGAGGGAAAAAACCGTGAATGATTTAAATGACAGAAGAGGAAACTCCCCAGAGGCCCCGATTCCCCTCTTAGACTGAGCAGGGGCCGGAGAAATCCCACGAAAACAGTTTCAAGCTCTTCACCCGAGCTTCCCCGCCCGCGAAGTCCTCTCCGTCTTGTAAAGCGGCGCTGGCAGAAGGCCTGCGGGGAGAAGGCAGGCGGGCGCCGCCACCGGACCGCCGTGAGGCCTCAGGCCAGCCTTCCCCGCTGCGCCCAGGTCCGCAGCCTGGACCCTGAGCCGGACTCTGGAAACAGCCAGAAGAGAAGCGCGTAACCGGGAGCAGGTGGGGCGTCGACGCTCCCTTCTGTATGACGTTGCTCTCAATTGTTAACCCTAAGCAGGTAATAGGTTTCGGGGGTGGCACTTGTGTCCATTTGCCATCTGGACTCGGGTTCAGAAGCGGATGACCCATCCGCCCATGACACACGCCGTCACTCGTCCACGCGTGGCCTTTTACTGTACTTACCCATTTGTTCCTGCATTTGTTTACCCACGTGTTACTCCAATGAACACCTTTGGCCCTCAAACCCCAGAACAAAAGCATTAACTTACGTGCTCTGGCCATCCCACCCGCTGCCGTCCTGCCACCCCAGAGATAACTAGAGCCTGCGCTGGATGTTTATTTGCCTTCTTTGGTTTTTGCAAACAGTTTTATCACACACAACGTTTGCCTAAATCATCTACCGTTCAGTTGGATCGCTTCGTTGATAAGATCCATCCCCATCACTGGCTGTGCCTCGTCTCCACTGCTGTGTAATAGTCCCACCTTCCCCGCGTGCCCTGGGTGCATCCTGCTTTTTGCACAAGCAGTGCTCCCAGTGCACTCGTTCCAGAGCTTCTCGGGCCTCAGGGCGTGTGAATGTTCAACTTTATAACACGAGCCCCAATTTTTCCAAAGCGGTTGTTGAAATCTATCCTTCCACTAGCAAGACAAGGCCCTATAGACCCCACCCCTGTCCACCACCCACGGGGGCACTGGACTGGATGTAGGACGGAGTTGCGTGTGGTCCTCATTGATGTCTCGTGTGCTGTTGCCGTGTCTTCCCTCATCTGAGAGGTGCCTGCCTGTGGCTTTTTCCCATTTTGCTGTTGAGTTGTATGTCCTTTTCTTATTGGTCTGTAAGAACTTTTTTTGTGTGTGTGTGAGGAAGATCAGCCCTGAGCTAACATCCGTGCTAATCCTCCTCTTTTTGCTGAAGAAGACCAGCTCTGAGCTAACATCTATTGCCAATGCTCCTCCTTCTTTCTTTCCCCCAAAGCCCCAGTAGATAGTTGTATGTCATAGTTGCACATCCTTCTAGTTGCTGTATGTGGGACGTGACCTCAGCATGGCTGGACAAGAGGTGCGTCGGTGCGCGCCTGGGATCTGAACCCGGGCCGCCAGTAGCGGAGCACACGCGCTTAACAGTTAAGCCACGGGGCCGGCCCCTGTAAGAACTCTTTGTATGTGCTGGATACTAATCCTTTGTCCACTACTCACGATGAAAATATCTTCCCCCAGTTCATAGCTTGCCTTTTTGCTCTCTTTAACTTGTCTCTTAATAAACAGGAATTCTTAATTTTAATATCTTCAAATAGACCTCTCTTTCCTTTTTTGGCCAGCGATCATTGTATCTTACTTAAGAAACCCTTTCCTCTTCCCTCCTCACAGCCCACAGGTCGGGAGAGGCTGGGGCACTGAGAGAGAAGAACAAGGACCCTATAAATGAGGAATGTCCAGTAGGGAGAAGGCTGGGGGAGACCCTGAGACACCCCAGGGTGCTATGAGGGACTTGAGTGCAGAGGGAGCTTGGGCCTGGCTCTCAGGGCTGGGAGCAGGTGGCCCACACGGAGCAAGGTGCCTGGTGCCCTAGCAGGAGAAGAACATCAGTGAGAGGCCCTCTAGGTGCAGTCACAAAAATCCCACCTCAAGGGGCTAAAAGCAAAGGGAACATTTGCTCCCGCATATCGTGCGAAGGCCCTGGCTAGTTCATTCAGCTGCCTGACCACTTCAACCCTCTGTCCTCCCAGCCATTCTGATCCTCAGGCTGGTGCTCCTCAAGACTGCAAAATAGCTGCCACAGTCCCAGGAATCACACCCAGACCCACAACACCCAGTGAAAGAACAGTCTCTTCCTCAAACCTCTTCGAAGAGTAAGAGAACTTTCCCCAGAAGCTGTCTTTATCAACTCACCTCTGTCTTTATCAACTCACCTCTGTCGGCCAGAACTGCCCCACCGACCACACCTAGACTAGCCCCTGGCAGGAAACGAACAGCAGGATTCTCCTGACAGGCCGAGACACACGGGATTCACCTTGTCTGGGAACAGCAACCCTGGGGGTGGGTGTCCACTTGGGGTTTGATACCAAGGCAGAAGAGGGGAGGGCTGAGGGCAGGCGCCACCAGGTCTGCCACAAGGAGCTGGGCTGAAGGAGCGCCTGGGTGGGGGCCTGACGGCTTCCCCCACGGCCACCGATGAGTCCCACACATCTCATCATTGCAGGGAACAGGAGAGATAATAGCCCACTTGTACAAGCACTTTTACATGTACTAATCCATTTAACTCCCATTTTGCAGATGAGGGAACTGGAGCCCAGAGAGGTCGGATGACTTGGCCAAAGTCACACAGCTCGTTAAGTCATAGAAGTGATATTCAAGCCCCAGCTCCACAGCCCTGATCATTAAGCTACACTGCCTGAGCAGCGGGAGCTATCCCGAAGGGTACAAGGAAGCTGGGGGAAGGCCAGCAGATGTGAAGGAGCCTGGGGCTGGGAGGAGGAAGAGGATGCAGAGTGGCCCACATGGCCTTGCACACCCAAGGCCCTGGGGCCCTCAGCCCTCTCCAGGGAGAACCGGGCCAGTGCCCAAAGCTGGAGGGGGCGACAGACAAGTTACATCCTGGCAGAGGGCGGCAGAGAGGAGCGTCCCCTGCACAGGGTCTCAGGGCCTGGTCATTTCTGCCACGCTACGTGGCCTCTCGGTGGCTAAAAAGTCCTGGATGGGCGCCTTCTGCCCGTGGGACATCCTCCTACTGCCCTCCCCCAAATCCCACCCTCCTCAGCATGTTGCCCAAGACCCCCTTCTGCTCACCGCCAAGGGGGAGAGCGAGGATGGAAAGAGACGATGCAGGGAAGGGCTGTGCCCGGGGCTGGCACGTCCGACGCAGGCAATGATAGCAGCTAAAATAACAATTATGATCCTCTCTGTGGCCTCTCACTCAGTCCCAGCCCCCTCGGCACTCTTGTTGCAGGTCCGCGGATGGGAGCTCTCCTCCCCGCACACCGCAGCACCGGCTGCTCCTTCCACCTGGGAGCCCCGCCCCCGCCCCCCCCACGGCACCCCCACCCCCTCCCCCAGCTTAAGACCTCACTCAGCATCACCTCCGCATGCAGCCCTCCCCAGGCTGGGTCAGGAGCCCCACCTCTCCACCCCCACCGCGCACCCCGTATCACCCAGGTCTGGTAATTGCATCATCCTGCTCCTCACCCTGGTCCCCCTCTGGACTGGCAGCTTGCTGAGGGCCGGGCCGAGCCTCGGGCACCTCCATGAGCCCAGAGCAGGCGCTGGCCTGACCCAGCAGAGTCGGCGGCCTGCGGCCTGGGCTGCAGCTCCATCAGCCCAGCCAAAGCTGCCTGCAGGCCCGTGGACAGGCGTCCCTCCTGGCAGCCTGACTGAAAACCGGAATCAAACCTGGGTGAGCAGAGGTCAAACAGCAGGGTCTGGGCTCTGCCCCTCTGGTCACCAGGGAATGGTGTGGAGACACTCCCGCCCTGCAGCCCAAGCGCTGCTCGCTCTGGGAAGGGAAGCGTGCAGGAGGCGGAGAGCGGCAGGCAAGGACACACCCAGGGGACGCTGAGAGCCGAGCTCTTCCTGGACGATGGCTCCAAGCCCGCCCAACTCCCTCAGGCAGATGAAACACACCTTGGCAACGCCTGGCCTTCCACGCAGCGCTGTCCCACAGAAACGCACGGGGCCACATTTAAAAAGCAAAGGAAACAGGAGAAATGAGTCCCGATAATACATTTATTTAGCCCAATCTATCCCACGCACCGTCAATTCCAACGTGTAATCAACATAAAGATTATTGAGCTGCTTTACGTTTTTCTACTGAGTCGTCAAATTCGGGCGGTACTAGACAGCACCTCTCCTTCACACCAGCCACATTTCAAGTCGCCAGGTGAGGCCTGGGCAGCCACATCAGACGTGCAGCGCAGAAAGGGTGAAAGACCCCTCCTCACTAGGGATGGGTGGACAAGAAGAAAAACCGCAAAAGCACTGTTTTGAAAAGAGAAGCCAACAGTGAAGGCCAGCAGCGGCCGGGAAAGAAGAATGTTTCCGAGCTCAGCGTCCACGGAGCCCAGCGCTGGCTGTGCCTCCCAGGAGCGGGCTGAGGGTGTTGGGACTGATGCTTCAAGCATTTAAGCACCCTTTGCGCCAGTCCGAGGAAGGGCGTGACTGCCCCCTGCTGGACACTCTCCTCCCTGCACCCCCACCTCTCCAGCGGGAGAATCCTGGCACCCAGTGGGCAGAGCTGGCATTTCTGCAAGAGGCAAGCTCCCACGGCCGGCCGGGCTGGGGCTTGGACAAACAAGAGCCCCCGGACTCAGTTTACCAAAACCATCCGAAATGGGTCTGGGACCAGAGTGAGGAACTTGCCTTGAGCGTAGAATAATTTAAGGGGACGACAGAAGACTCCGTAATCAAGATAAAAAAATATGTAACATAATTTTTTAAATCAAAATCAATGCAAAAATATCCATGATGAACAAAAAATAAAATGCTCAATAAATACAGGATCTGACGCTCGCCTCCCACTCGTCCAGCCCTGGCAGTGGGAACGGGTCCTTCTCGGCTGCAGGGAAACCAACCTAAGTCGGCCCAGGGCTCTCCCAGATGCCGGAGGTTCTTGCTGGAGAAGGTGGGTGTATTAATCTGTTCGGCTGGCATAACCAAGTACCGTAGACTGGGTAGTTTAAACAACAGCAGTTTATCTTCTCACAGTTCTGGAGGCCCGAAGTCACAGATCAAGGGGCCGGCCAGCCCAGTTTCCGGTGAGGCCTCTCTACACCGTCTTCTCACTGTGTCCTCACAGGGCCTTTCCTGGGTGCACGCGCTCGGAGAGAGTGTTCTGGTGTCTCTTCCTCTTCTTAGCAGGACACTAGCCCAATGGGATCAGGGCCCACCCTCATGACCTCATTTAACCTTAATTCCTTCCCTAAGGGCCCTGTCTCCAAACAGTCACACTGGGGGCTAGGGCTTCATCTTGCGGATGTCGGGGACACGAGCCAGCCCATGACAGTGCGATACAAATACCTGAAGCGAGCAAAGACCTCTGCTGCCTCCCCTCTCCTGCCTGGTTCTCCTTGGCTGCCTGGAGGGAGACTCTGTCGACCGGCAGCTGGACCTCAGAACCGGTCTACAACCCCAGAACCTGCCCACAACCCCAGAACCTGCCCAGCACCCTCCAACCCTTTGGCAGAGACGTGGGTTAAGCGTGGGCCCAATAACCCACATGATCCACCTGCCTGCACGACACTTGGCGTCCCCCCAGCTCAGACCAGGCTTCCCCGCCTCTCTTCAGCAGCCAGGCCGTGGGGTCACCCGCCAGGGTCTTCTGGATTCAGGGCTGACAGTGGTAAGGACTCTTTCTGCCCCCATGAGGATCCCACCAGTGGCCTCCGAGTTGATGGATGATTAATTTCTAGGACTCCCCAGTGAGGGGCCCGAGGTCACCCGATAGTAAACCCAGGACAGCCCAGATCATGCACACAGGCAGCCTCTGCCCAGGCCCGTCCAGGCCCTGCCCAGGAGGACCAGCCCGCTGTGGAGACGGAAGATCCACCACGCTCTCTCTGGGCACCTCTGCCAAACAGAATTGATTTCTTGGGCGATTTTGCAAAAGGTTCTAGTCTCCTGTTTGCACAAAAGTAGCTTGGCGGGTGCGAGGAGGAGTCTGTCTACGGCTTTCTCTCTGGGAGGCACAGCCAGCGCTGGGCTCTGGGGGGGCCACAGGGAACATTCTCTCTTTACGGCCATTTCCTGCACCGACCATCGGCTTCTCTCTTTTTATTTTTTTTAAGTGCTTTCCCAAAAGAATTGAAAACAGACATTCAAACAAAACTTCTTGGGCCAGCCCCAGTGGCCTAGTGGTCAAGTTCGGCGCACTCCACTTTGGCGGCCCAGGTTCGGTTCCCAGGCGAGGACTTACACCACTGTCTGTTAGTGCTGTGACGGCAGCTCACATACAAAAAGAGGAAGATTGGCAGCGGATGTTAGCTCAAGGTGAATCTTCCTCAGCAAACAGAAAAACTTCTATGCAAATGTTCACAGCAGCATTACTCACAACAACCAAAGTGTGGAAACAGCCCAAATGTCCCTCAACTAATGAATGGATAAACAAAACGTGGTCCAGCCATACAACGGAATATTATTCAGCCTTAAAAAGGAATAAAGTTCTCGGGGTCGGCCTGGTGGCACAGTGGTTAAGTGCGCATGCTCCACTTCGGCGGCCTGGGGTTTGCAGGTTCGGATCCCGGGCGCACACTGACACACAGCTTGTCAGGCCATGCTGTGGCGGCGTCCCATATAAAGTAGAGGAAGATGGGCACAGATGTTAGCCCAGGGCTAATCTTACTCAGCAAAAAGAGGAGGATTGGCATCAGATGTTAGCTCAGGGCTGATCCTCCTCACAAAAAAAAAGGGGCGGGAATGAAATTCTGATACATGCTGCACGGATGAACCTCGAAAACATCATTCTAAGGGAAAGAAGTCAGACACAAGAGGTCACGTGATTCCTCTTATATGAAATATCCAGAATAAGCAAATCGAGAGACAGAAAGCAGATAGGTGCTCCCCGAGTGTGTGTGTTAGGGGAGGGGGGAGGATTGGGGAGCGACTGCTTAACGGCCACAAGACTTCCACTTGTGGTGACGAAAATGTTTTGGAACTAGATGGAGGAGGCAGTTACACAACATTGTGAATGCACGAAATGCCACCAAATCGTGAGCTTTAAATGGTTAATTTTATGTCACGTGAATTTTATCTCAATTTTTTTAAAGTGCTTTCATCCCTGCAGGACACTCTGAACTCCAGCAGGGCCCCAGCTTTGAAGCCTGGGGTGGTTTAGAAATCTGGGGAGCTCCCGATTTTCTGGGGGATGCTCGATCTCACCATTCATTCCCAGTGCTCCAGAGCTGGCACTTTCTATCCCCCAGACACAAGGACAGAAGTGTGTTCCTTCATTAAAAATTTTTGCATGAAGTTCCATTCCAGCCTTGAAGACGTCTTGGGGACTCAGGTGCGGCGGCTGTAAAACATGGCCCCAAAGTCTTTGACTCTCTTCCCATTGAGAGGTGGGGTCTCTGTCTGGCTCCTTGAGGCTGGGTGGTCTGTGACAGCTTCGTCCAACCGAGGACGATGGCGGGGGGACCCGGTACGTTCAGAGACCGGTCAGCACATGCCAGGCGGCTTCTCCTGGTGCTCCTGGAGCGCCAGCTCCCTGCACGTTCCCTCTGGGGAAGCTCCCTCTCGGAAGCTGGGAGAAGCCCAGCCCACGTGGAGAGGCCACGAGCAAGTGCTCTGGTCAACACTGCTGTGGAGTTCAGCCTCCGTCGCCCACACTGTGACGGTCCAGCCTCAGGTCACCTCCAGCATCAACACGCTCCCAGCAGGGCCCCAGATGACACGGAACAGAGGCAAATCCACCCTGGTGCACCCAGCTCGAATTCCCAACCCCCAGGCTCCGTGAGCATCACAAAACGGGGCTGTTTTATCTTAGGTGATCATGGTTGGGGTGGTGTGTTTCACAGACCTAGATAACCACATCATCCATGGGGCTCTTTATTTGACTGACGGCTGTCCCATCACTTCCAATTTGAACAACCTGAAATTGATATCGTTTTCTATCTAAAAACTCGTGTTTTGCAAACGTCTGAGCTCTCCCATGTAAAGACGGTGAACAGCAATGTTCTCAGGGAGTACGGAATCTGCTGGAAAGCTCTATTGGTCAGAACTTTCCACTGCAAGGGGCAGAAACAAGACCCGAACCAGCTTACCCCAGAAAGGAAGGTGCCGGCAGGGCGGAGGCAGCCTCAGCCTGGGTCCAGTGACCAAGGACAGATTATCTGCCACTCCCTCTCGGTAAACCTCTTTCCCTCCTCTGCAAAAGAACCCTCTCCACGTGGCCAGGGGAAGGGACGATGTGGCCACAGCGTTCCAGGTTGACATGGTCCCACGTCACCAACCCGGCTGGAAGCTCTCTCCCTTTGGTGCGTGTCACGTGTGTGGAAGCACACCCGCACACACGCGCACACACAGGAAGCATTCTATCCATACAGGGAACGTTTTTGTCATAATGTCTGTTTCCTTCTAAGCTGCATACACACTCACGCACATGTGCACAGATGCACACACATATACACCTGTGTATACACACATGCACACTCTCACACACACACACTGGGTTATACAAACTTCCCACACTAACATCTCAGCCATCTACCCTCTCTCCTCGCTTGGCTGTGGCCCTGGTTCCCAACTGGCCACGTGAGCTCTTACAACCCCAGGCAGATGGCCAAACTATCATTTTCCAATGACACTTTCTACGAGGGAGGCAGACAGATTCTTTTAAAAGACATCTAACAGAGGGAAATATTTCCACTGAAATATAAAAATTACTACTCCAGGGGCCAGCACGGTGGCATAGTGGTTAAAGTTCGCGCACTTCACTTCGGTGGCTTGGGGTTCGCAGGTTTGGATCCTGGGCACAGACCTACTCACTGCTCATCAAGCCATGCTGTGGCAGGCATCTCACATATAAAACAGAGGAAGACGGGCACGGATGTTAGCTTAGGGCCAGTTTTCCTCAGCAAAAAGAGGAAGATTGGCAACAGATGTTAGCTCAGGGCTAACCTTCTTCACCAAAAAAAAAATTGCTACTCCAAAGAGCATTTTTAATCATTGCTTTGAAGCTGGGAGGGTCCTGGCAGGGTGTGGAACTTGGGAGACATGTTTTTTATTTCCTCCTGCCTTATTTCTCCTCTGGAAGGACGCTGAGGGGCTGGCACCTGGTCCTGGCCCCTGATACTGATCCTCAGGCTTTCTCGAGGCTCCCTGGCTGGAAACAACACCAACACTCCCATCTTGAAGCCGTTCTCCGGGTTTGCGAGGAAGGAGACGCGGCTCCTCGGCTGGGAGGCTGGTCCTCGCCCCCCCCCCCCGCCCCTCCTCTCACCCAGCCAGCATCCACGCCTCGATTCAGTCTACAAATATTTACAGAGTGTCTTCCATGTGCCAGATGTGTGCATCCATCAACTGGAACTCGCCTTCAGGTTGGAACATTCAAACCAGTTAATTCTCCCATTGCCTTAAATCAATCATGATAAAAAAAAAAAAATCTATGAATTTGTGAGTTACAAGATGCTCTAGGAGATGGTAGCTCAGTGCGAGGGGCAGCTCCTTCCTTTGTAATAGGCATATTTTTACACAAAACTATAAAACCTCCCATTCGATTTTCTGCCAAAATTCAGATCCCCTCTTCCCTCTTCCAGAAAGATTCATTTAAAGCAGGGTTTGCCCACCACGGCACCACTGACACTGGTGCCGGACGATCTCTCGTTGTGGAGATGGCCCGGGCACTCGCCGTAGGATGTGGATCAGCACCCCGGCCTCCGCTCACTAGACACCAACATCCCCGGACTGTGACAACCAGCAGTGTCTCCAGGCTTTGCCACATTTACCCCGGGGAGGCTGTGTCACCTCCCGTCGAGAACCAGATTTAGAGGGAATAATTTTCTTAGATTTTGGGTCTTTTTTGAGCCTGGTTAGAGAAGTTAAGGATCTCATTTACAGGCCGTGGGGAAAGTCTTTGTAAATCATTTGACCCAGAACATTTTCTTGAGGGAAAAGTCCCATCAAGCAGGACATTTTTACACGGAAATCTTCTGACGGCACGTTTTAACAGCTGTCTTCCCCCATCCCGTTAATCCCTCATTTTCTCCATAATTATGAGAGGTATTCTCTCAGGTTTCTATTTTTGACCAAGCTTTGTCATTCGTGACACATCTTCGACAGCCTCTTCCACTGAACACGGTTTGAACGAATTTCCTGGGAGGGAGATTTTAACCCGGGGCCTTTCATCTCCAATATCAACAGCAGAGGAGCGTTTCTATCAGAGCGGGAGTCCCCGAAACGCGACGCGCATAACCGCCTCAGAAAGAGAGGGCCCGGAGCCTGGGCCCAGCCGGGGCTCGTATCCGAAAACGCGGTCCTGCTTTGATGTTTCTTCTTTCTGCGAATCTTTCTGACGTTCGGCTCCTCTCTGTGAGTCCTCCTGCTCCCTGAGGAGCTGGCGCCCGTCACCTCCTGACCTCCCGGCTCCGTCTTGGTGGAATTTTCCATCCAGGGAACGTCCAGAACCAGGGGCCCCGATCCTTCTGACAGTGATAAACGCCCTGGGCACCCTTTTGTTCTGTGAAGTATCCAAAAGGAAAAACCATCCTTTCTCCCTTAAGGCTTTTACACAAATAAGCATAAGACTCAGTGGCAGGAAATGAGAAACAGAAGGGCCCAGTTCTTTCTTTTTTTTTTTTTTTTAATGAAACCTAGTGAAATTTGTACTCAGTTTATCCTAGTGGGAGGATTTGTTTAAATTATTTGAACTTAATAAATCCTCATAATACACACTTCTTTTAAAAGCTAAAATGCCGTAAAACATATTCCTAACACCAAGATGACTCCACACATTTCTTTCAGGAAAAACGATGGTTGTCTTCAGCTGGAAAAACAACCCTGAACACAGTCTGCCAGAGAGGGTCACTGTGTTTTTTAAAAACCTTAAATATTTACTTGAAAAGCGTGGGTTTGGGCCTGCTGGTAGGAGCACGGCTGCGTACATCAGAATGTGTACTTTATCCACCTAGGATCACATTAAAACAAGGAGAGTTTTTTAAACTCCATTTTCAGAAAAACTAGGAGATAAGTATTCAGTGCAGACTCCGAAAATTCATGTAAGGGAGGAAACTAAAACTGGGCAGAAGCCCCAAGGAGAAAACAGAGAAAAGCGGCTCAGAGGGTGGTGAGGGGCTCCAGAGCCGCGAGCTCAGGACGCACCGGCAGACGCGGCTCTCGTAGGTGAAGGGGGCTCCATCTGAGGTGAAAACACTTGACCGTCACAAGTGTGGGGCTGCAGGAAGAGGAGGGAGTTACGCTGTGGCAGAAGTCCACTCGGGCCCAGTTGGGTTCAGAGAAGGTAGGGGACACACGTCATCACACGGACCAGCTGTGGGCAAGAAGCCGTCCCCCCCAGGGCAGCGGGGAAGGGCCGGGCCTTCGGGTTGTGAGGGCTGGAAGGCTCCCTGAGCCCTCCTCACAGAGCAGCTTCCTGCAAACAGCTGGGCCAGCGCAAGCCACGAAGGCAGAAATCCCCAAGTGGACGAGACCAAACGAAAAGGCTTCTGCACAGCAAAAGAAACCATCAAGCAAATGAAGAGAGAACCTGCCTAGGAGCCGCCCAG
Source organism: Diceros bicornis minor (assembly GCF_020826845.1). Lineage (NCBI taxonomy): Eukaryota > Metazoa > Chordata > Mammalia > Perissodactyla > Rhinocerotidae > Diceros > Diceros bicornis. The sequence continues at coordinate 42,054,870 of NC_080767.1, forward strand.
CTGAGCCCCACCCAAACTTCAAGTCACAGCAAAACAAATCCCGTTGTTGTTGCTGTCATCTTAAACCAGTGTGTTTTGGGGCGGTTTGTCACAAACCAGTACGTAACTGAGACAATTACATTAAGCTGGAAATCAATAACAAAAAAAATTTAGGAAATTCCCATGCTTGGAAATTACTATAAAATTACTATGAGAGTTTTTTTAACTAAATGATAATGAGAATTTAATATATCAAAACTTTTGAGATGCAGCTTAAGTCATGCTTGGAACTTTATAGCCGTAAAAAGTAAGTAAAAATAAATAAGAAATGCTAAAAATTAATAGCTAAGCATCCATCAAAAAAAAAAAAAAAAACAGAAAAAGGATAGTAAAGTGAAGCCAAAGAAAAAGGAAGGAATAATACAGATAATAGTAGGAATTAATGAAATAGAAGAGCACTTAGAAAATTTCAACATCAAAAATTGATTCTTTGAAAAAACTAATACAATTGATAAAACCATGGTGAAAAGATTAATCCAAAAAAGAGATAACGTAATCAATACTGAAAATGATCACTACAGACCTTACACACACACACAAAAGACACTAAAGTGAAATTATGGACAACTCTACACCAATATGTTTGAGAAGTATTTTAAATGGACAAATTCTAAGAAAAATTATCAAAAATCTTATTCCTATTTCCCAAGTGGCTAATCTTGGACTACCCAGCGCTCCCACAACTCCTCTGGGGACTTGCCTGTCCCCCCCTCAAGCACAGCCGATGGGGGTGGACAGCTGACCCAGGGAAAGCCAGCCATAAAGTGGTCTGTGACCTGTGACTGGGAGTCTGGCTCAGAAAGGTGACGGACATCAGCCAGTCTCCCTCCCTAGGAACCGAGCTCAAGCACCAGAGACACAGATGCTGGTTGTCGGGACCCTGGAGCCAAGCATTCGGGGTGCAGCAAAGGCTGGTGGCTGTGTTTGGGCCATGCCCCTCGAGAAAAGTTGGTCAAATTGAACAGTGACCTGAGACACGGCCCAGAGAGGCAGCAAGATGTGCCTTAGGATACAGCTCAAAGCTTCCCGGCCTCAGCCCTCTGCGCCTGCACAGTCAGCCCTGGGTTCCCTCCAGGAGACAGCCCTGCATCCTAAGAAGACAAACTCCCCATCACGTGAGCCTGTTTGGACAGCTCTGTGCTCCTCTTCCCCCTCATCCTCCCAAACCAATCAACCAGCCAGTGGCCCACTTCCTTACTCCCCTCCTGTCTGTCCACCCTCTGCATCCCCAACTGGGCTCCCCACTCCTCCTGAATGACCGTGGCGGTCTCCCAACTGTCTCAGACCTCACTCCCATCACCCCAAAGTTCTTATCCACAGCAGCCAGCTGGTTAATCTTTCTAGAACACAAACAAGAACATGCCACTCTCCTTCCCAGAACAGTCCCAAGCCCACAGCACCTCATCAAGCATCTGATGCTGGAACACCGTGCTGCGTGTCTCCCCTCCATCCCCAGCATCCACTCTCCTCTCTCCCCACTCTGTACCCCCAGGCTCCCTGCCCTCTGGCTTCTAGTGGGATCAGCCAATGGGGGCCCTCCAGGAGACCAGGGGCGGGAGGGAGGAAGAGGCTTATTTACCACCCCCATCCCTGCAGGCCCTGGTCTGGCCACTCTCTCCCCCAACCCCTCAGGCTAGAGGTGCTAACAGCCCCCCAGGGTTGCTGGCCCCTGAAAGCTCCCCCTCCCCCTGCTGGCTCCCTTAACCTACCCCACTGTTTGGTAAATTGTCCCCTCATTAAACCCACTTATAAACACCAAATACATGCTTTATAGTTCAAATAAAATGTAGCCGTTAATTTGTATTAAAATGTAAACCCGTTGTAGGGAACAAAAACGGAATGTGGAGGAAAACGTTTTTTTTTTTTCTTTTTTTTTTATAATTTTATTTTATTTATTTTTCCCCCAAAGCCCCAGTAGACAGTTGTATGTCATAGCTGCACATCCTTCTAGTTGCTGTATGTGGGACGCGGCCTCAGCATGGCCGGAGAAGCGGTGCATGGGTGCGCGCCCGGGATCCGAACCCAGGCCACCAGCAGCGGAGCACGAGCACCTAACCACTACGCCACGGGGCCGGCCCGGAAAACATTTTTTATAGATCTCCCCCTCCTACCCTGCCCAGCCCTCTGCCCCTCATATCACCAAGACAGCTCCCACAGTCCTTCAGGTCTTGGCTCATCTGTCAGCACTGGGAGCCCCCCGACTCCCCCCACCACCCGGCTGGGAGCAAGCAGGTGGGCCGAGGGGCCTTACTGCCTAGACGGCCGACAGGGAGCAGGGTGGGGACTGAGCCACCGCCACCGGGGATGTGGTTCGGAAGCCATGAGCCTCCCTCCCCAAGAGATGATCTATGAAACTTCCAACAGGGGCTACAGAAGCCTGACACAGTCCTCAAATGTTCCCATCTTTCTCCACAACGTGAGAAATGTCACCTGCTTGTCACTTTACCATAGTTCCATCAGAAGAGAGGCAGTGGCAACCAGCTTGCATCCTGCTCATGGGTGGGTCTCTCTTGTCAACTTCTTCTAAGCTGGGCTGTGAAGCAGTTTAAAAAGACAAGTTCATCAGCAAAGAGCTGACAGGCCAGTGCTGCTAATATCCCATCATCACACAGTATTATCTGGAGCAGGAACAAGGGAGACTGGGTGGAAATCCCGTTTTGCGAAGCCTGTCCCTTGGACAGGCTCACTGTGTGATTCATAAAAAGAACCGACTAGTCAGTTTACAGCCTGACGGGGAGAAGGGAGTCTCCTCTGGTTTGGAGACCAAGAAGCCTCCTAACCCTCTGGGCTCTGTCTTTCCTGGGGCGCCGCCTCCTCTGCCCCTCACTGGAGGGGACCGCCGGAGGGTAGGGCTGGGTCTTGCTGCCTCGCCATCCCTGGCAGGGTGCAGGGCGTGCCTGGTGGGGCAGGTGCTCCGGAGGGTGACGTGGGATGGGAGTCCCACCACTTTTCCCTGAGAAAAGGCTCCCGAGGGCTTCGGGGCCTTGGGGGTAATCTCTCCTTTCTGAGCTTCTATTTTCCCGGTGGAGCGGCTGGATGGGCTGCTCCCTGCCACTGTCATATTCTACGTGCTCCCCGAACAACACCCCTGAGAGCCACGGGCACAGGGACCCAACCTTCCTGGATGGTCCTCGGGACTCTTGTTGGTGAGAAGAGCCGAACCCATGAGACTGGGACGGGAAGGCCCAGCGTTCACAGCCGCTGGAGACCACAAAAGCGCGAGAAAGAAGGGCCCTCTGGGCTGCGTGGTCTGCAAGGCTTCACGGGGGAGGGTCCCGAAGCCCTGCTTAAGGAGCCCTGGGCTGGGGGTGGAGGGGTACCGCGGGCAGAGAAAGGAAAAGACCACGGGGAGGGGTCTTCTGACGGGTTTAGTGATCGTAGATGAGGGACGGGTGATGGGTAAGAGGAGCCAGTGACCTGGAAGGCAGGACGGAAGGTGCCCAGTCACACTTTTGAGGACCAGAGGCCAGCAGGAAGAGGCGGCGAAGATGCAGTTGGAGACGGACGAGGAAGCCGCTGAGGGGCCAGAGCCGGCTCAAGAAACTCCTCGGTGAAGCCAGCACCTCAGGCCTGCAGAGGACAGCGATTACAACACAGGCTGTGTCCCTCTAAGTCACGCATTCTCGAGCGGTCACGTAACTTCTCTGGGCCTCGGTTTTCCCATCTGTGAAATGGGGTTGGTGATGGTACCTGCCCTTAGGACTGTCGAGAGCACTCACAGAACTGCAGGTGCAGCTCCTGCCTGGAGAGGGGCCTGAGTATTTGCGGGGTGAATAAATTGGGGGTCCTGCAGAGTGAGAGGAATTCGGGCTGTGGAAGCGCCAAGGGCCGGTGTGGGATGGGGAGGGATAGGCGAGTTCCCGGGGGAGCGATGGAGCAGATGGAAGGGGTTTGTATTTTCCAGGACCATGGTGCTCAGGGAGGCAGGGAGAAGCAGGCTCAGAGCATTTCTGAACGGTCAGAGGGGATTCGGGGAAGAGGCGGCTACATCTGGTGGGCAGATGGCCCTGCGTTGGCGCCACTCCGTTGCAGACTGTGATGCGCAAAGGAGGCTTTAGAGAAGCGAGGCTGGTGTTCCACGCAAGGCGACGTCTCTGCAGATGGTGCTCCTGGGAGAAACGTCTCCTTCCTCGATCTGGACGGGGACGGTGCTGGGCCTGACCACTGGACCGCCGTTTGAAGGTGTGCATGCACACACGCTCTGGCTGGTCAGGGCCTGCCACCCCAGAGCGTGCCGAGAGCACGACCAACAGCCACCGTCCTTCCTGCCGCAGTGAGACCTAGCACTCAGCCTGGGAAAGGCATGAATCCGGGGCGGGCCAGTGCATCCTGGAAAGGGGAGACCCCCGGGCAGTGTGGACATCCGGCTCTAAGCCACCCGGGAAGCGCTGGGCCCTGGAGCCCCAGAGCTAGGAAGGCAGGCCCGGTGGGCTGTGGTGAAGGGGGTCTCTGAAAACACCCTGGGTTGGGGGGCCTGGCCTCTAAGGGACCCTTGAGTGGGGGCTGGACCTACGGGCCCCAGATCCGGGCACAGAGCAGCCTGCCTGGGTCCTCTATCCTGGGGGTAATCTTCCTGGTTGATAAAGGGCAGGGGGCACCTCTGGGCGTCAGAAGGTGGAAGCCGGCAAGTGCTGGGGCTGCAGAGAGACCAGGCTTCAACACAACTGAGTTGGGAGCTACGGGGGCGCACAGGGCTGCCCTCTGCATCCTGAGGGAGGGGCCCCCTGAGCCCGGGAGCCCGGGGTTATCTTGATCACATCCTGAGCACTGCGAGCGCCACTGAGAATTTAAAGGGTGGACAGCCAACGTGCCATTATGTCACTGGGTTGTCTCAGTAACGGTGGGTGGTAGGGACCGTCGCCTCAGTACCTGTAGGGAAGCTGACGCAACTTCCCACAGCTCCTCAGCCATTGTGCAGCAGGGCCACAATTCGAATCCAGGACCGGCTGGCTGGGGAGCTCGGGCCAGTCCCAGGGGCGTCCCTGCACTGTGTCCCCACGACCCCACCGTCCTGGGTCGTTTCCTCCCTACTTCCAGGTGCCTATTTCAACACAGAAAAGTTCAGGCCTCCAGGGATACAAAGAGGTTAGAAATGGTTGCCCATCGTGGGTGCTTTGAAATTTCCTCTTTACAGATTTTATAGATCTCTCAAATTTCCCACAATAAGCCTGTATTACTTTTACAAGTTGGAGAAGGCAATACAAATATTTTAATAGTCTAGAGATTAAATCATTTCCTCCCCTAGAAAGATTCACGCTCTGGAGCAGGCCTTCCCAACATGTGAGATATCCCCGGGGGTGGCAGGGCACGCAGTCCCACTAGATTTAGGTTTTGCAAATAGGAAAAGTAATCCAGGGAGAATTTGGGAGAACAGAGTGAGTCATCAGGCAGGCTGTGGGTGTCAGGGCGAATACGGGGCTGGATGAAATCGCCCCAGGACTAGCTGTGACGGCAGCTCCCTCTGGAACCCCAGGCTGCTTTGCATTGTGGGAACACACATGTGGGGCTTTCAACACGTAATGGGTTCTGGCCTGCAGAAAGGAGCAGGAGCATACAGATTTAAACAGATTAACGTCGATGCAAGTTGTTTTACAGAGCTGGGGAGGCAGAGGGCGAGGGGAGAAGCGATCAGGCTGCAAGCTGACCAGACCCTGACCAGCTGGGTCGGTCTCACCCTGGGCACCCAGCCACCCAGAAGGGAGCCCGCACCGTAGGCTCCAGCGCATATCTAATGGGTGAATAAAAAGCACAGGAATGATGAAGAGCCGTCTAGGATGGAGGGTGGCTCTGTCCCTGGTTCCGACCCCTAGGGCCATTCTTTTTTTTTTTTTTTTTTTTATTGAGGTCATACTGGCTTGTAACATTGTGTAAATTTCAGGGGTACCTTATCATATTTCAGTTTCTGCATAGACTGCATCGTGCTCACCGTCAATAGTTTTTATCCATGACCGTACACATGTGCCCCTTCACCCCTTGCGCCCTCTCCCCACCCCCTGCCCCTCTGGTAGGCACCAATCTGTTCTCTTTGTCCCTGTGTTTGTTCATCTTCCACGGGGGTGAAACCACGCGGACGTGTCTTTCTCCCAGGGCCATTCTTGAAGACACACTGCAGGCGAGGCTGACTCCTCAAGTCGTGCCTCTGATTGCAGGGATCAGACTCGCACCCCAGCCTGTCTCTCCTCCCCGTGGGAAGGGGGTGGATATTAACTGCCCCTTGTCCTGGTTTCTCTGCCCATCCACAGCCCCAGGCCCAAGGTCTCAACCAGGAGTCCACAAGCTAAGTTCTCAGCCAAGCAGGCCCCTGGCTCTCCCCGGAGGTCACCATGCCACCTGGAACGTCAGAAGCCAATTCAGCATTGCCCCGCCCCACCCCCTGCCCTGCAGCCTGGTCCCTTAGGGCCAGCTCCGAGTCGGCAGCCCAAACGCTCGCAGGCAGCACCATAGCTGGTGGGTCTCAACCTGTCTGAGCATCAGAACCGCCAGGAAGCCCCGCCCCAACCCCAAAGCTTCTGATGGAATTGACCTGTTGAGGGCAAGGCCGGGGGCAGAGCCGACCCTGGAGGAGATTCTCAAACAGGCCAGGAGCAGGGGGTGGCAGGGACGTCTGGGATGGAGGCCCTTTGAGCCCAGCTGGACCCGTGCCCCAGCCTCCTCCCTCCTCCAAGAGACTCCTGTCCCGGGCACCCTGTCCCACCTCCCAGCTTCCATCTACTTCGGGGACCCTGATGCCACCCCCTCCCCACACGGCACACAGCAGGCGCCCAGTAAATGTTTGCAGACCCCGGGGCCAGTGGGCTGGGGGCGGCCCTGGGGCTGAGGCCTGAATCCACCTGCCCCTCGAGGCTGTACTGGCTGGCCTGGGCTGGGCGTTGAGGTGGGGCTGGCCGGAGTCAGGGGGCTGGGGGACCTCTGTACTGAGGCTCGAAGAGGGAGGGGGCTTTAGAATTTACTAGAAGTTTTCCAACTTTTAGCCTTGGCCCCTCTTCCATACCCTGCCGGCATCTCCGCTACTGTGTCTGACCCGCAAGTTCTACAGAACCTTGAAGGGCCCCTCCCTTAGCTGCCCAAAGGCCACTCTGCCAGCCCCAAAGGAGCCTGGGGAGGGAGGACCTGACTTCTTTCCTCAAGGGGTCTGTCCTGGGCCCAGTGCACAGGGAGGAGCCCTCGGCCCGCCCCAGCCAGAGGGCGGAGGGCTTGGGTGCTACTCCTGGGGGAAAAGGGGCCTCAAAAGCTTCCACTGGACATCAGCCTAGGACGCCCACTGCGCCTCCAGCTGTGGTCGAGGTGCGGGTGACAGGTGGGGCGCCTCCTGCCTCCAGGGACGCGTAGAGGAAGCAGCAGCCTCCTCCTCCTCTAGTGTGACCACTACCCACCCCGGTGCTGGAGCCAGACCCAGGCCCCAGGGGCCACCCGCACTCTCTCCCCACACCCCACGTTCCAACCGCTCAGCAAGTCCTGTCAACTCTCCACCGAAATAAACCCAGAATCCGACCCCGCCACCATCACTGGGCTTCTACTCTGCCCTAGAGTGCACCATCCCACCAAGACCAGAGAGACGCTTTTTACCTTCTTCAAGTCTGGTGAATTAAGATATAACACACACAGTAAAATTTACCGGTTGGAGAGTGGAACTCTGTGCACTGTAACGATTCTGTACTGTGTGGCCACCCCCACAGTCACGACTGGAACGCTTCCATCGCCCCAGACCTTCCCTCCCGCTGTTTTCTAGTCAACCTCCTCCTCCTCCTCCCCCCACTCCAAACAACCACCGATCTGCTTTCTGTCACTTGGCAAGTTCTAGAAGTTTATGTAAATGGAAGCGCACAGGGCTAGTCTCTCCCGTCTCGCTCCTCTCACTTGTTACGATGTTGCTGAGACCCACCCACGAGGTGCCTGTCAGGACTTGCTCTTCTTAGGGCTGAGTATCTTCCACGGACGGAAATTCCACGATTTCTGTAACCCATTCAGCAGCTGACAGACAGGGCTGTTTCAAATTTTAGTCCATTAAGAATAAAGCCACTATGAGCACTGGTGCAGAAGGTTTTGTGTTGCCGTGCTATTTTAACCTATCTTGGGTAAATATCTAGGAGGGGAATTGCTGAGTCACGTGATAAGTGCATGTTTATAAGAAACTGCCCAGCTGTTTTCCAAGGTGGCTGCACCAGCATTTTGCGATTCCGCCAGCCGTGTCTGAGGCTTGCAGCTGCTCCACGTCTCCACCCACGCCCGTTATTGCCAAGCTTTCCAACGGTGCCTATCCCAGCCATACCGAACCAAGCGGGCTCGCCTCCTGGTGAGTTAAGTAAGACTCTGCACCAGTGGAAGTTGTCTCACAAAGTAAAGCGTGTTTGCAGCAAGGAGGAGGCCATGAGGAATCATTTCCAAAGTCGTGGCGTCCCCGAACAGAGGGAAGCAGGAACTTTTATTTGGTTGGGGAACGAATGTTCAAAAGGGAGAGGCGGGTATTTCGCTTGCACAGGCGCAGTTGGAGAACACGCTTTCACATAAGGAGGCCTAAGCTCCTCCTGGAGAGATCTTTGCGTTAAAGATAAGGCCAAGGTCATGGGCACAGCTCCTGTGGTGAGCCTTGGTCAGTTTCAGGATGGCTGCTGGTTACATCTCCTTAACACACAAAAGGAAAAGAAACAACCTGGAAAAGCAGGTAATTGCTTCCAAACCCACCTTCGGGTTTCTCAAGGCCCCTAGTCGGTGACACCAGTACGTGTAGCACTATCTCACTGCGGTTTGCAGGGATCCTGTGAAAGTCTAATTGGGGCCACCTTCCTTTCCCAACACTCTCCAAAATCCCTCTGGCCAAATCTGGGACAATTTGAACAACAACAAAAAAATAGTAACTAGTTATAACAGATAAAATCAAATCATGGCCCAGGAGTCCATACTTATATACACACATGCATGCACACATAAACGGGAGAAGGGAAAGTCTTTCTTACGTAGAATGCCAACTGATAAAGACAGAGACCGGAATTGGAAAAAACACCATTTGGCAACCATCGTGGTAATATTTTTTTCTGGCAACAGTCATCGATGGATGCTAATACTCATGGGCAAAAGTATGATGAGAAACAGGATATTTACACAGTCCCAAAGTATCCCCCCTCAAGCTACTCACTCATTAAAATCAATAACCTCACAGTGGAGAATCCACCTTCATCAAGCGGTCAGTATCCCCACTACCAGGAATGGGACAAACAAACATCTGTGCTCCTGATCTAAAGCACGGAGAAGGACACAAGCTCACTTCTGTGAGCTCCTGGCAAACGTGCACAGCCTCAATCTACCCACAAGGAAGCATCAAAAGAAAAAACATCAGGAGGCCGGCCCGGTGGCATAGTGGTTAACTTCGCGGGCTCCACTGTGGCGGCCCAGGGTTCGCAGGTTCAGATCCTGGTGCGGACCTACACACCGCTCACCAAGCCACGCTGAGGCGGCGTCCCACATACAGCAACTAGTAGGATATACAACTATGCCATACAACTATCTACTGGGGCTTTGGGGAGAAAAAAAGGGAGAAAAAAAAAGGGAGGAAGATTGGCAACAGATGTTAGCTCAGGGCCAATCTTCCTAAAAAAAAAATCAAGGGCATGCTACAAAATAACTGGCCTGAACCCTTCAAAAACGTTGTCAAAGAGCAAAAATTCAACCCAGTAAATTTAAAGATCTAATTGGCTTTACTTAGCGATTCATGAATGGGCAGCACACCAACCCCTCCCCCCCGCCCAGCAAGCAGAAAAGAGCTCCAAGGAGCTGTACAAAATGGAAAGTTCTAGAAAGCAGAAGAGTGGCTTATTCCAGGCAAGGTCACCTTCTTTCAGGGGAAGGCAGAGGGTTTATCAGGCAGATTACCTCACTAGTGTTGATCAGGAAATTCCAGACTGCTTGGTTTAATATCCCACTCCTGGGACAGACTGAAACTGCAGTTGGGTTCGGTATGAAGTCTTGGTGGGGCTTAGCATAAGCGACTCCATTGCGGGCCTGGAGTTCCTCTTTTTTTTTGGTCAAGAAGATTGTCGCTGAGCTAACATCTGTGCCCATCTTCTTCTATCTTGTACGTGGGACGCCGCCACAGCATGGCTTGATGAGCGGTGTGTAGGTCTACGCCTGGGATCCGAACCTGCGAACCCCGGGCCGCCAAAGCGGAGCGCAGGAACTCAACCACTACGTCACGTGGCTGGCCCCCTGTTGTTTCTTTTTAACATCAAGGTCATGAGGACAGACAGACTGAGGAACTGAACTGACTCAAAGTAGCCAAAGACGCACGGAATTCAAGCCGCCTGCGATCTGAGTGGGTCCTGGGCCAGAGGAGAGGTGTCCTTTCGCTATAAAGGACATCACTGTGTCATCACGGTGTCAGCAACTTGAATCAGGCGTGTAGAGCAGATAACAGCAGTGTGTCAATATTAATTTCCTAATGTTTATCATCACACTGCGCTTATGTAGGACAATGTCCTTGTTTTTAGGAAACGTACACAAAATTATTTAGAGGTAATGGGCATCATGTCTGCAACTTACTCTCAACTGTTTCATGAAAAAAATGAGAGAAAATGAGAACAAGAAAGACAGATGTGGTAAAACGTTAACATTGGGGAAGTCTAGGTTAAGGATATAAAGGGCAGTGTTTGTACTATTTTTGCAACTTTTCTATATACCTGAAATTATTTTAAAATAAAAGGTTTACTAAAATAAAACCCTCCAACAGCAACTCAGGGCTCTTAGAAAAATATCAAGGGGCCGGCCCGGTGGCGTAGTGGTTAAGTTTGCATGCTCTGCTTAGGCGGCCCAGGGTTTTGAGGGTTCAGATCCCGGGCACGGAGCAACACACTGCTCGTCAAGCCATGCTATGGCATCATCCCATATAAAGTAGAGGAAGATGGGCACACGTTAGCTTAGGGCCAATCTTCCTCACCAAAACAAAAAAAAAAAAATCAAGACCCACCAATGTGGGCCTGGCCATCTCTCCCACCTCCAGCGTCCTCCTTGCTCCTTACATCCCAGTCACCTGGCCTCCTTTCCGTGTCCCAGAGCCACCAAGCACATTCTGGCCCCCGTGCCCTGCAGGGAAGCCCCTCCCCACCCATTGGGCGGCTCATACCCAGACATCATCCTGGTCTCCGCTCTGATGTCACCCTCCCAGAGACGACTTCCCTGAGCAAGGCCCCCATCCATCCCGTCTTGACTCCCTGGCCTTGCCCTGTTTTTCTTCCTAGCCCTTTTCCCCTCAGCACACAGCACATGATTTCTCCCTCAGACTGTATTTATTTATTCCTTGTTAACCCCATCCCCTCCCTCACGGGCCACCATGGGGTGCTCCTCTCTCATCTGCACTTTCCCTCCGGGAAACTCCCCACTCGGCCAATATCTGATTAGGGTCCATCCTCTCCACTGGCCTGTGCCTCTCAATCCTTCCTCCCACAGGGCCACCATGTGCTCCTATAGGACCTTCTTGTGACTTGGCCTTCCTTTGTGCAGTGAGCAACCTGCACACCTGTACATGGCCACCTTGCCCAATTCAGCAGCCCAAGAGGGGAGAGGAACTCTGATCCTGTCCCTCTGCTGCTCAAAGCCCTCCCGTGGCTCCTCACTGCATTCTGATCAAAACCTGGATGTGCCTTGCTCCGAGCTCCTCCAGCCTCACCTCATCGGAGCATTTACCTCACACTCAGTGGCCGATTCTCACCACACGGATTCCTCACTCACACTGTGGTCCTTGGAGAGCAGGGCTGGACTTGCATCCCCAAGGTCTGGCACACAGAAGGTGCTAAGTACACGTTTCATGAGTTCGTTGACACTTTCTGTTAGTATCTGTCGGGCCTGTGCCAGGCTCTGAGGACGACCCTGCAGGCGGGGCCCCCACTCAGGGGGTGCGGCAGGTAACCATGCATACAGCACCAAGAAGGCCGAGGCTGGTGGGTCAGGTAAGGCTCCCCCCAGGACAGAACCACTGACGGGGACCTGAGGTGACACTGAAGTCACGTTTCTGCAGCTCCCCATCTCCACTCCTCAGTGAGCACTGGCACAGCCTCGGACCCCAGCTCCCTCTCTGAGCGCCGGGAAAGGCCTGTGGGGGTCTTCCTGCCCAGCCTCCCTGAGGCCCGGCACATAGGGTCCTGCCCGGGGCACAGTGGCACCCTCCAGCGCCAGCCCGAGGGGTTTACCTGTTTATTTTAACAGCTTTACTGAGATATGACTCAAACACCACACAATTCACCCATTTAACGTGTACAAATCAGTGACTTTCAGTGTATTCACCACAGTGGACTGTGGAACATTCTCATCACCACAGAGAAACCCACACCCTGCAGCCATCACCCCTAATCCCCACCCCCGCCCAGCCCCGGGGAACCCCTAATGTACTCCCGGCCTCTGCAGATTTCCCCAAAGATGACGGCTGCCCGGTTATTTTTACCTGCTTTCTGGATGGGTGCTCTGGCTCTGCCGTGCTCCCCTGGGGTCTCCCGGCAGAGGCGGAGAACGTCCCCTCTGAGCCCCTCCCCTGGCCCCACATGGAGCAGCAGGTTTCCATTCCCCATCCTGGTGGACGGCAGGGGGTGCCGCGCCCCGCTGGATGTCTCCTCCAGAGACAGCTAACTATGATCTCAACCCAACCCTGGAGGTCACTTAAGTGCCGCTAAAGAAATGGGCGGTTTGCGCTGACTCCAGCCGGGCCCCCGAGGACACACTGGTCATGACTTAGGAACTTTGTAGCAAGACCGCAGACATCTGTAATTGGAGCTAAAACAGGACAAATCACACCCAAGGAGCCACCTGACCAGATAAGGGTCAACGTCGGCCCAGTGGCAGCCACTGCCGGGGGAGCAGGGACATCCCGGGCTGACGCGAGGCTTGGATGGGATCGGCGGAGAATCCTGTCTGCCGGGGACCCTACTGCTCAGCAAGGGCCTTCGGGCCAGCACAAGGGCATTGTCCAGGTAAGGGAATCTCGCCCCTTTAGATGTCAGATCTTCTTCACTTTTTCTTCTTTACTTTTCCTGCTTTTAAAGGAAACCCAATTATTTCCCAACTTAGCAAACTTGACTTTTATAAACATAAGCCGCAACTTTGTGGATGCTGAGCGAGATTCTGAACGTCAAGGGCCCTGCGGTCGCGGGCGTGGACTTGAGTTAGGACACCTGTGCAGCCCGACCCCCCTTATAAGGGGAAGGGGCTTCCCACATGGTCTGTGAAGCCCTTCCCAGTATTAAGACCCCCCTTAAAAAACCAGCAGCCCCATACTTCAGCTCGGCGGGCGTGAAAAGACTCCTGGCTGCCTTCCTTTTCCAGACGTCTCCTCCCGCAGCAGTCAGGGACAGGAGGGGCTGGGCGGCACACCCAGGGCTCAGAGCCCCACTCGTCCTTAAAAAGCTGGCAAAGAGGAGCAAACAAGCCCAAGTAAGTAGATGAAAGGACATGGAAGGAGAGGAAACAGAAGTGCAGAGACTCCATCCGGGAGGCGCATCGCAGCGCGGCAGAGGAAACACTTCTGTCTCAGCTCTCACGTGTCAAGGGCGGGGAGGCCGGCACTCCCATCCTCAGAACGGGGAAACACTGCACAAACAGAACCAACGAGTGTTCTTGGTCCCACTGGAGAACTGAGGTTGCGGGGCAAACTGCCGCCCCGAAATCTGGAGAGAGGGGAATTCAGACAGTCACAGCCCAGACCCGCCACCGGGAGAAGCCTCTGCAGCGGTAACCGCAGGCACGCTCCGACGGGAACACGGGGACCGCGGCAGGCTGAGCGTGCAACAAGAGTGGGGGCCAGTCTGGGGGGCCACATGTTCAAGGGCTTTCCCTCCAGGAACCCCACCAGGTGCTCCTGGGGAAGATCTGGGAAGACTCCTAGCATCCCTGGCAGGGGCAGGGGGAGGGGGAGAGAATGCTGGTGAAACACGCCAGGGCCTCCTCCATCCCCACCTTCCCTTACAACTGACCCAGGGAAGACCAGCCCCACACCCTGCCACCCCGACCGTCTGGGTGCTGCTGGCACCTCCTCCGCCTGCCGCTCCCAGGCCCCATCCAGTGGGCTTCCCGTGGGTGGCAACCGGGGCCAGGGGCTCCATCACTCAGGCTCCATGCCCTCGGCCGGCCCTTGGGGCTGCCTGCCATGTTCCTTGTCAGGGGCATGGAAGGTCTGCTCACCCCTTCTGTAGGGCCAGCAGCTGCCATTCCCCACACTCAGGAGTTCCCCAGGCATTCAAAACGGTGATATTCTACATCTATCGTTCCTTCTTCATTTATTAGTCGGAATACTTTGATAAAAAGACTCCCTCATGTACTATTTGGCTACCCGGTAGCACAGTTCACATGGAAAAGGCAGGAAAGATGCTGGACCCTTCCTCTTCACTTGCCTGTCTTCAAGAGAAGGAATTGCTTCCTTATCCTCCAAAGGTGACCAATTTGGGGTTTTTTAAAAATGTGATAGCAAACTCATGGATTAAAACCTATTTATGAGTTTCAGTCCATCGCAATGATTGTCTTTATTGAAGCTCAGGTTCTCTGGCAGGAGAGCGTCTGCAGCCTCTCTCCAGGGATGGAGGATGACGACGTGCCCTCCCTCAAGGCAGAGGACCCAGGAGGCAGCTTCCAGCTCTGTGCAGTGAGGCCACAAGGGGAGCCTCTGAGCGCTGGCTCCAGCGTGGAAAGGGGGTCCAGAACTAGAGGGGAGTCACACGCTCTAAACTTGTCCCCCAGACCAAGGTCTCAGGGTTGATGGTCGATGTCATTCTGTCCACTTGAAGTCTTCAATTAAGTCTCAACACCAGTGGTAAGAAAACTAGAAGGTACCATCAGGGTCAAGACTGTAATATATCTACTAAATTTTTACCATTTTTATCAAGACAAGCTACAAGTCCTGGGTCTGGGGCAGGACATTTTGATGATGCACTCTCTGCCATCGGCCTGTCCTTTGAGCCCAGGGTCTCTCGACCCCCCAGGGATGGGCAGCACGAGAAGAAGCTCTGTCTTCTCATTTGTACCTTCTCCGAGGGACAGGGTCCTTGCTTGGACATTTCTCGAGGAGGACCTTCTCCTCCACCTTGTTTCTCAGCTCCGGATTCTTCAAGAAAATGTCCGTGAAGCAGCTCTCTCTTTCTTCAATCACAAATGTTCTTTTCTTGGCTCCTTTCCTTTCACAACCCTAAAGGCTCGAGGCTGCAGCCTTCAGAGGACGCCTGAACTGACTGTCTCTGCAGCCCACGTATCAAGACCAGCTCTGGGCGTCTTAGGAAGACCCAGCAGACTCACAACAGGGAGACCTCTTCCTTCTCTAGGTCTTAAGGGCAAGGCAAAGCTTTGTTGTTTTCCAGTAGATCAGCCCAAGATATTAGGAAGATCCACAGAGCAGACACCATTGTAAGACTCACTCTCTCTTGGTGTCTCCTCTCAACGCCCTGGGTTTCTCCGCTGAGGTTTTAGGCAGACTTGCTTCTCCTCCAGCAGGCGGGGGACTCAGGGTGGCTGTCAGAGCAGGGCCCACACAGGGAGGAGCGGCTCATT
Source organism: Diceros bicornis minor (assembly GCF_020826845.1). Taxonomy (NCBI): domain Eukaryota; kingdom Metazoa; phylum Chordata; class Mammalia; order Perissodactyla; family Rhinocerotidae; genus Diceros; species Diceros bicornis. The sequence goes on from NC_080767.1 coordinate 42,070,422, forward strand.
TGTCACAGTGACGCTGGCAGCGGCCCCCACGGCCCTGGAGACCTCAGACTGTGCCGGTATGTTCTGTTCCAGCTCTCGGAGCAGGAGTGGCTCCTCAGCCAGCGAGTCTGAATGACACTCCTGTTCATCTTGGTGACAGACCAGACTGCAGATAATAACAGCCCCTAGGGTCCCACGGAGCCGACCAGTCGCTGCCTCCTCTACCCAGACCATCTGCTTCTGAGCCTGCCTTCCGAGGTAAAACTCATCTCCCTGAACATCTTCCTTTAACGCTGACCTAACTGAAGACACGCAAGTCTCTACTGCGTTTACGTCTTCAAGGCTGGAAAGAACACACAGCACTCTTAGGGTCTCCATACGTGAGCGAACCACACGGAGTGAAATGAGAGGTCCCTTCCGCCCAAGTCATCAGCTTAACCAAACAGCGGGTCACTCAGCTAGTGACCTGTATACTCGGAGGTGCTGCGTGGCCAGGTCAAAGCGTCTGTCTCTCTGGCTTCTACTCTAAGAGAAGAAGTTCGGCTAGGTTTTGCATCTCTCTTTCCGGTCAAGCTCCATTTGCCTTTCAGGCGTAAGATTGCGCAATGCCTCTTCCGCTGTAACCGGAGACCGTGGTTTCCTAACGTGGGTTAGGAAGCAGTTGAGTGGCTGCTTTTTATAAGAGGGCTCATCCTGCTATGTAAACAGAGCAGAAGGTGCCAGCTGGGCAGTTGTTTCATCTCTGAGCATTCTCACCTCCGTGCCCCACCAGCTCTCCCCATGCACATGCCACCTCTGCGGGGGCCTGGCAGGGGCAGCTCTCCTGTCCTTCCCTCCATCCTGGGCTTTGGGGGGAGGGGGGGCAGTGGTCAGGCGTGTGGACGACCACACTGCACCACCCAGGTCTAAAGTACGAGCACGCTTGCTCATCACGTTCACGGGGACTGAAACGCTGTCAGCTGAAAACTCCAACAGTAAGTGACAAGCCTAGACTCCCAGGGAGAGGCTGGGTCTGACTTCCTGATCCAACGGGGGGGAACCCCCACTGCCCCAGCTCTGTGCCCACCCTGTTCACTCCTCCCCCTCGGTTTCCGCAGCCTTGGGGCTTGGCCCCCAGAGCCTTCCTGAGGAGGGAAGGTCTCCCTCCTCTGGACCTGCCATCAAGGAGGACGGGTCCTGTGGGTGAGCGAGCGCGGCAAAGGCAGCCCAGCCTGAGATGCAGCTTACGCCCACACGCACACCCCACGCGGCTCCCCTCCCTTTCTGAGGGGCCCAGTGGATCTCCACCTTGACCCACAGACCCCTCGTCTGTTCTGTCCACCAGCTCATGACGTGACCGCCAAGAAAGCGGCTGGACGTTCCTCCTGGTCACGTACCAGAAACGTTCCCGAGGCAGAACACAAAAAGTGTGGTCGGGGAGGGGGGATATTTTTGAAGGTTACTTTAATATAAAATTAGATGGCGCCTTCTGGAATCAAAGAGCATAGGTTTCTCTCTCCCCTGTGGGCATCTTTCAACTCCTTTCAGTCTTGGATGGTCCTGAGGTGAGTGGAAGGCATGGATCTCCACGAATCTCTTCTTTTCTCGAACGGCACCAAACTCACGTCTACACAAGGAAACCAGAAACCGTCATCAAGCTCTGAGGATGCTCTTCACCACCATATCTCATATGGAGAATAAGTGATTCAGGATATAAGCAGATCTCTGTACAAAAATATAAAATTTTCTATACTGCTGTTCCAAAACTCAGAGAATGTGCAGTAGACGCCCTCTTTCTTCTGCCAAAGGGAAATCGAAATAGAATAACTTTTACGGATTTGGAGAAATTTTTTGAGACTTGAGTGTGAACTTTCTTATTTTCGCTCTGCACCACATTTCATTTACCAAGAGCGCAGAAGCGACCTCGCGACAAGTTTTGCCAGAATGTGTTTCTTTCATCGCATTTGCCGTCATTTTAATCCTGATGGTTAAAATTCTATTTCAGATTTTTATATCTAAGTCTTATAATCTTACAAATTCTTGACGCATTTTCAGCAGCCTCTTCCATTGAATGTAGTTGGGAGAGAATCTCTGAGAAAGATTTAACAAGTTGAAGAACTCCTTGCCTGAAATATGGAGAGAGAGCGCTGCTGGCAGAGCTTCCGAAGCACGAGATTCAAGTCGTTGCTTCCAAAGCACTGAAGTCCTGGACAGTTTGTGGCGGACACAGGGCAGCTGCCCAGACCCCCCTCAGGGCGGAGGTGCCAGGAGTGCAGCCTGCGCCGGCCACAGCTAAGACCCCTGAGGGCCACGCCCCAGCTCAGAGGACACTCCTGGACAGAGGTCACCTCCCTCCCAGGGGCAGCCACGTCCAGCGGCCTCTGTGCAGGGGTGTAAAGGCCCAGCCACTTCCCTCAACTGGGACAACCTGAGGGGCCATCTCAGCTGAGGCCTCCACCATATCCACAGCGCAGCCAACTCCCCTCTGCCCAGCCCCACGTCCCGCGGTGCTCCTCGCAATCCCCCTGCACACCCTTCTCCTTCTCGAGTCTGGGCGGGACCGACCTGAGGTGGGGCTCCTGTCCCAGAGCCCATCAGGGCCTAAGATGTCCCACCTCTGCTGGCCTCTGTCACTCTTGCCTTTTCTCCGTACGTCTGTCCTGCCTTTGCAGAGGGAGCTCCCATCCCGGCCCTGAGCCCCCAGTCCCAGCCACCTCTCAGTGCCACCCCCAGGCCCCCCAAGCTCTCCAAGGACAGGAACAACTTCCCAAAATTGCTTAACAAGAATAAGGGGCTTGGTCTAATTTATTTTCTGCAAAGAATCAGAGAAAATCATTTTTCTCTCAAATCCTGAAGTGGAAAATATCCCGCTCCTTCTTGACTGAATCAGAGGTGATGTGTCCCTGTTTTCCACGCATGACGCTCACTGGGCCCTCCTCAATAATCTCGTCTCAAGAGGCTTACTTTCTGTTCCAGCTTAGAGTGCCACCTCATAATAGACACTAGGGTGTGAAACGGTAACTAATAGACTGGGTAAAATTCATGCCAGGAGGATTCTAAGAACCTGACACTTAAGAAGCAAAACTGAATAAAGCCATTAAAAGTCGCTGCTGAAGCAAAAGCGGTCCTGAGAGGGAAACTCATAGCGATACCAGCCCACCTTAACAAACAAGAAAAAGCCCAAATAAGCAACCTTAAATTACACCTAACAGAACTAGAAAAGAGAAGAACAAACAAAGCCCAAAGTCAGCAGAAGGAGAGAAATAATAAAAATCAGAGCAGAAATAAACGAAATTGAGACCAAAAATACAGTAGAAAGGATTAATGAAACAAAGAGTTGGTTCTCTGAGAAGATAAACAAAATCGACAAACCCTTAGCCAGGCTTACTAAGAAAAAAAGAGAAAAGGCTCAAGTAAATAAAATTAGAAATGAAAGAGGAGAAATTACAATGGATACCATGGAAATACAGAGGATTATAAGAGAATACTATGAGAAATTATATGCCAACAAATTTGGACAATCTGGAAGAAATGGATAAATTCTTAGACTCATACAACCTCCCAAAACTGAACCAAGAAGAAATGGAGAATCTGAATAGACCAATCACAAGTAAAGAGATTGAAATGGTAATCAAAAGCCTCCCAAAAAATAAAAGTCCAGGACCAGATGGCTTCTCTGGAGAATTTTACCAAACATTCAAAGAAGATTTAATACCTATCCTTCTCAAACTATTTCAAAAAATAGAGGAAGATGGAACACTTCCCAACACATTCTACGAGGCCAACATCACCCTGATACCAAAGCCAGACAAACACAATACAAAGAAAGAAAATTACAGGCCAATATCACTGATGAACATAGATGCAAAAATCCTCAACAAAATATTGGCAAACCGAATACAGCAATACATTAAAAAGATCATACACCATGGTCAAGTGGGATTTATACCAGGGACGCAGGGATGGTTCAACATCCGCAAATCAATCAACGTGATACACCATATCAACAAAATGAGGAATAAAAACCACATGGTCATCTCAATAGATGCAGAGAAGGCATTTGACAAGATCCAACATCCATTTATGATAAAAACTCTCAACAAAATGGGAATAGAAGGAAAGTACCCCAACATAATAAAGGCTATTTATGACAGACCCACAGCCAACATCATACTCAACGGGGAAAGACTGAAAGCCATTCCTCTGAGAACAGGAACGAGGCAGGGCTGCCCACTCTCACCACTCCTGTTCGACATAGTACTGGAGGTTTTGGCCAGAGCAATTAGGGAAGAAAAAGGAATAAAAGGAATCCAAATAGGTAACGAAGAAATGAAACTCTCACTGTTTGCAGATGACATGATTTTATATAGAGAAAATCCTAAAGAATCCATTGGAAAACTATTAGAAACAATCAACAACTACAGCAAAGTTGCAAGGTACAAAATCAATCTACAAAAATCAGTTGCATTTCTGTATGCTAATAATGAACTAACAGAAAAAGAGCTCAAAAAGATAATATCATTTACAATCGCATCAAAAAGAATAAAATACCTAGGAATAAATCTTACCAAGGAGGTGAATGACCTATACAATGAGAACTACAAGACATTATTGAAAGAAATCCATAATGACATAAAGAAATGGAAAGACATCCCATGCACGTGGATTGGAAGAACAAACATAGTTAAAACGTCTATATTACCTAAAGCAATCTACAGATTGAATGCAATCCCAATCAGAATCCCAATGACATTCTTCACGGAAATAGAAAAAAGAATATCAAAATTTATATGGGGCAACAAAAGACCCCGAATAGCAAAAGCAATCCTGAGAAAAAAGATCAAAGCTGGAGGCATCACAATCCCTGACTTCAAAACATACTACACAGCAATAGTAATCAAAACAGCATGGTACTGGTACAAAAACAGACACACGGATCAATGGAACAGAATTGAAAGCCCAGAAATAAAACCACACATCTACGGACAGCTAATTTTCGACAAAGGAGCTAAGAACATACAATGGAGAAAGGAAAGTCTCTTCAATAAATGGTGTTGGGAAAACTAGACAGCCACATGCAAAAGAATGAAAGTGGACCATCTGCTATTGCCATTCACAAAAATTAACTCAAAATGGATCAAAGACCTGAAGGTGAGACCTGAAACTATAAAACTCATAGAAGAAAATATAGGCAACACACTATTTGACATTGGTCATAAAGGAATCTTTTCAGATGACATGCCTACCCAGACTAGGGAAACTAAAGAAAAAATAAACAAGTGGGACTTTATCAGATTAAAGAGCTTCTACAAGACAAACGAAACCAGAATCAAGATGAACAGACAACCCACCAGCTGGGACAGAATATTTGCAAAACATACATCTGACAAGGGGTTGATCTCCATAATATATAAAGAACTCACACAACTGAACAACAAAAAAATAAACAACCCGATCAAAAAATGGGCAGAGGAAATGAACAGACACTTCTCCAAAGAAGATATACAGATGGCCAATAGGCACATGAAAGATGTTCAACATCACTAATCATCAGGGAAATGCAAATCAAAACAACACTAAGATATCACCTCACGCCCGTTAGAATGGCTATAATCACCAAGACAAAAAACAACAAGTGTTGGAGAGGATGTGGAGAAACAGGAACCCTCATACACAGCTGGTGGGAATGCAAACTGGTGCAGCCTCTATGGAAAACGGTATGGAGATTCCTCACAGAATTAAACATAGAGATGCCCTATGACCCAGCCATCCCACTACTGGGAATCTATCCAACGAACCTGAAATCAACAATCCAAAGAGGCTTATGCACCCCTACGTTCATTGCAGCATTATTCACCATAGCCAAGAAGTGGAAGCAACCTAAGTGTCCCTCGACTGACGACTGGATCAAGAAGATGTGATATATACATACAATGGAATACTACTCAGCCATAAAAAAAGACAAAATCGTCCCATTCGCAACAACATGGATGGCCCTGGAGGGTATTATGTTAAATGAAATAAGCCAGAAGGAGAAAGACAAACACTGTATGATCTCACTCATATGCAGAATATAAACCAACACAAGGACAGAGAAAACTGTATTGTGGTTACCAAGGGCAATGGGGGTGGGGGGTGGGCACAAGGGGTGAAGGGAGTCATATATATGGTGATGGACAAACAAAAATGTACAACCCAAAATTTCACAATGTTAAAAACTATTGAAACATCAATAAAAAAATAAATAAAAAATAAAGGCAAAAAAAAAAAGTCGCTGCTGAGGTAAAAGATTTTTGAGATTGTTTTGCAAAAATAAAATTCACAAAGATCGAATCGAGTCGGCAGAGTCACTTGGACCTGGCTCTGGGGAGAGTGTGGCCATGACTGCACTTGCACACATGAACACTCACACGTTTCCATTAAATATTTTATATGAGTTAATTTTTTTATATACGAAAGCAATGCTCATGATTTAAAAAGCTGAAACAGTGTAAAAGGAGTCAGCCGGAACAACAACCGTCTCCTTGCCGGCCCCCCACCCCAGGCCACTTCCCGGAGGAAAGCTCGAGGCTAATGGTTGCTCACACGCCCTGGCGAGAAAAATGAGACAGTGCATCCACTCGGCCAGGCAGCAGGTCACCTGACACCCCCGCTACCCGCCTGTGAAGGCCACCAGGATGAGGCGTCACACTGACCTGCTCCCGTGGACACACGGACCGACCTCACTCCTTCCAACAGAGGCTCATCGGTGACGGTGCCGCATCCTTTGTTTCCTGTCGCCCTCCTGTCGGCCGTTCAGGGTTTTCTGCTTTGATAAGTGAGGAACAGTCTTTGCAGAGATGCGCCTGTAGCGTGACCTCAGGAGAGAGTCCTCAAAGTGGGGTCGGCGCATCCTACAGTTCACAGACACGCCAGGGAGGCATTCGGTTATCCTCCCGCCAACGCAGGGAGGCTGCGTCCCCCACGTCCTCCCGGGACTGTCACACGTCCTCACGTGCGGGGGAAAGGCGCCTTCTTTCATGGGGTCTCTTTAATTAGGAGAGTGTCATTAACTCTTCAGATACAAACATAGGGCCTTCTAGCTTCTCCAACGAGCACCCACTCACGAGGTCTCACGAGGCGCCCCGGCCGGCCCCCTGGAGGTGCCTCTACTCCTGTATGGAGAGGAACATCGAGAAGGTCCCTACAGATTCTCTGCTCCCTTGACAGAATGGCAAATGGAGGGCCAGAGGGGTGCAGTGACCGGCACAGGGCCCCAGAGCCTGACCACAGGCCCTCATGTCCGATGCCCACTGCTCTCATCCCTGACCCCACCGCTCGCCCACCTTCGGGACAGCAGAGGTACTGACTGTCACTCTAGAAGCCTCAGCCCTGGGCTGAGCAGAGAGATGCCGGGGATCCCTGCTCCCTCGGAGGAGAGCAGGTGGCCCCACTTCCAGATGGCAGATGCGTCTACTGCAACAACAGTGGGAAGGCAGCCTGCGAGCTGACGCCAGGAGACCCCAAACCTGCACAGTGAGGAGCCCGATTAGAGGGAAACTTGAGTCCCCAATGCCAAAGCCGGGACCTCTCACAACAGGAGAGTTCTGATAAAAATAGACGCCTCGGGCCAGCCCGGTGGCGTAGCGCTTAAGTTCAAGCGCTCTGCTTCGGCGGCCCAGAATTCGCAGGTTCGCATCCCAGGCCTGGACCTACACACTGATTATCCAGCCATGCTGTGGCGACGTCCCATATAAAGTAGAGGAAGATGGGCACGAATGTTAGCCCAGGGCCGGTCTTCCTCAGCAAAAAGAGGAGGATTGGCAGATGTTAGCTCAGGGCTAATCTTCCTCACACACACAAAAAAAAACAGACACTTCTTCTTATTCCTCCAATGAAGACCTCACAGGGCGCAGGTGAGGCCCCTAAAAGTTAAAAAAATATAGATATAGATATATAGAGAAACACACACAGAGAGATATATCCAAAGATCAGTGGCTTCAAAAAGGAGAGAAGAAAGTGCTCTCCCTTTCGAGAAACCGTTGATTCCCCATCACACACTTTGGGATCTGATTTCCCAGAAAGCCTTCACTCTCGCCCCTCTGTCTGAAATTGTTCTCTTATTTTGAAATTTAGCCCTTAAATTGGTGAACGCTTATAAAATCACAGCGTGGTGAGAGCTACCCCAGGCCTTACCCCAAAGCCAGAAACCATAAAAGGAAACTTGACAGATTTGGCTACATACCAATTTAAAACCTGGGCATTGCAAACAAAAAGCTAAATCCAAAGTTAAAAAAGAAAAAAATGACAAACTGAAAAATAAATGCGATGCCCATGAGTCTAGAGTAGCAGTGGGCTAAAACCCTTAATACAAAAAGCTCTAGAATAAAAAAAAGACACACACCCCAACAGAAAAATAAAATATGGGCAAAGAACACGTACAGGCAGTTTTCCAAACGGCCAATAATAAAATGAAAAGATGTTCAACATCCCCAGCAGTCAAAGGAATGGAAATCAAAGTGATGAAAGGCTTGTTTCACCTGAGATTGCCAGAGATGACACGGAACGACAGGACCCAGGGCTGGCAGGAGAGCAGAACGGCTGCTTGCCAGCCAGTGGGCGGATAGCACTCACACGGGCGTTTCTGGAGGGCATTTTGGCAAAACGCATCAGAGCCTTTGGCCCATCAGTGTCTCTTCTAGGAATCTTCCCTGAGGAAATACTCAGACGGCTTCCAAGCCCATATCATCAAAGATGTTCGTCACAGCACTATTTAAAAACTGTGGGAAAAAATGCCAAAATATTAATAGTCCATATCTCTGGGTGGTTATTAATTAGACCCATTTTCCCAAACTGTTAGTAGTGAACAAGTATTACTCTTATAATGAAAAAATACTGCTTATTAAAACAATTCAGTGAAGCATTAAAACCATGGTTTAATGAGTTTCTTGACACTTGGCCCCAAAATTCCCCAGACTGGTAAGACTAGAAATATCACCCTTCTCATTCCCTGTAGGAAAAAGTCTCTGGTTTCTGATCCTATCAAACCCCTGGCACTTTCTAGACAAGAAACGAAGTCCAGTTCAGCCCCAGAAACGTCCAGGTCGGGCTCAGGAGGCCAGCAAGGACAAACAGAAGGCATCTGTGTCTCACTTGCGGTCCGCCCCTTCCACCAGCCGGGCTCCATCCCCACAGGCCCTAGCATCCTGAACAGCATCTAGACGCCACAGGGCTTGGGCAGGTGAAGACCTCTGGACTATTTGAAAAACAAAACTGGAAAGACATCCAAGGCCACTCAGTCACTGAAGAGACCAGAAACAGAAGCTGACTTCCAGCCCAGGGCAGGCTCCCAGAAAACAGTACTCCCTACCTGACCTTCCCAAAACAGGCCAGACTTCCGGGACAGGAGGGCCCGGTCTACATGTGTTTCTTCCCGTTAGACCCAGGTGTGCAAATGGACCAGTCATCTGATTCCCCCCAGCCTCCACTCCACCCTTCCCAGAGCCGCAGGCTCTCCGGTGCTCACTGACTATTTCCTGGACGACTGAGGGATGCTCTCCCAGGTCCTTGCTGCTCTGAAGTTCTGGTCTCCCATTAAACTTCAGGCTAGAATCCTGCCTGCCTTGCTTCCCTGAGGCATGACCCTGGGCAGGTAACTTATCCATCCTCAGCCTCAGGTTGTTTATCTCTAAGTCCGGGGTGAGGCAGTGAGCACAGACACAGAGAAGCATTTGGCAAATCCAAAGGCAAAGGCAGCTGGAGGCCTGGGCAGCTTTCCTGGCGAGAACGCTGGCCCTGGAGCAGGCAGCTCCGGGATCTGGGGGGTGGGGGCTGGGGCAGAGGGGGCCGGCTGCTTCCAGGGCTGCCAGGCCAGCTCAACCTCGAGCTCTGTGCAGACTTAAGGCAAGGAACTTCACCTCCGCTAGCCCGGGGGAAAAAGGAGCTGTGGACGCGGTGCCGGGCACACAGTGGACGGTGGACACGTAGGAGCTTCTAGTAACACGGCAGCTTGTAATGAAGTAACAACAGCAGTCACGAAGCAGGCCATCAGTGGCTTTCCTACGGCCCACACCCTCCCAGCTCTGTACTCCCACCTCTGGGATCCTGCAGGCAGGGCGGCGTTCGCCCAACTTCCAACACTTACTCAGCGCGCGCCCTCTGCGCCCGGCACAGTTCGAGGCCCCGGGGCCAGGGCGGTCAGCAGGACCCGAGGGTCCCCGCCTCTAGCAGGGGGTGGGCGCGGGTCAGACATCACGCCAACGATTAATTCACCGACTGCGGCGGGAGCGTTTCTGGGGTCCCCGTGCGAGTCCGGGGAGGGGACTCGGCTGGCGCCGCCTCCGGGAGCAGGGCGGGACGCGGGGCCGCGGGGCCGCGGGGGAGGCGCACGGCGCCCGCGGCTCCTCCGCAGCGCGGCCGGCAGGTGGGCGCGCACTCGCCGGGCGGGGGTCCGGCCGGGCCGCGCGCCTCCCCCGGAACTCGGCCGTGCCATTCCCATGATGCCCAGCCACCGGGCACGGCTTCCGGAGCGCGGCCGCCGCCTCCCGCCGCCGCCGGTAGGTCCGGGGAGGGGGCGCCGGGGGGGTCGCCCCGCCCCGCGCGCCCCGCCCTCCCGCGCGCCCCGCGGCGCCGGGGGCCGGGGACGAGGGGCGGCGGCGGGGAGGCGGGGAGGCGGCGGGCGGGCCACCAGCCCTCTCCGCCCGGGCCCGAGGGGCGGGGCGCGCCGGGACCTCGCCGCCCCTTCCCCCGGGACGCCAGGCGGGGCGGGCCGGGCCCGGGACCGGCGCCGGGCCAGCGCGCCCGGGCCGCGGGGAGCTGGCGGGGCCGGAGCGGAGGGGCGCAGGCCGCGCCGGGCGCCCGGCTCCCGGGGAAGGGGCGCCGCGCGGGGGCGGGGCAGGCTGCTACCTGGCCGGGCGGGGGTCGCGGCCCCGCAGGCAGCCCCCGGCCCCCGCCTCCGCTGGCCCTCCGCGCCCCGCGTTCCTCGAAGGCGGCGGGGGCCGGGCCCAGGTGAGGCGCAGGTGAGGGCCCGGCGCGGCGCCTTCCGGCCTGGCCCCCGGCTCACCGCCCTCCGAGCGCGGCCGAGGGCCCGGGCCCCCGCGGGAAGGCGGTGCACGCCCTGCCCCGGCGCAGCTTCCGGGAGGGTCGCGGAGCTCCTGGCCGGCCGCAGCCCCGAAGCCCACGGACCCCAGAAAAGTAACCCCCGGGGCGCAGACCTGCGTGGAGACCGGACCCCTTCCCTGCGGGAGGTGCTCGCGCTTACCTGGCTGAGGACAAGTCCCTGGCAGGGCAGCGCTGGGGGTGAGCGCCCCCGGGCAGGGAGCAGCCTGTGCTCAGGGGTGAAAGGTCAGGACAAGGTCAGCTGCGAGGGGCTCGCCTTGCCTCCAGTCCCCCAGGCACACGCAGTGGCACTGCAGCTTTGCCTGGGGGAGACGTCGCTGCGATAGACGGAAATCTAGCCCACGCCCGCTTCAGGTTGGCCCGAGAGGGCCCTACCGCTGCCCGGAGGGCCGGGCTGCTTCTCCCTTGTACCCTGACCCTGGCCTGCCTAAGCTTGGGGGAGAGCCCCGTTCTGGGAGGTAAGAACACGAGCTGAACCGATTTTTGGTGAGCCTAGGAATGTATTGGGGGGCATTTTGTGCAGGGAGCCAGGCTGTTAAGATGATACGGTTTTGTCCTCCCTGGAGCTTGGTGTCTAGACAGAGATGATGTCCAAGTGCCCTCTGCTTTTTAAATTCTGGCACCATGTGGCTTTGGTACAGGGTTGGTGTCCTCACAGCCACCCTCCAGACCCGAGTCTTGGGCTCTCGGGGCGCAGGGCACAATTTGACAAAGCAGGAGCACCTGGCTGCAGCTCACAGCTCGGTCCACGTACAGTTTAGGGGTGTTTTCGAGAATGATTCATCTCATGTAGTTGATTGTTTTAAAGCCACAATTTGTCGCTGGAGACGCCCTCTGAATTTGTAACCTCGTTCTGACACTAGGTAATTTGACAGTTCAGAAAACCGTTCTCTAGGAGTCCAAGCTCAGTTTACCATCATTGCAAAGCAGTGAACACGGTTAGTGGAGTTCAGTGTTTCCCTTCCCCCAGCTCTGCTACCTAGTGGAGGAATCACTGCCACCCAGTGCCTTTGGGTTTATCCCTGGGCCCATTTTTTAAGATAGTTTTGCTGCTTAGGAAGTTCATAGTCGTGATTTAGACTCTCCACAGCCCAAGGCCAATGCAAACGTCTTGTAATCTCTGTAATTTTGCCAAAGCAGCTTGAATAATGACCATGGTGGCAGCGTGGGCACGGCCCCCTCTCCAGTGAATGAGCCCCCACCACCTTTGTCGGTCCCCCTTGCTCTGCCACAGTCGGGGCATCTCCCTGAAGGGTGGTTTTATGGGGGAGATTATGAGCTGTAGTGGGATGCCAGACTCTGAGGACTGGTAGATAGCCTCACATTCTCCCCCCAGCCCAATCCTGCCGTATCAGAGCTGTGGCCCAGGATAGTTGTAAATTAGCTGTGATTAATGGTATTTGGTCTCAGGGTAAGTTCTTACAAAATTTCATTGTGAGCCCTTAAATTGATGCTGTTTCTTTCCCAAAAAAGATTGACTAGCTGTAGCTTCAGCCTCTGAATTACGTGTCTCTGATTCTCTTTAGTCCTGGCAGTCAAAAGTCTACTTAAAAAGTGGGCAAAGGATGCTCGGAGTATAAGTGGAGCGATGAAGACCTAAACTCTGAAACATTTTGCAAACATTGATTGCTGAGTCATCACACTGAAACTGGACTGGAAGAGAATTTCAAGTAATTGCAATAAATTCTTTGACATTTTAGTTTCACTTTTTGAGCACAAATCACTAACAGCCAATGACTTGCTTCTGACTTTATCGCGCTCTCTGGTTAATAGCTGGCCGCACCTGTTTGGGCATGCCTGTGCCTAGGTGGCCAGGCTGTGCTTTCTTGGAAAGAACTCTGGTGTGTAAATGCAAGATTACGTGCTTGTCAGGAAGGAAGCTCCGGGTTAAGACGGGAAGCTCCTGGTAGAGAAGGATCTGAGTTGGAAGCAAAGCAAATACACAGGCCAGTGTATTTCCAGCCCACCCACTGAGGTTCCAAGCATGGTGACTGCCTTGCCTGGCCCCATTTTGGGGGTGGAACTCAATTTCCCTGTCTCCATCAATGGCACAGGGCTCTCCTCTTGCATCTCAGCTGCTTTGCAATTCCAATTTGGGGGCGGCCAGGGGGGCCGAGAAACATGTTAAGAATTAAGTTATGTGATGTATTGTATTTTTCTGATTGACTGCAGTATGCGTCATAGTCCTCTCTGCAGCGGTGGTCCTCAGACCTTTAGTGTGGAGGCTGTTTGCAAGCAGGTGTTGAGAGTGTTCCCAGGACAGGCCCAGCGGCTCTGCTGACGCAGCCACATTTGGTCTGAGATACGGAAACTGTGGAGTAACCACACAGGATGAAAAAGGGCGCATGACTGTGTTTGGGGCAACTTTTAGGGTAATTAGCTAAAAACAATGATATGGTCCCACGAGACCATGTGGCAAATACACACGTGATGTTTTTCAATCAAAAGGCTTTAGTGTAACTGACTCTTTAAAGATGTTTGGGGAAATAATTTTTGAATTGCTCACATCATGTAACTTTATTTCAGGAGCTTGTTCACGTCAAGAATGAACCAGCCCGAAAAGTGTCACCAGGCCTGGATTCATGGTAATCATTCTTTTTAACGCACAAAGAAGCATTTGCAGACTTTATTTCATTGGCCTCTCTTGAGGACCTTTTGGGGTCAATAAAACCCCTATTCTCTTAGAGAGAAGATGGAGGCCCAGGGTAAGAAGAGGGGCAGGGAAGTGACGTTTGTGTGTGCTTCTACGTGAGCATGCTGCAAGGTGGCTCAGAAGCATTTTCTTATTGAATCTTCGCGGCAGCTGAGAACACTGAGGCCAAGAAGCATGGGTAACCGGCCCAAGGGCCCCCAGCTAGCCGGACTCTAAGAGGCCTGCTGTTTCTCTGGGGCCGCATGCGCCGCTGACGGTGACATCGCACCAGTGTGCTCGCTCTCCTCCCAGGATGTGAAAGGGGCAGGAAAATAGACTTGCCTCTGCACGGCCCTCCCCGGCTGCTAGAATGTTTCTCATGAACGCCCCTCCTGTGGTGGCTCTCCAGTCGAAATGGGAGGCCTTTGGCCCGCCCGGGGGCTTTAGGTTCCCCGGGTGCTTCTCAGAGCCGAAAGAGGGCGTGGCAAGAGCTTCGGTGAGCGCCAAGGTGCAGATGCTCATCAGCACGCTGCAGAGCGACGAGGCTGCTCTGGGCATGAGCGATGAGCACACCCTGCAGAGAAGCCAGAGGGCAGAGAGAGGCCGCGACACCAGGCTGGCCGCCAGCCCCACATTTGCAGCCTGTGGACTTGCTGCTGATTTTGACTCCAAGAGGGAGGAGGGAGCCACAGACTTTGGCCCCTTGGTGCTGGATTCAGATAGTGATGATTCCGTGGACCGAGACATTGAAGAAGCCATCCAGGAGTACCTAAGGGCCAAGAGCGGGGCCGCCCAGCCACCTGGAGCCACCGATGGGGACAGTCGGTGCAGACCAGAGCCTCAGAGCAGCGCCCCGACTCCCCTGTGTCCCCTAAAACCTGCACCGGGCTCCGGAGGTGTCCCTGGCAGCCACGGGGGAACCAGCGAGGACCAGGGCTCTGCCTCCCCGGTTAGTGTGAGCAGCGACGACTCCTTCGAACAGAGTATCCGGGCAGAAATAGAACAGTTTCTGAGTGAGAAAAGACAACACGAGACCCAAAAATGCGATGTTCCTGCAGATAAAAAAACAGACCCCAACGGCAATTTGGCAAAATTGTCATTCAGATCCAGCAAAGAGCCACATCATCAGCAGGATCTGACGGGAGCTTGTAAGGAGTTTGTCTTCCGGAAACCTCCCAGGTTAACAAAGGTGAATGCACAGCCCAGGGGCCTCAGGTCTCAGGTCACCACCGAGCCGGAGGGCTTGGGCGGCACAAAGCCAGCAGCCCCCAAGCCCGCCGCCGCCTGCCGCCCTGCAGAAGCAGCCCAGAGTAAAGGGGCCAAGAGGAGCGTCGGCCTCAGGAGGGGGGGAAGGCGAGTCAGGAGCGCAGCCCTGGTGCGTGAGGCGTCCGACTCCAGCAGCGACGACGGCATCGAGGAGGCCATCCAGCTGTACCAGCTGGAGAAGAGAAAGGAGGCAAGTGGGGACCCGCTGCGGAAAACCCCGCCTGGAGAGGAGAAGGGGCCTGACCCCTCTGCACACAGCACAAGCCCCTCCATGAAAAGTGCCTTGCCTGAAACCCACAGGAGAACACCGAGCAAGAAGAGGCCGGCGGCCACAAAGGCCGTGGACCTCGGCCCAGGTGGCCTTAACCCTGACCATCCCTCCAAGCCACCGAAGGAAACCAAAGCTGCACCCCCAGTAAACACAGCTGCCAAAAGCGAGTCTGCGGACCGGTCTTCGTGCCGGGCAGACACGTCTGCCGAGCTGATGTGCGCTGAAGCCATCCTGGACATTTCCAAAACGATCCTGCCGGCCCCCGAGGAGGGCAGTGACAGACCCCTGTCCGCCAGCCCGTTCTTCCATCCCCTGAACGTGCCTTCCCACTCCGATGGCGACAGCAGCTCTGTGGACAGTGATGACAGCATAGAGCAGGAAATCCGGACGTTTCTGGCTCTGAAGGCTCAGTCGGGGAGTCTGCCGGCCAGAACGGAAACCTGCCCGCAGTCCGCGCAGTGCCCACTGCCGTCGCCTGGCCCCCACAGCCAGGCTGGTGGCCTCAAGGCTTCTGTCTCTAAAACGCTGGACCTATCGCTGGGCTGCAGAAGAAAACGCAGAGGGGGCAGCAGCACTGCGCGGCCATGCGCGCCCAAGAAAACGAGGGAGACGGCGAAGGAGGGCGCCCAGGACGCTGACCACAGCCAGCGGAAAACACAGCCCGGCCAGGAAAAAGGCAGCGAGGCCCCTGGAAGGGAAGGCGAGAGCAGGGGCCAGCCTCTGCCCTGCAGGACTGTGGAGCTGGGTGACGAGCTCGTGGCCCCGGATGCAAGAGGCGGCGCGTCGCCAGGCCACGGGAAGGCAGCTGAGGCGAGGCGCGGAGACGAGAAGGAGAGCTCCGACGACAAGAGCAGCTCGCTGGACAGCGACGAGGACCTGGACACCGCCATTAAGGACCTGTTACGGTCCAAGCGAAAGCTCAGAAGGCGGAGTAAGGAGCCCCGAGCTGCGTGCAAGAAGAGGGTCAGGTTCAGCACCACCCAGACGCAGTTCTTGGGTACACTGGGCTGCTTCCAGAAAGGCTGGAAAGACAAGAGCCCGCACTTGTTGAAAAGCTGCCTCTCAAAGCCCAGAAAAGATGGCAGGGAGAACCCGGGGAGAAAACCCGTGAGCGTCTTCTGCAGAGAAACAGAGAGAACAAAGGCAGACGGCGCCGGGCCCAGGGAGGTGCCCCCAGCCCTCTGGTTAAGGAGAAGGGCCTCGGAAGGGACTTTGTTCTCCAAGGGAACGGAAGCCCGGGAATTTCAAGGCTCGGCCCCCAGCCCCGGTTCCCTCTCGGACGACAGCAGTTCCGTGGACAGCGACGACAGCATCGAACTGGAGATTCGGAAGTTTTTGGCAGAAAAGGCCAAGGAGGCCGTGAGCGGGTCAGAAATTCCAGGAGGGGGCCCCACGGCTCTGGGGACAGGGAGCGGGCCCGGGCCAGAGCCACCGCTGTGCCGAAAGGGGCCGCCACCTGCCCTGGCCCTGCAGCCCGGCATGTGCACGCGGAGCCAGAGGGGCAGGGGGGCCTCCCAGCCGCCCGAGGGACTGCGGGGCGCCGGGAGAGCCCTCATCCCCGGCGGGAGGAGCAGCCCCCGCGCCGAGCAGGCCGGCCTCCCTGCAGCCCTGGCCAGAGGGGAGCTGGCGGTGCCCAGGAGCGCCAGTGGGACTGTATCAGCCAGAGGGTCACCAGCTGGTAGGAGAAACGCTTATGCTCACAAAGACCAGAGTCCTCGAGGAGCTGAGCCCGCCGCTGGGGACAGTGCTTTCGGGCAGCTGCCAAGTGGGGCAGAAGCTGGCACCCGGGCTGAGAGCCCTGCTGGTGCTTTTCCCGGGACCCCACGGAGCCGGGGCTCACTGACTCGGAACCTGGGAGCCAAGAGGGAAGGGGGACCCCCCACCAGCCTCGCCCTCCCGTGGAGTGACTTTGCCCACCAGAGTCAGCTGCAGAGCACATGGGCGCTGAGCCCGGAAGGCAGAGAGGCGGCGTGGAAAGGGGGCCTTGGGAGCGAGAGGGAGAGGGGGCCGCAGGGCCAGAGCTCGCCCAGCCTCGCCGTGGACCCCAAGAAAGGCCTGCCCTTTGCAGGCTTCTCTCCGCTGCTCTCCACGCAGTTATTTCACTTTGGAAAGAGTGTCTCCTGGGGGGGCAAGCCGGCCAGCCTCTTCAGTGCCCCCCTGAGTCTGCCTCTGCAGGGCCCCTCCTTCTCGGCCTTCCGGGAGACCCAGGCCGGCCACGGCCCTGTGTTTGGAGGCCCGCACTTGCTCATGAAGAAGGAAGGTGGACACTGGCCGAGTAGGAAGTCCCAGGCGGGGCTCAGTTTGCAGGACAGGAGGAACTCGGGTCCAGAAGAGAACCTTCTAGACCTGCGGTATAGACGGAGGGTGGCGGACAGGGAGGAGGAAGACCCGGAGGCCTTGGGCAGTGACGCCAGTGAATTCAGTGACACCTCCGTGGAGGAGGGCAGTGGCCCGCTGGCACAGGGCAAAGTCCTCAAGCTGTGAGTACACTTCCTGGTTCTCAGTGAGTTGGTGGAAAGCGTATACACGTGCGTGTTTCTGTGTGGGTGCAGACAAGGCCTGTGACCACAGGAGAGCAAACTGGAAACCGCTATACATAGCCCTGTATATATGTACACTAACACGAAACGATGTTTTTATTTAACAGATGTGTCCTGGTAATATGATTTTTGTAGCTTTTTTTGTAAATTATTTAAAGTGCTGTAAAAAATATTTTTGGAAAATAGAGTTGTTCGTTTTTGTAGGGCGTTCCTAACTGCGGTTCCCCGTGGTCTCCGTACGAGTCTTAGGTTAGCAGCACTGGTTCTGACCGACATAGCCCGGTTTGAGGTGATTCTGAGACTGAGACTCCGGGTGGAGCGCTGGTGGAAGTGTCCAGTGGTGCCTGTGGTTCCAGCCAGAGGAAGGCAGCAATTGACACGCCTCCCCCGCCCCCCTCCCCCCAGAATCACCAAAACGCCCCCCAGGGTCTCTGCTGGGAAGTTCCTGGTCACACTTCTTATATAAAGGACCCCCTGGTCCCAAGAGGGCAGAGTGTGTCTCCTGAACGCTGCGGTCACAGCCTTCAACTGGGAAACGTCGAAAAGCACGATGGCCAGCGAGCACACTGGCCGTTCCCTGCTGCCTGCAGAAACCCCAAGGGAGGTCCCGGCAGCAGGTCACTCCAGGCCACACCCGCAGCCCGTATCGTCTAATGTCCAGTCCTGTTCAGTCACTACATCATTCTAACGGCTCAATAAACCTCTTTTTCTGTGGGAGCTGCTGTTCCTCATTTTTAGTCACAGTTCTAAAATCGAATAAGCAGAGTGGCTTTACGAGTTTTGGTGCCCAGGCCCCTTGAGCACTGACGGCGTGCAGAGCCCGGTACCCTCCAGGGACGGAGCCTAGTCAGGGGCGTGCTGCAGTGGCCGAGCAGACGCTGTGGCCGGCTGTCTGAGGGCCTGCCTCCCCGTGCAGGACGAGAGGACCGTTTCCCACGCTTGGGCCTGTTTGCAGGCAGGGCCACCCGACCCGCATCCTTTCCCAGCACCCTCCTCGGGGTGTGAGCACAGAACAGGGAAAAGCATAGCACCCTGTGCCTTCTGCTCTGAGGCTGCTGTAGAGACAACAGGGACAGCTGTATCTTGGGGGCTGGGCGCTGACCGGTCACAATGTTTACATGTGACTGTCCAGCACACTTTCATCAGTTGTCCGGTTTTACGACTCACCGTTCCGATTTAGCTGCCATGGACCTGGAGCAAGGTTTCTTTGCAGCTGAATTTAGTTGGTATTCTAACGTGCAAGTGAATTTTCCACACATGGTGCACCCCTGGGTTTTAGTGGCATTTCAGTTTGGTACCCAAACGCAGATGTGCGGCGGCACCCACGGGCAACGTCGGCTGGGTTGGGCCCTGTGGACTCCGGGACCATCCCGTGGCTGCATGATGTGTGTTTGATATCTCCGTCGTCCGAATATTCGTTCACGTAAGTGCTTCCAGGAAAAATAATTCATGTAATCCATGGTTTAAATTTTATTTAATTTTTAAGGAGTGCTTTTAATACTCGAAAACAAAAATCAGCTTGTTTTGTATATAAGAACTGTTCTTTTCATGCTAATAAATCAAGCACTGTCATGCACGGTTTATGGAGTTTGTCCTCTGCCGAGTGGCCTTTGCAGGACGTTGACCTGAGATCCCAGCGTCCAGGACCTGCCATGTCCCGCCTGCCGTCAGCGCGTTGGGCCCTGAGCGCCTCTCCGCTCCTGCTGCCCGCCCCAATCTCCCCCAGGCCGGGGACCCTTCACACCTTCGTCTCTGCCTGCCCCCTGACACCGAGCCCCGTTCTGTGTAGTTCCCGGGCAGTGCGGGCAGAGCTGCTCCACCCCTGCAGAGGACAGCCTCTCCCACACTGCCTTCCATCAGTGCTGCCTAGCATGGTCCGGCCTCACACATGCGTTGGGGATTCCGTCTGCCTGCACGTGACGGCAGTTGCCAGGTGGCTGATGGTCATGGTACATGAGTCACTTACTACGGAGAACACTCCAGGAACCTACCTTCTTCTGTGG
This sequence comes from Diceros bicornis minor, assembly GCF_020826845.1. Lineage (NCBI taxonomy): Eukaryota > Metazoa > Chordata > Mammalia > Perissodactyla > Rhinocerotidae > Diceros > Diceros bicornis. Next base: position 42,090,189 of record NC_080767.1, read on the forward strand.
AACATGTTGGTCCATTTTCAGTTTCCAGAAAGAGGTAGTGTGTCTTCAGTGGGGTCTTGAGGGTCGGGTGGACTCAGAAACGCCCAGGTGCCCACACACGTTGACGGCAGCGTGCCCTCCCACTGAGAGTTCTGTACTGATGCCCTTGGGGTCTGGCGCTGTTGTCCCCAGGGAGTGGCTTCTTTAGACACTGACCAAACTGCCCTCCTGATGGGGGTTAAAACAGGAGACCTGAGCAGAGTCTTCTTTGGGAGCCCTTGAACCTGGGGCACCTGAACCTCCTCTTTTCCTGCCTTCGGCAGTAATCTGGTGCCTCTAAGCCTCAGCTGAAAAGGGATTCTGTTTACACAGGACTTGTTTTCACAAACGGGACGTGAACCTGATCGCGCCGGTCCATCCCTGGGATTGCCAACAGGCCACGTTGTGTGAAAGCTTTTGCTTCCGTGCCCCACACCCTGGGTTGTCTCTGCGTGCTGGGGCCCAGGTCAGAGGTTCCTCTGCACCTGACTGGGGAGGGGGCTGCAGTGGGAGCAGACGGGGGCGCTGTGGAGGAGTGAGGACGCTGCGTGTGGGCAGCCCCCACAGATCCCAGAGGTGATCGCGCCTGACGCTGCAGCCACGGATCTCAGCGTGCCGGGAGCTGCTGCGGGACACACTAAGTGTGCGCCCACTTGTGGAAAGAGAGTCTGGGATGGACGGTGTGTTACTAAAGCCAGCTGTAATTAGTAAGCCCCACAGACAAGTCCCACCCAGAGAGCCCCTCCCTCTTCCAGGGTGGGGGGGGTCTGCGTGCCTGGGGCCAGGCGTCATTCCATTTAATGCAAAGAAGGGGAAGAGGCCTGATTCTGAGATGTCTAGTGCCCTGGGCTAGGGTCTCCCAGGGTCACCGTGCCTCTGTGGGAACTGCCCTCTTTCCAGGAAGAAGGGGTATGTTTCAGAAGCCCCGGTGAATAGGAATGGGAGTGGGAAGAGAGAAAAAGCCCAGGTGGCTCGTGTTCGATGTTCACCACCCGCGTCTCCGTACAGAGGAGAGAGTCTTCTATGGGGCAGTCGTTCTATCTGTTGCTCAGAATCTGAATTGTCGGCAGGTGTTTCCAACCTGAGATACACTTGCACGGGGAAATCCAGCAATAAATTTAAATAGTAGCTCCTCGTCTGCTCATATAAATATACAAAAAGTATTGCCACCCTGAGCCCCCCGCCTTGAAATTAATGTAAGGGCCTGTTTAGAGGGGAGTAAACAGCATAATCCCACAATCCGTATCTGCAAACCACAGCCAGCTTCATGCCAGGCAAGGCTACTGGGGGCACATGATCTGCAGAACGTCTGGTATTAGGTGTGCTGGACCTAGAGATTTTTTTTTTCAATGTCAATATATTTTACTATATATTTGAAACCATTTAGTCTAATTGACTACAATTTAAAAAGGTTACTGAAAAAGATAAACGTAAATGAAAATATACCTTGAGTAAGAAGTTAGCAGCTTTAAGCCAACCCAGCAGCTAAATTAAGCGATTAGTCAAGCGTGATGAAACTTCACTTTTCAGTGTCTCATTTCAGACTGGAATAAAAAGGCCAAATAAAGCAAAGGCCACTAGATGAAGAAAGGCTCTCAAGAATTGCCGTGCGCTTTATTTAATCCTATGGGGAAACTGGATTTTGTCACATGAAGTGTTCCCATCGCCTTTTCTGTAATTGTCCTCATTGGATTTAAGACTTTGAAAGAACTCAGTGCAGAGGTCGGAAGAGGGATGGGATGTCATTTCCTGTCCATTTCCAACCATCCTTTCTGCATGCCGTCACCACAAACAGAAAACACGGTCTTGTCGAGTGCAGTTAGACCCATCAATCTAAACTCTTTTTCTCCCTCAACACATAAAGATCCCAGTTTGAAAATACATTAAAAAGATCAAGTTCACAGGACTGGCCCCGTGGCGGAGTGGTTGGGTTCGCACGCTCCACCTCTGTGGCCCGGGGTTTGCAGGTTCGGATCCCAGGCTCGGACCTACATACTGCTCATCAAGCCATGCTGCAGTGGCATCCCACATACAAAAAATAGAGGAAGATGGGCACAGATGTTAGCTCAAGGAAAATCTTTCTCACCAAAAAAAGATCAAGTTCACAAAGTTTACCATCGCTGGAGCTCCTGCATGACTAGTGCAAATATGTAGAAAATTAGGGCCAGATCTGTGGGGTCAGATGCTGACGACCCCGCCCCTCCCAGGACATCCCGAAAGTGGGTTCGAGCCCAGGTGTGGGCTCGAAAATGGAGGTCCAGGAGTCAGACTTGCCCCAGGTGTGAGTATCGGATGAGGTGACGACATCAAAGCCGTTTGAACACCGTAAGACAGCAGGCAAGGGGGAGCAGTGCAGCTACCCAGAGGCCCGGGGGGCCCCGGTGCCAGGACGACACAGGTATTGGGAGCTTGCGCTGGAGACAGTTACTGAGTTTTGGGGAAGATGGGCATGTATATTATACCAAAGGTATTTCTGTTTTCCACCTTTCCAGACACTTACTTTATTTAGAATAAATGCAGAGTCTAACTTTACATTAACTCGTTAGCAACTGTTATGGAAACAGCAGTTTATTGGCTGTGACCCATTCATTAAAGCACTCAGTGCCTGATTATGACGCCAGAATTAACTCAAAGCCCAGCGAGCTTGGCATCTGTCCTGTTGGTCCATGTCAGTTCGACTGATGCTCCCAGCCTGAGCCCTGATGGCGCCCACAGCTGAGAACGGGGGTCTTGTGCGGGTTCAGGGGCCTCTCCCGTGCCTTTGGCTCTGGGGACGCTGTCTCTTTGCACAGGGCAGTGCTCACCAGCTCTGAGTTGGGAGGAAAAGCAGTTATCCTGCCTGGACGGCGTGATCCTCCACGGCCGTGAACCCGCTTCACTGTCAGCTGCGAGGAAGGAATTCCTTCTTTTTGGTGAGTTTGGTTGATAAGGCACTCTTTTTCTTTTTTCATTTCAACAGAGGCTAAACAGAAGTGTTCTTGGTATCTTGGTATTTTTAATGAAGGGTTGTAAAAACTAATTTTCAGTTTGATGCCTGGGGTCTCCGCTGGTTTTCCAGCTAAGGAGAAGGACGTGACATAGATGCTCGCTTCAGGCTCAGCTTTGTCTCTTTCTATTAAGTGTATTGATTTTCTCTGGAAACCATTTCCATTCCAAATTGGACATTAAAAATGTGGCCAAAATGTTTACTTTTGCGTATTAATAATAAAACGTTTTTAGTGAAGAAATAACCAGTCATGGTGTTTAATTTCTGCCCAATGTGTATGTGAGTAAAATCTCTGGGTAAAAACCTCTGTAAAGAAAGTATTATTAATGGTCTGTGACAATGATTTCTTCTGTCTGGTTTCAGTATTTTCCAAATGTCCTGTAATGAGCATGTCTTGTTCTCATAAAGGAAGGTGGGGGATCTACATCTGAAAGATATATACTGTCATAGAAAATTTTTCTTCTTATTGAGGACCCTCTAAACCACAGTAAACATTGATTGAGGGCTAACTACATAGAGGAAAAGATCCACTTAATGTAGTTATTACCTCCACCTGAGAAAAATGTTACTCCTTGCCTGTTTTTTTTTAACTTTTTATTAACAATTTAAAGTGAACACAAAGTAGAGACCTCCATGTACACCTCCCCTTCCACCACAAGCAGCACTTGCCAGCCTTGTTCGTGTGCTCTGCCTGCTGCCCCCGGCCCTTGTCCCTGGCCGGAGGACGTTCCCTGTGACCCCACGTGTGGCCTCACGGATTGGGGACAGTAATGGCCTCCCTGCCTGGAGCTTTCCTGACGGGGTCTGCTCTCGGCCTTCCCGGCCCCGCCCTCGCCCACACCCCAGCCTTGCCATCCTACCCTCGCGCCGTGGCCTTGCTGTGTTTGTGCAGATTTCAGCCAGGGTGCTTTAGAAAAACAGGAAACCTGATCCATAATTTGTCATGAGTATAAAAATGGCTCCCAAATAAAGACAGGTGGAGTTATCGGGGTGTTCCCAGCATCCAGGCCAAGATTTGGGTCCCAGGACGCCCACAGCGCTGCTCGTTCCCTGATTACAGATGTGTCGGGAACTCAGGACGTGTCAATTTGTTTATTGGAAACTCACGCCGTTAAATAGCATCCTTTCCATCGCAGATGTAAAATAGAGAGAGTAGGACGTTACAGCCCTGTTTGCGTACTTTTCTGAGCTAGAGAGGAAAATAGTTTCAGAGAAAGCACTGAAGTCTGTACCTTTACAGTTGGGCAAATTATCAAACACCAGGGATGACGATTCTCCAGGTCTCAAGCTGGAGTCAGGACACCCTTGGAGGGGTTGTCCAGCCGCCCTCAATCACAGATGGACGGCTTGTTGACATTGTAACTGGGGTGGAAGTTGAGCCGGTCGTAGGAGGTGATGTAGTTGTCGGGACCTGTCACGATGCTCTTCTCCATGAAGACATTGAAAGTATTGTTCCGGAACATTCCACCAGCTGCAAGTTGTCTGGAAAACTTATTCGAATTTGGATAAAATACTTTCTGGAAGTGAAAAGGGAACACTGATTAATGATGCATTTTATTTATTTTTTTTTTTTTTAGGAAGATTGGCCCTGCGCTAACATCTGTTGCCAATCTTCTTTTTTTTTTCTTTTTTCTCCCCAAAGCCCCAGTACATAGTTGTGTATCCTAGTTGTAGAGTTGTAGCTCTTCTATATGGGACGCCGCCTCAGCATAGCTTGATGAGCGGTGAGTAGGTCTGTGCCCAGGATCCAAACCGGTGAACCCCAGGCTGCCAAAGCGGAACACACGAACTTAACCGCTATGCCACTGGGCCGGCCCCTAATGATGCATTTTAATACTCTTGCGCAGTCGTTAGGTATTTGGGGAAGAAAAATAAGAATTTGTAGAAAATGTCATCTCCATTCCTGGGAAGCAGAGAAGCCAGGGTGGGCAGAATGGCTGTTTGCCCCAGACCCTCCCAATTTATGCCTGATGTCCGAGAATAATTATTAATCATGCCTCCTTTCACTATACACGGATAGAAGGATCAATCACCTGGGTGTGGTTATGAACATTAACTTGGGGTCAGGCCCAAAGCAACCCCAGTTCTGCTTTTACCAACTGTGCTACGAGGGCCAGTTATTGGACCTCTCTGAACTTCAGTTTCCTCCTCTGTGGAAAGGAGAGAACCTCACTATCAGTGGGCTTCAACCTTGACTGTGTATTAGAATCCCCTCTAGGGCTTTTAAAAAATTCTGATGCCCACGCCCCACCAGCCAAGGGGTCTGGGGAGGGGCTGCCCTGGGGAGGGGCTGCCCTGGCGAAGTCGGGGTGTGGTGAGGCACACTGATGAGGCTCCTCATGTGTGCAGGCACCCAGAGGTAGGAATTATGCCAGCACCACAGGTGACCTTGAGGTTTCTGACCTCAGTGGCCTGGGCCTCTGCCAGATATCTTACCCTGGACAGGTGACCTGTCTTAGGCCATCCTTGTGTCAAGCAGGTCACTTGATGTTGTGTCTCCTTGGCAGGAAGCAAGTGCGGAGAAATGGCATCCGTGCATTTTCTTTAATAGACTATTTTTTAGAGCAGTTTTAGGCCTCCAGAGACACTAAGCAGCACATTGCCCCCCCCCACCACCACACACACAGCTTCCCTTGTTGGAACAGCTTGCATTCGTTGGTACATTTGTTACAGCTGAGCCAATAGCGGTACGTTATTATTAGCTAAAGCCCAGAGTGTACGGTAGGGTTCACTTTTTGGGTCGTATACTCCAGGGGTTTTGACAAGTGTATAATGACATATATCCACCACTATGGCATCACAGAGAATAGCGGGCTTCAGTATATTTCTTTACATGCAAACCAAGCGTGTTTATTTTCTGTTCCCGCATGGGAAGTAAACACTGAAAGCTGCCCATTGAATCCAGCGTCCACAGTCAGGTCAGGACACTGACAGACGGGCCCAGATGCAGCAGGGGGAGAAGCAGCAGCAGCACCTCCTCCCGACCTTCCTCGGGAGCGCCTGCCTGGTCAGGCCAGCACATGGCAGACCCCGCTATTTATAGGTGAAGCTTTGCTCAATGGTCTTTTCTATAAAAGCAAACCTTTGGACCTCTGTTAGTGAGTGAGCGTGTTGGTCTTTATCGTGGAAATGTTTGATCCCCGGGGAAAATCTGGAATCATTCAATTCTGGGAGAGTGACCCCCACAGGCTCTAGAAACTTTCTAGATAGTCTTCTCATAAGGGCTCTATCCCCCACAAAACAAGTAAGCAATTATCCAGATCTTTTGTGTGTGTGTGTGTGAGGAAGGTCAGGACTGAGCTAACATCTGATGCCAATCCTCCTCTTTTTGCTGAGGAAGACTGGCCCTGGGCTAACATCCGTGCCCACTTTATATGGGACGCCACCACAGCATGGCTTGACAAGCAGTGCGTGGGTGTGAGCCCGGGATCCGAACCTGCAAACCCCGGGCTGCCGCAGCGGAGCGCACACACTTAACCACTTGCGCCACCGGGCCAGCCCCCAGATCTTCTAAAATGAGGAATATTTTGGAAGAATAAACAACACTGTCACCCCAAAGTGGGTGGCCCTTCTGTCCTGGGTATCCGGGGAATGCTTACACTGGTCCATGTGGCCCTTCACCTGGACCCAGCATGGGTGTCTGGGGGTTCTGAGAGGGGCCCCTGGAGTGTGAGGTCCATCTCAAAAAGGGGTCGGGGTTCCCCAGAGGCTCATAGATCCCTGCATCCACCGACGTGCAACCTGTGCTTTCGGCCAGTCCTACCCTTCAGATCACAAGTTAACCTCTCTTAAAGTATTATTCCAGAAAGAAAACAGTTCTTCATTTATTTGCCTCAAAACGTACTGCCTTAAGCTGCAAGAGGTGTGTGTGTGTGAACTGGGCCAGCCCTTTGGGATGGCATCAGCAAGTCTACCTGAACTTCTTGCCTTCTTTCAACATTTCATGGCTAAATTCATTCATTCGTTTATTTCTATTCTGCCTTGTTCCAAAAGGACTTGAGGGCCCCCTCCCCCTTTGTGATGTTGGAACTTTGGGCCCCTCGCCATCCCCACTCACGATGTACGTGTTGCCCCTCTGAGAACTCCGGGGTTTTCGCCTCCTCCGAGAGACCCCCCCACACACATACACATACACATGCCCGCCCTCCCTGCTTCCCGCTTACCGGCATCTCATGCACCGTGGGGGCTCTGCCCCCGTAAGCTTGGTTACTGGTCCTGTACACTGAGGCAGGCTCCTTGGTCCTGCTAGACGAGAAACACACTCTATTTTCCATTCATTTATTCTAATTCTGCACAAGCCACAGCCTTAAAGTATCTGGTTGATGGAGCTTTGTTGGAAATGCCCCGGGTTGGTGATGCAGCCGTGCACATGGGCTCCCGTGGTGGGCAGGGTTGGCCTTCCTGGCAGGCTCAGCCTCCCTGACCCCTGTGCTCACCTCTGCCCTTGCTCTTCCCCACGGCAGGCCAAAGCCCCGAAGAACTCCCAGGTGGTAACTGCCGGCCCTCAGCCGCGGCAGGGCCTTGGCACGTGCTGTCATTTCCTGGGTAGGTCGGGAGCTGTGGCTCAGCCTCCAGACCCTGCCACGCAGGGAGGTCCCTGCACTTCTGAGCTTCCAGGAGAAAACCTACCTGCATCCTGATACTGACACTATTAGCAGAACAGTTTAACTGAGTGGGCTGTGGGTTCAGACATCCCAGCTCTGCCTCCTACTATGAGACCTCAGGCAAGGTAATATCTTTCTACATCCCAGTTGTCTGTCCTGGAAATGAGGATCAGAGCAGATTCCACTCCACAGAACCGTAGAGGAGACTAAAGGAGGGAGGGCCGGGAAGGCACTCGCACCTGCACGGCTGTGACTGAGGGTTTACTGTTGCGTCCTAGGGTTCACAGGGCACTGTAACCGCCACAGCTCACTCACCCAGCAGCATGATGACAGAGGTGCTGCCAAGTCACATTCTGCACAGGGTCCTCTCAGCTAGAGAGGGGAGGAGACCTACCCTGCCACAAAACAGTGGAGCTGGGACCAGAACTGGGTTTGCGACTTCTCCGGGAGGGGGGCGTGGATCACCCACCGCCCCACCTGCACGGACAGGAGGCCCACTCACTCCTGTCTCTAAAGATTTCGGCACCACTTTGGCAGCTCACTTGGCGGCCAGTAGCTGACCCCCTTTGAACGTGGGTGCCAGGACAAGCTGGGACCTGGGGGACTCTCGCATGCAGGACCAGCTGGGCACCCGGCTTGCCCGCTGGACCAGGCGGCCACTCCTTCCTCTGTGTAGGCCAGGTGGACACTGACGGGGCTCCAGCGTCCTGACCTGTAGCCCCGAAACCACGCGGGGTTGTTGAACCTGACCGGCAGGTCCTCGTGTACGCGGTAGTAGTCGCTGGTTTTCTCGGGAGGGACCTTGGCCTTGGCCTCCACAGGCTCCGCGCACTCTTGGGGGTTCTCCTCGGACATTTCGCCTCTGTCCACCGCGCTGCTGCGTCGAGGAATAAGGAAAAGGCAGGAAACAGCTTCTCCGCAGCCAGGGCCGCCAGGGTCGGCGCCGCGTCCTGTTGCTAAGCGACGGCCTGGTCACCTGACCGCGTGGGTCCGGTCCTTAAAGGCGCCGCGACTGCCAGGCCGGGGCCCCCTGCTGGCCCGTGGGGCTGAAATGGGAGATCTAGAACCTTCCACAGCGAGTAACCAAGGGCCCGGGCTGGCCGGGATAATAAGGAATTACTTCCTGGGGTTGTAGCGCGGGTACCCGAGGGTCTCCAGCGCACGCTGCGCGCTCAGCGCGGGAGGGTGGGAGCTTTCGGTTATTAGCACTCATCCGGCGCCAGACACACCCGAACATTTTCCCAAATGCAGGGGAAAGTGGATTTGGGGGCAAAGGAGACCCCAGATCCTGGGACCTCATCACAAATTGCCAGAGTTAAATTTCTCCAAGGCCGCTCGGCAAGCAACGATCTGACCCGTATCGTGTCCGCCAGGGGTGCTCCTTGACCCCGGGACTTCATGTCCCCAATACGCGGAGTCCAAATTTAGACTCCCGATTTGCCTAACTTGATGGAGTCCTCCTAAGCCAAATATTGTTTAAAAAATTAAAAACGATTTTGGAGAGCGAGACATGGTGTTGAACTGGCTGGAGGTGAGGAGGGTCCCCATCGCCCGGCAGGTTCCCACGGGGACGGCTCCTGGGTCTTCTCGGCCGCCGGGCCTTGTGCAGGGAGGGGGAGAGCTGGGGGGCGAGGGGCTCGCCCCCAGCGCCGTTCCCAGAGTGGTGGCGAGGACTCCGGAAAGGGGGACAGGGCGAGGGGACGCGCCTCCCAGACCCCGCACTCGCCTGCGCCGGGAGCCCGACCCTGCTCTTGCCTCAGCCCCCGCCCGGACCCCGACCCCGAGCCCGACCCCAGTCCCGGCCCGCTCCTCCGTCCTCGGGCTTCCGCGGTGCCCCGGCCGGCGGCGGCGGGCAGAAGTCGGGCTCAGGCTGCGCGCACCCCCAGGACGGCGCGCTCCGACGCGGGGAGGCCGGCGGGGGCGCACAGAGCGGGGACGCCTCGGAGAGGGGGTCCAGGGGCACAGTTGCGGGGCGGGCAGTGGCACCTCCGGGCCTGCAGGCGGCGGTGCGGCGGGGGCGCGGACCGCGGCGGAAGGAAGAGCCACTCCGGGGGCCGCGCGCGCGCGCCCGTGTCCGCCTGTCCGTCCGCTGCGTCCGCGCCATGGCGCCCGGCCTGGCCCTTCCCCGGCTGCTCGGCGCGGGTGAGCGCGCCCGGGGGGCCCTGGGGGCGGGACGGGGACCCTCCTCCCCAGGCCCGCAGGGATGCTGCCCCGGCCGGGCGGGCGCACTGGAGGGAGGGAAGTAGGGAGGGCAGCCGGGAGGCCGGGCGCGCGCCACGAGTCGGCTCTCTCCGCAGGTGTCCGGCCCAGGCCGCTGCGGTTGCATCTCCTCGAGGCGACGACCCCCGGGCCGGCCCGGGCGAGCGGCAGAGCGCTGGGAAGCGCCGCGGCCCCCGCCGTCAGCGAGCCCGACGGCAGCAGCGGTAACGCGGGCTCCTCCAGACCAACGCGGGGTCGAAGGAACGCGCCACGCCTCCCCAGTTTGGGTTGAAATCGTCTGCCGCCAGGAGTCCTGAGGGCCCTTGCTTTAGATGCGAACCCTGGAGGGGTCGGGCCGAGGGAGGGAGAAGGGGCGGCCTGCGTCCCCCGCCAGCAGCCCCACCTACTGGGTGCTGCGCGCACTTAAAGTGTCCCTGGGGTCACGCCCACGTGGGTCCCAACTCTGGTCCCACCCACTCTGAGCAGTTCAGTCATCCGCCCACATCTGAGGACGGGCCCCGGGCCTGCACCTCCCCCACGGGGTGGGTAGGGAGACGATGGTGGTCCAGCGATTAACGCAGGGCTTGGCTCCCTGGGGAGGGCCACCGAGGCACCCTGAGAGTGGGGGCACCTGAGCCCTCCCGGGACTTCTGATGGGAAGTTTGTGCTGGTGGCCTGGAGGTTCCAGAAGGACCTCAGAAACGAGCTGGGCCTCTCTCCTTTTGCAGGGTGGTTGACCCGGTTTACCCGGGAGCAACGCCGTGGTCAGAACCCCGCCTCTGCCCCGAGGCTCCTGAAAAGACCCTATGGCCCTGGGCACCTTCAGCGGCTGGGCTTCGCTGCCCCTCGCCCCAGCCCTGTGCCCCCACTTGGGAGGGTTTGGAGTAGAGGGGCAGGAGACCACAGCATCCTCTCCTCCCTGTCCTAGACCTCAACGACAGGATCCTCAGCGAGCCCCTCAAGCACTCCGACTTTTTCAATGTCAAGGAGTTGTTTTCCTTGAGAAGTCTCTTCGATGCCCGGGTGCACCTGGGGCACAAAGCGGGCTGTCGGCACAGGTAGATGCCACACCTGACTGAGTGTGGTGGTTCCTGGGGGGCAGGGGACCCTCCTGCTTTGGGGTCCAAGGCCACTCTTTGTACTGGTGTGTGTCAGTTTGAGGACAGCCCCCTCCTCCTCCCAGTGGGATCCCTGAGCCCCAAGGAGGAGAGAGGATTTAGCCTCAGACTCTGCTCGTGGCCACCCGTGGGCCAGACTTCTGTACCTTGGAGTGAGGCTCACGGCCCTCGGTGGGGACGGACCAGCTGCTGGCAGGGTGCTGCTGGCAGGGTCACAGAGAGAAAGGCTGGTGGCCGGTTTTGTGAGCTGGGAGAGGGGGTGAGTGGGCTGGTGAGGCCCCTGCATCTCGAGGGGAGGTCAGCGAGGTTACATAGAGGAGTAGTAACTGGGCCGATCTTCTCACGTGGCCATTCTGACAGTTGAGAATGGACTGGAGGGGCAGGTGGGAGGCCAGGAGGGAGGTGGTTGTGGGTTTCCCCGGGGAGGTAGTGTGGGCAGAGCCGACATCTGGGTGGGGTTTGGAGGTGGGGGAAGGTGGGGCAGAGCACAGTGCAGGTGTCGGTGTCCTTCACTGAGATGACCAAAACGAGGGATGCCTGGGTGACATCAGGAGCTTGGATTCTGTGAGGGGTGACCCTTTGGCCACCCCAGTGCAGATGTCACGCAGGGACTAGGAGGGAGCAGCCAGGGCCTGGGGAGCCACCACGTCAGGGGGACATTTTGAGAGCAGCTGGAGAGGAGGGTGGAGAGGAGAGGTCCCAGGCGGCAGTCCAGGAAGAGGAGGTGTGGCCAGGGAACGGGGAGGGGGAGGGTGGTCCACTGCGGGATGCTGCTGGGCAGTCAGGGGAGGTGAGGGCAGGAAAAGGCCCGTGACCGGGCAGGATGGAGGTCGTGGGTGCCTCGGGCAGACTCTACTGAGAGGAGGGGACGGAATCCCGATGGGAGTGAGCTGAAGAGTGACCTCAGGTGAGGACGAGGGAGCTGCTGAGGAGCCGGCCAGTCTCTCCTGTCCCCGTTCCCCTGCCCGGGGCCAGCAGCGGACCTCTGACCTCAGGGTTCCCCTCCCAGGCCTGGCTGCCCCCTGCCCCAGCCCCTCATACTTTGGGCCCGGGGCACCCCCTGCTTTGTTGGTGCCTCAGAGGGGCCTCGGTTGAAAATCCTCAGACACAACAATGATAATGACAAAAGTGGCTGCTAAATGCAGAGCACTGGGCAGAAGGATTAAACATCCAGACATCCATGTGCGATTAGTCCTCTTAGGATAGGATCCCCACGTGACGAGGTGCAGGTTCAAAGGGTTAGGCCACTTGCCTGAGACTTGGAAGTGGCCTGCCACCCAGACCTGCCCTGCTCGCCCCCACCCCACCCGGGGTCGCCCCCAGCCGTGACTCGTGGGACGAGTCCTCACTGCTGTCTGTCGTCATGGTGAGGGGTTGCACATCGTGCCAGCCCTGGGGACGGTGTGCCCCCCCAGAGGAGCCTGGGCATTACTGGTGGGGTCTGGATGAGAAGGGGCCAGTGGGGTTGGCTGCGTGAGCCCTGTTCACTCTCGCCCTGGTGGGGTCTCCGGCAGGTTTATGGAGCCGTACATCTTCGGGAGCCGCCTGGACCAGGACATCATCGACCTGGAACAGACGGCCACGCACCTGCAGCAGGCCTTGAACTTCACCGCCCACGTGGCCTACCGCCGGGGCATCATCTTGTTCGTGAGCCGCAACCGGCAGTTTTCACACCTGATCGAGAACACGGCCCGGGACTGTGGCGAGTACGCCCACACCCGCTACTTCAAGGGCGGCCTGCTGACCAACGCCCCCCTCCTCCTTGGCCCCAGGGTCCGCCTGCCGGACCTCATCATCTTCCTGCACACGCTCAACAACGTCTTTGAGCCCCATGTGGCTGTGAGAGACGCAGCCAAGATGAACATCCCCACGGTGGGCATCGTGGACACCAACTGCAACCCCACCCTCATCACCTACCCCGTCCCCGGCAACGACGACTCGCCCCCCGCCGTGCACCTCTTCTGCAGGCTCTTCCGCACGACCATCAGCCGGGCCAAGGAGAAGCGGAGGCAGGTCGAGGCCCTGTACCGACTGCAGGGCCAGGCGGGGGCCGAGGGCCAGAGTCCAGCCGACCCTCCTTCCCCAGGAGCATAGGCCAGGCTGGACCTGGGTCATTCCTGTGACGGGCCTGCTCTCCTCCCAATACAAACCACGGCCGAGCCTCTTCCTAAGCTGGGCCCCCTTCCCTGCCCTGACCGTGGTCCTCATCACGTTCCCGGTGCCTCCAGGCCTCGGGTCCCTGCCACTAGTAACGGTTCTCAGCAGCTGCCCTCCCAGGGCTCCACTTCAGACCCCTGGGGCCCGGCAGCCACACAGCCGGCAAGCGACCTGTCCAAAAAGGGCCCAAGACACTTGTCCCTGGAATCTGAAGTCCTCGCTTCTACCTTGGGGTTAGTCTTTGTGTGTTAGAATGGTTCTTACACCTGCTCGATTCTTCTCAACCAAAATGTCCCCAGGTTGGGCGGCTTCCCCCGCTGCCTGGTCTCAGGGGCTGTTTAGTAATGTAAGATTGCAGGTCTAGCCGTTTGGAAGATCCCTTCTGGCTTGGGACAGGCCAGGCAAAGCAGACAGCGTGACTCCAGCAGAAATAAAACAAGATTTGGGCAGAATGTGGCTTAGACCTTCAGGTTCCGCAGTGTGGTCCATGTGAATTCAGTTTCATCCATGTGGCATTTATCAGACACCCACCGAGCACACAAGATGCGTTCTTGCCCTCAGGGTCCTGGAGCTTCAGGGAGACGGCAGGTGTGTGGACCTGGTGTTTGGATGGGGCAGCAGTGTCCCCATCTGCCCCTCGAGGGCACCATCTTCCGTGTTGCAGCTCTGAGGTCCCCATGACCCCCCTGGCTATACCAGCCCAGGCGGGAGGTGGCATCAGAGCCTACATCTTGCACAGGCCTCCTCCCAGGGGGGCCAGGAAGGACTCGGGGGGGCACTTGTCACAGGGACTTCTTGATGCTCTGTGGGGCCTTCCCTGGAAGACTTGTGTTCCTGGGCTGAGGTGCAGGGCCCCTCTTTCCAGGACCCCTCTTCCTTGCTTTCAGCGTTTATACTCCCAGTGCCTGACCACCCCAGGAGCCTGTCTGCTGGGGAGCGTCGGGCCAGCGGGGTCCTCATGGGTGGACACATGCCTGCCTGTGCCAGCCCAGATCCTACAGAAGCCCATGAGGGGACAGGAGTCCCCATGTCCAGTCAGCCTCTCCTTTGGGGCTGGGGGTGGGGGGTGCATGGTGAGGGTTGCTGGTGTTTGTTGGGGGTGCCATGAGTACGTGGTTCAGAAGGCACAGGGAACTGGGCACCAGTGAGAAACCACCCACTGACTAGCATTGCTTCACTGTGCACGCCTGAAGTGTGACAATGCGGACTCACAGGCACATCAATCGAGGGTTCCCTCCAGAGCCCTACCCCCAACAGACTACTCCCCTTGGTGTATGCGGGTGACATTACCCAAGCTGAGCCCTAATGGAGAGGCCTGGCTGGGCCCCCAGTCCCTTGGAGCTCCAGAGAGGCCAGCTGGAGGAGCCATGACCCTTGCAATCAGAACACAATATAAAACTAACAGAACAGGAGTTCCTGGAACCTGACGGGGCCTCCCCGAGGCTGAGGGCGGCAGAGAGCCCACACCACCCTTCAGAAGCAGGCCGTTTAGGGAGGGCGTCACCGGCAGCTCCGGGGCTGGTCAGGCCTGTGCAGGACCGTGAGTGACAGGCAGGGAGGCAGGAACACACATGTGACGTGGGACTGGCCCTGTTTTCTCGTCCTTGATTTGGGGGCTGGGGTCCAAGGGCTGGGGGGAGGGAAGCAGCCCTGGCCAAGATAAAGGAGCCCTGAGAGAACAGGGTTGCGTGTCCAGGCCAGAAGACCCTGGAGTGGCCCCCACCCCACACCCTTGTGGGAACCGCACTGATGGCCTGTCTGGCCCCTGCCATCCTCTGTCCCCTGAGGGCCCCCTGGAACCTGCAAGGGTAACGGTTTTTATTGGTCACATGCTATCTACCCAGTAGTGGGGTTGCTGGCATGGGCGGCCCTGCCAAGTGGGTGACTCAGTGGACAAGTCCCCAAAATGAGCCAGCCGGTCTCAGGGGTGGTGAGGACCTAGAGGAGGCGCAGGCTGACGGGGCAAAGAGCAGGGGTGCGGGCCGCTCCAGGGAAAGCAGCCTGGGGCCCCTTCTGAACCGACTGCAGCCTCCAGGGGGGCGTAGGTGAAAGGTGGGGATGGCCTCACTGACCCCGTTCTTGACCCGGCAGGAGGGCACCTCCAAGTTTGCCACCCTGGAGATGAACCCCAAGAGAGCCCAGAAACCGCCGAAGGAGATGGTGAGTGTGCCCGAGGCCTGGAGAGGAGGGTGCCAGCCCGGGGGTCAGGAGAGGAGGGGGCCTGCCCGGGGGCCAGGTGAGAAGGGGGCCGGCCTAGGGGGTCAGGAGAGGAGGGGGCCGGGCCCAGGGGTCAGGAGAGGAGGGGGCCTGCCCTGGGGTCAGGAGAGGAGGGGGCTGGCCCCGCCAAGGCCTCCCCTCCTGCTGCCAGTGCCTGACATGCCGCTTAGACCTGACCTCCTCTGGGCCCGGCAGGGCTGTGCCCTGCTCAGCTTGGGGGGACTAGTGGCAGCCACCAGAGCAAGGGCCTGGAAGAGCGGGGCTCACAGTGGGTTTGGGGCCAGAGCGGGTGAGAGCAGGAGCTCCATGCTGCCAACGAGGGCTGGGGAGCTCCGAGTGAGTGCTGTCTTGGAGGAGCCTCCAGAACGAGGCCCGGAGAGGCGAGGGAAGGCCTCCTGCCCAGACGCTGCCCAGGCCAATCCGCAGAGTCCCAGCCGGGGCTTTGCCCCTTGGTGGCAGCAGTCCCGACCCCAGGAGCGGGGCTCCTCCCTTCCTCCACCCCCACCGTCCAGCCCCAGCCTTGGCCAAATGCAAAGTTACTTTTCACGTTGGCAAGACTGTCCGAGCCGATCCTTCACAAACTGCTGCACTTCAGGAAGCAAACACGAGTATTTTTGTACTGTCGGTGTTTTGAGCTGTCCCTCTTTGTCCGAAGATGAGTCCCAGTGTGAAAATGAGTCAACCCTCTACCTGGATGAGACCCGCAGGGTGGGGGCGGTCAGCGCAGACACCCTGGAGAAGCTGGTGGAGGGTCTGTGCCTGCCTTCCAGGGCAGCGACCTCTCCTATGTCACCCTCTTCCTGTGCACCTGCCGAGCCTTCGCTGCCACCCAGTAGGCCCCAGACCTGCTGTTCAAAAGGTGAGCCCCGTCCCTCCACAGCTCTGAGGCTCCCTGCCCCCTGCTCGCTGTGTGTCTCAGGGATGTCCCTTCACCTCTCTGAGCCTCAGTTTGCTCGTGTGAAAACTGCGGAGCTAAGAAGACAACCTCACGGGGTTGTTGTCAGGACTATTGAGATCAGCCCAGGACAGCGCTGACCCTAGCCTGGCCCTTCGGGAAGGGCTGCTGAGGGCTGTGGTTGTCTCTATTTATGACCTTCCTCTCCCCATGAAGAAGCTCCTGCCTCAAGCCTCACCATCCTGTGGCCTCGGGCAAAGCTGTTTTCCCATTTCTAAAGAAGGTTTCAGATTCCTTATGGGGGTCCCATCCTGTGTGTAGGCAGAGCAGGGATCCCTGGGGGCTGAGTGGGGGCCCAGGCCCACTGGGATGTCTGGGAAGGTGCTGGTTGGACCCCATTCATTCAACAAATGTACATGAAGCCCCAGCCACCCCACCCCGTGGACAGACACAAAAATCCCTGTCCTCCTGAGCTCCAATGTAGTCAGGGAGTCAGCCAGGCCCACTAGACACCAGAGCAGGTAGTGGACACAGGACATTCCATGCGACACCCTCCTGGCCTCCTCTAGATATGGATTCGTCTACACTGATTGTGACGAGGATGGCAGACCCCAGGACCAACTAGGAAATGCCTGGGCTTTGAGTCCAGAAGGAGGGCTTCTGTCTTCAAGGTGGGGGACATTTGGGGTCTGTGGCTGGAGGGGCAGGGCAGTCCCCTGGCTCCCACATATCTTGTGATTCTCACTAGAGGGCTGAGGTCTGGGGGCCTCTCCTGCAGAAGGAGAGGAGTCAGAGAGCTACAGATGGGGTCCAGGCCCCTCAGGGAGCAGAGAGGAGGCTGGGGGCTCAGAGCCTGCCCCTGAGAGAATCCATCCCCACCCCAGCCCCTCCCAGCCCTGCTCGCCCCCTCCCTGATTTGAGGGCCCCAGAAGGAGGTGTGGGGAGCGACCTGCTCACAAACCAGCCTCGCACCTTGGTCCTCTGAGCCCAGCTGCACATGGGGCTGGCCCGGCTGTGTCCCCATTCCCAAGATAGTGTCAGTGGGAAGACAGACCCACACGTGCCTCAGAGAATAAGACAGCACGATGGTGCATGAGCTGCAGGCTGAGGTGCCACGAGGGCCATGAAGGCTGGGCGGGAGGACACCCTCTGCCTGTTCCCTCCTCCCTCACATATTCATGCAGCACCTACTGCGAGCCCGCCAGTGCGATGAACAGAGCAGGCACAGCCCTCCCTGTCTGCATGGAGCTGATGTTCCCATGGGGAGGGGCGGGGGACACACAGGAGGGTGTCAGGCTTCCCCGAGGAAGGGGGAGATGGTCCCACCATTGATGGAGGGCTCCCTCCCATGGAGACTCTCTGCAGCCCCTGCCTGCTGCCCAGGCCTGCCCCTGCCTGGACCACCAAGTCAGGGTGGGCTGGGGTGGACTGGCCTCTGGCTGGGCAGGGGCGGGCCCAGGAGCCCAGCCTCCACAGGGGTGCTGTGGGAAGGCCACGTTGAAGGAGAGGCCGGGCCTCTGACTCTGCTGCCCACCCGCCTACCCCTAGTGCCATCTCCTCCATCCTGGGCACCTGGCTGGACCAGTACCCAGAGGACTTCTGTCAGCTCCGGGACTTTCCCTGCCTCAAGACGCTGGTGGCCTACGTGCAGCTCAACGTGCCTGGCTCTGATTTGGAGCGCCGTGCCCACCTTCTCCTGGCCCAGCTGGAGGACCTGGAGCCCACTGAGGCAGAGTCCAGAGGTGAGCGCGTGGGGAGGGGTCGGTACTGGGTCTACAGAGAGGAGCCCCCAGAGGCGGGTGTTGGGCCAGGAGCAGAGACCGGCCTCAGACCACCTGTCTGGTGGACTGCATTCGGGGGAGACGTCCTGCAGTGCGTCCTTGCATGGGAGTTTTATCCCTTTGGAAAGCCGCAGTGGGAAGGCAGACATGTCGGTCTCCTCTTGCAGCTTCATTGCCGTCTCAGGATCCAGCGGTGGCTCCAGCCCCAGCGCTTGCACAATCTGAAGATGCAGATTCAGCTGCTGAAGCAGCGACAGAACTAAAGCCACATCCTGAGCTGGAAGCATTTCCGTCAGTAGCTGTAGAGCCACCTCCAGCAGCAGCACCAGGGCCGGGGCCAACACCACCACCAGCTCCAGCAGCAACTCTGCATCCAGGGCCAGCTTCTGCAGCAGCTCCAGGAGAGCCAGAGCCAGGGCAGGATCCGCCAACTGTGCAGCTAGAGCCAGCCCTGCCGCTGCTCCTGCAGGAGAGCCGGAGCCAGCTCAGGACTCACCGTCCCCGCAGGGAGAGCCAGCCCTGCCGCTGCTCCTGGAGGAGGCCAGAGCCAGCTCAGGACTCACCGTCCCCGCAGGGAGAGCCAGCCCTGCCCCTGCTCCTGGAGGAGGCCAGAGCCAGCTCAGAACTCACCAGTCCCTGCAGGGAGAGCCAGCCCCGCCGCTGCTCCTGGAGGAGGCCAGAGCCAGCTCAGAACTCACCAGTCCCTGCAGGGAGAGCCAGCCCCGCCGCTGCTCCTGGAGGAGGCCAGAGCCAGCTCAGGACTCACCGTCCCCGCAGGGAGAGCCAGCCCCGCCCCTGCTCCTGGAGGAGGCCAGAGCCAGCTCAGAACTCACCGTCCCCGCAGGGAGAGCCAGCCCCGCCCCTGCTCCTGGAGGAGGCCAGAGCCAGCTCAGGACTCACCGTCCCTGCAGGGAGAGCCAGCTCTGGAACCTCCCTCTTCACCAGCCCCCGAGCCACACCTTCGACCTACTCCCCCACCAGAACTTTCCTTTCTCTCTTCTGTTACTGTTTCTGTCACAATAAAAAATTTTATTTTTTCCTTTACTTTTTTATGATTTTTTATACTGTATGATTAAAAAATTAAATATAATAAAATTTCATTTTTTATCATTTTAAATTGTACAATTTAGGAACGTTAAGTACATTCATGGTGCTGTGCAACCATCACCACTGTCTAGCTGCAGAATATTTCATTCCCCAAAAGGAAGCCCTGCACCAAAACACTCACTCCCCATTCCTCCCTCCCCCGGCCCTGGCAACCCCTAATCTGCTTTCTGGCTCTGTTCCTTTACCTATTCTTGTTGTTTCCTATGAATGGAACTGGTTAATTTTGTTTTTTATTTAAAATAGCATTTTTGTTATTTGAAAGGAAAGTCCCAGATGGATTAAAAACTAGATGTATAAAATGAAGCCCTTTTAGTAAATAAGTGCATAATCTCGGGGTAGAGACCGCTGTTCTAAGTGTGACACCAGAGCCAGAAGCCAGACAGGAAACGCTGGCTCTTCCTGTGGCCAAAACAAAAACAAGAAAAATGGAGAAAGCTGGCAAGACGAACCACAAACTGAAAAGCATTCCTCATAACCCTAGGCCAGAGAAAGGTTTCACATCCCTGTGGTCCAAAAACTCTGGAAAGTCAGTGTTTTCAAAAGGGACAGAGAGCAAACATGGGCAGTTCCAAGGAGCAAGAAGCAGATGGGCGTACATGTCAGAGATGCTCGGCCTCCCGATGAGGACACGCACGCATGTGGAGATGGCACTAGTCACCAGCAGACTGGCAGGTGTATAGTCTGATGGAGACCAGCCCCGGCGACACGTGAGGAAGCAGAGGCCCCAGCAGATCCCCTGGAGACAAATGTGAGAGGACCCTCCTCTCTGGAGAACACGTGCAGGACCACCAAAGTCCCCAGGGGCAGCCTTTGCTAGCAGTGCAGATCCCAGGAGCTTATCCCCCAGGAATTCTTGTACAGTGTGTGCACGTGTGTGCATGTGTGTGTGTGCACTTGTGGGTGTGAGACAGTGCGGATCCCAGGAGTTTATCCTCAGGAATTCTTGTACAGTGTGTGCACGTGTGCATGTGTGTGTGTGCACTTGTGGGTGTCAGGCAGGTTGGATCCCAGGAGTTTATCCCCAGGAATTCTTGTACAGTGTGTGCACGTGTGTGCATTTGTGTGTGTGCACTTGTGGGTGTCAGGCAGTGCAGATCCCAGGAGCTTATCCCCCAGGAATTCTTGTACAGTGTGTGCATGTGTGTACATTTGTGTGTGTGCACTTGTGGGTGTCAGGCAGTGCAGATCCCAGGAGCTTATCCCCCAGGAATTCTTGTACAGTGTGTGCACGTGTGTGTGTGCACTTGCGGGTGTCAGGCAGTGCAGATCCCAGGAGTTTATCCCCCAAGAATTCTTGCCCAAGTTTCCAAAGATGTGTTTTCAAGAGTCTTCATCACAGACTGGTTGAACTAGCAGGGATTGGAGACAACACTAATGTCCGTGGAGAGGGGACGGGATCCATCCATCCCGTGTGTATGACACATGTATGTGACATCGACAGGGAGACGGGCATCTATGGAAATGAGTCTGCGTGTGAGAGAGACAGAGACAGAGGATGAGAGACAGAGAGAGCCTGAGAGATACACACCAAACCATTCACAGAGCCCCTCTGGGGGTGGGACCTTCCAGTCTCCTGTCTTCTCCTGCAGGTGAGGTTTAAGCTTTTTAGAACGTGCGTGTATTCCCTCTCTAGTTCTGAGAAGATTAGAATCGTATGTTAAATGTCATCCATTTGTCACTCATCTATGGAGTAATGTACAGTATTTAGTTTTCATTTTTAGAGATTTTTCTTACAAAGACAATGAACGTTTATTATAGTAAAATAATGAATTCTAAAGGAATTAAGAATTAAGTGGAAACTCCGATGTGCCCTTAACAGGCGGTGTTCACCCTCCCAGTCCTTTCCCTTGGTGTGCACGTGTGTGTGTGTCCATGTGTCCCGTGCCCGTGGGTGCATGCGTGTGGGCCGGTGCCTGTTCACATGTGTGCATGCGTGTGCACATGTATATGCCGGTGTGCACGTGTGTGCCCGTGTGCATGTGTGGATGTCGTGTAAGGAGGATTCCGGGGCGTGTGCTCTCCTGGAACCTGATTTCCCCAGGGGGGACGCTGGCCAGCCAATCTCCTTCCTCTTCTGTGTCCCCCATCAGAGTTTCCCAAGAGCCCCTGCTGTGGAACACGGGCCATTTCCGAATTTTCACTCCCATCATCCTGCTGAAGGGAACATCCGCGTCCATAAATCTCTATTTCTTTAGGACAGATCCCTCGAAGCGGAGATTCTGGGTCATAATGCAAACATGATGTCACAGTGTTTGTCACAGTCTCCGACATCCAAGGTCTCCTTGTCCACTTTGAGCCTTGTTTGGGAAAGGGTGGTGCAGAGACCCTGGGCAGAGACCTCAGGGAGGGAGGAGGAGGAGCTGGGATGGAGAAGATGAAGGTACCTGGGGTGACCTGCCCTACTAGAGGCCCCACCCCCTCCCCCACACTGGCCCAGGCCCCGCCCCAGCCCCCCGTTCCTGCTCCCTAACTCCCCTGAGCTGAGCAGCCTGACCCGCCATCCAGGATGGAAGAGGGCTCAGTCCTAGACACTCCTGCTCCCTCTCCCTCCAAGCGCAGAGCCCCCTCCTATGAGTCAGGAAAGCTCACCTAGGGCAGCTCAGCGAGTCACAGGGACCACCTTGAACCTGCTCCATCCAGGAGACGTTCTCAGTTGCAACAGCACCACCCACTTGAGCTTGTGTGAGCAGAAGGGACCTTTAATAGGCACAGCAGGGGCCTTGCGGAAGGTGTCAGAAGGTCAGAGCATCAGGCTGGGGCTTTGGAGCAGGCCACAGAGCCCTACCACACCTCAGGGTCCTCGAGCAGTGACCTCGCCCCTGCCCTGTGCCAGATCCCAGCTCACATATGCAGCACTTTCAGCTGCTGCAGGGGAGGGGGCTCTGCTCAGTGGGGACAAGGGAGAGAGCCCTGGGGACCTTGGGAAGGCATTACCATTGGAGCCTCGGTTTCCTCACCTGTGAAATGGGGCAGCAGCAGCCGACCTCACATGGAGGTATGAAGACGAGTTCACTGAGACAGCACTTGGAGCCCCGGAATCACACCCACCAGAGTCACCATCCCCATCAAGACTCTCCTCTGGACAACACCACCCATCACCGTCACCAAACCACCCTGGGCAGCTGGCGCCCTGGGAGCAAGGTGCTCCCTACCTGGTGATGGAGAGACGGGGTGGGAGGGTGCGTCTCTGGGAGCACAGGGCAGCTCAGTTTAGCCTTGGGAGGGAAGAAGCCCTGTCACTGGGTGCCCCCACACGTGGCCTGTGGAGCAGATGACACAGTCAGGGCGCCCCGAGTGCCGTTGTCGACGCTCAGGACTGTCCCTGTCCACAGGTCGTGAGCCGGGGTCCTGCCCAGTCCCAGTGCTGTGGTGGGTCTGACAGGGGAGCCCGGTGCTGCGGGCCCCCAGCTGAGGGACACCCCCCTAGACTCCGGGTGGAGAAAGGCTTTGCGGAGGAAGAACGGAGTCAGAGCGAGTTGGGCACGCCTGGCAGGGGCACAGGGGCAGAAGTCCCTGGCCAAGGGCAGCAGGGGGCTCTCAGTGGGGTGACATCAGCAGGAACAGCTCATGGTGACAGTACTTACGCAGCCTCTGTTCTCCGCTGAGTTCTGTCATTGAATCCTCCAACAACCCACGGGTGAGGAGGGAGTATTGTCTTCATTTCCCTGACGAGGACCCTGAGGCTTAAAGAGACTTGCTCCTCTGTTCCCTCATGGAGTGGCAGAGCTGGGATTTGAACCCAGGGTCTCTTAGACCCCATGGAGCCCCCCTAACAAGGAGGCTGCAGCTCGATGCCGTGGGAGGGACCTCTGGGCTCTGGAGTCCAAGAACCCTCGGTCCTGGTGCCCAGGGAAACCACATCTGTGGGGGGATAGGCTGCTCCCGGTCCTGGGAGAGCCCAGGGTGCCCAGGGCCTGCCCTCCCCCGGCCACCAGGCCCAGCCCCAGGCAGAGGGGGCAGCTCTGCCCCCTGAGTTCAGTGAGGGCTGGAGCGCTGGAGGGTGTGGTCCCAGGGGAATCAGGACCCCTGAGCTCCAGGAGGCCACAGTGCAAGACGGCAGTTAGAAACTATCCCAAGTCAGGGAGATGGGGGTTCTAGTCCCTGCTCAGCCTCTTTCTAGCTGCTGACCCCAGGCGAGGCCCTGAGCCTCAGTTTCCCCATCTGTGAAGTGGGGAAATAACTGGGACTCCTGATGGGTTGTTGGGAGGATTACCTTAGGAATGGCTTGTGGATCTCTTCTCCAGTGCCTGGAGCGTGTTAAGAGCCCCCTGCCAGGCTGTCACAGGGGTCCCCCAGGGCACAGGTTCTGGGAAGTCCCCCCTCAGGTCCCCTCCTGCTGCCCTGCTCCCTGGAGTATTCAGCATTATTTGAGGAGGAGCGAAGAAGATCCAGGATAGCACGTCACAGGAGAAGGAGGCTCAGCGCTGGAAAGACAGCCAGGCACGTTCCGTGCCACCCTCCGGGCCTGTGCTGTGACACCCTCTGACCCCACCACAAAGAAAGGCTCATCTTGTAAGGACTCCTGTTCCGTGGTTTCATTCACTCATTCCGTCCTTCACTCACTATGCATTGACTCGTCCCTGCCGTGTGCCAAGCTTCATCAGTGAGCACAACCTTCTACCATGTGGCTGGGCCGCATCCAATCAGTTGAAGGCCTTTAGAGAAAATAGACTGAGGTCCCTCTAGAAAGAGGGAACTGTGCTTCCAGAATGCCTTCAGACTCAAGCTTCAATATCAACTTCCTTGGGTCTCCAACATGCCAGCCCATCCTGCAGATTTTGGAATTGCCAGCCTCCACAATCACCGGAGCTAATTCCTTAAAATAAATCTCTGTTCATATATATGCATATCCTATTGCTTCTGTCTGTCTGGAGAACCCAGACTAATGCACATTTTGTACTTAGAGTAGTTCTAGAGGAAAAGAATCTGGAGCATGGGTTTACTGATGGGTCTGGGGTTTCTGTTAACAGTTCCTGAATCTGATGAGACTGAAATGTACTGACGATTCTATTTCATCAGTAGTAAAGAAGCACTCACGGTCCATGGTGTGATGTGGCAACAAGGAATCCCAAAATAGCCCCTGGACACCTCCAATCAGATATTTACAAGAAGCAAAGTCCCAAGTGATCACGTATTTGATCCCTTAGAACATTTTTGTCAAACTAGCAAGAATAATGAGACTGGCTGGTTGCTCCCAACCATGCAGGACAAAGTGGGGAAAATGACGAGCTGAAGGATTTGGGTTCCCAGCTCACGGGCTGCATAAACGACCTACAAGTGTTCACACCTGCCCTGTAACGAACCCTGATCTCCTGTGGCCACGGAGCCGAGATTGCTGAAAACCAAACTCAGAATTGCATCCTTTGACGGGCTGAATGGCAACGTCAACGAATTCCCGACCTCCCAGGGAGGCTCAACGCCTGTTAGAGTGCGGGTGTGGATTGGGAAGCCGTGGGATCCAGATGCTGGGATGGGGACATCTGGGAGGATCCTGGTGAAGCTGGGGCTACTGACCCTTCCAATCTACCGAGTGTTCTTTGCCAGTAGAAGCAGCCGCTCCACTCCGTTGGAGGAGACTAACCCTGCCTGGCCGGAGGACGCTGTAATGAAGCCCCTGCAGTAGCGGCCTCGAAGACACTCCTGATTCTCCTCGGGACCCAGCATCACCACCCACCTGACCTGCCTCAACCGAGCAGATAGTAAACCAAAAGCCATACCGCATTCCCGGAGGAATGGCAGAGATGAGTGCCACCAGCGAGGACAGGAACCTGACTCTCCTCCCCTACTGGGCCTGTGCGGAAGACGACGGATCCTGAAGGACGGCCGTGGGTTACAGCAAGCTTCCCCGGGGAGTGGTGACTCCAATTGCTGGACCAGGGATGGGTTCCCTGCTTGAGCCGATCAACACATCCCCTGCTCCCGGGCGTGCAGCTCTTGATCTAGCCAATGCCTCTTCCCCATACCTTCTAGCAAAAACCAGAAGCAGTTGGCTTTCAGCTGTGAGGTCAGCAACACACGGTCACTGTCCTACCTCGGGTGTCTATCGACTCTGCAGCCCTGCGTCATCATTCAGCTCTCAGGGATCCCGAGCGCCTTTCTCTCCACAAGACATCTCACTGGTCCATTTCATCGGTGACAGTATGCTGACAGGACCTAATAAGCAAAAGTAGCAACTAGCCTAGACTTCCTGGTAAGACATTTGCATGTCAGAGGGTGAGAGGTACACCCCACAAGAACTCAGGGGCCTTCTTCCTCAGTGAAACTTCTGGGGGTCCCGTGGTGAGGGGCATGGCAAAACATCCCTTCCAGGTGAAGGACACGTTGTTGCAACTGGCCTCTCCTACAACTGAAAAAGAGACACAAGGCCAGTGTGGGCCACGTTGAATCACACATTCCTCATTTGAGCATCCTGCTCTGGCTCCTTGACCAAGCAGTGCTGAGTGAGGCCCAGAACCAGAGAAGGCTCGGCAGCAGGTCCAGTCTACGGTGCCAGCTGCTCTGCCCCTTGGGCCACGTGATCCGGCAGATCCAATGGTGCCGCAAGTGTCAGTGGCAGGCAGGGATGCTGTTTGTAGCCTCCGGCAGCCCCTATAGGTGAGTCACCCCACAGACTCTTGGGATTTTGGAGCAAGGCCCTGCCATCCTCTGCGAATGACTATTCTCCTTGTGTGAAACAGCTCTTGTCAGAGAATGAACGCTTAACCACGGGCTATCACGTGACCACGTGACCTGAGCTGCCCATCATGAATTGGGCGTTATCTGACCCACCGAGCCATGAAGTGGGGTCTACACAGCAGGCATAAGTCAGTTACATGAAAAAGTGACCCAAATGTCCCTGGTCCCCACTCCTGCTACACTCCTCTCTGCCAGCCGGCACCTAGGGCCTCACAAGGACTTCCCCGGGACCAGCTGACAGAGGAAGAGAAAGCCTGGGCCTGGATTAGACAGTTCTGCTCAGAACACAGGCAGCACCGGAGCGGACAGCGGCAGCACTCCAGCCCGTTTGGGGGTTCCTGAGGGACAGTGGTGGAGGGACATCCTCCCAGAGGGGCAACGGCAAGCAGTGCACCTGGTGGTTCATTTTGCCTGCAAGGGGAAACGGCCAGACAAGAGATTCCACACTGAGTCTGGGGCTGGGGCCAGCGGTTTATCTGGATGATCAGGGACTTGGAAAGAACCAGATTGGTGACAAGGACGTCTGGGGAAGGGGTATGTGCACAGACCTCTCTGAATGGGTGGAAAATGTGAAGATCTCTGAGTCCCAAGTCAATGCCTATCGAAGGGGAACCTCAGCAGGTGAGGATTTTAATAATCAGGAGGGTAGGATGACCCGTCTGAGGATACCCATCAGCCTCTTTCCCAGCCACCCCGGCCTCGCCCCATGGCCTCATGCACCAAGTGGCCATGGTGGCAGGGGTGGTGGTGATGTGTGGGCTCAGCAACGTGGACTTCTGCTCTCCAAGGCTGACCCAGCTACAGCTGCTGCTGAGAGTCCGAGGTGCCAACAGCAGGAACCACACTGAGGCCCTGACAGCAGGTCGGCGTGGAGGGCTGGTCAGGGCGGGGAGAAGATGCCCTCTCGGGGTGGGCAGTGCGAGCCGCCTTCTGTGCCTGCAGTAAGCAAGCCTGCGCTGTGAACGAGCCCCTCCCCCTTCCCGCAGTGTTGGGTCTTGGGTCATCTCGCGCTGGGCCCCCTCAGCGGGCAAGAACAGACCCAGGGACTCCCACAGGCTCGAGCTGCACGCTCAGCTTCCTGAGCTCCAGCTCTGACCAGGGACCCTGCCTGGGGCTGGGGGCCACTGTGGAGCCGAGCTGGGGCGTGGCAGGGCCGGGTGACACTCCCTCTGCTCCCCAGGAGCTGTTCAGGAAGGTGGTGCCCTACCACTGCCTGGGCTCCCTCTGGTCTCAGTGGGTCAAAGAGGGCCTGGAGCACCTGGCTGCTCCACTGTCCACGCCACCGTCACCCAGTTCAACAATGTTGCCAACTGCGTCATCACCACCTGCCTCGGGGGACCGAGTGTGACGGCCCGGGACAGGGCCAGGGTGGTGGAGCACTGGATCCAGGTAGCCAGTGTATTCAACGGCAGGCCTAGGAAGTCCCTCTCCAGCGTTCTGGAAACTTCTCTTTCTTAGAGAATTAGGTCTCCAGCTTCCCAGCTGGTCCCTCCGCTGGGACTTAGCTTCCTCCAGGCTGGGGGGTAGATGGGAGGGGAAGGGTCCTTCCTTTCCCAAACCAGCCCAGCCTGTCCCCAGGTCCCCAGGAAGCCAGGCCCCTGTTGCTCTTGTTGTCTGCACTGCACTTCCAAGGGGAGGGCACCCTGCCCGCCAGCGCTGGGATACTGCAGGGGATGCTCACGGCCTAGTAGCCAAAGGGGACGCCCAGCCTGTGGCCCAAATGGCCAGACCCGGGAGGCGGTCTGGGTGCCTAGAGGGACTCCCGCTCCGCTCCTAGGCAGATGCTGGCAATCACAGAGGATCCTGTAGGCGTCCCGCCCGGGCGCCTCGTTAGCAAGAGCTCACACTGAGGTACAGCCAGCTCCACAGGTCGTCCTACATCTGTCCAAGTTAGCGATAACTCGTCAGCTTGTGAGAAGTATCGGGGTAATGAATCCATAGTGGGCCCTTCCTGACCCGACCTCAGAAGCTTCCACGTAGAAGAGGAAGCAAAATATTGCTGCCTAGTGCCCAGGGAACCTCTACCCTGCCAGTCAGAGCTGGCACCTAGGAGACCCTCCTGAGTGGGTGAAGGCAGAGTTCCCTGCAGGGGAGCGTCCTGAGGGGCTCCGTGGGGAGGTGCAGCCTTTGGCAGGGCCTCAAGCCAAGCCCGGGGGGCGGGGGGGAGGGTGCAGAGATTCCAGGGGACTGGGGCCGGCAGGAGCGGCTCAACCGGGGCTCCCCAGACAGCAGGAGGCACTTCTACAGGGAACAAGGAGGTGGCTCCAGCTTCAGGGGCACTCATTGGTGGGAGAAAGTGACCACGGAAGACATTATCGATGTGCCTGGCACTGTTTAAGGGCTTTGCATAGTTTGACTCCTGCAGTCCTGCCACCCATGGGAGGTGGGTCCCAGCGGGATCTCCATTTTGCAGAATCCCACCCTACCTAGGAGGCCCCACGGCTGCGCAGGGATCTGCCCCATCGGAGGAGCCGCAGGCGCGGGCAGGAGGGTGGGAGTTCCCGCCGGCTGGGCCTGGCTGGCTCTGGGAAGGACCCCGGAGGCGCCACAGGTGAGCCCAAGGGGCGCGACAAGTGAGACCGGGCGCCAGCAAAGACCAGAAGGCCCCACGCGGCGCGGCGCGGCCGGCAGGGTCCGCTAGAGGGCGCTGCGGGGCGGGGGCGGTTGGCCCTCGCGGGCCGCCGTACGCCCTATAAAAGGCGCGGCGCGCGCTCGCACGTCCTTTCGCGGCGGCGGAGACGGTGATGGACGTGAGGGTGGGTTTGTGTGGCCTCGGGGCGCGCGGGGCCCCGACCGCCCCCCTCCGGGGGCGGAGGCCGGGGATGCGGGCCCGTGCGTCCGGCCCTCCGGACGGGGGGAGCGGCGCCTGCTGGCGCGGAGGCTCTGGGGGGCCGAGCGCGGCCGGTGAGGGCGCCTCTCCTCGGTTCCGCGTCTCCCGGCGGCGCGGCGGGGGTTGATGGCCGACGGGGGCCTGTCGGAGACGTGCCCCGCGCGGCAGGGCGCAGGGGGCCCGAGAGGCCTTGCTGCTTTCTCTGACTGGTGGGGGCCTCGAGAAAGTCGCCTCGTATTTCCGCTCATCTCTTCTTTTTCATTTTAAAAAATGGGTCGACTGTCACTGTTTATCCGGCTCTAAAAGTGAGGCGATTTCTGAGTCATGGTGGGAATGAGTGCTCCCCGTGGCGAGGTGGCCTCCCGGTGGGCAGAGGTGGCTGCATCCGCAGCCCTGGGCCTTGGTCGCCTGACGCCTGCAGTGGGTTGCAGCGCCGGTGCGTCATCGTATCTCACACGGGACCGCTGTATTGTAGCCTTCATTTTCCACGCACCCCAAGTTAAGGGGGAGGGTAACTGGGTTTGGAGTTTTCTAGAAACACGTAGACCTGGTGGCAGGGTCTCCCTGGAGACCTAATGCAGCAGAACGCAGTCTGGGTGAAGTGCCTCCATGTGGGCATCTTATAAAACGTGGGTTTCTTTTTTCTCTAGGGAGCTTGCCTGCTGGAAACCAAGGGCCTGGAAGGGCATGCTGGGGTCCCTGGTGAGTTGACACGTGGGTGCTGGAACAGGTCTGCCCCAGAAGTATAACTGCAAATTCAGCCCCTTCCCTGTGACATCCTAGACGACTGTCAGGACCGGTCAATCCGGCATCCACGTGGTCGGGCAATAAGTACTGGAACTATATAATCTCCCGTGTACACTGCCCCTAGAGGCGTGCAGATGTGGCTGCGGTGTCACGTTTGTGTCATTAGGTGGCAGAGAGAAGAGAGGCTTGTCTATGCCCAGTGTTCTGGCCTGTGAACGTCTGGATGATGAGTAGTCTGACACTTGACTGTGCTGGGCTGTTGGTGTGTTTACCGGGAACCTGAAGCCAGTCCTGTAAAAGCTCTGATTCTTTCCTAGGTCTTGGCTGCCTCAAGTCACGAGGTGGGCTTGCCTTTGACAGCAGGAGGCAGGAGCAGACTACCGGCGCAGTGATGAGTGGAAAAGGTGAGGAGCTTCAGTTAGGCTGACTTGCTGGACATCTGACTCTTGCTTACCTATCACATTGGGTGGAAAATGGTGGCACCAAACCAGGGAGTGAGCTGAATAATACCACCTAACCATCTGAAGTAATTCAGGTTATTTTAGGTGGATTAAAGTGTCATAAAGTATTCACGGGTAGCTGCTCTGCCTCATAAATTTTATGGACAGTGCAGTCAGAACCTCTGGAACTAAAGTTGCAGAATTTAGACATTACAGAGCCAGTTCCGCAGGCTGCCTGTGTCAGCTTTCTTCACAGGAGAGTTTTTAAAATTCCAGAGCGTTGTTTCCTGTGTGGCCTCTTTCCTTCTTGTTTAGTGGGCTTCTGATCATTGCTCACGAGGTGCTCTCTGGGAGAGGGTGCAGAAACCTCCGGACAGCCCCCCTGGCTGCTCTGGACCCCACGTGCATCAGGCACTAACTTCCCATCAGGTGCTGGGGGGGCCTCCAGGTCCTTCGATCGCCACTCTGGGCTGCTCATGGGGGTCTGACAAGTGGCCGTGGCACAGGGTTCCCTTGTCAGCAGCAGCCTTCATTAGCTCTAGATACTGCTAATGGGAAGAATAAAGTAGAAGGCTTGGTGGCTAATTTGTGCCACACTTTGTCAAGGGGGTAGGTTTTTCAGAATCATCTAGGAGTAGGGAAGAGTTTGCTGGTATATGGTTCAGTTAACAGTAACAAGGGCAGCCAGCTTCTCTTATACAGTCGTGTGTCGCTTCATGACGGGGACACGTTCTGAGGAATACATCCGTTAGGCGATTTCGTCATTTTGTGAACATCGTCGGGCATACTTCCTTAGACAGTGTAGCCTGCTACACACTTGCTGTATGGTACTAACATTCTGGGACCAGCGTCGTGTGTGTGGTCCATTGACTGATGTGTCATGCAGTGCCGGACTGTACTTGATTCTGGGCCAAGCGTTTTTGTTATTTGATACAGGAGGGAAGGTGACAGCCTGGGAACATCAGCTCACAGGGTGAATACTGGCCAGAACGACTGACCGTCGTGGTCCCTACCAAGGTAAGAGGCGAGGGGAAGGCCGACTCCATCAGATGAGGCGGGCCTGCTCTCGTCCCTGCTGCCCTGGCTGCAGTCTGGGTGGGTCTGAGCTGAGCCTGGCCACCTGCTGGGTGGGTAGGAATGACTGCCCCACAGATGCTGGACCTGCCAGCACCACAGGTGCAGCTGCTCTGCGGCACCTGTGACCTCAGGGCAAAGAGGAAGTGGCTATTTCTACGCTCAGTGCTCAGAACAGTGAGCACTAAGAATGGTTTGTAGCCTGACATTCCCCAGAACTGCCGCCAGGTGGTGTGCTCATGCGTGCTTACAGCTGGGAACCCGGGCAAGACCCTGAACACTCTTGCCCTGAACACTCTGAGTCTGTTTCTTTATCTGTGAAATGAGGCTTGTGACGATTAAATGAGGTGTGTGTGTGTGTGTGTGTGTGTAAGCACCTGGCAAGCTTTTGGCACAATGGGCTTGACCAGGAGAGGGTCTCTTTCCAGGAATGATAATTCTGTAGGTCTGTCTGGGAAGAACTTATTAGAAGTCCTTGGGCGGGTGTGACATGCATCCCTGGCTGAGAACCCAGGCATTCGTGTGAACGGCCTACGTCCTGTCTGGCATTGTCACTTCTCGTGGAGGCCACTGGGCCCTGTTCACAGAGCCGGTGGGGGATGGGGTAGGGGTCTTGAGCTACCTAGCCCAGGAACATCCGTGCCATAAAGACCCTTGAGACAAGCAGAGCACTTCAAAGAGATGGTTTGGTCTGTTTGGGAACTGGGACGAAGGCCAAAGGTCCCCTCCTGGCACTTGTTCTGTTGCTGAGACAGAGGCCAGGGCCCCTGTGTGGAGCCCCTCAGTGGACCGACTGTAACTTGACAGACGGTCGTCCAGACCAGGGCACTGGGGAGTGAAGGGGCTGTTCTTGTAACCCCCCTGGGATGGCCAGTGTAGCCAGGGCTGTCGTGGCCCCCTTGCAGATGGAGAGATCTGGGACCATCTGCTCAGGGTGAGAAAGTCATTGATGTTAAATTAAAAAAATAGACGTTTTGCTTTTATTTTCTAAAACATGTACGTTGAGGGTTGAACGAGAGCTGTCAATCAGTGGTTCTCAACCAGGGGCATCTGCGTGCCGCTCCCAGGGCGTGGCAATGCCTGAAGATAGATGGGCAGGAATGAGGGCTGCTGCTGCCCATCCTGCAGCACACAGGACGGCGGCCCCCGCAGTAGAACTACGGGGCCTCAAGTGTCGACAGTGCTGAGGGTGGCAAACTTTGCTGTAGAATCCCACCAGAAAACGTAACTTCACGTACAGTTTTGGGATCCCCGGATTGGATTCTCCGAAGCCTGTTTGGGGAATCCAGGTTAAAGGCAAGAATGCCTGGTCTGGTCTACCATTCTCTGTCATTTCTCAGATCCAGAGGCCCAGGAACGGTGGGGCCCAGCTGTGTGCTGTGAGGGTGGCCAGTGGAACAGACCTACAGATGGACGCCAGGCCTCTCTTCAGGACAGGTAAGTTGGGAGAGGGGTGGCTGGCTGGGGGTCTGACAGAACTCCTGGACCCTCGTGGTGGACACCGGTTTGCCAGAATCTAGCTGGGTGTGGTGTATGAAATTATCCTCATTGTGGGTGGGGCAGGGGTCGTGGGGGGGTCATCAGCTGATTGGCCACCTGGAAAATGACGATGAGCCTTTGAATCTGGGGAAGGGCGAATGGGATGGACTGCCAAGGGTCTGCCCCAAGGCGGGTGGTGTGTGCTCTCCGTGCTGCCCTCCAGACTGCTCTGGGAGAGGCTTGTCTGCGGCTGTCCTGTTGTCTGCGCTCTGCAGCAGCATCTCCGAAGTCCAGGCCCAGCAAAATGGGTGTGGAAAGTGCAGGGAGCGGTTCTGAGGCACCCTCTGTGTGCAGGGCTCGTGCCTCATGTCGGTGCAGCAGGCGGCCCTTGGGTGAAAGCCCCTCTCGGCTGCCTGGCCTGGTGGCCGTGCCTTTGAGAGGAGAGGTGATGTTTCAGTGTTGGCAGGAGCTGATAGCGAAAGCCACCCACGACCTCGGTGAGCAGAGCTGGGTGGTGGCAAAGCTTACGTGTTGCGGTGAGGCAGGCCAGCTTGTCACCTGACCTCGGAGACCTTGCCTGTTAGGTGGTGTGTTAGTTACCTACTGCTGTGTCACAAATTAACCATGACAAAATTGATTACCTTACTGTTTCTGTGGTCAGGAGTGGCCTGACGCGGTGGTTCGGGCAGGATTTCTCTGGGGGCTGCAGCATCTGAAGGCTTGACCGGGGCAGGAAGAGCCGCTTCCAAGATGGCGTGCTCTGGCTGTGGGCAGGAGGCCGAGGGTCCTCACGACGTGGCAGCTGGCTTCCCCCAGCGTGGGCATAAGCCAGCCTGGGAAGGGACGTCATCACTCACGCCGGGTCCTGTGGTCACTGGCCAGCCCTGATGCGGCGTGGGAGGTGAGCACCCACCAGGTGAACACGGGGCGGGGAGGAGCTGCCCACCCAGTGCTGGCGTGGTGGGATGTAGCGTTAGCCTTCGTCCCGTGGTCCTTAAGCCACCTCCTGGACGGCTGTGGCTCTTTTACGAGAAGGATCCCCTTGAACTTGCGGCTCCTCGCTGCCGCTGAGCAGCCGCCCGAGGTCTTGCCCGCCTTCCCTCGTGTTGTGCACTTGAGTTTTCCGTGTCTTCTCTACGGGTGACGGGTGCAGCTGGGGTGATGATGGGATTGCAGGAAGGAAGTGGGCTTGACCACCAGAGAGGACGAGGGGAGGGTGGACACATCCGCCTTTGAGCCCGGCAGCCGGCTCAGTGTGGGGAGGAGGCCGCAAGTTGAGGATGC
Source organism: Diceros bicornis minor (assembly GCF_020826845.1). Lineage (NCBI taxonomy): Eukaryota > Metazoa > Chordata > Mammalia > Perissodactyla > Rhinocerotidae > Diceros > Diceros bicornis. The sequence continues at coordinate 42,123,800 of NC_080767.1, forward strand.
AGAATGGGCTCGGGCTGGGTTTGCCGGCCCCTCCTAGTTGGTAATTGGGTAGAACCTTGTTTCAGACGGAAGATTGCTACAGGGTGTCACATTTTCTTAGAGTTGAGGATTTCTTTTCTGTCCTTGAACTTGCACAAGGCTGTGTCTGTTCGTTTGTGACATGAAACCGGGTGGTGAGTGGAATGTTCAGAAGAGGGGGAGCTGGGCTTGGCATGTTTGGGGGAGAAGACTGAGGTGGCTTCAGCAGCCATGTCTTTGCATTCCAGAAACCTTTCTGCTCTGCTGTCCTGAGGTCAGGAGGCTTGACCAGGAGGGAGAGCTGTGATCCAGCACCAGAGGCGCTGCCGGTGGGTCATCTCAAGTGGCCGGTTTTCTGTCTCCATACAGGTGGGCAACCTGCTGGATCAGCCACGGACATTCCTCGGTCCTCCAGGAGGGCACCAGAGAGCAGAGAGGATGCAGCTTGTAAATGCTGGGGCCCTGGCACTCTGCTGCGGGGGCACGTCGGAGAGAAGTGGGAAAATCACGGCCTTGAGAAGTGTCCTCCGAGGAGAAAGAATCCGTAGGCTTATGAAATAATTTTGTGTGGAATGTTGGTGTGCTGTGAGAGGGATTTGCAGAAAGAAGTGTTAGCAGAGACAGTTGGGAATCCAAAAAACAAGGGAAACTAAAAGCGACAGCAGCATGGTGAAGAGGACAAGATGTGCTGGGGCCCAGGGCTCTGCTTTCCATGAACGTGGTTGTTTTCGGAAGGCGCCCAAAGGCAGCTGTGGACTCAGCTCTGCTTTTGGAGGGAGACGAGTGGCTGACAGCAGTGTTCCTGCAGAGCAGCTCCCAGGGACAAGGAACAGCGTGCGGCTACCCTGCATGTGCACCATCTGTCGTAGGCGGAGGGCGAGGGGGCTCTTAGCTGCAGGGTTGCCCAGCACCCTTCATCTCAATGCCCTGATTCTTAAATCCTCCTGCCATCACGGCATCCTGGGATGTGTGATCTTTTGGCGCACACAGTTTTTGAACTGCCCTGAGCCCATGGTCCTAAACTGTTTTTTATTGTGCTTGGATTATCTTCCCCCCAAAAGGGGGAAAAAATCTAGATGGAAAAAGATTTTAGTGCTAAGAATATGGATATTATAGTTGAAATTTTGGAACATTTTAAGCAAAAGGTGTTAAAATGAATTCAAGGATTTGTTTAATGCCTTTTTCTTCAAGGAAAGAGTTGGCAACAGGAGAATAAATTGATCTTGAATAAATTGTATCTCAACTTGCTTTTTCTTCATAGTCTGATTAGCTGGGGCCTGAACATGAGAAGGTGTGTGTGTGCTTGCTGGTGTTGGGTCCCGTGCCCCCCCCCCCGCCCCGGGGGGGGGGAGAAGGGCTCAGAGGCTCCTGGGCGCACAGCTTCTTGTTGGGGAGGGTGGGACAAAGAAAACCAGATGCTTGGCTCTCGCAGATAATGGGTTTTACATCTAGTGGGTCATTAAAACGAGTTAAAAACGAATTCCTAGACTGGGGCTGTGTTATTTTGTGCACCAAGCATCAGAGGAGGGAGTTTCTGACGTAGAAGTTGAAGGTCTTGTAAATAGCTGAGTAAAGCTGTGCTTCACCGCCTGTTAACTCCAGCACCTCTTGCTTGGGGTCCACGACCTTCAGGAACCATGCCATAGCCCAGCTTTGGGGGCTGGTCCTCGGAGACTTCAGAAACCAGAGAGGAAGATGGGCTTCCAGCACCCCCTCGCTGCCCCCTTGTCTCCGTTAACCATGCAGCCACCAGAATGCGGCTCTAGGAGTTTGCGGAGGGCCCGGCAGGCCCTAGGAGACTTGTCACTGCCCGCTGAGGCCTCCTGCAGCAGACTGTGCCCCTGACGGCTGCACGCTGCATCTTCTGTCCAGACTGGAGGGGGGCAGCCCCCCACTTCTGAGCCCAAGTGGCTGATGGGTGGTCTAGGGGGCAGGGGTCCAGAGTGGGGTGAGGGGAACTCAAGTAGTCACAGAAAAGCTATTTATTTATAATCCTATATTATTCAAAGTAAGAAAACCCAACTTGGCCTGGGTGGGTCCCTCAGCCAGCCCTTGGTGGTCAGGCTCCAGGTCCTCCTTCCTGCCCTTTCCCCTTCCAGCCTCTCCTGTTCCAGCTAAATGGTCGTCTGGCTGGGTGGTTGGGGCCTAGAGAGCCTGGAAAACACGGGGTGGGGGGGGGCGGGGAGGGGGAGTGCGCCAAGGAACCTACGCAGCTGCCCGAGCTCTGGTGCAGCCCGGCGTGCTCATTCCGGCAGCCCTGTCCTTTGTGGGGTGGCAGGGGGAAAGAGGAGGAGGACCCTGGGGCCACAGGCGGCCCCTGGTGTGTGTGTGGGGGCGGGTAGGTGGGGCCGCCCCTCAGGAGTACTTGGTGTGGGAGATCTTCTTCCAGAGCAGGGTCTTGAGGTGGCTCAGCACCAGCGAGTGGTGCGCCTCCACCTGGCTGGCCAGCCCGCTCAGCGTGGTGCAGGTGCGCAGCTGCCTGCCCAGCTCCTCGCGCAGGTCGGCGGGAGCGCCGGGCAGCAGGTAGTCCCGCAGCAGCTCGCACACCTTGGCGAGGTTGGGCTGCAGGAGGTCGCCCTTGCACTGCCGCATGAGCTGGTCGCAGGGCGCCCTGCAGTCATGCCCGTAGGTGCAATCCGAGCTGTGCTCGCAGTGGCGGCCCTGCAGGAAGCGGCGCACAGCGGCCTCGGGCGCCACCTGCTGCAGGTCGGCCATCTTGAAGTCGTACTTGGCGGTGTAGCCCACGTTGGCCAGCGTGGTCTCGCACATGTAGAAGGTCCCGTAGGAGCTGTGGAAGAGCTCCTCCACGAACTCCAGCAGGCCGATGGCGATCCTGGCCCGCCACGGCCACGCGGGCCCCAGCCACTGCTGCAGGGCGCCGAGCAGGGCAGGCGGCAGCAGCGGGCGCAGCAGGGGTGGGAGCGCGGCGCTGTGCCAGGAGCCGTGCGGGATGCCCTCGGTGACGTAGAGGTCCCCGCAGTAGCCCAGCAGCCTGGAGGCGTGCTCCTTCTCCTGCAGTGACAGCAGCAGCAGGAACTCATTCCTCTGCAGCAGGGCCCACACCGACTTGGCTTCGGCCAGCGACACCCTGCTGTCCTGGTTGAAGTCTGCCATGAGCAGGACCTGCCCCACCAGGGCTGGCAGCGAGGGCAGGTCACCCAGGTTCGCCTGTTTGGGACCAGAAGAGAGGGGGACCAATCGTTTCAGAGCCCATGAGAGTGCGACCTTGGGCGCTTCTAAGGGGGCAGGATGCCGGCCTTGATGTGCTCCTCAGACCCCGCACAGGGGTTGGAGGGATAACCAGAGACATGGGAGGCCCCTGCGCCTCCTAGAAGCCCGCCCTGACCACCCACCTACCTGCGTCTGTCCTGGAGCTGCTCCCTCCCGGGGCCTTTGTGTCCCTGCGTCTCCACCAGTGCCCGGGAGCCTGGGGGTGGGCCCATCACTTCTCATCTCCCACTTCACATCCCTGCTCTCCCCGACACATGCCCCCTGGGGCGGGGTCCTCCACACAGAGTGGGTGTTCCCGAAGTGAGGGTCTGCTTGGAGCCGGGGAGGCTAGCCAGGCATCTGGCTGGCTGTATGGCCCCCACCCACCCTGCCTCCCGCCCTGTGCACACGTCCCTGGGTGTGAGCTCGACACAGCCCCCAGGAGAGCCGACTGACCTTGAGAAAGCCAAGGGTCATCTCCCGGAACTCCTTAATCGAGGTGCCCCGCGTGGGCTTGTCAAACAGCACCAGCTCCCGCTGCGGGGCCACCTCCGACCCGGCCTTGGAGTTCAGGCTCTCCTCAATGCCACACTTGATGGTCACCTCCTTGCCCTGCCAGAGCCCGCTGTACACCTGGACAGGGCCACAGGGATCCTCCGTGCAGATGTCCCCTCTCACTGCACCTCGGCATCTGAGCCCCGGGCCCCCAGACACAGGGAGGGAGGCTCTCCCGGCATGGCCCCGGGGCCCGACCCCAGCCCGACCCCGCTGGGCTTACCTGCTGGCCGGGGACGGAGGAGAGGCAGGTCCTCCACTCCACCCTGTGCAGGTTGCACAGGTCCTGGCAGATGGAGCCCGAGATGATGCCCTTGCGGTACTGGTCACACTGAGAGGACGAGGATGCCAGGAAGTGGCCCGGGGAGGCCGGGGCTCAGGGGCTCCTCCCCTCGCCTCCCTCCCCCCACCCTTACATGTTGCACCCCTGGGCGGGCAGGCTGAGGCCCACGTCACATCTGCCAGCCGCCCCCTGGGTCTCAGGCCACGCCACTTCTCAGAGGGGCTCCCAGGCGGCTGCAGCCGGTCACCAGGCAGACTCCGGCCACAGCTGAGCCACCCCGGAGGCCCGGGCACCCGCCGGCTGGCAGGGGCCCACGCTCACTGCGGTCCGAAAGCCCACCAGCCCCTCCCTGAGTCAGCGGCTCGCCCACTGACCCGTCCCCATCGTCCTGCGAGATGCCAAGCTTCTCGTCAGCACAACTGCTCCTGAGCGGGGCCCAGTTCTCCCTGGCTTGGTCTCTGTCTGTGTCCAGCCCAGCCCTTCCTTGTGGACGGAAGCAGGTGCAGCAGAGCCTGTGAGGCGATGTGCCCACCACCCCACTCCAAGTGCGCGGTGTAGAGGCCCGGGGCCGCAGCCGACAGTCCACAGGGCACCACCCGCTTCGGCTTCTGCCGGGGAGCTTGCCAGCTGGGCCATGCGGTCGAGCTGCCTCGACCTCCTCCTGCGAGATGGGGAGGCTCCTCCCAGCCCCTCTGTCATGGGCACGGGGCTGTCACCAGGGCTGTCTGTCACCTCAGGCTCGTCCTGTCCCCCGCCGGGCCCCCTTATTAGCCAGACGCACAGGGAGAAGCTTTCAGCACTAATTAGGTCGGGATCAGAGTAGCTGCCGCCCCACCCCCACCCCCTGGCCCTTTCCGCAGCTCTAGACAGGGCCTTGCAGCCCCCCGCATCCCGGGGGTCTGGGCTGACCCGAGCAGGAAGCGAGGGAAGCGGGAGGTGATGGAGTCAGGCCCTTCCCTCCGGGTGGGGGGTTGTGGCCGTCTGGAGCGACTGTGGGGTGAATGCCTGGGCGCCATGGATGCCGTTGCCATGGAGCTCAGGCCCTTGGTGGAGCCAGGGTTGGAGGAATGAGAGAGAAGGGAGCGTGTAGAACATGGCACCACCCAAGCGCGGGGAGGAGGGAGGGCAGGGAGTCAGGGCCTCCCCAACACCAGGGCAGGGACAGGAAGGAGACTGGGCCACCAAGAGGCCCTGGACTCAGCAGTGTGAGCTGGGAAGGAGGCGCCTGTGCTGTGGCATCATGAGAATGACAGCCGTTCGTCAAGAGGGTAAAGGAAAACTAGGAAAAGCCACGCCCTTCCATTCCACCACCTGGTAAGGAGGCCCTCCAGCACAAAGGGTCTGCTCCGACCCCCCCCAAAAACCCTGCGGAGCTGCAGGGAACGTGGGCGGGCGGGCTGCTCTGCTCAGGCGCACACTTCCGCCCGGCCAGCCCCCAGCCAGCGCCTGCCACGCTGCCCACCAGGGCTGGGGAAGGGGCTTCCTCAGAGGCTGAGGCTTCAGGGCTCCTGCAGCCCATCAGGCTCCGGGCAAGTCGCCTCACCTCACAGCCTGTTTCCTGTCTGCAGAGTGGGCCACGGTGGGGACTCAATGGGCGGCTCCGGGCCGAGCCCCCCAGGCCCTGACCTGTGACCCCTGGCCCTGCCCCCCACCCCCTGCTGTGTGGCCTTAGACAAGCTGTGAAACCTCTCTGAGACGGCTGATGCCCCCCATGAGGCGAGTAGTTCTCCTCTGGAAAGGAGGGGTGTCCCCATGGCCCCAGGGACAGGCCTCAGGAGAGCTGGGCTTGGCAATGACCTCCGGAAAGGCTCCCAGCAGCCCGGGGACACCCCCGCTGGCCAGAAGGCCAAGGCACCCTGGGAAAACGGAAGCTGTGGTTTCCTCTTGTTAGGAGGAGCCTATTTCTCCTCTGCTCCCCCAGTGTCCTCTGCATGTTGAGGGGCTGCTGCCGGCACACACGAGAGGCTCAGAACCTTCTGTCAATGCTCTGATCATCTGCTCACTGCACCTGGCGGCTCTTGCTTCCTCCCAGGTCTCGCTGCCCCATAGGCCCCTCCAGCCCCGGCCGTCACTCCAATGGCATGTCGGCTCACAGTGCTGCTCTCTACAACCCTCACCTGCTCCCCATGGCCCTCAGGCCAGCCGCTGCTGCTCACCCCTGGCTGCCCTGGCCCATCCTGGACCTCCCCATCCCCATGTGGGCTCCCTCCCCACGCACGTCTGCCCTCGTGTATTCTGGACTGTGAAGGCAGGGCCGTGTGTCCCCGCCCAGCTCAGGCCTGGCCCTTGAAGGCCACCAGTGAGCATTTCTGGAACGAACACTCATGCCCAGGAACAGTCAGGAGGCCTGAAGGCCTCTTTCCCCTCGGCGTGGGCACTGCGTCCTCAGTGCCCAGTGCTGGCCCGGCCCCCAGGAGTTACTTAGCCAAAAATCAGACACTCAGATGCCGCCTGGACCCTTGCAGGTCCTGTCACATGGGCTCTCCTGCTCCGGACCCCATGCCCCTCCCCACCGCCACCTCCAGACTTTCCCAGATTTGGCCCCTGTGGGACCTTGGCCAGAGCAGGCCTGTCTGAGCTCGTCCAGGGCCGGCTTCAGTCACCACACAGCCCCCAGGAGAGATCCCTCATCACCTTACAGAGGAGGAGAAGCAGCTCCAGGCCGCCCAGCTGGTGGGGGGCAAGAAGAGGCAGGTTCAAGGCCGGGGTCTCCCAGAGTCTCTACCCCACAGTTCCCAGCTCGAGACCCAGGAGCTCCTGCTGCCACCAGGGAGGCCCTCCCAGCCCGCCCCCGAGCGGAGCGCAGGCATCAGAACCCTGCTCGCTAGCTGGCCCAGGAGGGCCAGGCAGGGTGGCAGGTGGGATCAGAAAGAGCCTGGGGTTTGAAGGAGACCCTTGGGCTGCCGTGGCCCCTCCCTCCAGCCAGAGTCACAGGGCATCAACAGAAGCACGGAGTCAACGCGCTGTGCACATACACGCACACGGATGAGCACGTGCACGCACACACCACACCTGCACCCTCACACACGCACATCCTCTCTCAAGAGGCCGCGGCGGGCAGCAACTTTAGCACTGTCCCCCAGGCAGGAGGCTCCGAGGACCACGCCCTGCAGCCTCCTTTGTGGACCCCTGGCCCCAGGAGGGGCCCTCAAGGCCACCAACCTTTCCCCGTCCCAGTCTGGCTCTAAAACTTCCTCCCTCCAAACATCTCTGGAGCCCACCCCGTCTGTCCTTCCCCAGCCGCCCGCTCTCCTGGGCACCTGTAGCAGCCTGCCCACGTCTCCCCCTTCCTCCCCGCCACCCCCCAATCTCCACACCCAGCCAGAGGCGGCTCTGCACAGCGCAATAGGATCCACCTTAAAATCACTGCCCAGGCGCCTCTGAGGATCGAGAGCCAAGTCTCCCGGTGGCCCATGGCCTGAGTGTGGGCACTGGGCAGGAAGGAGCGCAGGGCCTGCCACCCCCCAATCTGCTCAAGAGCCCGGCCGAGGCGACACTTACGATGACCACCTGGCAGACGTGCCCGCGGCAGAGCTCCACGTAGGATGAGTAGTGCACGTACACCAACCAGCTGCCCGCAAAGACGCCCAGCCAGACCAGGAAGACGTACTTGACCCTGCAGCCTGGGAGCCGGCCCTGCTGGGGGAGGAGGCACGTGAGGAAGCGCCACATTTGGGGTGTGTGTACCTATTTCACAGACCCCAGCCTTCCCGCCGGCCCCTCCCTGCAGCCAGCACCCCATCCCACCCCACCCTGTCCCCCACATCTCCCTGCCCCCTCGGCACACCCACCCCAGGGTGGGGGCGGATGCCTGCTGGCTCCTGGACTTTTAAATCTCACGGGCAGGTGAAATTTCAAAATAAGGGAGAATTCAGGGTAGGCAACTCTTTATTTTGCTGAATAAAGGCATTTTTTACAAATTTCCCTCCTGTCTTACCCTCATTTTATGACATTTAACCTCCGTACAAGATCAGGCTAGAGAATCACCACCTATGTGCACTATCCTCCAACTGGTGCAAAGTTCCAGCTGGACCAGGGCCCGCAGGGAGGACGGGGCACGGAGGCTGCTGGTGCAGAGGGCAGGACCTGTGCGGCACAGGTGCCCTGAGAGCCTTTAAGAGATGTGGCCTTGCACACCCGCGTTCACAGCAGCATATTCCCAGCAGCCAGAGAGTGGACACCACCAAGTGTCCATCAGTGGAGGAATGGATCAACACAAGGTTTATCTACCCACACAATGGAAGGTTTTGCAGCCTGAGAAAGGAAGGAAATCCTGACACACACTGCAACGTGGATGAACCTGGAGGACATACCGAGTGAAATAAACCAGTCACAAAAAGACAAATTCTGTAGGATCCCACCTATACGGGGGCCCTAGAGGAGTCAACCCACAGAGACAGGAAGTGGATGGTGGTGCCGGGGCTAGGGGAGGGGATGGGGTGAGTGTTTCACAGGGACGGAGCTTCAGTTTGGGAAGATGAGAGAGTCCTGGAGACGGATGGTGGTGACGGCTGCACAACAACGTGAATGTGCTGAATGCCACTGAGCTGTGCACTTAAAAGTGGTTAAGATGGTGAATTTTATGTTACGCATGATTTACCACAATAAAGAATAAATAAATAAGAGACGCAGCCCCGGCCCCACTGCCAGAAGCTCTGTCCCAGATGTCCAGGGTGGCCCATCAGATGTTCAGGGTGGGCCAGGATGGGAACTGCTTCTACAGAGGCCTTGCCCCTCTGCCAGGTTTCCCCAGCTACAAGTGGAATCACAGGATATGAGGGTCCTGGCGCCCTGGAGGGTGCTGTCTCCCATCCAGCCCCCAAGCCCAGATTCCAGGGGCACTACCTCCCTTCCCCACTCCCTGCCCTGGCAAATCACAGAGTGGTCAGCCGAGGGGACGGGGTTGCCATGCACTGTCCCACACAGGGGCTGGGACACCTGACCAGGTGGCTGAGCCCCAGCGGCCCGAAGAGCAGGAGGCCAGGGCTTCAGGCCAGCCTGCCCCCAGAGAAGGTGCCACTGCCAGCGTTGGCACATGCCCTCCACCCACGGGCCGGGCAGCAGCTGCAATCCTGGTTAGTCCTGGGTCCTGGTTAGCTGGAGGCTGAGGGCTGGCCCTGAGAAATGGGGCCACCGGCTCCCCACCGAGGACGGGCCAGGGTCTCCCCTCCCGCTTCCCTGCACCCACTCACAGGCTGGCCTCCCAGGAGGAGCTCCAGCGGGAGGACCCCGAGAGTCGGGGGCAGGCCCGGAGCCTCAGTGGCCACTGAAGAGCGGGACTGGCCCAGGGCAGAGTGAGGGGCTGGGCCTCAGGCCCACTTGTCCCCGCTACCGTGCCTATTTCCGTCAGACGTGTTCAAAGTGAACAACAGGAAAGTGGAGGGACGGGGGAGGGAGGGGGGTGTTCTGGCAGGACAAGGTCGGACTTTGGCCGGTGGTGAACAACGTCCTGGGGCAGCGGTGGGCGGGGCCTCTGGGTGGGCTTTCAGTTCGGAGAGGGCCCTGAAGGCCGGCGCTGGGGGTCCTGGGGGACAGCAGGAGGAGGGCTGGCTATAGCCAGTGCTGGACGCGTGGGCGGACTGGGCTTCACAGTGCCTGCGGGGCCCACCCCAGACACTGCCCGCTCCCCCGCCAGACCCCCAGGGCTGCGGGCCTTTGCGTGGCGGCCCCTCTCCCAGCACCCCGTCCCCACCTGGCTGGTTCCGCCCGACCCCCAGGTGCTCGCCCTCAGCAAGCACCTCCTCCAGGGCCAGTCCTTGACCCCCATCCCCTTCCCTGCCCTGCCCCCTCCCAGGGGGGCCTGTCCCACTGGTGGGTGGGCCCCTGGGACAGGGCGGGTCTTACTCATCGCGGGGGGGGGCCCTGCAGCTGCCCCCCCAGCCCCGCCCCCCCCAGGCTCCTGGAGACGCCACTTGGAGGATGGGGAGGGTCAGTCAGGACAGTAACAGCACAACGGTGAACGACCCATGGCCAATGCCCTACAAGCACCACCAACCCAGGAGGGTGTTTCACAGGTGGGGAAACTGAGGCTCAGAGTGTCCCAACACTAAGACGGGGGTGAGGCGGGGCTCAGACCACTGGGAATCTGCCGGAACCCTTCTACCACCCATCTGTGCCGAGCTCAGAGGCCTAGTGCCCAGGGTCTGGAGCCGGCTGCTCTGGGCCTCCCCGGCAGCAGCCTGGTCAAGGCCCCTCCCTCAGGACAGGAGCCAGTGCACATCTCTGCTTCCTGCTGTGGGGTGGACCCTCAGACCCTCAGCTCCCGCCTTGCCCAGAGCTGACCAAGACCACCACGCACCCCAAGGCCCCAGGCAGGCAGGGAGGGCGTCTGGCACAGACATGCGACCGGCGTGTTTCCTGGCTCCCACCCTTCTCCCGGGTGGGGAGCTGAGGCCAGCCAGGCCCTGAGCCAAGGGCACGGCCCTGGCAGGGACCCTCCTGCTCTGGCCCCAGGACAGCCCTGGGGAGGCCACGGAGGTGTGGGCAGCTCTGACAGGGCCATCCTGGAGGGCATCCGGGTCACAGGGTGGGCCTGGAGGATTTGAGACTGGGATGTGGGCCTGGCTTGGACCACACAAAGCAGAGGTGACAGGGCTCCTGACAGCTGGCACCCAAGGCAGCCCGGGCCTCCCCTGCAGAAACTGGCTCCTGGCAAGGACGGTGACTTGTCCAAGGTCACAGTGGGGTCAGGGCACACCCCTAAGCTCAGGCTGGCTGGGAGATGACCCAGGGGAGGTTATGTCCTTCTTAGGGCTTTGTATGTGTCTCAAGTTTTCCACAACAACAACAAAAAACCTTATCTCATAAGTAGAGGAAAAGGGAATGGACTCGGTGTGGTTTCTGGGCCTCAGGGAGCAGGGTCCTGCCCGCGGGGAATGGAGGCCTTCCTCGGCCCCAGCGCGGGGACTGCCGCTCCGCAGCCTCCGCGGCGCCGGGACCCTCTGCTCGCCCCATCAACACCCCCCACCCCGGCCCCCACAGTCCTCTCCCAGCCCCCAGCCGCGCCGGGGCCCGCGCACCCCAGCGCTCAGTAACCTCGAGTCCTGATCCGGACCCGGGCCGTTCCCCCAGGGCTGGACGCCGCGCGCCCCCGCCGCAGCCCGGGCACCGAGGGCGGGGGGTGGTTGTAGGGGCCGGGGAGGGGGGGTGTAGGGGCCGGGAGGGGGCCGGGACCGGGGCGGGGGCGCGCCTACCTGCAGGCCCTTGGAGAAGGGGCAGAAGAGCACCAGGTGCGCCAGGCGCCGCAGCCGCCGCATGGTGGGCGCCCGGCCGGTGCGCGGGCCCGCCTCGGCTCGGCCTCAGCCCCGCGGGCCGGCCCGCAACGGCCGCCGCTCCTCCTCCCCCTCCGCGCGCCCCCGCCCGCCCGCGTCCACGGGAGGGCGCGCGCCTCTGACGGCCGGCCGGGGCGGGGGCGCGCGGAGGAGAGGGAGGGGCGGGCCGGGCACCGGGAAGGGAGAGAGGAGGTGGGGAGGGAGAGGGGAGGCGAGGACGCGCGGAGGAGAGAGAGGGGCGGGCCGGGCACCGGGAAGGGAGAGAGGAGGGATGGGGAGGGGGAGAGGAGGGGCGGGGCCGCGCGGAGGAGAGGGAGGGGCGGGCCGGGCACCGGGGACGAGGAGAGGAAGGATGGGGAGCGGGAGAGGAGAGGCGGGGACGCGCAGAGGAGAGGGACGCGCGCGGCCGCACAGGGGCGGGGGCGCCGCGGGGGCGCGCGGGAGGAAGGGAGGTGGGGGGCCGGGGACGCGGAGGGAGGCCTGCGGTGCTGGTGGGAGGCGCCCGCGGCCCGCCCCTACCTCTCCGCTCTCCCCCCGCGCGCCCCCGCCCCGTGAGAAGGCGAAGGGCGCCGAGGCTCTGCCCACACGCGCCCCCAGCCCGCACCCTTGAGTGATTGGGGCGCCCCCGCGGAGGGAGGCGGCGGCCGAGGCGGGCAGCCTGCAGAGGCCCCGCGTGGCAGGGGCGGGAGGGGCAGTGAGCCCAGGGAGGGGGACATGTCGGGGCGAGGCCGCGAGTGGGGGTCCCGTGCCAACCACCCGGCCTGGAGGGGCGGTGGACGCCGTGGCGGCGTTTGCCTGTTCCTTTCGTTTCTTTACGGAACCAAGTAAAATGCGCCTTTCTTATCGTGCGCCTCTGCCAGTGTTTACAATACAGCCGGGCAGGCACCTCCACTTTCGGGACAGGGAACAGCACACACCCGGGGCCCCCCTCTCCTCGAGCCCTCCCCGCAGCCCCAGCCCTGGCAAGCTCTGGCTCGTGTCAGGGTCACAGAAATGGGATAAAGTGGTGATAGCCTTCGGGTCTGGCCCTTCCCCGCGGCAGAGCGCATGGAAACTCGGTCCCTGGGTTTCCTCGCCGAGTGGCTTTCCCGGCACAGATGCCCAGCGCGCTCAGCCATTGGTTGGTTCGGGCTTGGGGTGACCAGGAACAGAGCTGCCACAATCTTTCGCATTCAGGTTTTTGTGTGAAGGTAAGTTTTCAGTTCACTCGGGAGGGGGAGAGGAGAGATTGCTGACACGTGTGGCCAGGGACGGTGTAACTTCACCGGCACCTGCGGAGACGCTTTCCACCGCTGCGCCATCTACATTCCCACCGCGGGGGCGGGACCTCCAGTTGCTCCACATCCTCGTCAGCACTTTGTATTGTCAGTTTTTAAATTCTAGCCATTCTAGGAGGTGCGCAGTGGTGCCTCTCTGTGGCTGTCATTCGCATTGCCCTCACGACTAATGATGTTGAACGTTTTGTCCTGTGCTTAGCTGCCACCCGTGTGTCTTCTTTGGCAAAGTATCTATTCAATTTTTTTGCCCATCTTTTTTTTTTTTTACTGTGTTTTCTTGTTATTGAGTTTTGAGACTTCTTTATGTCTTCTGGATACCAGTGCATTATCAAATATGTGATTTGCAAAGATGTTCTCCCCACCTGTGGCTTGTCTTTTCATTTTCTTATCAGTGTCTTGCCAAGGATGCAAGTTCTTAATTTTGATGAGGTCCAGTTTATCATTCTTTTTATTTATGGTTTGTGTGAGTCCTTTTGTGTCACATCAAAGAAATCTTTGCCTTACCAGGGTTACAAAGATTTTCTTCTGTGTTTTCTTCTGGAAGTTTTATAGTATTAGGTTTTACATTTAGGTCGATGATTCAATTTCAGTGAAATAAAAATTTTGGTGCAAGGTTATGGGTCAAAGTAGTGTTTTAGTTTTGTGTTTTGTGTTTCGGGGTTTTTGTTTGTTGGGGTTTTTTCACGTGGATATTCACTTGTTCCAGCGCGTTTGCTGGAAAGATGACCCCCCGGTGGTTCTGCAGCTCCTCACCTCCAGGGAGACTCTGCCCTGTGAGCAGCTTTCCCAGCATCCTGGAGGCAGGTTTTCTGGCACGTTCCAGACGGCAGACTTCCAGCAATTCTGCCGGCACCACAGGGACTTCTCTGCTGTCCCATGAGCCACAGCTGCACCCTCCCAACAAGACCTCAGCCTGGGGGTGGGGGTCAGCCCTAAAGGGTACTCCTGTCCCTGCTCCTCACGCCACTCCTGTTAGTCATTCTCATAGCAAACTTTCCCTGTTCAAATTGCCATGTGGCTTCTGTCTCCTGATGGGACCCCGACTGATAAGGTCAGGTGCAAAAGGGCTGTGGGCATTTTTGTAAAACTTACTGAGACCCACCACACTCCACACTTTTGACCACATGGCCCACCCTTGGGCACCCAATGTCCTCAACCAAGTGGTTGTCATCCTTGGATCTAGGGCCGTGTCGGTCCCATGGGAGAGTCCAGGTGGCTGGACCAGAATTAAGTTTGCATCTCCTGGGCCCCCTTTTGGACCACCCCGGCTGTCCAAAGGGCACCCTTAGGGGACAGAAGTAGCACCCTGCTCAGGAGAGTCAGGAAGAATCTAGATAGCCCCCCCTCCGCCCTTTCATCCTGGTCACTACCAAGGAGGTGGCCAAACAGAGGTGCTCCTCTCTGGGGACACTCACGTTCAGGGCCTGAGCTGCCTGCCTAAGGCATGTGGGCAAGACAGCGGGGACAGAGGCGGAGTCAGAAATCTTCTCCAGCAGACTTTGGAGAAGGCCATTCCAGTGCTCGGCAATACCAGGTCTGTGGGCCATGGGAAGCGTGAAAGGGCCTCTGGCACCTTGACCACCAGCCCCCATTGGGCGGCTTTTGCAGTAGAAGAAGCACCATTGTCAGACTGCGCATGAAGCCAGAACGTGACACCGCTGAGTTTCAGGGGCCACGATGTTGTGGCAGTCCGCTGACTGGCTCAAAACACAGCACCATGGTGAGCTGGTGAGGCACAGCCCGTAGCCCTGAGAGGGGTCGAAGTGGGGTCCATCAGCCAGGAGCCGGGGTCAACGCCCCCTGCAGTGTCCCCTTGCCCCACTGTGAGACCTATGAACCAGCTTCGGGCAGAAGTCCTGTCTGGCAGACGGCAGTTGCCTCTGCATCAGGAATACCAGGTCCCTTAGGTTGTGCCCCGTCTGTGATGTTGGCTGTCCCCAAGCCCGGAGCCGTGGTGGGTCCAGGTGGCAGTGGTGGTAGAGTGGGAGGTGCAGGCTGCGCCAGCAGCTGCGTTGGGTCGGGCCCGTGGAGAGCAGGCCCTGCCACGAGCGCCCGCGCGTGGCCCAGAGGGTTCGGTCAGCAGCTGAAATTCATTTCCGCAGGTCACGGCCCCACAAAGAGGAGGCTTTACTCTGTAACTGTCCACGTGGTGAACTGTATTGGTTTCCTAGGGCTGCGTAACACGATATCGCAGACTGAGTGGCTTAAGACAAGAGGAATTTATTCTCCTGCAGTTCTGGAGACTAGAAGTCAGAAATCAAGGCGTCAGCAGGGCCGCCGTCTCGCCAAAGGCTCCAGGGGAGAATCCTTCCTGGCTCCTCCCAGCCCCTGGTGGTGCCAGCAATCCTGATGTTCCTTGACTTGTGGCCACTTCAGTCTCTGCCCCTGTTGTCATATGATGGCTGTCTCCCTGTGTGAGAGGAGTCCCTGTCTTTGTGTCTTCACATGGCCTTCAAAGACCCTATTTCCAAATAGGCCACATTCTGAAGTTCCAGGGGGATATGAATCTGGGGACACTTCCCAACCCATTACGCAGACCAAATAGCTACATCATTGGAAACAGCACAAGAGTCAGTGAAAATACAACAAGTTTCATCAAAGGACCCCAAAATAAAATTGGCTTAGTCAGGAGAGAAGTGTAGTTACCTTTCGTGTAGTGCTCTGAGTGTAAGCATTCAAGGGCTGAGACCCCACGTGTCAGGGCCTTAAAATCCTTCTGCCTTGTTGGTGCTGGCATCCTCAAGACATGGCTTTTGTTTTGCAGTCCAAAATGGCTGCTCCAGCTCCAGCCATCACCTCCACACTCCAGAAAGGAGGAGGAGCAAAGGGGAAGTGAAGAGCTTGCCTTTCCATTTAAAGACGGGACCTGGAAATACATACTGCTTCTGCTCACATCCCATTGGCCAGAGCTTAGTCATATGACCTTACTTGCTGCAAAGAAGGCTGGGAAATGTAGTCTTTCTCTGAGTAGCCACGTGCCAGGGTTCTGGTGTCCCTCAGTCTCAGGCACAAGTATGTCGCAGGAAAATGGAGAAATAGAAACTCAGGCCCCCGGGCAGATGGCCCTTCCAGACATGGCCCATCCCACTGATCGTTGGGCTGAGGTCAGGGGTCACAGTTCCATTCAGACGGGTGTTCTGGGAGGTGTGGAGAATGGGGAGCCCAGCACATTGTGGGGACACCGGCAGGACCAGGCCAGGCCCGGAGAAGCACTGAGACGCAAAGGATGGGGTCGGGGGCCGGGGGAGGAATGGCATTCCAGGCAGAGGAACAGACTGTGGACGGACGTGGAACTGCGCATACTGCAGCCGTGTGCGCAGTGTCGGGTGGAGGCCTGAGATGGGCAAAAGGGTCCTGAGGGGCCCAGTGAGGAGCTGGGGCTTTGAGCTTCAGCCGAGGGTCGCCAGAATCGCCGTAGACTGATACACGGGCGGACGGCCTGGCGGATGTGCTGTTCACAGGGCCACTCTGGCTGGGAGAGAGAGGCGGAGCCAAGGGCCTGCCTGCCGGGGGCTGCTGGGGGCCCAGGGCCGCCTCTCCGGGCCTAAGGCAGTCTCTGTCCGGGCAGGGGGAGTTGTTGAGCCCCCAGCAGCAGCGCCAGCCTCCTCCGCTGTGCGTCTCCTCTTCTTCCAAGTGTGCCAGTCATTGGATGGAGGGCCCATCCAGGTAACCCAGGTGATCTCACCTCGAGATCCTTAACTAATTATATCCACAAAGCCCTATTTCCAGATCAGGTCACACTCCAGGTGGACAGGACGGAGTGGGCACCATGCAACCCACTACAATGACAAAAACAAGTTACAAAGCAATACATGTCGTATGGTACCATTTTTATGATTAAACAGCATGTGTGCGTGTGCGTGTGTGTGTGCGTGCGTCAGCACACATGTGTGCATGTTTATGTTCAGAAAGAGGCTGGTAAACAGTGGTTACTTTGGGGGCCGGGCTTGGGAGAAGGAGAGGGCTTGTGTTCAGTTTATAATAATAGGCATATGTATTTCTGCATTTCTGAATGATCAAAACTTGCTTTTATAAATCAGAAGAGGGGCTCGAGGGAGGAAGGAGGGCCCCGGTCCCCTGCTCAGCGGCCCGCTCCCTGGAATTCCTCAGGAGGCCACTCAGCGAGACGCGGAGGGGCGGGGTGCGGGGCGGGGGGCGGCCGGCCTCCTTACGGGGAGGCTGTGCAACTTGAAGAAAGCGGTGTGATAAGACAAGTTGGTCAAAGGATAAATCCTCACTGTTTTCACGGTGATAATTTTGGTGTCACGTGGGGACAGTCTGGCAGACTTCCATGTGTCTTCCTGAAATTTTGGTCGTTTTACAGGATTTTTTAAGGAGTGTGTGTGTGTAAACCCTCCTGTGTTCATTTCCTTTTTAGCCAATAGTACCTGCTGTTGCTATTTGTAGAGTAAAAAGTGGGAAACAACCTTACTGTGGACTGAATTGTGTCCCCCAAATTCATATGTTGAAACTGTAACCCCCAATCTGATGGTGTTAGACGGCAGGGACTTGTGGGGTTAGAAGGGTTAGATGAGGTCACAGGGGTGGGGCCCCTGTGTTGGGATTAGGGCCCTTATGAGAAGATTCCAAAGTTCTCTCTCCCTCTGTCTCTTTCTGTCTCTCTCTCTCTCTCTCTGTTTCTCTGTCTCTCTTTCCCTTCTCTCTCCGGTATGTTAGGCACCCACCAGCCAGGAAGAGGGCTCTCACCAGGAGCCGACCCTCATCTCGGACTTCCAGCCTTCAGAACTGTAAGGAATAAACGTCTGTTGTCTAAGCTCTGCAGTCTGTGGTATTTTGTACATCCACACAATGGAATATTATTCAGTCATGAAAAGGAATGGAATTCTGACACCTACTACAACACAGATGAACGTTGAGGACGTGATGCCTAGTGAAAGAAGCCAGATGCAAAAGGCCACACGTTGTATGTTCCCACTGATATGAAATGTCCAGAAGAGGCAAATCCATAGAGACAGAAAGCAGATTAGTGGTTGCCAGGGGCTGGGGGGAGGCAGGATGGGGAGTGACTGCTTACAGGTATGGACTTTCCTGTTGGCGTGATGAAAATGTTCTGGAATTAGATAGAGGTGCTGGTTGCACAATACTGTGAATGTACTAGATGCCTGAATTAGAGGCATTACTGCCTCTAATAAACTGAATTGTACCGTTTAAAATGGTTAATTTTGTGTTATATGCATTCCATCTCGATTAAAAACATTCAGGTAAGCAAGAATAAATAAATAAAAGTCACTTGTAACTTCGATATCCAACTGCTGTTATCACTATAGCAACTAAGGGTGTAGCTTTCCAGATTTAAGATTAGTCCCATACAGCCTAGGTGTGTAGTGGGCTGTACCATCTAGGTTTGTGTAAGTGTACTCTGTGGTGTTTGCACAAGGACAAAATCGCCTAACAACGCATTTCTCAGAACGTGTCCCTGTCATTAAGCTACAATGACTGAATACGTACACACACACGGTCATGCGCGCCCCATCAACATGCACCTCCATACAGGTGTGCATCTGTGTACGCAGTTCCTATGAGTGGGGTCACACTCCTGCTTTTCTTTGATCTCTTTTCCTCAGTGGAACTGAGGTCCTCAGTCGTATCCTTGGAGATCCACAAGTTCTAAGTGAAATTTTAAATGTTGTGTTTTCATTTTGATGATACGTCAAAGAAATTGTCTAACCATGGTAATAAAAATAAGCTTCCCTTTGGCATCAGAAAGTTTTGTTTTTCCCCGACATCTTGGACTTCTTGAGGGGTGTCAATGCAGGGCCGGGACATCCCGGTGGGTCTCGGGCAGACCTCCAGGGCCCTGGAGAACGTGCTTCTCTTTGGAAGGGTCCAAGTGAAAGTTTGCGAGCCCCAGGTGGCAGCTCCATTTCAAGGGTTGTACAATATTCTGTTGCCTGGATGGACCCTACTTTATGTAACCTCTCAACGGGCATCGAAGATGTTCCAAACTTTCTCTTTCCTAAGCAAGCCTGGGTGAGTGACCTTCTGGCTAAATCTGTGCTCCGTTCCCTAGTTATTAACTTGGGACAGCTTCCGGCAGGTGCCTCTTCTGGGTCAAAGGCTTTGAACCGCTGCTTTCCATGAAAACACACTCCCCAGAGTCCCGCCCTGGGGTCAGTGAGGAAGAGCCTCAGGTCAGGTGGGGCCACTGATGGGGCTGGGCAGGCCCTGTGGCAGCACTAACTCTGAGGACTCTGGGGGCGGCAGTCCTGGGGACATCTGGCCTCCTGCCTGCTTCCCTCCCTCTCGGGGGCAGACTGTCCTCGGCCACCCCACCCTCACCCCCCACTGCATTCCTCTTTCCGTCCCCAGAAGCCTTTGCGAGTACCGTTCCCTCTGCCGGGAGTTCCACCCAGCCCACCTCCCCTCCACAGCAACCCATTTTGGGTGGGTTCCAGTTCAATGACCCTCTCCCGGAGGCCGTCCTGGTCTGACGGGCCACTCAGGCCCCCTTAATGCTGGGCTTCCCCTTCAGACCCTGACCCCCATGACATCCCCCCATCGATGCTGGGCTTCCCCACTGGACGCTGACCCCCCACTGCATCCCCCATCGATGCTGGGCTCCCCACTGGACCCTGACCCCCCACTGCATCCCCCATCGATGCTGGGCTCCCCACTGGACCCTGACCCCCCACTGCATCCCCCATCGATGCTGGGCTCCCCACTGGACCCTGACCCCCCACTGCATCCCCCATCGATGCTGGGCTCCCCACAGCCAGGGCCGAGTCTGCCTGTGTCCGGGTCCCTGATCGCTGCTGGATTCCTCACCCCAGCGTAGGGCTGGGCATGTGCGCACGTGCAAACACACACACGCGGAGCAGGGCTCAGCCCAGTGCTGGCTGATGGAAATGTGACCCCACGAATGTTCGCCAGGAAGGGCCCAGGCACTGGGGCAGCTAAAGCGTCCGGCCACCGACCCCGCGGCTGCGGGTGCTGCTGAGTTCATGGCCTCCTCTGCTTCCCTGAGGCCAGCTGGACCTTGGGCTGGACCAAGACCCTGCAGGCCTACGACCCCTTCCTCCCTGGAGAAGCTCCTGCAGGACCAGCAAGGGGGTCAGGATGGGGCTGGAGAGAGAGGGCGGTGACCGCACAGTCTGAACAAGAATACCCGCGGGGGCCTCACCTGCACAGCAGGTGGCGCGTGACCGGCGGCAGTAACAGGACCCACAGCTACCTGGGTGACGGCATTATGGTTGAGGCTGAGCCCTGGAATCAGATGGACGGGTTCCCATCCTGGCCTAGGTGACTCTGGGGGGCTGCCCGTCCTCTCTGAGACCCGGGCTGGCCCTCTGGACAGCGTGAAGGAATAGTCCCACACTTCTGGGCTCCTGGGACAATCTGTTAAGGGAATGTATTCCAATGTTCACGTCACACTAAGAAAGTGCTGCCCCAGGTCTAGCCACAGTGCCTCCTGTTGTGGTTTAATCTTTGTGTAACTGCCCCGCGTAGACCCCACTCATCCTCGAGGATGTGTGCTGGACAGGCCTCCAGGTGGCCCCTGGGGACCCTCACCTCCTGGCACAGTGTGGGTGTTGGTGTATGATTTCCAGGGACAGGCCGCACCCACCTCGCTCTCCCTCAGATCCCTGGCTCTGGGAAGCTGGCTGCCATGTTGTGAGGGCCCTCAAGCTACCCCGAGGAGAGGTCAGCGTGGCCGGGAACGGAGGCCTCCCACAAACAGCCAGCACCAGCTGGCCAGCACGGAATCCTCCAGCCCCATTCAGGCTTCAAAGGACCTGGGCCTGGCTGACATTTCACCAGCACGGCTGCAGAGATCCTGGGCCAGGGTCGTATCGCTGAGCTACCCCTGTGTTCCTGATGCACAGAGCTGTCCACTGTCTCAAGCTGCAAAGTTTTGGGATGCTTTGTTCTGTAGCAATAGCTAACTAATACAGGCTGCTCTTGGAATTGATGCATGGAAAGAATCTTCCATGAGGAGAATATTCTGGGAGGGAGACAAGCAAATGATAAGGAGGAGTCCAAAAGACATTTGAAAGAAAATCCCTCAGCATCTGGAAAGTAAGGTCAGTCCACACTCCTTGGCAGGAGCTGGAAGGCTCATGGGATCAGCCCCTCAGCCCCGTCTCTCCAGGGTCTTTGCTGTACCTCACACTCCAGACACACAGAACTTTTCAGTTCTTGAAAACACCCCACTCTTTCCTTTTCTGGCCCACACACGTGCCGTTCCTCTGCCTAAAGTACTCTTCTCCTACTTCTTGCCCTGGTATTCATCCTCCAGGTCTTAGGTGAGACCTCACCTCCTACAGGAAGCCAGCCCTGATTGCAGCGCACCCCCAGGCTGAGCCAGCTGCTGCTCCTGTCCCCCCGCCCATCCACTCGTGTCCCCGTACCGGCATACACTGTCTGCTTCCCTCTTACACCCATGAACTGTGAGCTCCCCCAGGACTGGCACGTGGCTTGTCTTATCTTCTGTGTTCTGGAACCAGCACAGAGATTGGCATGAATGAGTGTCCTGGGGCCACCGTAACAAATTACCACAAAGCGTGGTTTAAAACAACGGAACTTTATTCTCACAGTTCTGGAGACCAGAAGTCCAAAACCAAGGTAGTGGCAGAGCTATGCTCCCCCTGGAGGCTCTGGGGAGGGTCCTTCCTGCCTCCTCCGGCTTCTGCTGTCCCCAGGCGCTCCTGGGCTCGGGGTAGTGTCACTCCAGGCTCTGCCTCTGTCTTCCCATAGCCTGTTCCCTGTGTCTGTCTGTCTCTCTGTGCGTCTTTCAGAAGGACCCTGGTCACTGGACTTAGAGCCCACCAGATAATCCAGGGTGATCTCCTTATCTCAAAATCCGTAACTTAGTCACAGCTGCAAATGAGGTCTTTTTCCAGTTGTGTCCCATTCTCAGGTTCCCGGGGTGAGGATGTGGACACATCTCTTGGGGGCCACCGTCCCGCCCACTGCAGGTGGTGGGCGCACTGTGACTCTAGCTCTTGGGGCCCCCTGGCTCCCCAGCAGCACAGGCGCCAGCCCTCCCGGCACCCCTGGCTTAGATCCACAGGATTCCCACAGATTAAGGTCAAGCAAACGAATTCAAAACCCAAGACCGGCCAGCCTGGGGGCAGTGACCCACCACGAGCGAGAGAACCCAGGACCACAAACGTCGGATGTGGACCCCCAGGAGCCTTGGGCTGGACTCGTCAGGCAGAGAACAGCTAAGCGTAAGTGCAGAGAGGAAAGGTGGGATCGTGGAGATGAGTGAGCAGCACGTTGCTGCTTCTCCGGAAGCTCGGGTTCTCATCTGCCCCCGACGTGTTTTGCTAGATGGTGGGAGCAAATCCCATGCACCACGCGTGCTGGCTGATGGACTGGCGACGTCTGCATGGTGGGCTGTGCTCACAGGGGTTCTGAGGCCTGAGCCAGGTCCCGTAGGAGCCAGGCGGTGTGAGGGATTAGTGATGTCTGCTGTGGGCACCGGAGCAGGGCGGGGGGAGGATGCCCCTGGGGAGGTGGATGTGGAGGAGGGAAGAGATGCCCGTGGGGAGGAGGCGGAGGAGGGGGTGCCCACAAGGGAGGTGGCCAGCCTGGGTCCCTCCTGGCCCTTCCAGGGCTCCTGGGACGCGGGGAAAGTGCAGCTACTGCCTGCTGGCCTGTCCCAGATCCTGTAGACAGAGGGCTGCAGGCCCCCGAGTCCCAGCACCCATCAGGCCGGGGCTGCCCTCAGCACGTGATGAATTCAGACGAGCTGCTCCCGCCTCACCTCGCGGCTCCAAGGCCCTGGCAGCATCCCGGGCCCTGGCGAGTGTGCTCACCTTTCCCAAAGAGGGGGCGTCCTGGAGGGCCGGGGACCCCCAGATTTGGGAGCAAATAGAGAGATGAATCAACTTGAACAAGGGGAGGCGGGAGGTAGTCTGGCCAGAGCAACGGACGGGAATTTCTCATTGCTCTTGGAATTCAGTCAGTCAGTCATTGAGAAGCCACTGGCGGGTGCTCAGGATGGAAGCGTGATTACCACCCGGCCCCACACTTACCAGGACACGCACAACTGTGGATTATATGCTGGGTGCTAAGGCAGAGAAACATGCACAGAGAAGAGGGGCACCTGAGCTGGGAAACCCAGGAGGGCTTCCAAGAGGAGGGGGCTCCAGAGCTGAGTCCTCAAGGAGGTGTAAGGGCTGGCCAAGGTGAGGAGGCGTCAGTCAGGAGTGGGGTTGGCAAAGAGATCTGAGCCAGGGGCCAAGATCCCCTCTCTGTCTCTGTCTCCGTCTCCCTCTATGTATGTGTCTCTTTTTCTGCATCTCTCCCTGTCTCTTTCTCTCCTGCTCCCTGTCTCTCTCTCTTTCCTTCTCTCTCTCTGTCTTCCTGTTTCTCTCTCTGTCTCCCTGTCTCTCTGTCTCTGTCTCTGTCTCTGTGTCTCTCCCTGTCTCTGTCTCTCTCTCTCCTGATGCTGCCCTGGGCCTGGCTGGAGGAGAGGGAGGAGAAGCCCCCTGCTGGCGATGCCCGGGCCCCGCTCCTCCAGCCTCCTCACTGCTCCCGGCTGCCCTGCGGGGACGGCAGTCCTTGGCTGCCGGGTGGGGCTGTCCTCTGTGAAATGGTGGCATTCAAGAAAGATAAAACCGTGGCTGTGCAGATGTAGAATGAACATGTGCTGGATGTTCTCTACCTCAGTACTAGATGAGGAAACCTGGCAGGTGTCACAGCCCGTTCACAGAAGTCAGAGCGAGGAATGTTGAAATGTAGATACGCTGGACAGAGGCGCCTCCAGGCACCCGCAGGTCAGACGACCTTCCAAGGCCAGCAGACTTGCAGGGGCGGACAGCCCGCCCCAACCCGCTTCGAGCCTGCTGGGCTGGGCTTGGGCTGGGGAAGGCGGCCCCCCTGCTGGGGGTAAAACCCAACCGTGCTTTTTAATTTTTATTTTTACTGTGGGAAAATACACATAGAAATTATACCACCTTCAGCACTTTTAACTGCACAGCTCAATGGCGTTAAGCACATTCTCATTGTTGTGCAGCCGTCCCCACCATCCGTCTCCAGGACTGTCTCATCTTCCCAAACTGAAACTCTGTCCCCGTTAAACACTCACCCTCATCCCTCTCCCAGCCCCTGGCACCCCCATCCCACTTCCTGTCTCTGTGGGTTTGACTCCTCCAGGGCCCTCATGTAAGTGCAATCATACAGGACTTGTCCCTTTGTGTCTGGCTTGTATCTGAGCACAATGTCCTCCAGGCTCATCCGTGTTGTAGCCTGTGTCAGAATGGAATGATAATCCACTGTATGGATGGACCACGTTTCTTTTCTCCAGTCCTCTGT
Organism: Diceros bicornis minor; assembly: GCF_020826845.1. Lineage (NCBI taxonomy): Eukaryota > Metazoa > Chordata > Mammalia > Perissodactyla > Rhinocerotidae > Diceros > Diceros bicornis. The sequence continues at coordinate 42,147,697 of NC_080767.1, forward strand.
CAGTGGACGCTTGGGTGGTGTCCACCTCTCGCTACTGTGAATGACGCTGCTGTGAACGTGGGTGTGCGAGCTCGAGCTCGAGACCCTGCTTTCAGTCTGGGATGGAGTTTTGAGGGCCATTCTGCACGAGCCGTCGGCACCAGAGGACACCCAGCAGTGCCCCTCCAGGGAGTTTATCTTGGAAGGATGCTCACAGCGTGGCCAAGAGGCCCCATCGGGCCGTCCACCGCAACATTGTTTGCCCCATTGAAAACCTGGGCAAGCTCAGTGTCCCCTGGGAGGGCTGGCTAGGGCCACACACGGAGGCACGCAACGCTGCTAGTGTCGGCTGGCCTGACTCTGGGAGGCGCTCGGGACACGCTGTGGTGGCAACAGAGCGAGGCGGGGAAGAACAGACGCCACAGTCCTGTTCTCTGAAGGGGAAGCTGAGCACGCGTGCCGGTGCGTGTGCAAACCCGCAGGGACTGCAGACGCGTGTGGACCGCAGGACTGTGCGCCAGCCCCTGCGGAGGGCCACCAGCTCACTCCAGCTTCCAACAGGCAGAGAGTGACAGGGTGAACGCCCCAGTGAGGGCATCCTGACCCCACTGCGAATACTCCTCCAAGGTAAACTCGGAGGGCAAAGCTCGCCCAGTTGTTCGCACTCTCCAAGGTATGGGGCTGGGGCCGCAGGAAGGGGAGATTTTACCTAAAGGTCTTGGCTCAAGGCTCCTCTGCAGGACGACCACAGACAGATTAGAACCCACAAATCCTCCCCTGGCGGTGAGGCCTCTCCCGTGAGGCTACTCTGCGGGGGCTCTGCTCTCTGAAGGCAGGTTCTCTCCAGAGGGTGCGGCGAGTGGGCGGGCCCCCCTAGGGGACCCCCGTAGCCTGCAGAACGGGTTCCTGTGACACTGCCATCTCACTGGGCTGGACGTTGGGTGCCTGCCAGGCCTCTTTACGCTTTGTCTTGCCGGCCAGGCCACGTTTCCCTGGGCCGGTCTGGGCTTGTGCCCACACACTAAGAAGATGGATTGAAAACAGATCCACCCTTGGCGCTGTCCAGGCCTGCCGCGGGGCAGGGACGAGCTCTCCCGAACACACGGGGACAAGACAGGGCCCAGGATCCGCACCCCGGGCTGGGCTGCGCTGCGTCTGGGCAGTGCAGCGCGGCCTCAAGACTCAGTGGCTCCCTTGGGAGGCCCTGACCAGGATGGCCCCTGGGCTGGGCACCCGCAGGCCCTCGCGCACGCTCCCTCCCGTCTGTGACTGCGGCTCCTCGCTTACCTGGGGTGTCCCCTGCTCACCCTAGGGAGTGGTGCATTGAGAGCCGGGTACCAGGGCGGGCCAGGACTCAACAAACGCCACTGTCCTTGGCGGTTATTCTATTCAGATGGCAGGGTCGTCATCCCCAACAAAGCAGGCGGGGCCCTCCCCGGCATGCTGGCCCTTAGAGGGGTTTCTGGGCTGAGGCAGGCAGGGGGCCCCCCTTTCCTCCTCCAGGGGCTCAGGCAGAGGGGAGCAGACCTGACAGGGAGTCCTTACCCCCTCGGCCTGTGGGCACCCTCCCCCCGCTGGCCCCAGCTTCCAGCGACGCCCATGTGCGTGGGGGCAGGGCTACTACACTGCTGGGTCCACCCGGGTGAGGAGCCAGTCTTACGAAACCCAGGGACCAGGAGCGGGGTCTCCTGGCCCAGGGGTCAGGACCACCCAGGGTAACTTGGACAAGCCCCTTTGCCAGCTAGGATGCCCCTGGGCACAGAGAGGCTGCCCGACCTGCCTGACCGCACACACCTGGTCACGCGGCCTGCACCTGGCAGCCTGTAGCCACGGCTGTGTGACCCCACAGGACCCTTACCACCCGGCGCCTCTGCAAGGCCCGTCGTCCACTAGGCCCACAGCTCAGGACCCAGGGCACACAGACTTTTAGGGGCCTTTGGAAGTGTTTCATTTCCTTCAAATCAGAAGGAAAAAAATGACCTTTTAGGGTTAAATATTGCATCCGTGTTTATACGAACATGGTCAGAGAATGTTATTTTTCTTATGTTTTCATGGAGGAAGGAGCCCACGGGGACCAAGTGCTGAGAAACCCCACAGGCTCCACTGCAGCCCTGCGCTGGGGGGACCAGAGCTGCGGACGGAGGCCGGCACAGACACAGCAGCGCAGAGCTGAGGGAGGAGGAGGGAAGAAGAAGGAAGAAATAAAAGAGAGAGAAGGAAGGTGGGAGGAAGGAAGGACAATTACCTCCCACGTGCTAGACGCCAGGAGCAGACAAAGAGAGCGCCTGTGCCCACAGCCTTGGGTGCTGGTTGGGGGGCTCTGCTACCCCAGCCTCCAGGGAGCCGACTGGCGCTGGCAGCCACCGTGTGCACTGAGGGGACGGGGAAGACAGCCTGTGCCCCCAGGGGGCCGGCCGAGTCCCTGGGAGTGGCTCTGACCCCTGCCCGGTGGGGCAGATCGAGGGAGGGAATGAAGCTCAAATGGTGGTAGAGGGGGGAGCAGAGAAGTTCCTGCCGAAGCCCCCAGACCCTAAATACCGTTCAACGCCAGACACTCAGAGGCGCCTTTGCAACCTGGTCCCGGCGGAGCCGAGGGTGCCTGTCGTCCACCAGCTGGGCACTATCTCGGGGCCACTCCAGGCTGGCCACCAGGGTGGGCACCAACAAGAGCCCACCCCCTGCTCGAAGTTCAAGGGCGGCCGCTGTGCCCATCAGCCGGGCCACAGCCAGCCCCGGGTGGGTCAGAACTGAGCAGCTTTCACCCTCCTGGGGTCTGTCCGCTAGAGGGCAGTGCTGCCCCGCTGCGCGCTGGGGCCAGGCAAGCTTGGCAGATGGGGCAGCGAATGCCGAGAACCCGCGGTGGGCGTAGCGGATGTGGCCCTGGTCTGGGGAGGGGGTTGCCAAAGAAAATACAGGATGCCCCAACAGATTTGAATTTCAGATCAACGACGAGTAACATTTTTAGTATAAGTAGATCCCAAATGTGGCATGGGACATAGTTATGCTAAACAGTATTGCTTGTTGATCTGAAGTTCAAATTTTAGCCAGCGTCCTGCATTTATATTTGCTGATCTGGCGTCCCTACCGGGGACAGTGCAGGGCCAGACACCAGCGCAGGGAAACAGAAGGAGTTGGGCAGGGCTGCAGCCCATTCCACGCTCACTAGCTCAGTGACTGGTATCTGGATGGGTCACCGAGGCCACACCTGCCCTAAGCTGTGACTCAGGTGGATATTGGCAATGACCTGGCTGACGTCCGGGAACAGGTGGGGCAAGGCTGAGTCGTGTGGGCTGAGCTCGGGAACTTTGCCTCTGACCTCTCACCCAGAGGCAGGAGGGCCCCTCAACTTGACTCAAGATTCATCTATTTGTCTAGGCCTCTGGGTGGCGAAGAGGGTGGCGAGGGTCAAAGGCCAGAGAACCAGGTCTGCTTGCTCTGGAAGGGGCGGCTCCAGCCATAGTGTTGCTGGCCCTCCCCAGACTTGTGCAGTTCACAACCTGCATAACCGTGCCCGGTGGTCCTGGGCAGTGTCTCTGCTTCCTTCTTCACCCAGGGGCTCTCCCTCATCTCCACCTGCCAGGCTTCTGCTCTCGCCACAGCCCCTGCACTCCTGCAGGAGTTCCCTTGGTTAGATTTAGGTCCTAAATTCACTGGGAGTTTAACCTGGTTTGTGAATGGAGATAGGGGCTCTGACTCACTTCCTCACCCTGGGCGGCTGCTACTCAGTGGCCCCAGTGCCATCTTCTCGTTTGAGTGAGTGTGCGTGTGCACGAACTCAGGGGGCAGATGTGAGAGCTCAGACACCCCGGCCCCTGGAATGGGGTCTCCAAGGGAAAAAGAAGAAATGGCGAGGGAGGACACACAGACCCGCAGAGGTCCCCAGGTCCGCGTGCAGGTTAGCTGCACCAGCCCTTTTCAACGACTGTGGCGTTCCTGTGTCTGGATGTCTGGAGGGCCATCCCTGCCCTGGCCGCTCTGCTTGCACAGAAGCATGTCAACCGTGCCTGCTGGTGACTTTTTCCCAGTGCCCTCCAGAGTCCCCTGGTCCCTTCCTGTGGGCAGTGGGCCCAGCTCAGCACGCCAGGCCCTCTGACCGTCCCCCGATGTCCCGTGACCTGGTGGGCTCCCCGCAGCACACAGCCTCCTCCTCCTCTGGACTTGTGAGGGAGTTTCTTCACTCCCTCGCTCGTTCACTCTCTCATTTACTGGTTCACAAGGACGTGTGGGGCGCCTCTGTGCGCCAAGCACCCGTCCAGGCCCTGGGGATGGAGCAGAGCCCCCACGGAGAGGTCTCAGGGGCCCAGACAGAAACAAAGAACAAGGGGCCGGCCCGGTGGCGCAAGCGATTGGGTGTGTGCACGCTCTGCTGCGGCAGCCCAGGGTTCGCCGGTTCAGATCCCGGGCGCGCACCGACACACTGCTTGGCAAATCATGCTGTGGCGGTGTCCCATATAAAGTGGAGGAAGATGGGCACGGATGTTAGCCCAGGGCCAGTCTTCCTCAGCAAAAAAAGAGGAGGATTGGCAGATGTTAGCACAGGGCTGATCTCCTCACAAAAAAAAAAAAAAAAAAAAAGAGAGAGAGAGTGTAAAGAGATCAAGAGACAAAAAAAAAAAAAGAAACAAAGAACAAGAGTGAACTATGGGGGTGCTGTGTGGTGCGGGGACAGGAAGCCACCTGCCAGGCCCTCCAGGACCCCCTGCATGCGGTCCAGGCCTGGCCTGACTTGGAGGGATGGAAGACACCCTGTGTGGGCCACCCTGGGTCACCCCAGGAGTGTGGCTCTGGGACTGAGAGGAAACACAGCAGAAGAGACCCCTGTAAGGTGAAGTCCCACAGTTCTGGTGAGAGCATCATCTCCCTGAGTCCCTTATCATTCCCATTGACCAGGAGGGACGGTGGCCCACAGAGGGGAAGGGTCACCAGCCAGCGATGGCTTGTGGATTCAGGCCTAGGTCTCTGCAGAGCTGAGCTCCCAACCTCCCACCTTCTGCCTCATCTTGCCAAGGGATCACCCTGAGGAAAAGGGAGAAATCGCAGGCAGGGCTCACGGCCAGAGCTGCCAGACGTCCTGGCCAGAGTGATGGGGCTGGACTCGGGGCCCACGGGCAGGTTGGGGGAGCAACATATTCAGGGGAAGAGCGAAGGAGGCCCGACTAGCAGGGCAGAGCCCTCCCCGCCCCTCCCTCCATCCTTCCCCCCCACACCCTGTCCCGCCCTGCCCCCCTCACCATCAGAGGCAGGTTGTTGGCCTTCACACGGAGAGGACACTCCCAACCCCTGGCCCCTCTTCTCTTGGGCTTGGGCCTCCTCCATCCCCAGCGGTGAGAGGCAGGCCCAGGGAGGCAGCCCCACAGCCAGCAGCCGAGTGGGTAGACGAGGCAGAGGGTGGCCTGCTGGCCTCCAACCCCGTCCAGTCCTGCCAGCTGGCCTGGGAGCCCCGGGCAGCTGACTGAGTCTGGACGCCAGCTGGGCCAGGGGTGAGGTGGCCAGAGGCAGAGCTCTGACAGGCCTGGCATCTCACATTTGGCCTGTCCCCTTTCATCTCACGAGGTCCCCAGGTGCCTGCCATTGTCCCCTTTGCACAGCTAAGGAAACTGAGGCCCAGAGAGGAAGGGCCGGCTGAGGTCCCCCGGGGGGCTGGGCAGGCTTGGGCCACAGGAGACTGACCCTGGGCTCTAACGCCCGCACCAAACTCTGGCTCTCACTCCATCTTGCTGGCCGGGGACCTGGGGTGTCCTCTCGCTCTTCTGGGCCCCTGTGTTCCTGACTTTCCAGTGGGGGGCTGGGCGAGGCCATCTCCGAGGACCAGCTGATGTTAGAGGAAGGCTGGCCGGACCATTGGGGCCCCAGGCTCTCGGGCTGGAACTTAGACATGCATGCCGTGGGCATGAGAGGCTGTGTATGGGGGCTGCCGCCTCAGGGGCCCAGCTCCTTTGGGAAGGTGAGGGGCCGCTACAGAAAGGGCCTCACCCCCGGGGCCTCCGGCTCTGGCTCTGTCTCCCCTCCTCTGTCCCATGGCATCGCCCCTACTCTTCTGTCATTCTCTCTGTCCTCCTCTGTCCCTCTGTCTCCTGGCCCAGAATCCCACTCGGGAGGAGAAGGATCATGCAGAGTGTTGCTCTGCCCCTCCGAGACCATGCCCCCAGCCTTGTAACCCAGGAGGACGGGACGGTACATCCAGATGGTGATTTCCCATTGGCCCCTGAGCCCAGGCCACATGTCCCCAGCTCCACGTGGCTGGGCCAGCACCCCCCAGAGCCCTGGCCTGCTGAGAGGGCCCTTGCCCTCCCTCCCTGCCTCCCTGGGGAGTGTGTGGTCCTGGCACCACCCACTGCAGAGACCTGGGAATTGGGTGCTGACACCTCACCTCATCTATTTTTAAGCACAAGCACATGAAAGATTCACAGGCTGCTTTAGTTACAGGTGGCTGGATGGGCTCTGCGCCTTGTGGCACAGCCACCAAGAGATCGGAAAACACACAGGCCCGGGCCAGCTCTGCCTGAGGGCCCCAAGGCAGCCCAGCCCGGCATGCAGGCGCCGTCCCTCCCTGCGGGGCCTGACTCTCCTCGCTGCCTCCCTTCCCCCTGTGCAGCCTCCACCCAGCCTCCTGGAGGTGCCCCCAGAGGGAGCAGAGCCTCACAGGGGCTCCTCCCCTGTGCCCCCAACTGGCTTTACAGTCAGCTGCCCCCGTCCACACCGCCCCTGATCCTGCGGGATGGCTGAGACGTCCTCCTCTCCCCGGCTTTCTCCTGGGCAGGTGTGAAGGGAGAGGAATTCGGCTTCTCCTGAGGCAAAGTCGGGAGTGGCCCCGCTCCCTACTGGCCTCCTGGGGGCAGGCACTCACCCATCGTAGCCACTGGGTGAGAGGAGCGTGCCGAGCTGACAGACGAGGAAACCGAGGCTCAGGTGCGACGGGTAACTTGGAGTTTGGAGCCAGAGTGCTGGACTTCAAAGGCTGTGCCACGATGCCACGTGTCAGGGAGGGGTCACACAGAGCTGCTTTATCTCGGCTTCCAGAGATGGAGAGCCTTGGCCCTTCCCTCCAGACATCCAGCCCAGCTGCAGAGACCACAGGCCCCGCTCTGGCCCTGGCGGAAGGAGGCCACGGGTGGACAGGCAGGTGGGCTGGTCAGTCTCTGGCTGCTCTGCCCGCCAGAGCCAGTGTGCCCCCTGTGCCACCAGCTCCCCAGCACCCAGCGGCCTTCCCCTGCCCTGGCTGTGGGCTCCCGCGGGCCTCAGGAGGTGGTGCCAGCTCAGCTGTGATTGTGTCACCTGTGCTGTCTGGCAGGAGGGCTCTCAGCTGTTGTCCCGCAGGGGACGGGACTGACTCAGCAACAAACCCACCCAGCACCGTCCCGGGGTATCACGGGGACCCAGGGCGCCCTGAGAGGCCAGACAGGATGCTGGCACATCCCTGCCCAGCAGGTCAGCACCTCCTTTCTTCCGTCACACCCTGGAGGGGCCCGCATAGAACCCACACCAGTCCCTGCTTAGTTGAGAATCTCTGATTTTAGAGAAAATCTCTTTTCTCAGTATCTCCACCAACCTGGAAGATTCTCTGGGGTTTCACGTTCTGGAAACAAAAAGAGTTTTTGTTAGCTTTCCAAATAGGACATTACCGTAAAATAGTAAATATTTGTTTCCACACTCATGGAGTCTGATGCCCCCTCCACAGGCCTCTCGCCAGCACCCAGCCCTCCTCCTCCTCCTTCGTGTCGGAGGAAAAGTGCACATTTCCTTTCAATGCTTCCCCAAGAGGAGGATGGAACTGGGAAGGAGGTGAATAGGGTAACAGCCTCCCCATCTGTCTGAGGACACGACAGTGTCGTCTAGAACCACCATCCCTGGAGGACAGGAGGAGGACAGGGCAGCCTGCCCAGCGCAGAGCAACCTTCCCAGGGCAGCAGGTGTGGGGTACAGTGACCGGGGTCAGCCTCCTCCCCTGTCACTTGCTGGCTGGGTGACTCTCACCTCTGGGAGCCCCAGTTCCCCGTCTGTAAAATGGGGAGGCATTTGCTCTTGAGATGTGCCAGTCATTGTTCCCAGAGCTGGTCATACAGTGAACAGAACAGGCAAGTCCCAGTGGAGCAGCTGTTCCAGGTCGGGGGAGAGGACAGCAAACACACAAACCCGAAAACGTGTAAGTGTGAGGTGGGCAAAGGGGATGTGAGTGATGGGTGAGGCCCTTTGAAAAGGGAGGTGAGCCGCCAGCTAAAGTACCAGAAGGAAGCCTTGGGTAAAGCAGCCATTTCTGCCCAGCGGGCGTTGTGAGGACTGGATTCCCTTCACCCTCTCAGGACCTCCGGCTGAAGATATTGCTGACCCCACTCTGAGAAGCCCGCCTGGTGACCCAGCCTGCACCCACCTCTCCCCCCAGGCTCCCTGTAGCACCACTGGCTGTAGCGCACCCGCCAACATTCTCTTCCTGAGCCTTGTCGTCGTCTGCCCAGGGGGCCGTAAACCCTGCAGCCGGCCGGGCAGCACCAGCACCTCCTCCCCGGGGGCTCTCAGGCCTCCTCTGGAGGGGCAGCAGCATCCTGTCCCAGGAGGGGAAAGAGCTAGTCTATTTAAACTGATATGAGACAACGGCCAGACAAATTTGGAACAAGACTGAACCAGGGAACTTTCTGATAAGTTTTATTGTAAAATGTCCACGGGTGTAACGCAAATGCAATGATGCTCCACTTTCCTGAAAAGGTAAGAACACCTGTGATAGCCACGGCAGGGAAACCACCTCCCTCAGGGCCAGAGGTCCCCGCCCCTCTCAGGGACGAAGCTGTTGTTCTTGTCGGCAAAAACACAGCAGTGGGTGGCGTCGGTGAAGTATTTCAGTAACAGGTCAGCTCAGCGTATGAAAAAACGAAGAGGCCAGTAATGTCATTCTTAACGCCCTTGGGAGCTCCAGACACAGGCAGGCGTTTGTAAGTTGTAGCAAGCGCAGGACTGCACCCACCAGGTGGAGAGCTTGTGCAGAAAGGAAACTTGGTTTTACAACTTCATCTGCTGGGAGACTTGAGAGCCACCCACAAGGGAGGTGATCTGGAACACCCGGGGCCCCTCCTCCTCCCCCAAGCCAAGTGCACTGGGGCCCTGACAGGCTGGCAGACCAGCTGAGCTGATGTGAACACAGTCGCCTGATATCTGCCGCTGGCCTCGCTCCAGGAGCACCCTTGGGGACACACTGGTCCTGGCACTGATGCGGGCGCCCCTAGCCCCGCCCAGAAACACGCCCCATTCCTACTGCCCCACCCCAGGAGTCCAGTGCGGCCACCGGGCCCCGCAGGGCGAGGTGGCTCCAGGGCCAGCCGGGTCTCCCGGCAATTGCCCGAGGGGACCCGAAGGGGCAGGCTGTTGGTCGCTGGGGCGCGGTTCAAGGGCCCCTTTGTGTGGCGACGGAGCTGTCACGGGCGGCCGCGTCCTCGGACCGCCTTTGGAGCTGTGGTCTGGGCTGAAGAGGTGGCGTCGGCGGGGGCCGGCCGGAGGAGGGGGGACATGGACCCAGAGCAGGCCCAGGCTATGGGGGGCGGTGCCAGAGTCCAGGCGACCTGCCTGCGGGGACACGGGGGCTGGCGGGGGGCCCGGCGCCAGAGGCCAAGTGACCTGGCGGGGGGGGGGGGGGAGGAGGAGGAGTGTCACGGGGCGGGGCAGGGCGGGGCGGGTGACACGGGGCGGGGCCGGGCGGCCCCGGGCAGGGGTGGCGCCGGCGCGCGGGGACCGGCGGCCGCGGTGGGGGCGACGCGGGGCGGGGCGCGCCGCACCTAGCCGCTTCCTCGGCGCGCGCTCCTCGCTCCACCCCGGCCGCCCCGCCCCTCCGCCCTCGCAATAAGGGGCGCGGGCCGGGCGGGGAGGAGAGAGAGCCGTCGGCAGCCCGAGCCGAGGCGGGGACTCCAGGCCCGCGCCGTCGGGGCGCGTCCCGGCCATGGAGCTCTGGCCGTGGCTGAGCGCGGCGCTGCTGCTGCTGCTGCTGCTCGTGCAGCTGAACCGCGCGGCCAGGTTCTACGCCAAGATCGCCCTGTACTGCGTGCTCTGCTTCACGGCCTCCATCCTGGCCGCGGCCGTCTGCCTGCTGCGCCACGGCGGCCGGACGGTGGAGAACATGAGGCAAGGCGGCCGCCCGGGGGGAGCGCGCGGGGGGAGCGCCCGGGAGCGGGGCCGCGCGGCGTGGGGAGCGCCGGGCCGCCGCCCGCTTCCGCTTCCCTAACTTTCTTCTCCCCTTTCCTTCCTTCCTGCCTCCCCGGGCTCGGGCGGGCGGGCGCGCGAGGGGAGAGCAGAACTGAGAGCGCGGCCGGGGAGGCGGCCGGGGCGGGCAGGCATCTCCGGGAGCTGGCGTCACAATGTCCCCGCGCCCTTGCCAGGAGGCCCCGGCCCAGGGGCAGACCCTGAGGGATTTAAACAAGTCTCGTCCCTGCGCCCAGCGGAGGGCGTGCCGGGTGGCGGGTGGCCGAGCGGCTTTCCGAGAGGAAGGGGACTGGACCAAGCTGGGACCGGCTCAGTCCTGCTTCACCCGCGGGGAAACCGAGGCCGGGAGGGCGGGGCTTGCCGCGGGTGGGCCCTGCCGGAGCACCGCGCCGCCTGGACTGGGCGCGCTGGGGCGTGTGGCGTCCGTCTCTTCTCTCCACCCGCCCCCCTCCCGCCCACTCGCCAGGTGATGGATGCACCTGTGTTCAGGCGCCGGGGCAGGTCCCTCCTTCCCTTTCCTTCCTCTTCGCAGGAAGGTGGGAAGACTCCATGCTGGGGAAGGTGGGGAGTTAGCCCGTGGGGGAAGGAACGGGGTGGTGGCTGGAATTTTCCTGTGGAGGCTTTCGGGCGTGGGGGAGCTTTGCTTTCTTAGGCCAGGGTGTGGGTTGGTAAGGGGAGGTCAGGCTAGAGTGACCAGAAGAGTTGGGGGCCTCTCCTGGTCAGAGGCTGGGGGGGTCCCTGCCTGAGAGAGGGCTCCTTCTTGCCCTTTCTCCTAGCTTCAGATCCCCGGGGGCTGTCACTCACATTTCTCTCTGCGGCTTTTGCAATGGCCTCTGGGCTGCGGCCTGGTGTGGGGATGTCGTGGTCCCTGAGCCACCCCCCCCCCGCCCCCCCGCTGTGTGGTTCCAGGGCAGTGGGGTGGGTGAGGGTGCCTGGCTTTCTGCCGTCTCTGTCCTTGCCCAGCCCGGCCGGCTGATGCTGCTGGGCCTGGCCCACGCTTCATGGCCCCTCCTGGCTGGGTCTTCAGGCGTGGTGTGCTCAATAGGTCCCCCCCAAATGGCCCAGGCCAGCGACCCAGGGAACAAAGGCCCAGGGGCAGCCAGGTGTTGGCCTTCCAGTGGTCTTCTTAATGGAGTGCCCTCTGGGGAGGGGAGGGCCTGTTTCCACAAACAGGGAATCCTCAGGGCCGGGCCCCAGGCTTCGCAGGGCAGAGATGCCCGAGGCTGTGTGCATCTCTGAAGGCTGTCTGGAGATTAAGGTCCTAGGATCCCCTGCAGGCAGAAGCCTCCACTCAGTATGTGCTGGGGGCCGGAGCAGAGTAGCGGGGTTGGGGGGAGTGGGTTAAGGGAGCAACAGGCCAGTGGGCTCCTTAGGGGGGTTGCTGTCCTCCCAGAACCAGGCCCGGGGTATGGCATGTCTGGTTCTGAGGCAGCAGGAGCCCTGGGCCTGGCCATCCTGGGGTGCAAGTGGGTTTTCAGCAGGAGTGACAGGAGATTCTGGAGGTGACCCTCTTCCTCCCCAGGTGGCCTCTTTACAAATTGCTTCCTTGTCTTTTAAAAGGCCCAACCTGTTCTTCAAGGGCTGCCGCCTGGACTTCAAAGCTGCTTCCCAGGGGACAACTCAGAAGGCCCCAGCCTCCTTTCTGACTAGGCGAGGTGGCTGGCCCTGGCAGGCCGGCCAAACTAGGTCTCGGCCTGCCCACCCCTGCCTGCCAGCCCTGGTCCTCTGGCCCCTGCTGGCATGGGCTTGCTCTCCTCAGCCCAGAGCTGGGCTCAGCCCCCAGCCTCACCCCAGATTCTGGCCAGCAAGGGTGTCCTCCTCAGGACCCTGGAGGCCCTGAGGGTGCTCTGGTGGGAGCATCCTGCCGCCCTCCCCTCCCCAGGGCAGCGTCCAGACTCAGGCTCCGAGAAGGGGCCGCTCTGGACAAAACAGCAGGAACTCTATTCTCCTCAGGGAGAAGGCAGGCCTGGGGGCCCAGCCTCCTTCCCCTGTCCCGCTAGATCCCGCAGGGGTGGGTCACAGAGATGAACGGGGGTAGGGGCGCAGGGGTGGGTCACAGAGATGAACGGGGGTAGGGGCGCAGGGGTGGGTCACAGAGATGAACGGGGTAGGGGCGGCAGAGTCTGGGGTGGGGCGCGTTGTGAACATGAGTTCCCTGAGGGATGTGGCTGTGGGGGGGCTCAGAAATGCAGAGAATGCGCAGGTGCTGCATCCCTGCAGGCCCTGGGTCAGGGGCAGGACCCGGCAGGACAGCGGCGGAGGTGTGGGCGGGGCTGCGCGGGCAGCCTCCCTACCCTCTCTATTCAGGCTCCTCCTCCGCCGGGATGTGCCGGGGCTGACCAGTTTGTCCCGGCATGGCTGAGCACCCTGCCTGCCCGCTGCTTTCCTCCCCAGTCCCACCCCGACTTCCGGAAGGACTGTGCCCGCCGTCCTCAGTGCCATGGTCTCCACTTCCATCTCCCGTGCACCGACTGTGCACCGCAGATGCCTCGATCTTGGGAATAGGCATTATTATGTGTCCTGTTTTGCAGATGAAGAGTCTGAGGTTCAGAGAAGCAGCTTGAAACTAAGGCCTCCAAGGGGGGTAGGGGAGGAGGGTCCTAGAGGGGACCTGGTAGAATTGGGATGCAAACCCTCTAGAGGGACCGCAGAGCGCATGCTTCTCATTTTCCCTCTGTGTCCACCCAGCACTAGGGATTAGGGGCAGCGCCATAGTCGCCTGGGGCAGGAGACCAGGCTTGGGGCAAGCCGTGAGCTCTGGGAGGGGCAGCCCTGCCATGCCCCTCCCCCACTGTCCCATCTTCCCCCTGAGTGGTGGCCCCTCCCCGTGGGGCTCTGGGCTGGCACCAAGGAGCCTTCCGCTGTTTAGACTCGAATTCTGACTGTGCAGGGAACAGTGATGAGAACCGAAGAGCTGAGGCAGACTGTTCTAACCGGGCTGGGGGGCTGAGACCAGGCACCCTCCCAGGCTGACAGTGCTCAGTGCTGTGTGTACAGGGCTGGGGTAGAGTAGAAAGCCACGTTTCGTTGTCCCAGGAGGCAGATGCCCTTATTACCCCATTTGACAGAGAGGAAAGTGAAGCCCAGGGAAGCTGTGTGTGTTAGAATTGGGCTTGGGTGCAGGAAACCCTAATAACAGCGACTTAACCAGGAGAGTTTGCTCTTTCGTGCATCACAGGAGACCAGAGCTGGGTGGCCCAAGGCCACAGAAAGCTTCCTGCCCCTCTGTCCTGTGGCCCTGTCGTTCTCAGGGTCCACCATGCCACTATTGCAGCAGGACCTCTGGGGATTGAACTGCACGCTTCTGTGTCCACCCTAATGACCAGGGCCTGGGGGGCATGGCTCTTAGCTGCGGGGGGGGCCAGGCAGTGAGGCGCTCAGTCTGTGCAGCCTGGGCCCACGCGAAACATCAGGGAGGGGAGAATGGGCATGGTTTTGGCCACAGAGGCCAGGGGACTTGAAGCTGGTCAGAGTTTGAACCCAGGACGGCCCAGTCTCTTAGCTAGAGCTGTCAGCCACTCATGATCCTGGGGGGATACGTGAATGAGGACACAGTGCGTTTGAGGAGCCGGCAGCACCTGGGCACTGGCCCGGGGCCCTGGTCTCACAGGAACCCTTGTTTTGTTTGGGGTGGGCTGGCAAGGGGCAGGCTCTCCTCTGGATGTATTTCTATAGGCCCAGAAACCAGAGCTCCTGCAAGCCCTAGAGCCTCTTGCTCTTTTTTTGTTGGTGAGGAAGATTGGCCCTGAGCTAACGTCTGTGCCCATCTTCATCTATTTTATGTGGGATGCCTGCCACGGCATGGCTTAATGAGTGGCGTGTATGTCCGTGCCTGGGATCTGAAACTGTGAACCCCAGGCCACCACAGCAGAGCACGTGAACTTTAACCACCACGCTGTCGGGCCAGCCCCCCTGGAGCTTCTTGCTCATTAATGAGAGCTGGGAGGGTGTCCCTCGCTGGCCCCACCTCCTTCCAGCCCTGGGTTCTCCCCACTCCTGCAGTGGCCTCCTAACACCTCTGGGCGTCGGCACGGGCTGGAACCACCGCCCCCCGGCCCTGTTCCCTCCTGTGCTTCTGGTCAAATGACACCTGTTGGAAACTTGTTGACACTTGGAAAATGCTCGCTGGGGCCTTGTGTCCCCTGAGCAGATCCATGGCTCTGTGTGCTGTCTTCCCAGCTGGGCTGCCCCTAAATGAACCCTACCAAGCCTCTTGCTCTCCGGGACAGGTCCCGTGGGCTCTGGCTGAGGACTGGCACACCTCGGCCGAAACAGCTGTCCCCGTTTCCCACGAGCCACCTAGCCCGAGTCCAGGGGCTGAGGGCAAAAGTCAACAGGTGGCCCGGGCCTCGCCTTGAGCTGCCTCCCAGCTACCTGGAACAGGTGTGGCTGGGGGAGGGGTGGGCCAGTGGGGGGGCCTCTTGCTTTCATTTACTCTGGGTTCTTCTCTGCTGCTTGTGCCTTCATCATCACAGGCGCTGTTCATGGAGGGCTCGGGGTACCGCAGCTCTTATGGGGCGTCCCAGCCTCATCGCGCTTGATCCCTCTACCCCCTTTCCATTTCACAGGCAGAAACGGAAGTTTAGGGAGGTCAAGTGCCTTGCCCAAGGTCACAGCTGGTGAGAAGAGAGCCGGGATTCAAATCTGGGTCAGTCTGACCCAGAGTGTGGGAGGGGCCCAGATGTCCTCTGGCGGCTGCCCGCAGCCCAGCCTGGGCCCCCACGGGCCCCAGAAGAATCTATGACATTTATGGTGCTCACTTCTAGGCCAGTGGTCCCAGTCTGGGGTGAAGTGGAGGGCTCCTGAGAAAGATCCAGGAAGGGCCAGGACGTCCCCGCTGCTTGAGGAGGTGGCTGCCCCTGCAGGCACTTGGAGGGGCCTGCTCCGGGGCCGTCTGCCTTGCCGTGGAAAGCTGGCACCAGTCACCCACCTGGCAGCTGTCAGCAGTGCTTCCAGAATGCCGGGCCAGGCACCCAACCCATCCCCGGGCCACCTGGGCTTCAGGCGACCTTGGCTCCACCCAGCTGGCCTGCTGGGGAGGCAGGGTCATGGAGTTGGAGGCTGCAGCATGTGGGACAGTGGCCAGAGCTGTGTGACCATGTCCCAGGGTGAGGACCCGTGACACCTGCCTCAAGCTTTGGGGCCCTGGCTCCTGTGGGGAAGAGGATGGGGCAGCCCCCCGACTCCTGTGGCTGATGGGAGGGGCATTTAGGTCGGGTATAGGCTTGGGGCACAGGAAGGCTGGCACTCAGGACGAGGCCTGGGCTGGGAGAGGAACTTCTGGCTGGCGGGAGAGGAACTTCTGGCTGGCAGAAGAGGACAGAGCTGCTTCTAGCCCTGCTGGCGGTTGGGTGGGGGTTCTAGAGCCCCTGCGGGAGGGAAGGAGGCCTCAGAATGAACTTCTGGAGTCTTGAATTCCATCCTGCAATTCTGAACCCCTGCAATCCCTGAGCCTTCACCCGACTTCCAGCATGCCCTCTGCCCGGCATTTTTCACACATTTTTCAAAAGCCAGGTCAGAGGTGGGCTCAGGCCCATCCTGGCTTCCCTGCTGTGTGACCTTGGGCAAGTCACTTGACTCTGCTGAGCCTCACTTCCTCTTCTGTAGGGCGGGTGTAATGACTGAGCAGATCTTGTGGGGTTATCGTCTGATTCTGAACAGAACGCGGTGGCTCGTGTCCTCCCTTGGTGCGTAGTCAGTGTTCAACAGACGTCAGGCGTGGGGTGGGGGTGGGAGCTTCCATCCTGCCTCTTCTGTTAGAAGTGCGCTCTGCTCTGCCCGGGGAAGGACTGGCCTAGTTTCTCTGCCTGGGCACCATGTACCTGGTGGCGCCCAGTGGGCGCCCGGAAATGTCTGCTGGCTCCAGGAGCCTCTGCAAAGCTTGGTTTGCTTCCTTCCTCTTTGAGAAAACACTGTCAAAATGATAGTAGAGTCATGTGTCTGTTACTGATGAGAATCCGTTCTGAGAAATGTGTGGTCAGGCGATTTCGTGGTTGGGCGAATGTCACAGAGTGTACTTCCACAAACCTGGATGGTGCAGCCTGCTACACACCTAGGCTCTGTGGTGCTAATCTTTGGGGACCATTGCGATAAATGCAGCCCGGTGTTGACTGAAACGCTGTGCAGCCCATGACTGTAGATACTGTCAACCTGCGAAAACAGAAGCCAGTTTAAGAGGCAAAGCATTTATTTGGGATCAAGGAATTGCAATTTGTGGAGCACAGATTCAGGTAGGAACCCAAATTGTGTCCTGATTACAGGAGAGGGGCTCAGGACTTTTGTGGGAAAAAGGGAGGAGGATGAGGTGAGCTGTATTCAAGAAGAGTCATTGGTGCTCGATGAGTAAGGCTGGCTTTGTACTTCGTAGATTGGCCTGAGGTTCAGTCATCAGGCTAAAGGCTAGACTTGTGCTCCATTGACTGGTTGGCGATCCGGTCATCAGCTGAGTGCAGTTCCATCAGTCCTTACAGACAGTATTCTCGTCTTTGTGACTTCTTGGAACATTGGTGGTTTGGTTCAGTTTGGAAGATAAAGATAACAAGACGTGCAAGGCAATTCCTCTGAAATGGCTGCTCCGGCTCTATTCTAATATGGCTCCACTCACGTCATCGTCCACATTTTCCCCCTGTTGATCAAGATCTTTCTCTGAGAGCATCGCTGATCAAACTCGGGAAAGCATTGCTGATCGACTATTGGAAAGCATTGCTGATCGACTATTGGAAAGCATTGCTGATCGGCCATCAAAGCGTCATTGTCCCTCATCGCCAGGAAGGCTCATTCCTGGTATGTCATGTCCCACATAGGAGGGAAAGCGGTTTCCTTAGGAGCCTTTAGCCACATGACCAACCAGAGCGCCAGAGCAGAGGAAGTCTCTACCGTCATGTTCCTTTAAGGGTAAACATCTCCTGCAGTTCCTTGAAACTTCTTATGTGAAGTTTCACAAGCCTTACTAATCCTTGCAAAGCACTGAGTGATCATTATCTGAGTGGCGTTTTTATAACATGGAGCTGTGCAGAGGAGACAAAGTTTAACAGCAACGAGAATTCCTATAATAAACAAAATGCTAGGTGTAAACTGGAGAATAGACCTGAACCAGGAGGCAATGCCTGGGGGTGGCCAGCTAAAGAGACCAAAGAACTAGGATGTCAGGAGGCCCTGCGTTTAACCATTCGGCTTTTGCCCGAATTCTGTCTTGTTCTGTCTCTACGTTCCCGGAGGTGTTGACCCAAGTACAACAAGAGGTATTTACAACAGTTATAAATGTTACCTATTAAATCCCTGGAGGTTTGATTGGTTAGGCAAGAAATTCTAGACACTTAGCACAATGAATTAGAGGAGGAATGGTGGAGAGATTGGTAATTAAATGTACTAAAGGATTATCTAGGTTCATGGACAGAATGGGGCTTCTGATGACAAACTCAATAGTTAGAAAGATTTCCCTCTTTTGTAATAGATTGGGAGACGCGGCTAAGAGTATTGTCTTTCCAAGAAAGAGAGGGAGAAAATAAGGCAAGAAACAACAGCATGTAAGAGGTCTAGTCATCTGGGGAGAGCTGTCTGCCTCAGATGTCAGCTGCTTCTCTTTCTAGTCAAATTGATTTGGAGATCTCCAGTGTTTGTACAGGACCAGATGTCAGGTGGAAACTTCTTTAGCTGTGAGACGTGTCTCCAAGGTTCAGTGCCTTCTAGTTCTGCAGGAGTGTCAAGGGTCAGGAGCGCTTGGTGAGGTCCTTTCCACTGGGGCTCAAGGGCTGTCTTCCTCTGATGACGCACCCAGTCACCAGGCTCTAGACTGTGACCAACAGGATCCTTTAAATTGGAATCTGGGAAAGCTTTTTTAACCTGTTGATGATGGACTTGAGTATAAGACAGTAGAGACTTACAATAGCTGGTGGTACTCACATAAGACTACAGGGGATCCACAGAAGGTTGTGTACCCACAGACACTGATCTGCCAGGACCATCCCAAGTAGGGTCAGTTCATGTTTTCCAAAGAGGGCACTGCGAACAGTCAGTGCAACCAAAAGCAATACCTTAAGCCAGGGGAGTCCAGTCTACAAATATATAACAAACCTCAAAGACAATTAACAGGACTAGAATCCAACATCTCCAAAGGTGTAATATAATTTTTCTCTCCACAATTACCCTCATTTTTTACCAAAGATAATCACTGTAAAACTAATTTGTTTATATTAAAAACTTGGCCTGATTATTTATATAAGTGAAAATAAGAATACTCACCGAGAGTTTCTGAATTCTGGAGGGATCAGGTAAGGAGAAAAAGTAAATGTTTCATCTTTGTTCACAAAGGTATATCTTAGCAAATTGTTGATAGCTTAAGAGGAATGATTTCTTTAAATCCAGTTCAGTTTTATGATCTGAAAGTTCATCAGAAACCTGTATTCTGGAGTAAGTGTCAGAGTCCTTTCCATGAATCTCTCTGAAGATGAAACATTTTTGCAAAAGCATCAGAGTAAAACAAAAACTGTCTACAGATGACAAAAGACTTAAAGTGGCATGGTTAAAGATCCGATTACAGTGCAACTGACAAGGAAATTTGGTTATTTCTATAACACATTTTAAGATAATGAGTAGAATTATACTAGGATATATCATATTTTTAGGAATTTTATATAATTTTTAGAACATTGATATTAATAACATTTACCCATGCAATATAACCTAAGAAGGTTTATCATCACTTATTTGACAACGCTTCCCATACAATTTAACATACCAAATAAACCTAATTAGTTTAGTATCTCTCTCTTTATAGGAAGAGAGAACAAATTCTTTGAGAAGTCCCAGGGGTTTGCTGAAAATTCTCAAAGTTACTTTCAAGTCAAAAGAAAGCCTTTATTTAGGATTTGAATTTTGGGTAAGTTTGTCAAACATCAAAAGGTTTTAAAACACTTGGTCAAATAGAATCATAGGTCACTGTGAAACAATGCTTAGTTATCCATTTATCCAAAATGATAACAGAAGATATTAAAGACAATTCTAGAGAGTAAAACAGTTAAAAAAAAAAA
The DNA here is from genome assembly GCF_020826845.1 of Diceros bicornis minor. Classification (NCBI taxonomy): domain Eukaryota; kingdom Metazoa; phylum Chordata; class Mammalia; order Perissodactyla; family Rhinocerotidae; genus Diceros; species Diceros bicornis. The sequence goes on from NC_080767.1 coordinate 42,166,887, forward strand.
AAAAAAGAAAAGAACCTAGCTCTCTTAATAGAGACCTCAGCTTTTTGAACACAGGAAATTATTTTGACAAAACATAAAATTTCTGCCTTTTAGATAGGCTTAGTCAAAGGTGAAGAAGAAAATCTTTCATAATATCCTTATCAAGAGCAGACTCAAAGCCTGAGAAAACTATCCTTTTAAGAGAGAGAAAACCAAACGCCAGTTTTTGTACCAGCTTACTTCTGATGTTAAAACTCATTTACTTTATTAAATTCATTTCAATCTTATCCAACTTGACCATGCACAAAACTCTCTTCTCAGGGTTCCTCTTCCACAAACCTTCTACAACTTTCTTTTTTACATTCAGAATTGGTCTCACGCCTTCCCTCCTTCCTAGTACTTTTGGACACTTTACTTTCTTAACAAAATAAACAAACAAAAATATCTCCATTTCTTATACCTTCTTTACTGAAAACACACATCTTACTTTCCTTGTATACAGAGATGTTTCCCTTATTCTTTACATTAGCACGCTGTGGATTGGCAGACTTATAAATACTGTCTAGAAACATGTGCTTTCTCATAGAAAAGTTCTCAGTGTGGCACAAAACATGTTTGTTAATAAACTCAAGTATTTTTCTAGTTTCTTTGTAATAAGAAGCCAAAGGTAGATAAATCTATGTTTAGTAATTAGTCTAATATTTTATCTTATGTGGAAATGACCTAGATACTCAATAAATTTTATTTTCTATCATTTAACTTAATTTAGCAAAACTCTAAGATTTCAAGTTATCAAAAGGTTTTGAAGTTATTTTTAAGTATATATACCATAAGGCATAATTCTTATTAAAAAGTTGACCCCAAAACTTTTTTCTTTCTTACATCTGTTTAGTTTACTTGTTCCCAATAATTATGTTTACATTGCCTCCAAAAACTTCATGAGATACTAGGCAAAGTCAGCAATCAATGTTTTTGCTGCCAAATTTTGTAACATGAATTTGTTTGGCTTTTGGTAAACCTACGTAGAACAAAGTTTTATATTTAATGCTTAAAACTCTAAAAGCAACAAACTTAAATTAGCTTTAATACCAAATGTTTTCCTAGATCATAGCATCCTGAAATTCATTTGGGTTAATTTTTATTATATTTAGAAATAATTTATATAAGCCCTTACTTTAAACCAGTTAAACAGACCTCTTTTAGAAATTGTACCATCCGGAGCCCTCGAGGAGTCAAATTCATAGGGACAGGAAGTGGATGGTGGTGCCAGAGGCTGGGGGCGGGGCTGGGGGTGAGTGTTTAATGGGGACAGAGTTTCCGTTTGGGAAGATGAAAGAGTCCTGTGGATGGATGGTGGTGATGATTGCACAATGTGAAAGTACTTACTGCTTAAGTGCACAGAAGTGAGCACTTAAAAATGGTTAAGATGATAAATTTTATGTTATGTGTATTTAACCGCAATTTAAAAAACCTTTGAGTCAAGGTTCTGGCCCTGAGTCCCTGCTCTGTTGAGAGCCAGCTCTGGGATCAGATGGCCCAGGGTGTGGGGAGAGCAGGTGCACAAATCTTCTGGGAGAGTGGGACAGTTCCGGGTCAGGGGCCCTTGGGTCAGTGGGGCAGCCCGTTGCCACCCACCCTCTGGGGATGGGAAGGACCCCGGGGCCCTGCAGGGAGCCGCAGAGCAGTGAGCTCACACCTCGGGCTCCGTCACCCCGCAGGCTGACCCCTACAGGCACCTGTTCTGTCCCAGGTGTGGGCAGAGTGTCTCCACAGAGCAGGGGCGCAGGCCACCCTTCCTCCCTGTGTTCTCCGCGCCCAGCCAGCGCCCACAGTCCCTATAGATGATTAGAGCGCAAAGCCACAGTGCCCATGGACACGCCTGGCCGTGCCCATCGTGTGCTGCTTGGACGAGGCCCCTCAAGGGCAGGGGTGTTCCAGGGCAGCCGCCTGCCGGGAGCAGGAGCTCGGAGGCCGTGGGCTTCCGGGTCAGGAGTCCCGGGCCCTCACACGTCCTGGTTCCCCTCCTTTCTCTCCGTGAGACCTTGGGCGAGTCATGACCCTCTAGGCCCGTGTCTTCCTCTGGGACAAGGGGGCACTCGCACTGCTCTGTGGGATCGGGGCAAGGAGGGAAAGCAGCCTTGCCGCCGTGGTGCCTGGCCATGCTGGTCTTGTCAGTAGTGGCTTCCATCACTCCAGAAGCAACCTTCACCTCCTTGCAAAGGTCTCCGCTTGGTCCCGACACTTTCTTCCTGGTGTGGCACTGCCTTGAGGAGATGGTCACTTCTAGCTGGGTCTCCTCCCCCGGCTGTGTGGGTGGGGGGCCTGGCCACCTCCGCCTGGGCATAGAGACTTCTCTCTCAGTGTCAGGTCCTTCAGTCGCTGACACAGCTGAGAACCAGACCCAGCCCGGCCCTGGGGGCTCTCAGCGTCCAGCCCCCTTCCAGCTGGGCCCCCCATTTGGCTGAGAGAGCAGGGGTGTGGGTGGGGGCTGGGTGACAAGGACAGGCCCCTGGAATGGGGATGTGGAAGGCGCCCTCCCCTTTGCCAGGCGTCCAGCCCCCAGAGGCTTTGCTCCTTCTGTCCTTATCTTCCCCGCCAGCCGCCTGCTGGGGTGGCAGGAGGCAGGGCAGCACTCGCTGGCCCCTTGAGGGACAGGACCTGAAGGCTCTCGGAGGGAAGGAGAGCTCAGGGTCACGTAGCCAGCCCCCGAGAGGTGAGGTGGGGGCCCCATCTGCTGCAGGGCCTCTCTGTTGTATCTGTCTCTGGGCCTGCACCAGGACGTCCCTCCCCAGGCCTCCAGGCCAGAGCCCAAGATGGGGCCGCGGGACCTCTGCTCACTGGCGCCGTCTCCCCTCTTAGCATCATCAGTTGGTGGGTCCGGTCCTTCAAGTACGTTTACAGCCTTCGCTTTGAGATAAACGGTCGCCAGAAGCTGGAAGTCGACCACCCCTGTGTCATCATTTCTAATCACCAGAGCATCCTGGACATGATGGGTAGGCTGGGGCCGAAAGGGTCTGGTGGGAGGGCTGGCCCTTCCCGGCCGCAAGCTTGGCCCAGGATACTGGCCTGGTCCCTGGGGAGGGGACGTGCAGGATGCTTCAGCAAGGTAGAGGCTGGGCCCTGATGAGCGCAGCCAGTGGGCCCTGTGCCCTCCTTCAGCCATGGGCCTTGAGCTGCGTGACGAGGGACAGGGCTGCGTGTGCCTGACGCCAGGCACAGGGCTCTGCTGCTCCCCGACAGCCGGGAGCCCTTTAGAGCACCCTTCATTACAGGTGGGAAACTGAGGCTTGGAGGCCAAGTGACTTGCCCAGGGAGCCAGGGGGAAGGCGTGACTTGGCCCAGGCCTGTTGATGATCAAGGCACCTCTTTGGGGAGGTGGCCACCCAGCTCTGAGCTGCTTGCTCTCTCTCACTCTCTCTGTCCCCGCCTGGTGTCCGGTTACCACCCGCAGGCCTCATGGAGATCCTCCCCCAGCGCTGCGTGCAGATCGCCAAGCGGGAACTGCTCTTTATGGGGCCCGTGGGCCTGATCATGTACCTCGGGGGTGTCTTCTTCATCAACCGGCAGCGCTCCAGTACCGCCATGACGGTGATGGCCGACGTGGGCGAGCGCATGGTCAGGGAGAACGTGAGTGCCCGGGGCCTGGGCCTCCATCGAGGGTGAAACAGCAGGTGTCCGAGGAGCCACACAGCTTCCTCTCAGCATCGTTGGTGCTCGTCTGCGGACTGCACGTAGAATGCTCAGGCCTCAGCTGTTAGCGGTGGTCTCGGCTGAGAAGTGGGCCTCCTCGGGGCGGCCCCAGGACTGTCGGGTGCAGCCCTGCCCAGCTGCCTCCTCTCTCTCCTGCAGCTCAAAGTGTGGATCTACCCCGAGGGCACGCGGAATGACAATGGGGACCTGCTGCCTTTCAAGAAAGGTGCCTTCTACCTGGCGATCCAGGCCCAGGTGCGCCAGGGCCTCCCCCTCCTGGGGCAGCAGGGGGTGGGTAAGCGGGTCCAGGTTGGCTTGAGGCTGAAGATGACCTCCCGGCCAGGCGGGGGCCGCTGGTGCTCAGGGCCCGCCTCCCACGGGGCAGGGTCCCTGGTCCCTGGCCTGCTCGGAGCGCAGTCCTTGGGCCCCTTCCTCACTTAGCGTTAAGGCTGACACCTGGTGAGGTCCAGCGACCAGCTGGAATAAGGGCCCTCCACGCTGCACCTGTGCCTGGAGCTCGAGCACCCCCACCATGTAGGTGGCCGGGGGAGGGGCCCGCCAGAGGGAGGCGGGGCTGGTACAGAAGACCGAGGCTGCACGCCCGCTGGCTGAGCCTCCCAGGAAGGCTGTGCTCAGTGCCCGTTCAGTCCCGCAGCACCCCTGGCTGGGGGGGGAGTGAGCAGTGGGCTGGACCAGCAGGCCTGCGGCGGGGCAGGGTCCGGCCCGGCCTGGAGATGGGCCTGGGCAGAGCCGGCTGTGAGCTCCACTGCTGGGCTTTGTACTTTCCTGGTCCTTGGCCTCCGGGGGTGCAGTTATCCTGGGGGTACCCTGGGCTCTGGGGGTGACGCCAGGAGAGGCAGGGGGTGCATCCATTCACGGGGCAGGGTCTCCTGGTGGGTGAAGGGCGCCCTGTCCCACCCCTGGTACTGTGCTGGGGCAGTTCGTGTAGGGGAAGCCATCGTCTGGGGCTGGGGGAGGGGGCTTTCATCCTGCCCGTGGGGCTTGGGTGGCCGCTGGGCCGGGGTCTGCTTTGCTCCAGTGCTGCACCTGTGACAGGTGGCCTCTAGCGCCCCCTGGTGCCTGGCCCTCAGCAAGGCCAGGTGCGCCCTCCTTCCAGAGGCTCCCAGCTGACCCCATGGGGGTGCGGGAGCTGAGGAGCCGGGTGGAGGAGCCCCGAGCTGGGGGCGGGAGCCTGGTTCTGATCCCAGCCTGCCCAAGCAAGGCTCTCCCGCCCTCGGCCTACAGCCCCTCTAGCCAGGAGGTGGGGGGGCACCCCTGCCAAGTGCCTGGGCTGATGTCACTTCCCTTTGCCGGTGGCATGGGGGAGGGGTGGTGGGGGAGGAGAGAGGAGATACTGAGGTGCCTTTGGTGGGGCTGGGGCAGCAGCCGCCTCAGCCACGGTTTCCTGTCATCTCCCCTCCCCCTCCTCCCCGGCTCCCCGCCGGGGCCTGCTAGGCTGTAGCCTACCTGTGTTCTGAGCGCCCCCTAGTCCTCTCCTGGTGCCGGGGAGAGGCTCCCTGACCGCCTGGGTTAATGATTACCCTTAGGTGCTGTCTGTGACACTGGACTCACCATTGGACTTACCCTGGTGTCTTCCAGGGATACCAACAGGCCCTGCTCCCTCCCCTGGCTAGAGCGGCCCCCAGCCTCCCTGGGATGAGGGAGAGATGGGGAAGGGGGGGTTGGGTGGCAAGACCTCAGTAACCTCCTCCAGCTAAACTGGACAGGACCCTGCCCCCTGGGTAACCAGAGGACCCAATGGGTGACACAGACGTGAATCAGATGGACATGTGCCAGCCCGGGAAGGCTTCCTGGAGGAGGGGATGCTTGAGTAAAGATGTGCAGGATGAGTTTCTGGAACTCTGGGCCCCCCAGGGCATGAAGGGTGTCCCAGGCCCAGGGGCCAGCGTGTGGAAGGGCCCTGAGGTGGGACAGTGTGGCCGTCCTGCAGTCACAGGGACTCCCGGGACCTCCTGGGTGCTGTGGGCAGCCCCCATATGGAGGCAGGCAGGTGGCAAGGCAGGGCTCCCCTGTGAGCTTGTCCTTGGGGGTCAGGTGGGCTGGAGCAGGCCCCGGGCTGTCCTCAGGCTGCCGCGTCTCCCTGTGCACAGGTGCCCGTGATCCCGGTGGTGTACTCCAGCTTCTCCTCCTTCTACAACTGCAGGATGAAGCTCTTCACCTCAGGTAGCGCCCCCCGACCTGCGCACACACAGGCCTGGCTGGTCCTCGGTTACTGTGACACCGGGCCCCCCATAGAATAGTTCCTGTTTGCGGGTGGTTGCTGTAGGCCAGACCCCTGCCACTCAGTGACCATTTGAGGAATGAATGAGTGAATGAAGAGAGGAGGGAATGAATGAATGAATCTAGAGTTCCAGCCAGGGGCTGTGAGGTGGGTGGTAGTGGTCCCATTTCCCAGATGAGGAAACTGAGGCTCCCAGAGGATTGGGAGACTTGAGGTGGGCACTTCCTGTCCTGAGAGTGGGCTTCTGAGCCAGTGCGTCCAGGCCTGAATCCCAGGGGCAGCAGCCTGCCAGGTATCCCCACACCCACTAACCATGAAGCTGGGGGCCTCTGCCCTTCCCTCCAGACCCTGCACGTGGGCGCTTGGTGCCCAGGTGGGAAGGTGGGGTCCAAGGCTGAAGGATAGCAGGGGGGGGAGCCAAGATGTCTCCCCCACATCTGAGACCCCGCAGCTGCCTAAACCATCCTGCAGGAGGGAAGTGGAACGGTGGGTGGGGGCTGCCCAGAGGGGCACTTTCTGGGGGAGACGTTCTGTGCCTTAGGTGGTGCTTATAGGGGCGTACACAGTTGTTCAAACCCGCTGAGTGCGTACTTAGGAGCTGTGTGTGTAATTGTGTCGATTATTCTCAATTAAACACCAACCCCCTGAGACCCAGGTGTCCAGGGAGGAGCCCAGCCCAGCCTGGGCCCTGGGAAGGCTCTGCAGGGAAGGCCTGTCAGTGGCCGAGGAGGCAGGGAGGGGCTTCAGGTGGCCCTGAGGAGAGGAGAGGCCCCAGCTTGGGGACCTGGGCAGCAGGCATAGTGGGCCCCCAGCCCACCAGGCTGCTGACGCCACCCCACCCCCACAGGAACGGTCAAGGTGGAGGTGCTGGATGCCGTCCCCACCAGTGGCCTCACCGTCGCTGATGTACCCAAGCTCATGGACACCTGCCACCAGGCCATGAGGACCACCCTCTTCCACATATCCAAGATGCCCCAGGAGAATGGGGCCACTGCGGGGCCTGGTGCCCAGCCGGCCCAGTAGCCAAGGCCTGGAGTGGGACAGGACCTGGGGTGGGGTGGGCAGGGGCAGAACCTGGCTAGAGAATGGACAGAGGGGCCCCCTCCCCTGCCCCACCCGGCTGCCAAAGATCACTGTGTCTCGTTCCCGAGGCTCCCCCGGCTTTCATTCAGGCCCCGGAAGCGGGGGGCCTCTTCCTGTCACTGGCCTCAGATGCAAAGGAGAGTCGGCCAGAACCTCCCCCGGCTCTGAGAACGTGGCCTCGCCCACCTGAGCCTCCAGGATCCAGGTGTAGGAGCAGGCCTGGGGCCCCGGATGGGCTGACCCGGCTGAGCTGCACGGCCCCGGGACAGTGACCAGAGCTGAGGCCCTCCACGCTCCTGCCTGGGCCTTCAGGGTGCTGAGCAGGCTCTGGGGGCGAGCCACGGCCTGCATCAGGCTCTCAGGGAGAGGCGGGGCTCGGGGGGGGGCCGGGATGCCACGTCTTGTGCAACCTGGGCCTCAGGGAGCCGGAAAGCAGAGTCTGCTGCTCCTGCCGGCCTTGGGGAGCAAGTCTGCTGAATCGGTACCACTCGGTGATTGTTTTTTATAAACTAACTCTTGGAAGCGCCTGGTGAGTTGTGGTCACTCAGACGGTGGGCAGGGCTGCCTCAGGCTTCCGTCCGGGGACACAGGGCGATGAGGGCGGCACAGCCTGGGCAGCACGTGGAGGTCTTCGAGACTGCCTTTGCCTCCTTCTACACGGGGGCACAGTGTGGAAGTCCCCCCCCCCACCCCTTCCAGGGCTTGGCCCAGAGTCATCCTGGAACACTTTTTTCACTGGACGGGGATGTCCACCTAATTGGAGGTGGCAGCCGCACCCGGGGTCTGGCAGGCACTGGGGAAGGAAGCAGAAGATTTGCTCCTTGGCTACTGGCTGGGGGTGGGGCCCCTTGTCACCAGGAGGAAGCTGTCTCTGAGGCCAGCTCCTGCCTCCTTTGGAGAGGGGAGACAAGACCCTACCTAGAAGGGCCCAGTGTGACTGGAGCCCCCCTCCCTGCCCCACGGCTGCCCTCCTCTCCCTCCCACTAGTCAGCATGTGGCAGTGGGCCTGGGGGAGGCTCCTGCGAGCTTCAGAATGCCCCCCACAATCCATCCATGGACACAGCAGCTCCTCAAGTCTCATTTTATTCTGACAGAGACCAGAGGTGGGTCCCCACACACACACTGCTCAGTGAGCGACCCCAGGCCCCGGGCTCTGGGCAGGAGCCCTGGTACCTTCCCTCAGCCATGGGCCCACCAGGCCCTGAAGCCAGCGGGGTGCAGAGGTCTGGCTGGGCCGTGCTCACAGGCCAGGGTGCTGGCCGGGCAGGGGCTGGATTCACACAGAGGAGGACCCCCCCTGTACCCTGCCCTGTGGGTCTCTTGGTTACGGAGTGGTGGGGTGCCCCCTCCTGCCCTGCCCAGCACAGTGGGGAAGGCGGGGTGAGAAGACAGAATCCACGGACTCTGGGGGCCTGGGCCTGGCCTGTCACAGCTCCTTCTTGCAGGAACCTGTGGGTGAATGGGGGCTGAGGTCAGAGGTCACTGCTCCCCACCACCTTCCAGCCCAGTCAGATCTGCCCCCTCAGCCTGCGGCTGCCCCACCCACCCTCTGGCCTCTGGGCACTGCTGGCCCAGCCCCGTGCACCCCGGGTGACCGGCAAGCTCTGCGCTGGGGAGGGGGGCGTGGGGTCCTTGCACTCACACGACCCCAGCTGCTCCTCCAGGAAGGAGATCTGCTCGCTCAGGGAGTCGATGCGGTCCAGCTTCTGGAAGGAGTGGGCCAGGAGGCTGCCGGGGTCCGGGAGCCCGTGCTCCAGGGCCCGCGAGGCCAGGCTGTGCAGAGGGGCCAGCACCAGCTGCAGCTTCTGCGGGGCAGGCAGAGGACCCCCGTGGGAGGCTGCAGTGGCCTGGGCCAGCCCCTCACCCTCGGGTCCACAAGGCTTTACGGAAAACCGCCCTGGCCTGGCCGGCGATGGCTCTGCCGACCCCCAGACCCTGCTCTAGCCGCGCGGCCCTGGACGTCCACCAGAGGGAGCTGCCGTGCTGGGAGAGCCAGAGATGGGTGGCACAGATGGATGTCACCCAGGCCAGCCTGGCTGATGGTCCCCAAGACCTGGGGTCCCGGGTCAGAGGAGCTGGGAGGGGTGGACTGGAGCTTCTGAAGCGTCACCAGGCCAGTGGCCCCGTGGAAAGGCCGCAGGGGCACTCTGTCCTCGCAAGGACAAAGGTCAGGGGTGGGCTGGACGTGGCTTCAGGCTCTCCATGCGGCCTGAGGGGGTGGGGGCGAGCCCAGCCCCTCCTGTCCCAGGGGTCTCAGTCATCGTTCCGCTGCCCCTGCCTGGCATGGAGCCCAGGCCCAAGGGCCCCCTCAGTGTCAAGGAAGCCTCTTGCCCGGGGTACCCCCACGCACCCCACAACCACCCAAGGTTGAGCCACGCCACAGGAGACAACAGGGGGCTAAGGGCCTCCACAGTCAGGTAGGGCTGGCCTGAGGCCCCCGGGGCCCCAGCCTGAGGCCTCACCTGCTCCAGCACGTTCACCCTTGACCGGAGCCTCTGCACTTCCTCCGCCACCTCGCGGTCCACTCCTGGGGAGATCCACGTGCCATGTCAGGGACACCTGGCTCCTCACCCCACAACCAGGCCGGCCTCTTCTCCCAACAGGAACGCCTCCCCACCTCTGCTCCAGGTGTGGGGCACAGCCCCGGAGACTGGGGTTCAAACCCTGGCTGTCGTGGCCTCGACTGTCATGGCGAGGCCCTCCCCCGTTCTGTGCCTGGCTGTCCACCAGGGCCGGCTGGGAGGTCCGGGAGGTGGCATCTCAGCACACCTTGGGACATGGCTCTGGGTGGACACCCCCCGCCCCTGGGTACCGGGGTCCCCGCCGTGCTGAGGGTGGTCCGAGCCGAGGTCCGAGCCGCTCTTGGTGCCGGGCTGCCGACGGCGCATTATTACTCACGGTACGAGTTTGAAGTGTCACAGCGCGTACCAAAAGTAATAATGGCCCGTCGCCAGCGGAGATGCGGCGTCTCAGGCTGCTGGGGCAGGGACCCAGATAGGACCCCAGTGGGGGGGTTCTTCCACTCTCTTGGCTGAGATGAGGTGCCCCCAGCAATCCCCCCACAGAGCCCGCGAGAAACCACCACGTATCCTTCCTCTGGGAAGAGCCCGCTTCGGCCCGGGTTCGGGAGCTGGCCCACAGCCCAGGGCTGGTTCCCTCTGGTGCCCCCGCCATGCCCAGCACAGAGCCATGGGGTGAGGCCCACCACCCCTGGGCCCTCCTGGCCCATCCCCTCCAGCACAGCAGCCATGGGGTGGGCGACCCGGGAATTTACCTGTTGTGGCGATCGGGTGGGGGACCCTGGGGGTCCCTCTCTTGGGCAGGCAGATCACCCCGTCCGCAGATGGGCTGTGCCCCTCCCAGCACTGGCACCAGTAACTCCCCGCCGTGTTGACACAGTGCTGGGGACAGCCGCCCCCTCCAGCACTGCACTCATCCACGTCTGTGGGAAGAGGGGTGTCAGGCAGGGGCGGCGCCCACACCAAGCCCCCTCAAGACCCATCCGTTAGAGGGCCACGCAGGACGTGCAGGGAGGTGCCCAGAGGACCCTCCCCCTCTGGGAGGGGGACCCAGCCTCACCTGTCTGGCAGGTGTCGCCCCGCCATCCTGCAGGGCAGTGGCAGCGGCCTGGCTGGACACAGCTCCCTCCGTTCTGGCATGGAGGCTGGCATACTGCTGTGGGTGGGGGAGGCCTGTCACCAACTCAGGAGGGTCCCCAGGGCCCTGCAGGGGTGGCAGCCAGGAAAGGGTGCCATGCAGCCAGGAGACACTCCGCTCAGGTTTTGCAAGAAGAGCTGAAGGTGCTCTGCCGGGGTCTGGAGAGCGGGGTGGACTCTTGCCTAACTGGGCCACTGTTTTAACTATCGCTAGTGCTGTGGGACCCCGGGCAGCCCTGCGGCCCTCACCTGCTCCACAGGCCCCGGGGAGCCCGCTGGTCCTCTTCCAGCCGGGGCAGCAGGCGTAGCGAGGCCTGGCGGGGGCTGGGCCAGGGCTGCGGCGGTAGGCGGTCCTGTAGATGGTCCTGTCGGGGGTGGGGGGGTGGCAGCTCAGAAGGGCCTGACCTCTCTGGGGGGGCCTCAGTAGGTGCCACCTGGCCCAGGCCGGGCTTTCCCCAGACACCCGAGTGAGGCGCCCCCTGCCTCCCTGTCCACCCACCTTCCAGGCTGGCTTGGTCTCCATGTCCTCCAGAAGCCACATGGAGCCATTTCCCCCAGAGTGGACAAGGTCACCCAGGGGTGCCACCAGAGGTCCTCTCCCCCAGGGACAGCACCTCGGGGTCACTGCACAAGCCATCTCCCCCCACCCCGCGCTGCGGTGTCAAGCAGGACCCCGAGGCTTGGTGGGGACCTCCCCCGGCTGTGTCCCCAGACGTGCCATCCTGGTCAAGCCTCCCAGCCTAGGGGCAAGGGATCTAGGTCCCGAGGGGAAGGGGCTCGCCACATCCCGCAGTGGGTCATCAGCAGAAGCAGGCTGGTCTCCCCATTCTTCACCCTGCCGTTCCCTCCTGGGGTGCTGGGCCCTGGATGCTGGGGGTGCCCTCCTGGACCAGCGCTGCTCAGACCACCGTTTGGGAGCCGCCGGACCCTCTGAAACCTGGACTCCTGGGCTCTCCCCCGAGCAGGCAGCTCGGGGCTTTACCAGCCCCTCCCCGCCTGCCCATGCGGCACCCGCCCCAGTGGCTGGGGGAAGAGTGGCTGAGCTGCCAAGCACAGGGAACAATGGCTCGCCCCATGGTGGCCCTGGGCCCCACCCTCACTGCCCCTGGCCCCTACCTTCTCAGCAGGGGGTGGGGCGTGTCCCACCAGGGACAGCTTCAAAAACCTTAGAGAAAATAAAATCTTTTGAAGCCACATCCCCACAGCTGAGAACCGGAGACACAGGCCCCTCACGCTGGCACAGTTAGGACGACAGGACATCCTGGGGGCGGGGGGAGGGAGAGTCTGCACCTGTGACCATCAGGGGCTGTCACGGGGAGAGGGGTGCCCACTGGAGCCCCGAGGGCAGGACCAGGACAACTGAGGCAGGTTTCGGGGAGGCAGGCCTCACACCAAGTGGATTAGAACTCGTAGCCAGTAATGCCGGGGGTGGGGGTGAGTGCCCCGAAAGTGGAGGGGAGCAGATGCACTGGATGCCCTGGGAGGAAGCGGGGCAGGGACTGATGGTTGAGGTGACTACGTAACATCCAGAGACCAGGACTGGCCAAGTTAAAACAGGATTAGTCTCTGCCACCCCCTGGACACGGATGCAAGGAGTCCTCTTACCCACCGGGCCTCCGTTTCTCCGAAGGCCCGAGCCCTAGGGTGCATGTGCAGCAGACAGAGCCCTGCGGTGGTGGGGGCTCACCGGTAGGTGCTGCAGGCTCGGTGTCCATCGCAGGTGGTGAGGAAGGGCTGGTACACGCGCTGCACGAAGGACTCGGACACGGGGCCCCTGGGAACCCTGATGGCACACACCCTGCGGCTGTGGAGGTGTGGGTGGCCAGTGAGTCAGCAGGGGCTCCCAGAGCCAGGACCCTTCCAGCCCGGAACCCAAGGGAGCCGAGAGCCTGGGAGGGGGGCTTCCCAGTGTCACTGTGGGAAGGACCCTCAGCAGGAGCCGCAGCTCCCCCAAGTACTGAGGGCCGCCCTGGGGAGGGACTGAGGGCTCCTGGCCGCCCACTCCCTCTGCCAGGCTCACCCAGGCCGGTAGACATGCTCGGTGCCGCCCACTGCCAGCACCAGGAACCACACCAGAAGCAGCTCCAGGGAGCCCCACATGGCCCGTGTCTCTGGGTGGGACGGCCGCCTCCTCAGGGTGCCCTGGAGCACAAGGCATGACCCTGTAAGTCCCTCTGCAGATCCCCGCTCAAGCCCATACGCCAATGGAGATTGTCCCTTTGACAGTGACACCTGCCCAGCTCAGCCGCTTTGCAGGAGAGCCCCCACGGTGGATGCCAGCTCTCCCCTCCCCCAGCCCGCCTCCACATGTAAGGCTGGCCCCTCGCCAGTCACAAACAGCCCGCGCAGGGACCACAGAAGGACAAGATGTCCGGGCGGAGAACGGAAGCTGGCGCCCTTGCTTGGGGCGAGAGGCATCTACACCCTCTTGAGCTTGGTCTGGGCGAACCCTGCAGGCATCTGCAGCTCCGGGAAAGCTCACTTGAGAAGGTGGGGGCCCAGGGCGAGCATCTGGACCAATTCTCCCTCTGCTGGCTGGGTGCAGTGGCCTCCCTGTCACAGCAGGGCAGGGGCACACTTGCACCCCCAAGTCACACCACAAATGGGGTGTCAGTGGGCAGAACTGGAGCCCAGCCCAGCCGGCTTGACCTTTCTTGCCTTCAGTGTCCTCAAATGCCAAACGGGGAGCCAGCCATGGGGGCGGCATGGGAGCCCATCAGGGGTGCGGGCACTGGGCATGCAGGAGCCATTATGGTCCTGCTCAGAGTCCAGGACGGGGCCTGGATTGCGGAGGGGGTCACTCCCACACGGGGACCACACTGGTCTGGAATATCATGCAGACGGCCTCCCCGGCTCCCCGGACAGCGGCCCCACTGGGCGCCCAGTTGGCGGGGGGACCAGAGCAGCCCCACACATGCCAGTGGAGCTGATTGCCCGCCCTCTCCTGGTGTGACAGGAGTCAGGGAGGTCGCGGGAAGATTCCTGGGAATGTGAGAAACCCCAGCCCAGAATTAATGGTGCACAACATGCCAAGGGGACTGGAGGGGGGCGGGTCTGTGCAGTCTACGGGACGCTGCTGTCCCTATGAGCAGCCAGTCTGGGGAGCTCCAAGGGGACCTCCTCGCTCCCACTTGAGGCCCCCAAGGGGCTGGGTTCCCCCAGTCCTGCAGGGCCCCCAGCAGGAAAGGGCACAGGAAGAAGCTGAACTTGTGCGTGCGTGTGTGTGTGTGTGTGTGTGTGTGTAGGGGTGTGGAGTCAGGATAAGGTCGCCCCCTTCTCGGGAACTCAGTTTCCTCAAAGACACCACTAGGGTCTTGGGGGACCCTCCTCCAGCTCTGAGGGTCAGTCCCATAAACAGTGACCACCGTGAGCAGTTACTAAGCCCTGCAAGGCCAACCCCGAGGCAAGAGTGATACCATGCCCGGTCCACAGGGTCGCTCGGCTGGCACTTCAGCCCGCGCTCCTGCCCACTGCACCACACAGCCCCAGGCAGGGCAGGAAGGCAGCTGGAAGAGGGTACTTCCTGCACCCCCTGTTCTCTGCTGGAGGCCCGAGGAGCAGGGCGGGGGGCAGCCGAGCAGGCAGAGGCTGCAGTGGGCAGCTGAGGTGTTGGGACTTAGTTTGGGGCAGCAGGGGTGTTTCTCAGCAGTTTCTGGACAGGCGCAGGTCCTGCCAGTCACAGCCAGCTTGGGAAGATGAACTTTGGGGGTGGACCCTGGGGGAGCACACTGTTGTGGGGAGGGCCTGGCAGTCCAGGCAAGAGTTGAAATGGTGGGAACAGGGGGCACTGGGGAGTAGGCCCTGGGAAGGCTGGGCTGGCGGGCTCAGGCTGGGCTGGTGGGGGCATGTCAGGGTTCCAAGGACCCATCACGCAGGTGTCACTGCCACCCCACAAACACCCATCGCAGCACCTCCCCTACCTACTGAAAGCCGTGTAGAAAGAGGATAGTGCTTTAAGAAGGGAGAGATTCGATTTTTGAAAGTCATGCTTTTCCCCTAGGCCGGAGGAAGCCGATGGCGCTGCCCAGCCTGTGCTGGGCTGGCAGAATCTCATTTCCCTTTGGTGTCACAGCCCTGCTGGGGCCAGGGAGCCAGGGTGGGGGCGGCCGCGTCGCCTCCAGGTTGATAAGCAATAACGTCCCGTCCCCTCACGCGCCCTGGGTGTCAGCATGAACCCTGCCCACCACCTTCCCTCCCTCCTGCCCCGCGCTGCCTCCCCGCAGCCGCCACCCGGAGAGGCTGGGTCCGCAGAGGGAGGGGCCTGACTCCACCGCGGGGCGATGGCCCTGGGTCCCCCTTCCACCGGGAGGGGTGCTCTGGACGTTAGGACCCATGGGGGGGGCGGAGAGAGACGACAAAAGTGACTCACTGGGGACATGCCTTCTCCACAGCCCACCCCACGCCTCCCCTTCCCCTGCACCGCGGGCTCCATGGGAGGTGGGAGTGAGGGTGGAGTGTGACACCCCCCAGCAGACGGCCAGGCTGGACTGCCCTGCCGGGTCCGGGGCCCTGGGTCTGGCCCTGGGGGACCCGCAGGGCCCAGATGGGGGGGTGAGGGGCTGCGGCGCCCCCCACCCGACCCCCCGCGCGGCCCGGCCCAGGTCATCCGTCACCAGCAGGGGGCGTCCTTTCCCAAGGCCGCTGGGCCCATTCTCCGGACCCAGCCGCCGAATGCGGGGCCCGGGCTGGGGGTCGGGTCCCCGCGCGGCAGCGCCCGGCGCCCCCGGCCCGCTCACCTCTCGGCTCCCCGCGATCGCTCTGCGTCGCCCCCCAGCTCCGCGCACCGCGAGCCCCGACCTCCCCGCCCCCAGCCCAAGAGCGAGCGACCCCCCGCCCTCGGCGCCCCCCGAGCCCGGGCACGGCGCCCTGCTCCCTCCGCACTCACCGCCGATCCGGGGCGCGCACGCGCGCGCGCGCCGCCGCCACCGCGCCGAGGGGCCCCGGCCCCGCCCGCCGCCCCGGCCCCGCCCCACCTGGCCCGCCCCGGCCCCGCCCCCGCCCCGGGGTGGGCTGCGAGCCCTCTCCGCCTTCCCACCCCCATTGCGCGGATGGGGAAACTGAGGCCCCGCGGCGGACAGCGCCCCCCGGGCCGCGCAGTGAGTCAGCTAGACCTGGGGTTCCTGACGCACAGCCCGCCTCTGAGCGCCGCCGGCCCCCCTCCCGAGCCCGCTCGAGTCCCCGCCGCAGGGCGCGCGGCCGCAGGGGACGCAAGACGGAGCCTCTGGCCAGGTGCCGGAGGCTGCGTGGGGGAAGCCCACACTGGCCGGGGGTGGCTAGCTCTCGAACCTCTCCAGGCTGAGCCCTAGGCCCTGGGGATGGCCATCACAACTGTGTGGCCTGCTCACTAAGCCACCAGGGGCTGGCTAAAGCTGACCCCTGCTTTGCAGCCGCACATAGGGTGGGCATTCAGGAGCCCGAGGCCCGGAGACCCTGTACTCCCAGGAGGTCACAGGGGGAGCTGTGGCAGAGCCAGCTGGGTCCTAGGTGTGACGCCAAGCCTCCCTGCCAACCAGGGTGCCATGTTAGGGGGCTGGCAGGGATCCCATCTGGCACCCCCTTTGTTCAGGACAGTCAGGACCACCCCTGAATGCTCCGCAGGTCCCCAGGGAGTCCCCTGAACCCGATGGTCACCACTGGGGGCTTCTGAGGGGGTCACTGCTCTCCTCTCTGGGGCTCCATTCCCACATTTGTACCTGGCACCACGTGGCAGAGTGCCCAGGAGCAGCAGTGCCCACCAGGAGACAGCAGCAGGCACGTCAGGAACCAGTCGCAGGCAGGCCCTGCCTGGGAACTCTGTTCTCGAGCCGGTCACTTCTGTATCGTGATTATTACAACTGCCACCATGTGTGACGTGCTGGGCCTGCTCCCTCCGCAGTTCCTGCCCTCGAACCCAGGCCCGGGCCCTGGTCACCTGAGTGCATGTGTGTGCGTATAAACATGCTTGGGCGAGGCCAGGCTCCTGCTGCTGCCCAGACCATCCCGGGCTTCCTGTGGGACTCACCTGGAGAAGGGGCCTCCGTCATCCCCTGGACACTGGTGGCAGCTGCTCTTCTGGGCAGTGGGGGCCACCCGTGCTGCCTCTCTGCCGGGGTCTGCGGGTCAGAGACATGGTGTGGGTTAGCACACAGCCTTCGCCACCCTGACATCCAGGGGCTGGGGAGGGGGCCAGAGGCGAGCGTCGATGCCACTGTGGGACCTCAGCCTGCACTTGGCCTACAGATGCTCACCCCCATGGTGGCCCAAACCGGATGGGCCTCCCAGATCCGCCGTGGCTCACACCCTCAGCCTGGGGGCAGACATGATTTCCCATCTGTCAAGTGAGGCCGTTGCCTCCTGCCCTGGGCTCCCCGGAGACAAGGATGGAGAGGCTGCCGCGTCTGCAGCTCAAGGTCCCTCTGCAGAGCCCGGGTGCTTGGTGAGGGTCCTGCAGATTCTTGGGAAAGGGGAGGGCCTCCTTGCAGAGCCAGCAGCTGTGGGGCATCTGGCTCGGGCCTACTTCGGCACATGGGAGCTGAAGGAAGGGAGGGGACCGAGGTGCCTGGACAGGAGCCCCCAGAACGAGGCCTCCCTTTCCTGCCGTCCAGCAGCTACTGCCCTGGACCAGGGGGCCCTGAAGCCCCTGGCAGATGGTCTGAGGGCAGCCGGGGCAACTGCTGCTGGGATGCCTGTAATTGTGAAGGGGAGGCCTGCCCTGAGGGACCTTAGGTCTCCTGGCCCCCCAAACCCAAGTGGGGCGGCCCTCACCCGGTCCCAGGCAGTAAAGAGTTAAGAGCCGAGCCATGGGGACTCAGAGGGAGAGCTTCCCCACCCTGTCCCCTGACCCTATCCTGTCCCTGAAGCTGTGGTCACTTGACCCTGTGACCCGCCTTTGCCTGTGGCCTCTCCTGCCTGAGCAGAAAGGGGGAGCCTCGGGGGCTGGGTCAGCTGGTCCTCACTCTGCTGCTCACCTGGGCTGAGGCCTCGCCTTCCGTTCCCCATCTGAAAAATGGGTGAGCGTGACTGGGACAGACTGCTGGTGTGGCCCGAGACAACAGGAGGGGCAGGGGCCGGAAAGGCCCCCACTCCAGCTTGGGGACCTTGGGCTGCTCTGGGTGGGGCTGGAGAGGAAGAACAGGGGCTCCCCTAGGGTCCCAGGTGGCTGAACAAGTGCGCACACCTCACTCCTCCAAATTGTCCCTCTGCCTGAGGACCCCCCACCCCCCCAAAGCCAGCCCAGCAGGAGGTGGGGATCCTCCAGGTCCCACGTTCAGTGCCCCCAACGTGCACGGCTTGTCCTGGCTGCACATTCGGCTTTGGGGTTACTCTCCCTGGGGTCCCTCTTCGACCCCTTGGGAGTACTGTCCACCCTTGGAGGATGCTCCTGGGACATCAGGGTCTCAGAGAGGAGGGATGAGCTGAGCAGGCTTTGCCTGCGACCCCAGGGGCTTCTCCAGGAAAGCAGAGCAGGCCCAGAAAGAGGGGTGCGAGGGAATGCCAGTTGCATTTGGCTCCTCCTTCCAAGGGTCACAGCAGCTGCCAGGCCACCCTGGGGTAAGTGTAGGAGTCAGGCAGGCCAGACTCAGTCCAGACTGCGCCACCCACCAGTGGGTGCCCTTGGCCAGGGGTCCAGAGTGTCCTCTGCACAGTGGGGACAGTACTAATCGGGAGGAAAATGAGATGGTGGCCAGAGAGCAGAGTCCAGAGCTGGCCCAGACCCGTGCTCAGCCAACAGGTGCTGCAGTCAGCGGGAGCCGACGGGCACTCACCCCGCTTTGCCCGCTCCCTGCCCCTCCCTTGCGGAGGCCACCCTTGCCATACCTGATGCTGCCCAGGCCCGGGCTTGGCCATGGCCACCACCGCTGCCTCTTCAGGCCGGGGGTGGACCCTACCCCTCGCCGGCCGCCCCGAGGCACCTCCCGAGGCTGCCCGCCTGGCCCGTCTGCTGGAGCCTCCATCTCGGCCGTGGGACAGCCTTCTCAGGGCAGGGAGGCTCCTCCCGGGGCGAGGAAGGGCGGCTTTTTATGCTCCCTCCCGTGTAAATCGGGATTGGGATGGGCCCTTCCCGGCCGGACTTCCTGTGTGTGTTCTCTGCTGATAACGGGGATCTGTCAGGGAACAAACAGGAGGCCGAGGGGCGGGTGGGGGGCCATCGAGGGAGGGGCCTGGCTGAGCTGCGGGCAGGGGTGGGGGAACGGTCCCCCAGGACTTCAGAGTGTAACCCTGAAGCAGCCAGAGACCAGACACGGGCCCGGCTGGTGGCCCTGGGACCTGGCTGGTCCCAGTGTGTGACGGAGGACGTTTTTGGGCCTGGGGTCTTCCCGGTGCCGTGGGTCCACCAGGCTGGTGGGACCACAGGCCACGTTAGTGCAGCGCCACAGAAGGGACTGTCGTTCTGTGAGCTGGGCCTCTCCCCCCGGGTGTGTACACCCCCAGATGTGTGTGCCCCGGCAGCCTGGAGGGGCCTCAGCGGAGGGGGGCAGCCAGAAGAGACCCAGGGATGGCAGGGCAGGCTGGGGAGTCCAAGAACAGCATGTTCTCTGGGTTCCTGGGGCCCAGAGTGGCCATGGTGGGGGTGGTGATGGAGAGGGGCAGATGCCTCCAGCCTCCCTTCACAGGTTGAAGGGGGCCCCTACTCTTGGGGGTGGGGGCGTGCAGAGTGTGTTCCCTGCCCTCTTCCCTCCCTCGTCCTCCAGGAGCCTGAGGGGTGGGGGATGGGGGTGGAGGAATGCAGGAGCCTTTAGGTGGCCTCCTCAGATTGGCCTGGTGGTCCAGCCCCCAGCCCCAGGTCTGCCCCTCAGTTTCCTCATTTAGGTGGCGCTGGGGACCCGCAGACCCAGCATCAGTTGCTGTGATGGTGAGTGTGTAGGTGGGTGCCCAAGGGAGCTGGGCAGCTGCTGAGGACACACCCAGACCTCCGCCGAGGGCCCCCAAGCGAGCAGGGCCACGCCAAACCCCAGCTGTCTTTGGGTACAAGCCCTGCTCTGGAGTCACCCCTGCCTGCCCGCAGCTGTGATACCCTCATCTCTCTGGCCTTGAGTGCCTCTGCTGGCCCTTATCACCCTCCAGCCCCCACCCCTGGACTTCCCCGCCCTGAGGGAGGCCCAGCAGCTTGGGAAATTCCCCGCTGGGGTATTGAGAGCAGGAGGGAAATCTCGCCCGCGCTTGTTGGCGGGTCTCAGTGGTCAGCAGGGACCAGCTCCCTTCCCCACCACCACAGCTGGCGCAGTGCTGTGGTCACAGCCCAGGGGCTTCTCTTCTCTGGGCCTCAGTTTCCTCGTCTGTTCCATGGAGACAAGAGAGGTTCCAGCCACCAGGGTTGTTGTGACAGTTGAGGAGGCTCCTGGCCCTCAGGTGCTGTTAGTCTGAGCGGGAAGGGGCCTGGGGGGCCTCTTTCAGGGGATGCCCCCTGCCCCGAGGCTGGAGGTGGCAGGCGAGACCCCATCCCCCATCTCTGCCCACCAGCCCACGGTGGTCACACCCTCAGCACCCCATTGCCTCGCTCGGTCCCCTCGCTCTCCCACCCGAGGGCCCATCTGCCCAGAAGGGCCGGAGTGTCCTGCTGAGTGCACTCGCCAGAGTGTAGGGGCCAAGTTGGGCTTTGCCCCCAATCCCAGGAGGTGCCCCGTCTGCTCACATCACCCAGACCCCAGGTCCAGGGTCTGCTCTGCGCCCCTGGGTGGAAGAACCAGCTAACATCAGGGCTGGCTGGATCCAGTCCCTTTTGTGTACAGATGGGGAAACTGAGGCCCAGAGGGGGAAGAGACTTGTCCCAGGTGAGCAGTGAAGCAGCTCAAAGCTGGGGTGATGAATCAGGACAGGAACAGCCCCCTTTCTCTCTTCCTTTCTTTTCTCAGTGAACCCCTCAATTCCTCCTTATGCCCCCCTCACTGGGCAGCTCCCCAGTCATCAGATCTGTCCCTGCCAGGGGGTGGGCTGAGATTGGGAATAGCTAACTAGTCAAATATGTGACTGGGTTAATGGGTCACCCCTCTCCCTAAAGCTTGGGCATTAGGGAACTTTCTAGAAAGATGTCCCAGAGCACAGAGGTGAATCGGACGGTGAGAAAGCAGAGTCCCGGGTCCTCCAGATGTCAGTCTTCCTAGCACTGGCTTCTGGGTGCCAGCCAGGGTGGGACCCTGGCCCTGCCTGCTCCCCATTTGTTCTGGGCGATCCCGCACTGCTCTGTGATCCCCTCCCGACAAGCTCTGCCCTGCCTGTGGCCCCACCCCGGGCAGAGACCAGAACGCATCCAAGAAAGGAGGCCTCGGCGCAGGGCCCCAGGGTACCAGCCTCGCCCTGTCCGGTCACCCGAAACCCCACCATGTCCTCCACTCTCAGGTCCCCAGACCCTCAGGGGCAGATGTGGGAGGTGGGCTGGGGTCCTGCCCAAATCGGGCATCTTAGGGCCAGGGAGAGGCTGCCCAGGTGGCAGGGGTTGGTTGCGGGTGGAGAACAGAGATGCGGGCTGTCTGATACCCTCTCAGACTCCAGAAGGGGCCTGGGGGTCTGGAGAGGGGTGAGGGCGCTTTCTGCACCCTGGGCCTCCCCAGGATGCTGAGGTGAATGGAGCTCGCTCTGTACTCCAGGCTGGAGGGAGCTCGACCTGGGGCAGCCAGGACCCCCCACCAAAGGAAGCCTCTCCCACCCCCTCCAATGGCATCTGTTTAGGATGATCAAACACACTGCCGTCCTGCAGAGGATCATTTTTGGAAGGAGTTGGTGGTGCCCCTGACCCAGGGCTACGTCCCCAGAGGGCACGATGTGCCCCGGCAGTCCAGGCTGTCCACACTTGGGCAGCTCAGAGACCTGGGCCTGCAGCCTCACCAGCTCCGGGCGTGGCGTCCAAGGCAGAGGTCAGGGCTGGAGGGGGGAAGCTGGTCCCAGCTTTGCTTCCATTGCTGGAGGCTGTGCCCACACTGGACCTCAGTTTCCCCATCTGCCCCATGGTCAGTAGGGCGAGATTGTCGCAGCTGCCTCCCGGCCTGCCTGTGAACGTTCTGAAGTTGGTTGGAAAGGGGTCTGCTGCCTTACCTTCCCAGAGCGTGCTGGTCAGGTGGTGGGGAGAGGCAGAGGTCAGCCAGGGCCTCTGGGGTCCTCCTGGGACCCCTCACCGCCGAGATTTTGGCCTCTGCAGCCCCAGGAGAGAGTGGACCAAGCCCCCAGCGGAGGCCAGTGTGGGCATCTCAGGCGGCGTGAGGCAGAAGGGCGCCAGGCGTGGCGTGTGAGCAGGCTGCGGGAGGGAAAGACCAGAGCAGAGAGCAGGGGAGAGATGGGGCTTCCTGTTTATCCCCCAGAGCGGCCGGCCAGTCTCAGGGACAGGATGGCTCTGTCGGTCATGGCTCGGCCCAGCTTCTCGCCAGATGTGGCTGAACCTTCATTAAGGGATGCGCCTGGCCTGGTGACCCGTCCCCAGTGGGAGCTGGAAGGGAGGTGGCCAGGCTTGGGTACCCCCGGCCAGGTGAGCTGTCGACACCTGAACCAGACCAGGTCCCAGAGGGCACGAGAGCTTCGACAGGGAGAACGGGGTCTGTCAGGGCAGCCTGGGGTCTTCAGCTCTCCTCTCCCCACCCCCACCTGTAGATTCCTGTCTCGCATGTCTGCTGGAAGTGTCCTGTGCTGGGCGCCACGCGCGGTGCTTGCATAATACCCTCGAGCTGAGAATTTTCCATTTTCAAATGATGCAGCTGAGGCTCACTGGGGAAGATGCTGGTCCAGGATCGGCCAGTGGGAAACAGAAGCCTTGGATGTGGAGCCCGGGGGTGCCTGAGCAGCGTCCCTCAGGGGACCCTTGGCTCCTTCTCCTTGCTGCCCCCCGGCCTTGCTTCCTGGGGACCGCCCAGCCATGACAACCTTTCTGCTGCCCATCCACCGCTGCTCAGGCCGGAGGGCTGGCACACAGCCCTTCCCCCATCCTTGGTTCCCATTGGGTCCCCATGGGCTCTGCCTCCATAACATGTCCCTCCTGCCATTGCCACACCTGGTCCAGGCCACCATGCTTCCTGCCTGGACGGCCTCCTCCTCAGCCTGCTGCTCCCACCCCAGTTCTCAGGGAGCTTTGTGAAGGGTGACATCGGATCGTGTGACAGCCATGCCTAAGCTCTTCTGAAGGCTTCCCATGACACTCGGGACAAAGTCCGATCCCTCACACTCTCGCCCCGACCCTGAGCATGAGCTCCAGGGAGCAGAGCGGGGCCTTGTCTCTGACGCACTGCTGCCTGCCCCCTACGGGACAGAGCCGCCCCTAGCAGGTGTGCAAAGGGGATTAAAGGGCTGCGAAGCACCCCCACCCCCACGGCGACAACCCACCCCCCCCAGAGGTGGCTTGAACGTGCATTCCAGCGAGACTTTGTAGAGACGCGCACGGCCATGAGCGTGCAGCCCCGTGAATGTTCACACGGCCAGCACGCCCACATAACCAGCACCCTGGCCGAGAGACAGGGCCCTGCTGTCACACCCCCAGGAACTGTGCCCCTGACTCTCGATGCATGGTTCTGCCTGCTTTGGGGTTTCAACCCACAGTGTCTCTGGGTGCCCATGCTGTGCGTGGCCTCTCCTGCTCTGGGGCCTGTCTGTGAGACCTGTCTGTGCTGTTGTGATCTGCAGCTGTTGCTCATCCGTCTTCTTAATGTTCCATATTCCGTGGGGAGAACGGACCACAGCTCACACACACTGTTGCCGGCTTTGGGTCTTACCAGCCAGGCTGCCTTGAACATCTCCGTGCCGGCCTTTTGGCAGATGCACCTATGAACCTTGAGTGCCTACGCCTGGGAGTGTCCGGGGGGATCGCTGGTCCCAGGAGTGGCACGAAGCCAGTGACTACCCAGTGGTTCTCCAGTCACCCCCGCCAGCAGTGCTAGGGCATTCTGGGATCCCCACATCCTCGTCAGCACTTGCTATTGTCTCTTTTTTTGTTTTAGCCATTCTGATGTTTTGTAGTGGTATCACTGTTATTATTTCTTTAATGTAGGGAGATGAGGATAATCTTGTGTTTTGAGCAACAGATTTCCTGCTTGGGAAAAGACTCATTTTATAGGGGAGACCCCTGGTAGGGGTGAGAGCTGGACAGCGGGCTCAGGGAGCAGGGCAGTTCCGAGGGGGCTGAGACCCTCTTCACTGAGGGTCTGTCAGCTGCAGGTACGGTGGACGTGTCAGGGCACCGGGCAAGCGTGGGAGGAGGAGAGAGGAGGCCGCCCGCTGGGGAGGAGGTTGCGGGCGCCCTGCAGTAATTGCTGCCGCGGGGACTGTGTATCCTCGGCCCCCAGGAGCCTCCATGACATGTTTGTCTCACAGCTGTTGGGCAGCAGGTCAAGGTGCTGACTACGGCTGTGAGGTGGGCACTGGGTCCCGCCCGGAAGCTCACAGGGTGGGCACTGGTGGCCAGGGCCTACTTTTACAGGAGACTTGCTGAGCAGGGACAGCCCTACGACGGAGCGGGAGACCCCCCTGGGGCTGTCTCCCTCGGGGTCCTCAGCCCCACTGCCGGGGCTTCATCTAGAAGCCAGGCTCCTCCAGGCCGTGGAGGCCACCCTCACCCCCGAGGAGCTCCCCCCTTGTGGGGGCTGAAGAAGGGGGGGTCGCCCTCCCCACCTGGCACCCTGGACGGAAGCCCCACTCACAGTCTAGCTGCAATTTGCCCAGCCCGCCGGATGGGGCGGCCGTTAACGTGGAGGGGAAAAAACACTTTATCTCCTGGGACGGGAAGGGAAGTTCCCGTGAGCGCGGGCAGTTAATGGCGGTGGGCGACAGTTCAGCAGCCCACCTCCACCCCGCCCCCGTTTGGGCCATCCTGTCCCCTCCCCGCCCTGCCCACTGATGGAGAGCTGGGAGCCAGGTGCTCTGAAGCCTCTGGTGGAAGAGAATAACAACAAGAGACGGCTAGGGCCTTGTCGTGGGGCTGTCACGCGGCCCTGCGAGGGTGGCGCCACCATCTGACCCCGTTTATGGAGGAGGAGGGACTTCTTGGGGTCACGAAGACTGTCACTGGCAGAGCCTGACCCAGAACCCAGAGCCACAGCACTCGCGGCCTCTGCAGGGGGCAGTGAGCGGGGCGTGGTAGCCCCAGCAGGCCGCCATGCAGCGGTCAGTGGAGGTGGGAAGGCTGCGGGGAGGGGCGTGGCAGAAGGCTTCTCTGCCTCAGTTTCCCCGTGTGTCAGATCAGGGTGTGGAGGGACTGGGGAGCCCTGGGGAGGAGCCGGGGGTCTCTAAGCTCCGTCATGGTGGAGACTTTGCGTCTGGGCCTTACCCAGGGAGGGAAGGGGCAGAGAAGGGCCCACAGCTTCCACCAGGCTCTCAAAGGGGCCTGTGAGGCCCCACCTTCAGAGCCCCGCTCGGTGGCCCCGAGGTTCCCAGCCCTCGCAGTCCACGCTCCTCAGCTCCAAAATCGCCTGTTATTATCATCATTTTTTAATATCCTTAAAAATGTAAAGAGAGAAAGGAAAAAAACGGCCAGCATCTGCTGCCCGGCCAGAAATCTCTGTTTCCTCTCAGCCAGGAAACAGGAAGTGAGTGTGTGGGGGAGATTGGGAGCCAGGCCTCGAGAACAATGGAAAGCCCTCTGGAGGGGAAGGGGAACTGCGTCAAGGGCCAGGGTGGGACCGAGCCTGACCTCTCCCCCCTCTGCTCGGTCGGTCGGCATAAATTTAGTCTCCTTCTTTTCCTGATGAATAGCTCAAATGGCCATTGTTTGGGGTGGGGGTGAGGCCCACCTTGGTCCCTGGGGGTCAGGGCTTCTGGGTCTTAGGGACCGTCTAGTCGTGCCTTCCTTTCCCCTATGGGTAAACTGAGGCCCAGAGAGCGGAAGAGCCTGGCCTGGAGGCTGTGGGGCCTGGAGGTGGAGCAACTGTGGCCATCTGGTTAGGGCTGCAGATGGGGGACAGCGACAGAGACCCCAACAGGCCCAGGAGACCAGGAGAAGGGCTTCCCCTCATGCCCCTGCCTGCTCGGCCCCCAGGCCCCTCG
Organism: Diceros bicornis minor; assembly: GCF_020826845.1. Lineage (NCBI taxonomy): Eukaryota > Metazoa > Chordata > Mammalia > Perissodactyla > Rhinocerotidae > Diceros > Diceros bicornis. The sequence continues at coordinate 42,192,474 of NC_080767.1, forward strand.
CCTGCAATGCTTGGGCTGGCCCCGGGCAGCTCCTCCCCACCCCCACCTCCCTCCCAGGGTAGCTAAGGCGGGTCTCAGGGGCCAGGAGAGCGATGACAAGCAGGCACACCCTGTGGCAAACCCTGGTTCTGCACCGAGAGCTGCGTGACCTCAGTCAGGGCACCAGGAGGGGCCGTGGCTCAGTAAGAACCAGGATCAGCCAGTGGTTTCTTTTTTTCAATCTAACAGCTTTATTGAGATATAATCACACACCAGATGACCCACCCACGTAGAGTGTACAGTGCAATGGATTTTAGTAGAGTCACAGAGTGGAGTGGCCGTCATCACGGCCAATTTTAGAACATGTTCATCACCTCAAAAGAAACCTGTACCCTTCAGCTGTCTCTGCCCATAACCCTCATGCCCCCACCCCCCGCCCCAGGGAGCCACCAGCCTACTTTCTGTCTCCGTAGGTTTGCCTGTTCTGGATTTCCTGCAAGTGGAATCCTATAATACGTGGCCTTTTGTGTCTGGCTTCTTTCACTTAGCATGATGTTTTTGAGGTTCATGCATGTTGTAGCATGTGTCAGAATTTCATTCCTTTTTCTGGCTGAATAGTATTCCATTGTATGGCTATGCCATGTCTTGCTTATCCAGTCCCCAGCTGAGGCACATTTGGGTTGTTTCTACCTTGTGGCTGCTGTGAGTCACGCTGCTGTGAACATGTGTGCAAGTTTTTGTGTGGACATAGGTGGTCGCTTTTCTCGAGTACATACCTGGGAGTGGGGTCATGGGGTCATGGGGTAACTCTGTGCTTACTCAGCGAGGAGCTGCCGGACTGCTCTCCGTGGTACTGCCCCATTTTACCTCCCAAGCTGGTGGTTTCTGATCATGCTCCCCTGCCAACCTCAGGAAAGCTGGAGGGGCTGCTCCCTGATCGGGTCCTGCCAGGACCCCGGGATGGATCAGGACACGCACGTGCAGGGGCCTGAGTTTGTGGCCTCCTCTGGGCCAGGCTCGGAGCCGAACTGTGGCCCCATGAGGCTCTCATGGGACCTCACACAGCCTGTGGCCGTCCCCTCTCTGCAGGCTGCGAGCCAGGGTTCACATCGGACCCCACAGGAGCCTGTCTCTCCCCGGGACGTGCTGGACTCAGCTGCTGGAGCCCCCGGGGGTGCAGGGAGTCCCCAGCACTCCACCCGAGTGTTCTCAGGACTGCCCTTCAGCATGTCTCATGGTCCCGCCTCCATGCCTGGGATTCATCTGCAGCCTAGCTCCCCCTCTGGACGCCGAGCTGGGCACGGTGGGACCAGGACCGGGAAGGCAGTCCCGCCCCCCACCAGCTTGGGGAGAGAGGCTGTGCTGTGTTCTGGTCTGGGCTGTATGTTCAGAGTCCCTGGGGTCCAGGGCGATCCAGGGCAAGCCTCCATCTGCTCTGACTCCCAGGGTCCTCTGTCTGTAATGATAATGATCAGGCCCCCTTGCTAAATCTGAGGGCTCCTCCTCGACCACGACTGCACCACGACTGCAGGAATGCACTGAGGCTCAGAACACCAAGAGCCCCTCCTGCTACCCGGCGCGTGGCAGAGCTGGGATTAGAATCCAGGCCACTCTAGCCCTCCACATGGCCAGCACTTGCTCACCGCTGCCCCCCGCCCCCCACTCTAGTATTCAGGTGGCCCCGAGTGAGACAGGGGCTGCATGCCTGGGTCCCCGGTCTCCCTGACTCCCTGCGAGTTCACTGCTCGGCATTATCCACTTGCACCCCAGTGTGATGTATGGGGGTGGCCCTGCGCCCTTTGCTGGAGAGGGAGGGGATGTGGGACAAGCCTCTCTCAGGCCTGGCAGTGATTCTGTCCGCAGCTTCTAAACAGGCACCAGGCGTGGGGATCACTCCCGTGTCTGGGGTATAGGTGCTGCTGCCACAGGCCACCATCCTGGCCCAAAGGACGCCAGCTAGACTCTCAGCCAGGATGTCCCTGAGCCCCCCCAGCACTGTCAGGCCCCACCTGGGGATTGCAGCTTCCTGAGCCTACCCCTGCTCTGGACAATGGCAGGAAAAGCCTCGCTCAGGCTGCGGTCTGGGCAGGCCGTGTGTGACCCTGGGAGAGGTGGGAAGGCTGTTCTGCTTGAGCGCCAGGCCCTCTCTGGGGTGGCCTGAGAGCCCCACCCACCTCTGGGCCTCTGTTGCCTCTGAGTCGAACGTGGATACCTCCCCGCGGAGGCCTGCGTGGCGAAGGTTCAGGAAGCAGGCCCCAGATGGCCGTCGTGCCCAAGGCCACCCCCTGTGCTCAGAGAGGGACGCCCCACCTCCACCGCATCCCAGCCGGGAGGCTCCGCTGGATTAATGGGGCAGAGCAGGCTGAGGAATGTCAGTTGTGATGGTGACGAAGACGATGTTTTATTGGGTCTGATTCAGGAGGCCCAGGGCACCTCAGCCCTCACCCATTCGGCTCCCCCACCATTTTAAAGCGACAACATCCAGAAGAAAGAGAGCCACCTCCCCTCCTGGGCCGAGTCCCTGGAGATAAGTGGCGGCTAGGCCTGGGAAGGACGCAGGCGAGGGAGGGTGGCCAGGTTCCGCCCCAGAGCCAGAGAGGAGGATGCGATTCCTCCAGGACAGAGGAGCCCGCAGGCACGTGGCTGGGGCAGGAGAGGGAGGTCCCTCTGGGCCCGAGATCACCTATGTATATTGTATTTTACCATCCCAAAATGAAAATCAATTTTTTTATGTGTTGTTGGGCTGTGAAGCAATATGTGCTTGTTTTGAAACAGCCAGTTGGATCTGATATACAAAAGCATGAAAGAAAACCCACGTGCCTCGTGCAATGCTGCCTGGCGTTCACAGGTGCTCCTGCGTGCCTACAACACCCCACATTTACCAGGTGAGGGCACATGGGTGAATGCAGAGCGGGTCCTGGCCAAGCCACCATGATGGCGGACGGGGACAGACATGTCCTTGAGATCAGCTTGGCTGAGGTCTAAGTTATGTTCAATACTTAGAATAAGACGTGCACGCTTTTAAATAGACTTTATCTTTAGAGCAGTTTTAGGTTCACAGCACTATTGAGAGGAAGGTACAGAGATTTCCCATAGACCCCATGCCCCACCACACATGGCCTCCCCACTATGGACAGCCCCCCAGAGAGTGCGTTTGTTGCAACCCATGAACCTACATCGACTCGTCATCCCCGAGTCCATCGTGCACATTAGGGTCACTCTTGGTGGTGTGCATTCCGTGGGTTTGGACAGTGCATAACGACACGCGTCCACCAGTACGGCCGCACACAGAGCAGTTTCACTGCCCTAACCATCCTCTGAGACACACACATCTTCAGTGGATGATTTCATGATTTTGGTAAATATGTTCCCCTTGTAAACCCCACCACAACTGAGGGGGGGCCACTTCCATTCCCCCTGACATACCCCACACCCCCTCGCCATCACTCTGTCCCTGACTTGCCCTCTGTCACTCTGGACACTCGCTTTCCTGGAACCACAGAGCAGTGCCCTGCACTCGGCTCAGTGCCTTTGAGATGGTCCACACTGCGTGCGGGTCCGTGACGCACTCCTGCCCGTTGCTGAGCAGGATTCCTTGGTGTGGGTGGTACAGTTTACAACAACCGCATCTTAAAAGAAATGGCCCACAGTTTCTTAGAAAGCGAACACATAATTACCAAATGCCACTTCTAGATGTGCACGGAGGACAGATAGCAGGGCCTCAAACAGATGCAGGGGCCACCCAGCCCGTGGATATCATTAGTCACAATAACTAAATGTGGAGCAGCCGTGTCCTTCAGCTGACACACGGATAAGCAACATGTGGGCCATCCACACAGTGGAATATTACTCAGCCATAAAAAGGAGTGAGGCCCTGACACACGTGACAACGTGGGCGAACCTTGGAACCTTTCACTCACAATGCTGAGTGAAAGAAGCCAGATGCAAAGGCCACATCTTTTATGATGCCACTTATATGAAGTGTCCAGAAGAAGCAAATCCATAGAGACAGAGAGTCGATCAGTGGTTGCCAGGGGCTGCGGGAGGAGGGAATGGGGAGTTATTTTCAGGGGGTGCAGAGTTTCAGTTTGGGGTGATGAGAAAGTTTTGGAGATGGATGGTGGTGGTGGCTGCACAACAATGTGAATGTGCTGAATTCCACTGAACTGTGCACTTAAAAATGGTGAAAACGGCAAATTTGTTATGTATATATGTCATCATGATTTAAAAGAATTAGTAACGTAATATACCAAAACCTTGTTGAATTGCACACTTTAAGTGGGTGAATTGCATGCTATGTGAATTATATCTGAGCAGAGCTTTATAAAGAAGAGGAAATGCCCCAGATCTAAGTGTGACCGGAGTGTCTGCCCACCAGGCCCTGCCCACTGGCTGAGGGGCATCCGGGCACGGCTCTTACCAACCCTGCGGGGCGGGGGGGAGTGTTGTAGGGGGACCCCAGGAGCCAGTGGGGGAGCTCCAGCCCAGGAGGGCGAGTCTCTGGGCCCAGGTCCTCCCTCCCACACTTGCGGGGGCTCTGGAAACAGACATCCGGGGGCTTGGTGTGGCCCAGCCTTCCCGGCTCCTTCTGCAGCCCACAGCCCACTCTCGGACCCGGGCGCCCTCTCCTCAGCCAAGGGGGGTTCCTGGAGTTCAGGGGGTGGGAGAGCTCCCTTCTGGGGTCGGTGGAACCCTCCTCAGCCCGCTCACCAGACCTGCGGTGTTGCCCCGAGTCGTGGGCACTGTGGGCAGTGGGGTCGATGGGGGCAGGGCTGTCGGCCCTCCCTCTGCCCTATGTCGGGCTCACGCTGACCCGTCATTTTAGGACAGACGGCTGACAGAGCAGCCTGGGAGGCAGGTCCTGAGGGGACAGCACTCAGGCTGAGCCAGGCCCATGCTTCCCCAGGGCCTCCAGCAGGGAAGCAGCGACGACTCCTCAGGGAGCCCAGGTGGGCCGGAGCCCCAGGAGCGCTGATGGTGGCGGGTGGGGTGGGGACCCGCCTCCCGCTTCCCTTCCCCAGGGCTGAGGGGCCGCGCTGGGCTGGAGGGCAGCGGGCAGGAAGGAAGCCTGCAGCTGCTCCTCGGCCTGGTCAGCTCGTCCAGATTCCCGGCTGCGGGCCTGGGGCCGCTGCCACCCGGCACCTTGAGCTCTCCGGACCCCTGGACGGCGGGGCCAGGGCCGAGAGCAGGCGGAGGGGGGAGGGCCGCCAGCCGGCGCTCGGGCCTCCCGCCCTGGCAGGAAAGGCTGACCGGGGCCGGGACAAAAGGCGGACGTGCGGCCGGCCATGTGCGCCCTTATCAGGGCCTGCACTCCTGGGCCCAGGGCCGCAGCGGAAACACTCCTCTCCACCCGCCTTCCTGCGACGGCCCGGCCAGTGTGCCGGGCACTGTGGGGAGGGGGACCCGTTCCCCAAGGGATGCGGGGTGGAGGGCAGCGGGGCGGGGGCTCTGGACTGTAACGAGGGAAGTGGTGCATTAGTCCCTCTGCCTGCCTTCTCCTCATCTGCCAGATGGGAAACTGAGGCCAGAGCAGCAGCGACAGGGCAGTGGCCCAGCGCTCTGCAGTCCACAGAAGGATCGACAGTCCCGGGATTGTGGCTGACTAGGTCCCTGCCAGGAATGCGCAGGAGCGGGTGGGAACCGACATAGGCAGGGGTGGGGGGACCTGGGGACCACTCTGGCATATCCCACCACACTGTACACTTAGGAAACGCACGTTTTATTTTATTTATTAAAAATGTGCCTCCATGAACCAACACGAGGAGGCGACCGCAGGCTGTGGGCGTGGGGGCTCGGCCAGTCCTCCCACAACGACCCACAGTCGAGTCGGTCTGTCGTGGGGATGGGGGAACGGGGCCTCATCCGGTGGACCCTTCCCACTCCCCTGGGGGCGCAGGCGCTGTGGGCTCCATTCACAGAAGAGGAAACCGTGAAGTCCCACAGCCCATGTGGCCCCGTCACCCCAGCGGCCCACGCCCTGCAGTCCGCCCCTACCCCAGGCCCCAGCTGCCCCCTGGTGGACGTGGGCCGCGCTGGGTCAGGGTGAGGCAGCGGCAGCGGGGCTGGGCTGCCGGGAGCTATCCGCTCCCTCCCTCCCTCTCAAGTACACACTTGCAGGACCCTGGCAGGTGGCGCTAGGGGACCCAGACCAGCCAGGTCAGCGGCCCTTCATGCTTGCCTTCTGGAGCCTTCCTCCTATTGGGTGTAGTGTGAAATCCACCCAAGGACTGCCCAGCTATGAGGAGGGGTGCCAGGGCCGGCCTTCAGCCCCAGGCCGCAGGAGCTGGTCAACCTCAGGCTGGGCCCTGTGCTGGCCACCTGGCCAGAGCAGGATTCCCAGCTGGGCCAACATTGGTTCCACCTCAGGCAAAAGTCACAAGACTCTCCCCTTCCCCACCACCACCTGGAGGACACAGGGGCAGGTGGGGACACTGGGGGACACAGCCAGTTCTCTGGGGCTTGTCAGCACTAAGGGTGCAACTGTCTTCCCAGTATATTAAACCCAAAGTTGGGGGTGACCATCCCCCAGCACGAAGCCCAGGGTTGGGGTGACCATCTCCCAGCATGAAGCCCAGAGTTGGGGAGTGACCATCCTCCAGCACCAAACTCGGGTTGGGGTGACTGCCCCCCAGCACCAAGCCCAGGGTTGGGGTGACTGCCCCCCAGCGCCAAGCCCAGGATTGGGGGTGATCATCTCCCCCTGGCACCAAGCCTGGGGTTAGGATTACCATGCCCCAGCGCCAAGCCCGGGTTGGGGGTGATGTTTGGTGTGACTCCACCCCTCCACACCACTCCACACACCAGCCCCAATGGCCCCAGGTCCGAGGCTCTGCCCTGCTGGCTGCAGACTCTGGACAAGTCTCTCTGGACCTCAGGCGTCCCCTCTGTGTAGGGGCTGGGGTCTCTCCTGGGTGCCCCCACTGCCCGGCTGAGGCCTGCTCCGAAAGGGCCCTCAAGTGCTCCTGGGCTCTAACTCTGTACATGGCCGGTGGCTGATAAGCCCATTCCCCGGATGAAGAGACTGAGGCAAGGAGAAGGGAGCGGGTCTCAGTCCTGGTCCCTGGGGAACACTTACTAATCTCCCATGTGGGCACCTCCCAACCCTGGGGTCAGGGCCGGGCAGTGGGGACTTTGAAAGCTCCCAGGGTGCCAGTGTGAGGCCAGGGTAGAGAGCCCCTGTGTCAGTGGGATTGGGCAACGGGGCTCAGGGGGACCCGACAGAGTGTAGGGCAGAGTCCCGATGCAGCCTGTCCCCACGACGCCAGTTGCAGGGAGGCACCCGGAGCCCTCTGCAGGGTCCCCATTTCTGCAAAGGGCAGGAAGGGCTGGGGAAGAGGCCCCAGATGATTGAACCCCTCTAACCTACGGCTTCTCCTTCTGGGCAGTCAGGCAGGTGGGTGGGGAGGGGCTGGCCAAACATTCCCATTCGTATCACCGGGAAACATGGAAGCCCAGTCATCGTCGGCCCGGCTGTGTCTCAGTTTCCCCCATCAAATGGGGCCAGGCTTGTAGCTTGAGTGCTGCTGGCCCCAGCCCTGTGGGCAGCCCTGCCGAGCTGGGGGGTGGGACATGGCGGGGGCCACAGGGGGCCGGCACTGGCGTCCAGAGCACACTTGCCCTCAGCCTGGCCCGGCCTGGACGGAGGCCCCGTGGCTGCGGACCGGAGAGGACGGAGAAGTCCCCGGGGGCCTCTCGCCTTCCCCGCTGACCCCACCCATCTGCTGCTCAAGGAGTGTTAGGATGAACTGGGGGGCCCCGTGGCCAACCCCCTGCCCTCTGTATCTGTGGCCTGGCCCCAAGGCCTCACTCTCTGAAACCTGCCCAGACCCTGGAGAAGGGTCAGCAGCTTCCGTGACACTGGGCTCCCACCTCCGTGCTGGGGGGCTCCCCGGGGGCAGGATTCTCAGCACACAGTCACCTCTGTGCCCTACATCCCAGACATGGGGGCACCAAGGCCTGCCTGCCCAGAGGTCAGCGCATTGGTCACCCACGCCTGTCCCTTCTGGGCCCGGAGGAAGGGGGTGAGGCAGGGAGGGCCCTGGGTGGAGCCTCTGAGGACTACCAAGCCGGGGTTGTGGGGACCCCCTTCCTGGGCACCCAGGTGAGGGTCCCCAGCCTGGTAGCCCCACCAGCCCTGCTGCCCCTCCCACAGCAGTCTAGCTGGAGATGAACAGGTGGGGCCGGCCCTCTGCAGTTCACCCACTGCCCACAGGGTGGTGATGTTTCACCCCACTCCTCTGAGAAGACCAAGGGCTGGTGGGGGCAGGGAGCATCCCCCCAACCATGGGCGGGGCTTTGGGGGGGCCTGGGGCCCCTGAGTGTGGGACACACGTGACCAGGTGCACTTCCCTGACAACCTGTGCAACTGTACAGGGCAACCCTGCGCGTTGTTTCTTCCCAGAGGTGCTGAAGACGTGCAGGGGGTCAAGAAGACCTGCTCGGTTATGAAGTGAGAACCTGCACTTCCCAGGTGGACTCCCCCAAAGGGCCAGGGCAGCCTCCCAGGGAGCTCGCCTGAGAGGCTTCACCCCAAACCCGTGCCAGACCACTGCCCGCGCTCGGGGTCCCTGCCCAAGGTCGCACCGCCTGCAAGTGGCCAGCTGGGCCACACTGACTCTTGCTCTGTGACAGCACATTATACATGAATCTCGCTGTGGCCGAGCCTGGCCGCAGGGAACATGGTCGGAACAGGAGGGGCGGGAGGCTGGACCGGGCACCTAGGTGCTTGTGTCTCCCTTGGCTCCCTGAGGTGACCGGGGGATGATGAGGGCGTGCGGTGCTGAACGCTTCGGGGGGTGCAGTCTGCTCCCCGCCTCATGGCTTCGCGCCTGGAGAGGAGACCCCCATGGGCAGTAGACCCCACACCCTCTAGGGGGCAGTGGCTCCTGAATCTCGGGGACTTGGAGGTGGAAAACCCACAGGGGCATTCCTGTGATGAGGGTGAAAAGAAGGACCAGGGTCACGGCTGAGCCAAAGAGTGACCAGTGCAGAGGGACGGGGGACAAAGGCTCCAGGAGGCAGGCGTTCAAGAAAGAAATGGACTCGAGCAGTGACCGGATGTTTGTAACCTTCCCGAGAGAGGCCTTACAGCACTGTTGGATGCCGGCCGGCAAATCGTGCTGAGATTCAGGAGGCCGGGCCGCCTTGCGGCTGTTTCTGCCGGTGAGCAATGTCACAGAGGCCGCGCGCTCTCTGCAGCGCGTTCCACTGGCCGGGCTGAGGTGTCAGCAGGCAGGGCAGCTGCAGCAGTGACTTCCAGACCCCTGGACCGTGGCTGCGGTGCAGTGTGATCTCTCTCTCTCTCCGCAGAGCCGAGCTGTTCAGTTCAGTGTTTCCATAAAATAGGCCTAACGTAAAATTTACCATCTTAACCTTTTTTTTTTTTTTGCTGAGGAAGATTTGCCCTGAGCTAACATCTGTTGCCAATCTCCCTCTTTTTCTTGAGAAAGATTGGCCCTGAGCTAACATCTGTGCCCATCTTCCTCTGTTTTGTATGTGGGATGCCACCATAGCATGGCCGCCGACAAGTGGAGTAGGTCTGCACCTGGGAACCAAACTCAGGCTGCTGAAGTGAAGCGTGCTGAACTTAACCACTAGGCCGTGGGGCCAGCCCCTGCCTTAACCATTTTTAAAAGCACAGTTCATCAGCATTAAGCACATTCTCATTGTTGTGCAGCCATCACCGCCATCATCTCCAGGACTCTCTCATTGTCCCAAACTGAAACTCTGTCCCCATTAAACGCTCACCCCCATCCCCTCCCCCCCTGGCACCACCATCCATTTCCTGTCTCCATTGATCTGACTCCTCTCAGGCTCTTGCTGCATTAGTCAGGGTTCTCCAGAGAAGCAATAGGATGTGTATATACATGTGTATATACTTTTTTTTTTAAGAGATTTATTACAAGGAATTGATTCATGCAATTATGGAGGTTGACACGGTCCGAGATCTGCAGGGTGAGTCAGCAGGCACGAGACGCAGGAAGAGTCGAGATTTTATTTCGAGTCTGAAGGCAGCAAAAAGTCAATGTCCCAGTTTGAAGGCAGTCAGGCAGGAAGAATTCTTTTACTGGGGGTGGGGGTGGGAAAGGTCAGCCCTTTTGTTCTATTCAGGTCATCAACTGATTGGACGAGGCCCACTCACATTAGGGAGGGCCATCTGCTTTACTCAGTCTACTGATTTCAATGTTAATCTCAGCCAAAAAAACAAACCTCACAGAAACACCCATAATAATGTTTGACCAAGTATTGGGCACCCTATGCGCCAGTCAAGTTAAAACATAAAATTCACCATCACACTCATATAAGTGGAATCCTACAGTGTTTCTCCTTTTGTGACTGGCGTATTTCACTCAGCACAATGTCCTCGAGGTTCATCCACGTGGCAGCATGTGTCAGGATTTCCTTCCTTTTTAAGGCTGAATAATATTCTGTTGATGGACAGACCCCATCTTGTTTACCCACTCATCCGTCAACCGACACTGGGGCGGCTTCCGCCTTTTGGCTACTGTGAATAAGGCTGCAGTGAGCATGGTGTGCGCACACGTACCTTTTGCGTTCCTGCTGTCAGTTCCTTTGGGTGTGCACTCAGAGGTGGCATTGCTGGATCCTGTGAGCTCAATGAGTCTGTCCACTGGATACACCTGTGTGCCACTATCCAAAACCATACTCAGGATGTTCCCATCACTCTAGGTAAAATGTCCCCTTCCAACTGAGATGGAGAATTCACCCTCTCTTTTGAAACAACCAAAAAACAAAACAAAACCAGACAAAATGCATGAAATGGCTTCCAAGGCCCTGGACACCAGGCACGTGGGACAATGATCCCTGAGAGATGGGGACAAACAAGGTGAGCCCTCCACCGGCCCCAGCTCGCTGCCTCAGGGGAGCTTCCAGGCCTGGCGTGGGAGGGGGACTGAGGCCTTCTCAGTGGACCGCCTGAGTGAGAGTCTGGGAGGCCAGGCGGCTGGAGTTCAGGGGACAGATTGTCAGAGGGGAGGGATCCCCACAGAGAGATCCCTGGGGACCTGAGGAGGGTGCCCTGGAGGATTCAGTGGACGGCTGGCCAGCCTCTGCCCAAGAGTGTGCCCCAGGGGCAGGTGAAGAACTATCTGGAAGGATTAGAGGGAACAGCGCCCCACTCACTGCTCCTCCCCTCAGCCAGACCAGGAACTCTGAATCCACGGGACGTTGGTGAGTCCTCAGGAAGGGCTTGCTCTGTGGTGGAAAATCATTAGCTCTAGACTGAGCCCTGCTCTGGACAGCACCCCACCACCAAATCATAAAAACAAGGTTTGAACGGCTAACCCCATTCCCAAGTCACGTAACTGCATCCCCAGAACAAAGCTCAAGAAGACTTACAGGAACACAAAATATCCCATACCCTGCAAGGTGAACTCATGGTGTCTGACACCCAAGCCAAAATCACCTGGCATGCAAGGAAGCAGAGAACATGCCCCAGGATGAGAATAACTCATCACCCCAACCACGCCAGCGCTGACACGATGTTATAACGAATCAGCAGAGAAGGACGTTGCAACGGTTCCTGTGAGCTGCATTCCGTATGTTCAAAAGGGAAGCAGAACCACAAGGAGGTACCACCTCACACCCGTTAGGATGGCTGCTATCAAAAAAACAGGGAGTGAGTGTCGGCGAGGATGGGGGGAAATTGGAACTCTTGTGCATTGCTGGTAGGAATGTGAAATGATGCAGCTATTACGGAAAATAGCATGGAATTTGCTCAAAAAATTAAAAATAGAATCACTGTATGATCTAGCAATGCCACTCCTAGGTATAGACCCCAAAGACTTCTCAATTCGACCTTAAAAAGGAAGGAAATGCTAACACATGCTACAATGGATGAACCTTGAGGACATTGTGCTCAGTGAAAGAAGCCAGTCACCATAGGACAAATCGTGTGGGACTCCACTCCTGTGAGGGCCCTGGAGGAGTCAAACCCACAGAGACAGGAAGTGGATGGTGGTGCCAGGAGCTGGGGGAGGGGATGGGGGCGAGTGTGTAATGGGGACAGAGTTGCAGTTTGGGAAGATGAGAGAGTCCTAGAGACGGATGGTGATGACGCTTGTACAACAAGCTGAGTGTACTTTTTTCTTTTAATAATTTTATTTTATTTATTTTTTCCCCAAAGCCCCAGTAGATAGTTGTATGTCATAGTTGCACATCCTTCTAGCCGCTGTATGTGGGACGCGGCCTCAGCATGGCTGGAGAGGCGGTGCGTCGGTGCGCGCCTGGGATCCGAACCCGGGCCTCCAGCAGCAGAGCGCGTGCACTTAACCGCTAAGCCACGGGGCGGGCCCAAGCTGAGTGTACTTAATGCCACTGAACTGTGCACTTAAAAGTGGCTAAGATGGCAAATTTTATGTTATGTATATTTTACTACAATTAAAAATAATAATTTTTTTAAAAGTTAGAGACATGGAAAGCATCAGCCTAGAAAGTTCCCTCAGGCCCCTTTCCGCATCCCCTCACTTCCCCACCCCCCACAACCACGTTCTGATCTCTACCCCCCGGACGAGCTCGGCTGCATTTGGACTGCGTGTAAATGAATCAGGCAGCGTGTTCTCGCCTCTGTCTGGCTTCTTTTGCTCAGCGTAATTTTTTTTTATTGTGAAATTTTTGTTGTGCATTATTGTTTATCAGTCACCATATACGTGCATCCCTCCACCACTAGTGACCACCTCCACCCCCCCAGCCCCTGGTAACCACCAAACAGTTCTCTCTGTCCGTGTGTTGGTTTATCTTCCACATATGAGTGAAATCATGCAGTGTTTGTCTTTCTCTTTCTGGTTTATTTCACTTAACATAATACCCTCCAGGTCCATTCATGTTGTTGAAAATGAGATGATTTTGTCTTTTTCTATGGCTGAGTAGTATTCCATGGTATATATATACCACATATTCTTTATCCATTCATCAGTCGGGCACACTTGGGTTGCTTCCACGTCTTGGCTATAGTGACTAATGCTGCGATGAACATAGGGGTGCATAAGCCTCTTTGGATTGTTGATTTCAGGTTTGTTGGGTAGATACCCAGTGGTGGGATAGCTGGATCATAAGGTGTTTCTATTTTTAATTTTTTGAGGAATCTCCATACTGTTTTCCATAGAGGCTGCACCAGTTTGCATTCCCACAAGCAGTGGATTAGGGTTCCCATTTCTCCACAGCCTCTCCAGCATTTGTTGCTTTTTGTCTTGGTGATTATAGCCATTCTAATGGGTGTAAGGTGATATCTTAGTGTGGTTTTGATTTGCATTTCCCTGATGATTAGTGATGTTGAACATCTTTTCGTGTGCCTATTGGCCAAATGTATATCTTCTTTGGAGAAGTGTCTTTTCATTTCCTCTGCCCATTTTTTGATTGGGTTGTTTGTTTTTTTGTTATTCAGTTGTGTGAGTTCTTTATATATTATGGAGATTAATCCCCTGTCAGATATGTGGTTTGCAAATATTTTTTCCCAGCTGGTGGGTTCCCTATTCATTTTGATTCTAGTTTCATTTGCCTTGTAGAAGCTCTTTAATCTGATGAAGTCCCACTTGTGTATTTTTTCTTTTGTTTCCCTTGTCTGAGTAGACATAGAATTCAAAAAGATCCCTTTATGGCTGATGGCGAGTAGTGTACTACCTATATTTTCCTCCAGGAGTTTTATAGCTTCAGGTCTTTGATCCATTTTGAGTTAATTTTTGTGTATGGCTAAAGAAAGTGGTCTACTTTCATTCTTTTGCAAGTGGCTGTCCAGTTTTCCCAGCACCATTTATTGAAGAGACTTTCCTTTCTCCACTGTATGTCCCTCTCTCCTTTGTCAAAGATTAGCTGCCCGTAGATATGAGGTTTTATTTCTGGACTTTCAGTTCTGTTCCATTGATCTGTGTGTCTGTTTTTGTACCAGTACCATGCTGTTTTAATTACTATCACTTTGTAGTATGTTTTGAAGTCAGGGATTGTGATGCCCCCAGCCTTGTTCTTCTTTTTCAGGATTGCTTTAGCTATATGGGGTCTTTTGTTGCCCCATATGAATGTTAGTATTCTTTGTTCTATTTCTGTGAAGAATGTCCTTGGGATTCTGATTGGGGTTGCATTGAATCTGTAGATTGCTTTAGGTAGTATGGACATTTTAACTATGTTTAATCTTCCAGTCCAAATGCATGGAATATTTTTCCATTTCTTTATGTCATCATTGATTTCACTCAGTAATGTCTTATAGTTTTCATTGTATAGATCTTTCACCTCCTTGGTTAAATTTACTCCTAGATATTTTATTCTTTTTGTTGCAATTGTAAATGGGATTGTCTTCTTGAGTTCTCTTTCTGTTAGTTCATTGTTGGTATATAGAAGTGCAACTGATTTCTGTAAGTTGATTTTGTACCCTGCCACTTGGCTGTAGTTGTTGATTATTTCTAATAGTTTTCCAATGGATTCTTTAGGGTTTTCTATATATAAGATCATGTCTGCAAACAGCGAGATTTCCACTTCTTCATTGCCTATTTGTATTCCTTTTATTCCTTTTTCTTGCCTAATTGCTCTGGCCAGAACCTCAGTACTGTGTTAAATAAGAGTGGCAAGAGTGGGCACCCTTGTCTTGTTCCTCTTTTCAGAGGGATGGCTTTCAGTTTTTCCCCATTGAGTATGATGTTGGCTGTGGGTTTGTCATATATGGCCTTTATTATGTTAAGGTACTTTCCTTCTATACCCATTTAGTTGAGAGTTTTTATCATAAATGGATTTTGGATCTTGCCAAAAGCCTTCTCTGCATCTATTGAGATGATCATGTGGTTTTTATTCCTCGTTTTGTTAATGTGGTGTATCACCTTGATTGATTTGCGGATGTTGAACCATCCCTGTGTCCCTGGTATAAATCCCACTTGATCATGGTGTATGATCTTTTTAATGTATTGCTGTATTCAGTTTGCCAGTATTTTGTTGAGGATTTTTGCATCTATGTTCATCAGGGATATTGGTCTGTAGTTTTCCTTCTTAGTATTGTCTTTGCCTGGCTTTGGTATCAGGGTGATGTTGGCCTCGTAGAATGTGTTGGGAAGTATTCCATCTTCCTCTATTTTTTGGAATAGTTTGAGAAGGATAGGCATGAAGTCTTCTTTGAATGTTTGGTAAAATTCTCCAGAGAAGCCATCTGGTCCCAGACTTTTATTTTTTGGGAGGTTTTTAATTACTGTTTCAATCTCTTTACTTATGATTGGTCTATTCAGGTTCTCTATTTCTTCTTGATTCAGTTTTGGGAGGTTGTATGAGTCTAGGAATTTATCCATTTCTTCTAGATTGTCCAATTTGTTGGTATATAGTTTTTCATAGTATTCTCTTATAATTTTTTGTATTTCTGTGGTATCTGTTGTAATTTCTCCTTTTTCATATCTAATTCTATTTATTTGAGACTTCTCTCTTTTTTTCTTGGTGAGTCTGGCTAAGGGTTTGTCAATTTTGTTTATCTTCTCAAAGAACCAGCTCTTTGTTTCATTGATCCTTTCTACTGTTTTTTTAATTTCAAATTCATGTATTTCTGCTCTGATTTTTATTATCTCCCTCCTCTTGCTGACTTTAGGCTTTGTTTGTTCTTCTTTTTCTAATTCTGTTAGGTGTAGTTTGATATTGCTTATTTGGGCTTTTTCTTGTTTCTTAAGGTGGGCCTGTATTGCTGTGAGTTTCCCTCTCAGGACCGCTTTTCCTGCATCCCATATGAGTTGGTATGGTGTATTTTCATTTTCATTTGTCTCCAGATATGCTTTGATTTCTCCTTTAATTTCACCAATGATCCATTGGTTGTTTAGTAGCATGTTGTTGAGTCTCCACAGCTTTGTCACTTTCCCGGTTTTTTCCTTGTAGTTGATTTCTAACTTCATGGCATTATGGTCTGAGAAGACGCTTGTTATGATTTCAATCTTCTTAAATTTATGTAAGCATGCCTTGTTTCCCAACATATGGTCTATTCTTGAGAATGTTCCATGCCCGCATGAGAAGAATGTGTAATCTGCTGTGTTTGGATGGAGTGCTCTCTATATGTCTATTAAGTCCATCTCATCTAGATTTTCATTTAGGTCCATTATTTCCTTATTTATTTATTTTCTGTCTAGATGATCTGTCCATTGATGAGAGTGGGGTGTTAAGATCCCCTACTATTATTGTGTTGCTGTTAATATCTCCTTTTAGGTTTGTTAATAGTTGCTTTATGTACCTTGGTGCTCCTATATTGGCTGCATATATATTTAAAAGCAATATGTCTTCTTGATGGAGTGTCTGTTTTATCATTATATATTGCACCAATTTGTCTCTCATTACCTGTTTTATCTTGAAGTCAACCTTGTCTGATATGAGTATGGCAACACCTGCTTTCTTTTGTTTGCCATTAGCTTTGGAGTATTGTCTTCCATCCTTTCACTCTGAGCCGTGTTTGTCTTTAGAGCTGAGATGTGTTTCCTGGAGGCAGCATATTGTTTTTTGTTTTTGTGAGGAAGATCAGCCCTGAGCTAACATCCATGCTGATCCTCCTCTTTTTGCTGAGGAAGACTGGCCCTGAGCTAACATCCGTGCCCATCTTCCTCCACTTTGTATGGGACGCCACCACAGCATGGCCTGACAAGCGGTGCTTCAGTGCGCACCCGGGATCCGAACCTGGGCCACCAGCAGCGGAGCGCGTGCACTTAACCGCTACACCATGGGGCCAGCCCCGGCAGCGTATTGTTGGGTCTTGTTTTTTAATCCATCCCGCCACTCTGTGTCTTTTGATTGGAGAGTTCAGTCCATTTACATTTAGGGTAATTATTGATATATGGGGGCTTGTTGTTGTTATTTTATCACTCTTTTTCTGGTTCTTTTGCATTTCTTCTGTTTCTCATCCTGTGTGTTTCAGACTACCAATTCAGTTTGGTAGTTCTGTATGGGGGTTCTCTTAGTTTTCTCTTTCTTTATCGTGTGTGATTCTGTTCTGATTATTTGGTTAGTGGTTACCATGAGGTTTGTATAAAAAATCTCATAGATGTGATAGTCCATTTTTTGATGGCCTCTTATTCCCTTAGACTAAGTCGATTTGATCCCTTTCCTCTTCCCCTTCTAAGTTATTGTTGTCACAACTTATTCCTTCTTGTGTTGTGAGTTCGTGTTTAACATGATGAGGTTATATTTATGCTTGGTGCTTACCTTCCCTTGATCTTTGGTTTTATAATTAAGTGTGTGCTAATCTATTTTGATAGAGGACTGCAATTTTTCTGATTTTGTTGGCCTATTTTCCTCCTGGTTCAAAACTTTGTATCCCCTTTCTCTTTTTTTCCTCAGGCATGAGGGCCTTCTTGAGCACTTCTTGTAGTGGGGATCTTGTGGCAATGAACTCTCTTAGCTTTTGTTTATCTGGGATAGTTATTATTTCTCCATCATATCTGAAGGCTATTTTTGCTGGATAGAGTATTCTTGGCTAAAAGTTTTTGTCCTTCAGAATTTTGAATATATCGTTCCACTCTCTCCTAGCCTGTAAAGTTTCTGTTGAGAAATCTGCTGAGAGCCTCATAGGAAATCCTTTGTCTGTTATTTTTTTTTTTTGTCTAGCTGCCCTTAATATTTTTTCTTGGTTGTTGGCTTTTGCCAGCTTTAGTACTATATGCCTTGGAGAGGGTCTTTTTGTGTTGATATATTTAGGAGATCTATTTATTTCATTCACTGGTATTTCCAGCTCCTTCCCCAGGTTTGGGAAGTTCTCAGATATTATTTCTTTGAACAAGTTCTCTGCTCCTTTTACCCTCTCTTCTCCCTCTGGAATACCTATAATCCTTATGTTGGATTTCCTAATTGAGTCGGATGTTTCTTGGAGAGTTTCTTCATTTCTTTTTAGTCTTAATTCTCTTTCCTCCTCCATCTGGAGCATTTCTGCATTGCTGTCCTCAGTATTGCTAATTATTGGGCCGGCCCTGTGGCTTAGCGGTTAAGTGCGCGGGCTCCGCTGCTGGCGGCCTGGGTTCGGATCCCGGGCGTGCACCGACGCACCGCTTCTCTGGCCATGCTGAGGCCGCGTCCCACATACAGCAACTAGAAGGATGTACAACTATGACATACAACTATCTACTGGGGCTTTGGGGGAAAAAATAAATAAATAAATAAAATTATAAAAGAAAAAAATATATATTGCTAATTCTTTTCTCCATATTGTCAGCTCTGATGCTTAAGGCTTCCAGATTTGTCTTTATCTCCCCTATTGTATTTTTCATCTCTAAGATTTCTGATGGGTTTTTTTTAATAGTTTCAATCTCTTTTGTGAAGAAACGCCTGATTTCATTGAATTGTCTGTCTGTATTTTCTTGTATTTCATTAAGCTTTTTTATGATGGCTCTTTTGAATTCTCTGTTGTTAAGGTTATACGTTTCTGTGCTTTATACATTCTGTGCTAACCTTTCCAAGGTTATACATTTCTGTGACTTCTGGGTGCTTGTCATTTTCCTTTTGGTCTGGAGATTTAATATATTTTTGCATGGTGTTGGCTTATTTTTCCTCATAGTGAAAATATATGGTTGCAGTTTCCCCTTGCTGCCACTGGGTGGAGGTCAAGGGCTGTGTATTCTGGCCTGCCTCAATCCGTGGACACTTTCGTCGGCCCCTGGCTGATCTGAGGCATGGGTGAGTGGAGGCTGTTGGGGGCAGAGCGTGGGAACAGCTGGAGCTGGAGGATGGGAACAACTGAGACTGGAGCACAGCTAGGCCAAAGCAGCTGGGGCTCAGGTACGGGTGGGTTGAAGCAGCTGCAGCTGAAGTGCCGCTGGGCCGAAGAAGCTGGAACTGGAGCGCGCTGGGCCGAAGAAGCAGGAGCTGGAGCACCACTGGGCCGAAGAAGCTGGAACTGGAGTGCGTTGGGCCGAAGTTGCTGATGCCAAGTCAGCTGGAGCCTGAGCACAGGCCAAGCCAAAGCTTCTGGAGCCAGGGGGAGGGAGGGCAGTCAAGCCGAAGGAGCTGTGGGTGGGGCACGTTCCAGCCAAAAGAGCTGGGGCTGTGGCACAGTGGAGCTGGGGAAGCTGGGGCCGTGGCTTGGACCCGCCAGAGCAGCTGGGGCTCTGGCATGGTGGGGCCTGAGCTGCTGCTGCCTCTGGTGCAGGGGTGCAGGCTGGCCCCACTGCTGGTCAGGCCAGGGCACCTGGGGGGCGTTGCCTGTGGGGCTGGGGCGGTGATGCTGCCCCTGCTGGTCAGGCCGGGCACCTGGGGGCTGCTGCCTCTGGGGATGGGGCCAAGCTGAAGTGCTGCTGTGCTGAAGCACCAGTCAGGTGGTCCGGGTAGGGGAGCTGCGCTTACTTTCGCCTTCCCGATCTCAGAGGTTCCTCGCCTCGCTGTCGTTCTCTGCTCTCCTGAGGGGCTAGCTTGTTGAAACTACCCTTGCAACAGCTCTGCTCCCTCCACAGGGGGTTCCCCTCGGGCTGTGAGGGGTCTTGGAGAGCACTGGTTTTCACGCGGCGAGCCACCCTTCCTCCTCCTCTGAGAGCCACATGGTCTCAGTCTCTGGGTCGCAGTCCTTGAGGAAGGAAAGGAGCTCCTCTTACCTCCTTCCACGTCCTCTGGGGATTCCAGCACCTCAGTCCTTGGGTGTACAGCTGCCCGAGTGCCTCAGACATCCCCTGTGTTCTGTGAATAGCTTTTGTTGGAATATGAATGTCCTTTTTTTGTGTCTTAGAGGGGGAGAATTCAGTGAGGGAAGCTCACTCCGCCATGATGCTGACGTCACTACCATAATTTTTTTCTTAATTGTAGGTTACATACCGAATTTTACTGTCCCAGCTTATTGACAGCACACGGAAGCCTAGCATACTACAAGGCATTCACTTTCAAACTCTGGAAAAAACTTTGTACAGTGAAGAGGTAGCTATACTTGATATAGGATAAGCTGATAACCTCAGATAAATGAATGGAGGGAAAGAAAGAATTGGGACGGAAAGCTGACAACAGGTTAGGTTAGCGGGAGGAGGGGGCTCCTAGTGAGAGGATGACCACGGCCACCCACATAGCTGCTCCTTGGAGCTCTAGCCAAGACCAATGGATGAGGTCACTTCCACTCTGACCTAAGAGGACAGTTTTAAGAACAGACTGGAATCCTGTCCTGAGCATTTTTAGAAAGCAAGACGAGGCCTTGGCATCCACATGGTGTCTTCATTTTGATGCTTTCCATCCACAAGCATATGCCATAAGTGACCTGGAATGAGTTTGATTTTACTAATCTGCCCCCTTCTGTCTGCCCCTGCCCTGCCCTGCCCCGCCCCGTGACTGCAGCCACATTTTAAGGGCTTTTCAGTAAGCTTTCTATTTTAGAATAGATTTAGACTCACACAAGGGCGTCAAAGAGAACACAGAGACTTCCATACACCTCACACCGGTTTCCCTGTTATTAACATCTTACATTACTCACAATTAATGACCCAACATTGATACGTCATCATTAACTAAAGCCCAAGCTTTATTCAGATTCCCTTAGTTTTACCCTATATCTCTTTCCTGTCCCGGGACCCCATCCAGGACCCCACATGACAGGAGGTCATCCTGTCTCCTTGGGCTCCTCTGGGCCGTGACAGTTTCTCAGAGTCTCCTTGTTTTTGGTGCCTGGACGGTTTTAAGGACTGGGCAGGTGTAGATGCCCCTCCATCGGGACTTGTCTGATGTGTTTCTCATGACTGGGGGGCGGGGTAGGGGGAAGACCACAGAGGTGAGTGCCCTTCTCATCACATCGTATCAGGAGGCTTGGCTGAGCCTTGATCACCTGGCTGAGGCGGGCTTCCAGGTGGCTCCACTGTCAAGTCACTCCCCCACCTTCCACGCTGTCCTCCGTGGAAGGGCCACCCTGCACGGCCACACCTAAGGAGAGGGTCTTAGGCCCCACGTGCGGGGGGGGGGTATCTGCATAAATTATTTGGAATTCTTTGGCCTGAGAGGGTTGTCTATCATCTCCATTACTTACGTATTCAATCGTTTATTTGTGTCAGGATGGACTCACGGATGTTTATTTCATGCTCTGGGTTAGAATTCAATGCGAAATTATTTTGTGGCTCAGGTTGCTCCATCTTTGGCCCAGTGGGGGCTCTTTCGGGTTGGTGGCTGCGTCCCTT
The DNA here is from genome assembly GCF_020826845.1 of Diceros bicornis minor. Lineage (NCBI taxonomy): Eukaryota > Metazoa > Chordata > Mammalia > Perissodactyla > Rhinocerotidae > Diceros > Diceros bicornis. The sequence goes on from NC_080767.1 coordinate 42,213,545, forward strand.
TGACATACACCCCATCATTGTGGGGTTGTTTTGGGGGGAGGTTGAGCACTTCCTTACTTTCTGGCACCGCAAGATGCTCCAGGCTCATCGTGTGCATTTCCTGCCCCCATCCTGGACTCAGCCATCTCCCCAAGGAGCCCTGGGTCCTTTCGTTGGAAAGTGGTGTTAGAAACCAACGGCTGGGTGCAGGTGTGCTCGCTGCTACTGGGTGTCATAGCTCCGGGCCCGCTCAGCTGAGAGAGCAGGGAAATGTATGTGTGTATGGGAACCTGTGCCTATGCACATATCTATAAATATTTCTAGGTGTAGCCATCTGTGTTTATATGAAGCTAAACGTGAGTTCATACTGATGTCTTCAACTCTAATCCATCACCCCCTGGACCATTCTAGCACCTCCCTCTGCTTATCTGTCACTCCCACTCCGACAGTGACCAGCCTGTCTCCCACCACCCACCGTCCGTTTACTTAGGTGTTGCATTCCAGTGTGCACGAGTGGTGGGCTCAGCATTGCTACCCTGTGCTCCAGCAAGAACAGTCCTAGCGGCATCCTGGTTCTGGATTCATCCTTGTCATGTGCATCTGCAGCTCCTTTTTGCACCGAGCATGCCCATTGTGTGGCCATCGCACAAGATGCTGACTGTTCTCCTGCTAAGGGACGTTGGATCGGCTCCCATGTTTTGGCCCTTATGAACCAGGCTACCCGGAACGTCCTCATAGAAGTTTTATGGTGGCTGTGGCAGGCGGATTCTACGGCTGGCCCCCTAATGACCTTGCCCTTGTACACCCTGCATCTTGAGCGTGAGTGGGACCTGTGGATACAGCCAGACGGTACTCTTGTGACCAAGTTACATTATATGGCAAAAGGAATCACCCTGGTGAGAATGATCTACTCACGAGATCCGTGTAAAGGCAGAGGGTTTTCTCCAGCGATGGAGAGGGGGAGGTCAGAGCGGACCTTGGTGCTGTTGCTGGCTTTGAAGACGAGGGTGTCTGTGCCAAGGAATGAGGGTGGCCTTTAGGAGAGACAGACACCCAGCAAGGGAACAAGGACCTGGGTCCTGCAACTCGAAGAACTGGGTTTGGCCAACAACCTGATGAGCGTGGAAGCCTGCTCTTCCTTGAGCCTCTAGATAAGCCCAGACTTCCTGAAACCCACGCCACCTGGCACTGCTCACCTAGAGAGCCGTGAGCTCATCGGGGGTGGGGGGGCGTATTTTAAGCCACCAAGCTTATGGCGATCTGTTACACAGCCACAGATAACTGATAGAGCGACATTTTCATTCCTCTTGGATAGACACCTGAGAGTCAGATTGCTGGGGTTTAGGGCAGATGCATATTTAACTTACTAAGAAACTCCTAAAGAGCTCTCTAAATGGTTGTCGCCTTTTACACTCCCACTGGCAAAATACGAGGGCTTTAGTTGCTAAAAGTCCTGACCAATAGTTGGTGTCATCGGTCTTTGGATTTTACCTGTTCTAATGGGTGTATCCTGGTATCTCACTGAGATGTTAATTTTCATTACCTTGATGTCTACAGATGTCTGGCTCCTTTCCCTGTGTTATTGGTCGTTCGTTCACACACCTCCTTTTGTGAAATGCCTATTCAAATACTTTGTCTGTCTTTAAAAATTGGGTTGTCTGTATTCTTATTGTTTGTTTGTCGGTGCTCTGTACATATTCTGAACACAAACCCTTTGTCAGACGTTGTGAATTTTTTTTTCCAGTCTCTAGGCTGCCTACTCATTTCCTTAATGGTGTCTTTTGATGAGTAGAAAATTTTGATTTTGATGAAAACCAATTTATCAGTTTCTTTTCTTGTATGGCTGATGCTTCTGTGACCTGAAAGAAATCTTTACCTACCCAAGGTCATGAAGATTTTCTCTTACGTTTTCTTCCAGAAGGTTCTGGGTTTTATGTTTAGGCCTATGATCCATCCTGATTTCGCTTTTGTGCAGAGTGAAATAAAAGTTGAAGTTCAATTTTTCCTATACGGATATCCAGTCGTTCCAGCACTGTTTGTTAAGAAGATTTTCTTTCCCTATTGAATTGGCTTGGCGTCTTAGCTGAAAACCAGTGGCCCATACATTTGGGAGCCTTTCCTAGACTCCCTGTTCTGTCTTCCCTGGTTGCATTTGTCTGTCCTTCTGCCAGACCCACGCTGTCTTAATCCCTACGGTTGCACAGTCAGTCTTTATTGTGCAGGCCCTTCAACCTTTGCTTCTTTGTCAGAATCCTCTGGGCGATTCTAGATCCTCTGTGATTCCATTTAAAATTAGAATCATCTTGTCAAAAACCTTTTAAATTCTGATGGAATTTTGATAGAATTTGCAACGAATTTATACATTATTTTGGAGAGAATGGATATCTTAGAAATATTGAGTTTTCCAGGCAGCAAACACTGACTATCTCTCCAATTACTTAGACCTTCCCTAGTTCTTCTCAGCAAAGTTTTCTAGTTTTGATTTGCAAGTCTTCCGTATTTTTTTCATTAGTTTGATTCCTATGTATTTGATGTTTTTGGTGCTATTATAAATTTTAAAAATGTTTAAATCCCATTTTCCAACAGTTTGACACTAGCATATAGAAATGTAATTGATTTTTCTAAATTGACCCTTGACCCCTCAACCTTGCTAAATTTAGTTATTAGTTCTAGTAGCTAGTAGTAGTTTTATTTCATCTGTATCTACTCATCTTTATTATTTCTTCTACTTCTTTTGAGTTTAATTTCTTCTTCTGAAGTCCTTGGCGGGGCTTGGCAGCTCTGCCCTACTGCCCAGGTGGCCTGGGTCCCCAGGAGGGGCAGGTCCATGCTCGGCCCCTTCTGAGCCCCTCCCCTCCTGAGCCCCCTCCCCTCCTGACCTCCTCTCCATCTGAGCCCTTCCCCTTCTGAGCCCCTCCCCTTCTGAGACCCCTCTCCATCTGAGACCCTCCCCATCTGAGCCCCCTCCCCATCTGAGACCCCTCTCCATCTGAGCCCCTCTCCATCTGAGCCCCCTCCCCATCTGAGACCCCTCTCCATCTGAGCCCCTCCTCATCTGAGACCCCTCCCCATCTGAGACCCTCTCCATCTGAGCCCCCTCCCCTTCTGAGCCCCTCTCCATCTGAGCCCCTCTCCATCTGAGCCCCCTCCCCATCTGAGACCCCTCCCCATCTGAGACCCCTCTCCATCTGAGCCCCTCCTCATCTGAGACCCCTCCCCATCTGAGACCCTCTCCATCTGAGCCCCTCCCCTTCTGAGCCCCTCCCCTCCTGAGCCCCATCCCCTCCTGACCCCCTCTCCATCTGAGCCCCTCCCCTCCTGAGCCCCCTCCCCATCAGGGCCTCCACTTGAGTGTCAACGGTTGAGCAGGGGGAGGTCCAGCAGGTGGCGCCAGGAGCTTAGGGAATATACCCGCGGAAGGCTGGTGTGGGGATGGGAGAGGGTGGGAGGGGGTACGAGAGGGTGGATTCTACAGCAAGAGGCTAGAGACTGCTTCTTGGGGCTGGGGCTGAGCCCCAAGAGCTGGTCTGGAGTGTGGGGGCACTGCCAGGCCTCTCTGAGCTCCGTTTTCATGTCTCACGGTCATTTATTAATCACTACAGGGAGGAGGCTGGAGGAGGTTGGGAGGGGCAGGACCCCGGGACAGAGATGCAGGTGTGAGCCCAGTGAGATGCTCACACCACCGACTGATCCTGAAGAAGGGGACAGAGCATCGCTGATCCAGGCGGGAGGGCGGGGCACAGGGGAGAGGTGGGACCCCACCCAGCTAGGGAGGAGCTGGGGAGGTGAACCAGAAAGAGTCTGGGGGCTTAAGCCTCAGGAGGGGCAGGGCAGAGCACGTGAGGTCCCCACTCTGCCAGCCTCTATGGGGGATAGAATGGGCCTGGAGCTTTGGCAGTGGGGGACGGAGATGGGGTGGGGGCCCTGCCTGAGGGAGCCAACCCTTCCCCTCCTACCTCTGGGGCTGAAGCAGGTAACGACTCCCTCAGGCTACAGTCTGTCCCAGCAATACTGTCCCCCCCACCCCCGCCCCATCCTCTCCCTCCTCCCTGGGGACTGAGCTGTGACCCTCCCCCCCACGTTGTAGACCCCACACATCGGCAGCCTGCCTGGGGTCCCAAGGCTGTGGGGAGGGAGCTCGGTCAGGGGGGATTAGGGGGATTGGGGAGGCCTGAGCAGGGAGGGGCCACGAAGGCTAAGGAGTGTTTCTGTTGTGCCAAGGTGGGTGGGGCAGGGCGTGCCGGCCCCCCAGGCCCCCCCAGCCCAAACAAATCAGAGCTGCAGCATATGGTCAGTAGGGCCTTTGTTTGCCAATAAAGAGATGGCTGGGAAGGTGTGGAGGTTCCCTCCCAGTGTCTGTCTCATCCTGGGGCCCGTCCCATCCCAGGGCCTGTCCCATCCAGGGGTCCATCCCTTCCCGGGCCCGTCCCATCCTGGGGCTCATCCTATCCCAGGGTCCCTCCCATCCTGGGGCCTGTCCTGGCCCAGCCTTGGCACTCACTGGCCCAGAGCCACAGGTCCTGGTGCTGCTGGGGAAACTGAGGTACAGAGCAGGAAGCTGGTGGAGGCAGTGACGAGGCAAGGACCCCAGCCTCCAGGGTCCCCCCAACAGCACACAGGAAACCCCAGAACAGACAGCCTGGAACAGGCACAGCTCCCTCCACGCCTGCCCAGCTCTCTTAAGCACGTCTCAGCCACCAGGTAGCCACCCCATCCGTGCTGGGGCAGCCACTCTCCAGCCCTGACACAGACCACAGACTAGGTACACATACCCCAGTGATGGGGAGGCAGCTGAGGGGCCCTGGCCTGGTTCTCACTCCCTCTCCCCGCCTGTGCCCCTCTCTCCCTGCAGGTGAAAAGCCAAGGGGAGGGGAGCCTGGAAGCTTTGGTCAAGGAGACTGAGGGTGCCCCAGTTTTCTCTTCTGTGAAATGGGGTGGTAATGGGGTGTCAGGCTGTGCAGGCCCTGGTTTCTCCTGGCAAGTATTCTGGTTGAGAGCTCTCCCGGGTTCACAGGACAGAGGGCTGCAGCTTCCAGGCCTGGGCAGTCCTGCCTCGGGGTCCTTAAGGGGCCGCTGGGCGCCTGGGCTCCCCCGAGTCCGGTGGAGGGCGGGCAGGCACGTCGGGGCCAGTGGAGAGCACAGCAGAGGACGAGGAACGTGGGAACCCGCGAGCAGGGAGCAGCAGGTGTTGCAGGCCTGGTGGATGGCGGTTTGGCCAAGGGAGCAAGAGAGGAGGGGGAGGCGCTTGCACGCAGGTGGGGAGACCACAGGGCTGCTGGTCCTGGGCTGGTAGCCCCAGGAGGGGGGAGGGCAGCGAGGGGGCAGATCTCTGTAGCTGGGAAGCTGCAGTGCAGGGGGGTGGGGTAGCTCCCTGGCCTGCACCCCCACCCCAGGCCCCTCCTGGAATGTTGGGTGAAGACCCCTCAACCCGGATGATACCCTGCTTTCCCTCAGGCCCAGTTCCTTCCATTGGCCTTCAGGAGCCTCCCTGGAGACCATCTAGCCCAACCCTTCATTGTACTGGTGGGGAAACTGAGGCCTGGGGCCAAGCCAGCCTCCCGATCTCTCCCTCACGGGCAGCCGGCCCTGTTCCTGCTGGGACCCCTGCCTCACCCCCAACACCGGCAGCAGCGTCTTCCCTGACTCCAGGATGCAGCTTCAGCACCCCCACCACCTTACACACCCCACACACACCCTCCCCCTCCCCACCCCACCCCTGCCAGGCCAGCAGCCTCTGAAATGCAGATTGGATCTTGTCTTAAACCTCCTGTGGTTCCCATAGCCCTCCCGACTAACCCCAGCCCCACGGAGGCCGGAGGCTCCCTGCAGGCCCTGCCTCCTGAAGGCCCTGCCTCCCGGCCTCCTTGCCAGGAGGCTCAGGCTCCTGGGACCCCCTGGTTCCACCCATCTCCAGCAGCTGGGTGCTCTTCCCGCCTCCTACCCGCCCCCCCCCTTCTGGGCTGCCTCCTCTTGTGTCTCTTCTTGGCTCTGGTGTCACATCTTCTGAGCCGATTCCCTGACCCTCAGCCCAGGTCAGGCCCCTCCTCTGGGCCCCTGAGTTCCCAGAGGCTGACCCCTCCATGGGGTCCAGGGACCAGGGCCCAAGAGACTTTCAGAGGCTCTGGGGAAATATTTTAATGTCTTTTAAAATCAGGAGAAAAAAACTGAATTTTTAAAAAGAACAAGAAAATGCTTTCACATATAGTATTAACATATTTGTCTTTAGACCAACACAGCCGTAAAATCGAATTTTCACAATTTTTGTTTTTTACGGAGGAAGGGGCTCAGGAAGGCAAAGCGCCGGGGCCCACCCACGCCACACCGCGGCCTGGTGCCCAAACTGCTCAGCCCATGCTGGCCACGCTGGCGCCCTCGCCTGGGGCCGGCCCGCCTGCCCAGACCCGCGCGCCTGGGCTCGGGCTCCAGACGGCGTCAGCTGTGCACAGCGAAGGCCTGGTGCAGCTCTGGCTGCCCCTCTGAGCCCCTCAAGGACACCAAGCCTACCACGCATCTCCCCACCTCACTCTCCACGTCCCTCGGCCCTAAAGCCCTGGAGGTGGACCAGGGCTCCAGCGGCCTGGGGGAGCAGAAGGCGGACGCCCATCTCTGGGGAGGCGGGAGGGCTCTTCAAGCTGGTGGTACCAGGAGGGCTTTGAAGCAACTCAGAGGCCCCGTAAACTGGCTGATGAGGATGAATAAACCCCAATAAACCCCGAAAAGGAAAAGGGCCCTCCTTGGAAGCAACTGGGGAGTGGCTGGGTGCCGGCCTGCTGAATGCTTAGGGGAGAGTTCCACCCGCCCAGCGGCCTGCATCGGCTCTCAGCCTGGTGCCTGAATGAGAGGCTGGCCCACCCCTGCCTCACCCTCATGGGTGGGTCAGCCTGTGTGGATGAGACCCGGCCATGGCCCTGCAGGGCCCAATGTGGAGGCTAGAGGGTGTGGGCTGAGCATCTCATCAGTGTCCCCACGTCTCTGTGACACGGGACCCACGAGTACCCCATTTAATAGCTGAGGAAATAGACTGCACCAGTTACACACTGCCCAAGCTTATAGAACCTTCCGGATGCCTTAACTACTAGGCTGCACTGCCTCCTTCAAGCAGAGCATGGGCGCCCTGGATGGGGCTGGGCCCTTCCTCACCCTGGGACATTGCTGCCCCCAGCCCAGCCAGTGCTGGCGGCAGCAGGGCGATGGGGCCTGGGACCCGAGGCCCGGCCCAGCCCTTGGAAACTCCAAGTGGACTTTCCTGCCATCCAGGTGTGGGCTGGGACAGCGTGGGAGGTGGCCGAGCCCTGTGGTGGGGCGGGGCGGGGGGGGCAGCGGTGGCCGTTTCTCGGGCTTTCCTGTGAGAAAGCACCCCTCAGCCGCGCCCTCATGGGTCGCTATCAGACGCCACCTCGGAGCTGGGGAATGTCAACAGTGCAGGCACACCACCTGGCATCTGCTGCTGCAGACCTCCATGCTGAGAAGCTCCGTGCTATTTATAACACGGCGAGAGAAGCTGGGCAAATACCGTCGGCCTCCCCCCCCCGGACGCCCCCCCCCCCCGCCCTGTGACCTCCAGCCTGTGTTTGAACTCTCCGTGGGCAAACAGGCTGCGATAAGGCGCAGAGATTAGAGATCCAATAAACACAGCTTCTTTTCCCCCAGGCTCAGGATTCCCAGCCTCAGACCCGGGAGGCTCAGGGAGCCCAGGGCGGTGGCCGCAGGGGCCTAAGAGCCCAAGCTGACCTCCCCTGGGGGCCCGGATCCAGCTCTGTCTCCCCAGCCTAGTGGTCTCCTTGCACACTCCCAGTGAAGGCACCCCACCCACTCAAGGCTGCCCGGCTCCACAGGCAGGCGTCTGTGGGATGAGGCTTGGGTCCGAGGGGCTTCGGGTCAGACTAACTCGGATCATGCGCTGCACACACTGACCCCATCCAGCCAGGCTCCTCCTCCGCAAAGCGAGCGGGCACTCTCCATTGTTCGGGGACGTCTGGAAGACTCCCCTGCTGGCACACGGTGGGGGCTCAGCAAATGTGGATCCCCCTAGGGTGACCAGGCCTCCCACCTCTACACCTGCCAGCCCTGGCTCCCTCGACCCCCCAGGCTTGCACTCTGGTCTCCCTCCTGCATTAGCTGCTCTGAGTCCCTTTGAAAGTGCAGGACCAGGAGGGGACACAACACCCAGTGGAGCGGGCTGTCGCCTCCCAGACCTGCCTCTGCTAATGCAACCCCCGTGGTCTTGGTCTGAGGCCTGAGGAAGCAGAACCAGAGACAGACAAAGCTGGAGTCTGAGCTCTGCAGAGACGAGGCTGAAGCTCTGCTGAAGCCAGGGTCAGTCTGTGCGCGGGGTCAGGGGCCAGTCTCTGGGGTCAAGGCTGGTCCATGACTGGGGAGGGTGCTCAGTCTGTGCCTGTGTCAGGGCTCAGGCTGTGGCTGGGATCAGGGCTCAGTCTATGACAGGGATCAGGGCTCAGCCTACGACGGGGATCAGGGCTCAGCCTGGGCTGGGGTCAGGGCTCGGTCGGTCTGGACGGTCTGCATCTGCCCCCAGCGGTTTCACGTCAAGCTGCGGCAGCTGAAACCTGCTTCCTCTTTGGATGGGCCAGCTCTTGGCCGGCACCCAGCAGCCAATTCCCGGGGGAGGCCCTGTTCCCGACAGTCACGTTCCCACGCCTGCTTGGGGGCTGCCCGAGAGCAATGGGGTGTCGAGGGGTGCCTCCCCGGGGAGCTGCATCTCACCCTCCCAGCCTCTGACGGCAGCCTGTTAGAGCTCCTAACCTGTGGGGTCCCTTCCCCAGAGCCCTACGCCCTGGTGCCCCCCTTTCCGCCCAGTGAGGGGAGCAAGGAAAATGGAGTGCTCTGGAGGCCAGAGAGGCCAAGTGCTTCCCTGGGGGGCCCAGCCTGGCTCATGAACCTGGCCACAGGCCTGCGCCTTCCTGGGCCTCAGTTTCCCCATATGACAACAGAACAAGGGAGGATCTGTCCAAGGCGCCACTCCAGCCTGTCCTGTATTCCACTGTGGCAAATCTGACACGTCAGGGACACGTGAGGGCCTTGCCTGCTCCTCAGGGCCGCCATCGGCCTGGGTCCCTGCCAGCCCTGCAGGGGTGGTGCCCAGAGAGGAGCCTGTTTGTCTTGAAAACCACAGACCCACCCCAGGACCTGGTGGGTGGGGGGAGACCCACAGGCCAGCCTGACCTCAAAGGAAATACATTTGCTCAGGGTCAGGTCTGTCGCCAGAGGGGCTGGCCTCTGAAGGGATTGGCTGGGGGCTGGGGCAGGTTTGAGGCAGGGGGCCCCCCTGGAGGGCTGCCCTCCACCCAGCTCTTGGCTCCAGAGGGAGCCTCACCAGTGCTGGCTGGACAGATCGGAGGTCACGGCCCGGGACTGGGTGAGGCCCAGGGATCAGGGGCCGCAGGCCTCCGTCCCCCCAGTCCATCAGACTCGGGGGCCCTAGGAATCCCTGACTTTCTGTCACAAAGGCACAGCCATGATGTTGCAAGGACCAGGGCCCCAAACCTGTGGTTTTCTTGTTGGGGTCTCCCAATGGCCACGAGGTGGCTGGTCCCATCATCCCGCTCTCCAGAGGGGAAACTGAGGTCAGCAACACTGACCGCCTCCCAGGCTCTGACGATGTGCTGAGCGCTGTGTGTGTGTCATTCCACATGGGTGTCCCAGCTTTATGATCCCCAATCTCAAAGGGGGAAACTGAGGACCAGAGTGGGGTGGGGCCCTGGCCCACGTCCCTGGGTCCAACTCTAGGAAGGACAGCTACCTGCCTCCCCTCCCCCTGGGGGCAGGTGCCAGGGCAGGCCGGGCAGGCTGGGACACGTGCCCAGCGTGGGCTGGGCCTCCTGCAGCTGCTCAGCCGGTGTTGCAACTCCGCTCCCCCACTCCAGGCCGTGTCTCAGCTTGCAGTGGCCCCTGCCCCCGGGCCCAGAGGAAAGCCTCGCCCACCCTCCCTGGATCTGGACGACATGTCCCAGCGTGGCCCAGCCCCCCGTGCCAGCTCCGAGCGTGGGAAAATACCGAGCCCAGGAGCAAGGTGTGGCAGGGGGCCGGGTGTGTGTGCCCGCAAGTGCCCACTCTCCCCGCACCCAAGAGGAGGGCAGCCTGGCCCTTCCCTGGCCCTCCCGGGAGCAGGCTTGGAGACCACTCCCGCCTCTGGCCCCTGGGCCTGGCTGCGTCCCCCACCCCAGCAGCTCCGCCCCTTCAGCAGCGTGCAGCTGCACACAGCGGACGCTCAATGGTTGTCTCCACCAGGGGGCTGAGCTGGGCAGTTTGCCCGTGTGGCCAGTGGGGGTCTGCAGAGAGGCAAGTCACCAGAGCATTTCCTTCCCTGTCAGGGTCACGAGCTGTGCCAGCCCTTGGGGACAGGTGTGGAGGCCTGAGAGGTGGCCAGAGCCCCTCAAGAGGCCCCTGCTCCCTGACATGAGGGGAGGACAGAGAGCCACCAGGCTCCCTGGTGGTCACTCGGGGCCCAGGCACACTGAGGTCTGGTCTCTGAGTCCCATGAGGGACCCCAGGTCCTTCGTGGGTCCCTGGTTTGCTGAAGAGAAGGAGAGAGAAAGGAAGAGGGGCCCCGAGCCAGGAGGGTGTGACCTGTGGGTGGGCACCTCCCTGACCCCTGACCCCCAAGGAAGCATGACGGCAGGGGGTAGGAGTGCCATCCTCTGAGCCTCCAGCTGCAGCGGGCCCTGCCTGGGCATGTGCCTGCTCTCAGCACTCCAAGTTGCCTGGTGGGAACAGGCTGGGGTAGACCCGAGAGCCGGGCCGGGTCAGTGGGCGTGGTCCCCCCGTAACGGGACCTTGGTTGAGAGCCTCCCACGTCCCCCGGGGTTTCAAATGTCCTGAGAGCCCAGCAGGCCCACAAAGGCCCCTCAGGCTTCCCGTAAGGCCGTGGCAAACGCAGGCTCTGCCCAGGAACTCCAGGGGAGGGCTCCCTGGCAGAGGCGGCCCATGCCCCGGCCCCTGAAGGCCAGCGACACTTGGAGGGGGGCCCGAGCGACTGCAAGAGCAGAGATGCACCTGAGGGACAGAGCAGAGCTGGCACCTATGGCTGAGCGGGTACTGCCCAAGCAGGGGGCATGGAGGTGCCCGGGCTCCTGTACAGAGAGAGGGTGAGGCTCAGAAAGTCTGCCTCTGTTCCCCACACATCTGCACATGAGGCAGGAGGGCAGGGGTGCGGGGTGAGGGGCATGGGGCCCAGTGGCTGCAGGGGGCCTCAAGGGCCCAGCAGAGGGGCTGGTGGCGGGGCACTGTTTCGTCAGTGTGCTGTCCTCGGCCCCTTGGACTGTACTGGGCACTGACCAGAGGCTCCCCGGGCCACCTGATCCACACCCCCCAGCTCACTCTCCACCCCAGTCCAGGGTCCCCTCATTGGCAAAACCTGCCTCCCACGACCCCTGTCCCTCCCTCCCTGCCTTCCACAAATCTCTGTGGGATTCCAAAGTGGTTTGACTCAGGCCCTCCCAGCCCCAACAGAGCCCACAAACCACCAGGCAGGGGGAGTGAGGGAGGAGGTGTCCCAGGGACCAGGACCAGCACGGTGTGGCCAGGGCACGATGGGGACAGCAGAGGCGGCAGGGAGCATACAGCTGGTGTTACCTGCTCACAGGGAGGGAGATCCAGGCTGAGAGCCATGGGGGGCTACAGAGGAGTCATGCAGGGTGAGGCTGGGGGCCGCTGGCAGAGGACTCGGGCTTCACCCTGTGGGCAGGGGGGCGCCATGCCAGGTTGAAGCTGGTGCCGAAGGAAGAACTTTGATTTGTGCTTTAGAAAGATGCCTCATGTAGGCGGGGCTGCTGCCCTGACAACTAGCAGTCTCCTGAGCAGTGTCCAACCTGCACAGCCACACATGGTGACCCTGCCAGATTCCGTGTGGAAAGTGACCAGAGATGCCTGGTCCCCAGCATAGAAAGGAGATCACCTGCCTCCAGGAGGCTTCTGGTCGCAGGGCCAGCACCCCCTCCTCCACTGATCCCACCTGTGAGGACCCCACCCCAGCAGCTCCCACACGGGCAGGAGGCCCATGGCTTGTTTATTCCCCAGTCACCACTGCTCCTTCTCCATCTGTCACAGAGGAAGGAAGGCCCCTGTCGCCGGCCCCACTTGCAGCAGCCAGTGCTGGGAACAGGAAGCCAGGGGCAGCAGGCCACCTGCCTACCTGCCCTTGGCCAGCCCCCCACCCAGGAGGAGCTGAAGGGGGAGGGAAGGCTGGGTCTCGGGCTGGACAGGTTCTGGGGGCCTCCAGTTAGAGTCTAGGACCCCTGATGCCCACTTACCCACCCCGACCTCCTCCTTCTCCCAGCTCTGCACACACGTTCCAGGAGAAGCTTTGAGAGCCCTAGACATGCCCGGGCAGGACCCTCCATCTCCCCATGGCCCCCAGGGTTCCCCTTGCATGGGCCTACCTGAACCCCTTCTCCTAGGAGACAGGCAACATGTGGGCCCTGAACTGAGAGGGGCCAGGGCTGGAGAAGGCAGGACCCCGACACGTGCTCAGCCCTGAGGCTGCCCAGGGCCCCTGGGAGAAGCGACCATCACAGCTGGCCCCTCACCTGTAGGAGGCAGTGTGACTCAGATTCTCCCCGAGGAGGGCCAGGCCGGGGGTGCCAGCCCGAGGCATCTGATGTCTCGCTCACAGTGGGGAAACTGAGGTGTGGGGACGGCGTGGACTTGCCTGGGCTGCCCAGAGGATCAAGGGCCGGCTCAGGCCCAGACTCCTTTCACACCCCTGCCCAGCTGGCAGGACGGAGGCCTTTGTGGGACAGCTCAGTGCCGAGGGTCGGGGCCCAGAGTGCCTTATCCTGGGACGTAGGGCCAGGATATGTTCACCACTGCCCTCCTGAGAACCCGCGGGCATCGAGCCACAGGTCTCCTGGGGTCTTGTGTCCGGCTGTCCCACCACGCGAGAAGAGCCGTGTGAGACAGCAGGGGGCACGTCAGGGCCTGAGCCAGCAACTCTGGTTTCTGCCACAGCTCTCACGTGGGTGTCGCAAGAGCAGGCAGGAAGGCTGGCCGCGGGCACTGGGTGGGTCCGGGGTGGGGGCCCTGGAAGGCCGTTTGTGTGGGAAGAGGGGCTTTCTGCGATCCCAGAAGGCCCGCATTCTCCCAGGACCCACCACATGTCGAGGCAGGCCCCCTCTGCTCTTAGAAAGTCCAGGCCAGGCCCCGGGGCCCTGGTGGGTGTGGAACAGCTGTCCTCTTCCCCCTCTCCTGGCCACGAGTCACACGCTGGGCCTGGCACAGAGGAGGCGCAGCCACGGGCACGGGCTCAAGCCGGTGGGTCCTGGGCAGAGCAGTGCAGCCCCGGGAGCCCCATGCGGGGCTGGCACGTCCCCCTCCATCCTGCAGCTCCCCCCAAGTGGAGAGCTTACAGCTAGGCCTGCAGGGGGTGTGGCAGAGGGTCTGGAGGAGGCCACTCTGTGTAGGAGATCAGAGGCCAAACTCCAGTCCTGGCTCGGCTCAAATACACCTGTGACCCAGGCAATCCACCCCTCCTCTCTGGGCCTCCGTGTCCTGGTCTCTGTATGGGACGCTCAGACCCAGCCCACAGCGCTTACTCTGGCGAGCCACTCCACCAAGCCCTTCACCGCGGCCTGGCGGAGCCTCCCTCCCTGGGCTGGAGCCAGCCCAGTGGCGTTGTTCCCAGCATCTATCTCTGCTCTGGGCAATTATCTCGGGCTGGGCGAGGCCGCCCCAGATAGCGGGCACTGGGTGGGCTGAGAACGCCTCGGGCACCCCCGCCTGTGCCCAGCCTGGGCCTGGTGAGGTCACGCTTGTAGCCGCCCCTGATAACCTGCCTGGCTGGGGGCTCTGGGCTCTGTATCCAGCGCCCTGTCAGGGGAGCTGAGATAACCAGGTCCCGGCCAGCCCTTCCCAGCCCCTACCCTGACCTGGCCTGGGCCTGGCAGTCCTGGGGAGCAAGTCTGCACTCCCCTTCCCCCGCACTCCAGGGCTGTCCTTTAGGGGGCTGTCACTCCTGGGGGGCGTAGGGGTGCCTCTTGACTCCTGCCTCCTTTCTCCCCTCACTGCGCCGAGGCAAAGATCAGGCGGGGGGGCTCCTGCCTGCCAGGCGCAGTGGGAGGAGCGTCGGGGTGACGATGGCCACTGTCGTGTTATTACTGTTATCGCCACCCCTGTGCCCGGCGCAACCCGACCTCCCCCAGGGCACACGCTGGGTAGGGCTGGGCTGATTCCTCGCCTTGGTCCATCTTCTGCTCGGAGGGCCACCAGGCTCCGGGCTGGCAGGCTGCTGCCCCGGCCTTTGCCCCGTGGTCCCCTCAGCCTGCAGTGACCTCTCTTGGCTCCCCTCTTGCGTGGTCCACCCAGAGCCTTGCCTGACCCCTCTCAGCCCTCCTCGGTCTCCCTGCTCCCAGCTCCCTGTCCCTGCTCTCGAGGGCAGACCTGGGCTGAGGGCACTGGCCGAGGGCTGGCGTGTGGCTCTGGCCTCATCTCCGAGGCTCCATGCCCTGAGGGCCAGGCCTCCTGCTCTATCCTGGGGGGACAGAGGGCAGGACAATACGACCAGGGCTGGGCCCCTCTCAGAGGGAGGCCAGTGGCCGCATGCATGCCTGGGGGGGTGGCCTCTCCCCTCGGAGCCCCCAGGGCAGGTGGCAGTGAAGCTGCAGGGAGGGCAGGCGTGGGCCCCAGGGCCAGAAGGGCTGAGGGGGCTGGGAGCCCATCGGCCAGCTCGGGCCCCAGCTGGGTTGGGGTGACCTGTGGTCGCTGCTGGCCCGGGCCGCGCTGGCTGGCGGGCTGCCTCCTGGGTGACCCCTCAGACTGCCCGTTGCGTGCGGCCACAGGCAGCCCGCTTTCCGGACCCCACGTCCTTTGCGCAAGCTCATGAGGTCGTCGACACAAAGGACGGGGTTGCACCACGGAGTTCCCAGCCAGCTTCCTCTTTGCTGTGTTGCCGGCCTCGCAGAGCGTGAGCAGAGACCCTGTTCTCCCGCCCGGCTCCGGGTCAGGATGCCGACCTCCAGTCACTCCGCCTCGCAGGCCCTTGGCCAGTCCCCGAGGCTGCCTCCTGGGCTCCCTGGGACGGGCAGGCGGGGGCGGGGGATCCACAGCACTAACCGGCCTTGGTCTGCCCAGGGCTCAGCCTCCAGGCCGCCAGGGCTCACCAGCAAACACCCAGACATGATGACTTGGACCCATTTTACAAATGAGGAAACAGAGGCACACAGAAGGAGAAAGTCTAGCACCTTCTCGTCCATGAGCTCATCTGTTCTTTTCAAAAAACCCCATGCTGCAAACAGGACAAGCGTCTTCCCCCATCTCACAGAGGGGAAACAGGTCCGGAGAGGTGCCTAGCCTCCAAGGGCTCCTGAAATTCATCATCCTCCTCCAGGAAGTCCTCCTGGACTGCTCTACCTGCAAGGGGTCTCAGCCTCCCTAGGCGATGGGGAGTCCTGCCCCACCTGCTGCTACCCCTCTGCTCATAGCCACGCCCATGCCCTCCCATGCCCGGCTGTGGCCCCTCTTGGGCTGCTTGGGGACAGTGGGTGCGTCCATCTCTTTTTCGTCATTCTCCACTGGATTTGGCACCCATTAGGTGCTCCCTCGATGTTTGCTGATTGCCTCTGTGTCTTCACCTGTAGAAGGTGTGATGGCTTCCCTCGAGGGGTGAGCATGCAGGAGATGACACAGGCCCGTCTGTGCCCGGAACACTCATGGAGCCTCGGGCGTCCCCCCGAGGCCAGGCCCTGGCCAGGCCGGGGTGCAGGGAGAAGGCGCTGGCCCAGGAGCCAGGCCTCGTGGTCCCCACACCCCGCACATCGCGGGGAGGGGCCCCTGACAGACAGAACCATATGGAGGTCCACCTGCCATCAACCAAAGGGGCCTCATTTACAAAACAGCCAGGCCCCACCCGTCAGTGCAGACACACTGACAGATGCGGAGGAGGAGAGAAAGGAAAAACGGCCGGACCTGGAGATGCCGCTGTCGGTGCTGGCCCCTGCCTGGGCCCCGCCACCGTCTCACAGAACCCAGGGCGCCCTGGACGCGCCGGTGCACAGCCTCCTGCCTTTTTTTCCCCCATTTTGCAACAGGTCCTACACATCTTGCCTGGCAATAAATCTGAGTTCACATGTTCTTTTCCTTTAAAAGAATGGATGCTCGTTCAGCCCAGACCCTCTCCCACACTCTCCCCGTAGTAATTAGCCAGGCAGCACCAGTCCCCCCCAACTCTCTGCCCTCCCGCCCAACCTGGAGCCCGGGGCAGCCCCCCTCCCACGCTGCCTGTGGGCCGTAGGGCCGGCCAGGGCGGGGCTGCCTGGATGAGAGCATCACTCCAGGGCCTGGGCAGGCCCGGGCCACGACTCCCTTCTCTCATCTCCTTTCTCCTGGTTTCGGCTGATGAGGAGTTTATTGCCCTGAAAGACAGGTTCTCCCCCCGGCCCTGGCCCTCTCTCTGCACCTGTCCGGGAGGCCTCCTGGCATGTGCTCCTGCTCACCAGCCCCGTCCGGGGAACCCCGGGAGCAGCTGACTGCGGGAGCCAGGCTCAGACACCAGGTCCTTCTGGGAGCCTCCCGATCGCCCCAAATCCAGTAACCCCCGTGCAGCTGCTCCCTGCTGGGGCACCGCTTCTCATCCATAGTCTCCTTTCCTTTGCAGCAGCTCTAGGTACTATCATTGTCCCCAACTCACAGGTGAGGCCCTCAGGACCAGAGAGGCCGAGAGACTCACCCAAGGTCACCCAGCCAGGTGGGGCCACCTCCTCCAGGGTTCTCTCCTCACCTGCCACCTCTGCGAGCCATTGAGACTCACACCAAGGCCCTGTGGCTCCAATCAGGCCCCCGCCTCCCCGAAAAGCTCCTTGACGGCTCTTTGCTGAACTGTCCGCAGGCGCAGGGCTGCCACATAGCAGGCACACAGCAGGGCCTGTCCTGGAGGACTGGGAAATTGGCTGGCCGGTTGCCCCATGGCTGCCTCTCCCAGCAGCCCCAGCCCAGAACCCCTGGTGTGTCCTTGAGCCCACGGACCAGCTGCCCTGTCTCACCCCTAGCCTTTGGCCCGTGAACACCCTGTCGTGGCACCTTCGGCTCCATCCCACCCTGCCCAAATTGTACCCTTCTCAGCCAAGACAACCCCTCCCTGGTCCTGCTGCCTGATCTCGACACTTCCAGCTCCTGCTGCACCAACGGCTCTCCTCGGTGAGGACTCCGTTCCAGAAGACCCTCCAGACCCACAGCCACGGGCCAACGCATCCACTCTCCACCTTGGGTACCATCCTGAGCTCAGAGCCACACTCCCCACCACTTCCAGCCTCGCCACTCAGGAATCTGTGCCTCCTGGGCCTTCCTGGGCCCTGACCTGGGGGTCAGCCGGGTCCCCACCCACAGAGCCCATCAGACCCCAAGGCACAGCCCCATCTCTCAAACCCTCTCACCCTCCCCACTCCTGCACACCCCCGTGGTGGCCCATGGCTCCCCGATGTCTCTCAGCCCCCTATCCCCATGGATCTCCCCACACCACTCTCTCTGGCCACCTCTTAAAGTCCATCAGTGGTGACAAATCCCTGACATGATGGGGCTGGGGGTCCCAGGAGGGATGGAGTCCAGGCTACTGCAGGGAGGAGGGTCCCCCAAGCCCCCAGCCCTAATCTGAACCCCGGCCACTCCCCAGCAGCCTGGGAGTCGGGTCAGGCAGTCTCCTCTGCCAGGTCACCCTGCAGGCGCAGCGTGTTTGGACAGCTGGAAGCTCCAGAGCTGGCCCGTGACCTGGCCCGATTTCATCTTTAATTGGCCTCTCTGGAGGCGAGCATGGGAGGATGCCTGAGCAGAGGAAATCACCTCCATCAGGGAAGGATACTAAGCTGGAGGTGGGGGAGCGCCCCCGGGGCCACGGGGGCGGGGGGAAAGGTGGGGGCTCTAGAGAAGGTTCTGGAATTTGCTGTCAGCTGGGATCCCAGACGACTCACTCCTCTGGGCTTCAGGAGGATGTTGGGGGAGGCAATGTTTCTGGGACCCAAGAAAGCAAAGCCCCCAACATCCTCCCCATTGCCATCCCCTCTGGTGGGAGAGCCAGGGGCAGACACATGGGGACAGATGTGTGTTAAAAAAACTCCTGCCCTTGGCCCCGGGAGCTGAGCGGACGGCGGGGCTCCTGGGCCCCCCATGCCCCCAGTCTGGAGCTCCAGATAGCAGCGGAGGAGTGGGGGTGCTCAGAGGCAGCAGGGAGACGTGCACGAGCCCTCACCCCCCAGCCAGGACCCAGGACACGCGTGTGCCTGGGCTGGTGAGGCCATTGGGAGTCAGTCTGATGGGGCTGGAGGGTGTTCACGGTGTGGGGAAAACTCGGACCTGATGTGCCTCAGCTTCCCCCTGAGCACACTGAGAGTTCCCTGATGGCTCCAGATATCTGTGCTTTGCCTTCCCGTGCTGTAGGGGGCTCAGGGGCTCACCTTGCCCACCACCTGGGCCAGGTTCCTGGAGGGAGAGGGGCAGCATGGCAGCCTTCCTCTCCCGATCTGCTGATAAGGCTGCGAAGCCCCCACAGCCTTCACTCGGCATGACACTGCAGACCAGGCGTGACTTCTGTGTGTCTGCCCTGACTGGGGGCGGGACCCCGAAGCCAACACCCCCAAAGGGCACTCCTGATGCCCACCCCATCCCCCGTGGTCCTGCATGTGTCGCCACCCAGAGGCATGTGCTCCAGGCGGCCCTTCCTTTCTCAGCACAGGGATGAGTCCCCGCACTGGCGCCCAGTAGGGGCTGAGAAAGTCCCCAGCATGGTTTGAACAAGTCGGTGGGGACAACCCCCACCCCCCTGGGAGCTGGAGCTGTCCCCAAGTTGGAGCTGAACTGTGACTTGATGCCCCTTCCCAAGAGGAGGTGGGGGCCATAATGGTGGCTGGGGTCCCTCGTGGCTGAGCTGGGACAGGACAGGCCCTCAGAGGAGGTAGGGGGGACAGGTGGGATCTGAGTAGGCAGAGGGGGCAGGACCGAGGGGTCTCTGCCAGAGAGGGAGTGCTCAGGGGCAGGTGAGGGAGGCGGCCGAGCTGGCAGGCCAACTTGGGTAAGCCCGGTCCCTTGCTGGCCTCAGCCTCTTCTGCCCCAACGGGAGATTTGTTCCAAGAGCCTCTGGGGTCTCTCCAGCTCCACCAGTCCAGCAGCTGCATTTCTCTAGCACCTGCTGTGTGCCCAGCTGCGGGGTGTGCATGGGTGAGTCGTGCTCCCACCACGGCGGGCACTGCCTCAGCCCTGTTCATCCTCAAAGCAGCTCAGTGAGGCGAATGCCCCACCCTACAGGAGGATGTCCAGCTCAGAGGGGTTAGGTAGCTTCTCCAAAGTCCCCCAGCCTGCAGTGGCCGACCTCCGAGTCTTGCCTCCCGGACACCGTCCCAGATCCCAGAGCAGAGGCAGACACAGAGGCAGACCAAAGCAGGGGCGAAGTAGGGCCACCCAGAGCCAGAGGGCACTGCCTGCAGGATGGACATGTTCTCAGTGGAGGGAGCGAGGACAAAGGCTCAGAGCGGGGACTGGCTGAGGGTGTCAGTGGGGGATGCTCACCGCAGGGCAGGAGCAGAGGGCCTTGAATGCTGGCACAGTGAGGCCTGCAGACTGCTCCGGTCACCAGAGCTGACAAAGCCCCCACCCCCCACTATCTGCCAGGAGCAGCCTCTGCAGGGGAGGGGAGGCCCGGGCTCTGCCCTGGTGGCCCCTGCATTTCAGGCTGGGAAGCTGGTAGCAGAGGGCAAGGGTGCTAGATCCAGGGTAGATGTCACTCCCATTTGGGACCAAGCCTGCCAGGCCCAGCCTGAGCCCCACGCCCACCCCGTTACAGGGATCAGCGGGGGCCATTGTCACCCAGCACGCCTAGGGCATCACTGCCTGGCCAGCCCCTGGGAGGCTGAGCAGCCTCGTTTTTTGAGCTGTTCCCAGAACCCGGGTTTTCCTGCCTGCCTCTCCTGACAGGACCCCTCGATTGCCACCTTCCACTCCCTGAAAGATTCCAGCACACTGGCGGGAGAGGGCCCTGGAAGCTAATGGAACAGTATTTAGATTTATGGGGCCTGCCCCGAGTGCTGTATGGCCTTGGGATACCTGCTGCCCCTCTCTGTCCCTTTGGCACCCATGTCCAAGGCTGTAGTCAGGAGCCAGCTGGGTTGGTGGGGGGCAACAAGCTGCTCCTCCCTGGCCTCCTCTTGGCTTCCTGGACACACCCTTGGCCTGAGAGCACCTGGGGAGCCCCTGCTCTGGCTCCCGCGGCCACCTCTGAGGCCCGTGAGGCCTAGCCCGGCCCCTCCCACTAGCTCAGCCACCAGCCTCCTTTCCGGGCCTTGTCTGTCTGCTCTGATCTCAGGGCTCCCTACCAGCTGTTCCCTTCTGGGAAGGCTCTTCCTCTCACACACGTCCTCCAGAGGAGCCTCCTTAGGCCCACCGATGCCCCCTCCTCCCAGGAGTGCCTATCACTCCCGCAGTTCAATCAGGGGTCGTGTCGTTGGCTGCTGACCGGCCATCTTGCCTGCCATGCTGGGAGCTCTGCAGGGACGGGAGCAGAAGGCGCTCGGTCAACTCGGAGGTCATGTGTGAATGGCCTCTTGCTCTGTGGTCCAAACTGAGGCCCATTGGTCAGCTGGCAGGGCTGGACAGGAGGCGGCCACTTCCTGGGCTGGCTAGTGACTCACAGGCCTGTTTCTGGGAAAACTCCCACCCAACCCCCACCAGATCCGGATGGCGCAGAGCTCGGCCGTGTAGGGACCAGCTGTGGGAAGTGTGGTTGTGTTTAGGGGCCAGGGTCTGGGGGAGGTAGTGGGGGGCCCAGGGGAGGGACGAAATGCCCGCCGGGATGCCACCTGCCCTCTTAGGCAGCTGGGCTGGGCTCCTTGAGCTGCCCTGGACCTCGCCGGCCGGGCGCACTGGTCTTTCCTGGGCCTGCTGGGTCAGGGCCCCAAATGTTGTCCCTGGAAGGGCCACATCAGGTCCTGCGTGAGCCCCTCCCCAGACCCTCCTCTTGATGAAAACACTCACTCTCGAGGGAGAGGGGTCAGCCCTGCACACTGGCATTGCCAACGCCCAGGACAGCCCGTGAGGCCAGCAGCCCCAGGATCCCACAGCTCAGAGGGCTGAGAAGCGGCAGAGCTGGGCTCAGGCCAGGTCTGGGTGTCCGGAGGAAACAGACTGCTCCTAAACAGGGGTGGGATGTGGGGTCCGTCCCCCTGAAGCTTCCAGGCCAGAGTCCAAACGCCGTTTGCTCAGCAGGTCCCTGGAAAAACATCCTTCTGGGAAGGCTCCGGGAGGGGCCCTGGGGGGAGGCCCCCGGCCAGGTCGTGAGCAGGGCCTGGGCCTCCTGAACAAACACCGCGGGACCCACAGCAAACCGCAGCCAGGCCCTGGCCCGCCCCCTCCCAGGCCCATTTGGCCTCCCACGGCCACATGGCCCCGCCCACCAACGGGAACGCCGCGGTGATGGAGGGGACAGCCACCCCCTGCCTGCATGAGGAGCCCAGACTGGCACCCCGCTCCGCCGCTGCCTGGCCGAGGACCCCGGGCAAGTCTTTTCTCGTTGTTTTAACAGCTTTATTGAGATATAATTCACGTGCCACACAATTTACCCATGTAAAGTGTACAATTCAACGGTTTTTAGTGTATTCACAAATATGGGCCCCCATCACCACAATCAATGCTAGAACATTCTCATCACCCCAAGGAGAAGCCCCTCATCCTTCAGCTGTCTCCCCTGGCCCTCAACCTCCCCCACCTCCCCAAGAAACCACTAAGCTACTCTGTCTCTGCAGACTCATCTGCTCTGGACATTTCATGTAAGTGGAATCATACAGGATGTGGTCTTTTGTGACAGGCTTCTTTCACTGAAAGTAACACCCTCAAGGTCCATCGTGGTGCAGCACGTGGTGCAACGTAACATCCTGCAAGGTCCATCCACGCATCTGCACTTACTCCTTTTTGTGGCTGAATACTAGTCCACGTGTGGATAGGCCACATTTTCTTCATTCTTCATCTGTTGAACTATACATTTTAAATGGGTAAGTTGTGTGGCATGTGAATTATGTCTCAATAAAGCTGTTAAAACAGCAACAAAAGACTTGCCCAGGTCCTCCGCCAGGCAGGGGCAGAGTGGGGTGGCAGTCCGGGCACCTCATCCAGGCAGTGGGGTGGCTGTCCCTTCCATCACCGTGGTGTTCCCTATGGCGGGCAAGGCGTGTTTCTGCCTGTTGGCGATTGTGACTAGTGCTGCCGTGAACATCTGTGTGCAAGTTTGTGTGTGTTTTCACCTCTCCTGGTACATACGCACCTGGGAGCAGAATTGCCGGGTCCCCTGTCAGCTCTGTGTTCAACCCTTTGAGGACTTGCCAGCTGATTTCCCAGCAGCTGCCCCACTGCAGGTTCCCCTGCAGTGTCGGAGGGTCCTGATTTCTCCCCTCCGCCACCAGCACCCGCTGGATGATCTCGGCTCCTCTCTCCATATGTGGGGTGGCCATGCTGGGTGGCAGATGTGTGCCTGGGACACACGGGCACTGGCGTTTTCTCAGCCCCTCTGAGGATCCACCCTGGGAGGCTTGTCCCTATTCTGGGGAGCATGCCGGGCTCAGGAGACGGCCCATCTGCGAGGGGGCGCTGGCCTCGGGGCACAGGCTGCCTGCACCACCTCCTCACCGGTCAGTGTTCTCTGGACCTCTGGGCGCGGCAGGAGTCAGTGAGTGCTTGTCCCCTCCCTCTGTACCCGAGCCCCACACGGCACCTGCCCAGGGCTTCAGTCGGCCATTGGGCCTGAGGCTGGAGAGCCTGGGACCAAACAGCATTCAGGCATGAGGTTCTGGAGGGTTCTAGGGGGTTCTGGAGGCCCCCAGAGACCCCTGGACCACCCACGGCCAGGACACGATTGGCCACCCATCTGCGGTCCACAGTCACTGCTCACCCCTGGGCTCCCGTGGACACACACGAGACTCAGCCTCTCTGACCCCCACGCTTTCTGTTGTCCTGAACCCTTCCGTCCCGAGGGAGCACCCCTCCCACCTGTCACACCCCAGCCCTGGCCCCTGGTAGCCACCTGCCGGGTCAGTCTGGGAGAGACCAGAACTTTGCCTGCTCTCAGTGTCCCAGCCCCACAGACCCTCCTGGGAGCATGCCCCTCGTTGCTGGGTACTGGGGACACGGTTTTGCCTGAGTCCAGCTCTCCTATTCATCTCGAGTCCCCTTGCACGCACACACACGCGTTTTTATTTCTGAACTCCCGGCCTCGGGCCGGACAGCCTGTGGTGAAGGTCAAACGCCCAGCGCCCCGCTGACCACTGATCCTCAAGCAGGCCTGGTCATGCTGTGGCCTTACTGCCCCACTGCCCCTGCCCCAGCACAGCCCCACACTGAGGTCTCTATGACCAGCTGGGCTGGATGGGGTCTGGGGTCCTGGGGGCCCCAGTCCTGAGGGATTTCCTGCCGGAGCAGAAGGGGCCAGGAAGGCGGGAGCCCAGCCCCAAGGATAAGGAGGGAGAATCCCATAAAGGCACCCTGGCCACCCTGTTCAGCCTCCCCAGGCCTGGCTGAGCTGTAGCTCAGCCCACAGGAACTGCCTCTGACCACTTGGGCAGGACCACCCTGCCCATCCGCTTCCTAGAGACCGCCGTCCCTGCCCCTGGGTGTCCCCAGGGTGCTGCCAAACGGCCAGGCAAACACGCAGGGCGCCCTGGCCTCTGGGTCCCCAGAAGCCCTCGAGGGCTGGGGGAGCCCCACCCCAGCGGAGCCTCTGGCAGGCCCGGGCTCGCGATGGCATTCTGCCCCTCAGCCGCCCATCCGGGTCAGGCGTCTGCAAGGCCCCAGGCGGGGACGTCTGCGGAGGCATCCGCAGCTGAGCAGCATCTCAGGAGGGGCGGGGAGAAGTGAAAACCGCAGATGCCATCAGTGCCTTCCGAGGTGGAGACGGGGCGCTATGCGTGGGGGGCAGACTTCCCAGAGATGCGGACCGCTGCTCCGCACCCACCACGCCCCACGCGCTTTGAGGCCTATTGCCGTGGCCACCTCCCCACACTCAGAGCTCTGTGGGATAGAGTGCCTGGGCCCCTCAGCACCCCCAGTGCCCCACACAGGGCCTGACAGAGCAGATGTTCAGGAGAGATTTGTGGAGTGAAGGGCTGAGACGCCCCCAGAGCTCCGGGCTGGGCTGCAGCGTCCTGCTTACCATCGTTCCTTGAGAGGCTGCCCCTGGAGTGGAGCTGGCTCCTACGCTGTCACCCCTAAGCCCGGGGGCGAGCATACGGTTCAGGGCCCCTTGGCAGGTGGGCGCACAGACCTCGGCATGGTTGGTGGAAAGCAGCTCCACATAGAAAGCCCCCTTGAATGGGGAGAAGGATCCAAGAAAGGGCAGGCAGTGGCTTGGGACCGTCACCCTCAGAGGAAGGTGACGGCTGGCGGCAGGGTGGGGGCCCCGGCACTCCGAGAATTTCCCAGGAACGCCCTCGAGGGGGCAGCTGCGGGGAAGGGCTGGGCCAGGCTGGCCGCTGTAGGGGAGTCGCCAGCCACTCCCCCCGGCCCCTCTGCCTGCCCACTGGTGTCCTTCAGCCCGGCCCTGCCTGGGGGCCTTGGGGTTCCCACGATGGGGCTGGGAATGGGCTGTGTCCAAGGAGAAGAGACCTCGCCCATCCCCAGGACCCCGTCCTCCGAGCCTGGGCACCATCAGCCCGACCCTCAGTCACCGAGCACACTGCCCGCTGCAGCCCAAGGGGACACGCAGCCAGTGAGTTTTTATGGTCCCCCAGGAGCAGCCCCGTGGGGGAGTTGGGGCCCCGGAGGGGTTGGGAGGCCCTGACCACACACACCATTTGCCGAGGCTGCTGTCCAGCTGTCGACGGGCCTCTCCCCCTGAGAGGAGAGCCTCAGCCCATTTGGCATTTGTTCCTGACCAACAAGATCCTGTGGTTTCTGTTTTCCCAGGGAGTGGGGCCTGTGCCCAGGAGACAGAGAACGAGAGACAGAGAGAGGGAGAGAGAGAGATACTGAGGGAAGAGATTGAGACACGGAGAGAGAAGCACAGAAACATCCGGAGACAGACAGGGGCAAGAGATACAGAGACCCGGGCTGAGAAGGGCTGGCCAGCCCCCAGAAAGACAGAAACATCTGAGGATGAGGATGATCCCAGCTGGTGGGCAGCAGGGGGAGGAGCCCGGCCGCACCAGCTCCTTGGCCACCAACTGCCCCGACCCCGGTCCTGGCCTGGCAGAGGGACAGGTGAATCAGGGGCGGCCAGGCCCACGTGTCAGCGGCACGGGCTGGGACAAAGTGCCTTTGAAATCGAGATCAAATGCTCAGAGTTTCATTTGAGCACAGGAAGAGGCAGCCGGCGCTGGGGCCATACTGTATAAGGGCGGGGGTAGGGGGTAGGTGGGGGGGGACACACACAGGTGAGGTAGGAGTTGCCTCAGTGGGCCCACTTCCAGGGCTTGGGGGTCCTGGGAGTCCATCCTTTCTTCCTGCAGGAGGACGCCTCGAGGCAGGGGTTACTCGTCTTCACGGAGCCAACGCTGACCATGCACATCCTCGGGCAGCCCTGTCCCTGGCTTGGCGGCCAGCAGGCTGGAGGCAGCTGCTGCCTCCGCACACAGAGGCACGGCCGGCAGGCAGCTGTCAGATGGTCAGGAAGGTGCTAGGAGCAGCAACTTGGAAACTGTGGGAGGCGGGGTACGGGTGCGGCACAGGGGTTGGGAGGGCCTCCTGGGTCGGTGGGCTTTGGACAGAGCCTGGAGTACAGGTGGGGTTTGGCCTGGGAGACCCAATCAGTGCAGAGTAGAAAGGAAATCACCTGCCTCATTATGGACACTAGACCGTCATTAACGCCACCTAGCAGGCCTTCATGCCCTGGCATTCTCCCTACGCTGCCAGCTCTGCTTGGTGTTCCAGCCCCATGCGCTCCATCCCGGGCTCAGTGCTAGCGTCTACCCCCACCTGGCCCCATGGGGGACCATCCAGCTGCATGGTCCATGGGGGACCATCCAGCCCCGCCCCAGGATGAGAACGTCTTCGTCCTGGCTCTGCCCATGGAGCCTCCCTCGGAGAGCGTCGTCTCCCTAATTAGCCACCAGTTCCACCTGCTTTGATCTCCAGCCTGGGAACCCCGGCTCTGCCTCCCCCACACACTCCATCCAGAGCAGCTGTCCCCCTGCCCTGAGCCTGGACCAGGCCTCCCCCTGCCCCTCAGCCCCCCACCTCCTATCTCCGGTCCAACTCTGGCTTGGGCAGCACCCCCCACTCCTCCAGCTCGAGGTGGCCGTGTGGTCTTGGAGGTGCTGGTTCTATGAGTCTGGCCAGTGGCCCTGAGGGCACGGCCCGGGCCAAGGGGCAGCCCAGGGCAGCCCCATAAGCAAACTCAGGAGGGACCTAAACTCGGAAGTGCCACAAGCAGGAGGGGGCCTGCCACACGGCGGGGCAGACTCCGAGAACAGAGCTTCTGAGGGCTGTGCATCCAGTGGGCACAGAGCGTTGGAGAGAGGATGAGGCCACAAGCAGGCCAGGCTCCCACCCTCACCTCTCTGGGTTGGAACGTCCCTGCCTGGCTGGGGGCAGAGGAGCTGGGGAAAGAGGCTGGGGGTGCAGGTCCTGAGGTGAGTGCCCCTCTCTGGCCAGCACGGCCTGGCAGGCCGGTGAGCTAGGCCGCGGGTCAGGGCCCCCAGGGCCCCTCCCCACCCCAGGCCCCGGAGGCCTGCTCACAGAAGGATGAGAGCCGCAGACACAGGCTTCCTGGCTGCACCCACAGCCTGGGATGGATGCTCCTGCAGGAGCCCGCCCGCAGGAGGAAGGGAGGCTCATGGAAATCCAGAAACTTTCCCTCCCTGCCTAGAGGCCAGTGGCCTTTGAAGTGGGAAGGTTGGCGGGGATGAGACGGTCCCGGGGTATAATTAGAGACGGAGGTTTCACTCTCTCTCACACACGGAGTAAAACCAGCTGCCGACTCCCAGGACAGAGCTGGCTCTACCCCCCAAACGGGACCCTGGGCAGTCTCCGGGCTCCACGGCCACCGTGGCTTCCATGCCCAAGAGGACAGATGGCTGGATCTGCTCCCCACAAGGGCTGCCCATGGTCTCCTGACAGCGCAGAACGGGACCAGGCAGAAGGGCGGGGGGGGGGGGGTCCGGCCAGGCGTTCCCTCCCTGCCCCTTGGGTCATCTCAGGGGGCCCCAGGGTAACCTTAGGGCTCGAAGGGTGTTCCATTTGTCTCCCAGCATCCTGCCATCCGGGTGTCCAGCCCCTGTTTCTAGAACAAAGTGGGGTGTGGGAACCCCTGGGGTGTTAGGCAGGAATCATGACCAAACCCCGATGAGTGTCCTTCCCCAGAGAGCAGGACACCAATGCCAGTCACCTCCATCCTGGCCAGGGCACAGCTGCCCCCCACTACTGGGCTGCACCAGGAGGGGTCTGCGCTCAGGTGAGAGTGGGGGACTGGGGACAGAGCCTGGACATCTGGAGCCAGGACCTGCTTACAGCCCCCAAGCCCATCCCTCCGTATGCTCAGATCCTGCTGTGTGTGGGGCCTGTTCCAGAGGAGGAGGACCCAGGCCGTGCCCTGAGGGGTCCCAGGCCACGAGGAGAGCCAGGTGGACGGCCAGGCTGCTGGCCTTCAGTCTCTACCTGAACTCTGGGCCTTCGCCCGTGCTGTGCCCCTGCCGGGAGCACTCCTTCCATCCTCTGCCTCATACCCATCTTCCAGTCTCAGCCTGGATATGGGATTCTGTGAGGCCTTCTGAACCCCCACTGGAGTGAATGTCCCTCATCTGCATTCGCACATACACTATGCATCCCCATCTCAGCACCAACCACGGTGACATAAAGCTGGGTGACTGGCCCCCTCTCCCACTGGTCTCTGCACTCCAGAGGACACTACAGGGCCTGGTATTGATTCACTCATCTTTCCATCCTCCCTTCCATCCATTCACCATCTTTCCACCCACCAACCATCCATCCATCCACCATCCATCCATCCATCCATCCATCCACCCACCCATCCACTATTCATTCACCACTCACCCACCCACCCACCTACCCATCCATCCATCCATCCTCCACCACCCACCCATCTATCCTTCCATCCAATCATCCACCACCCATCCATCCACCATCCATCCATCCATCCACCATCCATCTAGCCATTTATCCGTCCATCCACCATTCATCCATCATCCACCATCCATCTGTCTATCCATCCATTATCCACCATCCACCACCCGCCACCCACCATCCATCCATCCATCTACCCACCAGCCACCACCCACCATCCATCCATCCACTTTCCATCTATCCATCCATCCATCCATCCACATCTACCATCCATCCATCCACCTTCCATCCATCCATCCATCCATCCAATCATCCACCACCCATCCATCCACCATCCATCCATCCATCCACCATCCATCTAGCCATTTATCCGTCCATCCACCATTCATCCATCATCCACCATCCATCTGTCTATCCATCCATTATCCACCATCCACCACCCGCCACCCACCATCCATCCATCCATCTACCCACCAGCCACCACCCACCATCCATCCATCCACTTTCCATCTATCCATCCATCCATCCATCCACATCTACCATCCATCCATCCACCTTCCATCCATCCATCCATCCATCCATCCATCCATCCACCATACATCCATCCATCCATCCATCCACCATCCATCCATCCACCATCCATCCATCCATCCATCCATCCATCCATCCACCTTCCATCCATCCATCCACCTTCCATCCATCCATCCATCCACCTTCCATCCATCCATCCATCCAGATCCACCATCCATCTATCCATCCACGTACACCATCCATTCATCCACCTTCCATGCACCTATCTACTCCTCAATTCACTCAGCACAGATTTCTAGAACATCTGCTCTTGGCCAGGCTCCACTCCAGGAAAGAGGACACAGAGGAGAGAACAGAGACAGCAATGTGGGAGAGATGCTCTCAGGGGCCTCCTGCAGCCCTTCCCGGAGGGGCTGTGTGAGCTGGGTCTCTGCAGGGAATGCTGAGGCTAGGGCTGGGGAAAGGGCTGGGGGGATGCTCCCGCCCATTCCGGCTGTCACGCTCTGGAACGCGGGCCTGAGCCGTTGCTCCAGGGACAATGGTGCCGGCCAGCACAGAGTGTGAGGTCATCTGTGGCACGTCATTTCAGGGAAGGACCTGGTTATAAGGGTGGAAAGGGAAGTGGGTGCCCTCCCGCAGCTTGTGTGTGGGTGCCACATGCGCTAACACACACCTAGTCTCTTGCACTTCCCTCTGCCCACACCCAAGCCCAGCCCCAGAACTGGGCGTCAGAGCCCTAAGGAGGGGTCTAAGCATGTGGTTGGTGACAGGGCCCTGAGGACCAGTGTGGGAGTAGGGTGAGGGCCAGGCCTGGGGTTCCCGTCCCCTCCAGGTAGCCCCAACTCCCCTCCCCTGCTGTAAGGCGTAAGTCACCAGGCGGGTCCCCTTTCCTCTGACAGCACCTTCCTTCCTGGCCCCCTGGGCCTGTCCCAGCAGCACTGCCAGGAATAGTGGGCACTCCCCCTGGCCGGAGCAAGGGCATTTTGGGGCTCTAGAGCCAGGTTGTCCCAGGGACCCCTGGAGCCCCCCTTGCCCACAGCCCTCCCAGCCCCCCTCCAGCTTTAGACACCCAGGGGTGGGGGCGAGGGCACTAGCCGGGACAGGGCCAGCCTGGGACAGCAGCCAGCTTCTATGACCCCACACTGGATCATCACCCTGGGGGACAGACCTGCCCCCACGCCACTCCTTACTTCCCAGGACAGCCTGGTATTGATCAGCTCTTTCTTGCAGCACCGGGCCTGGGGAGCTCGCGGGGCGACACCATGGCCTCCAGCTTCAGGGTCCAGCGAGGAGGGCCAGAGGAGCAGGGACTGCGAGGGTAGGACGAGGGGTGTGCAGCGTGGGCGGCACCACACAGCCTCCCTGGGAAGGTGGGAGGAGGCGTTGGGAGGCTTTGGGGGGCGTGTCTCACCTGGGGTCTAAAGAGGGACAGATATTTGTCAGGTGAGCCAGGGACAGGGGCAGGGGGAGGACGGGGACAGGGGGAAGATCCTGGGGGGACCCGGGGAGGGCAGGGCACGCTGGGAAAGGAAAAGGCCTCGCAAGGCCCAGGAGCTCGGCAAGTTTGGGGGGCCCTCGCTGTGGGACCGGCCAGGACTCTACGTCTGCCCCAGGCACAGGGAGACAGAGGCCCACTGCAGGCGGCTGGGAGAGCTGTGTCCCCTGAGGTTGGAGCAGGGCTGTCCCTGTGCCTGGCCTCTGAAGTGTCTCGTCAGCCACCCAGGCAGCTGCTTGGCCAAGGTCACACTGTGCGCAAAGGGCCCCATATCGCGGCTTCGCCCCTGGGCAGGTGTAAATGGCCAGAGGTCCTGTCTGGGGTCCAGCCCTGACTTCCAAGAGTAGATGCGCAGGTGAGGGGCTTGGAGCATGACCCCTCTCTGACCTCGGCTCCCCTGCATGCCCTGACCCCTGACACCAGCCACACCGGTCTCTGGGCAGATACTCCAGCCTCTAGACACTTGCATCCTTGAGATTCCCTCTGCCTGGGGCTCTCCCACCCCACCTCACCCCCTGCTAGCAGGGCTGGCTCTCCCACCCCCGTCTCGGCACAGACCCGTCCAAAAGAGCCCACACGTCTGCTGCCGGCTCTGACACTGGACCAGCTGGTCTGGCTGGCCCGTTTGGGTCTGTCTCCCCACCCAGAGGGAGCAAGTCCCGAGGACAGGGCCTGGCTCTGCAGCTTAAGTCCTCAGTGCTCAGGAGGGTCCGGGCCTGCATACAGTGGTGCTCAATAAATAAACATCTGTTAAACGAATGAATATAGAACTAAAACATGGAGACGGACAAGAAGACCACACGTGTGAACAGTCGTGGCTGAGCTGCCTGGAGTCAACCCCATCACAGCCACTTAGTGGGTGGGCGCCCCTGGCAGGTCATGTGACCGCTCTGAGCCAAAGCTTGCTGGGTGCCTGGGTCACACCTGTGAGTACAGGCACCTCGAGCCCCTTAGGAAGTGGCGGCTGTGGCCCTGCTGACCCTTGGCTGACCAGCTTGCTGCAGCCTCCCTGCCCCTGCCCCTGCCCCCGGTGCTCCCCATGGGCCCCCAGAGCCGCAGGCCCAGACCCAGGGGCACTGGCAGCCAGGCCCACTGTCACCATTTACCCACGCGGGTCAGGGGCTCTAGGAGCAGCCCACAGGTGGGAGGGTCCTGAGCTCACTCCGCACTGGGGATCCAGCACCCCACCCTCTGGATGCCGCAGCCACCGCCCCCACCCATGCCCTCGGTCAGCGGGGGCAGCGAACACACTGGGCGTCCCTCAGACTCCTGCCTGCCTGGCCCTGCCCAGCCCTGCAGCCGCCCCCTCACTCTCTGCTTCCCAGCCCTCCAGGCTGGGGTGTGCAATCCACGGTGGCCAGGGCCTGCCTGAAGGGGCAGTTTTCTGCACTGGGAAGGCCCCCAGTGGGCAGCAGGTGGCGAAGAAATGGATAAGCCCTAAGTGTGGCCTGGGGTCAGGGCAGCCGAAGCCCAGAGGTGGAACCTGGGGGTACCCAGGCAGGGCAGGGCATGCTGGGCCTGAGCTTCCCAACAGTGTTGGACACCAGGTCCCTCCAGCTCCAGGGGCCTCTCTGAGCCCGACTAGGGCAGCAGAGCGTGCCGGGCTCAGTCCAGGAGCTCTGCCTGGGG
The DNA here is from genome assembly GCF_020826845.1 of Diceros bicornis minor. Taxonomy (NCBI): domain Eukaryota; kingdom Metazoa; phylum Chordata; class Mammalia; order Perissodactyla; family Rhinocerotidae; genus Diceros; species Diceros bicornis. The sequence goes on from NC_080767.1 coordinate 42,245,172, forward strand.
TCTGACTTGCTGGGAGACCCTCAGAACCCTTCCCCCCCCCAAATGAGATGGAGGGCTTGGGCATGCCCATCAATGGATGGGCTATCACTGCTGGCTTCCTGCAGGAAGAGGCATTTCCCTGGCCCTTTAAGAGATAAGGGTACCAGCAGAGATGATGGAGGAGGAGGCTCTGGGTGTGGAAGGGGGAGGTGTGGTGGAGGGATCCTGTGCCTGGTGGAGAGGGGCTGGGGATAAGGCTGGAGTTGAGGGAGACCAGGCTGGGGGCTGAACTGAGGCGGGGGTGCTTGGATCTTGAGAGCAAAGGGGAGCCATGGAAGGTTCCTGAGCAGGGGAGTGCCTGAAGCTTGAGGCTGATAAGGCCCTGTGGGCAGCGCTTGCTCTCTCTTCCTTCCTCCCTTCCCAGGACCCGCCCAGCAGCTGATCTGGGGGCCCAGGAGAGCCCTAAGTGGTGGGATCGGGGCCTGCAGGGACACGGATTTCCTGTCCAGGAGTCACCACGTCGGGGACCCCAGCCAGCCATCGGCTCTGACACACACTCCCTCAGGAAATCCTGGCCCCGGGGCGTCCTCCAGCTCAGGGAGGCCGGAGGCCCGAGGGATGATCCTGTGGGGTAACGTCCAGTGGTCCTCCATCCAGCACCCTCCACACTACGGTCCCCACACCACGCGACCCCCATCCACCCCTTGCCCCCTGGCCCTCCACCCTGCGCTGCCCCGCACTGCGGCACCCCCCTGGAGTGACCCCCTCCCTGAGTCCCCTTCCTCCTCGCGCTCCCCCCACCCACCCGGCCCCTGTCCGCACCTCTGAGTGGCGTCTGGTGCAACCCCTGCCTCAACTTCCCCACTGCTCCTTCATCTTTGCAACAGCCGTTTGGGTTTCATGGGGGTACTGCAGACCCCCTGGAATCTGCTACTCCTTATGGACCCTGCCCTGGGAAAATGCACAGATGCATTTTCACACCCAATGCCCAGAGTTTCGGGGGTTACAGACCCCAGGAAGCTCAAGCATGGCCATCTCTGGCAGAGGCCACGGGCTTCAGGCTCAGCCCTCAGCAGGGGAGGAGGAGGTGCCCCTCCCATTTGATAGATGGGGAAACTGAGGCCCAGAGGGGACGGAGACATGAAGGGTGTCCCAGGTGTTGTTCAGAGCCAGGCTCGCTGGGCCTCCGCCTGCTGGCACTGGAGGCCTTGGGAGGGGCTGTAAGCACAGATGCTCCCCGCGGCTCCGCGGGTGGCTGCTCAGAGGCTGGTACTTGAGCGCAACCACACCCCTGGGCCTGGAGATGCCCGGCCAGAGGGCAGCCTTCAGCCTGCTGGCCTTTCGACAGCACCAGTCCTCCCCAGCCCAGCCTGGCCCAGACCCCCAGGACCCCCTCCATAGGTCGGGCATCAGGACTCCAACCCCAACCCCAGTTGGCTGTGGAGCCTGGAGTCGTGTGTGCCTTCCCTTGGCCTCAGTTTCCCCCACTCACAATAGCCTGTCCCCGAGTACCTGACAAGCCCTGGGTCCAGGCACTTTTATTGGGGACAATAAGAGTTATGATGCAAGTGCAAACACTGGGGTCAGGCACTGGGGTGCACACCCCCTCTGCCCCTCACCAGGTAGACCCTGACCCTCACCAAACGTCGGGCCCCCGCGGTGAAGTGGGGAGAAAATGCAGGCCTGGCGGGTTCTGTGAGGCTGAGGAGACACTGTATAGAAAGTGGTCAGCGCTCTGTGAACGGGGGCGCTGGTAGTCCCCAATCCCCTTTCCCTGTCTGCTCCCGGGTCCTGCGACCCTCAGCCAGAGGGCCCAATGGCTTGGGTGGGTGTGGGAGTGACCGAAAGGAAGGGGATCACGGATGAGTGGTTCTGGCATTTTGTGGGTGCCAGGCGTGGGAGGGGCCAGAGGAGCTGTGTCTGGTCCCTGGCAGGGGCGGAAGTAGAGCATTTGCACTAAAGCGGAGTGACCCCTAACCATGCCCAGTTAACCTGTGAGCATCGGCTCAACCCTGAGCAACAGAACCCTGGCAAGGGGTGGTGGGAAATGGAGGGCAGGGCTGGACCCCTGCCCCATGGTCCTCCAGGGTGTATGAAGAGGCTGAGACTATGGCCACCAGCCTTTCCTTCCAGGGCAGGTTGGAGGGGCGGGGCACTGGGGGCCGTTCAGCTGAGAACGCCAGTCTGGTGCCTGAACACCAGCTGTGCTCCAGGGGAGGGCTAACCCGGGTCCAGGGGGAGAGAAGCCCCCCTGGAGGCCTGTGGGACCACTGGCCGGCAGATGCTCCATCCCTCCCCCACCCAGGCCGCCCCGCCCCGGCCTCCTCCGGGCAGATCAGAGCAGTTTGCAGGCGCCCAGGCAAGCTCGGTTCCCACGTTCCCAAGCTCCCGCTGGCAGGTGTTGGTTTCCACCTGCACCACCCCTCCCTCCCTGCCTCCCCCAGCATGCCCGGGGCCCTGGGGACTCCACCCCTCCCCCATCCCGCCCACACTCCAAAAATCACTGCCTGGAGATATGAGACACGGCGGGCCTGGCACCCGTCCTCTGCCACCACTGCCACCACCTGCCAGCGCTCAGAGTGAGTGGACGGAGGATGAAACGCCCTCAGCACACTGGGCCCACGTCACTCAGCCACCGAGTCCAGCCAAGTCCCAAGGGGCCTGGGAGGGGCTCCTGTGCACCCTTCAAGGCTGCCACTCTGGGACGCCTCCCTGGAGCCTCCCTCTCCAAGGTGACCCCTCGCCCGACTCCACTCAGCTATGGCCTCTGGGCCTCCCCTCTCGGGCCTGTCACCACCCCAGACTGGGGGCTTCTGGGGAGAGGCTCTGTCTCCGTTCCCCAGGACCCAGTCCAGGGTCGGCCCCATGGCATGGCAAAGTGCCCTGAGGCGCTCGCCGGCAGAAAGGCCAGGGGACCCAGCAGGAGTGGCTTCTTCGTGCCACCTCCCCTGCTCGGAGGCTGCCCCGAGGTTCTCAGGAGTTCCTGAGGGGGATAGTACTGGCTCTGCCCGCCCTGAACCAGGGCCAAGCTGCAGCTGAGGTTACACACACACCAACCCAGAGCACCCCAGGGGCTTAAGGCCCAGGCTGGGAAAGGAGGGAACCTGCCTGGGCAGCGTGTAGCAACAGCAGACGCCAGGACAGGAGGAGGGCGGTGCAGGGGTGCAGGGGAGAGGTATGCCCGGGCAGGTGTCTCTTTGCTGGAGCACAGGGCACTTTCTCCCCGGTGTGCACACACACAGTCCCCTGTGCACACACACACTCTCTGGTGCACACATGTGCACTCCTCTGTGCACACACACTCCCTTGTGCATGCGCGTGCACGTGCGCGCGCACACGCACACACACAGAGTCCTCATCCACCCTGGACTCTGTCCCGCCCCACTCCCCCTCAGCCGAGGCCCGGTGCTCCTTGGTTCTGAGGTTCTGAACCCTGGAGTCTGGGGACTGCCCTGGAAGGGTTTGTTGGGCTGTCTCCTGGAGGAGGAAACTGAGGCCTGGTGGGGGGGCGTCCATTAGGCCCCGGAGGTGGCCAGAACGTGGAGTATGGAGGAGAAGGCCAGGCTCCAAGCTGTAGCAGGCTCTCTCCTGCCTCTATGGCTCTGAGAGGACGACAGGGGCAGGCCCTGGACACTGACAGTGAGGCTGCAGAGCCGGTGGCCGGGATAAAGGGCCTCTGTGCCACCACTGCCCGTCCCACTGCCAGGGTTAAGGTGGCTGAAGGAGCCCCTCAGAGATGGACCCCCAACCCTCTGCATGCCAAGGAGAGGAGATGACGGCCATTACCATGGCCCCTGCCGACTTCCTGAGCCCGCCAAGAGGCTGGCAGTGGGGGTGGGTGCTGGGCCCTGGAGCCTCCACCCCACTACCCCTCCCCTTCTCCCTGGGCCTTGCAGCCTGGGCACCAGGACCACCCTGGGCTCCCACCTTTGCTGTCCCCCTTCCTGGGGTGCCCCACCCCCCGGGCACCAGGGCCCACCATCAGCAGAGCCACTGCCAGAGCCCGAGGGTCCTGGGAGGTCAGGTCTCTGGGACGGGAGGCTGGCCCAGGCACGCTGGGAAGCCATCTGGGATTCTCTTCTGGGACCAGCAGCTGGAGAACCTCCCAGAGGCCAGGCCACCCCTGCGAGGTCTTCCCTGACCCCTGCTGAGATGGGCAGACCCCCAGCGGTGGGCTTGAACAGGAGAAAGTGGGAGATAGGGGGTGGGAGAGAAGCTGGGGGAAGGTGGGGTGGGGGAGGCGCTGTCTCAGGCACAGGGAGTGGCCTGCAGCACTGGGGCAGCCGGCTGGGGCTCTGTCCACTGACCCCAGCCCCACCGCATGACCTTCTAGGCTTGGGGAGGGGGAGGGCACACTCAGAGACCGGGCGTGAGACCCTCTTGATCTGTCCTGCCTTTCTCCCTCCTTCTCCTCCCTGTTCTTGGCGGGAGGCGGCAGGGCCAGCCTCCTGCAGCATGCCCACCCCCAGGCCTGACCCCCAAAGACCAGGACGGGGCAGGCGGCTCTCTCGTGCTCCGCGGGGAGCCGGGAGTGCCCAGGGGAGAGTTCTGAGGAGGAGCCGCGCTGGGCTCAGCGCCGGGCCCTGCCCATCTGCGCTCATCTGCGGTCCCCACGCACATCTGGAACTTCAGGCGGCACCTTCTCAGGTCCGAGTTACCCACTGTGGCAGGCTGGGGCCCCGCCCTGCCCAGTGGGGTAATGATGTCCCCCGCCCCAGCGCGCAAGGATTCACCGAGAACACTCTGTGCCCTGCCTGGCTGACACTCAGCACAGGGACGATGGTGTCACTGAGACGGACGCCCCTCAAAGCGGGGACAAGCCAGGGGCCGTGTGCCCGTCTACGGAGGCATACCCTCAAAGGGAGTGGCAGCACAGTAAAACCGAGCAGACCAGGGCCCGGGGAGCGCAGGCTCGGGGAGGCCTGGGGTGAGCATCTCAGAGGGAAGGAGGGGACTTGTCTTCTGTCCCCTCTGCCCAGTTCCAACTCAGCCTGGATGTCCTCACCACTCCGGGCTATCCAGAAAAGGAGGGGCTGCCTCAGAGCGGGAGGCAGAGAGGGAGGAGGAGGGTCCCACCCTGGAGGTCAGCAAGCAGCGGCTGGGGCTGCCCCTAGGAGACCTTCTAGAGGCTTCAAGGCAGGTCTCCTCCAGCCCCCCGTCCTCAGGAGGAGCCACAGCGCCAATGGAGACAAAGTAGGTGCTGACATCTGCCTGCGGGCGCAGCCCTCCACAGTGAGGGAGGAGACTCTCCCAGCGCACGGGCCCTGAGCAGGGTGGGGGGATGAGCGCCCCCTTGACTCACACCCGGGCCCCAGTGGTCTGTGGTCAGCAGAGCCGCCCTATTGCCCGGCTGGGCCCGACCAACCAATTTTGTGGCCACGGCTGATTCCTCAAGCTCTGTGAGCCACCAAACAGGGTCAGGGCCAAGCCAGGGGCCACGCATCCCTAGGATGCAGCTCAGGATGCTACCAGGAGTCTCATGGGACCAGGATGGAGGTGGGGTGGCAGCTGAGTCCTTAGACCTTTATCAGGTCATCCAGCCAGGAGGCCTGACCTGGATTCCCAAGAGCCTTGAGGCCCTCCTCCCCTCAGGACCTGCTGCAGGTACCCAGCAGCTGGGGCCAGGGAGGGAGTGGGGAGTGGGGGTCCAGGGAAGGCCCAGCTTGTCCATGCCCCGGGGACAGCCCCTCCTGCCCAGGAAGCCCTGGTTGTCCAGGTGGTACCCGCCCATCCCACACACACCCCCATGCCCACAGGCCTTTGCACACACAGACGCACACACATGCACACACCTCCCAAGCCTGTCTCTGCTCTGAGCACTTGGGATGATGGCGGGGTCCATCCGCGGGCCCATCGCGGGTGGGGCTGAGAGCAAGCTGTGGGTGCGTGCTGGCCCTGTCCTGGACTCTAAGGGCAGCAGACAGACAGGTCCTGCACGGCCAGGCGCCGTGCTGACCAGGGCTCACCGAAGCTTCCCGAAAACCCCGCAGACAGGCCTGTGTCTGAGTTACGAGCAGGAAGATGGGCAGCAGGGGGCCGGCTCCTCACCCACGTGAGTGCTGCATCCACGGTGGGGCCCGGCAGCAGGAACCCGTTCTCACCAGGCTCTCCCTCACTGCTCACCTTACTGGCGGCAGTGCCACTCTGGGCCTCAGTTTCCCCATCTGTCAAAGGGGCAGCCTTGGGGCACCAGCACTCAGAGGCTTCTCCCAGCTCAAATGAAATTCTGCTCTGGAAGTCTCCAGGCCTGGAGGTGAGGCCCTTCGGGGGCGGGGGAGGAAGTGACAGATGATCCAAGAAAGTCCAGGCAAGCAGCCCCAGGCTCAGGGCCACATTCACACTGTCTCATCGGCCCCACCCTCTCGTCCCCCTGTGGCCCACCCCCACAACCGGGGAGCATTTATGATCCCCAACCTCCTGCCACCTGGCCCCCAACCCTTTCCCTCTGAGGGCCAGAGGGCAGCGTGTGTGCCGCCTGCCAGGGGAGGGCAGAGCGGAGAGCAGTGCCCTCTGGGCCCACCCTCCCCAGCTCAGCGCCACTCAGAGCCAACAAAGACCCTCAGATGGCCTTGGTTTCCCAGCCTGGACAGTGAGACCCTGGCAGAGAGGGAGGGTTCCTCCGTGCACAGACCTGGGTCTCATTCCCACTGGTGCTGCAGAGATAGGCCTGGGGCGGCCCCCTCCCCACAGGTGCCCCCTGCCCCCACCGGGCCCAACCTGGAGGTGGCTTTGGGCTGAGGGTGGTCTGGGCCTGTCCAGACCTGTCCCCACACCTGGACACGCACATTTCCCCAGGGGCCTTGCAGACCCTCCCCCCCCGCAACAGGGCCCAGCCCCTGGCACCCCTTCCCTAGGAGCCAGAGCCGGGATGGGGCTTTCTCAGGAGCGACGGGGGGTGAGGCTGACTCTGGGAGGGACCTCCCCCAGCCCCCAGCCTTGGACACAGTGAAGACTGAAACTGGGAGTTTCGGGTGGGAGCTGGGCGGGGCCGGCGGGCAGGTGAGCTGCACACAGTTTCAGGATCCCCTCGGGGTTCAGCACCTGACGCCGACCTGGGTGGCCCGAGCCCCTCTCTCTGACACCCTCCGTTTTCCAAGACCGGAAGGGCCCTGCCTCCACCGAGATGCCTGAGAGAGCCAGCTCTGGGGGGGAGGGCACCTGCCTGCCTGCCTCAGTGTCCTTTTCTATAACTTGGGGCAACAGCGTCTCATCCGGCAGGGCTGTTGATGGTCTCCCCCTCCGCCCCCCTACGGCACTGTCAGCTCCTGGGTACACCACCTCCAAGACGCCCGCCAGGACCTGGGGTGGGAGAGGGGTCCACCCCCTCGCCGCATGGAAACCAGCCAGCCTGGGATCCGACGGCCGCTTAATCTTTTGCTGAAAAGATAATTTCTTTCTGTGCCATTGTCGGATAATTTCTTTCTGTGCCATTGTCGGGTGCTGGGGGGAAACAAAGGGGCTTTTGTGCAGGCCCCTCTGGTACGACCCCGCAAGGCCGGCCTTTTCCCTCCATGTAAAACCCTATAACGGGAGGTTTCTCACAGCCCTCTCCTCCTCCCAAGCACAGAATCACTTTTGTCGCAAAGGGCCAGCCCGGCGCAGGGAGGGCCTCGCGTTTTCCTTCTCATCCCTCGAAAAATGCCCTGTGTGCCCCAGCAAGCAAGGGGCCTGGAGGAGGGGAGGGGAGGGGAGAGAGGGAGGGTAAGGGATGGAGGGAGGGAGGGGAGGGCGCAGAGGGCTCTGCACCCTGTCCCCCGCCTCCTCCTCGGTCCTCCCTGGGCTGAGGAGGGATTTAAATAAACACATTCCTCAGTGCCCGCAGCCCAGGGCCCCCCAGCACCCACCGGCCTCCCGTCCTTGGGGTTGGAAGGGCCCCTCAGATCCATCCTGCCCGGCAGACAGGCCAGATAGCGCAGAGCCGTGACCACACACCACCCCCACCCCGCATAAACGTCCGGACATTTTCTCCAACTGCAAAGTCCTCCAAAAAGGGAGAAATCTCACAAAAAAGATAAAAAATCATTCGTGATTCCTCCTGGCAGGGGCAGCTTATCAGTGTCTGGGCATATCCTTCCAGCGTTTTCTCTACACGTTTATAATATGCATCTTGCTTCACAAAATTGGAGCCACTCTTCATTCATTCATTCATTCATTCATTCCACAGCAATGCTCACACAGCTCAGGGCCTGGAGCTGCACCCCAACCAGGGCGCTGCCGAAAACGAGCACGGCGGGGACCCTGCCTCACCCTCCGGAAGGTGAGACAGTCGTCAGGTAAACACACGGGATTCGCATCTAATTACTCTTTTTCATCTAACAGTGCGTCACGAGTGTTCACCGGGACCAGGACACACGCTTCTGCAAAGCATTTTTAACAGTCGCACTGGGTCTCGTTGAAGGCCTGGTTCCACGGTTTATCCAACAGGCTTTCAGTGCAGCTTAACATTAAAGCTGCTATGTGCGTGCAAGGCACTGGGTGAGCACAGTTTCAGAGAGCCCGTGGATCAAGTGTTGTTATTAACCCTCTCGTGCAGATGAAGAGACTGAGGGTCAGCGAGATGCCCTATTGTGCCCACCCAGGAGAGCACACAATCTGTTTGACTTTGCGGCCCACATTCCCTCCCAGCTTCCTGTGTGGGGATCTCTCTGTCCCTCCACAGAACCAGCCTTGTCTGGGACGCCTGCCCCCCGCCTCTCGGGGGCCTAATGAGGGGTCGTGGCAGTGAGACCTCTGGGCCAGGTGGAGAGCTTTCTCCAGCACCAGTATGTCATCATCCCAGGATCCTCCCGCGCCTGTGTGGGCTCCCCACGACCATCGGGCCCATCCGACAGAGCAGGAAAGTCCAACTCAGGTGGGCCCAGCGGGCTGAGGTGGCTCCCTCACCCGGTGGTCCTGGCCCCCAGCCAGCTCCTCTGGGGAGCCCCTAAAGGAAGCACCTGGGCTGAGTCGTCTCTGCCTTGTTCTCATAGCAAGGGTCTCCCAGCAGAGGTTTAAGTCGTCTTTGGACTGTCTCCAGGAATACAACCATCCAAGGATCTCACGTAAGTGGAGTCCTACGGGATTTGTCCTCTTGTGTCTGGCTTATTTCACTCAGCATAATGTGCTCCAGGTTCATCCATGTGGTAGGATGTGTCGGAATTTTCTTCTTTCTTATGTCTCATGTGGTCCAATCCGCCTGTGTTTTCTCGTTGCCCATGGCCCCAGCTTCTTTATCCGTCAACAACTGGAAACTGCATTTCCCTGGGGAGATCCCAGATCCCAGTGTGGATGGGTCCTTCATTCAACATTCCAGGTCTGTCATTCACTCAACAAACATTCACCGGGAGCCTGCTACCTGCCAGGCTCTGTGCTAGGCACTCAGGATGCAACTATGGGCAAGACAGACAGACGCCTGCCCGCCTGGGACTCACAGTCCAGTGGGAGGAACTAACAAGGGACCACGAGGCGGGATTATGGGGACCCGGGACAAAAGGGAAGGGGCTTCCTGGAGAAGGTGACAGCTACTCTGAGGCCCCAAGGGCGAGGGAGAGTGGCCAAGGTCTTCACTGGGGTTCTCCCAGGGGCACTCTGAGACTAGGCTTGCGGTGAGGTGCAGGAAACTCTGGTGGGCAGTGGGGAGACGAGACAGGAGAAGGGTGGTCACGGAAAGTGGGCATCACCTACAGGGAAACAGGCGAGGCACCAAGGCGACGCCCAGCTCCTCCCGATGTGTGTCCATTCCCACGGGCCCACCCACATGCTGCCTCCCAAGATCTCTCATCACAGATGGGGAAACTGAGGCAGGCGGAGGCTGGCTCTGGTCAGTTACTGACCAAGGGCTGCACCAGGGCATTGACACCCTGGTACATTAGGGCCTGGACTTATGACTTAGTGGCTAGAACAAGCAGCCCTGGTCACAGCCACTTCATGTTCCAGGGTCAGCGCTGTATGAGTCTCCTGGAGCCACCACAACAAAGGACCACAGACTGGGGGCTGCAAACAGCAGAAGCTGATTCTCCTGCTTCTGGAGGCCAGACGTCTGAGATCACAGATCGCAGGGCCACACTCCCTCCAGAGGCTCTAGAGGAGGAGCCTTCCTGCCTCCCCCAGCTCCTGGTGGCTCCAGTGTTCCTGGGCTTGTGGCCACATCCCTCCTGTCTCTGCCCTGTCCTCACGCGGCCTCCTCTGTGTCTGTGTCCTCTTCTCTTCTGAGGACACCTGTCACTGGATGTTGGGCCCACTCTAATCCAGGAGGATCTCATCTTGTGATTCTTAACTAATTACATCTACAAAGACTCCATTTCCAAATAAGGGCACTCTCTGAGGTTCCAGGTGGACGTGAATTTGGGGGGACCCTACTCAGCCCACTGAGGTCTCAGTTTCTGCTGGCCCGGCACGCTAGGGGCTGCTTCTCCAGTGGTGAGGTGTGATGCTGGCAGACATCTGGCCTGGCCGTAGCCCTCGGGCCGGGCTCACCCTCCCCATTTATACCATGATGCCTCCAACTTCACGGGGTCTCCCGGGTCCTGCGCCTGGCAGGGCAGCGGTCCCACAGCCCGAACTTGCCGCAGAGTGCTCTCCTGCTCTGGGACCCCCTCAAAACGGACAGTCTTCTGAGTCACCCAACAGATGCGTCAGGGCAGCACCCCAGGGGCCTCTGGAAGCTGCCTCTCAACCCACAGAGGCCACCCAAGTGCCATGCTGCCTTCTGAGCGGCTGGCACACCGGCACCAGCTGGCTCTTTACCTTGGAGAAGAGGCCGTTATCTCCTTCCAGCCTCCGAGGGTGGCGTTCGTCTCTGCCATCATGTCCCGGACCACTGAACCCCTGAAAACGTCGCTAATGGAGAGGGCCCTGAATCTCTGTGGGGCTGATCAGCCACCGGCCACTTTCCGGGCCCCCAGTCAGATCCACCTGACACCATCAACAGGGAGAGCTCGGAGGATGCTCCATGGGGCGTCCCGAGGGAGCAGGCACCTCAGGCCTCGCCCTGGGCCGGGTCCTGAAGCGAGTCCTCACAGCCGTGGGCCGGGTCCTGAACCGAAGCTGCCGCCTGCTCCCTGCGAATGCCACCAGTGTCTGATGCTCCCTCAGCCCTGACAGGGCCCGGAATAAATGCGTTCTCCAGGTTTGCACATCAAAGCCACACACCAACTGCCAGAGGCTGTGTTGATTGTTCTAGTAAAGGTGGCAGAGTGGCTGTGGTGGGGCCACCGCTGAGTCAGGTTTGCAGCAGCCCACCTGCTGTGACCTGTCCGACTTTGCAGGAGCCCAACAGGTGACCCAGTGGGCACAGGGTGGGACACCATTTCTGCATCCTTTCAGCCTCTGAGGGCAGCATGAATGTGCGCCATCTCCCCAGCATCTGCTTCTCAGTTAGCACGTTGGTGACGGGAGAGGGGGACGTGGCTTCAGGGGCCTAAACGTGGTTTTCCCGCCATTCAGGCTGTCACTCCACAGAAAGAGGAGCTAACGGGAGGGTTTGCCAGCTGCTAAGGAGAGCCCTCCAGTCATGCACCCAGGGCGGGGGATGGCCACAGGGAAATGGAGCTGGGCCAGGGCTGCACTTACCACCTGGCCTTCATCCTTCCACGAGGCAGGGGGCCACACCAAGAGTCACCGCGGTCTCCTGACGTCCTTTCCCCAGTGCCCAGTGACTCTGGGAAATAGCCCTCGGTCCCTCCAGAAACACCGGGGAACTGTATATTCCTGCATAACTGCTGTGGCGTTACAGTCCTTCTTCAAGGGGACCTGGCCTCCCCTTCGAGCCATGGGCTCTGGGTCTGAAGCCGGCTCAGGTCGGAACCCTGGTGAGACGCTCTTCTGTGGCAGCAGCTGGCATCGGCACTGGGCCCACCTGCCCTGCTCTGGCTGTACAGGTGGGAGAGGCCCCGGCTAGCGGCCCGTCCCTGTGGCCCTGTGGCCTCGGCCTCTGGCTAACTGACTCGAGGACACGGATGCCTGTAGCTGTGGCCAGAGGTTTCCATGCGGCAGGACACCCTCGCTGCCCTTCTGCTCTACCGCCCCTGAGCGCAGTTCCACGCCCCCTCTGCCCTCCGATCCCCCAATCAGAGGGATCTGGGGTGCTGGGAAGCCCGGCTCCAGGCAGCGCCCCCTCCCCACCACCTCGGCCTACAGGTGCCTCAGCGGAGTGGTGCCTGCTCTTCAGCTGCTCCCTGACCACGTGAGCTGGGGTGGCCTTCTGGGGAAGCAGAGAAGGACAGAGGTTCTCTGGTCCCGTCCAAGGCTCACCTGCCTGCTCACCATGCTCTGCCTCTGCCGCTCAGCAGCATTGCTGTGTCCCAGCACCAGCCCCAGGGTTAAACCACAGGTCTCCCCTCCAGCCTGAACCCACAGCCCCCCTGACCTGGCATCCTCAAGACTCCAGGTGTGTGGGGGGAGTCAGAGGGGCCTGTGGCCCCTCCCACTGTGGTCTGGCCTAGGGACTGGCCTGGAAGGGAGAGGGCAGGTGCTGTGGGGCATCTGCCCAGACATGGCCTCTGCATGGTGCCCGCACAAGGAATACCCTCTCCTCGGGCACCCACCCCGTGGCCCCACTCCAGGTCACGGGGTTCCCCCTTCCGGGTCACTGCCCTGACCCCTCCCCCAGGGGATGTGCCCTGCCCCCCTGCAAAGCCATGACTCCCATTCAGGTCCTGGGGGAAGTGCAGGCCCAGAGTCACCCACGCCCCCCCACTCTGGCCACAACATAACCCCAGAGGCCTGTAGGACCCTTATCTCCCATGGGTGGAGGAGAGGTCAGGCTGAAAACCAGATGGGACCCAACTGTGACACAATCGTCCCACAGCTCCCAGAAGCTGGCGTCCCCTCCTGCATCCCCACGGTGGGGGCGGGTCCACACACCTGCCTGTCACCCTCCTCTCCCCACCAGCCAGGTGGCTGAAGAGCCACCTGGCTGGACAGCAGTCAGGTTACAGAATTCCATCCTGAGCATCCCACTCCTGGGGCCCCTCTGGTCCCACCTGACCTAGCGTGGGTTCCCCCAGAAGCAGACCCGAAGACCAGGGTGCAAATACAAGTGGCCCATTTGGGAAGTGCATGAGCTCAGGCAGAGTGGAGAACCAGGACAGAGGGGTGGCGTCAGGTGGAAGCCAGGAGGCTCAGTCCACAGGGGAGCAGGGGGACAGTGCAAAACACTTACCCCAGGACTGCCCATGTGTTTCCAATTCCAGCCCCAAGATGCTGGCACTTCTGGCCCGTGTGCAGGCTAAGTGGGTAAGGATGCAGGCGCCAGCCACTGGAAGTGAGGGGACACGGGTGGAGCGCCCACAGATTGGGGTGGGAGAGGAAGGGAGTGTCAGCAGAGCGAACAGCCAATATGGAGGACCGGTGATGAGTCAGTGGGGCCAGGCAATCTAGGAGGGCTTCCTGGGGGTGGCCAACACAGGCCTCACCCAGAGGTCCCTCTACTAAAGGGGGCATGGGGCCTTTTGGACCTAGCTCCCATGTAATGAGCCCCATTGCCTCGTTCAAGGGCACAACCCCATGAGGGAGGTACTCTCAGCGCCCCCACTCTCTGGATGAGGAAATGGAGCCCAGGGCATCCAGGAGGCACCCAAGGGACCTCCCACAGCCTCCCCCCTTCCTTTTCTCCAGCCTCCGTGGCAGTTCCGCATGTCCTCAGGCAGCCCCCTCTCTTGGGGGACTGGCCGCAGGGCCCAGTTCTCAGGCCACCCCTCCTCCAGCTGCGAGCTCCCCAAGAGGCCACATGGGGTCCTCAGCTTTGAAGGCCGCCTGTACCCCATACCCTCACATCCAGAACTCCACTGCAGCCACTTCCCTCTGCCTTCCCACGGGGAGAAAGCAGGCCTCGCAAACTGGATGCATCCAAAACAGGACACCACCGGTATCCCCGCCCCTTCCCCGGTGTGCCCAGCTCAGCCAGCAGTACCCAGAAACCTGGGCTTCTGCTGACCCCTCTCCTGCCCCAACCTCCACGTCTAACCCATCAACCTGGTGAGCTTCTCAAAAGGAATCGTAAACCACAGCATCCCCCCTTAAAGCCCTCCGGACTTGCCGTTGTAACGGGGTCAAGGTCCAAAGGCCTCCTTATAGTCTGGGAGGTCCTGCCTGAGGGCCCTAATGACCCTCCTGCCACCAGCCCCTGCTCCCCTCATGCCTTACTCGCCTTCTACCTGTTTTTCTTGGAGATGCCAGTGCCTTCCCACCCCAGGGTCTTTGCACAAACTGTCGCCCCTGCCAGATGCTCAGCCCCACGCTTCTCATCACTCAGGCCTCAAGAGACCTTTTCTGACTTCCGAGGGTGGACACACACAGCTGCTCCGGAAGCGTTGGTCTCTAGTCTACGGTGAGCTCCCACAAGCAGAGCCATCCTGCCCACAACAGTGAACGAGCGAGCGAGTGGGGACCTGAGCCCACCTTCACCTCCCTCTGGCTTACCCCCCGGGGCCCAGGGTCTGCCTCTGTCCTTCCGGGGGCCCTGAGAGACCCCTGCGCAGCTGCAGGTCTGAGGGGGATGTGATGGCTGGGAGCTCAATGAGGGGCTGCCCACAGGAACCCCCTGCCCGCCTCCAGCGCCCCCTTCTTGCCCTGCCCCTCTGGGGTTCAAAGGGGCCTTAGGGGACAGACCAGACCAGGGAGAGGAAATCCTTGTATTTTTCGTGGGCAAATGAAACAAACCCTTCTTGTTTATTTCCTGGTGAATTGTGCATTCGGAGGGGGCTGGGGGCGGGAGCTTGGTTAACTCTTTCTCCTCTGGATTTAATTGTCCCCCTTCCGGCCGGGCTTCTCTGGGCTCCTGGCGCCTGGGGAACTGCTTTCCTGAAGCCAACTCCAAGGAGGAGGGGGAGGGACTGAAAAACACAACAAATCAAAGCCTCAGCCATAAATAAGCCCTGCCTGAGGAGTCTGAGAACCCGGAAACGCCCCCGCGTCGCCCTTGCAACCGGGGATGTGGGGCCTGGGGAGCTGGGGGGCACACCTGACCAGGAGCCTGGGGCTGGGCTGGGCCCCAGAGGCGGGGACCCCTCCGCAGCTGGGAGAGCCACGCTCAACCTGCAGGCGGCTTTGGGGACCCTCTGCTGGGGGCGCGTCTGCAGCAAGTTTTTCCCATTACCTCACCGGAAGGGCTGAGCCGGAGGGAGGCCAGCTGCCCCCCTGGAGTCGCAGTCAGGCCCCCAGCCGGACGCCCCAGCGCCCTCTTCAGCCAGGGCCGGTTGGGCCTGGGGTAGGACACAGACCCAATGAGCTGGGGGTCCCCTGCCCCCCACTGTCTTTGCCCCCACCTGCGGGGCAGCAGGCCAGCCCGGCCGGCTCACAGGAGCTGGTGCTGGGGCAGACACTGCATGGGGGCTCTGCCTCACGTCCTCTGTCAGCTCGAGGCCTGCGGGGTTTCCCCTGGAGCCTCTCAGCCATAGAAATAGATCAAGGCTGGTAGACAGACAGGTGAGAAGCGGGATCCACATGCAGGAGATGAGAGGCCCCACCACACATGGGGGGGCCAGCACCCTCATGCATGCTTTCCTGAACCCTCCCCACAGCCTGGGAGGTGGACACCTGCAAAGCCATCCCCACTTTACAGAAGAGGAAACTGAGGCGGGGGACGTGGAATGACAGCTGGGAGCCCCACAGGGAGGAGGCGCAGAGCCCAGGGCAGGCCTGGGATGGCAGGTGGGGTTGGAACCCTTAGCGCCCTTGGGCCCCCCTGGGTGCTGTCTGGAGGTTGGTGGGGGGTTTGGCAGCCCGGGACCCCTCCCCTGCAGAGCCTGGAGAGGTGGTCTCCCGCCCACCTGCCTCTGGCCCCTGGTGGCCTTGGCCTGGTCACCATCCCTCTCTGGCCTCCCCTGCCCCCTCCACTAGCCTGGCTGGACTCCGCCCCCCGACGCGCTGGTTCTCACAGCCCCAGCAGTGACTCCCACACTGTTCCCGCAGACGGCTCCTCCTGGCTCCTGGCCCCCCACCCCCCAGCTCGCTGGAAACGCCAACCAGATGTTGGGACTGCGGCCCGTGGGGGGGCAGTAGGAAGTGGCTGGGGGAGTATCAGCTGGGAGTGCAGGCGGCCAGCAGGGCTCAGACCTGCACTGGAGCTGGGGACACAGGCTGGGGCCATCAGAGACAAAGAGACAGGAGCCCACGCCGCCCTGCCTTGCCATGGCTCAGATGAGGAGACTGAGGACCCGGAGGCCCCAGAGCTGACCCCACTGGGGCCAGGGTAGCACAGGCCTCCTTTTGGATCTCAGCCTTGCTGTGCCTCAGCCTCTCTGAACCTGCGTCTACACGGGCGGGCACCCTGGTGGTCGCTGGAGAGCATGGGGGCTGTAGAGGCGCTGCCCCCATGGGCCCCACTTGACCCATCAGTCATCGTGGAGGGCTCATGGAGCACCCACTTCTGCCCGGGGGCCACCACCAACCTCGTGCCACTCCCTACTGTCCACCCTCCCACAGCCTTCAGGGGCCCTGCCTGCTGAGGGCTGTCTCCTCCAGGAGGCCGGCCAGAGCCACACAGCAGGATGACAGCCCCACCCTGCCCTGCACACACACGTGTGCACACGCACATCCAAGCATACATGTGCCAATACACATGTGCACACACTCTTCCACAAACACATGCGCACACATGCACACATTCACAGGGACACACGCAGCACACTCACACTTGAGAACATGCACACTCACACTGGCACATGTGTATGTGGGTCACACACAGGCAAACAAGCACACGCTCGTGTTTTCACATGTATATGCACATACATGTGTATACACGCGTGCACACATGCAGCACGCTCTCACAAGGTCATGTTCTTGTTCATGCGATAACACACTTGCACACTGAGAAAGGCACACTTGCACATGCACACACACGCCTGAAAGCTTTCTCCTTTCCTGGAACACCACGCTCGCATGACTCCCAGCATCCCCTCTTTGCACACACCCCCACCCCCCAAAGCCTTTCCCAAGCCCCGATCTGCACCAGGCCCAGTGCCCCGGGGAGGCTTCTGAGGGGATTAGCCACGGGCTCTGGTCAAGGAGCAGGTGGAGGACCGGGCCAAAGAGGCGACCACGAAGTTGTGTGATGCCCGTGGGGAGGTGGAGGGACGCTCTCCGAGAAGACAAGGCGTCTGCCTGGAGCTGGTGACTGTTCAGCCTCAGTGCGGAGGGGACCAGGACTGTCCCCCAGCTGACTCCCTGCACAGAGGGGTCGGGGCCAGTCGTCACACCTCTCGCCATCTTGAAGAGCCCTCCTCCCCAGCCACCGCCCCCTGTCCTGAGTGGGAGTCTTGAGAACAGGACCCTCGGGTCCCACGGCACTCAGCCCATCCCGGGCTCTTGACTCAGCCCCATGTGTCACCGGATAAACATTTATTGGATATTTCCTGCCGGGCCACAGCCCTTCGTGCACATCTCTGCCATTTGTGTGGGGGAGGGGTGAGTGTGTGCAAGCCTGTGCATGTGAAAAGTGGGTGTGAGAATGTGTGAGTGTGCACCTGTGCGTGTGAGCAGGACCCACCGGCCCTGCAGCGGGAGTGAGCGCACAGGACCCCTCTTCCTGGCTTACAGAGCTGGGTGGGGTGGAGGTGGGGCTGGGCCCCTCTCTGGGCCTCCCACAGGTCTGCTCCCCAGGTCGTGGGGCCTGGGCTCCCCCTCACCCGCCCTCGTGGCACCTGGGCTCCAGCCACCCTGGGGTCTGCCCTTCTCAAAGTCACCTGGGTCTCATCTCCAATTCTTGGCCCCTGTCGGCTCACCTGGAGCACCACCCTGTCCCTCTCTTGGTTTATTTGACCCCCGTTCATCCTCCTCGCCTCAATGCCCCCAGACATCCTCCGTGGGCCCCTTCACCCCGCAGACTCCCCCTCCCAGCTTGTGTCCTGAGTGAGACCCCAGAGGCCCCCGGCCTGACTACCTGACTAACAGCGAGTGCTCAGCAGATACACAGAGTGAATTAACAAATGAATGCATGCATGAAGAAACCAATCTCTCCTTGGCTGGGAAGAGCAGGAGGAAGCAGGGAAGGTGGTTTGGGGCGCAGGAGGGAAACCTCCCAGCCCTCTCCCTGCTCCTCCCAGAAATGCCTCTCTCTGCACCCTGCCCCCCTCGCACCACCTCCAAGGGCGGTCCTATGGTCAGCCCATCTCCCCATCCTGCAGATGTGGGGAGACCAAGGCTCAGAGTTGCCCAGGTCCAAACCTTTAACCACCCAAGTGGGGGCAATGTGTCCCCCCATCCTGCACCCCCATTTGCCAGTCCTCAGAGAGACCATGGGGAGAGGGGCAGAGACTGAGTGACAAAGAAGTGAGTCAGGAGCCTGGTGTCCAGGCCCAGCTGCCACTCACTAGCTCTGTGACCTTAAGAAGGTTGCTCGCCCTCTCTGGGCCTGCCTCAGTTTTCCCTCCTGTAATGCGCTGAGCATCAGCACCAATGGGTTGTGAGCAGGGGGACTGTGGCTCCCTGGCTGCTCCTGCTGCACTTGCCCATGACCCTGTGACCCAAGGCATGCAGGCTGGGCCAGGGTGAGTGCTGCCCGCGGGCGTGGGAAGCAGCAGCAGCGGGTGAGGGGGAAGGAAGGCTGGCTCCAGCCAGCCTGGGGGAAGGGTGAATGCAGGGACGCCCCCGGGGAGCTGCTCATTGTGACCAGGGCTGAGGGGGAGGGAGGGAGGAAGTGGGGGGGGGGGGCCTGCAGACCCCAAGCAGGGAGAGGGAGGGGCGGGAGCAGGTGGGGCCAAGGCCAGGCTCCCCAGCCACCCAGGCCACCCCCTGGAGACCAGTACCTCCCTGGCCGCAGCCCGGTCAGTGCACTCCGTGACGAGAAGCCAGCAGGACGATGGCAGTGCCTGAGCCCCGTGAGTGCCAGCCAGAGGCTGACACTGCAGCCAGATGCGGAAGGGGATACACTGTCCTGCTGCAAGAGATTCCCCACTGGGAACCGGCCAACCGGGATGGGGCCCAGGGGACGAGGGGGCGGGGCATCTGACAACCCTACCGGTGTCCTGGGGCCGCACAAAGTACCACACACGTGGTGGCTTAAAACTACAGAAATTCACTCTCTCGCAGTCCTGAAGGCCAGAGTCTGAAGTCGAGGTGCCGCGGGGCAGCTCCCTCTGGGCGGGTCCCTCCTGCCTCCCCCGGGCTCCTTAGCGCTCCCGGCTTGCGGCTGCCTCGCTCCGCCCTCTGCCTCCATCTTCACACCTCCCTGTCCCTCCTCTCCTCTTATAAGGACACCTGTCATTGGAGGTAGGGCCCCCCCCAATCCAGGAGGGCCTCGTCTCGAGATCTTTACCTTCACTACGTCTGCAAAGACCCTTATTCCAAACAAGGTCACACTCTGAGGTTCCCGTGGACACGCCCTTTGCGGGGCCACAATTCAATACCACGGTGAATACCACAGACCCGCCGCCCAGCACAAGACGGACGTCGTGTGGGCACAGTCCCGCCCCAGGGGCTGCATCCAGTTCCCGGCGCCCTCCAGTCCGAGTCAGCCGGGGAAGGTGTGGGGCAAGTGCTCCCGGCAGAGGGCAGAGCGTGGGCAAAGGCTGGGAGGCAGGGGCCTGACAGCCCAGGCCGGCGAGCGGGCGGGGCGGGCCCTCCCCGCCACTCCGGTGGCTGTCAGCTGTGCTCAGCATCCTCTCCCCAAGGTGGCCGGTCCTCCTTGCTGTGGGGGTGGGAGACTCTGGGCCCCGCAGCCAGGAGCTGGGCAGTGGACAGCAGTGGCCATGGGCAGAGCCAGGCCAGAGCACAGAAAGGAGACACCTCCTGTGGGCCTGAGGGCCTGGCAAGCCTGTGGCAGGTGCGTCCCCAGCCCCCACGGCCCAGCCGGGGCCAGGCTAAGGTTTCCCAAGCTGGTGCCGGGGTTGGGCCAGGGCTCCCCAGCATGGCCGGCCCGTGGCCCGGCTCCCAGGGCGCCACAGACATGTCCTTTTGTTGGCTGAACAAAGCGGCTTTGAGCCGGGCCCTTATCTCGGGCCGCGGTGAGATGGGACACCACAGATCCGCGCGGGAGCCAGCCGGCCAGCCAGGCCGAGTGCCTCCAAGCCAAGAGTGGCAGGGAAAGGCTGCTGGAAGGGGCTGAGGGGGTGGGGGTGAGCTGGTGCTGCCTCCCGCTATCAGGGGCCTGCGTGGGCTCACGAGGGGCGCAGTGGGCCCATCAGATAAGGCCCAGGTAGACACAGGCGGGCACGGCGGGCAAGGTGGGCACAGGGGGCAGACATGCACAGATGGGCATAGGTGAGTGCAGGTGGACATTGTGGGCACAGGCTGGCCAGGCTGGGGTGGGGCGCCCCCCTCACTGACAGTGCCCAGTGGGTCAGGGGCTGCTCATCCTTGGCTCATGTCTGGGCCCCTCTGCAGACAAAGCCCCTGACCCTGGGCACCTTGAGGGCAGGCCAGGAAGACTGGCCTCCAGTGGTCCCGCTCACCCAGCCTGGCACCAGCTCACCAGTGTCCCGGGGAGCTCAGAGGCTGACCCAGGTGGCGGGGTGGGGCACCAGCCAGAGTGTGGCCTGGAAGGGTCAGAAGGTCAGGACACATTCTCCGCCGCATCTGTGGCCAGCTTGGGACCTGCCATCACTCTTCTGGGCCTCAGTTTCTCCCCCTGTGCAGTGAACTGAAGGGCCCCAGGGAGCCTCGGACACGCCATCCTGCTGTCTCAGGACCATGTCAGGCCTCCGTGGTGGAGGGGGCCACCAGGAGAGACACCAGTGGAGAAGGACGGAGGTGGGCAGAGGAGGGGTCAGTCAGCCGCACAGCAAGCCTGACCCCTGCACCCCTGATGTGGGGGAAACATCTCAGGTAGCCTTGTGCCTGCACTGGCCTACAGGGACACCGACATGGGCATTTGGCTTCTCACCTTGAGGCCCCTCCCAGCCCACCTCCCTCTCTCTTTATCTGTGTGTTTGGTGCACAGGGGAGCTCAGAAAACATCTATTGGGTGAATGAATGAATGGATGAGGGGGTGAATGAATGAATGAGTGAGTGGCTGAGAGGATGAATGGATGAGTGGGTGAATGAATGGATGAGGGGTGAATGAATGAGTGAGTGGATGAGTGAGAGAATGAATGGATGAGTGTGAATGAATGAGTGGGCGAATGAATGGCTGAGGGGCTGAATGAATGGATGAGGGGCTGAATGAATGAATGGCTGAATG
The DNA here is from genome assembly GCF_020826845.1 of Diceros bicornis minor. NCBI lineage: Eukaryota > Metazoa > Chordata > Mammalia > Perissodactyla > Rhinocerotidae > Diceros > Diceros bicornis. The sequence continues at coordinate 42,266,248 of NC_080767.1, forward strand.
AGCGAGTGAGTGGATGAGTGGATGAGTGAGAGAATGAATGGATGAATGGCAAATGAATGGATGAGTGGGTGAATGAATGGATGCGTGAGTGAGTGAGAGACAGAGAGAAAGAAGAGGAGACACAGGCCGGCTTACCAGCCCGGGAACTCTGGGTGTTCCCAGTGGGAAGTTGTCTCCTCGGGCCCAGATGCCACCCAGACTTTCAAGAAGACGGGGACGGGATGCGGGGGAGGTTGGGGGCACGGAGGCGCTGCAGGATTAGGGAGGGGAGGGAGCACTCTTGGCAGGGGCACATCTTTTCCGATGGTGAGTTTGAGACTGGAGCCGGGGGTGGGGGGCTTCCTTGCCTAGTGAGGGTTGCTCTGGGCAGACATTCCCCCACCCCCACCCCAGACTCCTCAGGGGCACCAGGCCACAGAAAGTTGTCCTGGTGGCTCAGCAGGGCTGGGAACGGGACTAGCTGCAGACCCTGTCTGAACTGGCTTATCTCAGCCCCGAGGGGGACAGGGGCTCCCGCCTGCCACACTCAGCGGCTATAATTAGCCCCTAGTAGGAGCTGGGCCCTAGAAGGACCAGAGTTTGTGCCATAAGAGCCCCCCTATGCCCCCCAGCCCCTGGTGCTCAGCCAGTTCATGGGGAAGGCCAGCCTGACCCTCCTCTGCCCTCCCCCACCCCATGTCCTTCCCCAGGCCTGGAGGAGGGCGGAGCAGCCTCCCTGGAGCAAACGCCTCCTCCCCGCCTGCCATTAGGGTCCTTCTGTTTCCCTTTCCTCCCACCTCCCCTTGACTTTCCCACAAGCATTTTTGGGCATAAAAATAACTTCACGGAGAATGATAGTCCCTGGACGCCTCCTTCTGAGCCCCTGGCCCGACAGGGCCTCGAGCACAGGCCCCCACCCAGGATGGCCTCTGAACGTCGGCCATTGGCAGCTGGATTTGGAGACTTTCTCCAACAGAAACACCCCGGCTGGGTTTCTTTCTGACTGAATAGACTACATCTGGGGGTGTGAACGTGGAGCTGACCCGGGGGGTCTCCGGGGCCTGTGGGGGGGGCAGCCTTGATACACCACATCCTTCAGTGCATGTCAGTCCTATGATCATGACTTTCGTAATTCAGAACACTTGCCAAGTCATTTAGAATCTTTATTTTATTTATCGTGAAAACAGTCTTGAGACAAAACACAGCCCCTGCCTCCCGGGAAGTGAGGTTCCCACGGTGCCGGGGCCGCGGCCTCCGTGGAGGTGGGGTCCGGCATGTTCTGTGGCTTCCAGGGAAGTTCTCGCCCCAGCACCTATGGAGAGAGTCAGCCGCCCTGGGGCAGAGGGGGGTGCGGTGAGCAGGGATGACAGTGGAAGGGCCTGTCCGAGCGCTTGGCACCTGGGAGGCGGCTCTGCCAACACAACCACGTGGCTGTGCCGATTCACGCGTGGAGAGAGAATTCCACCCTGTCCAGCAGCCCGCCATTCACCAAACCCCTCGGCCTGCACCCCGGTTCTCACCTGTGGCCCTAATCCCTAGCATGGGCCTCCGGGCCTGGGTGGGTTTCCCCTCAGTTTGCAGGATGATTTCTTTAGGTGCCCTCCGGACGGGCCCTGTGGTCTTCTGGAAGACTGTGGACACTCACGGGTCCTGAAACCCCCCGGGCCCGTCGGCGATGCCGCCCGCGATTCCCCAGCTCCCGCCTCGTGGGCCTGGGTGGTCAGCCCTCCAGGGGGTTTTGCTCACGCCTTCGTGTGTTCATCCGTTCCATCAATCTCTATGATGAAAGAGCCTGCCGATCACTGGGCACCGTTCCGGGCGCTGGGGACACCACCGTGAGAGAGAGGACAAAACTCCCCGCCTGCACGGAACCCACCTTGGGTCGGGTGACAGGGCGCAGGTGACGCATCCACACTGCAGACGGGCGAGCACTCAGAAAAAGGCAGGGTTGTGGGAGCCACCGAGGAGGTGACAGCCGGCAGGGCCGCCTGTGAAGGTGGAAAGGGGACCAGCTGGGCCAGCGTGTCTAGAAGGGCATTCCAGTCACAGGGAACAGCCAGTGCAAAGTGCTGAGGCAGGTTTGGAGTGGAGTGAGGGTGAGCCATGGGGTTGAGGCCAGAGAGGGAGTGGGCCTGTAGGGTCTGGTGGGCCATGACACCAAGGGTTTGAGACAGAGGGTTGACTTGTTCCAACTTTTTGTTTTTTTGTGTGTGTGCTGAGGAAGATTGGCCCTGAGCTAACATCCGTGCCAGTCTTCCTCTATTTTGTCAGTGGGTCACCACCACAGCATGGCTGACAAATGGTGTAGGTCTGCACCTGGGATCCAAACCCAAGAACCCCAGGCTGCCGAAGCTGAGCGTGCCAAACTCCAGCCGCTCCTAGTCCCACAGGGCCAGGCCAACACTGTCTTGCCTTGCGTCTCCTCCTGTCCTGCCCTCTCCTCACCCCCCGGAGCCGGCGTCCTCCCTCTTCCCCAGGTACTGAGCGTGGCCTTGGGCCCAGAGGTGCCGGCCCGAGGCAGGAGAGCCTCAGGGGCCGAGTGAGGACAGGAGGGACTCAGCCTCCCTGCAGGAGCCCCCATCCCCTGGAGAACAGGCCCAGGCCCCGAGGCCGCCCACGATGGAGCCCTGTCCCCCGCCTGGCCAGGACGGACACTACAGTGGACAGGCTGGTCCAGACCCCCGCCCCTGTGGGGTTCTCCATCCAATAGGACGGCATGGCCATCTCAGGGACAGTCCCTGCAGTCGAGGACCTCCCTACACAAGGCCAGCATTGTCACCATCAGCCCCACTTCAGAGAGGAGGACAGAGAGTGACCCACCAGGACCACCGGGGGCCGAGCCAGGGCCAGACCATGTCTCTTGCTGACCCAGTGTGCCCACCACCCCTGCACTGCACTCCCAGAATAATCCAGAAAAGCACCCCAGGCAGGAGGAGGAGCAGGGAACGGAACAGAAAAGAGGCTGGCCCCCAGTCAAGGAAAGGGGCATCTCCGTAGCCGGGGCCCCTCCCAGGCACGACCCCAACTCCCCCATGCCCCCAGCTGCCCTGGCAGGCAGAGAGAGGTATTGGCTTACAGCACCCCCCACACCCCCATCTCTGCAGCTGCCTGGTCAGGCTGGCGGTGGGCAGGTGGCCACAGTCACCTGGTACTGGCAGGTGCCTCTCTGTGCCGGGGACGGTGGCAGAGAGATGCTGGGGATGAGGAAGGCTGCCTGGGGGTCCCCCTAGGGCTCACCCACTGCACTCTCACGGCCAGACCTCCAGAGCTCGGGGGCTGGGACACCCGTGACCCCCTGCAGCCTCCTGGTTCCAGCCCTGGGACCCTCATGTCACCCCAAACCCTGTGCCTCCCGCCTCTCTCTCCATGCTCACCCGCCTAGGCGTCAGTCACACCCCCTGGGATCTGCAGGCCCTTCTCTGAATGCCCAGGGTCCCTGCCACACCCCCTCCCACCCGTTCTGGTGTGAGCTCCTCCTGGGCAGGAATGGACCCTCTGTATGATTGCTATAAAAATGATAAAATATTTTGAAATTAAGAAAGCTTTCAAATGCATTGAGGGACATAAAAGAAGGTTTAAACAAATGGAAAGACCTACTTTTTTATATAAAGACTCGAGATCGTAAATTCATCAAATCTCTGTAATAAATCCATACATATAATGATGTGTCACTTTAAAAAACTAACAAGACTTATTTTTAAATTAAAAAAACCAATTCTAGGGTTCATGTAGAAAACTAAACAAGCAAAAACAGCCAAGAAAATTCTGAAAAGGGACAAGTATGTTTCAATAAGGATTGGTTTTGGCTGCATGGAACAGAGACCCATATTCAGAGGCTCACACCAATAACTGTTGATTTTTCTCTGTTGTAAAAGAAGCCCCGAGTGAGGCAGGCAGCCCAGAGCTGTGGTGGTTCCACGGTGTTCGGTACTCAGGATCCTTCCCTCTCTCTGTCCCACCCTCCTGTTGTGTGGTTTCCTTTCTACGTTTGTGCAGTGGCCCAAGATGGCGGCTGGAGTTCCAGTCATCACCTCCACATTCCAGGCAGCTGGAAGGAAAGGAAGGAGAAGCACTCATGCCCTCTTTTACAGGGAAAGTCTTTGGAAGAACCATACCTCGCTTCTACTTCTCTCTCACTGGCCAGAACTTAGTCCCATGGCCACATCTGTCTGCAATGAAGCTGGGAAATGCAGGTTCTTAGTGCTTTGCTGCCTCAAATAAAAGGTTACAAAGGAGGAAGGGAGAGGGTCATTGGGGTGGGCTCCTGCGGTCTCTGCCGAATGAGAAGTGGGGGCTAGCCCCACCAGGTATTAAAACACTTTCTAAAGCGACAATAAGTAAAACAGTGTGATACTGGCAGGAGAGTGAGCAAGTGGATTAATGGAACAGACTCAAATACATAGGGGAATTCAGCACGTGACAAAGAGGCATTTCAAATCAGTGAGACAAGACAGATCATTCAAGACCCATCCACGCCTGGGCAGCCAGGTAGCCATCTGGGGAGAACAAAGTTCGATCTATGTCTTAAGTTTCACACCAGAATAAATTCCAGATGAGTCGGAGATCTCAAGGTAAAAAATATAACCACAAAAAACGTAGAAGGAGTTTCTTTATAAACTTGAGGCGAAAGCTTCCTAAGCATGACACAAAATACAAAAACCAAATACACACAAAGACCTTTTTTTTTATAAATTCAAATACATAAAATAAAATTTTCTCACAGCAAAAACCAGCTGAAGCAAAGTCAAAGTCTGCTATTCAGCAATGTGGGGAAAACATTTGCAAACTCTGTCACACAGATGAGGGGTTCATTTCTCTCCTATGTAAAAAGCTCTAACAAATCAATAAAAAGGTTAACAATCCAGTAGGGGGCAAAAATGGAAAAACAGAATATGAACAGAGTTCACCTGAAGGAAAAGCAACGGTTCATAAACACAGGAAAGGATGCTCAACCTCTCTCGGTGAGAGCAAATTAAAATGCCCTGGTGGCATGTTTGCCTATCAGACTGGCAAAGTCTTTGATGACACACGATGGCAGTGCTGCAAAGAGAAGGGGCCTGCACACATTCTGTCAATGGTCACACCCTCAGCAGAGGGCAGTTTGGCAAAATCTCTCAGAATTACGAACGCTCATCCTCCAACCTCATGGTTCCACTCGGAGGAAGGCATCCCGCCCACGGCAACCTCAGGCGCCGGTTCCTAAGCCGGCCAGAAAAACCTAAGTGCCGGTCCATGAACTGTACAGACCACACGGCGGAATGCTCGACGGGCAAGTAGAGAGTGAGGAAGGAGGCTTTCAAGCTTGGATGTGGGGCCATTTCTACCACGTGTCGTGAGTGAGAGGAGCGATGCCCAGTGGCGTGCAGAGCGGGGTCCCGACCCCGTCAGAGAACAGAGAGGGCAGGTGGAGGGATGCGCACCCACGCCTGCAGGAGCTCGTCCAGGAAGGACACAGGATGTGGGACGCTGGGCACCTTCAGGAGGGACAGAGGGACAGGCAATCTTTTCTCGCATACTCGGGGTCCTTGTTGAGTTCTGAACCCCGTGAACGTGTTTCCACTGGAAACACAGGAGCAGAGGGAAGGGAGGGTGACAGCTGGGGAGGGGGCGTGAATGAGGGGCTGGGGTCCCGCCAGAGCCAGGCCACCTGTTCCAGGTCTGCTGCTCAGGGCTCTGGGTGTGAGAGGACGGGGAAGGACCACGAGGTGCCTTGTTCCTCCATCAAACACAGCCTCGTGTGCCCCAGAGCTTAGCCCCGACCACGTCGGCCAGGCCCTCTCAAGCTCAGACCCTGGCAGAGGCCACAGGGCCACGTCGTGGGTGGGCGATGACTCTCCTCTGTGACAAGGGCCACACTGTGGAGGCCAGCCCCCGAGGAGGGGTGCCTACCAGACGGGGGTCCCAGACAGAGGGAAGGGAGCGTGCCAGGCCAAGGCGGGAGGCATGAGGGGCCCTCTGCCCCTAGACGAGGTTCCCCTGGTGGGGCTGGAGACTCTGCGAGCTGGAGGAGGAGGGGCGGGGCAGCCTGGGGACTCACTTTCTGAGGAGTCCTTGCGCCGCCGTTCAGTAGCCTCATTTGCACCGCCATTCATTCTCTTCCAGCCTTCCCAGCCACCCCTGAAGCCGCTTCCCGCCTGGAGAGAGGGACCAGGCCTGGTTCCCCCCAGCCGCCCCCACGTGGCCCCTCCCCAGAGGGAGAGACAATGGGGGGGGTGCCGGGGGGGACCATTGTGTGCGAGGCCCTGAGTGTTTGCAGAGCGAGTGCCATGACTGGGAATGGGGCACAAGCATCCCAAGAATGCTGCCTTAGCCGCCACAGAGGGGCCTGTTCTCCAGCGCTGGGCTGGCCGGTGCATCCTTGCCAAGCTTCAGAGCCTTCCCGTCACTCACGCTTGTCGGGGCCAAGGGTGGAGAGGGATGAGACTGGCCCGGTTTAGGCACTAAGCGGGAGTGACCAAGGGCTGCCAAGTACAGTGGTACGGGTTGTGCACTGCACACACCAAGGTGCGCCATTCACCTGGGCAGCCATAACTACCAACAATGCTACGGCCTCCCTGTGGACCTCCCTGAGTGGTCTCAGCAGTAAAATGGGATAGAAGACCCCTGCCTGAGAGAGCGTCTGCTCTACGGGAGAGACGAGAAAGTGAGACGGGGCAAAAGGGGAGGGAGGAAGGCAGGAAATCTGACAGACTGTGGACCACAAAGGAACTTGAGGGGTCCCGTGGGCCACATGGGGCCCCAGACACTGGGCAGAGTCCATCCCGCAGACCTGGGTGACTGCTGGCGGCTCAGAAGTGACTGCCGGCAGCTCAGAAGTGACTGCACATGACCACATGGCCCCAAGACCTTGCCGCTGTCTCCTGTCTCTGAAATGGGGGGGTTAGGATGGTACCTTCCTCCCCACTGCAGGCAGTGAGTGGGCTGATAAATATCCGAGAAGCCAGCCTGAGTCAGCACCCCCGGAATCGCAGCCCAGCCGATGGGCATTGTCCCCCAAGGCGTTGGTCCTGGCTGTGCTCTCAGGAGCAGGGAGGGCAGGGGGTGCACCTGGCAGAGGGCACTGTGAGGTCAAAGGGCAGGAGGTGTGCCGCGTGGCACGTGATGGCAGGAGACGGGAGGGCTGTCGGGGAGGCAGGCACACAGCGGGCGGGTCGTGGGGGCCTGAGGAGGACAAGGGAAGAGGCCAGGGGACTTGAGGGGAGAGGAAGCCAGAGAGGTGGCCGGGAGGCCCAGGTCTGTCCCCTCTCTCTGCCCAGCCGAGAGACGTCCTGCTGGTTTTCAGTGGAAGCCCTAGAGAGGTCGGGGGGCTGCAGGGCCCTGACCAGCCCTGTCTTGGTGTCTTCGGCCCTGGCACGGGGCACTGACAGGCAGCACGCCAGCCAGGACGGAGATCAGACTGGCCGGGTCCCTGGGAGGCCCAAGCTTGGGGGAGGGCAGCTCCTCCTTGCTTTCAGTGTGAGGCAGTGCTGGGCCCTGGCTGGCCCCCCTGGGGCCCAGACAGATGGGGATGGACATTCTCACTTGCTCCGAGGGGACGGGCAGAGGGGACATGGCCTGCCCTGCCACACATTCGCTGTGTGATCTTTGGCCCGCGGCTCCCTGCTCCCAGCCTGTTTCCCCCCGTAAGGTGGAGATGGCCACCGTCCTCCCCTGCCAGAGTTGAGTGAGGATTCTGAGTGGGTTCCCGTCAGCATCACAACAAGCCAGGGCGGCTCCCTGGTGGAGGCAGCACTAGGAGTAGGGGCAGGGGTGAGGGGTGGGGGAGGTAGGCATGAGGGGCTGGGTAGGGTCCCCTGAAGAGGTGGCATTGAGGTTGAGTGGGCGCCTTGAGGACAATCTTTGAGATGCAGAACTGGGGTGGGGGGTGCAAGGGGCCGGCCATGGAGGGATGGAGGAGGAGAGCCTGCATCTCGGGGGTTGTAAGCAACCAAGCTGTGTAGGACGGATGGGCCCCAGATGTTCCAACAAGTGACCAGGACACCCAGGGGTCAGGACACCCTCCCACGTGCCCTGATAAGGTGGGCCCCACCCCAGGCAGTGGTGCTGGGGGTTTGTCCCCCTGTTTCATTTCAGCTCAGCTCTGGGCCCTGGCTCGGGGCCCTGGGTCAGTTCCCGGGCTCCAGCTGTGTGCTGGGCGAGAGCAGAGCAAAGGGGAGGCCTGACCCAGGGTGAGGGGCAGAGCGACAGGAGGGGCAGGGGCAGGAGCTGTTGATCTGCAGGCTCAAGCCAGATTCAAGCCATCAAGCAACCTGGATGTGAGCTGGAGGGCTGCCCATCAGGACGGAGCTGTCAGTGTGGCCCCAGCCGCGGGCCTGCTCCCACACCTGCCTCCCAGGCCTGGTCCAGCCTTTTCCTGCCTCCGAGGACACCCTCGGGGAACACAGGCCCTGGGCCCCCAAAACTGGACCTTGCCTTTCCCCACACCCCAGGCCTGTGTTTTGGAAGAGGAACTGAGTCGGGTGCCTCCTCCGCACGTCCACTTTACAGTTAGAGACCCGGATTCAACCGGGTCACCCCTCCTTGGGCCAAGCTTGCTCACCTGGGAAGGGCACAGTGCTAGGGCAGGCCTGCTACCCGGAGAGGGCACCCCCGATGCCCCCCCATTCGTTCTTTTGAGTTTTTTCAGCTGAAGTAAAAGTCACATAACGTGACAGCAGCCGCTGTAAAGTGGTTGATTCAGCCGCATTTAGCACCCTCTCTGTGCTGTGCCACCTTCACCGCAGCCTGGCTCCGGCACACCCTCATCGCCCCCGAGGAGGCCCCGGCCCTGCTGGCAGTCACTCCTCTCCCCACCCCCAGCGCCTGGCAGCCACGAGCCACGTGTCCCCGTGGACTCATCTCCCGTGGACGTCTCCCATCAGTGGAACCCTCACCACGGGCTTTGCGTGTGTGGTTTCTTTCACAGAGCACGCTGTGTTCACGGCTCACCGCGTGGCAGTGTGCAGGACCCCATTCCTCCACTCGTTCCTTCTAGATTCATTCATCTGTGCCGAGGGCAGAGCTCCGCCTGACCCCATGAGGTCACATCCCCAGGACGGCCCACGTGGCCCCAGCTGGGGCCATTCCTGCATCCTACACAGCCCTGCGAGGAAGGCAGCACTGCCCCACTTCCAGAGAGGTTAGTGGGCCGCCTGACGTCACAGAGCGCGGCTGCCCCGCAGGTCCCTGGGGCTCCTTCCTCATCTAGGGGGGTGGAGGGCTGGCCCCCCGGGCGCGGGGGCACGGCTGCAGAGGGGGTGAGGGAGCCGCACCCCCGAGAGGCTTGCCTGGGCCCGGCCCGGCCGTGCTCGCCGCAGGGAGGGAGAAGATGAACGCCCCGCTCGCCTGGAAGTTACTTGCCTCCTGTGCGAGAATAGAGATGATTCATGGTGAGGAAGCCACTGTGTCCTCCTGGGGTGCGTCGGTCACCAAGGGGCGTGGCCTTTCTCAGCAGGGTTGTCCTCTCATTTTCTCCTGAGCCCCCCTGAAATGAAGTCTTCAACAGAAAGCACGGAAAGTGTTTGCAGGGAGGTGTGCAAGGCTGGCCCGGCCCGGAGGCAGGGAGACACCGGGCGGCCCTTCCCTGGCCAGGTCAGCTCCCAGTGCTCGCTCACTTGTCAGGCTGGGGACAGTTTTCCAGAAAAAACGGCCATGGGCATTGGGTGGGCCCTCCAGGATCCTGGGGAGGCTTCCACGCTCCCCCTCGGGGGCTGAGGGAGAAGCGACCCCCGTGTCCCGGCTCCTGTGGGTGAGGGAGGCCCAAGCTGTGCTGGGTGTGGGCCCGCCAGGGGCACAGCACACTCTTCACCCGGCTCTTCATCCTAGGGTTGAGGCGGGGGTTGAGGAGTCTGCTGCCCAGCAAGACTCCCGGAAGCTCAAAGTTGTGCATAAAACTCCAGGGTGGCCTCAGAACCGCGGAGATGTGCTGAGGCCGCTGCTGGGGGGCCTGGATCCAACCCCACCTCTGTCTTTTTCCTCACCATGTGACTCAATTTCCCCACCTTTAAATGGACCTACCTTACAGGTTTGTTGTGATAAAGCATTAGAAAAAATACAAGTGGTGCTCACCGGAATGAATGTGGGTTACTGTCATCCATCACCTCCAGCCACAGGAGCCCCTGACCTGACCCAGGCCCACACAGCAGGGCCGGAATGCCCCCACGCAAGCCCAGCCCCTGGGACAACCCCGCCACCTGCGAAAGGAAGGCCCATCCGCAGTCACCCTGCCGGTGAGTTTAGGAGGAGGCGAGAGGTGCTCGCTGAGCTGAGACCAGAGTGGCTGAGCACAGCCCTGTGGCCCTGGCAGGCCTGGCGGCAGCTGGCCAGAAGTAGCTATTCCCCCAGACCTGGAGTGCCCCAGGCATCCCCACTCCAGGCCCCTGTGCTCCCTCGGACCCACTAGCCCTCAGGGGCTCAGGTCCTTGTTGCCCCGCCCTTCCCACAAGGAGGCCTGTGGCTCAGCCCAGGGTTAGCACGTGGTTTTGGTTGGGGCCACCTAACAGCCCACCCCCTCATTCATGGGTGCGCGCTGTGCCTGGCCCTGTGCCCGGCCGGATGGACAGAGGCTGGAGCTCCCTGCCCACAAGAGCTCGAAGGCTGTACCCGAGGGTGCCGACACCGTGGGCCTGGAGCTCACGCCTCTCCCAGAGGTCCAGGTCAGCCCCTGCCCCTTCCTCATGCTCAGCCCGCTGCCCTCGAGAAGCCCTCTCTGATTCTCCAGGTGGAGGGAGCGATTCCTCCTCGCTGGTCACTCTGCTCTGAGCTCCAGGCCTTTCACGGGGCAGGGCTGCCAAACCCAGTCCACGCCCTCGTTAAGAACCCCAGAGGCGCGAGGGGGTCAGGGAGAGGGCGGCTTGTGGTGGGGGCGACAGTGTAGACCCCACGGCCAGTCGCACTGGGAGGGGACCCCTCAGTCCCTGCATCCCAAGGCAGGGGGCTCAGAGACCGCTCCTGGGGTCCCCGGCTGCCCATTCCCCCCAGCCACACAGCAACCCTCCCTGCAGAATGCGGACGTGGCTGGCACCCTCCCTGCCGACTCCCCTCCCAAGACCCCATTGCAGCTGCTGACCCAGAGACAAAGCCTGGAATCCCAACCCCTGGGGGCCAGGTGGAGGGTCTCAGCCTGGGGTGAAGGTCGAGCCCGTAAGTCACATGATTTGTAAGATGGTCCCACCACGGATCGTGAACCAGAACAGAACACGGCAGGAACCCAAACCACTGTTTTCCCGCCACCCAGAACCTCCCACTTGTGCGCATCTCAACCTCAAGTCTTTGGCAGCTTTGCCCAGCTGAAACCCTCGCTGAGACAACGCCGTGTCCTGGCTTTGCCCTCCCATTGCATAAGAAGCATTTCCCGCGTCGCTGGAACTTTCCACAGACGTGACTTTTAACAACTGCCCATTATTCAATTAGACAGACAGGCGATGGTTCTCTTAGCCGGCCTCCTCGTACATTTGGGTTGTTTCCAGGTTCTCCCGGTTATAAATAATGCGGCCAGAGGCGTCTCCTAACGGCAGGTTTTCTGGGCTTCACATTATTTCCTCAGGATAAACTCCCAGAAGTAGAATTACTGGGTCAAAAATATGAACATTTTGTGCCTCTCACTGCACGCTGACGCCGGAATAAATCTGGGATTCCATCTGGGGTGGACAGGACCATCGCGAGCCGTCTTCTGGAGCAGGATCTTCTCGAGGACCTTCCACTCTGGCTCCACACCCCGGAGGCCTGGGGGGGACCCACCCTGGCCACACAGGATTGTGGTTTGTGGTCCTTCCGCTACGTGGCTTACTCGATTTCAAATAATTCTCGCACTATGAGGTGTACAGGACCAGGTTTTCATCTGAGAGACAACTCAGAGGGCCTGGGATCCACTGGGGCCTGAAATGTGCCAAGAAGGTCCCGGGGCTTCTTCGTGGGGCTCCACCGACGGAGATGCTCTTGTCAAGGTCAGGCCACCAGACCTGGAGGTAAAGACCTGCTGCTGACCCCCAGGGTGACCTTGGGCCGGCCCCTTCCCTGCTGGGCCTCAGTTTCCTGTGCACAGCTCCAGCTGGGAGCCCAGGGAGGCGCAGAGTCACAGCACATGCTCGGGGTCCATGCTGAGGGTCAGCGGAAGTGGGAGCAGGCAGGCCCCTCTCCAAGAACAAGGCCCACGCTGCAGAGCCAGGCCACAGCAGGCTTCTAGAGCCAGCCGGAAGTCTGGACTTCACCCACCTCACCGATCTCAGCCCTTACTGTGGGCTCCCCTAATTCACATGTGCTGGGACCCCATGGCGGGATCCTTCACCTGACAGCTGGCTCAGCAACTGGGGGGTGACCAGACATTGAGAAGTCATCACTTCCAGCCCACTTTAAACACTCTGTGGTGCCCTCTGACCTGGCCCTTTCCTTTCTCCAGAGGCCTCCAGCCCCCCGTGGGTGTTCCTGTGTACTGTGCCCCAGAGGCTGGCCTTGACCCGGCTTCACTGGGGCTAGTTCCCAAGAGAATCGTCAGATTCCGCTTTCTGCCTCAGGCCCCCAGGTCCCGGGCAGCTGGTCCAGGTGTGGGCCGCACCCCACAGGCAGGTCTGACGCCGGGCCACGCGGGCCCCTCCTCTGAAGCCCTTCCCTGCTTCTCCAGCCAGCCAACCCACTTACCTGTCCCTCTTGCAGGAAGCAGTCCCCGAACCTGCAGCTGCGGGGCCCTGCTTCGGGCTCAGAGCCCCCCCCCCACAGCCTCCTCCTGTCAAGGGCCTGCCCCCTGAGCTGCTCGGGGGGCGGCTGTCACCTGCCCACAGCCTGCAAGGCTCTGACTCCTAAAGGCCAAAACTCAGCACAGGGCGCGTGTGGGGCTTGGCTTGGGGCGCGTTCAGTAAAAGCACTCAAAGTCTGACTCTAAACCAGGGGTCTGGGAGCATGGGACCTTGGGAGGACCATCCCCCATCCCAATAAACACACTTCCAAGTGGTCAGTTCGATTTGGGAGCAGGGTGGTGACCCCCACCTTCCAAACTCCAGGAAGAGCCAGACTAGGGAACGGTGTAAAAGAGGGGCCACTCAGCGTCTCAGGGGTCAGGGTGTTGCAGGGAAGGGTTCCATGCAATAATGTAAACAAACTGTCAAGTGTCTCCCTTTCTTTGTGAATTACAATATGCCCAAAGCAGCTTCAGGCTGATGCTTCCCAAAGTGGCCTGTGGTCCTGGGTGGTGCAGAGGGCACAGTTGGAAGGGCCTAAGCTCCTTGTGGTTTAGCCTGCATTTTTGTCCCATGTCACCTTGCTCAATCCTCAGCCAACTCCATGGGATGAGTGGGGTAGGAAGAAACAGTCCCATTCTCCAGAGGACAACAGTAAGGCTCAGAACGGTGAGGTGTCTCATCCATGGTCACAGGCTGTTGAGTGGCAGAACGAGGCCTCAAACCCAGGCCTTCTCCTGCCAGTGAGGGAGGGGACAGCACGGGGGGACAGTCCCCATCCCAGGAGGTCTGGCCTTCCTGGGGTGGGGCAGGAGGCTGGGGTCAGGGGCCCAAGAGACCCCCTGCCAAAAGCTGGCTGAAGACCGGGTGCCAGGCGAGACTGCATCCCAGGAGCAGGGCACCCCTTCCAGGTGAGGCCCCCGACGACACCCCACCTCCTCGGTCCGCATCGGCAGTGGCGCCTTCTGCTGTAACCAAGTCTGCTCCGCCTCTGCACCTCGTCTACATCTCCGGCCCGAGGTCCTGCCCGCTGGACTCACGCTGCGGGCCGGGTCTAAGCCACCGTCTGCCATTGCCCCTGTCCCCTGTCAAGGGCCTGGGGTGATCTCGCTGCAGCTCTCTGTGGGGTGTCATTGGCCCCACTTCACAGGTGAGAAGGTCAGCCCAGGAGAGGAACAGTGAGGACGTGTAGAGTCAGTGGAGAGCCCAGCTCCGTGGCTCCTGGCCGGTCGCTGAACCCCTCTCGATCTTAGAACGAATATGAGACTCGCCCAACAGGGGCCAGGCTGGTCTGGTTGGCTCCTGACCGGCCCCCAGGCTGAGTGCGGGGCCGGGCAGTGTCCAGGGGGTCCCGGGAGGTCATGCCGCAGCCCAGCTCCTGCCAACGTGGACGGGAACTGTCTTCTAAGAGAACACAAGCTGTTGCCTGGCCGTGGGGCCTCTGGGGGCCTCTGATTCCCGCTACAGGGCAGTGAGTTCCCCCAGCGCCTGGGTGCGGAAACACCTGCTCGCCCCTAGGATGAAGGCGGTGGGCGCAGCTCAGCACATGGGACAATGTTGGGGTCAGACCACTTCCCGAGTGGATGGAGCCAACGCCTTCCCCTCGACTGGCTGCCCGGCCAGGCAGCCCCCACTTGGCTCAGGTTGAGGAAGTGGGCACAGCGGTGGGGGCAGGGTTGGCAGCTGGAGGAAGGGTGCCCATTGCCTGGCTAGGGTGGGAAGGCGGCTCTGGCACCCAGGTGGCCAGCGGTGCAGCCCCAGCCGAGCTGCAGTGACCTGGGAAGGAAGTGGGTGGATCCAGGGTCTGCTGTGACAGGCTTTGGGCCAAGGGGTCTGCTCCAAGCTTTGAGGTCGCTGGCCACAGGGGCTTTCTCCAGCTGGCTTAGCCACGGCACAGAGACCAGTGAGGGTGGGGGGCATGCCTCGTGGAGGCGTTGCTGGCTGCTTTTTGTCTGTCCTTTCCCTCTCAGGCCTCAGTGCCCCAACGGTCTTACAGGCAGGATAGTCTTGCCCAGCCTCCAGCAGGGCCACTGTAGGTAAAAGGAGAAGATGAATATCTAGTTGTTTTGTAAGCAGTAAGGCCCTGGAAGGAAAAATGGGGTTATTAAGAACAGCTTCAGGTGTGGCTAGATCCAGGGGCTCCAGCAATGCCGTCTGGACTTTCTGCCTGTCTCTGGGCTCCTTGGACTCCACTTCCCACAGCACGGCAAAGATGGCTCGTGTTCCCCCAGCTCAGCAACTCCCGTGGAAGATGGGTTCTGCACAAGGCCTGCACCCTGTCCTGGCCAGCTTGGACCGTGTGCCCACTCCTGGACCCAGAAGTCCAAACACGTGGGCGGATGATTGCGGGAGCAGTGTGCTCCCCAGATCACAGCAGTCTGCTGAAAGTGCTGACCACGGGCCAGACCCAGAACACTGAGCATCCACTTAGCCCATTTCACGCCCACACAGGTCCCAGAAGTGAGTCCATTCTACCAGTCCAAGGCCACCCAGCTTGCTAGACTGCAGTCCAAAGGAGAAGTGGGTCGGGGTTCCTGACCCCGAAGCCTGTGATGAGACCCCGAGCTCTCCCTCGAGCTTCAGGAGGGATTCCGGAAACACTTTGCAAGACACAAAGTCCATTGTCACCCGAGTCTGAGGGCCTGCTTGGGGCTGATGTTGAGGTGAGCTTCTCGACCGGGGCCCCTCGTGGGGTACGGGAGAGCCAAATCCCGTGGGACAAAACACAGCCTGTTTATTCTGGAGCTGGGTCTCACTCGGGAGCAAACATCACTCGTTCTCTAAAACAAGTGTCAACTCAATTTTAAAGATGTGAGCGCACACGCTCAGTGCAGTGGGAACTCTTAAGGAATGCGTGGCTGGATACAGGCCTGGGGGGCACCCCACCCCTCTGCTCCTGGCACCCCAGGGTGCTCAGGCCAGGCTCTCCAGAGTCTTCCGTCTCAGCTCCTGGGTGCCAGTTTACCCGGACGAGCTGGCATACCAGGCCTGAGGCCCAGGGAAAGGCTTGAGGAACATGAGCCTTGGGGTCCACTCTGGCCCCCCCAGCTCTCTTGCTAAGGAAGCCATTCATCTCGGGCCACGAGACTGACACAGAGTCTCAGGTGACTTCTGAACACCGTCCCAGGAAGATAACACCACTCCCCAGCATGCGCCCTCACTCACCCTGGCCACAGGGACCTTGACCACGGCCACGGCCAGGCCACAGGGGTCTCCCCACAGCTGGGTCAGAGGATGTCCCAGAGAGACCCAGGGACTTTTGGAACACAGCTCATCTTGGTTTAGTTTCCTATTCATTTCATTCCATCCAACAGACATGTGTGCAGGCCCCTGGACCCCCCAGAACCCAGGGCCTTTCTGACCTCGAGACGCCGAGGACGGGGGGTTGCAGGGGTGAGCCCCCCATCGCTGGAGGCATGTGAACACAGGTAGGGTGCCAGAGGGCAGATCAAAGATGGAAGATGAGAAAGCTGCCGCGTGCTGGCTCAGAACGTCCCCAGTTTGTACTCACTCACTCGTCCCCAGGTTAAGTGTCTATACTGCGCCAGGCTCTGTGGACACCGTGGCATAATGTCCCACCCAACCCCTGTCCTCAGGAGTGAGTCCTGATCCAGTGGGGTGAAGAGCGTTGAATGAAGGATTACGAAAATAACCACAATTTCTGTCAGGGGGGCCCAGCAGCCAGGATGGGTGATCAGGGGAGGCTCCCGGATGAGGAGCCCCGTGAGAGGAAGGGGACCTGGAGTCCCACGATGTGCCCCCCTCTGAGGCTGGAGCCCAGCCTGAGACTGCCCACCCCGCAGGCCTGCGCGTAAAGGAGAAAAGAAGTGACGCCCGTTTCATTTAAAACACGGCCTCTGCTGGGGATTGTAGGCGACAAAACTTTCTTCTCTACGCTTGTTGGTTTTGTTTGAATTTTTATAATGGGGGGAAAAAGCCATTTTCATGTGTGTAAAAAAAATGTAACCAGTAAACACAAACATCTGTGTTTTTTCTCAATTGGCCTTGAAGTGAAAAAAAATTGTTGCTCCCCAAGGAGGGAGAGATGGAAGAATGAAATCTGGGGAGACCCAGGCCTCCCCCAACCTGCTGATGCGTGTGGCCCCAGCCCTGGGGCTCTCTGCCTCAGTTTCTCCTCTTGGGAAGCTCAGAGGTCACCTCTGGCTTAGCTGTGACCAGAAGGAGGACACCCCCGGTCAGAAGGCCGTGTTCCAGCGTGGTTCCCCCACGTCTCTCCCCTCGGCCGTGCCCCCTCCCGGTCTCTGACCTCAGCGTGCACGTGGCTCTCAGGACCACCGCCCTCCTGTTGCTGCAGGAGCAGAGGGTCTGTCCCGTTGGGAGGGGTCAGTGGCAGGAAGCCAATTCCTGGGCTCCGGGCTCCAAGGAGATGGGGCCTCCTGCTGGGGTGGGGCGGGAAGGCTGCCCCCCGGAGGCAGCACCAGTGGAGACTGGACTCCACGGATCTCAGAGCACCCCCCTTCTGTGGGAGCCTCTCAGGACACAGGCTGCGTCTGTCTCTCACCCCAGCCCAGCAGGGCTCTGCCACACGTGCAGTGGGGGGTAAATCAGTGGTGTGGGAGGCCTGACAAGTGCCCCGGGGAGACGGGCACCAGTTCCTCCCCATCTGTCCAGTGGGAAGCTAGTCTGAGCCTCAGGCCTGTCTCTTGGGCTCCCGGGGTTCCTGCCTAGTGTCTTTGGGAGCTGGCGCCTTTCTGGGCCTTGCTTGGCAGGGGAGGAGGGCCAGACACACAACTCCACCCTCGGCGAGTCCCGTCGGCCCGTCTTCCAGAACCCCCCAGACAGGGCCACTCCTGCCGCCAGTGGGGTCTCCTCCTGGTGGCCCTGAGCACAGGCGCGGTCCTGACCCCTCACAGGGATGCCAAGGCCAACAGCTGTGAGCAGGAGCTGGGACAGCCCCCTGCAGCTGGGCCACTCCCCGGGCAGCCGCCTCCCTGTTGTCCAGTCTCCTCTGGAACCCAAATGCCTGCCTCTGCATGAGCAGATGAGCCGACTGGGGCCAGACGAGGATTGGAGGCTTTGCCTTCACTGCCCTCCGGCTCACGGCTCCCGTTCTGCTGGCTGGGCTGGAAGGCTGCCTCACAGCAGGGCCAGCGCGGGGCCCTGCTCAGCCCGGCTCTCTTACTGCACCTTAAATTAAACCGAGGAATCAGTGAAGAAGGCACAGATGTCAGCCCCGTGGGGACACTGGGCACGGCCTAGGCGGGGCTTTCAAAGGGCTAGTTCAGGAAGATTCAAGAAAGCAACCATTTTCCTCATTCTGCAGAAACAGGAAGCATAGTTCCTTTGAGAAGCCCTCTGCGGGGTCCCCAACACGCCGTCTCCCTAAGGAAGCAACGCCCGGGAGAAAGGACAACCTCAGACAGGCCAGGAAAAACTTGCCAGCCCCACTTTTTACCTGAATCACAGGGACCGCGGAGCCCCCTTATTTAGTTTCCACATTTAAACAGCTCGGGATGGTTGTAACCCACGCTAATCCTCTGGGGAGGTTCTGTCCTTTCCTGGGGAGGGTCAGGCCCACGGGCTTGGGTCGGAAGGCTGGACGTACCTGGTAGCACAAACGCACAGTTCACTGCCACGTTTCTTCTGCCTTTTCTGGAAAGCCCGGAGATCTTGCCTCAATCACGCTCGGCCCAGTTGGAGTCTGTGTTTGGGGAAAGAGCGGGTTCGAGTTTCAGTGTTGTCACATTTTAGCAGAGCGTTCGCCCTCACAGGGACGGGTGCATCCTCTCTCGGCCCTCTCTGTGGCCTGAAGCGAGATCGGTCAGGCACCGTGGACCAGTGGACACAGAACACGGAGTCCTTTAGCCACTGGAGAGCCCAGGGCCGAGCGGAGCCCTCCCCGCTGGCTGTGAGCACAGCCGAGTCCCACTTCATGCTTTAACAGACACGAAGGCGTCTATTAAACTGTTTCATCTAAAGAGAGACCCGCTGTACCACGTGCCAGCGAGCGGGCGTGGGGGCAGGGACCCTGCCAACCTCGGCTTTCTCCTCCCCTCGCTGAGCAGGCTCTCGCCACCTCAGGACCTGACCTCCCGTGACCCCCTCACTCACCCTCCACCCCTCTCCCCTGCCAACCCCGACAACCTTTGTGCAAAGCTTGTGAAATTCAAAATCTATCTTCTCTGTGTTAAAAAACACAGTCTTGGGTTAGTCTCCTGGGGCCGCAGCAACAAATGGCCATAAACTCGGAGGCTTCAGACAACAGGAATTTGTTCTCCCAGTTCTGGAGGCCAGAAGTCTGAGATCCAGGTGTCAGCAGGGCCGCACTCCCTCCAGAGGCTCTAGAAGAGGGTCCCTGCCGCCTCTGCCAGCTCCTGCCGGTTGTTGGCACTCCTGGCCTGTGGCTGCGTCCCTCCCGTCTCCACCTCTGTCCTCACGTGGCTCCCCCAGAGTCAGAATTTCCCTCTTCCCAGGATCCCAGGTGGAAGATGGACAAGTGGATAGGACAGATGGACAGATGGACAAGGGCCCCCTGCTCCAGTCCGACCACATCCTGACTTGGTTACATCTGCAAAGACCGTATTTCCAAATAAGGTCACATTCATAGGCTCCAGGGACAACCTATCCGACACAGCTCTGGGGACACAATTCAACTCGTAACACCCCATGAGCAAGTGACAAACCAGGAATGGTCTCCCGGTGGCCAGAGCCAAGCACGGGGAGGGAGGCAGAGCACGCGGACAGGGTCGAATTCGCCCCAATTTTAATCAAAGGACCAAGCCTCAGGCCTGCGGCTGCCGGGGCCTGCAGGCTACAGGCGCTGGCCAGCGCGGGCAGTGAGCGATTCCCTGTGGCTTCCGTGGTGGGTCCCCATGGAAGCAGACAGGCAGGGTGAGGACCAGAGAGGAGGGCGTGCGGGGAGCCGCTGTGCCGGAACATTCTTCCCCAGACACCTGCACAGCCCGCTCCCTCCCTTCCTCGGGTCTCCATTCCTGTGTCGCCTCCTCAGAGAAGCCCACCCAAATGGCGCCCCCACACTCTGCCCGCCCCTCATTGGCCCCGCACACCGTTTACTGTCTTCCTCTTTCCTCAAGCACACGGCCACCGAGAAGGGCCCTGGACTTGGTCACCGTCCTGCCCCAGGGCCTAGCACAGTGGGGAGGGTGCCCCACAGATATGTTCTGAGTCCACTAAAGGCTCTCTCGCCACCCCGGCTAGGGCACCCAGCCTGCTCCATGTGGAACCCCATGATCTCCTCAAAACCCCCTGTTAAAGCCTCCAACAGCCTCCTGGGCACCAAGCACCTCGTCTGCCCTCTGCCCCTTTCCGCTTCTCAGTCTGGGCCCAGGCTGGGGGTCAGGGGGCCGGGTCCAGGCTCAGCCGACAGGAGAGGTCGGGGCTGAGGTAGCCTCGCAGCACAGGTGGCGTGGCTGTCACTGCTGACCAGGCTCACAGCCCCAGCCTGGTGAGGGGCCCAGGAACACAGACAGACAGATGGATGGATGGACAGATGGACAGGCAGGCTGCTGCTGCCTGTGGCTCAGCACACTGCGTCAGGTTCCCTGGGACCAGCGGCCCTCTGCAGCTGCCTGCATCAGGGTGTTGGAGGGACAAGGCCTCTCCCCACCCCCAGCCCCGCAGAGCCCCTGGGCTGTGGGGGCTGGAGCAGGGGGTCTCAGTGCAGACCCGGCATCTACTTTGCTCCACGGTTCATCCCTTGCGTTAAATCCAAGGCTCGCTGGTCTCAGGGAGGAGCAGACCTCACTACAACCACAGTCAGGACCCCCAGCTGTGGGGAAGGGAGGATAGACACCCCCCAGGAGTGAGGTCCCCGCAGAGGGGGCGCCTGTCAAATTCATCACAGCGGCCCACCTGCCCCAGAGCCCTGCACAGAGGGACCCCCCAGCTCTCCCAAAGTTGCTGGGGGAGAACTACTCCCCACCGGCAAACTCACCCTGCACCAGCAGAGCCGGGGCCCCTGTCACTCCTTCCCGCTCTGCCCTCAGGAGATGGGAACCAGCTTTCCTTCGATGCGTGGGAACCAAAGATTGAAAACACCCATGAGGCCCTTCACTCCCTGCCTTGCCAGGTGGCTGCGGGAGCAAGGTGCCCGCAAGGGGGGTGCTCAGCCCACGGTCGTCACCCCCGGCACAGGGCACTGCCCTGAATGCAGGTCCCACATGCAAGTTGCCTGGCTGCACACCAGCACCCTGGGCAAGAATGGGCGGTGGCCCTGGGCTCCCACGTCCACAGGCCAGGCCAGGATCCTCTCGGCCCCATGCCTCGTCGCTGCGCGCCCCTGGGAACATGGAACCTGACCCCATTACGGCCTGCTGGCTTTCCCATTACTGCGAGTGTTTCCATCCTCCCTCCGCTCAGTGATAGTGGCTCTGATTTATGTTGTGCAAAGACCCTCCAGCGGCCGAAGTCCCCTCGGAGGCAGGCTCCGGCGGCGCTCGGAAGACCTCTCTTCCATCTGGGCCAGTGCAGTCATGGCCACACGAAAGACGACTTTCCTGCCGGTTTTTGAAAATGACTGCACCAAATATTCACCAGTGAAGCGCCGATTGTGATGATAAGGAGGCTGCAGGGGCCAAGAACGAAGAGGCGAGAGGGAGATTGCAAAACCCCCTCTCCATCGCTGCAGAAGGTCCGATGGCAGGCGCGTCCCCCTGGCATTTGCCACCAAAGTGCCTGTTTTTATTTAAATGGCCCCGAGCAAGTCTCTGACTAAACTAACATTCCCACGCCAACACGCAGCAGCGCCTCTGGTTTTTGGCAAATTTTTTCCTTAGCTGTCAAGGCAGAAATGTCGATGGATTGTGGTCCTCCTTCAGGATTGCTGGGGTTTTTCCCTTCCCCCTGGAGACAGGAAAATATCTCGCAGATGTGCCGTACCTGCTGGGGGCTGCGCTCCGTTCCACTTCAGGAGAGTAATTCCCTGGGCCCCCTGTAAACCAAACCCCGATTTCCAGGCCCATTTTCTTTTTACCAGGGGGCCGTGGGGGGAGTGTGGGGGAGGACGGAAGTTCTACACATGTGTAAATGTGTCTAGAGCAAATGAGAGGAAACCCAGGCAGCCCTGAGAAACTGCCGAGGGGCTGAGAGTTCCCGCAGGGGCGGGGGGGGGGGGGGTGCGCGGATGGGGACCCCTGCAGGGGGGGGGGCCGGGGGGGGGGCGGGGGGGGGACCGTCTGCAGGGGCTCCTGGCTCCTCTTCAGCAGTTCCTGCTCAGGCAGAAGGGTCCTGCTGTGGGAAGCCTATATCTGCCCTATAAAAACAAAAGGGGACTTTTTTTTTTAAGGGAAATTTCCAGCTATTTTTAACCCCAGAAAGGAAAAAAGGGAAGGAGGGAGGGAGGGAGGGAGGAAGGGAGGGAGGGAGGGAGGGAGGAAGGAGGGAAGGAAGGAAGGAGGGAAGGAAGGAAGGAGGGAAGGGAGGAAGAGAGGAAGGGAGGAAGGGAGGAAGGAAGGGGAAAGGGAGGAAATGGGGGAGGAGGGACGCAGCCCGGCTGGCTTTCCCCAGAGTGACTCAGGCCCATGGAGACTCCACTTGTACCTAAACCCGAGGGGTGGGACCCAAGCAGTTTCGTCCCCTGGGGCCCTCTCTTTTTGGAGAAACTCTGAGCTGCAGCTGGCAGCGCCAGGCAGGATGGCAGCTCCCCAGAGCCGTCCTCATCCTCCTGGGGTGGGGGCCTCCCCGCAGGCCCTGCAGGGGTCCCCGGATCCATGGGGGTGGGGGCTGGTGTGGGCAGACTGAGATGCCCGGCCAGGCTCCACAACCCCACTCAGAGTATCAGTGTCCTGTCCTTAAAATGGGCATGGTGGCAGCTTCCCTGTCGAGGCCTCAGTCCCCTTGGCCAGCCCCTGCCTGGAGGTGTCAGCTCTGAGCTCCGATAGCCTTCTCTGCGCCCACCTCTCTGATGTCCCTCCTCCATGCAGCCCTCTGATTTTGGCAGGGCCGGCCTGCTTCTCAGCAGCCCCTGCAATCACACAGGATGCCCTGGAGTCCCAGGCCTGCCCTTTCCTCCTCCGAGGCTGCCTGTCTCCCTGGTGTGCCCAGAGGAGAGCCACTGAGCCTCAAGGGGCCCAACCCAGGCCCAGCTCAGCCCAGGCTCTGTGGGCAGCTGAGGGGATCTGGCGGCCTGGAGAGGTCCGAGAGGGGCCCCTCCTTCTCAGGGCTTGGGAGACAGTGTCCAGGGCCACCCACCCCTGGGGTCTGTGCTCTGAGCAGCCCAGGGCCTGCTGGGGAGAGGCAGGTGAACTCAGCCCTGAGCTGCCAGGAAAAGACAGGCAGGTGGTCTCTGTAAGAGCCTGCACTGCCCTGGGTGCCCCAAAGCCCATTTCTCAAATGACAAGTACCAGATCGGCCTCAGGGGCCAGTCCTGCAGCCCTCGGAGCCCATACCACCCAAGATAGACAGCTCACCTGCTCCGGGAGGCAGGCTGCCTGTCAGGGGACTTGCCCGGGCAACATGCTCCCCAGCCTCTGTGCCTGCCTCTAGGATGCAGACCCTCCTTCCTGGGCCCCCGGGGGCAGCAGGGGGGCTCACAACCAACTGGTGCCCTGGCCCCAAGCTGCCGAGAGGCCTCAGGGCTCCCAAGTAGTGACTGCTGTGGGTGGCAGGTGGACAGGAACCCCCGCAGGGCGGGGCCCTGTGCAGAGTCCTGCATTCACTGCGCCTGCCGTTAGTCAAGGGTCAGTCTGCATCAGTGGGGGGCACCTGCATCTGGGATCGCACATCCCCCTGGAATGCCAGAGATGGATGCAGGGAGCGGGGAAGCCCAAGGGCTCTGGAATGGCTTTCTGGAGGAGGGAGGGGTCATTTCAGCAGAGGACAAGACGTGCAGAGCAGAGAACTGACCTGATGCAGCCTGCCTGGGGTGCAGGGCACAAGGGGTCTTCCCCGGTAAGGCCTGGTGAAGCTGGCCGGGGGAGATGCCCAGCACCTGCAGGTGACCCCGCCAGCCCGCTCCCAGTGCAGACAGCTGGGTGCACACCTGGGCCTGGGGACAGTGGATCCCTGCGTGGAGGGTGAGGGGCAGGCAGAGAAGCAAACTCTAGACCCCAGTCTACCCCCTCCTTTCTCAGAACGAGGGGGAAGCCCTCCAAGGTGGGCCGGAATCCATCCTTAGGAAAGAGCAGCGAGGAGCTAGTGGGCACCCCCCATGCCCCACATGGAGACACGCTGCTCACAGCCAAGCGTCCAGCACCGGAGCCTGGGGAGCCAGCCCTGGCCTGTCCACCCGCAGCAATGAATGCCACACAGCTGCTAAAACCACGTCCTGGAGAAGTGCGCAAACCTCTAGGAGAAGTTGGTTTTCCATGGAAAAAGGCAGGCAGGACTTTAGAACTCACTTGGTGGAGGGAGAAACTGAGGCCCAGGGGGCAGTGATGGTCTCTCGATGGGCCAGCCGGTCAGAGCTCAGTGGTGGGCCTGGCTGTGGTGGACAAGGGGCAAGATAAGAGGCTGGACACTTCTCAGGCCCCCAGGCCCTCTCTTTGTAAGAAGGTCAGATATGTTTTACAATCAACTTCCAAAGGGGGATGGGCCCTACCCCTTGTGTTCTGGAATCTTCCCACAGCTGCCCCCACCAGCACCGGCACCTCCCACTGAGGTCAGGCCTGTGCACCCATCACAGGCCCCCCACACCCTCAGCTCAGCTTCTAAGCCCTTCCCCCAGACAACCCCCCTGAGGGGTGTTTGGGGCCACTGTAGCCCACACCAAGCAGGCCTGTGCCTGTACCCTAAGTCTGACCTGCTGCCCCCACGTTGTGAACAATACTTGACAGCAGGGAGGGCAGCCCTGTCATGTATGCCCAGCCCTGTCACGTACAGAGACAGCCCACCACACCCTTCCGGGGGGCCCACCTGCCTGCTGAAGACTAGGGCCCCAACCTGGCCTGACTCCAAGCCAGTCTCATTTCAATGTCTCAGAAAAATCGCGAGAATGATGCCACCCCACCCTGGGCTCAGGGGTCACAGGGGTGCACCTGAAGCACCAAGACCGTCACTGCAGGAAGGAAAGTGACCGGTACCCCAGGACCTGGATTCTCAGCCCTGGCTGCACCTGAGGACCCTGGGGAGCCTCAACACGCTGACCACCCCCTGCGCCATGCAGACCACGTCACTGCTGACCCCTTCCCCTCTCAGGAGGGGGCTGGGATGGGTTTTCTTGTGGGGGCAGGAATGGGCCAATGACAGCACGGTCCCCTCAGTCTACCCTGATGCTGGCACCCCGGTATCTCTGGAGGCAGGAGAGAGGGGAGCTGCCCTGACTCGGTCTGCCCGGGGCGCAGACGGAACATGATGGCCTTCTCCCCTTCAGGGCCCAGCAAGCTGGCCCAGGGGAGCTTGAGGTGGCCCCTGGAGAAGAAAGTGGCAGTAAGTCACCCCCTGCAAGTCAGGCCTGCAGCTTCCCCCCACTGGTTCCAGGTTCCCCAGGCAGCTTGGGGCATCTCCACTCAGCAGGGGACTGCCCTGCGAACCTCGTCTGGACCCCCACCCTAAGCCAGGAGAGGAGGCCCAAAATGTCTTCACACTGCTGTGCCCCAATTCCACTTCATGGCGTCCCAGCCCCTGCCCCCCACGGGATTTGTGGGGTGGCCAGGCCACATGCACCTCCTCTTCCTGTCTCTCCTTCACTTCTGCAACTGCTCCCAGGCTGTGCCCCATGGGAGAGGGTCTCCAGGTCCTAGGCCATCAGGACTCCCCTCCCTCCCCTCCCTCAACCTCCCCCCCGCCACCCCGGAAGGTTGATAAAGAAGGACGAGAAGGGGAGGCAGGAAATCTCTGGCCGAATTTGTGAATGAAAAAGCTTCCCAACCACTTGCCATGGTCCAGTCTGCCCCCTTCCCAGAACTGGAGGGGAGGGAGGCCCAGCCCAGGACCGTCCTGGGCCTCACACACAAGCCCTCCCCAGCCCCAGCCACTTCTGGCTTTCCTGGGGTCTCCTCGGCCCCTGTTGCCCAGGGGGTACCCCAGGTGGCCAGGGGCACAGGAGTTGGAGGCCTGTGTGTCTGCTTGCCCCGTCTGTAGCACAGGCTAATAACGAGAGCGCCCGGCTCCTGGGGGGACACCAGAGTAGAGCTGGTACACTGGGCAGACCCAGGTAAGACTGCCCTCCTCCCTCTCCCCCTCCTCTATTGCTGCTCCTTGGCAGAAGGGTGAGAACTTCCTCCAAAGCCAGGGCTGGACGGGCCTTTACGTCTGGCCTGGGGCCTATTGGCAGAGACAGAGGGCTCTAACGGAGGGCACATAGGGAGCCGCTCTCTGAGGAGCGCCCTGCCTAAGGCCTTCGGTCCATCCCTTGAAGTAGAGGGGGATGTGGCTCACAGAGCCAGCATCTGTGAGCTGGCGGAGGGGGGGCAGGGGAGGGACTTTGAAGCACCCCTCTTCCTTCTACGGAAAATCTGCTCCTTCAGGCTGCAGGGCTGCTGTTATATAAACATCTTTGCTGCCTCCAGGCGCCTCCTCTCCCGGGCACTGACCCCGAGAGAAGTTAGCCCAGGCTCTGAGAAGTGCCGCCAGCTTCTGGGACGAGGCAGCGAGGGAGGCTCCCAGGAGCAGCTGCCGCGGCCTGGACTGCCTGTGCTCACAACAGCATCTCAGCTGCCACTAGCGTCCAGCAACAGGTGTGCCAAGAAGGGCGGGCTGGGGTCAGGTGTGCAATCTGCCCACCACGAGGCACCCCACTCTTGCCCGCCTCTCTGGACCTCCATGGCAAGGACTGCTTCTCTGCCCGCCTCTGGGATTTCTGCAGTCCTGTGGGTGCTTGTGCCCCATGCCCTTCACCCAGCTAAGTCCCTTGCAGCCTTTAAGGCTCCCCTCTGGCATCACCTACTCCAGGAAGGCCACCAGGATGCCAGGGCTGGGTGGGTGTACCTTCTGCCATCCCGCTCACCACCCTGTGTTGGGATGGTGGGGGGCTGTCTGTCTCCAGTGCAAGGCCCTGAACTTTGATTTCGTAGGGACTATGGCAGGCGTTTTGGACGTCCAGAGCTTAACCTGGCTTGGCACAGGATGCCCAAATCTGGTACTGCGGCGGAGAAACAAATCACCTGGAAGGAGCACTTGGGGGGGCCCTGGGCAGCACCGGCGCTCGCGGCGGGTCTACCTGACCAGCGCGCGCTTTGCGGGGCACGTTAGGCGGGAGGCGCCAGAAGGGGCACGATAGTGACCAAGGAGCATCTAGAGGCAGGTCCCTCCTGAGGAGCGGGTGCGCAATCCGTCCGGCCAGGTGTTGGCTCCAAGCTGTTCCTTGGGGTACCCAGAGCCCCTTTCCAGAGGCTGCGGCTGCAGCGCCACCATATCTCAGGTCAAGTGCCCGGGACGTCACAGCCAGGGGTGTCTGGCCTCGGTCTCCCGGAGGCTTAAAGCTGCGACCGTGGGGCTCCTGGCAGTGGAGCCCCTGGGCGAGGGGCGCACCCACGGCTGCCGAGGGCGGGGCTGCTTCCAGAGCCCCTCTCCTGAGCCCGGGGTCCCCCCAAACTTGGCCTCGGTCGCTCCTCCCCACCTCCCTGGGCCCAGGTCCCGGTGGCGCACGGCCCCCCACAGGCTCTCCTTTCCCCACTCCGCCCGCGCCTCTTCTGCTATTGAGATGCAAATCTTTGCTATTGTCGCCGGACGCGGCAGCAGCCAGAGCCGGATCCTTCCGCAGTCTCGGACCAAACTTTTGGCCCCTGAAAACTTTCCAACAAGAAGTAGTCCCCAAGGCCGGCCCCCGAAGCCCTCCGCACCGCCGCGGCCCCCAACGCCGGAGGACCCGGGCTCCGGACGCGCGCCCCAGCCCGAAGAGGCGCAGGGCTGGTCGGAGCGTGCGGAGGGGCGCGGCCAGCGAAAGGGCGAGGGGTGCGGAGGGATCGGCGGGGGCGGGGCCCCGGGAGGCGGGGCCGGCGGGGCGGGGGCGGAGCGCACGGCCGCCTGCGCCTCACTAGTGCCTCGGCCGCGGGAGGGAGTGCAGGGGCGTGGGGCGCGGGCGCGAGCGCAGCGAAAGAACGAGTCGGGGCGTGGAGCCGGGCCCGGAGGCCGCGAGAGCACAGCGCCGCCCGCCAGCTAGGAAGGAGAGGGCAGTAGCAGGCAGCTGCCGCCCGTGAGACCGTCCGGCGCGCGCGTGTGTGCGCCCGAGCCTCGCCGGCCCGGCGCAGGAGGCCGCCACCGGGCGCAGCGGGCAGCCGGCGGGCAGGCATGCCGCCACTCCTGGCGCCCCTGCTCTGCCTGGCGCTGCTGCCTGCGCTCGCCGCACGAGGTAGGCGCCCGTGCGCCCGCGAACCCGCAACTTTCCGCGCCTTCGGAAACTTTGGCGGCGCCCTACGCGCGCGCTCCGGGTGGCTGGGAACAGGCGGCCAGGGTGGGGAGGGGGGCCGGGCGCCCCGGAGCGGGGGAAGGGGGTACAGAGTCCCGGGCTGGGAGAGAAGGACTGACCCTCCTCCGCGCCGCCTGCCCTGCCGGGGCGGACTCGCGCTGCCCGCGCCTGGAGCCGGGTTTGAAGCCCGGCGTGGGAGGCTGGGGGCCCCGGAGGCCCAGCCCTGGGCTCGCCCTTCACCAGCCGCTCCTGGGGCTCGCCGCCGGGGCGGGCGGGCGAACTGCCTACTATTTTTCGATTTGAATCGAGTCGGTTTTGGTTTCCTGTTGCTTTGGGGGCCATTTATCTTTTTTCTTCGCCTCTGGCCCGCGCCGGGAGCGGATGTTGGGGCGCGCAGTGTGGGGTCCGGGGCGCTGCGTTCGCGGCCTGGCGTGGTTGCTGAGCAAGGTGGGCAGCGGGGCGCGAGGCGGGCCCGGCCTCCTGCCCGTTCCGAGAGATCGCGCAGGGCTGGTCGAGGGGCGCGAACCCAGGGATCCCTGGGCTCCTAGCCGCCCCGCCCGCCGGTGTCCCCCACACGCCGGATGGCCGCCCCCTATCCTGGCTTGCAGACAGTTTGCGGGGGAGTGCGGGGGTGCGGAAGACTCCGCTGCAACTGGTGGGACTTTCACTTTGTCGAGTTCAAGTTTGGAAATCTTACAGAAGTGGAGAGTGGGACTTGGCAAGGGGGCGCGTATTCCTCTCTCCACTTCCCGTCGAAGGGGGCTGCGAGGAATCTAGTGTGATTAATTTTTCTCTTTCCTTAAAATGTTGGAGGTGAGAATTAGTTTCCCATTTCCAGAAGGTAGGGTTCTATGTCACACCCGGTCCCTGCCCCGGTGAGGGGCTTAATTTACACAGCCCTGGTAAGATGGGGAGGAGGGGCTTGATTAATTGATCCTTTCTTGGGGATGGGGTCGAATTCCTTCCAAATGGGGCGTTTTCATCCCCCTCCCCTGGGTGTGGCAGAGGGCTGCCCCTAAAGATGCCTGCCCGCAGGAGCAGGTATTGGGTGTCTGTGCAGGCAGGGCCAGGTCCCCAGGGTGCAGTCCTGGTGCCCCAGGAGGCGGCCCTGGCATGACAATGGGCTGCTCTGATTCCCCGGCCAGCGCTTTGTTGGCGGGCGGGGCGGCCGGCCTTGCAGCTGTCGCATTTTCCCACGAGCGGGGGAGCTGAGTGTGGCCACCCCCCCCCAGCACTGCCCCCTCGCAGAACGTGTTTGAACAGCAAGACAATCCCGGTGGCTGGATAGGGGCCCCAGCCCAGCCCAGCTCCCCAGTGAAGACGGGGTGGGGGGGCGCGGAGTTTGGGAGAATGGCCCAGGATCATCTCAGCTTTTCTCCACTGCTGTCCAGGGGGCATTTCAGGCCACCTCACCCCATTTTGAGCATGACCCGTCTACCTGCCACCCAGCCAGCCTGTTCCTCCTCTGCAGTCCATTTCTGACTACAGAACTCTGGGCAGAGTATTGAAGCCTTGGGGTTCAGGCCGGGGCTTCCTGGGGCCCCGGGGCCCAAGCAACCCCAGGACAGGGCAGAGCCTGCATGGTGAGGGGTGGGCGGTGCCCTGGGGGTGGGCCCTTCCCGGAGCTGAGGGCTGACCTCTCCTCTCGCCCCTCCCCAGGCCTGCAATGCTCCCACCCCGGCGAGAGCTGCTTGAATGGCGGGAAGTGTGAAGTGCTTGCCAACGGCACTGAAGCCTGCGTGTGAGTACGCCCCTGCGGGGACCTGTTGCTTTTGTCGGGAGCAGAGCCCCTGCCTTCTGTGGCGGCCGGCAGGGACAGAACACTAGGCCATTGTCTTCTGGAGATGGCCCAGAAGGCTGGGCGCAGTCACGTGCTACTTTTATTGGACAAAGTCTGGCAATTACTTAATCACCAGCAATTATGCTGCGTGTGGAGCTGGTCTGGCCACTGGAGGTTTGAGCACTTTTTTGTGGGCCCCCTTGGGCTCCTGGGGGGCTAGGTGAGAATTCCTGGTAACCCATTTCTTCCTAAGTCCCTGAGAAACAACTGAGCTGCCAGGAAGGCTCTGGAGCATTTGTAGAGGAGCCCAGCCCCCACCACCCTGCCAGCTGGGGAGCATCTCTCCATCTCTCTTGGGCAGGTGAGCTTCTCCCCCGGGCAAGTGATGCCTCCTCCGGGCAGGTGAGCATCTCCCCCGGGCAAGTGATGCCTCCTCCGGGCAGGTGAGCATCTTCCCCAGGCAGATGAGCATCTCCCCCTGGCAGGTGATGCCTCCCCCGGGCAGATGAGCATCTCCCCCTGGCAGGTGATGCCTCCTCCGGGCAGGTGAGCATCTTCCCCAGGCAGATGAGCATCTCCCCCTGGCAGGTGATGCCTCCCCCGGGCAGATGAGCATCTCCCCCTGGCAGGTGATGCCTCCTCCGGGCAGGTGAGCATCTCCCCCGGGCAGGTGAGCATCTCCCCCCCCCCCCGGGCAGGTGATGCCTCCTCCAGGCAGGTGAGCCTCTCCTCCGGCAGGTGATGCCTCTTCCAGGCAGGCAATGCTTCTTAGCAAGGAATTAGCTGTTTCAAAGTCAAACCCACCCTTCTCAGCGCTCTGCCTTCCCCAGCTCACTCCCCTCTGGCCTCAGGTGAGGTTGGGGAGAAAAGTTGGAACTCGTCTTGTTGGTGGCGCTGACCTCCCTGGGTTGTGGGGATGGGAGTACCTGCCAGAACTTTGTTTCCCGTCCTGGCATCTGCACCTCCAACTCCCTAACCACCTGGCCCTTCACCCTCCCAGCCTTGGGTCTTCAGCTGTGAAAAGGGGGGTGCGTGCCTGGTTCGCCCTGACTCGGGCAGGGAATCGGTTTAGAATCGCTGCCCACCTGCCCGTGAGTACCAGTCAGCCTCAGGGAAGTTTTTCTGCTGTGCCTGGTGCCCTTCAACTTGAGTTTGTTCCTGATGGGAATAATGAGGAGGTGCTTGGTGGCTGGAGAAAGGTCCCCCCCTCCCCCCGGCCCCGGAGGCTGCAGAGGAAGAAGTGGCTCCCCAGCCGGGTCGGCGCGCCCTCATTCCAACTGCTGAGGGCCCATTCCCTTGACAACCCCCAGCCCAGGCTCATTGCCTGCCCAGCCAGCGGGCAAGCAACCCCCTCCTTCTGCTGCCCCCCACCCCTACCCCACACTGAAGCCAATTAAGCAGGTCTGTGAGCAGTTTAGTGGACAAAGCGGATTGTGTCTTTGTGAAACACTAATGAATGCACACTACTTTTTTTTTTTTTTTTTGCGTTTTTGGGGCCTTTTTCTTCTCCTGCAGAAGCCTCACCGACGCTTGATGCCCTAAATCTTGTTTCCTTTCATTCAGAGACCGACAGCTGGGATTCAGTGGAAGTGCAGTGGCTATTGTTGGGGGAGGCGGATTAATGCTGTCTGATTAATTATGCGTGGCTTCCCAGAATGCATGACTCCCTTCCCCACCCGCCACGGCGCACTCCAGCTCCGACGTTGCCCCTCGCCCCTGGGGGGCAGGTGAGAGTCTCCATGCTTCTGCAGAGGCTGTGGGAGGCAGGAAGGAGAGCTGTGCTGGGGCAAGAGGGAGCAGTCCCTTCTCAGTGCCACCAGGGAGGAAGGACAGCCTGGCCCAGAGGACGCTGGGGTCTCCCTGGGCCAAAGCCCGCACTACATGCCACCTGGGCCAGAAAGGGGATGCCTTGGGGTACAGGCTGTTGCAGGGCCCCCCCGGCCCAGCGTCAGGGTAAGGCCCTTCAGGGGGACAGAGCAATGGTTCAGTGTGCTCTCCCACCCCCAAAACCTGGGCTACTTGAGGGTTCTGCCAGGCCGTGGACCAGGGCTGGGGTGCCGGCCTTGTCTCCTCCCTGGGGCCTGGTGCCCCCTCCTCCTTGGCGGGAAGCCTGCCTCAGTCTGGTCTGGCACTCAGCCGAGCTCGGCCCACAGAGACCCCATTGTGCACACCCCACAGATCCACTTGGAAGATGGAACGGAAGCGCAGTCCTCAGAGGCCCCACCTCTGGGCGGCACCGTGTGGGGGCTGGGGACCAGAGCAGGGACGGGCCCCAGCCAGGCCCGGCTGTGGAGAGGCTCGGGTCCCCACTCGCAGTACAGTTTGGGGGTGTTGTGGCCACTCCGGGTAGCGCCCCGGCTCCCTCTGCTCCTTGGGCCCGTGCTTCCTGCTTGCGCCCACCATTCCCTGGAGGCCCCAGGGGGTCTGCCAGTGTGGGAGGCCCGGCTCTTCCGGCTGAGCGGGGAGGCCACCTTTTTCCTTCGAAGATGTCAAGGGGCTTCTGGCGTACCAACTTGGATGTGAATCCCAACTCTGCATCGTCCAGCCAGGACCCTTGGAAAGTTCTTTGACTTTCCATGCTGGTTTGCTGACTCCCCGTGGACAGGGCGTGGGAAACTGATGTCGTGGTGCCGGGCTCATTAGTACCTGGTGAATCATCTCTTTCCACCCCAAAGCAGAGGAACCTTCCCCAGAAGCCGCTAGTCAGGTGGCTGCCGGGCTCGGGGTCAGAAGACGTTTCCGTTGGTGCAAATGCTTCCCAGGAAGTCACAGAGCGGCCAAGGCCTGGTCGGCTGGTGGCCGCCGAGGAAGGGTTTTGCGGCATGTCCGCATCGGCGGACTGCCGTCTCTGGTGGGAGGCTGGTGGTCCCAAGGGCAGGCCAAGCTGGGTCATTGTGGCGCTCTGCCCGTCTCCAGCCTCCTTGCCGGCCCCTCAGTGCCGAGGGGGCATACTGAAGCGGGCTCCTCCTCTTCTTTTGACTGGGGTGGAGGTGGGAGGCCTGTGGGGACTGTTGTCTGTCTGGGAGAGTCTGCATTCTCGGTCTGAAAGGCTTTTCAGGGGCTTCCCGGCTCCGGGCTGGGGCGGAGGCCCTGGGTGCCTGCGGTACTGCCCCTCCTGCGAAAAAGTCAGAATCTCACTGGGGCGTCTCCCAGGTGAGCGCAGGAGCAGCTGAGCCGTCAAGCCCAGAGCACGGGGAAGAAGGTCTGGCTGGCTGGTGGCTGGTGGGCGTTAGCTTTGGACCGTCCTGTGTCAAGGCCTGGCTCTGCCACAGTGACCTTGGGCCATCAGGTCACCTGCACTCAGATTCCTCGTCTGTAACGCAGGCTGATACAGATTGATCTCTCGGTGCGTAAGGCTTGCGTAAGAGCCCTGGGCAGCAGGCCCCGGGCATGTGTTTCCTCCCTGCCTTCTCCTTTTGAGCTGACGGTGCTGGTTTCAAGATCCTCATTCTTGAATGTTTAGTTGGCTGAACAGTTAATTCAGAGAAAGGTGCTGCCTGGTGGGCCCAGCCCTATGTACTGCCTGGGGAGGGCTCACTGATTCCGAGGATCTTATCACCCAAGACGGCTCCAACCAGCAGCCCTCTTTGCTTCCTTCCACAGACACTTCTGAGTGCCTGCTGTGTGCTGGGTTCTGTTCCAGGCGTTGGCACAGGGGTCAGACACAACCACTGACCTCATGGAGTTGACTTTCTAGTGTGGGGGAGGGCAGGAGAGGCAATAACACGTGTGACACGTCAGGTAGAAGGTGAGCACAGTGGGGAGGCCTCGCCCTGAATGTGGCCTGACGTGGCTCCCAGCAACCCTGTAACGCTCTACAGATCAGGCACGGGAAAGTAAGTGGGAGCACAGAGAAGTCAGTGCTTGGCCACGGGATCACACAGCACAGAGTAGCCCAGCCCTGCCTCTCTTTTTCTCCAAAGCGTGTGTTCCTAACCACTGCGCCCTCCTGCCCTGCCCCGCCCCGCCCCAGACCCACCCTGGCTGCTCTGTGAGGAAGCAGAGCTGGGACTAGGACTAGGACTTCCCTTTAAAGGAGGAGGCTCAGGGGCTCAGGCGGAAAGTGACTCGGCGGTGGCGGAGGGACGGAATGTTATGCGTCTTCTGTCACCTGGTCCGGCTGTTTCCATTGAGTCACCTGCCAGTCTGGGGCGAGGCTGGGGGAGGAACAGGTTAATTCTCATCCTCACCCTAGGCCGAGAGCAAGGAGGTCTGCTGCGGGACTTCCTCTGTTTATGCCTTGCTCCGCGTCAAGGACGCGGGGTTAGAAAAACACATGTTCAGTGCACAGCGTCAACTAGAAAGTCTCACCTGCTGAAACCGCCTGTGTGGAGACGTCAAGGAACACACGTTCTTTGAAGGAAGGTGCCTCCTTGGGCCAGGCCCTGCCTCTGAACAGCAGCCAACATTTTTTCCATTGAAAAAAAAATAATATTTTTTTTAAAAGAGAAAGAAAACTTTGCCCTTAGCAGGAAGAGGGTGGAGCCAGGCTCTACAGCAGGACGGCTGAGCCGGGTCTGGGCGGCTGGGGGCTCAGGCTGGGTGCTGGGACCCCAGAGGCTGGGTGGCAGGGGAGGGGGTCCGCGGGGCGCCACTGCTGTGCTCCCCCAGTGCCAGGTCGCAGCCCGAAGGCCCTGTGGGAGCCGGGACTGGCTTCCTTCCTCATTCACTGCGCCTTGGGTGGCAGACGGGGCCCACTGGGCAGTGCCCGGCCGGGCCAAGAGGTCACACCCTCCTGGGGCGGGGAGGGCACCTCTCCTGTTTCGTGTCTCGCCTATAAATAGTGAAAGGATGTGGCTCTGCAGAGCCCATTGAGCCTCTAGATTGCTTTCCTCAATAACGTAACAGTGATAACTCCGCGCACAGACAGCTGCTTTTATCCAGCATCATAAAACCCCGGCAGACAGTGTGCTCAATGGCTCACACCCCTTCCAAGTGGTGGCCAGCTCTGCTTTTTTTTAATCCCCGGTTTACAGGTGGGAAAAACTGAGGCTGAGAGGTGCAGAGGCTGGGCAAGGGGGTAGGGATCTGAGGCCAGCTCTCGTCAGCTTGTGTCTTCATGTGCAGGCATGTCCAGAACTTTCCAGAGGCTTTAATGAGCGGCTGGCTTTGGGGCATTGTGACTGTGGCCAGGATGTGTTTGATGGTCCTGAAGGTTCCTGGCGGGGCCAGGGCATCTCTGGTGGGGCATGTGAGCCCCACCCCATGCCCCACCATGGACGGTCCAGAAGATATAGCGCCAACCTGGCTCTGGTTTGCTCTGCCCCCTCAGACACGTGTCTCCTGCCTGGGCCTCAGTTTCCACCCCCGTATGTGAGGCAGTTGGGTTAGGTGGCCCTGAGCTCCCTTCCAGCTGTGTCCCTTCCAGCAGGACCCTGAGACAGGCCTGCAGTTGCTGGGTGGTGGCGGTGGGCAGCAGCGTGGTGGGGGTGGAGGTGCCGGGGAGTCAGGCCTGGCCAGGTGGCAGGGCAGGTTCTGCTGGTCTGGGGCCAGCTCTGGGCTCTGGTGTTCTCACCACCTGGCCCACCGGGCTGGGAATGCACCTGCTGGG
The DNA here is from genome assembly GCF_020826845.1 of Diceros bicornis minor. Classification (NCBI taxonomy): domain Eukaryota; kingdom Metazoa; phylum Chordata; class Mammalia; order Perissodactyla; family Rhinocerotidae; genus Diceros; species Diceros bicornis. The sequence goes on from NC_080767.1 coordinate 42,301,473, forward strand.
GAGGGCGCAGTGACCCATAGGTGCTCCGGAGGAGGGACGGGCGGGCAGTGGAATGCCCTTTTCCGAAGTGGCTTCAGTCTGCTTCTCCTGGCATCTCCTTGGGGCCTCGCCCCCCCCCCCACCCTGCTGAGAACACAAGGCCGTGGAGACTAGATTTGGGCGGGAATGGATAGATACATAGGTATTTTGGTGGTAAATTACACAAATCATAAATTTTGCAATTTTAGCTTAAAATATACACTTCAACTACGTTTAGGACATTCACAAAGTTGTGCGACCATCACCTCCATCTGCTCCTGGAACTTGTACATCCCCCCAAACAGAAACCCCATACCCATTAGCAGACACTCCCTGTCCCTTCCCCCAGCCCCTGGCAAGTACTGATCTACCCTCTGTCTCTGTGGATTTGCCTGTTCTGGACATTTCCTGTGGATGGAATCATACAACGTGTGGCCTCTCTCGTCCGGCTTCTTTCACTCAGCCTGGTTCCAGGGTTCGTCCACCCTGTAGCATGTGTCCGTGCGTCACTCTGAGCACTGGACGTTACCCACCTAAGGCTGTCAGAGATTGGCCAGCGGTGGGGATCAGCGTCCAAGTCCTTGTGCAGTCTTGGACAGAAGTGCAGAAGAGGTGGGTGTTGGGGGTGGCAGATGTCTGGAAGGCTTCCTGAAAGAATTAGTGCTCATTTCTAGGCCTGTGTGGCTGCCTACATAGCACGATGGAGCCCCCTTGAGTGGGGCCTGGTGTGTCCCTGGGTGAATCAGTTAGGATGCTCTGGTGTGTCTGTGGCCCCCGGCCTGCTCAGGGCTCCGTGTCAGCTCGCAGCCTCGGCTGCTGCCCTTTGTAGCAGCTCCTGTCCCCAGGCCTCAGCTCACACCAGCCACCAAGCGTCCACTGGCCCAGAGGAGGAGCACGCAGGGCTGCAGAGCCGAGCGCCCCACATGCCTGGCGCTGCAGGAATGCCGGGGGAGAGAGTTTTTGTTGTGTGCTTGCTAGGTGCCGGGGCTGGAGGCAGGCAGGGCAGACACAGGCTCCACCTGTGCAGTGGAGGAGACGTGATGTTTCAAAACCAGACTGCAGGGCAGACGCCTGAATTGCCTACTGGCACGAGGCTTGGTGCCGTGGGAACGCCCCGCCTGGGCGCGCCAGGCCTGCTGCAGCCTTGGAGTGAGTCCACCGCAGAGATGGCAGGCAGACAGGCTGGAGGGGTCAGTAGGCAGTGCAGCCCCAGGCAGGAGGGGCAGCGAGGGCCTGGGGCAGTGCTGGGAAGTAAGGCTTTGCAGGTATGTGGGGAGCAGGGCCTGGACCCTTGGCCCCTGCCCACACCATCTGCCTGCTTCGTGGTCTTCCCCTAGGGTCGGGGGACACACCTTTCCCTAGACCCTCAGGGTCAGCTCAGAGGTGCTGGGCATGCCCCTGGCGAGAGGCACTCGGCCCTGTGTCAGATGAGAAGGGACTGGGGGCCCAGCCCGGCCCCTGCTCTGAGATGCAGACGAGGTCCCGCAAGTTGCCCTCGGGGCTCAGAGAGGCTGCAGAGCGGTCCCTCCTGGTCAGGCGGTCAATGTTAGTGTCTGGACACTTGCTCATCCCCAGTGGGATGTGGTTAGGTGGTCCCGGCATTGGAGGTTGGGGGGCTTTCTATGCCTCTCTGAGACCTGTGGAATTCTGGAAACAGAAACCTCCTCCTCAGTGTTTCTCTGTTGAGTGGTCCCTTCTTGCTGCAAGTCTCCCCCCCCCCCCACCCCTGCCCCCGGGGTGGAAGCATTCTGAGGAAGGTGGCCCGCTCAGCCTCCCCAAGCACAGGGACAGGGATGGGGACTTCGAGTCATTAACACTTTAGGGTGAATTAGTTAGGTTAGGCATTGCCCTCTCCGCACTCCCTCCCTGATGCAAAGCTGCTGTTTTGAGTGAGCGCCCGGCAGGTGGGTTGTGGACACCGCCAAAGGGCCTGGCCTCTCCCGTCAGGCAGCCCAACCCTCTCTGTGGGTCTTGGGCTCTCCTGGGCTGGGGGCTGTGTCTGGAGGGCTAACCTGGAGCCTCCCTCACCTGAGCAGGGGAGGCAGCCCTCTGGGCTCACAGCCTCCTGATTTCAGGTGGGCCTTAGGGGTGCACTGGGGAGGCCTTGCCTCCAGCGCCCATACTGCAATTCCCACCCCAAGAGTCACTTAGGCACGGCTGCCAGGCCCCGCCCGGTCTCAGTCTGGGAGTCCTCATGCAGTGAGCGCTGGGGCGGCTCAGGTCAGGTCAGGCCAGGCCCGAACACTGCCCGGGACCCTCCACCCAACGAGTTCGTCCCGCCAAGGTGGGGTCCCCCGACCACGGGACACTTGCTCACTCACCTGGCCCGCCTGCACAGGGCTGCTCAGGGACAGGTGTGCACCAGGTGGGAGCCACTCTCACCAGCGAGAGGTCAGGCTGAATCCTAGGTTGGTCACTGAGATTTTTACCAAAGAAATGGCAGTGTTACAGCTTCCTCTGTGCTGGGTCTGAGGCCGCGACAGACACGTGCTGGCCGTGCTCTAATGAGTGGATGAGAGGATTTGTCCCCGGCCTGTCCCGGCTTTCCCCGTCACTGCGCTGGGTGTCAGTCGTGTGTCTCTGAAGTGCTTGAATTGGTTGTTCTCTTAAGCTGGGTAAACTGTCCCCTTGTCAGTCTGTTGACACTGTTGGTTTGCTGAACAAACTCTTTCCCCCACAGGTAGTACCGAAGGCCAGCCTCACCCAGCCCGAGCCAAGGCCTCTGGCGGGCAGGTCTCGAGTCCTCATATTGATCTTAGCGGGAGTGCAGTGGATCCAGGAGAGGGGCTAGGGGTTTGAGAGGGGGCCACGAAACGTCTGAGACACCCCCACCTCACCTGAGGGCTCTTAGACCCAAATAGGGGGATACGCAGCTGGAGGCTGGGAACAAGCCCAACTGTGGTCTTCATGCCAAGGTGACACTCAGGCACTCAGCTGTTCCCTTCTCTGGGGACCCCTCAGGGGCTGAGGCAGCAGCTCAGCCCCTGGCCTCCTGTCCTCTTCACCCCATGATTGTGGCCCAACATGAGGCACAGCCGAGCCACAGGCGTCTGCCCAGGGGGCCACAGCTGGGAGGACCCAGCTAGACCCGCTGTGGACCCTTTGCGGACAGGCCCTGAGTTACTGAGCCCGCTAATGGGCCAAGCCCTGGGAGGTGCTGTCACCCGTTTATGCATCAGACTGGCCGCTGGGCCCCAGAAGCTGCCAGGAGGCAGCCGCACGGGCCTCGACCCTGGCCATGCTCTCCAGGCCATCGCGGGCCCACGGTGGGGCCAGGGCTGCTGCCGGCAGCCTCTGGAAAGATCCGTGCATGCGTGAGCAGCAGGGACCAGGTCGCCGGGCTTGGGGACCTGCCTCCCACCATTTCCTCTCAGTTTCAGTTGTCGATGAGCGGAAACTACACAGTTACTGGAAATGAGAGGTTTGGGGGAGAAGCCAGAGTTCTGAGTGTGTGTGTTTTTCCCTGACAGCTTTTCAGTAAGAGAAGGCTGGGTGGTGGGGAGGGTGCTCAGGCCCAGTGGAGACGGCGGCAGGGGACAGGCGGGGGCCCCGGCCGCACTTCCGCCCCTTGGGGCCTCTGTCTCCTCCTTCTTCCACCAAGGGCCTGGGTGAGGTGACTGCCTCTGGGCCATCTGGGCTGACCTCAGGGTCCTTCCACCCATCAACCAGGCTGGTCCTGGCTCCCGGGGGGTGGCCCACAGGCAGGTCCCCACCCCTCACTTCCCCCTCCAGTGGTCAGAATGAGGGCAGCCTCAGCCCTGTCTGATTGAGAGCCAGCCGGGGGAGGCCAGGCAGGGCTGCGTGTCCCGCCGTCCACGAGTGTTGGGGGCTCAGTCGTGGTGGCATCCTCCCGCAGTGGTCCAGGGCCCAGGGTCTGGCACAGCACAGGTGTGCATGCCTGGGCCTGGGGCAATGATGGGGGTGGGGGCTGGAGCCAGGTGGGCGCAGAGCCGGAAGTGGAGGCAGGAGGCAGGTGGATGCTCCAGGTTTCCAGGTTTCTGGAAGGCTTGGCCTCCAGCCTGCAGGGAGACGCAGTCCAAGCTGCTTGCCCCACCCTGGGCTTCCCGTTATAGCACGCTGCTCCCGCCGGGCCAGGATGGTGCCGCGTCAACAGCACGGGCTGTGGAATCTGCTTCCTCCCACCATGTGGGCTGTGTGGCTTCGAGCTGCTCGCCCACCTCTCTGAGCTCCCCTTCCTCCTGGAAGGATGGGGACTTGGCCTCGGTGAGGGGCAAGGGAAGCATCCAGGGAGCTCCTGGTGGGTAAAGGGGCGACCTTACTGCTCGTCTGTTATTTGTAATTCACATCTTGTTTTGAGATCATGTAGGCTCACGCGGCTGTAGGAAGTCACACAGGTCAGTCCATATGTTGCACTACTTGTTTCCGCGATGGGAACGTCAGTGAGTTTTACTCCACCCTGGAGCCCGTTCCTGATGCTCCAAGGCCCGTCCAGAAGGCTCTCCCAGAGACCAGCCCAGCCCTAAAGATTGGGCAAGGTCATGCAAAGGCAGAGGGTCAAGACAGCCCGAGAACCTCGCACTTGCCCCACAGGGAAAACCCCCCCTAGACGGCCCGAGACCCATGCCAGTTGGCCCAGGATGCCTGGGTGTCCCCGAGGTGTGACAGTATCCCCGAGTGTAACAGTGCAGGCCCCCCGGGCCTGGGCGCAGCTGGCCAGGTGCACTGTGGGCCTGTGTGCAAGCCCAGGGACATGGGGAGACCTGGGGGTCTGGTGGGGGTGGGGTGCTCAGCTGGTGTGAGCTCGAAGAGGAGGCCAGAGAGAAAGGGGCTGGTGACCGTTGCAGGATTGGGGTGACCTCTGGAGCCACCACTGAAGCCTGCACCCCATGCTGCAGCTTTGAGGCAGTCCACAGCCGGTTCTGCCGGCAACCTTGCCTCACGCCATCGAGGGGTGTCCTGGAAGCGGTGGAAGAATGCATGGGCGGCTGGCCAGGTGGGGGCTCTGTCCCCTTGTCCGCGGTGCCAATGGACGGGTAGAAAGGCCATGGGGGCACTATGGGTCAGGGTGGTGACAGGTGTCCAGTGCTGATGTGACCCTCCTACTGGACAGAAGGGGTTTGGAGGAGCCAGGGCCCAGGATTCCCAGGCCTCTCACCCAGAACTGCCCCCAGCCGGGGTGTTGTGTTTCAGCTGAGCTTGTGGGGATGTAGGAATGCATTGTCTGCTCCAGCCCCCCTACCCATCCCCCATATGGGGAGGGTCTGGGGAGATCAGATGGTCAGGTGAGAAATCCAGGCCACCAGGACGGGGCCGCTGGGGTGCAGGGGACACATACCCTCCCTCCTCTACCTGTGGAGCTCCTGCTGGCCCCTGAGCTGCCTCTGAGGGGGTGGTCCTGCTCTGACTGTCCTCATGGGGCCAGCAGCTGGCCCCTATCGGTGGCAGGAGAGGTTAAGAGCTGCATTCAGATCCAGGTGTCACCATGGGCTTGACCTGCCTGGGCCCCGGTTTTTTCGGTTTTCTCGTCTGTAGAATGGGCCTGTGCATGCCTGCGGGGCTTCTTCTCGAATCCAGTGACATGAAGCCGGCGGGGGGTGGGGGAGTGGCCCCATTTTCTTCATTCTGGGCCCCATGTGAGGGGTCCTTGGTGTCCTCCCCCTGCGTTCTCAACGAGACGCCGGACACGGAGCCAGGGCTGCCCCTGAGTGTCCACCCTGGTTGGCCAGGGGAGGACTGGAGCGTCGGTAGGCAGGCCTCTCCTTCCCCACACCCCCAGAGACAGCATCCACTCCTGCGAGCAGAGGCGAGAAGTTGCCAGAATTGTGTCTGGCTCTGGCTGGGAGCTCAGTCTGCAGTGCTGACTTAATTAATCGAGTTTTAGATTAAGCCCTCCATGCAGCCCCCAGTCTCACGCGCCTATCGATTCCTTCATGTTGTTGAGCGTCCAGGGATGCGGGGCTGGGCTCCTCCCTGCTCGGGAGCAGAGGCCCCATGCAGTTGTGGGGTCCCTGGCGGTAGGGGTGGCGGGCCCAAGAGGCTCGTCCACCTGGGTCTCGAGAGGCCGTTTGGGGTGGCGGGTGTTCAGGAGAGCCCAGGGGAGGGCACACATTCCAACTTTGTCTCCAGCTTCAGGCTCCATCTTTGGGGGACCGGGTGGGAAATTCCCCCCCAGTGCAGAGGGCAGCAGGCGTTTCTCATGCCCACTGGCCGGCCCATGGGGCTCCCTCACAGTAGCCGGTTCCCGGGAGACCCTGTGCTTGCTGGCTGTGCTTTTCACAGTGTTGGGAGGGGCTGGCCAAGCGGCGGCCCTCCGCACCCCATGGGTGGGCCTGGGTGGCCTCTGCCTACTGCAGCTGGGCCATCTCTGGGAAGCTGCTTGACCTCCGCACCGGCCTTGCCTTTCCATGCCTGCAGACGGGCACGCCACTTCCCACATCGAGGGTGGGGCAGCTCTGAGCGACATGGGGCACAATGAGCGTCGGGGGCATTGTTTTCCCTGCAGTGGGAAAGGTGGCTTCCCGGGAGGCCAGCTTCCGTCCCCCACACAAAGGGCTTCCCCGGAGCCAGGGAAGGAAGCCATCGCTCTTCCTGTACTTCCTGTTTCCAGCATATTTTAAACCATCCGAAGATGGAACCTGGGAAAAAGATTCAAGACAAAAGAGCTGAGAGTGCTGTGAGCAGCTGTTCGGGCCGGAAAGCCTGGCCCCGCAGCCCATGGGCATGCTCCCTACCCCCACCCGCCTGGACCCCACCGGTTCCTCCCATCTGCTGCCACCATTGTGCTCGGTGGAGCGACTCAAGTTTGGGATTGGGGTCTTTCTGCACCAGGCCTGGTGGCCCCTCATCTGGCCCCCGGCACCTGCAGCCCCTATGCCCGTTTCCTCCTTCCTGAGGCCCTGGGAGCCAGGGACAGGGCCCCCTGCTTGGCTTTGAGCGGCCCCAGCCAGCGGCTACAGAGACTGGAGGGGAGACCACAGCTCAGCCAGGCGCCGGCTGGTCCCTGCTGTAGTCACTTCCTGGGGCAGGAGGGGCCACACTGCAGCCCCCAAACCCGCACCTGCCCTGGGCACCCCCACCTCCGCACGAAGGGAGCCAGAAGCAGGAAGGGGAGAAGACTAGGAGATTGCAGAGGGCCGTCCTCTGGGTGCCCCTCGGAGCACAGCAGTCAATGGCCCAGGTCCTAGCCCATGCCTTGGACAGGTGTCTAGACAAAGGCTCCTGCAGGTTTGAAAGGAGCTTGGGGACTTCTCATGCTGTGGCTCTTTGTCGGGGGCTATGGGGAGGTGAGGGCAATGGGCAGTGAGGAGTTACCTGGGGCTCCCTCGCCCTGGTTCTCACATCTTCTGGGGGCTTTGTTCCCTGGAGCTGAGCTGTCCTGGCTATTGCCAGCGGGAAAGGACCCCAGGACCCCAGGTGGGGCACAGTGCGGGTGGCAGGCAGAGGTCACCACGCCCCCTGCCCAGCCTGCCATGAGCTCATCATCCCTTAGCAGCCCCTGCCTCCCGGAAAGCAGGTGGTCCCCTTGGGGTATTTGGACTGGCCTCTACCCAAGGAGGGGCTGAGGTCCCAAAACCCTCCTCCAGCCTTGGCCAGGGACAGAGTTGGGCTCTGTGTCCCCACCAGCTCTGGGGCAGGAGTCTGGGGACCCAGGGCCTGGTGCCCCTCTGACCTGCTCTTTCCTGGCCTTAGTCTCCCCCTTTGGCAAGGGGTTAGGAGCCTCCTCCGCCCGGTCTGCAGGTGGCCCCATTTGCCTGGGCTAGGACATGGGTGGTTCTGGCCTCCCCAGGCCAGGGGTCTCAGAACCTCCTGGCCAAGCTGCCCAGGGTGGGTGGGCCTGCGTGCCTGGCAGTGCCCCTGGCTTGGTGCCTGGTGTCGGTGGTGTGGGTGGAAGGCAGCGGGCCTCAGTGGGTCTTTGCCTAGCAGGACCAGGCTCTGGGGGAGGCCGAGGCGGCACCAAGACATCCACGCTGCCCCACCCCTTGTCACCAGCAGGCCCCAGAGACGATGAGTTGGTTGGAGTACAGAGCAGGAGCCCAGGGCCCCCAGGCTCTCCTTCCTGGACAGAAAGCTCGTGGAGGGGAAGCAGTGCCGCAGTGGGCCGGGCTTCTAGGCAGGCACTCCGCTGCAGGCAGAGCCGGGGCCTCTGGTTGTGGCAGGTGGGATCCCCAGGCCCCGCCTCCCCCTGAGCAGGCAGCTTCGGGACGGGTGTCTGGGGAAGAGATAGTCCCCCTTTATTGCTTGTGAGTAACCACTCTGCTACGGTGGGGTGGGGGGCACGACTTGGGACTTCGGAGGTGGCGGGAAGATGGGCTAAGAGTAGGCGCTGAGGAGGTGCACAGGGAGGCCCTGTGGAGGGGCAGGTGTTTGGGGCAGGTGTCTTGCCTTCCCTGCCGTCCCTGGGGGCAGTTCTGCTCAGGACAGGTGGAACTGGTTATGGACAAGACAGCTTATTACAGCCAGGTGCCTCCTTCCACCACAGTGCCCAGGGGTGCAGTCTGCCGGGCGGGGTGTGCAGGGGGCCAGGGACGTGCAGGGCTGTCCTTCTGCGCTAGGAGGTGCGGCCCCTGCTCACCTTTGGGATGTAGGCCCTGGGCCCTGCAGACGACGTTCCTTGCACACGGCTCTTCTCCTGCATGTTCTGGGAAGGCTTTGTGTCCCGTGGCTTTCCTTGAAGAGGTGCACCTCCCACGTGCCGTAAACATGTTCCCAGGGACTCGTCGATAAATTGCGGGGGAATCAAATCCAGCATTGGTTACAGGGGGAGTTCCCTCCACCAGGTGGTCAGGTCACCAGTGATACCTCAGATATGCACAAGGGCCCTCCGTGAGCACATGTGGTCCCCTTAACCCCCCACTGCGCTCAGGGGAAACTGAGGCCCAGGCGGGCAGTGCCTGTCTGCACCACACAGCGGCTGGTGGCAGAGAGGGGTGGAGGGCCCCTCTCCCTCCCCCAAAAGCTCCTCTGATGAACTGCATTTCACCTGTCCATCTGCGCAGGCCCCAGGAACATGCCCCCTGGGGTTCCTCCTCTGGATGGAAGGAGGGGCTGCATGTCCCTGACTCCCCAGCTGCCAAGGTATGGGGCCGCACTCCACCTTGCTGTGCCCCTTGCTCTGCCCAGCTGGACCGTAAATTCCTTGAGGGCAGAACTAAGCAAATCCCTCTTCCTCCTTACTTAGTCCCTCCCCTCTCTTTCCTCATTTGGGGCAGAGGGAGCTGTCATCTGTCCCCTGGGGGTGGCAGATGGCCGCTTAGCTTAGAAAGGAAAACAGCACAATTTAGAATTAGTCCCGGGTGAAAGGTCGCAGCAACATCTGCCTCCGGATGCATTCTGGAGTCGCATTTCTATGGAGCACGCTGGCGGGGGAGGGCGCTGGCGGGGAGGGCGGGAGCCGGCACAGTGGAAATGTTGAGGCTGAGAACAAAGCGCAAGGCCGAGGCTGTGGGAGAGCAGGCACAGCAGCCATTTGGCACTGCTCCTGGGGCAGGCTTCTGCCGGAAGCCCGACCCCCTCCGCAGCCCTTCTCCTGGAGCCCCCAGCCCCACCTATCACTCACCTGCTGCTGGCCAGGACAGGAGTGTGGGATGGGAGAGAAGGCAAGTGCAGGAGCAGATGCTGGGTGACCTCCTTCAGGAGGGGAGCAAGGAAGGCAGAGCCATCAAGAGGGCCCTCTCCCACTGGCCACTCCCACCTACCTGCCAGGACAGGCGTCAAGGGTGGAATGGCCGTGAGGGGCTTGGTCACCAGCGCTGGTGGCCCTAGCCATGTCTGAGCAGGGGCCTCCCAGTCCCTCCGCCTTCTCAGGGAAATCTGGGCGCTGTGGGCAGAGGAGGCAGCAGGTGTCTGTCCTTGGGAAGCTCCTGTGCTGTGGCCACGTTGGAAGACAGGTGCAGAGGAGAGAGGTGGCACAGGCTGGAGGTTGCCCAGAGCTGGAGCAGGAGCCCAGGAGTGGGGGCAGGACTCCCCCAAAGTGGGACTGGCCCAAAGCTGCCCCCCACCTGCCCTCAGGCCCAGACCCCGCACGCCAGACCCTGGATGCACCTTGCACCCGGCGCTCCCCCACCTCCAGGGCTGCCCCTCCCTCATGGCCCTGTCTGTCCCACAGCTGGGGTGCCGGTGGTGGCTGGCGGCCGTGCCCAGCCTGAGAGCTGGCCCAGGATGGGCAGCGTGCCTTCCTGGCCGTATCCGCCAGGCCTGGGCGGCAGTGGGGAAGACAATGGGCCCTCTCAGCTGCCGCGTTCCCCCACGGAGGAGCCTCCTTGCCTCTTGCCCCACCCACCGGGGTTGGCGGCCCGCCGCGCCCAACCAGGAGCAGCTGCTGCCCGCGTCCCCGGTCACAGGCGCACCTGCTCCCCAGCCGCCCTTTGTCCATGCTGCTGATGCCTGATTCATTGGGCGTAGTTTCCCTCTCGCTGGCCCAGCATAATGCAGCCTCGTTGGCTGGGATGCGCCCGGTCCAGGCGGATTCTCCCACAGTCCTCCACGCTGGGGTCCCCAGGCAGGACGGAGGGTGGTGGAAGAGTGTGGGGCCGTTTGCGGGGACACTGCCCTGTGGCTGGAGGGTCCAGGGTGTGCCTTCTGGTCCACTTGAGGACACCCAGCGCCTCCCAACACACTGGGGCACTGAGCAGAGGATTGCTTTAGTGGTGGGGGCCCCAGGGTGTCCCCTCAGGAACCAGTGATGAAGGCCCAGCCCACGTGAAGGATGGCACTGGGCAGCCTCATGTGGATTCCTCCCAAAGTCGGGGGTGGGCTTGCCCTATCTTGCCCACCCGGGTGGGCTTCTCACCCTTCGGAGCCGGCGGGGCGGGGGCCGTGCAGAGAGCGAGAGGGAGGCGTGGATGGGGCGAGCTCCCACCTCACTTCGATGACCCAGCCCTCTGTCCGGCACCACCGCCTGCCTGCTCCGTCAGCGGCTGGGAAAGAGAAAAGAGCCTTTTCTCCAAGTGGGAGCGGTGGCCAGCTCCTGCCTAACAATGGAGGGCATTGATAGGTTGGGGGAGGTGCTGCCTCTGTGTCATCGTCCTCACCCTCCGCCTATGCTCCGAGTTCCCAGTGCCGTCCAGGCAGGGACTAGGCGGCCAGAAACTGGACCCACGCGCAGTGGGGGCCGTGCCACTTTCCCCAGACTCCTGGATTGTGGCCTTGAAGGAGCCCACGGTCCAGGGCAGCCGGCTGCCCTCAGGGGTGTGCTCCCAGGGTCTGTGCCCATCACCAAAGCCAGCCGCCCCGCTTCCTGAGCAGGCTGGGCGGGAGCCACTGCTCAGGCCTGAGTTACTCCCGAGTTACACTCCCGAGGAGGGCAACTTGTTTTCTTTAAGCAGTTGGTTTGGGACTTTTGGCTTCTGGCAGCAGATGGTGGGCCAGAGTGGCCATTTTGCGTCTTCCCTATCCGCGCTACCCAAGCCGCAGCCACAGATAACAGCCTTCAGGGAGACAGAGGCCTCCCAGGCCACAGGAACAGGGGAGCAGCCCAGCTGCTGAGGAACATGCAGACCCCAGCCCCCCAAACCGGCGCCCCCCCCCCCGGGGGAGGGCCTCTCCAGGGGCCACCCAGCAGGCAGATTTGATTTTGGCCCCTGGAGTGGGTGGCGGGGGAGGGAGTGAGGACTGGTGGGCTGGCATCTATCAGGTGCCAGTGCTGAGGGACGGCTCCCTCCTGGGTGGGTTTGGAAGGCGAGATGGTTCCATCCTCAAGAGAGCCCCTTCTTCATCCAGGGGACCTGAGGGCCCCCGCCAGCCGCCCCATGGCTGTCAGGCAGGAGGAGGCCCTGCCCACTGAGAGCTCAGAGCTGTGGGTACAGCATCACGGCCGCCTTCCCAAGCCGCCGTGGGCCGAGGGCTGGGCCGGGGGCACGTTCTGCCTCAGAGGCTCCGAGGCTGGGAAGAGCGATGCCTGGCTGGTCCCAGAGCCTGTACTGAGCTCTCCCGTGAGGACAAGGCCACGAAGTGACCTCAGCGGGCAGTTTACAGCCCAGGCTCTAGAAGCTGGACCAACAGGTGTCCAAGGGGGCTCCTGGGGTGAGGCACTGAGCCCGGCCCTGCAGGGAACACGTAAGACCGGGTAGGGGAGCAGAGGCAGCACACCCGCTCCGGCTCCTCTGCCCTTGTCAAACCTGAGCAGTGTGTTCTGGGGGAGGACACAGACCTTCCAGACATGGTGGCTCTCGGACCCCCGGGCCAGCCCACAAAGCTCAGGAAGGATGCTTCTGCTGGCACCTCGACTCCTCCAGCTGTAGAGTGGTTGCAACATCTGTCCCCCGCTGATGCGGCCTGGACACCTGTTGTGAAGACTTGACCCAAGAGGGAAAAGCCAGGTCTGGGCACTAAGTGTGAGTGGGGAAGGGGTGCCAACCTGCACTCCCACGAGATCCCCAGGGTGTAAGACCCCTGACAGGAAGAGTTCCACGTGGAAAAGAAAGTGGGAAGCCAATCCATCTAGTGTCTGCAGGCCTTTCCACGTTTGCTGTCGTGTTGGTAGTGAAAGGAGAAAAAAGTTGTGAACTCTGATTACCCAAATAATGCATGTTCATTACAGAAAAGCTAGAGAGGCAAAAAGCAGACGAGCCCCAAAACAAAAGAGTGTACGGAGTGCTCATTCTCATCTGCTGGAGAATGGCTGTGGCTGGTCCGCGTGGCCCCTTCTCTGTGGCCCTCTGAGGTGCAGGCGTGGATGCCTCTGAGTGCTGAGATCCAGGCGGGTCCTGCTGCACATTTTGGTCTCTAGCCCGTTCTCCCAATTAACATAATCATTCTTTTCTTTTTTTATTGAGGGGAGATTCACTTAATATAAAATTAACCACTTTAAAGTGCAGCTCTGTGGCATTTGGCTCTTTCACAATGTTGTGCAACCACCACCTCTGTCTGGTCCCAGAAGGCTTCCATCGCCCCTCAAGGAGCCCCGAGTTCCCCCCCAGCAGGAGTCGCCCAGTTTTATGCTTGCACCTGGGTTGGGGCCCGGCCACAGCTGGCGCTCCCAGGGACAGCTGTGGCCCCGACGGGCGCGGGTGCTGGGTGGCGGGGGCGGTGGTTGGGGAGCCGGGGAACTAACCACTCTGGCGTGTCTGCACAGCTGCAGCGGGGCCTTCGCGGGCCAGCGGTGCCAGGCGCCCAACCCCTGCCTCAGCGCCCCCTGCAAGAACGGCGGGACGTGCCGCACAGCGGACCGCGGTGGCATGGTGGACTACGCCTGCAGCTGCCCCCTGGGCTTCTCTGGCCCCCTCTGCCTGACGCCCCAAGACAACGCCTGCCTTGCCAACCCCTGCCGCAATGGCGGCACGTGCGACCTGGTCACGCTCACCGACTACAAGTGCCGCTGCCCCCCAGGCTGGTCAGGTGAGTGCGGCGGGCGGACAGGCAGATAGTGGGGTGGCTGCCCTGAGGACTTTCAGCCCTCGTGAGGGGTGGGCAGACCCTGGCCCTCCCCACCTGCCCACGTAACATGATATGCTTGGTAGATGCCAGGCCCCCGGCTGAGAGGGGGTTCAGGGCTTTCCTCAGGCCATTGGGGTCTCTGATCCAGAATAACTCAGAACTCCCTCCCCTTTCCCTTTCTAGCACTGGAGTTGTCTGGTTTTCAGTTGCTCGCTGCAGGGCCCCCGGCCCTCACTCCCTGCCTCTGTGTCCTACCCGGTCCCCACCGTTTTGCCAGGGCTGCACTGGCTCTGTCAGGAGCTGTGATGTTGGGGCAAGGCCCTAGAACGTAGTTGCAAAGAGCACGGGCTCTGGAGGGAGACAGAGGGGTCAGGTCTCCAGGCCACCTCACCCCCAAACTGGCCGTTTGCCCTGGGATGGTTACTTAGCCTCTCGGAACCTCGGGTCCCTTGTCTGCAGAATGATGGCTGTGTCCTGGGCGGCAGGGTCCTGAGGATTAGACATGACACTGTCAGGTCCATCCCAGGCTGGCCCCTCCAGGGTGCCTGGAAGCTGCCCACGGCTCTGGAGGCCCCAGCCGTGGGGAGCAGGAGGCCGGCATGACCCTCTCGCTGCCCCTCACCCACCAGGGAAGACGTGCCAGCAGGCTGACCCCTGCGCCTCCAACCCCTGTGCCAACGGCGGCCAGTGCCTGCCCTTCGAGGCCTCGTACATCTGCGGCTGCCCAGCCGGCTTCCATGGCCCCACCTGTAGGCAGGACGTCAACGAGTGCAGCCAGAACCCCGGGCTCTGCCGCAACGGCGGCACCTGCCACAATGAGGTCGGCTCCTACCGCTGCGCCTGCCGCGCCACCCACACTGGCCCCCACTGCGAGCTGCCCTACGTGCCCTGCAGCCCCTCCCCCTGCCAGAATGGAGGCACCTGCCGTCCCACGGGGGACACCACCCACGAGTGCGCCTGCCTGCCAGGTACTGCCCCGAGGATCTCCCATGTGGGATGTGGCCGTGTCCCCCGCTGCCCAGGGCAGGCCCCAAGGGAGGGCCAGGGTGCAAGAATGGGGTGCCCAGTGGGCAGGCCGGGCCAGGTGGGATGAGGGTATGTCCCGCTGAGCCTGAGGGGTTAGGAGGCAGCCTTGGGTGTGGTGTGGGGGGCGGATCTGGAATGGGGGTACCGTTAGGGGGAGGCACTACCGAAGTCCCCTACCTGCCCACTTCTGCCCCGGCTGGGGCCTGCTGTGACCAGACAGCTGGGCCCATCACCCCAGTGCTCCTTCCCTGTGCCACGGACCCAGGGTCCCTGCATCCCCAAGGCGAGCTCCTCGGTGGGCTACAGCCTGGGCGAGTCTGGATGGATGGGCATGCTCTCTGCCCCGGGCGCCCCTGCCCTCACGGCCCCTGGCACCTTGTCCCTGCTCTGGGCCTCCCAGGGCGGTGGGCACGATCCTACTTCAAGCCACCCTCGAGTCCCCCTCATCTTGCGTTTCCTGAAATCTATGAGCAAGTTACAGAACTCGCTGCTGCTGCTGGGGGCACCCTTGCTGTACGACCCCGGGGCTTCCCCTATTTCCTGGGGTGGGGGAGCAGCGGGGCCGGGCTGGACTTACCCCATCACTTCCCTTCTCCTGGCCCCACTCGTCTCCTGTGGGGGGTGGAGGTGACGGGCAGGCACAGCCCCCGGGCCCCCAGCGGCTCCACTGTCCCTGTGGTACGTATCAGTCTTTCCACCGCAGTTTTTATTTGAGTAAATCTTGCTGCTGATGATCTAAAAATAATAGTAATGACGAAGAGGTTTGGAAACCTCTAGTCTGTCAGCTGCACATTGTGCGGTTAGGCCGGAACGGAGTGGGGGGGACAAGGAAGGGGAATTGGTGGGGGGAGTCCTGGGGTTTGGCTGCTGGGGGCGCACAGGACCCACTGACCTGGAGGTGACCCAAGGGTTGCCCCAGCCCCCACGCTGCCCCAGCCCGGCCCCTGCAGAGAGGAAGAGCTCTGCCCGCCGGCCGGCCAGCCGCCAAGCCCTGGGCCTCTGCGTGCAGACACCAGGCGCGTGCGTTTCCTGCGTGTCGCTGGGCCCTCCCTCGCCACCAGCCTGCCCCGGTGCTGCTGGGCGCTCGGCCGTCTCTGGGGGACTGAGGGCTGAGCTCTCTTGCTAGGCCCAACTCTGGGCTCTGGGTTCACATGTTCTCTGGGTGGCCATGTGACCTCGAGCTTAGAACCTCATGTCCGGCCTCATGGGTCAAGAGGGCCCTGCCCTCGTGGGGCCCTGGTGAGGGCTGGGGGAAAGGGGGTGTGTGTGGGCCCCGCCAGAGGACGCCCCATGCATGGAGCTGCCATTGGCCCTGCCTGGGGCAGGTGGGGCGAGGACCTCCGGTGAGGGCGAGCCCGGCCCGTGAGCCCCACCCCACGTTACAACGACACTCTCCGAGGCGTAGGGGCAGTGGCACTCAGGACCCACCATCACATGAGTGGGGCCTGGAGCCCGGCTCTGATTTGGGGTGCTCCCCCCAAACAACTGTCTGATTTGCATTTTCATTCTTACTAGCTGCCTGCTTTTGCTCCAGGGTAGCTGCTGGGGTGGGGGGGGCCTCTGAGGGAGGGGCCTGAACAGCTCCGTTCTCCGAGGGCAGGAGAGAGGTTCAAAGGCACTCCGGGAGGGGCGTTAATTAGTAACCGGCTGCAGGTTTGGCCATTGCCTGACGCACCTTTCTGGGTTGATCATTGAACCAGCGGGAGTTGGGCGGATTAATGGCTGAGTGACTGGCCGAGGAGGTGATGTGGTGGAGGCTGGCCCCAGGCTGGGGGGAGGAGGTGGGCACCACACATCTGGTCCTGGGAAGCTGGGGCTGTGTCTGCACTCCCCCCAGGACTGCCCACCTGGGTGCTGCCCCCTCCAGATCCCAGCTCGGAGGCCTCCCCAGCCCCAGTGCAGCCCTGTAAGATGGGGTATTTGTGGCTGCCCACTGGGGTGTTATAGAGAGCCCCCAGCACAGTGCCTGGCCCGTGGGCAGCGCTCAGTTACGGAGCCGCTGGGACTCTGTTGCACGGAAGGGTTTTTAGAACAGAACCTCCAGAGCCCAGTGTTCCTGAGTCGCTGGTCTGTTCAGCCAGCCTTGTACAAAATGACTCTTCAGAGAGGAGCGGGGCGGGCAGGGGATGGGACGTGGACCCCAGGGGCCCCAAGGTGGTGGGCATCAGAGGGCAGCTATGGAGGGCGGCTCTCCGTCCAGAGTGGGGTGTCGTGCGTCCAGCCAAAAAGAGGCTGGAGCGCAGCGGGGCGGGCAGGGGCCTCGGCACGTGCTGCCCGTGGGCGGGGCTGACTGCCTCCTGGCTCCTCCTGCCGCAGGCTTTACTGGCCAGAACTGCGAGGAAAATATCGACGACTGTCCAGGAAACAGCTGCAAGAACGGGGGCGCCTGCGTGGACGGCGTGAACACCTACAACTGCCGCTGCCCACCAGAGTGGACAGGCACGGACCAGGGAACACCACGCGCTTGCTACACCACGTGCCGGGAGGGAGTGGGGGATGGCCCGAGAGCCTGATTTAGGCCTGAGGATGACGTGACCTGGGCAGCCTCTCTATTCTGGGGGTCTGAAGCCCCCACCCCAGTGGTCAGCACAGACGTGGCATCAGCTGGTCTGTGTGGGCCGTTTGCAGCCTGGTGCCAGGCAGCTCTATGCCAGAATCAGGTCCCCAGGTTTGAGCCGAGCTTGCTGGGCAGGATGCAGCCCCTGCCCTCAGGGGCTCACCTCTGGGGATGGACAAGCATGTGTAGACCCCAATGCACCTAGGCCCACAATGAGAGCAGCGAGGCAGAAGCCCCCTCTGGTGCCGGGAGTGCAGAGGAAGGAGTGATTGATTCAGTCTGGTGGTGGGTAGAGGAGTCCACCTAGGGAGGCTTCCTGGTGGAGGCGGACCCTGCACCTTGTGGGCGAGGGTCTCAGCCTATGGCTGAGGGGTCCCGGCCCCCACAGGTCAGTACTGCACCGAGGATGTGGATGAGTGCCAGCTCATGCCCAACGCCTGCCAGAACGGTGGGACCTGCCACAACAGCCACGGGGGCTACAACTGTGTGTGCGTCAACGGCTGGACGGGCGAGGACTGCAGCGAGAACATCGACGACTGTGCCAGCGCCTCCTGCTTTCACGGTGCCACCTGCCACGACCGGGTGGCCTCCTTCTACTGCGAGTGTCCCCACGGCCGCACAGGTGAGCGCCCAAGGCCCGGCCGCGGACAGGGGAGCGTGGGGGGATGCAGGTTATGGTGGGTCTCGCTGCCCTTGACTGAGCGCCCGGGGCTGGGTGGGACAGGTGTACGGCACCTGCCTCCGTGGGCTCTCGTGGGCCAGGCCTGGCGTGCATGACCTCGCTCAGACGCACAGACTGTGGCTCTTCAGGGCTTCCAAGGTTAACCCGAAAGGGGCCTTTCTGGCCTCAAGAGGCCAGGGCAGTGCCCGCGGTCGGGCCTGCTGGTGACGAACCTCCCGGAACAGCCTGAGTGTTGTGGGATGCTTAACGGGGCCACTCGACGGCATCGCCGTGGAGGCCCCTCCCTTGGGAGTCTGGGGGTGTGGACCCCAGCTGTGGGCAGCTCACCATTCGCAGGCGGGGGTGGGGCAGTGCCCTGCTGACCACAGCTGCCCCCCAGGTCTGCTGTGCCACCTGAACGACGCCTGCATCAGCAACCCCTGCAATGAGGGCTCCAACTGCGACACCAACCCTGTCAACGGCAAGGCCATCTGTACCTGCCCCTCGGGCTACACGGGCCCGGCCTGCAGCCAGGACGTGGACGAGTGCTCACTGGGTACGCACGGGGCGGGGTGCGCCGTCGGGAACGGCAGGGGCTGGGGGTCCATTAGGAAAAGCTCCGCCCTCAGAGGGTCCCTAGTCTGATGGGGGAGGCAGGCTCGCCTGGAGTGTTCTGGAGGCTGGGGTGCCCGAGCAGCCCTCACCTGTGCTGTGCCCCCGCCCAGGTGCCAACCCCTGTGAACACGCGGGCAAGTGCATCAACACTCTGGGCTCATTCGAGTGCCAGTGTCTGCAGGGCTACAGTGGCCCGCGCTGTGAGATCGATGTCAACGAATGCGTCTCGAACCCGTGTCAGAACGATGCCACCTGTCTGGACCAGATCGGGGAGTTCCAGTGCATCTGCATGCCCGGTGCGCGGCCAGCCTTCTGCCGTCGGGCTGACGCAGCCCGACGTAGGGAGGGGAAGCTGAGTCGAGGCAGACAGCCCCTGGGATGGCCCCCAGCTGTATCTCTTCCTCTACGGCCTCCATGCCCACCCAGGCCACAGCCTCCACGGGTATCTGGGGAAACCGAGGCCAGACCCACAAGACACAGCCGAGAGCGGGGCCAGAGCTGGGTAGATGGTCGGCCCCGGGTGCCAGGGGAGCTGCAGGAGAGCGGGTGGGGGGTCCGGGGCCTTTGCCTCTGCCGGCGGCTGGAGCTGGGTGTCGGGTCTGTGTCCTGAGCCCTTGGCTGTGGTGGGGGCCCTCCAGCCCCCCTGACCGTCCCCCACCCCCAGGCTACGAGGGTGTGCACTGCGAGGTGAACACGGACGAGTGCGCCAGCAGCCCCTGCCTCCAGAACGGCCACTGCCTGGACAAGATCAACGAGTTTGTGTGCGAGTGCCCCACGGGTGAGCCTGGCCCCACGTGTCCGGCAAGCCCCACGCCCCCTCCAGGAGTCCCCCGAGGGGCTGCCGCCAAGCCCCACGCCCCCTCCGGGAGAGTCCCCCGCGGGGCTGACGCCGAGCCCCACGCCCCCTCCGGGAGAGTCCCCCGAGGGGCTGCCGCCGAGCCCCCATGTCCCCTTCGGGAGAGTCCTCTGCAGGGTGGTGGACCCAGGCCTGGGCCTCGTCGTGTAGGAACCCCTCCCGCTCTCCCTGAGGAGTACCGGGAGGATCCCCAGGGCTGGGTTGGGGAGCAAGGGTGTCACCTCGGGAGCGGAGGGGTGTTTCCGGGCTTCCCTCTACGGGCAAGGCCAGGCCAGGCAGGGGTTCCTGGCCCCCACCTGGCAGGGTGTGCTTGCCCAGGGCCCGGCCAGCCGCCTTTTTGCTGCTGGGGTTCCCCTGGAGAGAAGGAGCAGCAGTGTGCTCCCTGGGCCCCTGAGCAGCTTAGGCGGGAGGAGGCGTTAGCCTGGCTCTCTGAGGGCTCACGGCTGGAGGGGAGCCAGCTTGCCCTGTCTGCCTCGCTGGCCTGTGGTGGACACAATGGCCAGAGGGCTTGAGGAGCCTGAGGAAGCCCCAATCTATTGCAGGGGAGGGCTGGGGGGTGCCAAGCCTGGAGAGGCATTGTGGCTCAGAGCCTTGGGCCTCCCGAGATGGAAATCAGCTGTCCAGACACTGAGCAGGGGAACCCCATTCACAGCCAGCACAACTGTAGCCATAGCAACGGGAGTCAGTCTGGGGAGAAGACCCTTCTCTGAGGGTGCTGGGAGGGGTTTGACCCAAAGGGCGGGAGCTGAAGGGGCAAGAAGAGAAATCGGGCGGGGAAGGTCTGTCGAGTCCTGGCCCAAGTGCGCTCTCAGGGAGCCCATCCAAGCATTCCCTGCCCCGGTCTGGCCGGGGCTCGGCCGTGGGGCCGCCATGCCTGTCACGTCTGACTGCCACCCCTCTCGCTGGCCGCAGGCTTCACTGGCCACCTGTGCCAGTATGACGTGGATGAATGTGCGAGCACACCTTGCAAGAATGGCGCCAAGTGTCTGGACGGGCCCAACACCTACACCTGCGTGTGCACAGAAGGTGGGGGGGCTGGGGAGCTGCCCAACTGTCAGGCCAAGGGAAAGGAGGAAAAGTGGGCCTGTGAGGTCCAGGAGAGGCGCACAGGAGATCAGGGCCCCTCGGTCTGGGGTTGCTAGTCCAGGAACCAAGTGCACGGCTCAGCTCTGACCCTGGGCAGTAGAGGGGCATCCATAGATGAAAGGCACCCCCAGTGTTCCCTGGCAGGAGCACAGGTGACCCAGGTCTGGTTGGTGGTGTCTCAGGGCAAGGAAGGGCCACCTGCCCAGGGGGCGGCCACCCTGAGCTCCCCTGGCACCCGCCCTGCAGGCTACACGGGGCCCCACTGTGAGGTGGACATCGACGAGTGCAGCCCCGACCCCTGCCACTACGGCTCCTGCAAGGACGGCGTGGCCACCTTCACCTGCCTGTGCCGGCCCGGCTACACGGGCCACCACTGCGAGACCAACATCAACGAGTGCCACAGCCAGCCCTGCCACCACGGGGGCACCTGCCAGGACCGCGACAACGCCTACCTCTGCTTCTGCCTCAAGGGGACCACAGGTGCCTGTCCAGGGCTGGGCGGGAGGGTGGGGGCTCGGGGCTCGGGAGCTGACCACCGTGTGCCCCCACCCCCAGGACCCAACTGTGAGATCAACCTGGACGACTGCGCCAGCAACCCCTGCGACTCGGGCACGTGTCTAGACAAGATTGACGGCTACGAGTGTGCGTGCGAGCCAGGCTACACGGGTGAGTGGCCCCAAGGTCGGGAGCCAGCCAGGCTCTGTCCCTCCGAGCTCTTGTCACAGCCTTACCGCAGGGGCCAAGGCTTTGCTCAGAAGTCAAGATCACTGACGGCCCAGGGCCCTGACGGACCACATCTCGGGGGCCCGAGGACCAGGTGGCCCTGGCTCTCAGGCTGCCAGCCTCGGCCGACTGCAGCAGAGACGGTGGGAGGACTGGGGCTCCGGCCAGCGCGGGGACGGGCATCCTCGGGCCTCCTGTCCCTGCTCAGAGCCCAGCAGGCTTAGCGCGGAGCCAGGCCCCGGGCACATTTCTGCCCCTGCTCTCGCCCCTGAGCACGCCCCTGGCCTTTCTGGGCCTCAGGTTGTGTTCACTCAGAGCAGATACCACGGTCTCTGCCCCTGGGGCGGCCGGAAGGAGGATTCGTGTGAGTGCGCAGCAGCGCCGGGCAGAGCGCGGGCACAGGGCGCGGATGGTGGAGCGCTCACGCGGCATGCTGTCGTGCCTGGTTTACTCCTCCGGAGGACCCGGGGAGAGGCGTTGATGCTCGTCCCAGTTCAAAGATAAGCTGAGGCTCAGAGGGGCTGTAACCTGCTCGCTGAGACGCCTCCTCTTCTGTGGGGCCCTGGGCGTTTGGGGGGGCCCTGGGCGTGTGCGTCTGAGCGCCCGCCCCCGCCCACAGGGAGCATGTGCAGCATCAACATTGATGAGTGCGCGGGGAACCCCTGTCACAACGGGGGCACCTGTGAGGACGGCGTCAACAGCTTCACCTGCCGCTGCCCCGAGGGCTACCACGACCCCACCTGCCTGTCCGAGGTCAACGAGTGTAACAGCGACCCCTGCATCCACGGGGCCTGCCGGGACAGCCTCAACGGGTACGGCACGCGGGGCGGGGGCGCGGGGGCATGTCCACCCAAGCGTTGCGCATCCGTGGAAGCTCTGCCTCAGGAGGCGGCTTGCGTGGTGACGGGCGGGGGCCGGGCCAGGGAGGTGCCTGGGCAAAGCTCCAGACGAGCCGGAAGTGGGCCCGGGCGGGGTGGTTGTCTGTAGCCTTGGGCTGCGTGTCATCGTGGGCACACCGTCCGCTCAGGAGGCAGGTCTTAAGTGGCCCCTGGAGCACGTTTGTGCAGCCAGCGAGCGTGTCTGTGATATTGTGACATAATGGGAGATCAATATTTTGGTCTTTATCTTGGCTGTTGAAAGAGCTCCAATCTATAAAAGCAGGAGGAGTGTCTTTCACCCATCAGAGGCCCTTTCAGCCACACCTGAGTTTATGTTAATGAGGTGGCTGAGGTCTCCTGCCATGGGGCTGGGTGGGGGGACTGGCCCGTGATTATTGGTTCCGCCTTTCAGGAGGGGAGTGGGCTGGAGGTCGAGCTAGTCACCGCCAGCCAGGGATTTAGTCAGCCTTGCCTACATGGTGAACTTCCGTGAAAGTGCTGACTGAACAAGCTGGAGCTTCCAGGCAGGACCGCAGAGGTGCTGGGAGGGTGGTGTGCCGCGAGGGCAGACGCTCCTGCGTCTCTCCCATCTGGCTGTGCCTGAGATTAACCTTTTATAATAAACCACTAGTCCAGTAAGTAAGCTATTCCCGAGTTCTGTGAGCCGTTCTAGCAAATTCTCGAACTTGTGGAGTGGTCTTTGGAATGCCCAGTCATAGCTGGTCAGTCAGAAGAGCCGGTGACAACTCAGGACTGCGATGGGCATCTGATGGGGGTCAGTCTGTGGGGCTGGACCCTTCACCTGTGGGGTCTGTGCTACCTCCGGGTAGTCAGTGCCGGAAATGAATTGTAGGACAGCTAGTGGGGGTCCTGAGAGCTGGAGACGTGGTTGGTGTGGGAAGACTCCCACGGGTGGTCTCGGAAGTACTAGAATGTAGAGAAGAAACAGAAGCTTACCTTTCGATTCCGACACCCACTATGTGCCCAGCACTGCTCTGTCCAGATGGGGTCGTGGACGTGGGCAGGGACCCCATGTCTTTGTTTTGCACACAGAAGGTGAGCACTTTGTTCAAGGCCACACAGTGAGTGGGTGGTGGAGGGCCTTCTGACCACTGCTCTGGACTGGGTGCTGTCCCAAATCTAGTGTAACCAAACCCTAGCCACCGTCTTGGGCAAGGTGAGTGCTATTGCCTCCACTGTAAAGGACTCTGAGGGTCAGAGTGGACTGGTGCCTTCATATCATTGGACCATAGGATGGTGGCAAAGCCAGGAGTGCCCACAGCCCAGGCCTACACTTCTTGGGCCACACCTGAGCTGCAGTGTGGTCACCTCTACAGATACAAGTGTGACTGTGACCCTGGGTGGAGTGGGGCAAACTGTGACATCAACAACAACGAGTGTGAGTCGAACCCATGCGTCAACGGCGGCACCTGCAGAGACATGACCAGCGGCTACGTGTGCACGTGCCGGGAAGGCTTCAGTGGTGAGCAGGGCGGGGGGGCCTCTGCTGCACAGCGGCCCTCCTAGGGGGCAGTGCAGAGCCAGGATGCAGGTCCAGCGAGCGCCACCCTCGGCGTCTCCCTCCCCTGAGAGACGCCTGCTGCCGCTGGTGCAGACCCGCTGGGTTTGGCTGCAGGCCTCACGGCTCAGTGCAGAGCTCTTCCTCTGCTTCAGGAGACGAGGAGGGGCCGGCGGCGGGGCCCTGCCGCGGCACCCGGCGTGGTGGACACGCTGCCTGCTGTCCCTCTCTCTCCAGGCCCCAACTGCCAGACCAACATCAACGAGTGCTCGTCCAACCCGTGTCTGAACCAGGGCACGTGTATCGACGACGTGGCCGGGTACAAGTGCAACTGCCTGCTGCCCTACACAGGTGGGGGCAGGGCCTCTGCAGGTCCTGGGCGGCCTTAGGGAGGAGATGGCTGCGGGTGCCCTGGTAGCTAAGAGGTGCGCAGTGGCTGCCTTGAAGCTGGCCTTGTCTGCGTTGCTCACCAGGCGTTCCCGTGGGTTCTGCTCTGTGCTTGGAGCCTTAGGCCCAGCCGTGTTCAGGCTCACTCTGCGGGTGCCACTGCCACATGAGCTCACGAACATACAGGCTGCTTGGGAGGAGGGTGTAGTATGAGTCTGTCCCAAACATCTTATGTGGCAGACCCACCTGGGAGGTGGGGAGGTGGGACCCTCGGCGGCACAGCCGGGAGCTGGGCCTGGGCTAGTGGCCTCCATGTTCTGGTGTCCACACTGCCATGGGCCCTCGGGGCCAGGCCGCCCTCCCCATCCACTGGCTAGGCCTGAGGGATTCTTTTGACAGCAGGCCCTCTTTGTGTAGGGGAACAAGGAGCCCTCTGTTCGCACTGAGCAGGGGCGGGAGACGTTTTCCTGGGCGGCCCAGACCCTGCGATTGGTTCAGCCAAGGGGATCGTGGGAAATGGTCCCGTCCGTAGAAGAGATTTGCAAAGTGTCAAAAAATAAAAGTCTACAACCTGTAGGGCCACCGAGCCTCACTGGGAGTAGGCAGGGGGTGCTGCCCCTGGGGATGGTTATAGACCTTGGAGGTCCCAAGAGGACCCTGCCTGATCCGGCAGGCCTGGGTGGGGGCCCAGGCATGTGGTTTCCGTGACATCAGGCAGCCTGTGGGCAGAGCAGTGTTTTCTTTGACCAAAGCCTAGGGACCTGGGTTTTCTCTCCTGTGTCGGCGAGGAAACTCCCCCCTGGTGGCCGCCCAGGGGCCTCCGCGCCCGGGGTGCAGCCGAGTCCCTTTCGGACACGTTGATATCGGAGGCTGGAGGGCCTGGCGGGGAGGAGCCGGCCTGTGCTGACCCGCTTCCCGTCTGCCCGCTTCCTGCTTCCCTTTGCACAATTGTCGGAAACTCTGGCGAATTTCCTGCCTGCCCAGGTCACCGTGGAAACCGATAGAAAGAAAGGCTCTGGAAAATGGCAGCAGCAGGCCCGGGAGATAACGGGAGGCAGGGAAGATAACACTTCCTCACTTCCTCGGGAATCAGCCCCCACGGGCCGTAAACAGGAAAGCCATCCATCGCGCTTTCATGGGGAAAAAGTCGCCTGGGGTGCACTTGATCCTAGCCAGACTCCCCACCTGGTCCCAGAGCTCCTAACACTGTGACCGATGCTCCCCAATAAGTAGGATGTGCTTGGGGCTGAGGCTGGCATGTCACCCCCAGCAGAATGGAGGGCTTGTCCCCTGCTGTCTCAGCCTTTGTTCAATGGCCTCCTGTGATGGGGCAGTGGCTGCCTGTGACACAGAGCCACGGAAGCTCCCTGGCTTCCGGCTCAGTGCAGGGCCCTTTGCCCCCGGGAGATGGACGAGCAGCAGGCGTGAGGACGGGAGCAGGCCCCAGGCCCCTGTGATGTGCTGGAGGGGCTGCCAGCCCTGGGCTGGTCCTTGCCCCTCCGGTGCTCCTGGTGGGTGAGGCCCAGCTGCGTCCTGTAGCCGAGGGGGGAGTCTGGCGGTTCAGGAGCCAGGCTTTTGTCTGGTTTGTCTTCAGCCCCCAGTTCGGGTCCTGACTCAGCCAGGAGCTCACCCAGGGTCCCAGTGCTGGGCCAGTTGCGCCCCCGCAGGCCCAGCCGAGTGTGCTCTGACAGTGGAATGACCAGCAGGGGGTGCCCACAGTGGCCTCTGTTGGGAGATGCTATGGGGGGTCGACCCACTGGCCGGGCTCCCTGGTCTCACTGCCTGTTCCTCTGCCCCTCAGGGGCCACATGTGAGGTGGTGCTGGCCCCGTGTGCCCCCGGGCCCTGCAGAAATGGTGGTGAGTGCAAGGAGTCTGAAGACTATGAGAGCTTTTCCTGCGTCTGCCCCACGGGCTGGCAAGGTGAGGCCGGCCTGCTCCCTGCAGCCCTGGCTTGGGCCAAGTCCCAGGAGGGGCTGGGACAGGGAGGGTAGGAGGTCCAGGGAGTGGCTCCAAGGCATGAGGTAGTGAGCTCCCCATCTTTGGAAATGAGCAAGTGGGCAGCAGAGCCACCTGCAGGGGCCCTCTAGAAGCAAGAATTGACCTCGCAGGGCGTTTCCCTCTCTGGATTTCTACACCCTGCTTCGCCCAGAATTGGGGGACATCAAGTCGGGAGCCCTTCCTTCCTGGGGTGTTCCCAGAGGACCAGCCTGGGGCTGAGAAGGCCCCTCTCTTGGGGGGGTAATGGGGCAGAGGCCTGGGCGGGGGGGGGGTGCTGAACTGACGGCCCCCTCCTCCTCCTCCCCAGGGCAGACCTGTGAGATCGACATCAATGAGTGCGTGAAGAGCCCGTGCCGCCACGGCGCCTCCTGCCAGAACACCAATGGCGGCTACCGCTGCCACTGCCAGGCCGGCTACACGGGCCGCAACTGCGAGGCGGACATTGATGACTGCCGGCCGAGTGAGTGCCCCGGCCAGCCAGGGCCTGGATGGGTGGGCAACAGGCCCGCCTTGTGGTGGCCAGGCCAGCTGTGTCCCCCTCTGAGATGCCTTCAGACCTGTTTGCCTGGGCGGACATCAGGGCAGGGAGCTTGTCGGTGTCAGACGGGAGAGTGGAGGTGGCGCTGTGCCAGCCATTGCGCCCTGAGAGGCCAAGCCCTCGGCTCGGTCCTGGCCGGCAGGGAGCCCAGGTCAGATGCTGGAGGAGGTTCTGGGGAGGTGGCTGCTGCTTACAGAGCATCACTGTGGGCCTTGTGTGGACTGAGTGAGGTGGTTCCAGAAGGCTCCGGATCCAGGCTGTCTGGCTTCAAGCCCATCCCAGAATCTCCCAGCCGGATTCCAGTAGCTCTACCCGCCGCACAGCACCTGGTCTCAGGCCGCGTGGTCCTTATTAGACCTTGTCGTGACCCAGTGAGGAGCAGCGCTCTCAGGCCCCTGCCCTTGGTCACAGAACACTGAGAACCAGAGAAGCAGAGTGTCTTCTCTGGCGTCACCCAGTGAGCAGGGAAGGCTGTGACACCCACCTCGCTCGGTCTGACTGTTAAACCTGCACGTTCTCTCCCTGCCCTGCAGCCTGGGGCCTGGGAACATGTGGGGGACCGTGCCCCCCAAGCACGAGCGAAGGGCCGTGATGCAGCCTGGCAGTGCCGGGAGCCATCCCAACCTCAGTGCCCCTGGCAGTGGGGGTGGCACCCGCCGCTCAGGCCTCCCCCCCCTGTTTCCTCCCAGACCCGTGCCACAACGGGGGCTCCTGCACAGACGGCATCAACACGGCCTTCTGCGACTGCCTGCCTGGCTTCCAGGGTGCCTTCTGCGAGGAGGACATCAACGAGTGTGCCAGCAACCCGTGCCGCAACGGCGCCAACTGCACCGACTGTGTGGACAGCTACACCTGCACCTGCCCCACGGGCTTCAGCGGGATCCACTGCGAGAACAACACACCCGACTGCACGGAGAGGTGTGGGGGCGCGGTGCGGGGAAGGAGACAGGCCGTGGGGCCATGCACAGTGTCTGGCAACCTGATGCACCAAGCAGGTGTCTGCCTGGTCGGCACTGGGTGCTGGCTGAGTCGAGTCAGACATTGTTCATTGTGTTGCAGTGTTGCTCCTAAAAGGGCCATTGTCCCTTGGCCATTGTGAGAACCAGGAACACTCGTAGTTTATTCTGAAGAACTGGTGTGCTTCTTTCTATCGGACAAGAACTTTGTAACGCATCTTGTTTTCTTTTCTCCTTGGCTGCCAGGAAGCTCAGCATTGAATGTTGTTCTCATCCTTGGTTTCTGACATAATTATTTCCCACACTATCTATGCAGGTTCTGGTTTCTTCCTCGTTTTATCTTAAACACTATCTACCTGTGTGTGTTATAAAGCTCCTCTGAGCAAGAGGAGAAGGAAGGCGGAGGAAGGGTGTGTGAGTGGTGTGAGAGTCTGAGGCCCCTGGCCCTGTGTTGGAGCTTCTGGTGTTGGCCTCCCTGAGGTCAGCCAGGCTACTCCTGGCCTGTTCTGGCCGTCAGGCCCCTTTGGCCACAGTCCAAGTCGAGGAGTAGCTGTCCGAGTGGGAGTGCCTGCTCGGGCAGGGTCCCGTGCACCCCTCACCCTCCTTCCTGCTGCCTGCCCACCCCAGCTCCTGCTTCAACGGCGGCACCTGCGTGGATGGCATCAACTCCTTCACCTGTCTGTGTCCTCCCGGCTTCACGGGCAGCTACTGCCAGCACGACGTCAACGAGTGTGACTCGCGGCCCTGCCTGCACGGCGGCACCTGCCAGGACAGCTACGGCACCTACAAGTGCACCTGCCCACAGGGCTACACCGGCCTCAACTGCCAGGTGAGTGAGCGGGCGGCAGGGGCCCGGCAGGGGTGGCCGAGGCGGGACACGGGCCTGCAGGATGTCACAACAGCCACCCTCCCAGGCCCACTTGCATCGGCTCAGCGTGAGGGGGAGCCAGGCTGAGGGTGGGGGTGGCCATGGTCACGTGGCTCCTGGGGTTCTGGATTGCCAGCCCCGTGCCCAGCCCTGGGCTGTGCTGCCACCTACGGAATCAGAGGGGGCGAACCGGGGCTGTCCAGGTCGGGTGGCAGAGGTTCACGGAGCGAGAGCAGGGACTGGGTGACTTGGGGGAACACAGCCTCGCTGATGATTTTATGCAAAACATGTAAAAGTATTAAGGATTTGTGTCTATTGAAGATTTTCACATAAAACATCCATTACAAAAACTTCAACAAAGTTGTGTACTTCTGGAAAAAATCTTCCTTCAAGGAAAGGCAGCTGTTGGCCTGAATCTGGCAAGGGCACAGAGAGAGACCCCTGCCCCAGCCCCAGCCCCAGGCTGTTCCTGAGCCAGGGGAGCCCATGGTCCTCAGTTTCCACTTCTGTAGGATGGGGTCCGCCCCACCTTGGGCTGGTTCTCTGGCAGACATGTCTGTGCTGCCGGGTGGGCGGGCCCCGGTCAGGAGCCAGCCGGGTGGGGAGTGCGAGCAAGGCCGACCCCTGCCATCCCCAGAGCCTTGTGCGCTGGTGCGACTCCTCGCCCTGCAAGAACGGCGGCAAGTGCTGGCAGACCAACACCCAGTACCGCTGTGAGTGCCACAGCGGCTGGACCGGCCTCTACTGCGACGTGCCCAGCGTTTCCTGCGAGGTGGCCGCACGGCTGCAAGGTAATCAGCTGTGTCCCAGCCTGGCCCGGCTTCCCTGCACCCACCGGGCGTCAGCCACCTGAGGTCGGGAGGTTTGCTCTCTGGGCCTGAGGTGGTCCCCCAGGAGGGGAGCCCCGGCCTCACGCTCCCTCCACTGCGTACCCCGCAGACGTCAACGTTACCCACCTGTGCCGGAACGGAGGGCTTTGTAAGAACGAGGGCAACACACACCACTGCCACTGTCAGGCGGGCTACACGGGCAGCTACTGCGAGGACCAGGTGGACGAGTGCTCGCCCAGCCCCTGCCAGAATGGGGCCACCTGCACTGACTACCCTGGCGGCTACTCCTGCGAGGTGGGGACCCGGCCCGGGGTGGGTGGTGTGTGTCTGGTGTGAGTGTCATTGTGTGCCAGGCCTTGGGCTGGGGGCCAGCGTGGCAGGGAAGGCTAAACCCGACAGATGCGTACACCTTTCAGTCCCATTGAGAGCAGGGGTACTCAGGGAAGACTGCCTGGAGAATGTGTCCTGTGGGGGAGACTAGAAGAGGAAGGATACACTGAGAAGTGGGATAGGGTTTCCCTTCCCCCATATTGCGTCTGGGCTCAGCTGACCCTGTCCTGAGACCCCCACCTCTATCCCACAGGAAAGGGTCTACAACCCCTCTGGGCAGTGAATCTCAGCTTACCAGGGCCCTTCCCAGGGTCAGTGGGGCGGGGGCTCCCTCCATGTGAGGAACCCAGAGCTTCACTAGGCAAGAGGGCAGCTCATGTGTCTGCACAGGGTCGGGGGGGCCGCATCCCCACTGCCCTCTGAGCCATAGCCCCCCTCCCCTTGCCTGTCTCCCTGCACAGTGCGTGGCCGGCTACCACGGGGTGAACTGCTCTGAGGAGATCAACGAGTGCCTGTCCCACCCATGCCAGAATGGGGGCACCTGCATCGACCTCACCAACACCTACAAGTGTTCCTGTCCCCGGGGCACGCAGGGTGAGGGCTGGAACCCCAGGGACAGTGGGCAGGTCAGATGCCCTGCGACCGGCAGCAGCATCCAGCACCCAGCCAGAACCTCCTCCTCGTGGGGTGACAGGGAGGGAGCCTGGCTGGGCCACTGGGACATGGCAGCGTGTGGGGCATGGCCCCATCCCCAGCGTCCTGTTTCCTGGGCCTCTGTTGGCCCCAGTCCTGCCCACTCGTGGGGGGAGTGCCCTCGGGAGGGGCCAGGCCCACATGCGGCCAGCATAGGCCCCTGATGTCACTGGTTCCCTGCAGGCGTGCACTGCGAGATCAACGTGGACGACTGCAGCCCCCCCGTGGACCCCGTGTCTCGGGGCCCCAAGTGCTTTAACAACGGCACCTGTGTGGACCAGGTGGGCGGCTACAGCTGCACCTGCCCGCCCGGCTTCGTGGGTGAGCGCTGCGAGGGCGACGTTAACGAGTGTCTCTCCAACCCCTGCGACGCCCGAGGCACCCAGAACTGTGTGCAGCGTGTCAACGACTTCCACTGCGAGTGCCGCGCCGGCCACACCGGTGGGTCTGCTGGCTGGGGCGGGGGGGCAGGAGCAGGCAGGCACCGGGCAGGAGCGAGCTCCTCACACGCACACTCGTCCCCAGGGCGCCGCTGCGAGTCGGTCATCAATGGCTGCAAGGGGAAGCCCTGCAAGAACGGGGGCACCTGCGCCGTGGCCTCCAACACGGCCCGCGGCTTCATCTGCAGATGTCCAGCGGTGCGTGACCCAGAGGGCCAGCGGCCTCACCCCCAGCCCTGGGCAGCCCGAGGGCCCCCTGGTCTGAGGGAGGCAGGAGAAGCTCACTGCCACCTCGCACTGCGGGCCGGGCCCCCACTCAGCGCACCCAGAGCACCAGGGGGCCCCGAGCCTGGGCCTGCAGCCTGGCAGAGGGCAAGGCCGGCTTGAGCCTCTGGGCTCCATCATCCTTGTTCCCCTTGACGTCACGTCTTTTGTCAATAAGCTTTATCTTTAGAGCAGTTTTAGGTTTACAGAAAAATTGTGCAGAAGGTAGCGAGTTCCCATGTACCCCCTCCCCCACACAGCTCCTCCCCACTGTGTTAGCATCTGGCCTCTGGGTGCTACATTGTCCGGATTGAGGAGCCCCAGCTGGGACTGATACATTGTTACTGCTCTGACACACTGTTCTAAGTCAAGGCCGGTCGTATAGGTCAGGGTTGCTCCCGGTGCTGTGCAATCTTTGGATTGTCCCACGTCCACCATTACAGTATCATGCAGAGTTTCTCAGGCCCTAAAAATGCCCCGTGCTCCGCCTGTACGTCCTCCCTCCGTCCCTCCCAACCCCTGGTCCCCTGAGCTTTCCGTGTTGTGAGAATACTTCTTTAAAGGGTCATGCTGCCCAGGGAAAGGCTGCTGACCCGTCTCCCGGTGGGTGGTGCCGGCCCCCGAGGTGCCCAGGGAGCCAGCCCCACTGACCGCCCTCTCCCGGCAGGGCTTCGAGGGCGCCACGTGTGAGAATGACGCGCAGGCCTGCGGCAGCCTGCGCTGCCTCAACGGGGGCACCTGCATCTCGGGCCCGCGCAGCCCCACCTGCCTGTGCCTGGGCCCCTTCACCGGCCCCGAGTGCCAGTTCCCGGCCAGCAGCCCCTGCGTGAGCGGCAACCCCTGCTACAACCAGGGCAGCTGCGAGCCCACGCCCGAGAGCCCTTTTTACCGTTGCCTGTGCCCCGCCAAGTTCAACGGGCTCCTGTGTCACATCCTGGACTACAGCTTCGGGGGTGGCGTGGGCCTCGACATCCCCCCGCCGCAGATCGAGGAGGCCTGCGAGCTGCCCGAGTGCCGCGAGGAGGCCGGCAACAAGGTCTGCAGCCTCCGGTGCAACAACCACGCGTGCGGCTGGGACGGCGGCGACTGCTCCCTCAACTTCAACGACCCCTGGCAGAACTGCACGCAGTCGTTGCAGTGCTGGAAGTACTTCAGCAACGGCCACTGCGACAGCCAGTGCAACTCGGCCGGCTGCCTCTTTGACGCCTTCGACTGCCAGCGCGGGGAAGGCCAGTGCAAGTAAGGCCAGGGGACAGCCGCTCCTCGCCACGGTGCCCGGGGTTCACGGTGTAGGGAGAGCCGTCCTCTGTCCTGCAGTACAGGGGGAGAGCTGTCCCCTCTCCTGCGGTCCAGGGGGAGAGCTCTCCCCTCTCCTGCGGTCCAGGGGGAGAGCTCTCCCCTCTCCTGCGGTCCAGGGAGAGAGCTGTCCCCTCATGGCGCAGGGAGAGCCGTCCCCTCTCCTGCGGTCCAGGGAGAGAGCTGTCCTCCCGTGGAGCAGGGAGAGAGCTGTCCTCTCTCCTGCGGTCCAGGGAGAGAGTGTCCCCCCATGGAGCAGGGAGAGCAGGCGGAGGAAGGACCCTGAGCTCAAATGCAGAGCAGCATGGGCCCTGATGCTGGCCCAGGTCCCCGTGTGGACAGGGCGGGCATGTTTCCCTGGGTGTGGCCTGGGGAGGGCAGAGGGATGGAGGTGGCACGGGGCCCCTGGAGGGAGCCTGAGCGTTCCCTGCACCTTCAGCCCATTGTACGACCAGTACTGCAAGGACCACTTCAGCGACGGGCACTGCGACCAGGGCTGCAACAGCGCTGAGTGCGAGTGGGATGGTCTGGACTGCGCGGAGCACATGCCCGAGCGCCTGGCGGCTGGCACGCTGGTGGTGGTGGTGCTGCTGC
Source organism: Diceros bicornis minor (assembly GCF_020826845.1). Lineage (NCBI taxonomy): Eukaryota > Metazoa > Chordata > Mammalia > Perissodactyla > Rhinocerotidae > Diceros > Diceros bicornis. The sequence continues at coordinate 42,333,942 of NC_080767.1, forward strand.
CGCCTGAACAGCTGCGCAACAGCTCATTCCACTTCCTGCGGGAGCTCAGTCGCCTGCTGCACACCAATGTGGTCTTCAAGCGCGACGCCAACGGCCAGCAGATGATCTTCCCCTACTACGGCCGCGAGGAGGAGCTGCGCAAGCACCCCATCCGACGCTCTGTGGATGGCTGGGCTGCGCCCGGCACACTGCTTGGCCAGGTGAAGACCTCGCTGCTCCCGGGCGGCGGGGGCGGGCGCCAGCGCAGGGAGCTGGACCCCATGGACATCCGCGGGTGAGTGAGCTCCGAGCACCTTTCCTGGGACAGGCCCTCCCTGAGCCTCAGGGCTCCCCGCCCCGGGGTAGGTGGTGCTCTCCCCACTTGATGGTAAAAGAGACCGAGGTTCTGAGAAGACCTGGGACTTCCTAAGGCCTGCCACAGGTGAAGGGCAAAGGCAGCATTCCCGCCCAGGGCTCTTGACCCCACAGCCCACAGTCTGGGGCCTGGGGTCAGCTCCCGGAAGAGGGTCAGGCTCCTGAGGTCTCTGTCCTTCTGAGCTGAGGAATAGGGGTGCTTATGGCACATAAGAGAACCACAGAGAGTAGTAGGGCCAAAGTGGGAGAGCACTTTGAGGGGTGTCTGTGACGAGCACGTGCCGTGTGCCCGGCTGATTCTGTGCTTGACTCGATGGGCTGCCGGGGGTCCCTGCACCTCCGGGGTGCTTCCTGTGCAGACCCGGCTCCCTGCTGCCCCCTCGGGTTCTGGAAGCACACTCCCCGCACCTGTCGGGGTGATGCCGTCAGGGGCCAGAGCTGGTCTCGGGAGGCAGCCCACTGGGCAGGTGCAGGGAGGCAGCCTGTGGTCCGAGCCTCCTGACCTGGGCACATCCCCCAGGTCCATCGTCTACCTGGAAATTGACAACCGGCAGTGTGTCCAGTCGTCCTCGCAGTGCTTCCAGAGCGCCACAGATGTGGCCGCGTTCCTGGGCGCACTCGCCTCGCTGGGCAGCCTCAACATCCCCTACAAGATCGAGGCCGTGCAGAGTGAGTGGCTGCCCTGCTCCCCCAGCTGACCCCAAGGGTTGGCTTGCTTGTGTTTGGGGGGAGGCTGCTGGGAGAAGTTAGGTCCCCCAGGCCCCAAAACTCTCTGGCTTTTTGTGCCTTTTGCCACCAACGGGTGTACATTGTGCCATCCAGAGTCTGCAAAGTGCTTTTCTGGAATTTTCTGTTTGGCATGCCCTCCGTACCCTTAGTGACAGTTGTGGGTGTGGCTGGCCCCGGGGACCAGCACATCTCCAGAAAGGGGGAGCCTTTTTCTCTCCCCACCCATTTCTCCTGATTTTTCTTTGTTGGGTATTATTTCGAAATCATTACAGCTTTTTTAAAAAGAGAGCGAGGAAGAGAGTGAAGAATTGATCGGTGTCATGTGAAGTGTTGAAGTTTGTGTCTCGAAAATCCCCCTAAATCCTTTGTCTTAACAGCTCGATGCGAGCGCAGCGATTTGAAGTTGCTAATCCTCCTCCCTTAGAGAAGAAGAAAGTAAAAGCCGTCTCCAGATAGTCGGCTGGTGCAGGAGAGAATTTAGCGATAGTTTGCAATTCTGATTAATCGCGTAGAAAATGACCTTATTTTGGGGGGTGGGATGGAGGAGGATGGGTGAGGAGGTGCCCGGCCGCTGAGCCAGCCTGCTGCCCCCCGGCCGCTGGCCTGCCATAGCCGCCGCCTGATGTCCGGGCGCCCGCCCACGGCCCCTGTGCCCGCAGGTGAGAGCGTGGAGCCGCCCCCGCCCCCGCCGCTGCACTTCATGTACGTGGCCGTGGCCGCCTTTGTCCTGCTCTTCTTCGTGGGCTGCGGGGTGCTGCTGTCCCGCAAGCGACGGCGGCAGCATGGGCAGCTCTGGTTCCCCGAGGGCTTCAAGGTGTCGGAGGCCAGCAAGAAGAAGCGGCGGGAGCCCCTGGGCGAGGACTCCGTGGGCCTCAAGTTAGTGGACGCCACTGCAGCTTCTGGGGGTGCGGGAGTGTGGGGCCTGCCACTCCAGAACCACGGGCCCCCCCCCACATGCCGAGTGTGGTCTGGGGGGATTGGGGTTGTGGGGTCTGCCCCTCCAGACCCACGGTCCCCACCCTGCATGCCGTGTGTGGTCTGTGGGGATTGGGGTTGTGGGGTCTGCCCCTCCAGACCCACGGTCCCCACCCTGCATGCCGAGTGTGGTCTGGGGGGATTGGGGGTGCAGGGCCTGCTCCTCCAAACCCACGGGCCCCACCCTGCATACCGAGTGTGGTCTGGGGGATTGGGGGTGTGGGGTCTGCCCCTCCAGACCCACGGGCCCCACCCTGCATGCTGAGTGTGGTCTGGGGGGATTGGGGGTGCGGGGCCTGCCCCTCCAGACCCACGGTCCCCACCCTGCATGCCGAGTGTGGTCTGGGGGGATTGGGGGTGCAGGGCCTGCTCCTCAGACACACGGGCTCCACCCCGTATGCTGAGTGTGGTCTGAGGCACGGGCGGCCGCTTAAGCCATGGCCTGGGGGGTTTCCTGGGGAGTCCCGCTCAGTCTCACTTCCCCAACCCCTTGCCCCCAGGCCCCTGAAGAACGCCTCGGACGGTGCCCTCATGGACGACAACCAGAACGAGTGGGGTGATGAGGACCTGGAGACCAAGAAGTTCCGGGTGAGTCGGGCAGGCTCCAGGGCTTCCCTGGTGTCCCGTACCCTGCCTCCCGACCTCCCCCATCTCCGGCCCAACATGACTCTTCACTCAACCCCCTTGCTTAGTTTGAGGAGCCGGTGGTTCTTCCCGACCTGGACGACCAGACAGACCACCGGCAGTGGACCCAGCAGCACCTGGACGCCGCTGATCTGCGCGTGTCTGCCATGGCCCCCACGCCACCCCAGGGCGAGGCTGATGCCGACTGCATGGATGTCAACGTCCGCGGCCCAGGTAGGTGCTCCGCTGGCCACCCGCACCACGGCCAGGGGAACTTTTGTCCAGCAGCCAGCATAGCTTCTGACCACATAGCCCGCCTACTGCTCTCCCCTGAGCCCCCAGGGTCGGTGTTCTGAAAGCTTAGTGTGGGGCACAGGGTGCTCTCAGTCCTTATAGCAGGGGGAGTCCCAAGAGTCTTTCTGCCTTTTAGCTAGCCCCCTTCTCAGGTGTCTCTCCAGGCTCACTCTGCGCCGTAAGTTAATTTCTTCTGACATGCATCTTTGGAGGCATCCAACATGTTGATTTCCCAACTGCATGTTTGTTATGTTGTTTTTGTCTTGTGTGGATTGTCAGTGAAGATGGGACAGGTCAGGAAGCAGAGCCACGGGGGTCTCCATTGCCTACTGGCCAGTTGGCAACTGGACTTGGCTCTGTCCCTTGGGAAGCTCAGGTTGGTTTCGGTGGCCCTATGTGCATGGTCCCCGCAGGCACGACCACCCGCCAACTCAGGACCATTGTCAGGCTCCCCAGAGCCACTGCTGGCGGCCAGCCTTCCTGACTAAGTCCCCGCCCCCATCTCTGCCCTCACTGCAGATGGCTTCACGCCCCTCATGATCGCCTCCTGCAGCGGAGGGGGCCTGGAGACCGGCAACAGCGAAGAGGAGGAGGATGCACCGGCCGTCATCTCGGACTTCATCTACCAGGGCGCCAGTCTGCACAACCAGACCGACCGCACCGGAGAGACTGCCCTGCACCTGGCCGCCCGCTACTCACGCTCCGACGCGGCCAAGCGCCTGCTGGAGGCCAGCGCCGATGCCAACATTCAGGACAACATGGGGCGCACCCCACTGCATGCGGCCGTGTCTGCCGATGCGCAGGGCGTCTTCCAGGTGGGCAGCTGCTGCTGTGCACGCACCCTCCTGCCCACCCCAAGCTGCCTTCCCTCCTCTTGGTCTGGGCTGGTGACGGCTCACGTGGGCCCCGAGTGCTGGTCCCAAACATAGCCTAAGCAGAGACAGCTGGTGTCTTCATCCTCAGCCTTTGCACTGTGAACGGGGCACGAGGGTGTCAAACCCTGTCCATTGTCCTTGCAGGAGGCGGTCCAGCAGGGGCCGGGGACCTGCAGGGGGAGCCAGGCTGGAGGCGGTCCAGTAGGAGGCCAGGGACCTGCAGGGGGAGCCAGGGCCTCCTCACCGCCTACCCGAGACAGGCTCCCGGTCCTGCTGCAGCCACCCCTCACAGCCTCACGCCTCCTTCCGAGCCTTGGCCGGAGGCATAGCCTGTGGCGGTGAGAAGAAGGGTTTAGAGGCTGCTCGCAGCCTGCAGACCTGGGGCTTTGGCCCTCCCGGGGAGCCTGGGGCAGGGGTGGATTGAGGGATTTGGATGCCTGGGTCTCCAGGGAGTGGCACTGGCTGAGGCTCCTTTTGCAAGCCGCCAGCCAGTCCCCTGCTGCACGTCCCCAGGCTCGGGGCAGCCCTGCCTTGCACGGACGGGCAGGTGTGGTGGGGCACAAATGGGGGGAGTCATCACAGCTTTTGATGTGATAATTTTTAACATGTTGTCCTTGTACAGAATTAAGAAGTTGTGGTTAGCTGAAAGAGGACAGTGTAAATGAGCCCCCGGAGGAGGCCCAGCCGCGTTTGCTGCGGCGGCCTTTCTGGCAGAGAGAGACGTAAATTCCCCCCAGAGTGCTGTGCGGGAAGGAGGCCAACCCTGCACGCTGCTGGGTGCCCAGCTTTTTTCACCCACCAGCAAACGGTGACCATCCTTCCCTGTGACACAGGGTGGGGCAGCATCTAAAGGGCTGCCCGCACTTCTCCCACATGCCTGGACGGACACAGTGTGCTCAGCAGTTCTGAATGTAGCTCTGCTTCCTGTGGCCAGGCAGGGTCTTGACTCATCTGTGTCCTGGGGTGGTGGTGGCAGCCGGGCCCGTGGTGAGGATTAGATGAGGCCACACATGGTCGCCAAGGGGTTGGTCTGTGGGCAGTGCAGACTGCACTCTGCTCCGTGACTGTCCAGCCTTGCTGGAACCACTCAGACCCCTGGAGAGGCTTCATCCGTGTCAGACATTGGTTCCAGGCTCACGTTTGCCAAGCCTGAGACCTTCCCTGTCACCTAGATCCTGATCCGGAACCGAGCCACAGACCTGGACGCCCGCATGCATGACGGCACCACGCCACTGATCCTGGCTGCCCGCCTGGCTGTGGAGGGCATGCTGGAAGACCTCATTAACTCGCATGCCGACGTCAACGCCGTGGACGACCTGGGTAAGTTGGGGTGCGGCCTGGCCCTTGGTGGTCAGGCTCTCTGCCGACTGATCTGCCCCAACCCTCCCTCTGCTTCCCCGACGCAGGCAAGTCCGCCCTGCACTGGGCCGCCGCAGTGAACAACGTGGAGGCTGCCATCGTGCTCCTGAAGAATGGGGCCAACAAGGACATGCAGAACAACAAGGTGGGCTGGGGGCAGGTGCGGGACTGGGACATCACTTCACCCAGTGCCACTGCTTTCTGTCCTGGGACCCTCAAGCCGGTGACTTAGCTCCTGGGCCTCAGCATCCTGACCTATGAGGTCCCGGTGAGAACTCCTGGGCACGTAGACGCAGACCCTCAGCTCGGTGCCTGTGCGCCATAGCTCCTTCCTGCATTCAACCACTGTTCACTGATCACCTTCCAAGCCCAGGGCTGCCACCGCGGCAGGGCATGCGTCCCAGCACAGCAGATGGTGCGGCTACAGCTGTCGTATCTGTGTCACGTATCTGTGACGTGGACCTCCCCTCTGTCCTCGGCTGTCACCAAGCAGGGCAGGGTGACCCAGATGGTGCAGACTGAGCCAGAACGCTGGTGGGTTGGGGGGCTTGGTGCATTGTGAGGCCCCCAGATGTAAATGTGAACAGCCACCTTCTTGCATGTGGACCCGCCCCCTCACCTCGCTCACCATTGCCATGGTCTGTCCCCTGAGGCTAAGGAAGCTCTTTTTCCCTCCCCAACCCCAATCTGACCCCGTGGCTCCTGAACCTGTCCCTGGGTTCCCCTGGGCACTTGGCACAGAAGTGCAGGTGCCGCACCTGGCCCGTCCACACTCCACTGACCCCCAGTTGCTTTTTAAGCCGGGTCTCCCGCTCTCCTAGGTGAGGGGGCAGCAAGTGTTGGGCCCCAGGGGGCATGGTTGGACCCAGGCTCCTGAGTCCCCGGTGGGGCCAAGTCGTGACCCCACCTTGGTTGGGGAGACTGCCCTTTGGAGATGCAGGGACTGGCCAAAGGGCCTCGGGGCTGTGGCCAGTGCCTTGTGTGTGTGCCAGGCAGGCACCATCTAAGCCTTATCCCCCACGCAGCAGCCTTGCGGGGATATGTGGCATGTCCACTGTACAGACGAGAAAACTCAGGCCCAGGGAAGGAGCTAAGATGTCAGGGTCACTTGGGACCATCTGGATGGCGACCTCCCACCCCAGTGCCCATGGCTACGCTCGAGGGATCCCCAGACCCCTGAAGTTGCTGCAGTGTTTGTGTCTGTGCGGTGTTGGAGGGAAGGAAGAGACGCCACAGTTGGTTAGATTTCTGGTGGGGGTCTGTGACTCTCATAAAGGTAAAGCCCTACTGAGTTAGGGTATAGGGTCCCACAGACCCCCTCTGAGAGGGTCTCAGAAAATGTATTTAAAGTGTTTTTTAAAAAACAAGACGACTTAATCGGGCCAGGTAAGGGTAGGGCGCCGGGAGAGGTCGAGATGAGCTTCCACCCCTGAGGTGGGGGTGGGAGTCGAGCCGTTGGTCCCTCTGGTGACAGGACGTTGGTGAGGGTGACCCCTCCTCTCCCCGTTCCCCCAGGAGGAGACACCTCTGTTCCTGGCCGCCCGGGAGGGCAGCTACGAGACCGCCAAGGTGCTGCTGGATCACTTTGCCAACCGGGACATCACCGACCACATGGACCGCCTGCCACGCGACATCGCGCAGGAGCGCATGCACCACGACATCGTGCGGCTGCTGGATGAGTGCAGCCTGGTGCGCAGCCCGCAGCTGCACGGCGCCACCCTGGGCGGCACGCCCACCCTGTCACCCCCACTCTGCTCACCCAACGGCTACCTGGGCAACCTCAAGCCGACCGTGCAGGGTAAGAAGGCCCGCAAGCCCAGCACCAAGGGCCTGGCCTGCGGCGGCAAGGAGGCAAAGGACCTCAAAGCACGGAGGAAGAAGTCCCAGGATGGCAAGGGCTGCCTGCTGGATGGCTCGAGTGTGCTGTCGCCCGTGGACTCCCTCGAGTCGCCTCACGGCTACCTGTCGGACGTGGCCTCCCCGCCCCTGATGCCCTCCCCGTTCCAGCAGTCTCCATCTATGCCCCTCAACCACCTGCCCGGCATGCCTGACACCCACCTGGGTGTCAGCCACCTGAGCGTGGCGGCCAAGCCCGACATGGCAGCGCTGGGCGGGGGTGGCCGACTGGCCTTCGAAGCAGGTGCCCCGCGCCTCTCCCACCTGCCCGTGGCCTCCAGTACCAGCACGGTCCTGGGTACCGGCGGCAGCAGTGGGGTTGTGAATTTCACCGTGGGTGGGGCCACGGGCTTGAGTGGCCAGTGTGAGTGGCTGTCCCGGCTGCAGAACGGCCTGGTGCCCAACCAGTACAACCCGCTGCGAGGGAGCGTGGCGCCAAGCACCCTGAGCACGCAGGCCCCCGCCCTGCCGCATAGCATGATGGGCCCACTGCACGGTGGCCTCCCCGCCACTGCCCTGTCCCAGATGATGAGCTACCAGGCCCTGCCCACCACACGGCTGACCACCCAGCCTCACCTGGTGCAGACCCAGCAGCTACAGCAGGTACAGCAGCAGCAGCAGCAGCAAAACTTACAGATGCAGCAGCAACAGCAAAATTTACAGATGCAGCAGCAGAGCATGCAGCCGCAGCAAAACCTGCAGCCGCAGCCGCCCCAGCCGCACCTCAGCGTGAGCTCGGCTGCCAACAGCCACATGGGCCGGAGCTTCCTGGGTGGAGAGCCGAGCCAGGCGGACGTGCAGCCGCTGGGCCCCAGCAGCCTGGCAGTGCACACCATCCTGCAGCAGGACAGCCAGGTCCTGCCCACGTCACTGCCGTCCTCGCTGGCCCCGCCCATGACCACCGCCCAGTTCCTGACGCCGCCCTCCCAGCACAGTTACTCCTCCTCGCCCGTGGACAACACCCCCAGCCACCAGCTGCAGGTGCCCGAGCATCCCTTCCTCACCCCGTCCCCCGAGTCTCCCGACCAGTGGTCCAGCTCGTCGCCACATTCCAACATCTCCGATTGGTCCGAGGGCATCTCCAGCCCGCCCACCAGCATGCAGTCCCAGATCGCCCACATTCCGGAGGCCTTCAAGTAAACAGCCGGCGCCCTCCCGGGACCCCGAGCTTCCTTTCCCAAGCCTCGCTGGGGTGTTTGTGTGCGCTCCGCAGACGTCGGGACCCACCAAAGGAGGTTTTTTTTTTTTTAAGAAACGTGTTTTTATACAAAATAAGAGAACATGGATTTTAATTTTTTTTTTTAGTATTTATTTATGTACTTTTATTTTACATGGAAACACTGCCTTTTTATTTATATGTACTGTTTTCTATGGCACCAGGTAGCGAGTTTTATCTGTTCCAAGAAAATAAAGTAGTTCTCAGTTTTGACTTTCCTTACATATTTCTAAAACATAAACAAAGATTCATGATTTATAAATGCGATTTATTTATTTTTTTTTTTTTCAAAATCCGAAAAGAAATGATGTCGGAGAAGGGAGGTTCCAACTAGCAGTGTCCAAACACCTCCCGGGTGTCCAGGCCTGCTTCCGTTGCCCTGGAGCTCCCCACGCCCACGCCTCCCCAGACCCGTGCCCCGGCCTTACCGGCCCTCTGTGAGAGGATACACCTAGGGACGGGCAGAACATTCGCACCTTCGGCACACGGATTAATTTGCATCTAAAATGGGAAAATAAGGGCCGGCCCTGTGGCTTAGCGGTTAAGTGCGTGTGCTCCACTGCTGGCGGCCCGGGTTCGGATCCCGGGCGCGCACCAACGCACCGCTTCTCCAGCCATGCCGAGGCCGCGTCCCACATACAGCAACTAGAAGGATGTGCAGCTGTGACATACAACTATCTACTGGGGCTTTGGGGAGAAAAAATACATAAATAAAAATAAGTAAAATGGGAAAATAAGATGTAAAAGGATGAGGTTTACACATTGTGGTGTTTTCTTAGTGATTTTTAAAAAACTTGTTCTTGGGGTGACCTGAGAGTCCACTTCATGGTACAATCATGAATCTTTGTTGCAGGTTCAGTATTACGTAGTTCTTTGATCTCATAAGCTCCTTCCTTTTGGAAGCTCCTCTACCCCACACCCCCTTGCTGTTAAGCCTCATGTAGGGTGAAGAGTCGGAAGTGCGGCTGTGTGGTGCCCACCTTGGATGCCACATGGAGGAATCCTACCCTTTTCTGGGGAAGGACACTGCCTGGGCCGCCCCGTTGGAGGCCCAGCATCTCAGCTTGAGCAACGCCTTCCGGATTTGGCGGAGGACGGACTGGCGCTGTGGGGGCCTGGGCTCGGCTCGCAGGGCCAACTGCTGAAGGGCCCTGTTTTTATAGACTTGCCAGGGCAACCTACACTGAGGTTCTAGAACAACATAGCTGTGTCTGGCCTCGGTGCGTGGAGACCGCCCGTCCCAAGGCCTGGCACGGCTTGGTGGGGCAGTGCATTCGGGGTGACAGGAGCCTGCTCTCAAGTTGAGGGAGCATGTGCCCAGGGGAGGAGCAGGTTCTTGTGGTATCAAGTATAAGCCTGTGGCACAGTGTCTGTAAATACAACTTTAAAGGTGGATTTTGTTTAAAAAATCTGAATGGACAAGTCTGTCGGGGGTCATGCTGATGAGGGATGTCGGAACATGGCTCCACTCACAACCCAGGCCTCGGGACCCGGAGCTCCTAGGAGCGGAACGAGGAAGGTTCTGCCTCCGCCCTCGGTGCTCGGGCAGCCTCTCGGCGGGGGCAGAGGACGTTGTGCCGGCCCTAGTGGGCATGACCAGACGCGTCCTAACGTGTTGATTTTCAATGTGTTTATAAAATAGAGTGTAGTTTACAGAAAAAGGAAACTTTTTAAAAAAAAAGTTATCTACATGCAAAACTGTAGGTAATGAAAATGACGTATTTTTTTTCATCTTTTTTTTGTTAACTGATTTGCAATAAAAATGATGCTGTTGGTCATCCAGATTTTGCTAAACTCGGCTGTGGTGCGGGCTCACTTTCTGGGAGGGAGGGCAGGCCATTCTGCCCCTTCTGGCAGGAGAGCAATGGAGACACGACCGAGCCCTGGCCCACAGGTGCTGGGGCCACCCTGTCTCTTTCTTTTTTTTACTTTTTTTTTTTTTTGTGAGGAAGATCAGCCCTGTGGTAACATCTGCCAGTCCTCCTCTTTTTGCTGAGGAAGACTGGCCCTGGGCTAACATCCGTGCCCATTTTCCTCCACTTTATATGGGACGCCGCCGCAGCATGGCTTGCCAAGCGGTGCGTCGGTGCGCGCCCAGGATCCAAACCTGAGAACCCTGGGCTGCCGCAGCAGAGCGCACGCACTTAACAGCTTGCGCCACCGGGCCGGCCCCACACTGTCTCTTCAGAAGTTCTAGCGGTGTCTCTGCATCTACTGGGGCCAGGCCCTGTGCGGGGAGGCGGGGACACGGCAGTGAGCAGGGCCTATGCAGCCCATCGCAGGGGACTCGTATGTCTGGGGTGATGCACGTGGGGACACCAGGTTCTCGGCTCGCCCACCTGTCTGGACCACAGAAGGGTGAGGCACCACTTACCCAGCCTAGGGAGGCTGCCACAGGCAGGAGGGGCACGAGGAGTGGCCTGCAGGCCACAGGGAGAAATCCACACTCTAACCAAGGGCAAAGGGAGCCACAGAAGCATCCGAGCAGGGGCCTCTGGGGGTAACACGGCGAGTGGGGAAGGCTCCATAAACCCAGGGGGCCCCTGGCTGAGCAGTACTGTTGACTTGGGAATCCGAGCAGGGCCATCAGACCCAGCCCCTGCCAGGCACCCACATGGGCTTCCCCTTCTCCTGCCTGTGCTTCTGTCTCTACCTGGCCACACCCCTCCTCCCCATGTGGCCACGCCCCCAGACCGGTGGATTGAAACCATATCAGCAAAGCGAGAGTGATATGCCCCTTCTACTGCACTGGACCAGCCTATCCACGTGCAGGTGTGAACCCAAGGTTTCCTCACTGAGTTGGGATGCTTCTTTCCTGCCCAGCACAGTGCTGGGCACCAGGATATGTGGATGGGACAAGAGATCCAGGAAATGAAATAGGGCCAGTGGCCCAACTTTCATCTTTAGAGGAAGTGGACTCCGCCTGAATTCTGCCCAAAGAACTGCCCTGGAATTCCACTCCTGGGTGTGCACCCAAAAGAGGTGAGAACTGACTCAAGTCCACGTCCACACACGTTCACAGCAGCCAAGAGGTGGGAGCAGCCCCAGTGCCTGTCAGCTGATAAACGGATGAACAACATGTGGTGGATCCACAATGCCATGGTTAATTTTATGTGTCAGCTTGGCTGGGCCATGTGGCAAAACATGAAAGTGTTTCTGGATGAGATTAACATTTGAACCAGTGGACTGAGAAAAGCAGATGCCCTCCCCAATGTCGGTGGGCCTCATCCAATCAGTCGAAGGCCTGAACAGAACAAAAAGTCTGAGAAAAAGAGACATCCTCCTGCCTGACCACTTGAGCTGGAACATCAGTTTTTTCCTGCCTGTAGGCTTCTACTGAAACATCAGCTCTTCTTGGGTCTCGAGCCTGCTGACTTTCAGATTAAAGCTTACAACCATCGGCTTTCCTGGTTCTCAGGCCTTCAGACTCAGACTAGACTATACCATCGGCTCTCCTGGGTCTGCAGCTTGCTGACCACAAGGGACTTGGGACTTCTCGGCCTCCATAGTTATGTCAGCCAATTCCTTACAACAAATCTCTTTATATATACATACATCCTATAGGTTCTGTTTCTCTGGAGAACCCAGACTAGTACACACACAATGGACTGTTATCAGCCATGAAAAAGAACGAAGCACTGACACCCACTAGAGCATGGCCGAACCTTGAAAAAAAACATCATTCTGAGTGAAAGCAGGCAGACACAAGAGGCCATATAATGCGAGACTCAATTCGTATGAAATGTCCAGAACAGGTAAAATGTCCAAATCGGTAACAATAGAGACAGAAAGCAGATTGACGGTTCCCTGGCTGGGGCGGGGGGATGGGAAGCAACTACTTGACGGGTCTGGGGTTTTACTTTGGGGCGAGGAGATGTTCTGAACTCGCTAGAGGTGGTGGTTGCACAGCATTTTGAATGTACTAAATGCTACTGAATTGTTTGCTTCAAAGTGGTTGTTATGCTCTGTGAATTTTACTTCAATCAATTATTTTTTAAAAAGAGAGAAAGAACTCCTAGCACTGTTTGAACTTCCAAGAAATTCGTTCGGATTGTGGGATTCCCACAGACACAAGAGGCTGGGCCACGGGGAACTCGCTGGTCTTAAGGAGAATCTCTCTGCTCCCCAGAGTCTCTGGAGCCCCCAGCAGCCGGGAGGAAGCCCACAGAGGGGAACAATGCCATCTCTGAGCCTCAATCTTCTTGTGTTTGAGCTGGGCATGCTAAGAACCGAGCCCTGCACATCTCCTGGCAGGCAGGGACCTGGGGGAAGGCCAGCTACAGAGGGCTGCCCCGTGTGGAGCGGCGTGGGGAGCCTCTAGGCAGACAGGCTCTGCCCTCCCCGCTCAGCCCTCCCAGTCCTTCCTCAGGGACTCAATCCTTACCTATCCCCTGGGCTCTGAAGCACTGGTGGAGATTCCCTGGGCCCCAGAGGAACCCACCACAGGCTGAAGGGAAACCTGAGACCCACCCATTTTTCCCACCCATTTTTCCCACTAGGGCCCGGAGCTGCTCCCGCTGCCCCAGCTCCAGAGCCCCTGCTGCCAACCGGCCTCTGCCTCTAATTCCTGGACACAAAACCTGAGTCGGCTTCTTCCACCAGCTGCCACCCTCGGAAGGACCCCTGCCCAACCACCATGGATTTCTCAGGGAGGACACAGCCTCTCCCTCAGCGCTAAGCTCAGCCAAGACACCCCTAACTTGGGGGTCTGTTATGGGCTGAATTCTGCCCCCTAAAATTCATATGTTGAAGTCCTAGCTCCCAGGACCTCAGAACATGGCTCTATTTGGAGATGGGGTCTTTAGAGAGGTAACTAAGGTAAAATGAGGTCTTTAGGGTGGGCCTTAACCCAATCTGACTGGTGACCTTATAAGAAGAGGGGATTAGGACACAGACACACACAGAGGGATGACCATGTGAGGACACAGGGAGAAGACAGCTGTCTTCAAGCCCAGGAGAGAGGACTCAGGAGGAACCAGCCCTGCTCACACCTTGATCTCAGACTACCAGTCTCCAGGATGCGAGAACATTGATTTCTGTTAAGCCACCTGGGCTGTGGTACTTTGTTATTGCAGCCCCAGCAGACTGGTACAGGGTCCCCTTCATACCTCTCCAGTGCCAAATGCATGTCCCAGGGGCCACATCCCAGTAGCACCAGCCAGCCAGCCCAGGTGTCTGCCGTGGTTCCCTCTCTCTCCTCAGGGGGTCACACCCAGGAGGCTGGCATCTTGCTGTTTTCAGCACTCAAAATGCAGGCAGTCAGGACAAGGGCTGCCCGTCCTGATAGGCATGCCTCCTTCATGACTGCTCCCGTGGGGGGCTTTCCTCAATGCCTCAGGGATAATTAGAGCCACATCTTCCAACAGAAATATAATGCAAGCCACGTATGCAATTTTAAATATTTCAGTAGTCACATTACAAAAAATGAAAAGAAACAGGTGACGTTTATTTTAATAATACATCTTAGTTAGCCCAATGTATCCAAAATGTTATCGCAACATGTAATTGACATGGAAAGTTAATGAGATAGGTTACATTCTTTCCTTTTTGTACGATGTCACATTCTTTCCTTTTTGTACGATGTCTTTGAAACCCAGCGTGTGCTTTAGGCTTACAGTGCACCGCAGTTTCGACACACACAGTTCAGGTGCTCTGCCGCCACACGTGGCTCATGCCTAGAGCATTAGATGGCGCGGATTTAAATGATCAACGTGGCCTCCGGGCACCTCTCAGCACCACAGGGAAATCCGAGGCGTGTCATTGGCGTGGTGTCTTGCTCTACATTGTTCCAGAGTGAGCCCCAAATGAGGCTCTGGCCAGAGCAAAGAGGGGACCCAGGAGCCAGGAGGGCGGCACCAGGGCCCACAGGTTAAACAGACTGGCAGAGCTGCCCCGTGCTGAGAGACGAGCAGAGCGTCATGGCCTCAGCACTACTCAGCAGACCGTCAGCAGCCCGCTGCTCCCTTCCCCAAGAAAGTCTCCCTTCCAGAGAGGCTGCTTAGCAGTAGAGCTTATCTCCGAGTGCGGCTCCGTATCTCATCAGGGATCAATGATAAATCATTTGTGGGCCAGCCCAACCCAGAGACCACACCCAGGAGCCTTGCTGGAGGGGACAGAGCTGTCAGCACAGACAGACCACGGGGAGCTTCGCAGGGTCACTTCCTGTGGTGAATGCCCCACCACAGGGGTCCCTGGCATAACGCCAGAGGATTATTCTGTAAAAGTTTCAACCAGAAACCTAAACAATGTGGTCCAGCTTGGTCCCAGAACAAGTGGAGACCTAGAAGCACTGTGTCCCGAGGGGTGTTTGGTGGGAGGTCGGTGGGTTTGGGAAGCCCTGGGTCAGAGGATCCTTGACTGCAGGACCCCTTGGCCTTTGAAATGCTCGTGTGCACCGTGGGTCTCTAAGAGGGGAAGCTTGCGCAGCAGTTCCCAAATGGGCTCACCCTCGTTGCAGATAAAGGCCTGCTCCGAGCATCTCCATCTTAAAGATGTCCCACCAGGCTGCCCAGCTGTGCTTCCCCATCTGTGTCGTTCCACTTCTCACCTTCCCTGCAGCAGCCGCTGGACCCTAGCAGGGACTTGGCGTCCCTGAGCCTCAGTGTTAAAGTGGGTAAAGTGGGAACCACTCCGAGCCGACCTCCTGGGCTTGCAGTGGGGACCCGTAAGGTCACCAGCATAGAGCTCCTGGCGCACGGTAAGGGCTCAGGGATGCCACAGCCGTTGTTATCATTACACAATCTAGACCTGCGCTCTTTGCGCTCCCCCTGCGTGCCTGTGTGGGCTCGCTCAAGCCAGGCAGCGGCCCATTCAGTAGATTCTGTCACCATCCCTGTCCAGGTCGGAGAAACCCCGGGCTCAAAGAGGTGACAGTCTGCGCTACAAAAGCGTTATTTATGCATGATACAACAGGTGCCTCACGTGCAGGGCCTCAGAATTAAATTTTCGACATTTTTGACACAATCTTGGATGGATTTGTGGCCTGTTCCTGGACCACACGGCTTGTGATGCGTTACCAATGTTTATTATGAATCTATCATTTTTTATAGATGCATGGTATTTACTATGAATCTCTGTATCTTCGGCGAGATTGCATTGCATTTTGTGGAAAGTGTCCCCAGCCCCAGGTAACCATTTCACGACACTATAGCTCTTGCCACCTGTTTTGGCATTTCTTCATTTAAAAAAACAAGCCTTAGGGGCCGGCCCAGTGTATAGTGGTTAAGTTCTCGCGTTCTGCTTCGGCGGCCCGGGGTTTGCGGGTTCGGATCCCAGGTGCGGACCTGCACACCTCTTGTCAAGCCATGCTGTGGCAGCATCTCACATACAAAATAGAGGAAGATGGGCACAGATGTTAGCCCAGGGCTAATCTTCCTCAGCAAAAAGAGGAAGACTGGCAACGGATGTTAACTCAGGGCTGATCTTCCTCACCAAAAAAACAAAAAACAAAAAATGAGCCTCATAAAAGCGTGTGGCTTTAAGTTACTTATTCTCCACCAACCATTTCCTCATCTGTAAAATAAAAGGAACAAAAGCACACTGACCCTGCACAACATGCTCCCTGCCACACCCTGCTAAGGACCGCACCACTTCCCAGTGCCCCTAGTGGGTGTAGGATGATACGAATATGGATCCTCTTTATTAAAGGGCAACACTTACCAGCCCCCACAGCTGTGAGGATTAAATCACTGAGCACAGAGCTTGAAAAATGCATGTTCTCTGTTATTCCATTTATGGAGCACCGCTGGGTTCAGTAGACCCCCACCCCCAGGAGTCCAGAGAGGAATGATCCCGTGGAGAGGGCTGCAGTCGGGAGGTGATGTGGGGAGCCAAAAACTCCTCTGGCTGCATTGGAGCCAGATCCTGAAGGAGCTCAGGGTGTCCCAGACGCCAGCACCCTGAAGCCCAGAGCTGCCGCGGTTCTGGGAGGAGCCGCCAGCAGGGGCCCGAGGATTTGGAGGAGGCTCTCTGTCTCCCCCTACTGGCAGCGCCCTGCCAGTGCCCCCTTTGGCAAGCTGGTGGTCCCCATAGGGACTTCCACCAGGCGGCTCCACGGTTTATGCCTGCGCTTCACCTAATGCTCAGGGCCATCCCCTGCGACAGTGTTATCATCCCATTTCACAGATGGGGAAACTGAGGCTCAAAGAGGTAGGGGACGTCCTCAAGTTCACCCATTTGACCCAGGGCCGTGTGACGCCCCGGTCCATGTTCCCATAACCATCTGAGGGGTCACTTCCCCTCAGAGGACTGGGAGGGCCTGTAAAGCCTATATGGCTCAGCCCCCTCACTTCTCAGACAAGGACACTGATGCTCAGGGAGGGACTTGCCAAGGTCACTTTGCCAGGAGTTAATGCTGCAGCCAGCCTGGCACTTGGCAACCTGCAGATGTCGAAGTTCTTCCGGGTCCCACCCTAGGCCCTCTCCTCTTCCCAACCCACAGTCCCCCCAGGCCTCCAAGTCCACGCCTCTGACTTAAGTCACCACCAATGCTCCGGACTCTTGCCCTCCTGTCCCGTTCGTTCCTCGGCTGACGTGTGGAGAACCCATGCCGTGCCGAGGCTGTGGATGCAGCTGGCAGCAAGGGATCCCAGTTCTGCCCTCGGGGTCATCAGGGGTTCGGCTCTCCCCCGTCTGGTCCCAGCAGCCTTGCCACTTCCCTAAGGGGCCCAAGGCAACCTCTTGGGCTCCTGGCTCTTGCCAGCGCCTTGCCAGAGAGCCTGAGGGAGGCTAACTTCCTGGCTGAAAGCCCCTCAAAGCTTCCCTCACTATCAGAAGTCAGGTGCAAACCCCCTCGCAGGGCCTGCAGAGCCCCACGCAGTGCACACCCTCCAGACCCCACACTGTCTCCCGCTTTCTGGGTTTCTGCCCCTTGCCACTAAAGAGGCTTCTGTTTGCTTCAGCCATCAATGCTCCTTCTCCTCCATCCTTGCCTCTGCCCCATCCCCAGCGGGTGGGATTCAGGCCTTGCCGGGTGCCCTCACGGTGCCTCCCGCCCACACTGGGCACATGAGCAGCTGTCTGGTGTCCATGATCCCCAAGGTAGAGGCAGGCCTGTCTGTCCCACAGCTACAGCCCCAGCTGCTGGCAGTGCCTGGCACAGAGCAGGGCTCAGCAAACGTCTGCATACAGTGTTGTGAAGGTCTCCCAGGATTCTCCAGGGCCACACTCCAGCTCAGGGGACACTACGTAGTTTTTTCCGTGGCTCTGATTCTCTGTGGCCCCGGGTTGGTGTGGAATCAGTCCTGCCTTGGCTTTCTACTTAGACCCTATTGCTTACTTATTGCCTTATATGCTTAGCACTTGGCTCAATGATTAAAAAAAAATTCTCTGATACCTGCAAGGTGCCAGGCATGTTTTGAGATGCTGCAGATGAGAGGCAGTGCCATGCTCGTGCTAACGATGATGCTGACGGTGGTGACATTTGTTAAGCCTGGCCGGGTCAGGGCTTGGCCTGGACGTGACTTTCCTCCTGCAAGTGCCCCCAGGGGTCCAGGATGGCTCTGACAGTACTGGCTTTACACCCTGGGTCTGTACCCTCACGGAGGTGCCTCCTTTGCCCCACACTTGGCCTGGCCACACGCCACCAGCCAACCTGGAAGCACACCACCAGGTGCCCCACATCGCAGAGGCCTGATGCACAGGTGCCACAGAACAAACTCTAACGCACAGGTGTCTCTGCCTCCAGACCCGCTTTCTCCCAAGGGCACTGGCTCCCGCCCCTTTCGCTCCGACCACTTAGTCATCCTCAGCCCTTATCGCCTCCTCCTCCTAAAGCCCTCCCTGCCAGCTCTTTCTACCTCTGAGGCCCTAACACGCTTATTGCCTGGACCAGTCTGCAAGCCCTGTCTCACAAAGGCTGCCCCTTCCTCTCTTCCAGGCTGAGCTGGGCAGGCCTCCCTCCCGTGCCCGCAGCCTCAGCGCCCAGGACTGAGAGTGTGTGTCAGGGGCTGAGCAGAGTGCCTGGCGTGGAGCAGGCCTGTCCCACATACGTCCACAGGCCACACTTTATGTGGCTACTTTATGCCCAGAGGGAGTGAGGGGCAGAGGCTCACGGACCTGGGCCATCTGACCTTCACCTACACTGAGGCCCCCACCCCCAAGGGCTCCTTCGAGGACTGCCTGGCTGGTGGGTGGTCAGGAGAGAGCCACTCCACAATCTAAGAGACTACGAACCCCAGGCTGGGGCTGCTGACTGGAGGGTCCCCCTCCTACGATGTGCTCGCCGTCTAGACAAGCACCATCCAATGGAAATATAATGGCAACCCCATACGGAATTCTAAACTTCCTAGTAGCTACATTAAAAAAACAAAACACATAAAATAAATTTCAATAGTTTTATTTCACCCAGTATATCCAAAGGATTATCATTTCAACATGTAATAAAAAGTTATCAACACGATGTTTTACATTCTCGGCACATACCCTACACTGGGAGCCCAACTCGGTTTGGACCCGCCACCTGTCAGGCGCTCAGTGGTGGCCTCCTTGGACGGCACAGGCTAGCGGGGAGGCCGACTGACGAGATACCGAAAACAACATGACAGAGTGCAGTAACGACGAAAAGGAACAGCAGGGTTCTCGGGCACAGCCTTTGCCCACGGTTCCAACACGCGCGCAGCTGTGTCCTGTGTGCTCTGGGTGACATGACCACAGCTCTGGTCGTGGAGCTCCGAATGAGGAGCTACAATTGTGCCCCCAGGAAAGAGTGACTGATTCTAGCCCACCTAGGAGGGCTTCAGGGAGGTGGTGACATTTGTATCCAGGCTCCAAGTATGAACCAGAGGAGGGATCAGGAGAAAGGAGAGCAGAGTGGACATTGCTGGCAGAGGGAAGGGAGCCTAACCAAGAATAACGACGGCTGTCACGGCAGCACACCTCCTAGGCCCAAGCCCCTGCATGTTCTGTAGCCACAGTCACCCTATCTCCCAATTTGCCCTGAACAGTCGCAGTTCATGCCTGTTGTCCCAGCATACCCCTTTTCAGTCCCCAAATTGTCCAAATGCTCACCCTGTTGAACCCCAGGCTGACGAGGACCTGAGGCTCACGGAAGTTAAGGAAGCTAACAAAGGGCACACATCTAGGTAATAGGCTGGGCCTTAAAGCAGAGGGTCTGCGACTCGGAGCCCTGGCCTCCATCACCCAGAGGCTTGCTGGCTTGGCTATGGGCCCAGGAACTCTCTCCTCCACACCAGGCTACAAACGGCTGAGGACCTGAGGTTTTCACTCAGAGACTTAGCAGGAGAGAATAAGAGAGAGGAAGAAAGACCCAAGGCCCTTAGATCACTGTGCTGATCACAGCCTTCCTTAAAGCCACCCTGTAGAAGTCAACACAATGCTGCCTCTTTAAAGTCTCTGCCCCCGGGGCCCAGAGGTCTTGCATTTGCCCAGGGCAGGTTGGTTTCTGCAGTTTATGTTGTGTACAGGTTAGAGCCCGCCAGGGCCGGCTACAAGGTTAATCAGGACACCAGAGGAGCAAGTCCAGGCTCGGGCTCTTGGGCTCTTGGAACTCAACTTGAGAGTGAAGAGGAGCAAGCCCTGAACCTGAGAGAGTCCACGCCTTCGCCTCTGCTTTCCTCTCTTTGGGGAGGGTTACAATGACATCTCTCCCTGCTCAGTGGTTTGTTGGGACAAAGCGACTGCAGAGCAGTGACCACCAGGAAGAAGTGGATCAAGGCAGTGGGGCCCAGAGCTGAGTTCCACCACCACGTGTTACCTAACTGTGCTGAAACAGATTGGGAACTCGATTTCTGCAAGGCAAATGTTAGCTTAGCAGAGCGGCCACGTCAGATGGGCTGAAACTCTCCCCACACCCACCTGGGGCTAGGACAGCGTGGCTGCTCCCTCGCCAGCGTCACCGCAAACAAACAGCCGAATCACACTCCTTCCTTCTTCCCGGGCCTCTGGGTCCCACGGGTCACGAGGTGCCCTTCCACCCCTGGCAGGCCTCAGGTGCTGCAGCAGCAGGAGCAGCCACCGCCGGGAGCTCGGCTGCTGGGGGATGCAATTGGACAGGCACACTTGCCACCCTTCCTGCCCTCTGGAAGGAGCTGGGACAAGTGGGGCAGGCTGCTACTCTTCCCCGCCCTTGCCAGGCAGGTGTGCAGGTGAGTGCGCAGGGCCTGGCTGGCTGCTTCCTCACCTGCTGAGCCTCCCTTTTCTCACTGGGAAAATGAGGATACAAATGGCGGGCCCCTATTCGCTAAGATCCTGCATGGGGGGCCTCAGATGGTGCAGATGGTGCCTGCTGGGCGGGCACCGGGATGAGGCAGCAGCCTGGGGGAGGAGCTGGAGGCTGGGGCCCAGCAGCCCAGCCTGTCACTCAGTACCTTGGGGTTCGCGCTCAGTCAACACGAATAGCTACTCACAACGGCTGGGGAACACCGAATAGAGCCCCTGGCCTCGGTCCACCGGGCTCGGCGGTTTAGGGGACACGACTGGGCACAGAGCGGCTGCTCTCACTGGGAGAAGAGTCAGGGGCCTCGAGGGGCATCACGGCTGGCAAGAGGGCCGGGCGAGGCCGGGACGGAGTGTGTGCGCGGGGAGGCGCGGAGGGGCCGGCAGAGCCGGGAGGAGAGGGACTGGGGGGGCTGGGGGCTGAGGCCGGCGGCGCCTGTCCCTCCAGGGATCTGTGCGGAGCGGACGGGCACCGCTTCCCGAGAGCCAGGTGTGGACGGAAACGAAGCTCCGGGGCTGAACGCGAACCACCAGCCGTAACCAGGCAACCGGCGGGCCGCCGCGAGGTGCGCACGCGCAGTCCCTGGCGGCGGGCGCATGCGCGGTCGCCTCCCGCCCATCTCCCAGCCTTCGCGTGAACCCAACGGCAGAATGGGAGGAGTGCGCCTGCGCCGGGGCGCCGCTCGGGTTCCTGGCCCAGCCCAGTGGCCGTTCTCGATGCGTGCACCTGCAGGTTCTTCCCAGGGGGTCTGATTGAAGAATCCCGGCTCTTCTCACATCCTGAAACGAGAAAATCCTGGGAGAAGGAGCCCGCGTAACCGCGGCGACGTCCCAGGGCGGCCCTCGCGCGCCTGGCCGGGCAGGTGGGCGAGGGGCGGGGCCAAGGGATGGGCAGTGAAGGATGAACGCAGGCTGGGGGCTGGACTACGGGGCACGGGACGAAGGGATGGGGCGGTGAAGGACTGGACGCCGCCGGGGGGCTGGGCCAAGGGGCGGGGACATGGGGGCGGGACGAAGGGATGGGCGGTGCGGGAAGGACGCTGGAGGGGGCGGGGCTAATATAGGGGGCGGGGCGAAAGGATGGGGCAGTGAATGACTGGACGAAGGCGGGGGCGGGGCCAAGGGCAGACGGAGAGATGGGTTGGGAAGGACCGGAAGCGGGCTAGGGGCGGGGCTAAGGGGTGGGGCGTGGCGTCACGAGAACAGCTGCGGTGGGCGGGGCTGGTAGGCGTGGCCAACGGGCGTGGCGCGCGCTGACGTTGGGGCCGGACACGTCGGCGGCGCAGCGGCCGCGGCGACCGGAGCCGGATGTGCCAAGATGGTTGCTTCGGCTGCCGTTTCTGCGCTCGTCGCGACCGCCGGGCCGGCTTCCGCCCGCGGCTCCTGAAGGGTCGGGGCCCGGGGTCGCGGAGGGGCCGAGCGGGGGCCGGTGCGGGTCTTTGCCGCCCCGCGGCGCGCCGGTGAGGGCCGGCGTCAGGTGGAGGGAGGCTGCCGGGCTGGGCCCAGCCCCGAGCGGCCGGCGCGTCTCCGGGGTGCCGCCGGGGGTCGGGCGGGGGCGCCGGGGCCGGACGGGGGCCTGTGGGACCGGGGGTCCGGGGGAGCGGCCTGCCTGCTGCCCTCCGCCCGCTTGCTGCCCGGCCGTCAGGCTGACGTGGACCCACCTGTGTGGCCGGCCTCTTGGCGAGTGCCGGTCGGACTCCGCGGCGTTGACACTTGTCTTAGCTGGGACGGCCTCGGTGCGGGGTTGTGCGGGAGTGGCTGGAGGATAGGCCTGAACTGCAACTTTTTAAAGAGTAGGAACATTAGGAAATTTCTTTAACAGTTTAGCGTGTCCGTTGCGTCCTCGCTGGTTGAAAGGTTTCTGCTGAGCCGGGCTGGCGATGAGATTGATGTGCGTTTGAACCGAGGAGCAGCGCTGTTGCTATTTGTCGGTAGTTTCGTGGCAAGGTGACCAGGATGTTGCAACGGAGGTCGAGCGCTTGTGTTTCATATCAAGGGTTAGAGGAATGTGTAAACCAGCCTGCCCTTTTTGTGGTGAAAGTATAACAAATCGAGCGTCTGGACACGTCGCAGCCATTTAAAATCAGTTTTTGCGGCTTCACCTAAAAACACTTTTAAATGGCTTGGAGATTGAGCCTGTGTTGCTTATTAAGATTTTGTTCAAATACATACGATGCAAGTGTAAACCAGAGAGGTATTTCCCACCCTGGGATATGGCAAGAGGCAAAGTCAGTCACAGACAGTTGTTCCCAGAGTGATGCTTTTGCAGGTTTCAGCACAGCCACCCTCCTTGCAGTTTGTTTTCTCTGCCCTTGCTTAGGGTTCTGGGTGCTGTTATCTTACAGAGATAAGACAAGAGGCAAATAGCGCTTCCTTCTTGGTCCTTGTGACTCATTCACCCTTTATACCAGTTACTGCAGTAAGTCTCAGAATTGTACTGAAAGTTTTCGTTAGGGTAGTGTATAAATTTTAGTATGATTCCTTCTTCTGTAAACATCTTTCCTGAGTGTCAAGGTGTCCTTTTGGATCTGTCATTTTAGCAGTGTTAAGACTACCCCTTCTCTTTCAAAAACATCTAAATGTATTTGATTCTGCACTCAGGAAAATTGGAGTTTATTGTGTCTTTGTGTCAGATGTCCTGCAGTCTGACAGGGACATCACTCTAGCGGTCACGGTGAGGGAGATTGCAGGCAGAGGGTAGACTCACAGGTGCTTCTTGGCACTCCTGTTGGTTTACATACATACAGCTTGAGGCAGCGGCTCTGGGCAGAAAGGAGTGTGCGTCAAGCATCTCAGTTTAATAGCCAGGAATTTATATTGAAAATAAGTTGTGCATAAGTATTTCATATAGATACAAGGCAGTTTAATTGAAGAGCTAGGTTTATGAATAATGCATGTTTAAGAAGATCGGCTGGTCTCTTTGAAACAGTCTGCCTTTTTTAAAAAGTTAGATGACTTGAGGCTGCAGAATGAGTTAGTGGACAGAATAAAATTCCCTATAGTCGTGAAATAAATGATATGTGGTTGCATTGTTTTTCTACTGGTGAATAGAGAAAAAAGATCAAAAGAATAACATTCATGTCGCAAGATTGTTCCAAGTGAAATTGGTATATTGCTGAAAAGCTCTCAATTGTGAGGGGTGGGGGAGTAGAGGATGCTACTTTGTAGGGGAGTGATAGTGTTTGCTTATAAAACAGTCCTTACTTAGTCCAGGAGTTGAGAAAGTGATTTTAAGAAAGCTTCTTCAGGGAAAACATTTAAGTATAAACATGAAATTTAGATTTTGATAAGATTTCCTTATTAAACAGTGGCAGGGATTAGGGCATCCCTTAATCCACTGTGAGTAGAATTTCATAAGATTAAACCCAGAAGGGACCTTAGAAATCATCGTATTGATTCTCTCATTTTATAGATGAAGAAACTGCGTCACAGAAAGAGAAGTGGTGTGCCTGAGCCACTCAGCTGGAATCCCAGTCTTGCTCTCACAGTGACACCTGATGAAGTGATCCTCTAGGCCTGTGCTCAGTAGTGTTTGTCTTTTTTTGTTTTTTTTTTTTAAGCTGCTTAGAATGCTTGAGGGTCTTCTGCTTAAGCCTTACAAGGAGGAAGTCATGTCTTGGAAGATGTCTGTTTCACAAAGGGGAAGGCTCTACTTGTTCTTACCCTCCGTCCATATAAAGCTGAACTGTAACGTTCTTTGTTTTAAAACGATAGCTTAGAACCAAATGAAGCCTCTAATGCTGTTCCTAATATATTCCATTAAATTTGAGTGAGTTTCAAGCGCTTGTCCGTCAGAGAGTGTTCCCTCTTGGCCTAGGACAGAGTGTGTGTGGGCAGGAATGTAACAGATTAATAGGTTCATAGGACTAGTTTTCAGGTAGGGATAGGAACTTGCATTGGAAAATAACTTTACTTAAAATAATGTTCATAAGTATTTTATCTGAATATCAGAAAGATTTCCAAGGACGGAAACATTGTACAACTGCAGAAATGTGTGGAGTGAGCTCCAGAGTCCTTCCAGCACTTCTCCCTTTGCTGTTTACCCTTCTCTGGGATTGGTCAACTTCACCTGTTTGTTTGTGAGGGTGGTGCTGGGGAGAAGGACTGCTACATAGAAAGGACTTTGGAAAGAGATAGTACTTGGATTTTTGTCTTAAAAGTACAGGGACAGCCCGGTAGCACAAGCGGTTAAGTGCGTGCGCTCTGCTGCGGCAACCCGGGGTTCGCCAGTTCGGATCCCGGGCGTGCACCGACGCACCACTTGGCAAGCCATGCTGTGGCAGCGTCCCATATAAAGTGGAGGAAGATGGGCATGGATGTTAGCCCACGGCCGGTCTTCCTCAGCAAAAAGAGGAGGATTGGCAGATGTTAGCTCAGGGCCGATCCTCCTCACACACACACAAAAAAGTATAGATTAACTGTTCAAGATTATACTTAATGTATTTTACTAAAAAATAAACATCAACAAAAACGCTATAAAGAAGATTTTTGCCCCTTTGTTTTTTATAAAAGATCTGTTGGCACTCTGCCTATTATTGAAAATTTTTGAATCAAGTCA
The DNA here is from genome assembly GCF_020826845.1 of Diceros bicornis minor. NCBI lineage: Eukaryota > Metazoa > Chordata > Mammalia > Perissodactyla > Rhinocerotidae > Diceros > Diceros bicornis. The sequence continues at coordinate 42,358,996 of NC_080767.1, forward strand.
GCTGGTCAATTTTAAAGCTGCTTTGGGGTTTCCTTGGGATTTTCATTCCCGGCATAGTTGTTAGAACTCCACCAGTCGGAGGCAACTTGTTTTGCTAGTGGTATTCAACCAATCACAGTGCAAAAACTGAGACATTTTAGATAAATATATTTCTCATATTGAGTTTGCAGCTTCTGTTACTCTGTCCTTTATAATGCTGTTTCATTACAGAAAGTATAAGAGCAAATTTTAAACTCTTGTGTTCCTTTTGAGATTTAAAATTAGTCCGTATGAGAAGTATGATATGCAGTCTTAATAGAGGAGTTGGCTCTTTCTGGATCAGGTGATAATTTACAGGAAAATGTCAGGGAACTACGTACCTAGTAGTAAATCAGACTGGCGGTTAGGTTCTGCTTCGTTCCTGCCAGCTTGGTGAGGGCATCCTGGAGGCAGCGGGCATTCCAGGTGGGTCCTTCGCTGGGTCACATAACTGAATCCCAGAGAAGGGCAGTGACTTGTCTGAAGTCACTCAGCCACCTCAGGGCACAGCCAGCTTCTCCGCTCCTGTCCAGTGTTCTCACTCCGTGCACTCCTGCCCAGAGCATCCTGGAACAGGAGCTCCTCAAGGACGCGGTTCCCTGGGGAGGGATGTATCATCCCTCAGGACTTAACTGACGTGAAATTGTTTTCAGTCTTTTTCTTTTTTCTTAGTTTTCCTCATTGTAGCCAGGACTTTGAATATATGGATTTTGTGCTAATTTTTTCTTTTTCTTTTTCAGTTCAAATTAAGGAAAACCTATATCCTGCTTCTTCCTGTAAGCATCATCTAATTGTGCAAGAGCTCAGACATGCAGCCGCCGCCCCAGGCAGTCCCGGCAGGCATGGTCGGGCCACCTCCAGCCGCGAATCCTCAGAGCATGTTCTGGCCTAACAGCCCATATAGGAGACAAGCGAATAATAATGCACCAGTGGCTCCCATAACTTGCCCGTTGCAGCCGGTAACGGATCCATTTGCTTTTAGTAGACAGGGGCTCCAAAATACGTCTTTGGGCGGTTCGTCCAAAAGCAGCCTGCCCGTTTTGCAAGGCCCGGCCCCACCAGCATTTCTTCAGCGCCCTGGTTTGCCTGTGCCTCACACAAATGCCAGGGATAGCTCCCAAGGACCTTGCGAGCCTCTGCCGCGACCTCTATCGCAGCCCATGGCAGATGCCAGTCCATTTCCCAGTGTGTTGACCCCTTCAGCACCACCTGGGCCCGAGATGAACAGGAGTGCTGAGGTCGCTCCCAGCTCAGACCCTGAAGTTCAGACTCTACCGTGTCCTCCTCAGTACATTCCAGGAGTGAGTCCTGACAGTTCTCATGGGGGCCATCTGCAAGGGAATATGCCTGGGCCTGACAGACCTCTGAGTAGGCAGAACCCACACGACAGTGCTGCAGCACCAGTAGCGTCCCCTTTCTTCCCTCAGCCTCGTCAGCAAATGCCAGGGCAGTGCGGGCCAGTGCAGGGAGGCCCACAACCCTCAGGTCAACATTATTGGCCCTGCCCAGAAGGACCTGTTCGGAGCACAGTGCCCCATGCCTCCAGTGTCTCTCACTTCCCTGCTCCATCCAGCACGCATCAGGGTCCTAGCCACGAGCAACACAACCCACCAGTGTCTTTCCCAGGACCCTTGGCCAGTGACAGAAGAAATGAGATGGCCCACCTGCAAAGTGGAAACCACTCAGCCAATAACTTTGATCCTGAAAATGGGTTCAGGCAAAATTCCAGAATTGGGAATACTCGGGCAAGCCAAGAGTTCAAGCCGAATCCAGGAGTGAGTAAAGAGCAATTGCCAGATCCTGCTCTTGTTAATCCTCTCACTCAGGAAAGTAACCCAGAAAGCCATTTACACTATCTGCCAGGGGGCGGGACCAGCTGGGCCCTGCGTGAGGCAGACTCGGGAGCTCTCTCCGTGTTTTTCCAAGGGGGAGAGGCAGAAAATGAGGAGAACCTCTCATCTGAGGAAGCAGGCACTGCCGGTCAGTCTAACTTGGCTGGTTTCTTCCCCAGCCCTGGACTTGGCCGTCCTGCACACGTGGGAGCAGGTGGCATTGATCAGGCCTTTCTCAAAGCTTCCAGCAGTGAGACCGTGCAGCAGGGAGGAGACATGCAACCTTATTTTTCTCAGTCTGCAAGCATCCAGCAGGATAAACAAACCACTAAAAACGCTGCCCTTGACATGTGGGGTGACATAGCAAGTACAGGGGCTCGCAACACCAGCAGCTCACAGTGTGAGAATGTCGAGAACTTAGAGTTCGTACAGAATCAAGAAGTTCTGCCAAGTGAGCCCCTGAGTTTGGACCCTTCCTGCCCAAGTGATCAGCTCAGATATGGGCCTCTTCCTGGGCCAGCTGTCCCCAGGCTCAGTGCTGTGGGCCACGTTGGAGGTGGGGGCCCAAATTTTGAGGCCCCGGACGCAACACCGCACCCTGTGCGATCCGATAGCGTGTCATCCTCTTACAGCGGCAAGAGCCACAGGAGCCTTTCAAGCGCAGCCAGGCCCCAAGACTTGGTGGCCACCTTCATTCAGCAGGAAGTTGGAAAACCTGAAGATGAGGCTTCAGGGAGTTTTTTTAAGCAAATTGATTCTTCTCCCGTAGGAGGTGAGACAGATGAGACCACCATGAGCCACAGCAGCCTGTCCCAGCCCTTGACCCCAAGCCCCCCAAAACCTACAGGAATATTTCAGACAAGTGCAAATAGTTCTTTTGAACCAGTGAAATCCCACTTAGTTGGAGTAAAACCAGTTGAGGCAGATCGTGCCAATGTGGTGGGTGAAGTGAGGGGGACCCGTGCCCACCAGAAGAAGCGCAGACCGGCCACTGCACCACCCGATGCCTCCCCTGGCAACCTAGAGCAGCCACCAGACAACATGGAGACCCTCTTCACACCCCAGGTCTGCCCTCTGCCTTTCACCACACCTATGGAAGCCTCTTCTGGGCTTTCACACGCTGGGGGGCTGCCACTGGAAACTGTGCTGCCAACACCTGAAAAAAGGCCCCCGACCAGGGCTCAGGGAGCCGTCAAGTGTGAGAGCCCAGCAACGACTTTGTGGGCACAGAACGAGCTGCCAGATTTTGGAGGCAACGTCCTTCTAGCTCCAGCTGCTCCTGCACTTCACGTACCTGGGAAACCTCAGACATCGGAAGTCATCCAGCCTCCAGACGAGGGGGTGTCCAGTCAGCAGTCTCTTCAGAGTGGAGACAGCATTGGTGCTTCTGAGAACCTCGAGAATCCTCCCAAGATGGGAGAAGAAGAGGCCCTTCCGCTGCAGGCAGGTTCTGGTTACGCCAGTCTGTTATCCTCCCCGCCCACAGAATCGTTGCAGAATCAACCAGTCTTGATTGCCCAGCCTGATCAGAGCTATAATTTGGCTCAGCCCATTAATTTCTCTGTGTCCTTATCAAATCCTGATGAGAAGACTCTGTCCTGGAGAGAGGGTTTGGTGGGGGATAAATCCACGATAAGCAACTGGGCTGTTGGGAGTGATTCTGGAGAAAATGCTCCTTTGTCTGGAATTCCAGCTGGCTCTCTCATCTGCTCGCCTCTGCCTAACAATCTTGCCCAAAGTAATTTTCCACAAGTTTCTGGTACTTCTGAAATGGTTTCTAATCAACCTGGTAATTTGTTGGTTCAACCGCCATCTCATCCAGTTCCAAAGAATTCGATTCCAGAAAGTCCAAAGATTCATACTGCAGAGAAGGTCCTTCCTGAGTTGGTGAATAGCCCAGCTGGCAGCACAGGTGTGATGTTAGTGCCACCCACAAACAGTACCTTGGTGCCTAATAGTAATAAGGCACATCACTCCAGTCATCGGGAAGAAACTTTGGGAGCCCTGGACTTTACATTAAATAGGACTTTGGAAAATCCTGCAAGAATGTACAGCCCGTCCCATTCTGACGGCCCAGCCTCTTGTCAGCAAACCGTCGCCAATCATCCTAGACACCCTGGGTCTGGGGTGCATAACCCAGACCATTTCTACCAACAGGTGACGAAAGATGCCCAGGACCAGCGTGGCCCAGACAGAGCCCAGCAGGAGCCAGTGCCTCCTCCCCTGCAAGGGCCCAAAGCAACATTTCCAGAACTGTCAAACCCAGGAAGTCCACTAGTGCAAGGACAGCCCCACAGTTCAGCCCAGCCACCTACAAGTCCGGCTCCAGCTGACGCGGGTCCGCAGCCGCTGCCTCGGCCACCTCGGTCCTCCAGCGCATCAGTGGTGTCTACCAACTCAAGCCAGGCAGCCGTACGCTCGGACCAGCAGTGGCTGCAGCCGCCGCCTCCAGACTTGGCGTCCTACTACTATTACAGATCCCTGTATGACGGCTGCCAGTCCCAGTACCCCTCGCCGTACCCGCCGGACCCTGGCACAGCCTCCCTCTATTACCAGGTGGGCTTGAGCTCTCAGACTGTTGAGCCCTTTGACCAGGGTTTCTTTCTCTCGTGTTGTGCTCGGCAGGGTTTTGGTGGTCAATTCAGAAGTAAGCTGTAGTCCTGCCGCTGTGCAGAACGTCAGTCCCGTGCACTGTGTCATGAGAATAGTGCTCCTGGTCACAGCTTGCTCTGCCAAGCACAGCCCATCTCACACTACGCATTAGACCGTTGATACGCCTAGAATATCTGCTTGATTTTTGCCTAACACAGCATGCCCCAACTTATGTGATAGAAGGGCCCTTTGTTTCCTGTCCCACCTGTTGGCACTCTGTAGAACCAGAGTTCTGAGTTGCACACTTTGGGAAACTGGGATAGCCTCTTGAAGCTTCTGTGTGGTTTTGACATCAAAAACTTACCTAAGGGGGCCGGCCTCATGGCATAGCGGTTAAGTTTACGTGCTCGGCTTCGGTGGCCCGGGGTTCACTGGTTCGGATCCTGGGTGTGGACTTACGCACTGCTCATCAAGCCATGCTAAGGTGGCGTCCTGCATAGAGCAACTAGAAGGATGTACAACTATGACATATAACTATCTACTGGGGCTTTGGGGAGAAAAAAGGAGGAAGATTGGCAGCAGATGTTAGCTCAGGGCCAATCTTCCTCAAAAACAAAACAAAACCTAAGAAGCAACAGGAAAACTGTGGTCTTTTAAATCCGTCCTTCAGAATAAAAATATTTAGGGGAAAAAGTTAGGTGTGGAGTGTAATCCAAGTGAAACAGCCAAGTGGGGTGAATTCCATACACTTCTTTCAGATACGTGGTGATACGACAGCAGCGTGAGGGGCCCTGCTGTGCTGCACAGAAGACTCTTGCCTCTTTTCACAGTGACGCAAGCTCCTGAATGGGCTTTAAGTTAGGTCTATTGAATCCTGCATCAGTTTGAAAAAGTGTGGTCCACGTGGGCACGTTTGATTGTTACCTGCTTTTCATTACCCCCGAGGCAGAAGGATTGTGGACTAGGGAAGTTGAACACCACTGTCTTACAGGAGGCGACTGCTGGCCCCTCCAGAGGCCTTGCGGTCGGAAGATGCTGGGGGAGCAGGGCTGTGAAGTGCTGGGCTGGGTGGGGCGGCTGCCCCTGGTGATGAGAGGCCTATGCCCCCGTTGTGGGCTCTGAGCGTCTTTGTATGTGTGAACAGTTACACATCTAACCACTGGGACCTGTGAATTCCAGGTTCTAGAAGGAGCTCATGGGCTTTTCTTTCCACAGAAGAAAATTAAGCTCTGCTGAGATCCCGGGGGGTGCAGGCAGAGCATGTGGAGAGCCATGTACTGCTTGGGGTACTTTGTGCAGCGGCTGCTTCTGCATCCTGGGAGTTCCATCTGGGAGCCTGGCATCACTTCTCTGGGTGCCCACATCCTTACCCCTTGTCTCTGTGTCACCACAGTCTCCAGTAGCCGTCAAGAATAAGTCCATTTTACATAATTTCTTGTCCTCTGCCAGGTGACGGCAGAGAGTCAGGCTCTTAGACACGAAGGACTGATTCTGGCTTGTGCCTGAATCACCTCATCTCTGCTTCAGGTCTTCACGTGGCCACTCCTTAGAGACCGTGTGGCCACTCCTGAGAGACAGGGCTGTGGCGATTCCTTGCTTTGTAACGGGGCAAAAAGCCTTGTGAGAGTAAAGTATGATCCTCTTTTGGAGGCTGCCCGGAGTTTCAGGACCCATTCGAGTGGAGCCGGATTCTTTTGCTTACCTGAGATGGGTCTGAGACAGGACACAAGCCTGGTGAGTCATGGCATTCAAGACCTCGGGAAGCAGAAGCCTAACGGAGCCCTTGAGAGTCACTGTGGCCCTTTGGGGGTGCCTTCAGACATGCTGGCTGTCTTGTGGGCAGGGCCAGGGCAGTCCACTTTAGGAAGCTCCTACGGCCTGCCTGTGGCTGTGAATGTCGTCTTATAGGTTTTCTGTTGTTTTGCGTGGAGGAGGCCCCCAGTCCAGTGCTTTGTGGAGAGCTGTCGTCTGTCCTGTTTTGAGCTGTGCTAGTTGCTTGATGACTTGGCTCTTTATTGGTTTCTAATGTTGCACAAACCCTTCCTCCAACAGGATGTCTACGGCCTCTATGAGCCCAGATACAGGCCCTACGACAGTGCAGCGTCTGCCTACACCGAGAACTACCGCTACCCTGAGCTTGAGCGGCCCAGCTCCCGGGCAAGTCACTGCTCGGACCGGCCACCTGCCAGGTGAGTCATGTTTGTGTTGCTGGCTGTGGCAGTAACTTAGTGATTTGAAAAAGGCTGTGTTTGTAAAGAATTGTACAAACCTATTTATATGGGGTTACGTTTGGTCAGTGTAGACAGATTGCAGGATGCTTTTTTAAATTGATAAGCATGAACTAATAAGCAGGATGCTTTTTTAAACTAATAAGTGTGTTGGGCTGGCCTCGTGGCCTAGCGGTTAAGTGCGCGCGCTCCGCTACTGGCGGCCCGGGTTCGGATCCCGGGCGCGCACTGACGCATCGCTTCTCCGGCCATGCTGAGGCCGCGTCCCACATACACCAACTAGAAGAATGTGCAGGGCCGGCCCAGTGCCTTAGCGGTTAAGTGTGCGCGCTCTGCTGCTGGCGGCCCGGGTTCGGATCCCGGGCGCGCACCGACGCACCGCTTCTCCCGCCATGCTGAGGCCGTGTCCCACGTACAGCGGCTAGAAGGATGTGCAGCTATGACATACAACTATCTACTGGGGCTTTGGGGGAAAATAAATAAATAAAATTATAAAAAAAAATTAAAAAATAAACTAATAAGTGTGAACTAATAAGCATGCAGTCATCATCATACTGTCAGCTAGCATTTGGTCAGGCCAGACCCTGTGCAGCACCACCGGGAAGCCGCCACTGCCCTTGTGCAGGTTCCTCCCCAGAGTGGGCGATTGTCCCATCACCGAGGCACGCCTGTGGCTCTGGTGGTTTGCTGACGGAATGTTCAGGGTCCTTTGACTGCGGCAGCTTTTAACCCATGCAGACTGTTCCCCACTACTGGTCACAGAGATCCCATGACTCTTAGGCCACAATGCAGAGCTGGCCCATTGGCCTGAAACCCCTGTTCTTTCCTCAACACTGTCTCCTGTGCTGGAAGGCCCCTAGACGTCTCTGTCCTGCTTCTCTCTTACACTGACCAAGCATATCTCGGTTTTGTGATTACAGACGAGGGATTTTAAAAGAGCCCTGGCATCGTGCCCTCAGCCGAGTAAGAATTTAAGCAGGTCAGAGTCCTCCCACTCAGAGATGTTGGTAGAGTTGCAACGAGGTGGCGGGGCATGGAGCTTAGTAGCTTGTTCTGCTTTGCCTCCTTCCAAAGCCTTTACCTGCAACTGCTTGTGTCAGATTGGAGGAATAGCTTATCTCACGGTGTGGGTTTTGCTACAAGGATATATAGTTTCTTAAACTCATAATAGTCCGATCGCTGATGAAGACTTGCACACGCACTGCCTTTCAGTATCGTGGGCTCCTTGTGCTCGTTCTCAGAGTCTTTGATAGCTTGTCTGGAGACAGGCTCTGTCGCTGTGAGCTTTTGCTCGTTCAGCCGGCCTCTCTATACGTTGCTCCAGGGACACACTGACCTGCCGGTGGCCCAACATTCTAGATGCTGTGTGAGCAAGTTCCCACGGTTTTAGCTCCTCTGTATCATCGTATCACCTGGGAAGCGAGGTTTACAGTTAAAATAAGCATTCTGATTCAGTGAAAGCAATGGGCAGGCATTTTCTAGAACCTCTGAGAGGCCAGGGAGCGCAGAGGAGGGTGGAGCCAGGGCACGTTTGCCATTCAGCTTTCCCTCTGCTTGCCCGCCTGCCGATTTGAGTGGCAAGAGGCCACAGGGGGCTCCGTGTTGTTCAGAAGGCACCCAGCCAGAGGCTAGGGCAGCTTATGTAGGAGAGGTTGTGTCACCTGTCTGCAGGTTCTCCATCCTCGCAGTGTCTCATCACTTACTTCTGACAGCTCTGGAGCGTAACTTCCCCTTTTTCGTGCCTCGCTTTGGCTGGGGGTTGTACGTGCATGTGTCCGTGGGTGTGTGTGCATGTGCGTGCGTGCGTGTGTTGCACACAGATGTTTAGCATTAGCTTGTCTTTTGTGCATGGTGTGATCACATCCCTGTGGGAACTGCGTGAGGTGAGAACATACCTTTCCTCTTTGTGATTATCTTTCCCAGTAGGTGAGTGGGGTTGGTGAGGGCAGCGAGGAGGTGGCCTGTTCTGGGCTTTGCACTATGTCAGATCGTTCTTCCCAGTCCACCAATGGTGTGTGCAAGTGCTCTCACTCTGTGCAGAGGGGTGCGGTCCAGATTGCTCCTGTCCAGGGCCCTCGGGCCCGACAGGTGTTGTTCCTGTACCTGAGCAGCGGCAGGGATGCTGGGCCGGAGGGCCAGGCGCTCCTCACAGGCAGCAGCCCCACCGCATTCTCGGGAGCTGCGCCAGCCAAGCCCCCAGGCTCAGCTGAGTGAGACATTCCTGAAGGGGCATGAGAAAAGTCACGTTTTAAAAATCAAGTATTGTCTGAAACTTGCTATTAGAACAAAAACGCCGTTAAGCCCTTCCAGGAGTCTTACTGCCCCCAAAGTTCTGATACCTGATCTTGCGAAGTTCCGCTTTTCTGTGGTGAGGGTCAGAGTGTGGCTTGCCCTGTGAAGCCGGCCTTGATCAGGCACATGTTTCGAGTCCCACACCAGTAAGCGCTAAGGGACACGAGGGGCTGAGCCAGCCCAGGTGAGCACCTTAACCCACTCAGAGGACACATGGGGCATCTGTGTAGAGGGTATTGGAGTCGGCCTTAGGTTGGTTTTGATAGCTCTGTGCTTTTGCTTCTACTAAGTATGACATCAAACACTTGGGAACCTACCTTAGCATTGGGTTTTATAGGATATAGCACTAACACAAGAAAGGGTCAGTTCTTTTATGCTGAACAGCACTTAAATACTTGTTTTGGGCCGGCCCCGTGGCTTAGCGGTTAAGTGCGTGCGCTCCGTTGCAGGCGGCCCAGGTTCGGATCCCGGGTGCGCACAGACGCACTGCTTCTCCGGCCATGCTGAGGCCGCATCCCACATACAGCAACTAGGAGAATGTGCAACTATGACATACAGCTATCTACTGGAGCTTTGGGGGAAAGATAAATAAATAAATAAAATTATAAAAAAAAAAATACTTGTTTTAAGAGATACATTTTAATTAGCTATATGGTAGGGCATCCCATAATCTCATCATTACTGTTTCGGATCTTCTGATTAGAATTTTTTCACAACCAAAGTATGCTAACAAATGCCTGTTGCTCTGGGTATAATTTGTATTGACCGATATCTTGTCATACTTAAAGAAATAGGTAATTTTTTTTTAACAGCGTTGTGTGTTTTTTCAGGCAGGTGTATCCTGAAGGTTACTATAATTCCAGAAGTGGATGGAGCAGTCAGAGTGATTGCTATGCAAACTATTACTCCAGCCAGTACGATTACGGAGGTACGGTCGGGAGTGTGTGTCCTCCGCACCGCCAATGTAGCCGGGTGCAGTGGGCACCCTGTGGGGCTTCCTCAGGAGACTTGCTCTGTTGTTAGTCTCTTTATGCTTTTGTCCAAGAGCCAAAGTAGTTTAAAATAATCTGCATCTGGAAATAGTTATATTGCTATTTTTATTAAGAAATCATATCTTAATTATAGGATTAATGTGTCTTTATCATATTAGCGGTTTTCTTTGATTTTCTAGAAAAGCATAATTATCAGTAGTTCTAGAGCAGCCTTATCCATATGTGACTCTTTAAATTGATTCAGAAAAATATGATGAAAAACTGGCTCCTCAGTTGCACTGGCCACATGTGGCTGGCAGCTCACACGTCGGACAGTGCAGACATAGGACAGTTCTCATCAGTTCTGCAGGCGCTGCCCTGTCCGTTTGGATGCTTTCCTGTCAGGCAGTGTGTGCATTTCGGTGGCATGTCCCCTGAGCTGCCTTGCTGGTCACTTCTGCCGGGCTGTGTCCTGTGCTCTCAGTGCAGTGAGGCTCCCAGGCCTGCAGCCCCTTGGTTATCCCACACGGTTGCCCCGCCTTCTGCTTCCCACAGGCATCTTTTTCCTCTTTTGTATTTGCATCGCTTTAAACATAAAGTCTGCACACAGTTGCCCAAACCGGTACATCCAGTTTATGTATAATGTTATTGTGCTTTTTTAAAGTAGACTTTTAGTTTTGAGAGTATTTCTTAAAACTTTCACATTAGAGAAGAGAGATATAAGTAAAATTTATAGTCATGGGATTAACTATTAAAAAGTAGTAACTATGAACAAGAATTTAATGAAGATGTCTTCTGGCAGTTTTTTTTTCTTTTCAATCGTGTGTATTGAGAGAAAAACAGCCATTGGCCAGTAGGTATTATATGTATAGGCAAGACACAGCTGGGGGTCCCCGTTATCGCCCAACACTCCCCAGGCTCCTGCTAATATTTGGGAGGACAGTTTGGTTCCTCCAGAAGCTGTGAGGCATTCTTCGGTGCTGGGGTGGCATGGCTTCTCCAGTAAAGGCCAAAGGAGTGCCTTCTTTTGCATGTCATAGTAACCCATTCATCCCTTGCTTACAGATCCAGGTCGCTGGGATCGGTACCATGGGTCTAGATTCAGGGATCCCCGCACCTATGACCGGAGGTATTGGTATGATGCTGAATACGATCCATATAGGAAGGAAAGCTATGCTTACGGTGACAGGTTGGTACCGTACACTTTGATGAGGAGGGTTGGTTGTAAATCAGAGCCACATTATTGCGTTTCTGCCCTCGTGTCTTTGTCATTTACCTAAGAGCTACGGCTGTGTTTGGGTTCCTGGTGAGCAGTGATGTTGTGGTCTCTGTATGAAAGAGGACGATGAACCAGGCCCTCCGGTATTGCTCACTTTGGGCTGTTGGAGGAGGACCAGCCTTAGAATGAGCGTCTGGGAGTCAGTTCATTCTCCTCTTGGCCATGTCCGTGAGAGGCGTGGCTGTGCTTGGGATGAACTTGCAGCATGTTTCTCTCAGTCTTCAAGCAGAGTCTGAAGTGGGGCTTGGAATACGGCAACTCCACTCGAGGGTGGGCTTTGACCAGTGTTTTTCAGATCACGGCTCAGGAGGCATGATGGGAGGGTGAGGGGGCAGTGGTGACTTGGTAGGGGCTCTATTGTTGTGGAGTAAGTGAATGTCTGCCCTCCCAGATGCCCCTTTCCTTGCCTCTGCCCTGTTGCTTCCTCTAGGCCCGAGAAATACGATGACCACTGGAGGTACGACCCTCGCTTCACTGGGAGTTTTGACGATGACGCGGAGCCCCACAGGGACCTTTACGGGGAAGAAGTGGACAGGCGCAGCATCCACAGCGAGCACTCGGCGCAGAGCCTGCACAGTGCGCCCAGTGTGCAGAGCCGCCGCAGCAGCTTCAGCTCCCACTCGCATCAGGTGGGCTGGCAGGGCGAGACTCTCCCGTCAGCACGGTTCTGTTTGGAACCCAGTTATCCTCCCCCTGGAGCTCTGGCAGCGTGCCTGAAGTCTTCCCTGTCTGCTTTGTGTTTTCTAAGAGTCAGATTTACAGAAGTCACAATGTGACGGCCGGTTCCTATGAGGCCCCGCCTCCACCAGGCTCCTTCCATGGCGATTATGCCTATGGCACCTATGGCAGCAATTTCAACGGTGCCCAGGGCTTCCCAGAGTACGGCTACCCCACTGACGCTGGCTGGCCCACCGTGGAGCAAGGTGTGTGTGGTCAAGGCCCTGCGCGCTCACAGGTGCAGAGGGATGCCAAGTCACACCGAGGGGGTGGCTTCACACCAAGGGGGTGATGAGAAAGAGGGAGTGAGTTATAACTGTGATAAGAAGCTGTGATGGCCTGGCTTGGTCTTCCCTGCAGAGTAAGGACTGCTGTGTCACAGCATGTCTGTCCTTTGAATGACAGAGCTTGTCACAATGGGCTGATGGCATCCCTCAGGCTGCAGTTCGGCTCACAGGCCTGAGAGCTGCGCTGCCTGTCCATTATGTCCATTTCCGTGCAACTCTGAGTACAGGCTCACTGCCACGGGCTGGAGTGGGGCCTCATTGTGTCCGCAGTGCCGACCACACGGGTAAGCAGTTTTTGGAAGAAACTTCTAATTCCCTTTGCAAAACTGTCCATAGATGTGTCACATGTGCCACATTCTCAATTCCCTTCTAAAATGTTTGATCAAATACTGTTTCTTGGAAAACATACGTCAAGTTCTTATAACTGGACTTTCTTCTTAAAGTATTATTTCAATTAAAAATCTTACTTTATTTTTGACTTGAGGTGTTTTGCTTCTGATTTTCATTAGTGCTCTGTGGTACTCACAATCTGAAGCTGGGTTTGTAAAGGAAAGTGAAGGAGCACCCAGGAGGCGCGCACGCTGCTTCCGTGTAAAGAGTGCTTTGTGGTGGTTTTTTAAAGTGGGTTTTCATTTTAGAAGAGTTCTCATTTTTAATGACTTAAAATTTTTTCTGACATACTTAAGCTCTACTTTTGTGTGTGTGTGTGTGAAGAAGATCAGCCCTGAGCTAACATTCAATGCTAATCCTCTTTTTTTTTTGCTGAGAAAGATTGGCCCTGGGCTAACATCCGTGCCCATCTTCCTCTACTTTATGTGGGATGCCGCCACAGCATGGCTTGACAAGCGGTGCATCGGTGTGCACCCGGGATCCGAACCTGCAAACCTTGGGCCGCTGAAGTGGAGCGCACGCACTTAACCGCTGCACCACCGGGCTGGGCCCTGAAGCTCTACTGCTTCTTTTTTTGTGTGTGTGTGAGGAAGATCAGCCCTGAGCCAACATCTGATACCAAGCTGCCTCTTTTTTCTGAGGAAGACCGGCCCCGAGCCGACATCCGTGCCCATCCTCCTCCACCCTATATGCGACGCCGCCACAGCGTGGCTCGACAAGCGGTGTGTCGGTGCGCGCCTGGGATCCGAACCAGCGAACCCTGAGCCGCCACAGCGGAGCGCGCACTCAACCACTGGCGCCCCCAGGCCGGTCCCAAGCTCTGCTCCTTAATAGGATATTTATCAATTATTAACTTCCAGCTGAAAGGCAGTTTATTGTGATTCATCTACGATTCCAGCCATATGGGCACCTTGGAAGTTGAAGCTGTAGAGCTAGTTCAGAAGCATTAAGAAGTGACACTGATTGCTTCTTTTCACTTTATTTACATGCAGCTCCATCAAGACCGACTTCTCCTGAGAAATTCTCGGTGCCTCATGTCTGTGCCAGGTTTGGTCCTGGGGGTCAGCTCCTTAAAGTGATTCCAAATCTCCCTTCGGAGGGACAGCCTGCGTTGGTTGAAGTTCACAGCATGGAGGTAATTCCATGGGTGGAAATGCCACATCACAGTTCAGGCCGCACCCATACACTCTGTGCTTCACAGTTTGTGGTCTTCAAATTGTGCATTGTTGTCTCTGAAAACAAATGACCTTGGAAAAGGTTTGTTCCCATGAATCGTCAATTTATAGGGGTTTTTGTTGTATTTGATTATATGTCTTTCAGAAGTCAGCATTTAAGCATCTGCTTTGGGTATTTTGTTAGACTTGGGTTTATTGTATATTCATTTTCTATCTTATTTGCATTTCTGATTTTGGGGGAGGACCCTGTTCATGTTCATTTTACTGGTGATTTTGGATAATGAGTAGGGGTGCGTCATGATCTTGTGGCAGGTGCTGCTAGAGGCTGATGAGGGCGCCCTGTTCTGCAGCCGCAGCAAGCTCTTCTGTCACACAAGTTAGGGCCCTGCTTCAGCGTTTGGGGGGAACAATGGTTCTCGTTGCTTAAAATGAAGTTTGACAATCACTGTTGTGGACCAAACGTGCCCACGCCTGGGGATGGAGCCTTGGCCGCCCTGCATGGAGGGCAGGCATCCTCGGGGACAGCGTCTGTAACTCAGTCTGCCACTGTGGCCAGAGACGTGGGTCAGGCATTGACGTGAGCTGCTCTCTCTCTGCCCGCTTTCTTGCGCAGACCCTGCTGCAGCACACGCCGGAGCAGGAGGAGCTGCGGTCCTTCCCCGGGCCTCTCGGCAAGTACGTGCCCATGCGTGTCCGCAGCGCCCGTCTGCTGGCAGTCGCTGAGCTTGGCCTGGTAGCTGCGGTTGTGCTGTCCGCTGAGTGTGTGTTCTTTTTGCAGAGATGACACCCATAAGGTGGATGTGATTAATTTTGCACAGAACAAAGCTACGAAATGTTTGCAGAACGAAAATTTAATTGACAAAGAGTCTGCCAGTCTTCTTTGGAATTTTATTGTTCTATTATGCCGACAGAATGGGGTACGTTTCTTTACTTTGAGAATGGCTTTTCTGGTTGGTCTTTAGTCTTGGGAATCCTCGGTTCTCCCGAAGGAGCTGGGCGGGATTTCTGTCCCAGGCTGTGCACAGGGAGTGGTGCTGCTGTCCAGGGCTCACTCAGGAAGAGCATCTTAGCAGTGATTTGGGGAAGTGGGAGACGGGAAGGGTGTGTGGTCAGGGCTGAGGAACGCCGTTGTCAGCCTGTCCAGTCATATGTGGTCTGTCCATCTTGCTCCTGGCCGTGTTGGGAGTGGTGGTTTGTGCCCATGGTTTCATGTGCTCATCTGGGGAGACCTGTTCGGGGTCCTCACCTGAGCAGGACCGGGACCATCTTGTCACCCCTGTGGGAAATTCTCTTCGTGGTGAAGTCTCTCATTCTCTTTCCTGTCCTTGCTGACTCTCGCAGACCGTGGTGGGAACAGACATTGCAGAACTTTTGTTACGAGACCACAGAACAGCGTGGCTTCCTGGGAAGTCCCCCAATGAGGCCAACCTGATCGACTTCACCAACGAAGCCCTGGAGCAGGAAGAAGAGTCTGGGGAGGCTCAGCTCTCGTTTCTCTCTGACAGTCAGGCAGCCGCCACCAACACTCTTGAAAAGGAAACTGAGAGGTTCAGAGAGCTGCTGCTGTATGGCCGTAAGAAGGTAAGCAGGCCTGGAAGCTGTGGACTCCACAGGCGTGTCCTCTCGTCCACCACCAGTGGCATAGGTGCCAGGACACGGCATCGGCATCCTTACTGGAATGCAACGTTGTGGGTCTTGTTCCATGAAGAACGTCTGCCACCTTGTACGGCATCTCTCTGAAGGTGTTAATAGAGGTTTTCTTCTAAATATTGCCAGTGTCAAAGACTTGCAAGTTCAGTTTTCATTTATTCAACCAATAAACACATTTATTGAGCTCAGGCTATGCCCCCGCTGTGTATAATAAGTCTCAGGGATAAACATTTGCTGAGACAGAAATTAAACCTGTCCTCACAGTTAGGCATAAGCTTACAGTCTGTTAAGTGAAGTGGGTGCTGGGTGGGAGCATGTGCCGAGCCCGAGCTGGTCAGAGAGACACTGCAGGCAAGAGGGGGGCCGGGTGTTGACAGGATGAGTGGAGAGAGTGCCTCAGAAGCCACGCACAGGCATCTGCAGCATGGAAGCTCACTCTAGTGCAGATGGAGGAAGAGGTCAGACCGCCTGGGTTGGGACGGTGCATGCACAGGAGGGTGCGCCACGTGCTGTGGGCACGTTCCACGCATGCGTGGCTCTGGCGGCAGAGCTCTGGGAGGCCCAGAGTGTCTGGTGCTTCTCTGTCATGAACTGAGAAAGCTCATGTTTGATAAATAAATTATCTTAATGTGGATGATTTATAAGTGATTGAAATCATATGATCTGTTAGATTTGATGAACATTTACCCCGGCTGTGGCATTTTTGCCTTCCAGTCAGAAGTTTTCTAAATTATACCCCAGCTCATTTTGGATAAAGGGGAGGCTGCATTAGTAAAGGCTCTCTCCATGTTGAGAAGATGCTCATGGAGGCCTCACGTATTGTCTGGAACTGGGGAGTTAACGTTCATGTGGCGCTTCTTCCAGTGGAAAGGACAGTTTGGGGATGGCAGTACTGCTCTGTTGTCCCTATTTCTGATTGGTGGGCTTATTCTTTATGCTGCAAATAGATAATAAAAGCAGTGTGTATACACACAAACTTACTACCATGGAGACTTTGCAACTATGGAAAATAAATGAAAAATGGACTTTTCTTTCATTTCTGAACTGTGAACAAGTGTGTTTGGAGGCCTTTGTTTCATTTGCTTTTTATCTGCAGTTGAGTCCTGTCTTCTTTCCTGACAGCATGTAATGACACACAGTCCATTCCTTTTGTTTGCTTACATCACGGAAGCTCCTCTGATAATTCAGATACCCACTCAAATGCTTTGCAGGATGCTTTAGAGTCTGCGATGAAAAATGGCTTATGGGGTCACGCTCTGTTACTTGCAAGTAAGATGGACGGCCGGACGCATGCCAGAGTCATGACCAGGTAAGGAATCTGGCTGTGTGGACTGTCTGCGGGCATGTCCTGCTGGTCCAGTTGCAGAGCCTCGTCAGCTCTTGGAAGCACACAGTCGTTTGTGGTTCTTGCTGGAGAGAGCTGGGGCATCTCTGCACTGTGCTGTTGTCACACAAGGACACGGGCTTACTCGGCCCTCTTCCTTGAGTCGTATTGCTAAGGGATTTAAAAAAACTTTTATTATCTGCATGGTTTTTAATTCTATAAAGTTTCAGTGAATTCCTTAGCCTTCAAATCTTTCCCAGCTTTTCTTTAATATTGAGATGGCGCACTTGGCCTAGGTTGAGCATCAAGTCTGTCATTGAAGGGGCTGAGATGAAACCAGACTTGTTTTTGGATTTTCCTGTTTTTAAACCTGCCAAGTAAGCTCTGTCTGTCTTCCTGTCTGCCCAGGTTCGCCAATAGCCTTCCCATCAACGACCCTCTACAGACGGTCTACCAGCTGATGTCAGGCCGGATGCCTGCTGCGGCCACGGTCAGTGTGTGGGCCTCAGGCCGGTGCCCCCGCAGTGCAGCCTCCTGTTGGGTGCTAGCCCTTGGAAAGATTTCATCATGGGATAGAGGCCTGTGCTTCTTTCTCACTGTTGCTTTCTCGTGTTCCTCATTGAGCTCAACCATCACAAAATTAAGATGACACTCTTCCAAGGATAAGGGTTTATTTTGTTTTGCTTTTTTCTGATTGTAGTGTTGTGGAGATGAGAAGTGGGGAGACTGGAGGCCGCATCTTGCTATGGTTTTGTCCAACTTGAACAACAATGTGGATGTGGAATCCAGGACGATGGCCACGATGGGTGACACTCTAGGTGGGTCAGGTGCAGACATGGAGGTTGGGCCGTCGTGCAGTGGAGCATGGAGGACTTAATTGTGCCAGCGGTCGTCGGGGTGTTAAGGGCCACAAGACTTTTCCATTCATCGGCATATCTCTGGCGTCTCTGTTGGCATTTTTTGATCTCTGGGAGAACTCCCAGAGACTAAGACTTGCCCTGTTTTTTGTCTCTTCAGTTTCAAAAGGCCTCTTAGATGCTGCACACTTTTGCTACCTCATGGCCCAAGTTGGATTTGGGGTTTATACAAAGAAAACCACAAAACTTGTCTTAATTGGATCAAACCACAGGTGAGGAGTTGAGTAAACATAGTGGTATCTGTTTTCCTTTAGAAAGGAAACGTCCCCTCTTTTAGCCAGCCCAGAAACGGCACACGCGGAGCTGGAAGCAGTGGCCTCGTGTCTTTATCACGTGGTCTGACACACTTCTGGGTCACTTGCACAAAGATTAAAATAGCTCATTTCCTCAACAGTTTGCCATTTTTAAAGTTTGCGACCAATGAAGCTATTCAGAGGACAGAAGCCTATGAGTATGCTCAGTCCCTTGGGGCACGGACCTGCTCCTTACCCAGTTTCCAGGTACGTAGGAGCCATGCCAGTCTTCAGCGTTAACCTGGGGCTTTTGAACTCTTACACAAAAAATGACTCAGTGTTTCTGGAAATCTTGGGGAGACCTTGGCTCTGTGAGGCTCAAGAGCTCAGCTTGCTGAATTGAGGACTTGGTGTTTGGGTCTTACTATTTTACAGACTAAAAACCTTGAGTGTTCAGTTTCGAGCACTTTTCTCTCAGCTGTTTTTAGTATTACGGGGAGAGTGTTGTCTGACCCAGGATGGTGTGTGTGTGTAAAGCATCTGTGTACTGAAGTGCTCCTGGAGAGTGGTTACTGGGCAGTTTGCAGCTCCGTGGGAGTGGTTGTCCCGAGTGCTTGTTGAGTCCTGGCACTCGAGTCATGGGCCTGGTGGCTCTGCTAAGGGTGTGAAGAGAAAAAGTGAGTTTCTTAGAAGCTTTGTTGTTTACTTTGATTTGAAATATCTCAGGGATTGAGGACTAGTACTGTTGTGGGCAGGCATGGGGGAGACACAAGGAGCTGCATGAAACATCCAGAATAATCCTCAGCCTGCAGGGTGACTGTAGAGTGATGTTAGGAAGTTGAGGAAGACCCACATGATGGCTAAGCTTTGTTTGTTTGTTTTAGGTGTTTAAGTTCATCTACTCTTGCCGCCTGGCTGAAATGGGGCTTGCCACCCAAGCCTTTCATTACTGTGAAGTAATTGCTAAGAGCATCCTGATAGAACCTCACAAATACTCCCCGGTGCTGATTAGCCAGCTGGTCCAGGTAATGTCTTCTCGCGTGTCTTTCTTGCGTGCTGGACTGTGGGGAAGGTGTGGCACATCAGGATTGCTGGACCTGGGGGTGAGCTGTGATCATTGGGTGCTCATGACTATAGCACTGACTTCCAGAGCGAGTTAAGATACTTGAATGTTCTCAGGCAGGTATTTGGTGTTCCGCCTCTTAGCATAGGAATTCTTCAGATGCCTCATGCCAGTACAGAAACTTAGCAGTAAGCCTCAAAGTAGGAAGGACCCCGACTCCAGGACATTCGTGTCTCGAAGCAGTGAGTCCGGCGGTTAGCAGCGTAAGCCGTTCTCAAGTCCAGGCGCCTGGGCCTGGGTCCTGGCTGCACCACTGCCAGCCTCAGTTTCTTTTTTTGTGTGTGTGAGAGGAAGATCAGCCCTGAGCTAACATCTGCCAATCCTCCTCTTTTTGCTGGGGAAGACCGGCCCTGGGCTAATATTTGTGCCCATCTTCCTCTACTTTATATGGGATGCCTCCACAGCATGGCCTGACAAATGGTGCATCAGTGCACGCCCGGGATCTGAACCTGGGCCGCCAGCAGCAGAGTGCACACACTTAACCGCTACGCCATGGGGCCGGCCCCAACCAGCCTCAGTTTCTTGCTCTGTAAAATGGAGACGGTGTGACTGGCCTCCCAGAGCTTCGTGAGGTGTAAATAAGCCAGGAATGGACTGCGGCCAGCATGTTGTGACCCCTGGCACCAAAGGGCCGCATCAGTATGTCCCTCCCCCCAGGAGCTTCGTATTTGAAAATGTGCTCTTGTGATACCTAAAAAAGTTTTTTATTCTGGAAATTTTTAGACATCTACAAAAATAGAATAATGAATGAATTCTTGTCCTCGTTCTGCAGCTTCAGCAGAGGAAACAAGACCAAACTTGTTTCATCTGTCCCTGCCCACTGTCCCCTTCCATCCCCCCAGCTTACCCCCCACCGCCCGATCAGAGTGTATCCGTTTCTAGGTGAGTTCAGCGTTTTGGTCAGTAAAGTCAAGGCTGCGTAGTGAGGTGGTGGCAGCAGGCAAGGTCAGTTGCGGGTAGGCCTAGGTACTGCTGATCTCCACACACGAGTTAACAGATCACCTAGGGTGAGTCCCGGTGTTCCGGCTCTCTTTTTGATCACTCAGCATCATATAGGAATGTTTAAGGGCATGCCACAGAAGCACACTTCAGAAAAACTTACGTAGCTAATATAACTGTATCTCCAGTTTAAGACTGAAGATGCATTTGTTCCACGTTAGAATAGATGTAGAAAACACTGTTTTGCTTGCCATCCTTGGTGGTAATAGGCCTTTATTTTTCATGTGTCTCTAGGTTGCTTCCCAGTTACGACTCTTCGATCCTCAGCTGAAGGAGAAGCCGGAGGAGGAGTCCTGTGTGCAGCCTGCCTGGCTGGTCCAGCTGCAGCACGTGGAGAAGCAGGCCAAGGTGTGACTTGCTTTTAGTCCCGGGCCTGGATGGGGACATTCTGACGAGGCGGCTTGTGCCGTGTCGTTTTCACGCTGAAGGGCTTAGGTGTCAGCAGTACAGTCTTAGAGGTGTGAGTGTGTGTCAGAAGGCCCTCACTCCCAGGACAGGAAAGGCTGTCCTGAAGCGCAGACAGAGTGAGTCGGTCGGTGGGGATGGGTGCCGGGACGTGCTCCTGCGGCATCCGACTGTTGGGAGAGCGTGAAGTGTTTCTCCCCTAGGAGGGTGCCGTGGTGTGGACTCAGGACGGGGCCTTCCCCCAGCGCTGTCCCAGCACGCCGAGCTCCGAGGGGGCACAGTATGACAGCCCAGGACTCACTCAGCCACCGGGCCTGGGCACTGACAACCCGCTGCTGGTGCCACCTGTGCCCAGTGCTGACCGCTTGAGCCAGAGTGTGCGGCTGCTGCCATCAGGTGAGCCCTGCTCTGCTGGAGAATCAGTGGGCCCACATACCTTTCTCTCACGACAGCTGCCCCCAAACGTGGAACATTCTTGTTCTGCTGTCAGGAGAATCAGGGGATGTTTTGCACCATCACCTCAGTTTTCTCCTTCCTTCTCCCTTGGTGAGCCCATCGGTCTCATGGCTTTAAACATCTGTAGGAGTAGGTGGGTGGCCTGTTTGACCCCCATCCATGGAGGAAGGTGGAGGAGAAGACTCAGTGAATACAGGGCTCTGTGCCAGGTGGCTGCTGCCGGGGTGTGTTGGGGTCATGCTGTGGGTTCTGCTATGGGTTCAAGCCCATGCCCCCCATTACATTTAACAACGCCTCCCCTTGGCCCTAAGAAGTCTATGTTCTGCTTCTCCTCAAACCGCTGATGCCCCAGCGTCTTCTGCACTTTCTGCTTTGATGATTGGCTCTCCTGTCCCTTAATAAAAGAAATGTGGCTATCCAAAATAACATGTACTGAATCGTTCAGTAACACCAGTCGGCTTCTTCATGTGACTAGAGGTAGCCTCAGTAACCTTAGACTCTCTCTCCCCCACTCTCTCCGTGCAGCTCCACCAACGCTCCCTGATGACCAGCTGGCCGTCCCCGCCAGGGTGCCTATGTTCCCAGTGCCGCTGCCCCCGGGCCCTGTTGAGCCTGGGCCTGTCTGTGGATCCCCAGGGTCTGCACTTGGCTTTCCAGAGCCCTCTGGGCCTGATCCTGCAGCCCTGTACGCAGGGCCTGGCCTGCCACCCGGCGAACCATCTCTCCAGGAGAGTGAACCCCTGCTCCAGGATGCCAGGAGCCAGGACCCAGGTAGGTTTGCTGAGATGCCGTCCTGAGAGCAGAGCTCAGTTGGGTTTGGTATGGAAGGAGGAGATTGGTGGAAGCGACTTCAGTCTTTTTAACTTGAAATAAGTTACATTACTTAATGTATACTAAAAATTCTGGAAGTTTTAGGCTGAATGGGTTAACTGAGTATCAGTGCTAATTTCTTTTATGACTTGGTTCTTTGTTAGGATGTGAAGTGTAAGTGGATGTCCAGGGCATGTCAGGCTGGCCGTGAGGTGTGCCCTGGCTATGACCTTGTAAAGTCACCCTAACCCTATAGGCCTCCGTCTGAAAGTCATAGTTGGTGGTTCTTGTCCCTTGTCTCTGCCTGTCTTTTGTCTACTTGGACAAAGCAAAATGTAGACCAGGCTTTAAAAAAGAAACTATGTCCACATATTGGGGAACATTTTCAGTCTAAGTTTCTGAAGCGCTGGGGAGGCAGGGGCGAGGCGGGGAGCTGTGCCCTCGTGAGTGTGTCACCTCAGCGTCTCACTTCCTTGTGCTGTGTGCTCAGCGGCACTATGATCACAGTGGTTCTCTTTTTTTTTGGCAGGAGTGATGCCACAAGAGGCACCTGCTAGAAACTCGCTTTCAGAGCTAAGAGGAGAGGATTTTGGTGGAAAATTTGCTAATCTGGTATTCTCACATTTTTTTTTTCTAAGCTTTTTATTTTCCGTAAATTTATTGATTAGGTACCCAAACTCATTGTTCTTAAGTTCTAAGTAAAAAGATAGTAATGAAAATTGTGAGATTATTTTTCAAATTGTGTCTTGAATCCTTAAAATATGGAGTTGGTGAAAAATATTAATAGGGAAAAAGATAACTTAATAGTGTAAAATAGTTACTTTAAGGAGAAGAAATGCCCATCTATAATGAAACTGCCATGTTAATTTTAACTTTTCTAAAATGGAGAGCTTCCGTGATTTTTGCATCTCTTTTTCTACAGTAGAATCCCTAAAATTGTCACTGGTTCTCTTGAAATTGAGATTCATTTCATCAGACATGTTTGATATAAATACCACCTCTGTTTGCTCTTATCCCCACCAAGAGGGACAAACATCTTGATACAAACTGCATTCTGGGACCTTTTTTACAGATACCCAGCTTTTTATGGACATCCCATTAGTAGGCGATTGCTCTAGTATAAACCTTCTTTATGTGTTATACCATTAAAATATCCTGTCCCTGGAAAGGTAACAATAAGAGCTTGACTATATTGAAAACAGTGTCTTAACCCAGGGATAAATACTTTTAAAAATAATTATGTTTTCTAAAATTCCCACTCCCCTGCTCTAACCAATCTTATTCTCAGAGCATCTGCATATTCCATTTCTTCCAGCCCAGTAATTCCACTGAACTCCAGAATCCATGTTTCGAATACTGTCATGCTCCTTGATAAAGTTGCTCATTAAGTACGGGCTGGCTTTCCTTCAGGCACGCCCAAGGGGAAGCCAGGGGCTGCTCACACCAGTCCCCTCCTCACTTCACTCTCGTCGCTGTGGTAATTTGTCCACGGTGATGTTTTAAGGCTCCTGGGCAGGGCCCCCAGTGAGCCTGCTCCCCTGTTGCCTTGGGACAGGGCTCCTCCAGGATGTCGCAGGACTCTGAGGTCCCTCCAGGGTGGGAGTGTGCCAGCTCGGGTGCTCTGCAGCCTTCTCCATCTCTGACCTGCACTCCTGAAATGAAGAGACCCGTACAGACAGCCAAAAAAGAGGTCAAAGAGCCTAAGAAGGTAACATACAGCCCATCTCCAGCTGGGCGGGGGACTGGCGGCCCAGGGATCCCTGGATGGGGGCCCAGCTCCCACAGACAACTGTCCTCATACACTGGCAGCAAGGAAAATGCATTTGTTCCTTGTTTAATGAAGCCAAAAGTTTTTTGAAGTATAATAAGTGTGCAGTAAAGCATTTAAAACGTACACCAGCTTGATGGTCGTTTATGTGTCTGTGTCCACGTGTCACCACCACCCAGAGCAGAATTAGAACAGTTCCAGCCTCCCAGAGAGTCCCGTGTGTCCATGACTGTCAGTACCCACCCCCGAGGGCGACCTCTCTTCTGACTTCTGTCACCATCCATTAGTTTTGGCTGTTCTTGAACTTCACATAAGCGAAGTTCACTCTTTCTGACCGTGTATAGTGACATCCATTGTATGCGTGTGCCGCAGTTATTCGTGCTTTCCCCTAGTAGTGGACGATGGGTTTGTTTCAGTTTGGGGTTATTATAAATAAAGCAATTTGAGCGGTCTTGTGTGTGTCTTTTGGTGGCAGAGGCCCTCGTTTCTCTTGGGTAGTTGCTTAGGTCACAGGACATCTGATGTCTAGCTTTAGGATATGCTGCCAGACGGTTTTCCTAGGTGTTTGTACCCAGTGGCCCTTCCAGCAGCTGAGTGAGAGAGGTCCAGTTGTTCCACACTGTTGCCTGTGGTCCAGTCCTTGTCCTGTGTGCGTGCGATTGCTGGTCCTTTTCATTTTAGCCATTGTGCTAGAAGCCATGATACTTCACTGTGGGTTAGTTTGCCTTTCCCGATGGGTGGCGATGCGGAGCGCCTTTTCATACCGGTGACTACCCCTCTGTCTTCTTCTGTGTAGTGCTGGCTCTGGTCTGCTCCCATTTGGAATTGAGTTGTCAATAATTTGCAGGCGTTCTTTTTGTATTGTGGATACCAATCCTCTCTTAGATGGACGTACTGCAAATACCTTCTCCCAGTCTGTGAATTGCCTTTTTACTCTCTTAATGGTATCTTGTGAAGAACATGGTTCTTAATTTTAAGAGTTCAGCTCACCCAATTTTTCTTTAATGGCTAGTGTCTTAAGTGAACATAAATTTAATTCAAATGTGCACTAATCGTGAGACAGGATGTGGCACTTCCCAGAAGCTGTGAGCCCACAGGTTACCGCGGCCCCCAGTGCAGGTCTGCCTCCTGCTGCAGAGCTCAGAGAAGCAGAGGGGAGAGGGCGTGCATAGCTGCTGCTGCTGCTGCGTTTTCTTTCTGTTTTGAAGACGTGAAGTGTCCTATATGAAGAGTAAAGTCGATTTCCCTAACGCCTGAGGAAATTCCCGAATTCCTCCCTCATGGCCACGCAGAGGCACTTGTTTTGAGGGGGTCCCACACGGACTTTCCCAGCCCGCCTGCCCCTCCTCAGATGGAGAGAATGTCAGAGACTGTTCATCTGTCAGTATTTAGACATGAAGAGCTCCAAAAGGCGCTTTATTGTTCTTACTTTTTTTAATTGTGGTAAAATATACATAATTTACCACTTTAATGATTTTTAAGTGCACGGTTCTGTGGCATTAGATACATTCACAGTGTTGTGCAGACATCACCTCCCTCTGTCTCGAGGACTTTCTCATCTTCCTAAACTGAAACGCTGTCCCCGTTAAACACTCGCCCCCATCCCCTCCCCCAGCCCCTGGCACCCCCATCCCACTTCCTGTCTCTGTGGGTTTGACTCCTCTTGGTCCCTCGTATGAGTGGAGGCCTACAGGATTTGTCCTTCTGTGTTGGGCTCATTTCACTCAGCATGATGTCTTCAGGTTGTTCTGATGGTTTTTCTATTCAGAGTAGTGAATCCTGGTTCTCTCGTTGGCTACCTGGGAAAAAAAGGACAGAGGCTTATTTGCCAGATGACAAGAACAAATCGGTGAGTGTCGTAAAATGTGGCACTTGAGGAATCAGTATGTATTTTCATGATGTACTGTTGGTGTTGTTTGCACAATATATTTCATCTTCAGAATGAACCTGAATAGATGTTTTCTGAAGTTTTAAAGTGTCGTAAGTAATCAAACTCTAATTCTGTTCAGCTTTATCTACTGACTTATTTCTTTGCTTTTCACAATCATGGCAGATTGTCTGGGATGAAAAGAAGAACCGATGGGTGGACGTAAATGAGCCAGAAGAGGAGGTAAATTGGAATGTTAGGTATTTGCTATGACTAGAAGGAAAGCTCCTACAATAAAAGCTTCAGTCTGTGGAGTGTCCCAGTGGGTCTTGGGGCCATGAGCAGATTTCTGAAGCAGTTTTTCCCCCTGCAGAAGAAGGCTCCGCCCCCACCTCCAACCTCACTTCCCAAGGCTCCGCAAGCTGTCCCGCCAGGTCCTGGAGGGCCCCCCAGAGCCTCTGTGAACATGTTTTCTAGAAAAGCAGGTAACAAAGTCAAACCGGAAATTAAAGTTTGTTTGGATAATGTATTTGTCCTACAGATACACCAGAATTTAGTGGTTGTAACATATATATCAGAAGGTGGTTTGTCACGTTACAGAAGGGAATGCTAGTTTTATGCGGATAAATCCATGGGGGAAGATGCCAGTTCTCTAGAGCGTTAAAACAGTCCTCAGCAGACCGTCCGCTCTTAATGAGCAGAGCAGAGTCCCATCGATCAGAAATGCAGCACTGTAGCGTCATGGTGCGAAATGAGAACCTCACCCCAGGGCAGAAGCCAGGCAAATGTGCTCTGTGGAGAGGCGCCCTCTTCACGGCTGGGCCACTGCGGGCGTGAAGATGGAGCCAGGTGGAAGCCGGGTCACGTGGTGTGCCGACCTGAATTTGCTGCTCTCCCCGTCGCAGCTGGCAGCAGAGCACGCTACGTGGACATCTTAAACCCGGGGGGCGCCCGGCAGACTGAACCAGCTCTCGCGCCCGCGGAGTTGTTTGCTCCACTTGCTCCACTGCCAATCCCAGCTCACTTGTTTGGACCAAACCCAGGTAGGCAACACAGGAGCAGCACGTCTGCCAGCCACATGTTGGCCTCCTAAGCTGTGACCCTCTGTCTGAGAGCCTCCGGCCTTAATCTCCCTGTGAGAAGCATGGCCCAGCCAATGCGCAGAGAGCCCGAGGTCCGTCCTGCTCGTTGGTGGGCTTGTTCCCTTTTCCCCGGTGAGCGCGCAGCGTGAAGCTCTTGCCCGTGGACTGTTTGCACTGACACCCCAGAGATGTTCTGGACAGAACCAGGGCTCCCGCACTGTCTCCTTCACAGATGCAGAGGAAGCACCGCCTGCAGAGGGGGCCAGCAGGGAAGGGCAGGCACCAGCTGGGGGGCCGGCCAATCCAGAGCCTGCCTCAGAACCCAAGGTGAGCAGGTGCAGTGGGACAGGGGCGCTCAGGGAGAATTTGCCTCTTCACCCGGGAAAGTTGGCCCTAACCTTTTGTGAGTTATCCATTGTGTACGTAGAATCCTCCATTTCTGTCGGAAATCTCTTTCCTATTAAATATCCTTTAGGGAGTTGCAAGTTATAACCACGTACATGTTATGTGATAGTTTTATCTTACTGAAATCATACTAGTAAAGATTTTATTTTAATGTTCAAAACTTATATGTGAAATATAATCATTTAGAGGGTGGTCTCTGACGTTGGATAAACCTGGATTTCAATGCTGGCTCCCCATTAATTAGCTGTTTTAAGTTTAGGAAAGTCACTTAGCTTCTCTACGCCTCAGTTTCCTGCTCTGTGAAATGGGATAACAGTTACACCAGGTCCCAGGGCCATTGAGGGTCACACAGTAGGTGTAGCTGTTGCTATTGGAACCTGTCGGACATGTGACTATAATCTCCAGGCACACGCAGAGTATTTTCTTTCCGTGACTTCTCAGAAGGAGCAATTATACGTGGAGTAGACGGGTTTGTAACGTGGCCAGAGCAACGTTCCATGATATTCTGCCTTGTGTGGAGACTGATTCCCTAGAACTTGGTGGTTGCTGCATTTCTCCTCTTTCTCGGCAGGTGTCGAGTTCTGCAGCGTTGCTCCCTGGCACTGAAGTCCTGCCCTCTCGAGTGGACAGCTCCCAGGGAGGAGAGGTAAGGGGCGCCCAGACGAGAATGTCTGCCTGAGATCTAGGCTGAGGAAGCCCGTTTTTATTGTCCAAATGGATTCTTCCTTTAAAAACGAATGTTAATGAGTAAGAAAAGGCAGTTTAGAAACTTTTTAGAACTTGAAAGGTGTTGTATTCCTTAAAAAAAAAAATCATAGGTGTTTGAGCAAAATTGGGAGCTCCAGACAGAGCGCAAGGTTTGGGTTCTTGTCCCTCAGCCGCCTCCCTTGGCGTGGCACGTCACCTCTGGGATTTCTCAGGCGGCAGAGGCCAGGCTGGTCTAGGCCAAGGGCTGGAGAGACCCCCTCCCCCCCACTAATGTTTCTTAATGAAAACTGTACATTAAAATAGGAATTTTAAACTAACTCTAGCTTTTTTCCCATTTGAATTGTATTAATTCTAATGCCATCATAAAGCTCTTTGGAATTAAACTGACAGCTTGGAGCAGTGACATGCATGTTGATTTTTTTATTTGTCTGTATTTTGTGTGTGTTCTTGCTGTTTTGTAGCTTTCTCGCTGTAGTTCAATGAGTTCATTGTCACGTGAAGTAAGCCAGCATTTTAACCAGGTACCTATGGCTGGCAGTTTTCACTGAACCAGAGTTGAGTTGGGTCGCCCTTGTTTTCCTGTGAGAGTGCTGTGCTGGCTGTCAGTGTGCACTTTTTCACTAACGTCACCCACGGTCTCCCCAGCCAGTACGCGACCAAGGATGCAGTCTTCCTTTCTTTACACATTCTTAAAGGCGTCGTTCAGTATCCAGATACACGGACGACTGAATTGACGCCAAGATGCTCGTAGTGAACGGATGAGCTTTGTAACTGTGCTCTTTCTGAATTGGGTTTTTCCAATGCCTGGCCTTGGGTGGAGCCTCACCGCATGTGAGTGTGTTTCAGAAGCCCACCTGTGTCAGCACGCTCTCATTTGGAAGGAAGAATTGCTTTTCCTGAGCAAGCACAAGAAGGTTTATTTTGGGCCTGGCCGCGTGTAGCAGTGACCGCTGTCTTGTGGCCAGTCTGGGTGGGGACTAAAGGAATACTTCATCTTGTATGTGTGTCGTGGAACAAGCTTCTCCCATCGGCTCAGCAGAAGGGCTTCATCTGACTTTTATGTGCATATTAAACACTGGATTTTGTGCAGGATACTTGAGGTCTGAAGTAATCAAAATGCCTACTAACTGCTGACCTGACGCCAGTGTGGCGTCCTGGTGCTGTGCACGCCTCGTGTTTGCATGCTCTGGTTTCTAAAGCGTTTCACTCTGCATGGTGCTTTGATTTCTACCACTTTTCTGTGAACCATTAAATAATTAAATCCAGTGTTGTAAGAAGTATCTTCGACCTGCTTCTGTGCCTTATTTAAAAGTATTAGAAAACCTTATTCAGAAATACTGTCTCTATCTGCAAATGAAACAAACTGCTGTGTGACACTGCGTTGTTGAGATGGACTCTCTGTGCTTCTCAGGCTCCTGGTGATCCGCCCCCTGCAGGAGCCCTCCCTGGAGGAGCAGTGCCCTTCTACAACCCTGCTCAGTTTGCACAAGTAAGTGTCCTCGCTGTCTCCTCGGGGCGGGAAACGGGAGAAGGCCTTTCCTCCAACCCATGGCCCTAAGCTGCCTGCTGACCCCTTCTCCCATCTCTGCCGCTGCCCTTGGGTCAGTGCTCTGCTCTGGGTCCTGTGGTTTCCTGCTGACGTGCCCTGGTGTGGGTCTGACTCCCTCCCTGGTGCTGGCCTTGGCCGCCCTTCACCTGGTACCTCGTGTCCCTCCATCGAGAATGTTCTTGAATGTTTCCTTTTCTTTCTCTCCCTCTGCTTCCTCTCTTCTCCCTTCCTGGCTCTTGCCTGTAGGGTACTGACTGGCTGCCAGTGTGGGGGGAGCTGCATGGGGGAAGAGGTCGTGGGGGGAGGGTCTTGGCATTTGGAATGGAAAACCTCACCTGACCCCTGGGCTGTCCTGAGGCAGACCCTGCCCTTGTTGCCTGCTGTGCCTGGCCTCCTTACTCTGCACACGCTTCCCCCGGCTCCTGGCTGTCCTCTGCTTCGGGGCATCTGTAGCTGAGGCTGTTTCTCAGCCTGCCCCCAGGACTGCTGTGCCCCAGGTTAGCACCTGGTCGTCCACCTGCCTTCCCGCCTCGAGACTGGTTGTTGTCTTCTTCCCCCCGTTCCTTTACCTGTACTTGAGGCCTTTACAGAAGTCCCTCGACTTCCATTTCAGTCAGGATTTGTGGGGGAGTGAGAGTGAGGGCCTGTGTTGTGTCCCCTCTTTCCCTGGGCATTGTTCCCTGTGTCTTCCCTGGAGTCCTTAGACACTCCGCCCTGGGGATCGGCCTCACTTCTCCCCTCCCTGACGACACTACAGACGCCTTTCCAGGGAGCGCCAGGATTGGGTACTGACCTGGTCAGTTGTCATGGACTTGCAGAGACAAAGCAAGCAAACCATGCCGATTTGTTGAGATCAGTGTCTATTCTGGCTTGTTCCATGGACCTGCGTCCCGGGTTCTGCCCACCTCCGGGGAGGGACCTGCGGAAGTCACTGCTGTCTCCTCATCTTGTTTCAGGCCCCCACCACCTCGGCAGGTTCCAGGACTGGGAGGATTGGCCAGAGGAAATACCCAGCGTTGAGCTAGAATAGTCCCTGTTCTGCAGTAGCATCTGGAACCCTGAAATTATTCTCCACCAAGAACTCGGACTGATTGCCTGCGACCTCCCTCCTGTTCCCAAACGGACACAGCTGTGATGCACAGTGGTTACACTCAGCATTGCCTCCTCACCTCCTGTCTTTAGGAAGTCAATTCCACAGTTCCTTTAAGACGCTGGGTGAAGAGAGGGAATCTTTGACTCAGAATCTCTTGCCTGAACGACTGACTTGAGGATACAGCATTCTTAGTCATCTAAGAATGTTACGCCAAGTGAAGCTGGAAACGTCTTTGCTGCAGGAGGGACTTTGCTCTTCAGTAACCAGAGCGTCTCTCAAAACCTAGCAGTGGATTATCGCCACAATAGTCCCCTGGTTCCTTAAAGATGTGGGAAGAAAAGAGTGAGCCTTTGACTCCAGAGACAGAAACACCAGCGACTGCTCTGCAGCCAAAGGTAGTCAGCTCCCTGCCCGCGCTGTTTCTGAACCGAGAAGAGTGACTTAACGGGTCACAGTCTTCTTCAGTGTCTTAGAGGAAATGTGGAGCTAATTGAGCACTAATGCAGTTAGGTTCTGAGAGAGGCCCTGGGTACTGAGGTGCATTTCTC
This sequence comes from Diceros bicornis minor, assembly GCF_020826845.1. NCBI lineage: Eukaryota > Metazoa > Chordata > Mammalia > Perissodactyla > Rhinocerotidae > Diceros > Diceros bicornis. The sequence continues at coordinate 42,389,714 of NC_080767.1, forward strand.
TCCTGTAGCAATGACGTTTCAGCTTCACTGAATTTTCTGTGGCCTAATTAGGACCATGAGGAGTTCATGAACCAAAGGGACTGGCTCTGCCCACTCACGAGGGCCGGCTCCACTGCTGGAAGAAGCCGTAGCAGAACTTGTGTTCTTAATGTGACTCGTCCAGATTAATCAACCAGTGTTAAAACTGTGACCGTAACTGATTTGATTTGGATTTTTTCAGAATGTGCACAGCCTGGTTAGACTCATTGTCAAGGAAACTGTATGGATTGCCATGCTCTTTCTAAAGTAGTGGATGCTGTACTTTCTCATGGCTGGTTTCTCTAGGGCAATCCAGTTGACTTACTTTCTCTCACCTGGTTGACCTCATTTAAGGAGTTGGTAACATCTTGAAGAAAGTGGCTTAAAATAATTCTTTGACAGAAGCTCTGGGATGTGATTTATTTCTGCCCCTGAATTTTTTCCACACTAAGATCTTCAGTAGCTAATATGTTGACTATCAGCCATATGAAACTGCAAAAGAAGACCTCCTCTTACTGGACTCCAAGCTTTAAGGCTGCATCGACTGTTCTTAAAACTGTTCACTTTCTTGTTGTCTGAAGAGACTGAAGAAAAGATTTAAATGTTTATAAAAATCATTAGGAAATATTTCTTTAGGTTCTGCTGGGGGCACATAGTTTGCTTGGTACTTTAAATCTAAGTGTAGGAATTGTGTAAATGTGGAATTAGCCCAGGTCCTTCCCATTTTTCTGGTTCACCTGATCATCTAGGAAAGACCCACAGATGTTTTCCAAAGTGTTTCATAGGTTTGTTGACCAGATCCATTTGTTCTTGTCACTTCGAGAAAGGCCGGCCTTGCTGACGGGCAGCCTCCTGTTTCCCGTGGTCAGCTCAGTGTGATTCCTGGGACCCGAGACGCTCCTGGCGCCCTCGGCTTCCTCCAGTCCAGCCCTGCCCTTTGTTCTCCGTCGACTGCCAGCCACTTTTGATTCAAGAAGCTTCCTCTGAGGCAGGAGCTGCTATTTTTCCTAAATGCAAATTGTTACACTGCAAATTGTTAAATAAAATATTTTGCGCTCTCAAGCACTTTCTCCTGTCGGTCCCTTTTGTTTATTGGCAGCGAGTGAGCCTCCCGGACCAGGGCACCCTAGGAGCCCCACCTGCACTTTTTTTTCTTTTTTTATATTCAGTATTTTATTTATTTGCCCAATGCCCCTGTAATCAGTGTCCCAGCCAGGATGCTGCTTCCTCAATCCTGCCATCTCCTCAGCCTGTAGCTTTCCAAGGGAAAGAAAAGGGTAATGAGTAGTCATGCTTTTTTTTTTTTTTTTTAATTATTGAGGTCGTTTTTGGCCTATAACATTGTGTAATTTCAGGTGTGCATTATTGTATATCAGTGTCTGTATAGACTGCCTAGAGTTCACCAACAGTCTAGTTTCTATGATCACCATACACACGTGCCTCTTTACCCCTTTCGCCCTCTCCCGGCCCCCTTCCCCTCTGGTAACCACTAATCCGTTCTCCTTACCTATGTGTTTATCTTCCACATGTGAGTGAAATCTTACCGTGTTTGTCTTTCTCTGACTGACTTTGTAAGACTTGAAACCTTACAACTCACCTGCACTCCCATGCAGCTTCTCCAGGAGGACGGGCTCTTGATGGGCTGGCGGGGAGGAGGGGCTCGTCTCCGTGATGGCGGTGGGTGGGTTTGCTGTGAAAACCCATCCTGATGGCAGTAAGCAATGAGGTCTCGGGAATACCTGCTCCCCGGGGAACCTGGGCAGCAATATGCGGAGTAGGAGGGTTGTCTTAGGATTTCATTGATAGGAAAGGTCAGAGGCAAGTCTACAGGGGCGGCCAGTAAATCAGGGGCTGGGGGCGGGGTAGGGTGGGCGGTCGCGGCCGCAGCCCCTGTGGCCCCAGAGAGGAAGGAAGCCGGAGGTGGGGGGTCCCCGGCGCAGGGCCCCCTGGCGCCCCTGGAGTCACCCTCCATTCTCGCGTTGCCAGGTGGGTCCTCCGGCCACCAGGGGCCGCCAGGGGCCGCTGCGGGCGCCGCGTCTGGGCCGCCCTGCCCGCCGGTTGCCGGGGAGCTGCCGCCCAGGCCCGCGGTCTGGGAGCGGGCGCCGCCGAGAGGTGCGGGCACGGGGGTCCTGGGCGCGGGGGGACCCCTGTGCAGGGGCGCAGGGTGCGGCGCGGAGTGACCCCTGGGCGCGGAGTCGGGGCGAGTTCAGAGCGCGGGGTCCCGGCGCGCGGTCGGCGGTCCTGGGCGGGGTCCGGCGCGGGGTGACCCCGGCACGCGGGGGTCCTGGGCGGTTCTGGCGCGGGGTGACCCCGGGGCACAGGGCGTCTTGGGCAGTTCTGGCGCGAGGTGACCCTGGGGCGCGGGGGTCGTGAGGCGCGGGTCTCGCTTACCCCACCGGCCCCCCAGCGGCTGCGCCACGGTCGTTGCACTGGAGAGCCCCGAGGCCGGCCGTGCTGGACCCTCAGGTCCTGAGTCGGGGCCTCCGCAGCCGGGGCCGCGGAGCTGCTCAGGGTCGCCCGCTCGCGGGGCGGGTCTGCGGGCGGCGATGGCGGTGGGCCGGCAGGTGAGCCAAGGGCCGCCGCCCAGCGGAGGAAGAGGCAGGCGGGACCCCGTCGAGGCAGCGCCTGTGAACTGGCCTGCACTGGCCTTCACCCTGGGGGCGGAATTCTTACTTGGTCATGCCGCTAGCACCCCACATGAGGGGCCAGCGCCCCACTGGGATGGTGGCCTCCGGTCTTAAGATGTGCGGCTTTCACCCACCTCCTAGGAGGAAGCAGCAGGGCGGAATGTCTAAACGCTTGTTTTTGCTGGACTGCTGCTGGCCTGTCCATTCCGTCACCCTGCACCATAGCTGTCCATTAGGAACATTAAATTGACATCAGGGCCACGGTCATGGACAGCTAATAGCACGGTTTCCCTTTAGGTACCTGTGAGGGGCCCCAGGACTTCAGAGCTTCCAGCCATGCAGCAACTGGCCCTGCCCCTACTGGACCACCCCAGGCCTGAAGGGGAGCCGCTGCCCGTTCTCTCCTCTGCGCCTTGCCCGGCGACATCTGACCACGCAACCCTGACGCTGGGCGTTGCCCGCAGCCCCAGGAGGAGCCGTCTCTGGGGTCGGCGAGGCTGCCACCTTCTGTGACGGCTGACCCCTGGACTATGCCGTCCAAGCCGGCGGGCCTGGGGCACTCAGAGGCGGTGCCCGAGCAACCCACCGCCCATGGGCATCTGCAGCCTGAAGGCAGAATGCTCAAGGGGCAGCTTCCAAGGACAGACGGAGACCTTGCCCCCTGCCCGGAGGAGCCCCTGCCCACTGACAGCTGTCAAGGCCCAGAGAACAGTGCAGTGCTCCCTCCGAACATTCCAGCAAACATCAACAGTGAGAACCCACAAGCTAAGACAAAACCCTTGACCCCAAAGCCGCCGACGAGGCCCAGGCTGGAGAGAGCGCTGTCTCTGGACGAGAAGGGCTGGAGGAGGAGGCGTTTTCGAACCAGCTACGAGGACCTGGCCGCCCGGAATGGGGCCAGCCCCTCCAGGGCCTCCTCCCAGGAGGAGGCCCCCGGGCCCCCCTCCCCCAGTGGCCCTCCACCCTGCCTGAGCACCTCCTTGCAGGAAATCCCTCCTTCCCGCAGGGCCCCGGGTGGTAGCCCCTCCTCGTGGGGTAACTGTCTTTCTGGAATGATCAGCACTTCCCTGGACCTCCTGCACCGGGATGGGGCTGCGGCCGGGAGCACCCCCAGGCTGGCCAGCGTGCTTCCCCCACGCCCAGCGCCCGCCATGGACCGGAACATGGTCTCCAACTCCCTGCGGACAGCCAACAAGGTGGACCCAGATCACGCCGACTACAAGCTCCGCCTGCAGACCAGGCTGTTCCGGGCCCACAGCAGCCTGGGCCCCGGCCGGCCTCCGAGCCCCCTGGCCTGCGATGACTGTTCCCTTCGCTCGGCCAAATCCTCCTTCAGCCTCCTGGCGCCCATCCTCGCCAAGGACGTCCGGAGCAGGTAGGGCTCCCAGGCAGGCGGCACCATGGCCTCTAGTTCAGCGTCGTAAGGTGAGGCATGCGAAGGTGTTCTCCTAAACACGTGCAAGGTGCGTGAACATGGAGACGAGAGCAGATCTTCCCTCACTAACCCCCATCCCCCAGCTCCTTCCAGAACTTTCCCTTGTATCTCAGCACACACTTGGCCCTCGTACCTGTGACATACGTGGTTTAGATCCACGGGTCACCTACACACCGTGCTTGGTCTTGTTTCCTCTTCCTGTGTCTTGCCGTGTCTTGGACAGCCTCTTTGTCAGTGTCTGCCCCGTGGTCTGTCCCGCTGCAGGACTGATTCTAAGATGCACTATTGAGCTGGGCTGTTACTTAACCTCCTTGCTAAGGACGAGCATTAGGGGGACACTAGTTGGTGAAGGACGGAGCACAGCAGCGAGCAGCCATGGATGTGCCCCGTGCATGCGCGTGCCGGGCACTTTTCCAGGACAGAGAGCTAGAAGTGAAATTGCTGGACAGAGAGTGAGGGCTGTTGGTGACTGTGACCAAGCCACACTGTGGGGAGGGTCCCTGGGGTCCACTCACTGGCAGGGAGGGGACAGCGGGCAGGGCCTGATCTGCTGCACTTTGCCTCCAGGAGTGTCCTGTGACTTCTCTTGTGTCCTGGGGTTCAGTTTGCTGAGCGCCCCATCGATCGGCCTCCCACTGGGCCCCCACAGCCCCGTGGACAAGGGAGGGCTCACATCACAGCCGATGCTTGGTTTCCGGGCATTATGGGGCTTTAATAATTAATCCATACTGACTTTTTTATGGCTTGAAAAGTAGCTGGGTGCTGCCCCCGATGTCTGCCCTCTGCTTGTGACTCCCAAATGCGCACTCACCCCTCCCTAGGCCAGAGCCATGAATCTGCCCGACTGGCGTCCCAGACACTTTTGGGCCCAGGGCATCCAAACCTGCGACCTCTTCTCTGAGCCTGGCCTTCTCCCAGGCCCCTCTGAGTGCCCGGGCTATAACTCAGAAAGTCGTCTTCCGCCCTCCCTCTCCTTCCTCCCCACAGTCCTGTCCATCCAGGCCAGCCGGGATGACAGCTCTCGAGGCTCCTGCTTCTCCCCACACCCCTCCCACCACGCTGGCCAGGACTCCACCCCCTACCAGGGCTGGGGGTGATGTTCCAAACATACATGAGGCCATGGCCCTGACTTGGGGGCCCCATGCCGCCCACTCTCTGATGTGGCACCCAAGGCCCAGGGTGAGCTGGCCCCACTTCCCTCGCCAGCCTCTTCTCTCATCGCCACCCCTGCCTGCCACACCTCCATTCTGGACTAGGCCAGCGCCAACCCCGCTGGACATGGGGCCGGGGGAGGGAGAGTGTGAGATGGTCGCTGTGTTGGTGTCCTGGGGCTGCTGTGACCACTTACCACACACTGGGCGGCTTAAAAGGACAGAAATTTACTCTCTTACAATTCTGGGGGCCCGAAGTCTAAAATCCCAGTGTAGGCAGAGTGGGGCTCCCTCCAGAGGCTCCAGGGTAGGACCTTCCTGCCTCTCCCAACTCCTGGTGGCTCCAGTCGCTCCTCTGCTTGTGCCGCATCCCACCGGTCTCTGCTCTGTCTCCACACTCCTTCTCCTGTGGGTGTGTCCTCTCCTCTTCTTAGAAGGACACCAGTCACTGGCTGTAGGCCTCACCCTAATCCAGGAGGATCTCATCTCAAGATCCTTAACTAATTACATCTGCAAAGACCCTTTTTCGGAATAAGGTCGCACTGGCAGGTTCTGGGGTGAGGAGGTGGACGGAAGGTAGTCCTTACCTCCCTCCGCCCTGGTGAGCCCAGCAGTGATGGCCAGGCAGGTGGTCCCTCTCCAGCACTGGAGTGAGGGCCCCTGCCCCCCACACTCCCTCCATCAGCACCGGAGGGTTGTTTATAGGACAAAACGGTGCCTTTGTTAAAATAATTCGTGTGTTCCTTGTAAAGAGCGAAATCTCTTCATGCGTTTGAAGTATTATTACACTGTTTAAGTTAAATGTAGTTTCTGTCGACTTGCCTGTTATATAAAATGAGAAGCGTGTCTCAGAATTGGACCCCCATTCATTGTTTTCAGACGAGCAGCAAACACTGGGTTGATGGGGGTTTCCCACCCCAGTTCTGCCTAAAGTCCCCCTGTTTCCAGACTCTCCTTGTGTTCAGGGGTCGGCACGCTTTTTCTGTAAAGGGCTGGATAGTAAATATTTCCATTTTGTGAGCCATATGGTGCCAAAAAGAAAAAAAGCAGTCACAGACCACACATACACCAACAGCCGTGGCTGTGTGTCAATAACAGTTTATTCAGGGACACTGAAATTTGAAGTTTACGTAATTTTCCTGTGTCATGAAATACAGTTTTTTCCCAGCCATTTAAAAGTGTAAAAACGATTCTTGGCCCGTGAGCTGTACACAAACAGGCCGGATCCGGCCCAGTCAGAGCCTCGAGTCCAGGGCTGGGAGGGCCGGGGGCTTTGGGAGACACGAGGAGCAGACGGGCTTGACAGTGACGCTTTCCCGGGAGCAGCGTGGGGCAGCGTCCGGCCCTGGACGCAGGAAAGGACTGTGTGGCTGCTCTCGGGTTTGGAAAAGAGAGCACCCCAGGCAGGGGAGCCGCAGCCCCAGCTGCCTGCTGGTGTTAGAACACGGTCGGCCTGTTAGGATTCTCAACGTGGAGGGTGTTTGAGGAGGTTCCCCCCTCCTGACATCATTTAATTTATGTCTCCGAAGCTTGGCAAGGGTTTGAGAATTTCTCACGCGAGTTCCTAAGATCCGGACTCTGGCTTTCAGTCGGTCAGCCATGGAGCCATGCCCCTAAGTGACCTTCAGAAATTGGTTCCTCTTTGCAAGACTAAGAAATAAGATTTTCTTAGCGAATTGGAATGAAAAGTCTAAGTCGGAAGTTTGAAAGACACTCTGGGTGTCTGTGAACTGATGATAGATTGACTCCACGCGTTCCCACCCCTGAGAACTCGATCCTGCCCGGTCCTGGCAGGATATCAGCATAAGCCCACAGTGACGAGAGCAGGGACTGGGGCATCCACAGGTGACAGGTTCTCCTTGTTCCAGAAGGTGGAGGCAGGAGGTAACTGATGTGCCAGACGGCTTGGGGGGTGCGTTTGGGGGCGATGCCCCCCGACAAGGGTGGGAGTGAACCCTGGGGCAGAGGTCCCAAGTGATCGGTTACACCAGGTCGTCCAGCCCCAGGGAAGAGCCCTCCACCTGCGCTGTTCCGAGCCCACCCTCGCAGCAGCCAGCTGCCCACCCTGTCTTCCCACACCGAAGCCCCCAGGGGCCAGGCCTCATCACATCACAGAACCCACTCAGCCTCTGGGGCTCCCTCTCAACCGACAGGACTGGGAGGGCCCGCACAGCGGGAGACGGGGGAGGCCTTGGAAGAAGCAGAACTTGCTGCATCTGTGAAACCAGAAAGCACGTCCTGCAAAGAGCAGCTGTTTGCAATTCCTGAAGATAAGTGGGATCCCACGTGGCTATTGGGTGACGGCTGAGAGGAGGGACATTCTGGTGGACTGATCAGGCCAATGCCATCTGAACCCACCAACCCATCTTGGTGTCACTCGGGGGGGACAGGACGCATGGAGCTTGTTGGGGCACGTCCGCCTGGGTGAGGGCACAGAATCTAATCAGCCTCCGGACGTCACAGACGCTCCGGAGACTTGTACAGGACGGATGGCCAGTGTCCCCAGTAGACGGGTGGCATGGGGGAAACAGGCCCGTCGTAGAGCTGAAGAGACCTAAGAGAGAAAACAGCCAGAGACGGAGGGGCCGCTGTCTGGGTCCTGACCTCGCGCTGGGTTGGATGAGGGCTCTGGAAGGAGGGCTCCGAGGAGCAGGAGGGCCGCGCGCAGTGCAGCTGGAAACACCGGAGGCTGCTGCGGGCCACTGCTGCGCGAGAAGCAGAGGGACAGTCAGGAGGAGCAGACAGCGCCACCTCCCCAGCTCGCGCCCCGCTCACTGAGGCGGACGCCTTTGAGGGACGCCTTCGAGGGAGCCGGGAAGGGCGGCAGGGGCCTGGGGGAGACCGAGCTGAATTTCTTCTCCTGCCACGACAGACAGCAGCGCCCGGGGCCATCTGCCAAGACGCAGCGCGGCGTGCAGACATCTTCTCCAGGGCGGGTCTGGTGGGACGGCGTGGGCCAGTGCCACCGCAGCCTGTTTTTGTGCAGTCCGCCAGCTAAGAACTGTTTTACGGTTTAAATGGCTGGAAAAAATCAAGACATTACAAATAATATTTCACAGTAAGTGAAAATCACATGAAAGGCAGATTCCAGTGTCTGTGAATGAAGTTTTACTGGCACACAGCCGCGCCCTCTTCTTCCATGTCAGCGGTGGCTGCTTTCAGCAGAGTTGAGCGGCTGTGGCAGAGACCGATGGCCCGAAAAGCTGAAAACACTACTGTCTGGCTCCTTACAGAAGAGTTTGCTGACCCCTGGAGCAGAGGAAACCAGTGTTGAGCGGGACGCTCCAGGCCAGGGCAGGGCCAGGGTGAAGGTTCTATTGTCTTCTGTTCTGGCCTTTGCAACACTATTTGACATTTTTAACCATTTGCATGTGTTATTCTATTACAATCTTAAAGTCGGTGGAAACTGTTGGGTCGCATGAGGATGGCTGTAGCCTGTGCTGCTGCTACGACCTCCCCGTCCTAGACTGCGAGATGACAGCCAGGGCCTCGCCCCAGAAAAGGTTGCATGTCCTCCCCCAAGTCGGCCTGTAGTCCAGAAGCCCACCTTGACCTCTACACCCCCGCTTGCCCTTAAGAGGTTCCACCAAAAAAGCCCCAAATGTCACCTTCTCGTCCCTTCTTGGGGGCAACTGAGAAAAGTTGAAGGCGTGCTGGTGTTTCTAGAACTGCACACGGCGGGTTTTCCAAGAGAGCAGGTGGACCACAGCGCTGTGCTCCATGAGAGCCGACAGGGTCTTTAGGAAACCCTGGCTCTGGGAGAGAGGCTCCCCAACTTGGGTTCCATGTTGCCTGGGGCCGAGACCCACAGGCATAACCCCAGATGTGTGTCCTTGCAGCCGGCCCCTCACTGGGTCCGTCTGCTCCGTCCCCGTGCTTAGTCTGCCCCTCTCTCCACAGGAGCTACCTGGAGGGGAGTCTCCTGGCGAGCGGGGCCCTGATGGGGGCGGAGGAGCTGGCCCGGTACTTCCCAGACCGGAACATGGCCCTCTACGTGGCCACCTGGAACATGCAGGGCCAGAAGGTAAGCGGGCCGCCCCACTCCCACTCGGGACGAGGCTGGGGTTCCTTCTAGATTCTGTCCCGGGGCCTCCAAGCCGCATGCTCTCTGCCTGCCCCTTCCCCACCTCCCCGGTCACCCCCAGAGAAGCCTCCTGGCCATAACACGGCTCCCTCACCCACCTCTCCACTGCCCGAGGGGTGTTAATGTGTTCCTTTCACATGCATGCTTTATTGTTTAGAGCACTTTTAGGTTCACAGCAAATTTGAGAGGAAGGTACAGACATTTCCTGTAGACCCCCTTCCCCCAGCCCCCAACAGCCTCCCCACTGCCTACACCTCCACAGGCCCTGGTTGCTATGATCGATGGACCTGCACTGACTTGTCACGGTCACCCAGAGCCTGTAGTTGACCTTGGGGTCACTCTTGGTGTACATTCTGTAGGTCCTGACAAACGTGTGTCAACCTTAAAAATAAAACAGCCAGTTATTTTACCAGCAAAAGGAGTTTATTTGGAAATAGCCAAAGAATTGCAATTCTCTGCTGCAATGCTATGGCAGCCCACAGGCAAGTCCAGCCATCAAAGGAGAGGAACGTCATTTTAAAGAGAGAAAGGAGGAAGCTGGGAGGGGCTGTTGTGAACAAAGTCCACTGGAGAAAAGCCGAGTTCAGGGTGGTGATGGTTTCTCGTTGGCCGAGTTGCTGGGGTCCTGGATTTCTGTCTGGGATGCAGTGACATTTCTTCCTGCAGTTGACCATCTTCCCGTGACTGACCTCGGCCCGGCTGCATGGGGCTCCCCCTTCTGGCTTCCTGACTCCATTTCACACGAGGTTTCCCTTGACTAATTCTCACTCGTGTGAGGACATGTGTCCGCCGTCACGCACCGGAGTAGCGTCAGGCTCGCTGTAGCGTTATCTGTGTCTGTTTCAAATTGTGGGTCTCCCGCAACAGCTGGCGGCTCCCCACCTGCCTATTCCCCCCAAACCCGCCTGGAGTCGCCTGCGAGCTGGGGTGCTCAGGAAGGCTTTGTGGATGAGATGAGAGGGAAGCCTCCAGCCACTCTGACCGCCACGGTCAACCCAGAGCTGGACAGGCCGGGGGTGGTTCGCATGCTGGGGGCGTTTGCTTCTGGGGGTGTCCCCATCCCTATCGGCTTTCTCTCCAGCTGACACAGTGAGGTCTGTGCGCAGGCTAGCAGGCTCCCTCCCCCTGCATGTGGGTGCTCTGATTTCTGGGCACCAGGAATGGACTTTTCTAGATGGGTGATCCTAATGCCCGGTGGAGTGAACGAGGTGATTGTTGCCACAAGTGGGGTCTCGGGCCATTCCCCAAGCACCTCCTGTCGCCTACGTGTGCCAAGGTGTTTAACAAAGACAGGATGGAAGGACTTCCCTTCCTGCGGCCGTGTCCCAGGCTGAGGTTCGGGGTGACAGGTGCTGGGGAGAAAACACGGCAGGGCTGCCATCAGGACAAGGTTTGGCTGATGTGACCAGAAGCCTGAGGAAACAGCGACCTGAAGGAGATGGGAGTAAGAGGAGGCCGGTGCCCAGGCTGGTGGCTCCGCCGTCCTCGGGGAGCCACCCCGCCCGTCCACGAGCGCGGCCCTCGTCCAGGGCCAAGAGGGCCAGAGCCGGGCAGCAGGTGGCGTCACTGGCAATGGGCTGGAGTGAAGCCACATGGTGGGGCAGTGAAGACAGTTGAGGGGTGCTCCCCTCCAGGACCCGCTGTGCCCCGGGCTGCAGTGAGGGGGACGTGGGGGGAGTGTCTCCACCCCATGTGCATGTTGGGGTGCACGTGCAACAGAGCAAACAGCAGCGTGCACAGGGGGCTCGTGGCGAGGGAGGCGGCACAGACACGGCCTTGGCGACGACAGACTGTGGGGTGGAGAGGCGGCCTGCCCCGACCCAGGGCTCCCTCAGACACATCCTGTCTGCAACCTCAGTTCCCCTCCTTCAGGAGAGGCCACGGGGCCCCAGGCCCAGGGTAGCCCGTGCGCTGGGCCTCTTTTGGCCCTTGCTAGGCGCTGCTTTTCCGCAGGAGCTGCCCCTAAACCTGGACGAGCTCCTGCTGCCCGCGGAGGCCGACTACGCCCAGGACCTATATGTCATCGGGGTCCAGGAGGGCTGCTCTGACAGGTAGGGTGCCCCCACCGCCTCACGTCTCCCTGGGAGCGGTGGTTCTGGGGTGGCCTTTGGGGCTGATGCCGCTGTGGCCCGAGACCCCCGTGTGGATGAGACACAGCCGCGGTCAAGCCTGGGCGGCATGCGGGAATCACTCTCTTCTCAGATGGAGACTTGGAGAATTTACAATCAATGAGATGACCTTGTAATAAAATAACTGATTAAGAGAGTACAAAGGCAGCAAAGAGCCGCTCGTCACTTAGTCCTCTCCAGGCTCCGAGCCTGACCCCTGCATGGTGTCGCTGACCCGCCCTGGGGTCCGTGGGGGCCGCTGCTCACCTGTTGTAGGTCTGGCAGTGTGTCCTGCGGGAGTTTTGTGAGTTCACCTGGTGAGGGGAGCGGCCTCTGGGTGGCGCACATTGTCCCGGCTCCTCATGCAGCAGCAGGAGGCCTGGCTGGAGCAGAGGTGCCCCGACCCTCGGGGATGCTGGGGGACGGGGCTCTGCTGCCCACAGGCCCTGGCCTTCAGGTGACGTGGCCCCGCTTCTGCCTGGCCTGGAACTTCTCCCTGGCCTCTGCCCAGGCGGGCCGGCAGCTCTTGCTCGAGCCTCCCCCCGGCTCGGGACCCGGCTCCGTGTGGCTGGAGTCTTTTCAAGGTAGCGGGTGACCCGGGCCTGTGCCCGTCACTGGGTGTCCGAGGAGGCCAGGCCTTGCGGGGAGCCCTGTCTCTGGCCCAGCAGGCCCAGCGGCCCCTGGTGTTGCTGCTCCGCCCTTGTCCCTGCAGGACGGGGAGGCCGGAGCGTGGGGCTCCGTCCCGGCGGCTCCTCGAGGGGCTCTCTGGGCGCAGTCCCGGGCGGCAGAGCCGGGAGGCTCTGGTCCCCTTCCCAGGCGGCCTCCGCTTCCTCCCGCAGGCGGGAGTGGGAGACGCGCCTGCAGGAGACGCTGGGTCCACACTACGTCATGCTCTACTCGGCGGCCCACGGGGCGCTTTACATGTCCGTGCTCATCCGCCGGGACCTCATCTGGTTCTGCTCAGGTAGGCCTCCCGGGCACCGAGCCCCCGTCACTGCGGCCCTGCCAGCCCTCGGCCCATCCGGGGCCGTGGACACGTGCGCACTGGACGCTGGCAGCGCAGCCACTCTGGGGGCCTTGGGGGCTACGGTGCAGTGGGCCCGACGGCAAGAGGCGTCCTGGCTGGGTCAGCCTGCCTTGTCCCCCTGCAGAGGTGGAGAGCTCCACGGTGACCACGCGCATCGGGTCCCAGATCAAAACCAAGGGCGCCCTGGGTGTGAGCTTCACCCTTTTCGGCACCTCCCTCCTCTTCATCACGTCCCACTTCACCTGTAAGTCACGCGCACCGCATCCCAGGCGCTGCTTAGGGGCACGCCTCCCCTCCCTGTCTGTCGAGAGGTAGTAGCCTTAAGAGGCGGTCTGGACGGCAGAGGGTGCTGGGTCCCTCAGCAGCCCCAGGCCCCACGAGGAGACCCTGGCACTGGCGACAGTGGCTTCCCGTCCTGCCCGGCCCCATTCTGAGCACTGAAAGCAGATCCGTCTGAAGGAAGGCGTCAGCACCTATGCAGCAGATAACTCGGTGGGCTGGGTCACTGTGTAGACGCTGCATGATTAGACCCTGCTGCGGGGCAGTGGGGGGTCATTACCCAGGACTGACCACCCAGGCATCCAGCCTGTGTTCAGAAACCTGCGTCTCGAGAGGTGCCCCCGCCCGCTCTGTTCTTGCAGCCGGAGACGGGAAGGTCAGCGAGAGGCTGGTGGACTACGCCAGGACCATCCAGGGCCTCGCCCTGCCCAAGAATGTGCCGGACACCAGCCCCTACCGCTCCGACTCTGGTGAGCCGTCGGGGCGCCTGGGGAGGCCTTCCCTTCCCCTCAAGGGGTGGCAGTTTCTGCCTTGTTCTCCAGATAGTTTAACAAACTGTTTAGAGCTTTTGAGAATCAAGGTCAGAAAAGTCTGGCAGGTCAGTAGCCAACCGAAATAAATTCTCTCTGGAAGGAGCTTGGCGCCCAGCTCCTCACTAGGGTGACCGCGCTGGCCCCCAGCGGCTGGGCAGACAGGTGTCCGCGAGGCCCCCAGCGGCTGGGCAGACAGGTGTCCGCGAGGCCCCCAGCGGCTGGGCAGACAGGTGTCCGCGAGGCCCCCCAGCGGCTGGGCAGACAGGTGTCCGCGAGGCCCCCAGCGGCTGGGCAGACAGGTGTCCGCGAGGCCGAGTGGCTTCTACGCAGAGCAGGCAGCGCTGGCCTGGGTCCTCGCCCCCCAGCCTCCTTCCTCACGACAGGGCCTCCTGCCCCCTGGCTGTGCTGTGCGGAGCTGAGGAGGGACGGAGGCGTGGGAAGTGTGTCCGCTCACTGTGAGCGTTTGGGCCTCTGTTTGCGGCTGAGACCATCTGTGAGGTTTCAAGATCGTATGTTGCTGTTTGAAATGAAAAAGAAAACCATGAACTCGAATGTCAACCCAGAAAGCTTCGGAGCACATGCCCCCCATGGCCCTGAGCCCCTGACAGACGGCCGGGGCTTTGACCGCATCCCTGGGGCGTCCTTGCCTCCTGTGGCTCTGGGGGTGGGGAGTGGGGGACACAGACCAATCCCTGTGCCTAAGGCCGGGCGAGCTTGGGAAGGGTCGGGCTCACGCATTCTCCGGCTCGTGTCCCAGCGGACGTTACCACCCGGTTCGACGGAGTCTTCTGGTTTGGAGACTTCAACTTCCGCCTGAGTGGGGGGCGCGTGGCCGTGGAGGCCATCCTGAAGCAGGACCTGGGGGCGAACGTGCCGGCCCTGCTGCAGCACGACCAGCTTACCCAGGAGATGAAGAAAGGTGAGGCCCCCTAGGAGGTGCAGACCACGAGGGAGGAGGTGTGGACTACCAAGAGGGAGGTACAGACACCCCTGGAAGGGGCAGTCTCCCCGGGGAGGAGATGAGGCCCCCACAGCACGAGGTGTGACCCCCACCCCGGAGGAGGTGCAGCCCGCAGCTCCATGCCAGCTGGGCTGAGGCAAGGCCGGTGCCTGCCCCAGGGTCCATCTTCAAGGGCTTCCAGGAGCCGGACATCCACTTTCTCCCATCGTATAAGTTTGACATCGGGAAAGACTCCTACGACACCACCTCCAAGCAGAGGACCCCCTCCTACACGGTGAGCCCGCGCCCGCGGCGCCCCCCCACCTCCCTGCGTGGCCGGCTCGGGGGCGGGGTTTGGACGCGCTCCTGTTTCAGAGCAGGGCCCTCTGTGGGCCACAGGCTTAGGACTAAAGTCAGGTGTGAGAGCGGTACTCCGGGAGCCCTGGGTGTGGTGCTCAGCTCTGGGCCAGGGACTGCACCTCTCTGGGTCTCGTGGTGTTGGGAGCAGTGCCCCTTCCAAGGGTTGTTCTGAAGGCTGGGACGCTGGCCCCTGCTGCTCTCAGAGGAGGCCTGGCATGCAGCACACGCCCCACACTCGTAGTTACTTGAGCCATTTGCTCGGCGCAGCACACTCGAGCCATTCGGGCGCAGTGTGCAGAGGGAGGCGGCCCCCACCAGACCCCAGGCCCCAGGCTGGGCATCTGCGGCTGGCTCTGGGCGAGCCATGGAGGTGGGGTGCAGGGTTTGCCCCTGGCTGCCCCTGTCTGCCCCACAGGGCTGGGTGGGGGCACACGTGGCTGGGTGAGGGGAAGGCACCCAGCACACCGAGCCCCTCCAGCGCCCGATGCCCCTCAGTAAAAGGGGCTCCCCAGGGGGCAGAGCTGACTCGGGGCGGGAGCAGCCGGGTGAGGGGTGGGCGGGCCAAGCTGTGCAGCACCGCATCGTCGGCCTGCCTCCGGCCTTCGTGCAGGACCGGGTCATGTACCGGAGCCGCCACAAGGGTGACATCTGTCCCATCAAGTATTCCTCCTGTGCTGGGATCAGGACGTCCGACCACCGCCCCGTGTACGGCCTGTTCCGAGTGAAAGTGAGGCCGGGGCGGGACAAGTCAGTATCCTTGTGGCACTGCCTCCCTCTCGGGCTCGGGGCTGGGGCTCAGGGCGGGGGCAGCGAGCACTCCGGAGGGTGTGGCATCCTTGGACCTGGGTGCACACCACTGTCTGGTTGCGTCCTGACACCCCAGATAGGGCAGGGTCTGGCAGCCCCACACAGGGGTGCTGGCTTTGGTTGATCTGAAGTGGCTGTCATGAGAGTGACTCTCAGAGGGTGGGGACCTCGCCTGGCCCCGTGCCCATGAGGCTGGCTGGACCCCCTCTGGGGCAGCAAGAAGGCAGCGTGGGCTATCCTGGAACTGGCCACAGGCGCAGGTGCAGGCCTGTTCAGGGCTAGGTCCTGTCTCTTCCTGATGCGACACAGGGCTGGCATGGGGTCGAGAGAGAGCCCCGCTCGCCCACAGCGTCTCTGCTCAGGGCCATGCCAGCGGTGTGGGTTTGGGGCGGCCTGGAGGGACCGGGGCCCTAGCCCTTCCCAGGCGCCGTGTGCTTGCAGGAAGCACCCGACTCCAGGCGGCCAGTGTCGGGGGCGCCCTCCTGACGGTTCTTTCCCCCACAGCATTCCGCTAGCTGCCGGCAAGTTTGACCGAGAACTGTACTTGATAGGAATTAAAAGACGGATTTCCAAAGAGATTCAGAGGCAGCAAGCACTGAAGAACCAGCACTCCAGCACTGTCTGTACCGTTTCTTGAGGAAGTTTGCGCAGGAGGGTTTGTCACCTACAGCCTGGGAGGATTTCTGATCCCAAAGCCCTGGCAGACGGAAGAGGTTGCAGTTCGGGGCGTCTTGCCCTTTTTGGGGTGTGATGAACCACTCTGTCGGCCGTCCTACCTTCTTACCAAGAGCCCAACAGGAGGCTGTGGCCTGGAGCGAGCACAGCCCTGAGGGACCAGTGTCCCTTCCTGGAGGGAACCAGCCCCTGCTTGTCCGCAACAGTCCTGACACGCCCGCGGAGCCTTCCCTCAGGGCCAGCCGACAGCTCCAGGCGCTCTGGTGGCAAGTCAAACGCCTAGTCGCCTAGTCGCCTAGTCGGGGTTGACCTAGAGCAGCGCGCGCTCTGCAGCCAGTGTTCTGCAGCCGCGCTGACAGACCCTCCCTCACGTCCTGATTGGTGTCTGCTGCCCGGGCCAGAGTTCGCAGCTGCTCCAGTCTGTAGATCTGCGTCCTCCCAGCGGCCCTCCTCTCCTGAGCACAGGTGGCCCGGCACCGGGGGAGGCTGCTCAGGGTCGGGTGACCCTGGGGCCTCAGATCCCACGGGGGCACACCAGGACAAGGCTGAGGCTGAGTCAGTAGAAGCCAACAGGAGGCCAGAGCCAGCCGACCTCCCAGGAGGGAACGCGGTGCCCAATGCTGGGCTAGGACGAGGAGGGCCCCAGCCAATGTTTCAGGGCCGCCTCCTGGTCTCGGGGGGCTGGGCTCCCCTCCAGCCACAAAACCACCTCCCTCTCCTGTCCTGGTTTCAGTGACTTCAGACCATTTGCTCAGCTAACATCAGCCACAAACGGCGTTCCTGTAAGTGGTGCGTTTCCTGGCCTGAGAAGCTGTTAGAATGTCGCCACCTCACCAACCTAGGCTGGTGCTCACCAACCACATCCTGGATGTCTTTCTTCAAGGGTTTAGGACCCATTATTGCTCTTCGCATCTTATCCCATCTCTTGAAAAAAACATAGGCTTTGAATGTGGGGAAAGCTAGGGGCATTCAATCTAGCCTTTTAAATTATTTATTTTTCCATATTTATATTTTTAAATAAATGCATATATTGAATCTTAAACTCTTCCTGGCCAAAGATTGAGTCCTCAAAAGAAACAGTCTGCATGCACACCCTGTTCTTACAATGTTCTTGCGAGAAAAGGCAGGATGTTGCTCTGTGTCCATCCTCTGCCCCCGGGCAGACGTGAGCCAGAAAGGGGCTTCCAGAGAAGCAAATACTTCAGACCTGAGGGAATCGTGAGGAAACGAAATGACGATTTCAAAGAATGGTGTATCCAACTTTTATTAGCGTCTGCTTCCAAAATGTGGAGTGTAAGTTTTAAAGCAATACACACTCAACCTTTTGATATGAATGGGAGAAATTCCATCAATGAGACGGCACAGCCAATCCCATCTAATGTCAAGAAACTTCAGATTGTACGTATGTGTAAAATTTTGCTCAAACCAATGTGCCATGGAGTTTCGAGTTAACTGAAAATCTGTTTACAGAGATTTTTGTGGTAATGAGGCTTGAAATGAGGATTTGAAGGACTCCTGCCAGGCATTCTCTCTGACCCACACCAGGGAAGCGATGTCAGTGTGACACGGTGCGGGGGGGGGGGGGGGGGGGGGTGTTCTGTTCGTGTGGCTCGAGGCCGAGCTTCCTGTCTCTGGGGGGCCATCATACACATCTAACTTTAGTCCCAAAGTTCAGCCAGGGACTAAAACCAGCCACTGGGTTTAGATCAATGGACTTTCATGTGGGAAGTTAGTTTAAAATGCGAATTAATGCAAATGAAGTTGGCCAGTGTCTGGAAAATAAGCTTCATAAAGAATTGTGAAACACGACCGTGTGAGGGTGGTTTGTAAATCCTTCTCAAACACGCTTCACTCCCGTCACCCCTCCAAGTGCATGCCGAGTTCCTCACAGGCCGGCTCTGGGGCCCAGGGGCGCGGGGGCGGCGGTGACCCAGCCAGCCTGTCCTCATCCTCGGTTAGGCTCAGAGCGGGTTGTGCAGGGGAGGGAAACGATGACAAAGCAGATGGGGGGAAGATGATGGGATGGGGGCTGGAAGGGTGGCCAGGGCAGGCCCTGAGGGCAACCTCTGGGTAAAGGGGCAGGAGGGAGGGAGAAGCCTGGGGGATGGTATCCAGGGAGAGGGCAGGGGCGGAGGCCGGCAGGGAAATAGAGAACGCTTGTGTTAGCACCAGCTTCCAAAACAGACACGTGTGTGTGGTTAGTGGCAGTTGCTAGAATGTTCCTCAAGCTGCTGGGGGGTCAGAAGTTCAACTCCAGCTCTGCAGGAGCTCTGATGGCCTAGGTGGGGTTCACCTCCTCATCTCTTCATGAACTATGTTCCCACCTTAATGCACATTTGCTGTGCAGCCAAACGTCTGCTGCCAGGTACCTGTCCCAGTGTGGTGACCAGGGGGAAAGTCTGTGACACCTGACAACGCACACTGTTGGACCACCTGCCATTTGACTCGGGCTGTCTCCCTCGGCTCCGCCCCCTGTGGACTGGGCATTACGCCCTGCGGAGAGCAGTGCAGGGCCTGGGGCAGACGCAAACAGTCGCTTAGTCTGGAATGTGAGCTGCAGAGGTAGATGACAATAGGCCCAGGCAAAACAAATGCATTAAGTAACAGGAGTACCGTTTAAATGTTTATTTGACTTCCTTTAACCTCCCTCCCTCTCCCATCTGTACTGCAGAGGCTGGGCTCTTAAAGTATGACTCGGCGACCACGCGCTTCTCCAACAGACGTGTGCAGCCCAATTCTGTGCCAGCCACTGCGACCTGACACGGTTTTGCAGCTTCCCAGGCCCCAGGCTCCCCTACATGGAACCCCAGGGTTCTATGGGTGTCTAACTTTGAGAACCACGAAGCTATCCTATATTACCAAAGTCATCTGACCTTTTGGTTCTCCCGAAACATCTGCACACCCACGGAATCTACAGCTCTTTAGTCTTCTCACCTTTTAAAATGTTTCCAGCCTTTGCTGTTACCACCCACCACCAATTCCAAGAAACCCCAACCCCGCCTCCGTGCATTCTGACACCTCTGAAATCAGAATGAGTCTTTCCATTGAAGGCAAGAGGCTTCACAATATTGGACAATTCTCGGGGAGAAAGGTCTCACTCACCCACTTCCGAGCCTTCTCTGTTTTAGGAAAGTTGCGAGTTACGTAACAATCCCTCCTGTAACCGAGAAGGAAGGAAACACTACCATCTTATCGCCACAGTGATAGCAGAGGGCCCCAGGGCACAGGCAGTGCTCTGTGAAGCGAGACATGCTCCTGCCTCACCCTGGGACCCGCCACGGTGGTCAGTGACCATCATGAGAAGCGGCAGCTTAGTGGGGGCAGCACAGGCCTCCCAGGATGCCAGGCAGGGTGACAGGCCCACCGGCCTCTGTCATGAGACCGCTTGCACCGACCCACTGAGTGACCGGTATAGCCTCAGGGGACCCACAGCGAGCCCGCCTGCTGAAACTCACGACCTGGGTTCCTACAGCTGCGCTGAACCTTTCTGCACTCCACCTTGTTTCTGGCTGGACTTAAGGTAAACCTTCATCTTTATTCCACTGATTGGCACATCCAAGCCTGAAGGAATGGAAACTGAGCTGTGCTCCAACGACATCCAATCTGTTCAAATTTGAGAAGAGTCCCACAGTCTGCACCGTTTATGAGTTTTTGCACTAAGTTCACATCCAGAAAACCTGTATAAAAATGCGCTCTATCCACAGCTCTCAGCCCGCGTGGGGTCCCGGAGGGCCTCTACCGGAAGAGCCGGTATGTCCTGGGCAGGCGCCCGTCTTTGCTCGACAGCGCCGCCTGGATGTGCTCGTAGGTCGGCAGGTCAGTCAAATCACCCAGCGCGGCCATGGCAGGCTTCCTGCGGAGCATTTGAGAAGCAACTCTCTTGATGTCTTCTGGCTTCACATTGCCTGGCACGGAGAACAAAGAGATGTCAGGGGACTGCCAGATGCCCACACTGACTCCGTCTGTCTCCAGGTCACAGCTGTGGTCACTAAACGGACTGAGTGGGGGGGGGGGTCACCATCTGCCATTACCCCCACCTGCGAGGGAGGGGTGCTGAGGACTCCAGAGGGTCCAGATGCAGCCGTGTGTGGAGTGCATAGGGAGTCAGGGGGAAACGAGTTTTTCTTGGTCAACAGGGACCATCAATGGTTTAAAATTACTCTCAAATGTGGAAGGACGTGCCACCCCAGGAGAGTTAACATAGTTAACAAGAAAGAGCTCCCCGTCTCATGAGTTAACTATATGATGGGTCTGCAGGGAAGGAAAACACAACAACCCTCAGGGCTGCAGGGACAGAAGGGTGAGGTCAGAAAGAGGGGCTGAAGGGCTGTGCAGCTGCACGTGCGGCCCGGCCTGCAGAGGAGGGCGCCTGGGAACCACCCCGGGAACACGCCAACCAGTAGGTGTTATTTTGCTACAGAAGACGAGGCCTTAGGGAACTGGGTACTGTCACACTCGAGGGTCTGAGGGGGTTCCCCAAGGGAGGACAAGGGTCCAGGCGTGGGGGGGCAAGCGCTGTCCCCAGCAGGACTCCAAGCCCAGGCGACGTGGACCTTTGAGAATCTGATGAAGCTAAGACAAACCTGTCCACACCGAGTCACAAGCAATAAAGTTTGACATATAACTGGAGAAAGTTCAAGTTCCTGAAGGTCACTCGTGGGAGGCCACGGAAATATGGGGCTGAGACACCTGCCACAGAGCCACAAAGGACAACAATCATCGGAGCTACTACCTCTCCACGTGCAGTACAGCACCGCACCGAGCAACTGTCTTCTGGGAGGGAGAGAAGACTCATCTGAGCCAAGTAGGCGTTCTCAGGCCCCAGGGGAGCACAGTACTCACGGATGAGCGCGCACAGCTCATGGGGCAGCTTTCTGGAACATGTGGCCAGCACTTGTCTCCCCACGTCCTCGAAGATCACAGGCCTGGACTCCAGGTTCATCATGAGCATGGACATCAGCTGCGTCTTGGCTCGCTCCAGCTCCACCTGGGGTCAACAACCAGGCCGCACGGCTCAGTGCACAGCGGGCTCACGCACCGTCACCCAGTCACTCAGACGCCTCGGCCAGCAGAGCAGCTGACGAAAGGCGTCCTGGCCACACTTTACCCAAGGCTGAAATAAGGCAAGACGGGCTCCACCACCTGCTGGGCTCGCAGGCCCACATCACGAGCAATCCTGTCTGCTTCCTCCGCAATTTCTGGGTCAGGGCCTTTGCCACATTTGAAATAAAGAAGTGTGCTTCCCTTGAATTCTTATTTACTGTTTAAGGAGTTTGCCATGCAGCATGGGAATAGTAAAGAATCAAATACCCAAACTCCAGGACCCCAAAGCTGATCACACGTTGAAATCATGAGGAAAATAAAATCAACACAGATCCTGGGGCTCCACCCAAACCCCAGGTGCAGGGCCCAGGAAACTGTGTTCCCCACACTCCCTGAAAAACTCTGAAGGAACCAACTCAATCCACCAAGTCTGTATCCCGAGCCTCTCTAAGTATGAAATTTAAACACCTGACCAGTGAATTACGTTCATGAAGTCCAGCCTGGAATGAGGGCACAGAAAGGGCGCTGGGTGAGAAATTAACCTGGGAGCTATCAGACTTTAAAGAACAAATACTAGAAACCATATTGGCTGCTGAGATTCTGTACCTTTTTTTTTTTTTTGAGGAAGATTGGCCCTGTGCTAACATCTGTTGCCAATCTTCCTCTTTTTCTTTTTCTCTCCCCAAAGGCCCAGTACATAGTTGTGTATCATAATTGTAGAGTGGGATGCCGCCTCAGCATGGCTTGATGAGTGGTAAGTAGGTCCACGCCCAGGATCCGAACCAGCGAACCCTGGGCCGACGCAGCGCAATGTGAGAACTTAACCCTTAGGCCATGGGGCCAGCCCCTGTGACGTTTCTCAAGTAAAATAATTCCTAACTTAAGACAGGTTTTTTAATTTTTGCGATTTCAGGCAAATACTTGAAATGTACCTCAAGTTGACTTCACATTAGTGGAAAATACTGTTTTTCTAGCAGGACACTAATGGAACCATCAAGTGTTAATTTTTAAATGCATTTTTATTTTTTAAATAATGCCTTCTTTTTCTGATTAAAAAGAGATTATGTGATTACTGCAGAAAACACAGAACATGAAAAAAGAAGATCTAAAGATGAAGCCCGTGCGCCAGCCCCCAGAGGCATACGGCTCACGTGCTGGGTTTCTCTGTCTGGTGCTTTCTCTGTGCATGTGCACATGCACACACTTCTATACACAGCACGTACAGAACTCTGCTTATTTGTACCAGTTCTGGTCTAGGAAGTAGCAAGGTTTCTAAACATCTAAGGTATCAAAAAACTAAGCTTAAAAAAACAAGGAAACAAAAACTTAGGTTAAAACATAAAATGGAGCCAGGGAAAAGGCAGGAAAATGCCCGAGTGGCTCATTCAGTACGATGCTGCCCTAACTCACATCCTTTTAAGGGCTGAGAAGGGGGCACGGACTTCTCCACAGTAGCTCCTTCAGGGAAGCAGAAAACGGACACGAGTAGTCACAGGACGCACCGGTCAGTCAGATGCAGACCGAGTGCTGGGGAAGCACGGCACATGGTTCTCAGGACTAAGCCCAGGGAGGAGGGGCTCCCCACAGGCTGGCCTGTCTGGCTGGGATACTGGTGTTGGGGGCACCCTGACAGAGCAGAGTTCCCTGCTGTCCAGCGCTGTGGGACGCTGGGAAATGGCTCCAAGCCCTACTCACCACATCCACAGTTCCAGCCATCAGAATGAACTCCCTCGTGATGATTTCCACCATTTCTCGAACCTAGGGAAGAGAGCACAGAGATGAAGAGCAATCTCAACCCGCCAGCCTGTTCTGGTCCCAGCAGTGAACTGCCCTGCTCTGAAGGAGTAGCTTCCTGTCCTGAGACCTGACCTGCAGCAGAAACGAGGCTGGCAGGCGCAGCCCGGCCCTCACCTGTCTAGGGTCGGCACTGGCGTGAATGCACAGAAGGCCCGTGTCCTCGTAGCTGTGGTGGTAGGAGGTTGCGTTGTACATCCAGTGGTGCCTGTGGGGAACGTAGAGAAGGGGACACGTGGAAAGTGGCATCACAATCTAAAAGCACCCTCGGCTGGGCCTGGCAACCCTGAGGACAGCCAGGTGAGAAGCATCCAACCTACCTGTTGAGCACATTGAGGTAGAGCCGGGTGAACATGCCCTTGCCAGGCCCGCCTGCTGAGAAGGAACCACCTCCTCCCATCATCATGTTCAGCACAGCAAAGGGGATGAAGTCTCCCTCCTGCGGGAGACAGAGGGCAGAGCTCAGCCGAGAGAGGCTCCCGGCCCATGGACGCACCATCTGACCCCGCCGGGACTTACCAAGAAGGAGCAGCTCTCCAGCCCTATCATGATGTGCGTGAGCTCGGGGAACGGGGCTGGGCCCAGGCTGACACTGGACATGTCTTTTTCCAGCTGTAACCAAGAAGAGTGACCGAGTGTACCCACATGAAAACCCACCAGGGTTCGCAAACATCTCGGGTCAGATGACCTTAAAAACGCTTCTACAGAAATCATACACAAACGTCAGCAAACTCCCTCTAGAGGCAAGAACTATCCCTGACCTTCTGCCAAAGCTCAACTCAGTCCTGACAAGCTCTCAGCTCCAGAAAAGGAACACGCGTCAGGCTCTGAGACCAGAAGGTGTAATAGTGAACTCTAACACCGCAGACTACGTATAAGAACACACCAAAAACAGAAATCAAAGAAAGCATCTATCCCCCAAGGTCACGGACCTTTTCCATCACCGGTTTACCTTGACAATCCCCCCAGTGTACTGTGCTACAGATCTATCAACATCGACGGCCTTCTCACTTCCCCAGGCTGGTTGGGTTCCCAGGAGGTACTTTCTGGCGCATTCCACCAGGTGGTCATGCTCGACTCCCACCCCAGCCAGCACCATGCGGTCTGGGGTATAGTAGTTTCTCAGGTAGGAATGAAGTACTTTTCGATCAATCTTTGCGATATTTTCTGTGGGGCAGAAACGGTGGAGGCCAACTGTGTTTCCCCTGTAAGCAGCCTAATAAAGGAAGCAGAGAGAAGCACAAGTTGCAATGGGAACACAACTAGGTGTCCTCGAGCAAGCTAGGCCTGCTGTACCCCGCCAGGCTCAGACAAGCTCACTGGTGGCTTATTTTAGCTACAGTTTGGTGCCAGCAGCTTTGTGTGTTTATAAAAATAATACAATCTACCTCTCCAGTATGAAAACCCATAAAATTGTAAAACAAAAGGCTCATTCTAGAAATGGAGTGATAAAGATCCTGTTACTGTAAGAACTGGAAAATTAAAAACTTGCAAAGATAGCAGATTCAGAAATTAAGAATGTTCTGTCAACACTCGTAACCTGTGAGGATGACAACAGGCAGGCCAACAACCCCCTCCCAACTGCCCTGGTGTCAGGAGGGCCACTGCCATGGAGGTGGGGCACCTGTGGGTTTTCTGCATCACCTCGTGAATCATCTCGGTGAGAAGTGGTTCTGGGTCAGGCCGCATGTTGACATCCTCCAGCTCAAACTGGACAGCCATTCGAGTCATCTCAAGTTCTTCATCTGCAAAGACCGAAAGACAAGGCTCAGACTGCATGGGCAAGGACGGAGACCACACCGAGCCCGAGTCGCCAAGCGGGGCCGAGCGTGGTTGGTTGGTGGACGTCGGCAGAGTCTCCTCTGCCTTCATCCGGGGCAGACCTGGGGTACTTGTGTGAGGAAGTGGGTGAGCGCCAGGCGGGCAGGGGCCTGGAGGATTCGGGCCTCTCTTCTGGCTCTGCCACGAAGCAGCCACATGGACCTGCTGAGCCTCAGCCACCTCCTCGTAAGAAGCACTCAGGTCCTGACCTGTCTGTCCCAGTGTGTTGCTATGAGGATAAAATGACCCTGGGTGGGACGGCACTTGGAACGCAGAGGCACAGACCAATGGCAGGGGTGCCATTTCATCAGCTAACTGGAACAAGGACCAGAAAGATCTTAACCTGGAATTGCAGCCTTGGAACACCAAGGCCAGGCTGCTGTGAAACAGAGCTGGATTAGACCCACTGAAACAGTCAGCATGGCCCCTCTCCCAGCCCCCTCCTGGCAGGGAGCTCAAAGTCCTGCCATTGGCAAGGCCAAGGAAGGGAAGGGAGACAGGACGTGGAAACTTTTAGTAGCATGTTAGTCAGGGTGTTTAAAGACAGTCTGAGATGACTTTCTGAAATGAAAGAACGAATTTCACTAAAAATGCCAGAGTGCAGAGAGATGTGTGAAACTATTAAGCATCAAGGACTTTTCCAACCAACAGCACTATTTCCAATGAAATTGTGCCAACTGTCACTGTAGGTGAGCCCAAGGGCCCCAATAACACAGGGCTGTCCCCAGGGGCAGTGCTTCAGCACCCCTCCCAGGATCCCGGCCCCCTCGAGAGGCCTGCGTGCTCACCTGTTAGCCTGGGGTGCAGGACCACGTCAGCCAGCAAGCCAACCACGGTGTCTAGGCCTTTAGAATCAGCAGACACAGCATACATGGTGGTGTCTCTGGAAAAAACCCACACTGCTGGGCACTGAGGTCACAAGAGGTATACGCCAGTGGGGATTTTCATCATTCTGCACGAAGGATCAGCACACACGTGGTGCTTTTTCCCTTTGCCCGTCTAACAGAGTAAACTCCTGGCAGGCAGGAACCACAACTGCACGCAGGTTACACACTGGACTAGAAGACAGCATCCAGCCAACATGGAAGAGAGCCAGTTCCGAGAGGTTTTCACAAGCACTGGCTCCCTCCAAGGTGAACCACTTCATCCTGTGCTTCCTGAGCGTCTGCCGTATGAACTGAGTGGTCAACATGGGAATGTGCTTGGCCTTAGATGGTTGGGGCACAGAAACTGGTTGTAGCATTAGCTTACAGCACGAGGCACTGTGATCAGACATGCACAGAGTCAGCCAGGGAAGGCAGAGCATGACAACCACAGAACCCCGAGATGGAGCACAGTCAAGCAGGAGACCGTGCAGAACAGACACAACTGCCATGCAGACAAGAGTGAGCCCCCCAGGGGGACAGGGCCACCAGTGTCTTTGAAGATGCACGTGGCAGAGCAGCAGAAACAAAAGCCTGAGCTGACAATTAGTGGGCTCTGTTGGAGTCAGGACACTGGCCTGTCTGACCAGAGGGAGTTCCCTGGGGAGACAGAGGAAGAGATTTGAGGCGAGAACATGCAGGATCTAACACTAGGCAATGAGTGTGGACTTCATTCATGGGCAGCTGAGAACTGGTGGTTTCTGAATACAAGGTTTTTGAAAATTTGAATATACTGCCTCCCTCCTAACTCTAATTCTTGGCATTTTAGCCATCTTTTACATGTAATTTTTTAGCATTCAAATTTAAATAACTGCTTAGAAAATTGTCATCTTTGTCCCCCCTCCTCACATTGCCCTGAACAGAGCTTTCTGAATGTACCCCACACCTGGCAGACAAACACCACCTGCCGTCATCCACAGCAGCTCCACCCCATCTGCGCTCCAGCTACACACTGGACTACTCCCTGTCCCCAGATGGACCACTGCCTCTCCCAGGTTGAGCCTTTGTACCTGCTGCTTGCTGTCTCAGCTGCCTCCTTCCTTCATCTTCCTGGCAAACTCCTTCAAGAACCAGCCCCAGTGTCGAGTTGCCCGTCATTCCTTTCCTGACTCCTAGACCAAGCTAGCTGCTTGTCCCCCACGCTCCTACCACCCTTGGTTCCTGGCTCTTGTGTACATTACCTGTGGTGTGGCCCTCTGCCCGACCTGTGAGCATCCTGGAGACAGGGCCTGCTCTGCAGCCCAGTGCCCGGCCAGCAGCCTGGCTCAAATGACAGGGTGAGCACCCTGCTGGGGACTGCTTGGCCTTGGAAGCCAAGTGTGAGTGCTGCCACCTGTGTTTTGCCCAACTCTCTGCCAGGCCAGGGCTCACTTCTCACCGTTAACCCCCACAGCCTCTCCAAGGGGCAGGGCCCAGCAGGACTCTAACCAAGGATGAGAACAACAGTTCTACACGAATGCAAAATAAGCCTGTAGGTAAAAGCTGGTCTACCTTGATGTCTGGCAGTCACAAATACCTCCATGCTTTTCCAGGGTAAGCAAGATTTCATCTTTGCTGTTAAATCGATCAGTAGACTAATGGAAAAAAAAAATAAGAAAACCTAAATAAGCAATCCAAAACAACCTGTCATATACTATTTTTAAGAAGAAAATTTACTTTTGCTTTCAAAACACATGAACTCAAATTATCTCTTAACTTAAAAACCTTTTATTAGCATTAACCTGGCAACTTAATCTTTTATTAAAATAACAGCTCTAGAACAGCAAAACTTGATATTCTTCCCAACTATAGTTTCAAAAATCAGAAATTGTACACTGACCGAAAATGCCAATTTTTCCAAAAAGTGAGCAATTCCACTAAGATATTTTGCTTCATATCTTGATCCTGAATTAATAAGAACTGGCAATAGAAAGAAAATTGACAGATTAAATCAGATGTTCAAAAGGGAAGATTTAATCAAGAGAAACTTGTTAAAATCGTGACTATGGCTAAATAGCTAGATTTAACTATTTAAGGGTGATAGATGTTTGTTATCTTGATTATCATGATTTCACAGCTATAGACATACATCAACATTTATGGGACTGTATGCTTTACATTTGCACTGGAAAATTTTTAGAATTACAGAAAGGTAGAATAAGGAAAATACCCAACACTAAAACAGCCACTGTCCATACTCTGATGACTAAGTTTTCAGATTCTACACCATGCTCTTGCACTCCGGATACAATTCATAAATGATGTACTGATTACAACTGACAGTCAACCCGAGCACCTGCGAGCTCAAACAAGTGGGACCGCGCACAACTCTATCCACAGTACTTACTTCCTACCGTACAAAACTGTCCAAACTTATTTTGGGATGCCACGCGAAGCCCATTATCCAGTGTGGTAACTTTGGTTTCAAACTTTTCCTGTCCATCGACTGTAGCAAAAACAGGCTTGGGTACTCCGGGTAAGGGAGAAGAGAGGGGGATGCTGGGATAGGCACCGCCACTACTGAACTGCCTGCATGCAGGGGCTCCGAACCTAAAACAGAGAAAGTGGCCCAGTTACAACAAACTGGAGACACGGAACCTGCGGCGACAACTCAGGTGCAGTTAGTTGTGTTTTGTCCGTATTAAAAGTCAACACCTCCCCTTCTGAAGGATTTGTTTCTAGACGCCTCAAGAAGCAGAGGAGTGATCAAGAGCACCACTGCTGAGTACAAATCCCGGCTCAGCCCAGGAACCTGCAGTGAGCTAGTTCAGTTCTTTGGGCCTTAACTGCCACCTCGGTAAAAGAGACAGGAATAACAACCCCTCACTCTCAGCCGGGTGGCCAGTTAAGTCAGCTCCTACAGACGCAGCACCAAGCACAGCTCTGCCCTTCGGCAGCCACACTGGAGTCTAAAAAGAAGCCACACCCCCTAACCTGGCCCTGAAGGCCCTGCAGGTCTGGCTCTGACTCCCTCTCCAAACTCATCTCCTAAAACTCGTCCCCCCAGCCCCCAGTAGGTCCCCGTCACAGTGGCCTGGGGGCCCACTCCTGGAACACACTTGGGTCCTCATCCCCAAAGCTTTTGTCTCACTATTCCAGGCCTGCGGTGGCCTCACCCGCACACACGGACCCTTCTCTCATCCTCCATCTCTTCCCTTAATGTCGCGTCCTCAGGCTACCCCTCCTCGTTCTACCTCAAGTTAGCCTCTCCTGGCACTTTCTACCACTGAACGCTGCTCTTTACTTCAAAGCACCTATACGATCGCTGATACTTTGTGCTCGCTCCTCTCTGTGTCCACTGCCTGGGGACAGCAACGGTGTCTCTGTTCCCGCCACATCCCTGCGCCCGATACGGCGCTTGGATATAACGAGGGGTCAACAGCTACCTGTTGCTTGAGTGCCCGCGCCAGTGTGGGAAGAGACGGGCCCGGCCCCCGGGGCGGACGGAAAAACCCAGATATCAACAGGCGAGGGGACAGAGCAGGGTAGTCAAGGGCACGGCTTTGGGGCCGACGGAGTCCGGGCTCTGGGCTCTAGAGGGCCGGCCTCCTAAGGGGCAGCGGCAGGAAGGGGCCAGGCGGGAGGACACGTGGCCTCAGACGAGCCCCGTGGGCCCGAGAGGAGAGGGTGGGAGAGGGCCCCGCAGCCGGGGAGAGGAGAGACGGACGGGGATCGAGGCCCGGGGTGCCAGGCGGGGAGGAGCCCCCGTCGCCCCGGGGACCAGGCCGGGGTCCTGCAGCCCGAGCGCGACCCCCCGGCGCCGCGTCCGCGCATGGGCAAGCCAAGGGCAGAGCGTCCTGGGAGACGCGGGCCGCCCCGGCCCCCGGCCCCCGGCCCCGGGCCCGCCCTCGCTCACCTCAGCCGCGCGCCGCCCCAGGGGCCCGGGCCCCGCAGCAGTCGCGTCGCCGCTAGCACCACGGCCGCCATCTTGGGTCTCCGCCCACCGCTTCTGTCGTCACTTCCGGGCGCCCCGCCCTCCAGCCCGGCGCGCGGGGGCGCGCTTCCGGCGCCCGGAGCGGAAGCCACGGCGAGGGGCTGGGAGCGGCGGCCGAGAGGCGGGCAACGGGGCGGGTGACTCGGGCCGCGGCCGGGGCGGGCCGGGGCCATGGGGCCGCTGCTGCCGGGCTAGGGAGGGCGGGCGCGGCTGGGCCCGCGGCGATGGCGGGCTACGCGCGCCGCCCGGGCGTCCCCCCGCTGTCCCGGGCCCGGAGCCTCGTCATTCCGGACGGTGAGCCGGGGCCCGGGAGGGCAGGGGAGGGGAGGACCAGGCGGGGAGGGCCGGGCCACGGTGAGTCGCCCCTGTTTATTACAGCTCCAGCGTTCTCTGAGCGCCGGTCCTGTCTCCCCCAGCTAGACTGTGAGCGCCCCCGTGGCGGGGACCTGGACTCCCACTTCTTCGGCATTCGGCCGACGTTTATGTGCTATGTGCCCAGTCCGGTGCTAGCTTCCGTGGGAGACACAGGTGAGAGACGAGCCGCAAGGACCCGGGTGCCGGCACCACCTGTAGGTAACTCTGCTGTAGCGTTAGCTCATCCCTTGACCCAGCGGTGAGCGCTGGGCGCCACTGTGTGCCGGGCACTGGGAATACAGAGGTGGAGAGCGGTCCCACCGCTAGGAGCTCACAGTCTGGTCTTGGGGAGACGCCCCCAGACAGTTCCAATACAGGCTGGTAGGTGCCGGAGTAGAGGTATGTCCAGTGGGAGCACAGGAAACCACCTCCTCCTTCCAGATGGTGGGGAGGAGGGCAAGGGAGCCTTCATTCAGAAGTTGGTGATTGGAAACAGCTGGAGCAATCCTCCGGTCACCACGGCCCGGCAGTGCCAGCTTTAGTTCATCCTCATTTCTCCTGAGCAGCTGCATCCAGGGTGTGCAGCGAGGGATTAGGTGGTTACGTCAGGGTCTGAGAGGCTAATGGCAACCCACGAGGGCATTCAGGGGCTGTCACAAGACAGAGGAGGATGTGCACAGCCCCCCTGGGCATCCACACCTCTGGGAGCTTTTTCAGAGTCACAGATGCCGGAGCCCATGCAAATCAGACTATTCCCTGGGCAGGAGCCTGGGGGCTGGTGTTTTAGAAGTTCCCCAGGCTACGAGAACCACACCAGTAGAGACCACATGTTGAGAAAAACGTTGTGGTCATGAAGGATTACCATGATCACAGTGAGGTGACAATGTCTCTCTGCAGATTTTGGCTTTGGAAAGGGGAAGTGTACTAAGCAAGGTCCATCGGGAGCCCAGGAGACACATTTTGGAGGTAGAGTAGTTCAGTAATCCTTTCTTTTTCTCTCTGTCCGACACTCAGTGCCGGGCACGTGCCCGGTGGCGGGGTTGTCAGTTTGACAGCATATAACCGGTACCTGGATCCTGAAAGAGCAGGTGGGGGTAGAATCCCACGAACTCAATCTTGACCCTGGGGGAGAAGAAAGGAGAGCACAAGGTCTAGAGAACCTGAGATGTGAGGGATGGCCAGGGGGCAGGAAGTCACACCTGAGGGGTCTGAGGGGACAGCAGGAGCTGGGAGTACAGGAGCCAACTTGACACAAAGTTGGCACCTGGTCTCGGTTCACTGGGGGGCCGAAAAGACTGCGGGGTGGCGGTTAGGTACTGGGAGAGCAAGAAGGAAGAGGATAGAGGTGGAGCAGTGATTCCCAACTGGGCCGCACCACTGCAGCCCGGACACCCCCAGGGCAGGCGGTGCCCCAGTCGGCCTGCGTGGGAGCAGAGGCTCGTGGTAGTCTTGATGACCCCCCGGTGGTTCCCCTGAGCAGCAAGGCGTGGGAACCAAGGGGTTGGGAACGGGAAGGGTTGTCTTGAATGCAGAAGCAGATCTGTTTTATTGGCCAGCTTTCTCATTTCCTATTGTCACTGAGTTCTGGTGGAATGATGAGGTGGCATTCCCAATTTTAGATGTGATCGTGTTCTGGAAAGAGAAATGAATAGGAAAGTTCCCTTTTAATGACCTTCGCAGGACTTTTTGCATTTGTGATGTTTGTTATTATTTCAGATGATAAACTTGATGATCTTGAAGAGACAAATCCATTCTCCTTTAAAGAGTTTCTGAAAACTAAGAGCCTTGGCCTGTCAAAAGAGGACACGACCAACAGCAGGATTCATTCAAAGGTAAATCTGAGGAGTTGTTTGCAGTGACTTGAGACAGGAAAGTCCTCCAGAAGACGTCTCTCTTCTGATTTGCAGCCTTCCTTTAGAGAAGATGGTGCAAGAGTTGTGGGGCAGCGCGAGGCCGCTGCTAATGCTAGTGGAGGAATTGTGTGGGTTAAGAAGCTGTTGGGATCCTCCCTGGCTCTCGTCTCTCCTGGTGGACAACATGAGGCCTTTCTTATGTTCCAGTGTTGAACATCTAGGAAGAAAGGCCTGCAGTGGCTCCTGGGCCTGAGCCTTCCTCCCACTGTTTCCTTTAGGAAACCCCGAGGCACTCACTGGGACGCGACCGCGACTCCCCAGCCTCTCAAACCGGGGCGTACGGCCTGGAATATCAGCAGCCGTTCTTTGAAGACCCGACGGGGGCTGGTGATCTCCTGGACGAGGACGAGGATGAGGACGATGGGTGGAACGGGGCCTACCTGCCGTCTGCTGTGGAGCAGACCCACTCCTCGAGGGTGCTTGCCAGCATGTCGCCCTGCAGCACATACGTCTCCTTTTTCTCCAACCCGTCGGAGCTGGTGGGGCCCGAGTCTCTGCCCCCCTGGACACTCAGTGACTCCGACTCCCGCGCTTCTCCATCGGGGAGCCCCAGTGCAGACTTTGCCGCCCATGAAGAGTCTCTGGGAGACAGGCACCTTCGGACGCTGCAGATAAGTTACGAAGCAGTAAGTGCCGGGGGGCTGTGCGCCGGTGCCCTGGTAAACAGCTCCTGTCTGAGCAGTGTCACGGAGGAAACCTGGAGCCTCTGTGTCCTTGATGGCCAGGGGTTTGGGCTCCAAGGACAAGCCAGTATGTGTGCAGCAGCCTGCTGCGGAGTCTCCGTGCAAAGCGCTCTCCCCTCTGCTACCCGATTATGCTGTGAACGTAACAAATTGAAAAGCACCGTGCAAGGCTTATGAGAAATGGCCTGTCTTAGGCTACACTGGAGCAAAGATGAGCCCCACAAAGGGCTGCCCCTCAGAAAAGGATCTACTCCAGCCATCAGCGCAGGGATGTCTCGCCAAGTGTTCTGAGTAGGGGAAATTTTTTTGTTTTTTGTGAGGAAGATGAGCCCTGAGCTAACATCTGTTGCCAATCCTTCTCTTTTTGCTGAGGAAGACTGGCCCTGGGCTAACATCTGTGCCCATCTTCCTCCACTTTATATGGAACGCCACCACAGCATGGCTTGATAAGTGGTGCGTAGGTCCACGCCCAGCATCTGAACCCACGAACCCCGGGCCGCGAAAGCGGAGCGCACGAACTTAACCGCTACGCCACTGGGCTGGCCCCTAGAGGAAAGTTTTTTTTTTAATTTATTTTTTTTTTCCCCAAAGCCCCAGTAGATAGTTGTATGTCATAGCTGCACATCCTTCTAGTTGCTGTACGTGGGAGGCGGCCTCAGCATGGCCGGAGAAGCGGTGTGTCGGTGCACGCCCAGGATCCGAACCCGGGCCGCCAGCAGCAGAGCGCGCACACTTAACCGCTAAGCCACAGGGCCGGCCCAGGGAAGTTTTTTAAAAGTTATAATCACCTAAAAAAGAGTTAGAAGATGTGAGTAAAATTGGAGTCTGTGACCATAAGCCTCTGAAAAATAGATAGCTTCGTTCCCGGTGGTTCTCTGAGTGGCCTCTAGGTTGACTCAGAGCCAAATTGCAGACATGCAGACCCCTTTTGAGTGCAAGACCTTGAGTTTCTAATAAGGATTTTCTCTCTCTACAGCTGAAAGATGAACATGCTGAGCTAAGAAGAAGGCTGACGGAGGTCCAGAGCTTCTCTGAAACTCAGACAGAGATGTACGTAAGCTTTTAGTTAGGGTTGCAGTTTAAAACAGCTCCACTCACAGCAGTCAGTTCTGGAACCATCACGAAGTAACCTGAGTTGAACTGAGTCTGGGGTTTATTGTATGTGGAATCCTCAGTATCGAACACTTGTGTTTTGTTTCTTGTGTTTTGTGTAAGTTTACTTTAAACATTAGACCAGAATCAAGCACACCTGATAACAGAGCAGCAGAGCCACCAGTCGGCTCCCCGCTGCCCTTGACCGTGAGCTGCTGCCCTTGACCTGAGCTGCTCTGGATCCCGCCCTGAGGGTACCAGCTCAGGCCTTTGCCCCCCAGAGCTTCCTTCTGAGACAGTGGGCTCTTGTGGTTTTTATCTCATCGACCCAATTACAATGCCTTTTAGAAGATTCTTAGAATTAGTCATGTGAGTTATTCATAACGTGGGTGTTTCCTTTAAAAGGGTGAGGACCCTTGAGCGGAAATTAGAGGCAAAAATGATAAAGGAGGAAAGTGACTATCAGGATCTGGAGTCCGTGGTTCAGCAGGTGGAGCAGAACCTGGAGCTGATGACGGTGGGACACAGTCTCCTCGTTTGGAGGCGGGGGGCAGAGCTGCTGTCGGGTGGAGATTGTGAGGTGCTGGGCGTGTCACTCCCTGGGCGTTGTAGCCGAGCCCTGTCCTGGGGGCACCTGTGGGGGGCACAGCTTCTGCAGGAAGAGGTCCCTCACAATGGGCTTCTGACCCAGGGCTGGGCCCACCTTGGGGGGTGGAGCGCCTGGTTGGGGGGAGCTGGCCCGTGCTCCTGGGTGCGGGCAGAGGGTCGGGAAGAGGGATGTGTCTTGCTTCCATAGCACCATGTCAGTGATGGTTTTTTTTTGGCTAACAGAAACGGGCTGTAAAGGCAGAAAATCACGTTATGAAACTCAAACAGGAAGTAAGCTTGCTCCAGGTAATTAGAAGGTCTTCAGTGTTGTCACGTGCATGCAAATTCCAGTGACTTCCAGAAAAGACATGACAGAACCTCTGCTGGGGTTCTTCCCTCCCCTGACAGATGAAGCACCTAAAATCACAACAGCGTGAGCTTGCCCCTCGGGCCGTAAAGGAAGGAAACAGCTCAGTCCTCCTGGTCCTGTTTCTTCTGCTTAACAAGAGAGTCATGGCTTTACTGTGTTGTCTGGGTTGGTACGTGCACTTGCACGAATCTCTCTTTTGCAGAGCGGTGCTGAGGAGGGACTGAACTCAAGGGACCAGCGTTAGGCCCATGTCCCTCAGGAGCCCCCAGTTAGGAAAGAGTTCCTGCTGTCGTGGCCCCAACCCCTCGGTTGCTCTTCCAAGGGTGCTGTGTTTGCTTCAGTGGGACTGCATTTTAGCTGCTCTCCTGTTCAGCCATAAACGTCCTTCACCGCTCCCACCCCCAGGCGCAGGTCTCGAACTTCAGGCGGGAGAATGAAGCCCTGCGGTTGGGCCAGGGCGCCAGCCTGGCGGTGGTGAAGCAGAACACCGAGGTGGCCCTGCAGAACCTCCACGCCGTCATGAACAACGCACACTCATCCATCAAGTGAGTGCCGCCGGGAGCTGAGGGCCCTGGCACCGTGTGGGGTGAGGCGGAGAGGCCCTCAGCCCCTGCGTGGTTCTCGGGGGCTCCGGGGGAGGTGCGCTTGCGGATCCTGTGAACCCTGAGGCCACGACCGTTCTTTACTGGGAGGTGTGGACGTTAACGTCAGACACACCTGAGTCCTGCTCCTTCACCTGCTCGACACCCGAGTTCTGGGTGGAGGGGAGTAACGACATCCCCTCTTGTTGTAAGAAGGCCCCTGTACTGCTTGGCACAGGGGAGCCCTGGGGAGACGTCAGTTGCCGCCCTCATTAATATTTGCCATCGTCCATCTCTTCCTGGGTGGGGCTCTGCAAGGACGGCCGTGTCCAGCCACGGCCTGAGCACTTCTAGGGAATAACGAAGCCTGTTCTGAGTCAAGTATGAGAGTCTCTTCAGAGAAAATATAAGATGTTAAAAATCGGTGCTTTTCACTCGGGAACTTGTTTGCTTTAATGCTTCTGTTACTGCTATTGGCGAGTTGTAGCAGCAGCCTGTAATAGCTGTCTTTTCATTTTAGGCAGCTGGTTTCTGGAGCTGAAACATTGAATCTCGTTGCTGAAATCCTTAAATCTATAGACAGAATTTCTGAAATTAAAGGTGAGGAGGAGGAGCCTTGAGAACCACCGAAACGCTCCAGCTCGCAGCCTGTTTACATCCTGACATCACTACTCGCTGGATTTAAAAATGCCGTTGTGTCTTTAAATATGCAGCCTCACCCGTAGTAAACACACTCCTCATGAGATGCTAATTTCATGACCTACAGCAGTATTACTTCTCCGCCTGAGGAGCAGCTCCTGTGCGTGAGCGCCCCCCCTAACGCCGCTGCGTTACAGACTAATAAGTTATCGGAAGACATTTTTATAAATGCCGGTGATTTTTTAAAGTTACTAAACATGAAAACAGCAGTTGTGTAATAAGTGTTTTCCATTACATTCCAGAACATTATTTGTAAGATAAGTTCGCTTGATCGTCCTTGACTTCGTAAATAGAGAAAAACACTAAGTGAGCCGTGGTTTTGGTGGTCGCCTTGGATGGGGACTTGTGCCTTTCCGCCGTCGCTCAGTGCCCCTCTGGCTCCCAGTCCACGCCGGCAGCCTTCACAGGGGTGGCTCCTGTGGTTGGTGGCCTGAGCACGGACGCCCCACATGGTGGATGCTGCCGTCCTCCCACAGGGACCAGGGTCTGCACAGGCATTCTGTGGGGTGAGGCCGTCTACACATACATCTCTCTGGGCCTTCAGATTTGAAAAACTGCTTTTGGCTGGAGGGTTTTGATAGACGCTTCAAGTGGCATTTTGTACAGTGAAGCTTAGAGCTGAGGAATGCAGAGTGTGTGCGGAGCCTTCCCGGGTTAGCTCGAGTTGCCCAGGTGCCTTTACACCCGCTCTCCCACATGGGCGGGCATAACATGCACTGTGCGCCTTTCTGGCTCTTTTCCTGTAGATGTTATTTTTTTAAATAAATTTACATTTTCCCTCCTGTTAAAATTGAGAGCTTTCTTATTTAATAAATTCTAAAATTCACGTGCACTATCCTTTTTTTCCTGACTCAGCCAGTTCTTGACGTTTGAGAATCATGCTACTGTCCCCTAACACCAGGGCATGGGGCTTGTCCTTGTCATGACGGGTGATTCATGCTGATAGTTTAAGGGGTCAGTCCCCTGGTACGTGTGGTCAGGGTAGACTCAGACCACTGCTGCCTGGGCCCAACCACAGTGACCAACATACCGTAAACACGCAAGTCATGGAGATTGTTTGAGATCATGTGGTTGAATTTTCAAAAGATTTAAATTGCTAGACCCTCTGTCTTAGCTACAGGTAAGAACCTTCCAGAAGTTACCATGAACATGTCCCTTAGCTTACCCCCCCATCTCATGCCCCTGCCCATTGGTGAAAAGCTGCTTCCAGGTTCTGTCATCAGAGCAGACTTCAGACAGGGTCGTCTAGTAGCAAAGTGCACGTGACAGCTGGGGAAACGTGCAAGCAGGGCTGGGGCTGCCAGGAGGACGCATAGGGCCGCAGCCCTGCACAAGGCACCGCATTTTACAGAGGGTGGGGGATACGCAGGGCAGATTGCCAGCCTGGCGTCCCCTCCCCCACTGCCCACAGGCCAGGCTGGGCCCAAAGCAGGGTGGCCACCCAGAGTAACCCTCCAATGTTCACCTGCCCCTGCACTTCAGCCACTCCGACTGCTGCAGCCGCAGGGCGGGGGCTCTGGATGAAGCAAGGATGGACACACAGGCTGTTACTGCACTGTTCTCTACGTGTATGTGGGAAGCGCTCCACAGTAAACACAGGTGCAGTTCACGGCGACTTACCCTTGTTGGGCATCCACCTCTGCCTCCGGAGGTGGAGCACATGTGGCAGGTCCCGGCTATTACAGGACGTGCTCAGTAAGCACTGGCGCAACAGGCAGCCTGGTGGGTCCCTCAGCCCACTCGCACTTTCAGAACCACCCCCAGCTCCACGCCTCCCGGGCTGGACTGCTTCTTGGCCGCCGATCCGCACCTTCTCGTCACTAGAGGGAGGTCCGCTCACAATTTCCCAGCCGGCTGTCCCTCATCTGAGACTCAGCTGCACACCACCCCTAGGAGGACGCCCTCACGCCGGGGTGGGAGGTCGGGCCCACGTGGCCCGAGCGCTGAGAAGCCGACTGCAGACAGGCTCCCGCCGGCCAGGTGCGCGCAGGTGACCGGGTAGGGGTGTGCGGCCCCTCGCGGGCTTTCCACCTTATGCCCTAGGCCTTGAGACCGGGCAGGACGGAGCCGAGCACTTGCAGGCGTCGTGAAAGCCCGAGACACCAGCATCAGGAGGACACCGGCACAGAGACTTTCGGAAGCTGCGGGAGGTCACACCGCACGGGACCCCCCTCTCACCGCGCTGCCTGGGCCAGGCTCGCGGCAGCCGGACGGCGACTCGGCGACCCCGTGACCTGGCAGGGGCGGGGGCCTCACCATCGCGGCGTCCAGCCGACCCAGAGCCTCAGCCCTGCGGCGCGCGGACGCAGGCAGTGCCGAGGGCGGCCGCGCGGGGGCAGCACCGGCCCGCCCGCCTCCCGAGGCCCCTCCCGGCATGCCCCGCGCCCTGTCCGCGGCCGCGGGGGCGGGACTTCCGGGGTGCCGCGACAGAGCCGTGCGGCCGCCGGAAGCGCGGGGTGCGGAGCCCGGCCGGTGAGAACGCGGGGCGCGGAGAGCGGCGGGGGCCTGTGCCGCCGAGGTCGGGGGCTCTGGGGCGGCGGGGGCCGCCCGCGTGTCCTGAGGCCGGGCTCCGGGGAGCCGCGTCGGTGCCGAGCGCGGTCTGCGCACGCTCGGTGAGCGGGCCGGTCGGCGGGGCAGCCGCGCGCGGGCCGGGGCCCTCCTGCGCGTCCTCGGCTCCGGCGCGGCGCTCGTGCTCCGGGGGTCGCCCTGCCGCGCGTGCGCTGCGCCCTGTCCTTCCCCGGCGTCCCGCCCCTGTAGCCTTCCCAGACCGGCGCTCTGAGGAAGGGAGGTTGTGGTCCTTCAACAAGCAGGGTTCGGTGTCGGACGCTGGACCCGGGCCGGTGCTGTTCGGGGTCTGGAGACAGGCCCCGCCCGGGGGCTTCCGTGCCCTGCTGTGAGTGCGGCGCCTGGTCAGTCTGTTCGCTGCACGCCTCCCAGGCACTCTCTGTGCGTCCAGTTCTGCGCCTGCGGCTCTGGCGTCAGATTTCTCGCGGCCGTGGGCCGCCTCCTTGTCCTCCAGGGAGTGCCGCCACAGCCTGCTCTTTCTGCGCTGGGCAGCCGGCTCACTCGTGGCTTGGTGCGGGAGACGGAGACCGGGCGGTTGGGCCATGTTGGTGCCCGTCACTCTCCCCTCGTGCTGGTCGCAGGCTCGGAGCAGGCGGGATGCATTCCCGTGGCTTCAGCACCTGACACAGCACAGAGCTGGAGTTCGTGGGGCCAGGGAGGGCGTCAGACCTCAGCCTCTGGGAGTCCAGGGCCTGCCTCGGGCAGGCCTCTGCCGTCCCCTGCAGGCGTGCATGTCTGGAGGAGAGTGGGACCCCCTGGCACGCTTGTTTTCTCACAGCTTGTGATGTGTTTAGGAGGCAGGCAGGAGTTATGGATATAGATGCGGAAAGAGAGAAGATAACGAAGGAGATCAAGGAACTGGAAAGGATTTTGGATCCCAGCTTCTCAAGTATCAACGTGGAGGTCTCGGAATCAAGTCTCGATTCAGACTCGGACGCAGGTAAGACCCCACGCGCCGTGGTGAGAACAGCTGTGTCTGCCCTTGGGCTCCTGCTAGCCGCAGTATGCGGCAGTGCTGCTGGGATCAGGCCCTGCTTCCTCGCCAAAACTGGCCTCTGCCTTTACTTCACTGGACAGTTTGTTACCATGCCTCCTTCATCAGCCCCTGGACCTGCTGTCTGTGCGTGAGCACCCTGCCCAGCGGTGGGCATCTGCAGTGGGCTGTCCTAGGAGGGGGAGGCGTGTTGCCCTCCTCAGGAATCAGAAGGTTCCAGAGCTCAGCTCGTCAGCCACCGCCATGCCTAGACAGTCACCACAGCTGAGACCCCCACCAGATCTCTTCTCTGGGCTCGTCCGACTGCCCTCTGTGTGAGACCCCTGCTGCCACTCTGCCACACGTTCCCCTCGGTGCTTCTCTGGGCCCTGAGTGCTCTTGCCGCAGCTCTGAATGGAGGCCTGCCTGCAGTGGCTGAGCCGTCCAGGGCCCCTTGGCCTGCCTACCTCTCCCGGGGCCCCAGGTGCAGCTCTGAGGTTCCCAACCTTTCACGCAGGGGCCTTTCCTTTCGCTGTTATCATGGCCTCTGCATCTGTACCCTCCCGCCTCTGACCAGCTCCGTCTCCTGTGGAGCCTCCCCTGATTGCAGTCACCATGCCCTGGGGGCACTTGATGTTAGGCTGGTGTCTTCCCTTTCTGTTTGCCCCTGCCATTGGTCCAGTACCCGCCCCGCCTGGTCAGTGAGTGGTGTCAGCTGCAGAGCGCTGTCGGGAAGGGAAGGTCCACGCACACAAGTCTTACCCTGAGGTCTTTCATCTTCTCTGAGCCCACCAGGCCTCAGTCCCTCCCTTGTCTGCGGCTGCCCTGCAAATGGGCCGTGTGCTGCACCGGCTGGTTGGTCTCCTTGGCGCCTGTGGCATCCCATCGCCAGCCACCCATTTCCATCACTGGTCACCAACACGGTGTGCTTGTGTTCCCACAGATTCGCTGCCCGATGAGGACTCGGACGCTGCTGGTCCTGCGATCTCGGTAATTCCTGGCCTGAGCTGGCTGTGCCCACTGAGGCAGACACACCACCCTTCAGTGGGCCCGGGACGGGGAGTGCTTTGAGCTCATCTTGGTTTTTTTGAGTTATAAGAGTAACACGTGTTTGTTATTAAAGATGAAGTGTCTCAGAGCATTTATCATCAAAATTAAAATTGTCCCTAGAAACAACTACTGGTACTAGCTTGGTGTCTATGCTTTCCCGCTGTGTTGAGCTCCTGCTGACATGTGTTCGTCTCGACGTGACGTTGCACGTGGAAGGCAGTGAGCAGGTGGCCTGGGTCCTGCCGGTTGTAGCTCACCTAGAGAGTTGCAGCACTAGCAGTTTGCATATATGAGTGCCTAGAACAGTGCCTGGCAAGTAATCACAGCTCTGCCAGTTAAGACTAACCGTTTTTTATTTTGGAATTTTACGTTATTTGGGGAAATTTTTACAACTTGGTTTGTCTTTTTCTACCAAGTCAATGAGTAGAGAGTTGCCTCCTTTTTTCAGTGGCCAAGTGGTCCCCCTGGCGTGGATGTCCACAGTTCCATAGCTCTTTAGACTCAGCGCCTGCTGGTGAACATTGGGATCATTTCTAGTTCGTGGTTTTGCTGGCACCACCACAGCCGTCCTCACACCCGTTCTCCTCACTGTCTGCCAGCGATGGAGGTCACACGAGTCTGTTATCATGTTCAGATGTCACAGAAACGTTTGTTGTAGAAAGTGCAAATGCATCTGCTCACGTTTCCCCCACTTGAAATACGTTCCTGGAAGTTGAGTTTTCTCGTGTTTTATTTTTAGTTTTAGTTTTATTTTTTTTTGTGAGGAGGACCAGCCCTGAGCTAACATCTGCCAATCCTCCCCTTTTTTCTTGAGGAAGATTGGCCCCGGGCTAACATCTGTGCTCATCTTTCTCTGCTTTATATGGGACGCCACCACAGCATGGCTTAACAAGCGGTGTGTCAGTGTGCACCTGGCATCCGAACCGGCGAATCCCGGGTTGCTGAAGCGGAGCTCGCGCACTTAACCGCTGCGCCACCGGGCCGGCCCCTCTCATGTTTTAAATTAGGGAACGTGCACACACGCTGCGCAGCTCTGCATCAGGGTGGTCCCGCGCCTGTCCAGTGGCCAGAACGTGGGCTTAGAGACTTGTCACACAGCGCGCCCTGAGGACGGGACAGTGTGCGCCTCATTTGTCATCCACGGTTTCCCACTTGTAACCAGGAAGAAGACAGAGGGGGTGAAGCCAGCAACGATGAGGACGACCCCAAGGAGAAGGCCCTCCCTGAAGACCCCGAGACGTGCCTGCAGCTGAACATGGTCTACCAGGAGGTCATCCAGGAGAAGCTGGCAGAGGTCAGCCTGCTGCTGGCCCAGAACCGGGAGCAGCAGGTAGGACGGGGTCTGGCCCTAAACTCCCCACAGTCAGGACCCCAGGACCAGGGCTTTGGGTCTGCTCCCCAGCTGCCCGGGTCCCCTTCTCCACAGGGAGAGTCGCCACTGCCTGGCCCACAGGTGGGCCCTTGTGTCTGCCGCAGGAGGAAGTCACATGGCACCTGGCGGGGTCCAAAGGCCCCGAGGGGAAGGACGGCAAGAGCCTGCCCTCCAATCTGTACATAGGGCACTTCATGAAGCCCTACTTCAAGGACAGGCTCACCGGAGTGGTGAGTGGCCGGGGCCCCGCTCTCGTCAGCAAGGGGTGGGTCAGGCTCCGTGGGAAGGGGTTCTCGTCCCCACAATTTGCTGTGGGTGTTGTAAATTCTCATAGGTTCTTCAGGATAATAATATTCAATCTTCTTAAAACTCTCTCCCAGGTCTAGTAGTGACAGTCAAGGACTTGTTCACTGGAATGGGGCAAGCTGATCTCTGCTCCAAGGATAAGCCCTCTGGGGCATTTCCTTGAGAGGTGGCCCCACAGGTGGGGCAGCTTGACAGAGATTATCAGTCCTGGTAGCGCAGGGTCCAGTGTTGCTAACTGCAGCCCTGCCCTCCTGTCACCTCTCATGGGCTCATGGAGCCCACCCTGTGCCAGTTGGGTTATGCCCCGGAGTCGCTCACCAGGCAGCAGCTCTGGGTCCAGGCATCCGGTGCCCGGCCTCGCACCTGGCAGGGCTGCTCAAGGAGACTTAGGGGAGGGAGTCCTGAGTCCAGTGGGGACCCTGGAGGGACGTGCTGGGCCCTTCAGGTGGGCAACCTGGATTGTGATGCTGCGTTCTCTGACAGGGGCCTCCTGCCAACGAAGACACACGGGAGAAGGCTGCCCAGGGCATCAAGAGTTTCGAGGAGCTCCTGGTGACCAAATGTAAGAGCCCAGGCCCGGCCCTCAGTGCCCGCCAAGCCTGGGCACTGTGGAGGGCTTTGCCACACCTCTGCCTCTCCCCAGACACGTGCTGCGGTTCTCGGGCAGGTCTCCTGTGGCTTCATGGGCTCTTTCGGACCTTGACTGCTGGGACTGGCCACTCAAAGCCGCTGCCTTTCCCACACTGAATGGGGTCCTTGCGAGGATGCTGTCATGAGGGGCAGGCTGGGGCCACCACCCCCGTGGCTAACTCCAGTCTCTCCCCACCGTCCCGGAACACGAAGCCCCGGGAGGCCCTGCCACAAGCTTGCGCCAGGCCCAGGTGGAGTTGTGCTCCCTGGACGGAGGGCCCAGCGCCTGCGGCCTGGCTCCCTTGCTGGCTCATAGCTCGGCCCGCGTCCTGGGGTATCAGACAGCACAGCAGCATCCTTGCTTCGCACCTGGAGGGGTCATTCACACTCCGCGTCGTGGTGTGGGAGCCAGAGCCAATGGTGTGCGAGGGCTGTCGAGAGGATTCCACTGGAGAACATGCGTTCTGGGGAAGGCACCCGTGTGAGCGCCCTTGATGTCATTTCTCCTCAGGGAAAAGCTGGGAAAAGGCCTTGCTCCGAAAGTCAGTGGTGAGCGACCGCCTGCAGCGTTTGCTGCAGCCCAAGTTGCTGAAGTAAGTCTAAAACAACGAGCGAAACCAGTCATCCCCGGTGAGCGGGAAAAGTCCCAGCTGGCGGGTTTTTGAGGGGCGAGGCTCGGTTTAAGCTGTGCCCCCTGCTCACAGCAGGAGAGGTGCTGATCCCTGAACTGTCTCCCGAAGGAGGCAGCTGAGCATCAAGGTGTGAAGTGTGTGAGAGCTGAGTCAGGCTAAGCGGCCACGTTCAGTTGTGAGGCTCAGGCAGTTTGTCTGGTCTGCGCCTCGGTTTCCACCGGTGAACATGTGGACCCTTTATGATACTTGCTTTACGTGTGCGCTGATGGGGTGACATCACATGACATAATCGCAGCACCCGTGGCCAGGCCAGGGGGACCCAGGGGCCACCTGCTGCCTCAGGGGTTGATGTGCCGGTCAGGATTAGCTGCGGGGACAGTTGGGTCCCTCGTCAGGCTGTGGGAGGTCTGGGTTTCTTCCTCCTGGTGTGTTCCAGAAGTAGTTATTTACTGTAGCCAGAGACTGCAGCCTTAAGAAGTAGCTTTTGACCTCATTGCCGGGCACGAGTCAGGATGTTCTGCCCCGTGTGCCCAGCGCAGGGCTGGGAGCTGGGACACCAGGCTCCAAAACATGGGGGCGGCTGGCAATTATTACCATCTGTGCCAGCAAACTCATTGCTGCACTAGCCGCTGATGTGACTGTGGTGACAGCCTGGAGAGGGGTTGTGGCTGCTTTCTCTGTGGGCGAGGAAGCCGAGGCAGCTCAGAGAGACTGAGTAACTTGTCTGCGAAAGGCAGGGTGGGGATTTGAATGAAGCTCTGAGTGCGTGCCCCCCGCCGCTGTGCTGGGCTGTGTGGAGTAACCAGCCTTGTGGGGTGCCCACCTGGATCCACAGGAGGGCTGAGTCAGCCCACGTCCCCCGAAGAGTGCACATTGCCACCGGTGACCCTGGCGCCTCTGCTCTGCCTTCCAGGCTCGAGTACCTCCAGCAGAAGCAGAGCAGGGTCACCAGTGAGGCGGAGAGGCAGGTCCTCGAGATGCAGAGCAGGGAGGCGGAGAGTGAGATCCAGGCTATCAAGTGAGCTGGGTCCTGCAGGGGAGGGTGTGGTCCAGGGTGAGCCAAGGGGGC
This sequence comes from Diceros bicornis minor, assembly GCF_020826845.1. Classification (NCBI taxonomy): domain Eukaryota; kingdom Metazoa; phylum Chordata; class Mammalia; order Perissodactyla; family Rhinocerotidae; genus Diceros; species Diceros bicornis. The sequence goes on from NC_080767.1 coordinate 42,434,129, forward strand.
CAGATGTGACCGCCGTGCCCTCGTTGCTTTCCAGCCAGCTGCCAGAGGAGGCTTTGCTAGGGAGCAGACTAGACAGCCATGACTGGGAGAAAATCTCCAACGTTAATGTAAGTTGCGGGGAGCACTGTCCTGGCAGCCAGGGGTGTGGGTTGGAATTGACAGGGTCAGCTTCAGATTAAGGTCGTGTCCTCTGTGGCCACCAGACCTGCCGTGACCCCATCTGGTCAAGTGCGTGTCCAGCAGTGTGGAGTGGCTTCGTGGGGCCCTCACCGCTGGTGCAAGGCACCTCTTCTGAGATGGGTGGTTGCAAAGGCTTCAGGCTTTGTATTCGGAGCCAAATCTACAGTTTGGCTGCGTAAGCCTGGTGACCTGGACAGAGGTCCCACCTACTTCTCCCCGTGTGCCAAGCTGCCGGCTGTCAGAGTGTGACAGCGCCCACAGGCTGCGTTTCTCTGTCGGCACAGTTTGAAGGAGGCCGCAGTGCCAAGGAGATCCGGAAGTTCTGGCAGAACTCTGAGCACCCAAGCATCAACAAGCAGGAATGGAGCGGACAGGAAGTAGACCAGCTGAAGGCCATCGCGGCCAAGCACGGCCACCTGGAGTGGCAGAAAATCGCCGAGGAGCTGGGGGTAAGGACCTGAGGGGCCTCTAAGACCCTGAGGGCAGTGTGGGTTCTGTGGCTGGGAGGCCGGGTTTGGGGTCTCTACGGGCTGTGTGTCATACCACGGCCGTGCTGGTCCCTCAGAACCTTCAGATTTCTTCATCCTGCTGCTTTTGAGGCTGTGGCCCTCAGGGAGGGTAACCCCTCCCCACCCTCTTGGGCTGAGTCTTCAGATGCTTCGAGCTCCTCAGTCCTTGTTGCCTCGTCTGTTCCCCTCCCTCCCTTGTCCCTCTTCCTCTCTCTCCCAGTCAAGCTCAGGAGTTTGTTTTGGTACTGTTTGAGAAGAACACTTGCCCTAGTTTCTTTTGGGTTCTTCTATTTTTCTCATATCCTTAGGTGAGGCCTGAGTTCTTCGTTTGGCTATGGTCTTTAATAATGAAAGCATTTAAAGCTTGGTTTTCTGAGAACAGCTTGGTTCAGAACAGAAGGAGCAAATGTTCTCCTTTTTATAGATTTTTAGAGTAGCTATAATTTCAGTTTTTGTTGCCTCTTTGGATCTTAGTTTGTGTAAGAATATGTTTTCTTATTTTTAAATAGTCAGGTTTCTTGGAATCCTTTTTGTCCTTCAGTTTGATTTTTATTGGCTCATGACCTGGGAGCGTGATCTGTAAAATCTCCATTTTTTAATTTGTCACTTGTATGACCAAGCACGTGGTTGCAGCAAACCAGACTAAACATACCAAAGCCAGTTAAAAACAGAAGTGTGTTCTGTGCCCTGAGGGTCTAGGATTCCCTGTAAGCTTATTAAATAGACTTTGCCTGTTATTGAACCTTGCTCTCCAGAGCTGTTCAGTTCTGGAGGAGTTGTATTGATGTAGCTTGGATAAAACCTGACATAACAGTATTAAAAGGTCATTCTCTCGTTGTGTCTCTAATAGTTTTGCTTTATATATTTAGCTGCTATGTAATTTGATACACATAACTCAGCTTTTACTTAGTAAATTATGCTTTTTAAAAAGTCACTTTGTGGTTCTATGTCCTTTTTTTTTTTTAAGACTTTATTTTTTTTTGGAGCAGTTTTAGGTTTGCAGCAACATTGAGAGGAAAGTAGAGATTTCCCATATGCCCTTTGCCCCCGCACACACACAGCCTCCCCCGTTATCAACATGACTTACTAGATGTTCCATAGTTTACATTGGGGTCACTCTTGGTGGTGGACACTCTGTTTGGGTTAATGTATAATGACATGTCTCCATCATCGTGGCACCGTGGAGAATAGTTGCACTGACCTACAAATCTCTGTCCTCCACCTGTCCGTCCCTCCCCAGTTTCACCCCGACAGCCACCGAGCTTGTTATTGTCTCTGTAGTTTCAGCTCTTCTGGAATGTGGCAGAGTTGGAGTCATACAGTGTGCAGCCTCTGCAGAGTGGCCTCTTTCACTGTCACATGCTTTTAAGGCTCTTCCGCATCTTTCATGACCCGATAGTTCATTTCTTTTCAGCACTGAATAACATTCCATTGTCTGGACGTACTACAGTTTCTCTGTCTACTCACCTACTGAAGGACGTCTTGGTTGCTTCCAAGTTTTGGCAATTATGAATAAAGTTACTATAAACATCCCTGTACAAGTTTTTGGGTGGATAGAAGTCTTCAGCTCCTTTGGGTAAATACCAAGGAGCATGATTGCTGGATCGTATGGGAAGATTGTTTAGTTTTGTAAGAAACTGCTAACCTGCATAGCAGCCGGACCATTTTACATCCCCACCAGCAGTGAAATTCTTGTGGCTCCACATCCTCGCCAGCATTCGGTGTTGTCAGTGTTCCAGGTTTTGGCTATTCTAATAAGCATGTAGTGGTATCTTGTTTTAATTTGCATTTCCCTGATGACATATGATGTGGAGCTTCTTATTCTCAGATGCTTATTTGCCATTCATATGTCTTCTTTGGTGAGATGTCCATTAAGGTCTTTGATCCAATTTTTTTTTTTTTTTTGTGGGGAAGATCAGCCCTGAGCTAACATCCAGTGCCAATCCTCCTCTTTTTTGCCGAGGAAGATCGGCCTTGGGCTAACATCTGTGCCCATCTTCCTCTACTTTACATGGGATGCCGCCACAGCATGGCCTGACAAGCAGTGCGTTCGTGTGCGCCTGGGATCTGAACCTTCGAACCCCGGGCTGCCAAAGCGGAGTGCACACACCCAACCGCTGCGCCACCAGGCCGGCCCTCTTTCGTCCAATTTTTAATCAGATTGTTTGTTTTCTTATTGTTGAGTTTTAAGAGTTCTTTGTATATTTTAAGTAACAGTCCTTTATCAGATGTGTCTTTTGTAAATATTTTCTCCCAGTCTGTGGCTTCTCTTCTCATTCTCTTGACGTTGTCTTTTGCAGAGCAGAAGTTTTCAATTTTAATGCAGTCCAGCTTCTCAGTTGTTTTTTTCACGGGTCATGCTTTTGATGTTGTATCTGAAAAGACATCACCATACACAAGGTTGTAGCTCAGCAGACTGCACACGTCCAGCCATGCCTGTTCTCTGTAACTCAAGAGTTTGCTTTAGGAAAAAGGAGGGTTCCAGTACCATTAATCAGCTCTTGGAAAACCCCTTTCCCATAAGGAAGTGAATGAGGGGACAGAGTCTCCTCTGCAGTGTCTGTTGTGTAGACTGAGGGTTTATTTGCTGAGCTGGAACATGAATGGAAGCTGGAAGACAGTCACTTGGGAGCTCTCTCTATGAGGGCGTCTCCTGAGACATGGATGCCACCCCAAGAACTGTCCCAGCACCTTCCCCCACGCATGCCCCTCTTCGCTGCCGGTGATATAGCTCCAGAGAGACCAGTTTAGAGCTGCAGAATCAGAGCGACAGTGCTGGCAGCCACGTTTAAGAGGCTTGTGTTGTGTAAGGTGGCCCTTCTCTCACACTTTGCTGAGCTGGAAGTTTCCTTCGAGTATTTGAGTTTGCAGTAGTTTTGGTGTCATGTCAGTGAAGTATTCTTGTGAGTTTTTCTGACCGTATTTCCTCTCTGTAAACTTGTCAACTGGTCTTTCATGGTCCTCTTTTGTGGGTCGCAAGTTTTCTGTCGTGGGGATGCTCTCCACCATCCCCACAGGGGTCTTGTGCGAGTAAGGAGGTCACTGTTCACAGAAGCGCGTTACTGTGTGGCGCTTAGGACCCAGATGTGCCTGGACGTCCCTCTGTGTGCTCCCAGTAACCCCGTTTTGCTTTGGTTTGGGCCTTGGGAAGACCAGCCGAAGCGCCTTCCAGTGCCTGCAGAGGTACCAGCAGCACAACACAGCCCTGAAGCGCAGGGAGTGGACGGAGCAGGAGGACCGCATGCTCACCCAGCTCGTCCAGGAGATGCGCGTCGGCAGCCACATCCCCTACCGGAAAAGTGAGTCTGTGCCCCTGCGCCCTGCGCTCCTGGGTTCTAGGCCGCTGGGCTTCCAGGAACGTCCTGTGCCCTCGGCCTGAGTCCCCTCACATGAGAAAGCAGAGATTTGCGGGAGCACCTCACTAATTGTAGTTGTGAGAGGCTGGAGGAGGAAGTAAAGGTGTCACGTAGTCCCGAGCATCCCACCGTTCCCTTTTCGGTGGTTAGAGTGACTCCTCTCTGGGGGACCCAGAATGCAACACCCACGCAGCCCCTCTGCCCCCAGTTGTCTACTACATGGAGGGGAGAGACTCCATGCAGCTCATCTATCGGTGGACCAAGAGCCTGGATCCCAGCCTGAAAAAAGGGTTCTGGGCCCCGGAGGAAGATGCGGTAAGATTGCAGGCCCTGAGGAGAACCGTCCTCTGGGACGTTAACCTGGACGCCAGGAGTGGCCCCTGAGCCCCTGACGTCCCCTTCTGAAACAGACTGAATTGAGGGTGGGGAAGTGGCGACTATGCCTGCAGAGGTTCCATCTGCTTGTCCCTTCCTGCAGAAGCTGCTTCAAGCGGTTGCCAAATACGGGGAGCAGGATTGGTTTAAAATCCGGGAAGAGGTGCCAGGTAGGAGCGATGCCCAGTGCCGAGATCGGTGAGTTGGGCGGTGCTGGGCGAGGGAGGGCTTGCTGGGGTTGCTTCTGTGTGGCCAGAGGGTGGGCTGGGAGACCGCAGCCCAGGGCGATCAGCTGGTGGGGGAGGAGGACGTGTCGTGAGAGCTTGGGGCACCAGGGTTGACCCAGGCACAAAGCAGGATAGCTGTTTTTCAAATCAGAGTTTTATATGGGCTCAACTTGACATGGCCCCTACTTGGCAGGTTCCCTGAGTCCTGTTGTCTAAACTGCTCTCCCAGATCACTGATGGGCAAGGTCCCTGGCAGGCAGCCTCAGCTCTCTCCTTTTCCAGCTTGCGTTTTTTTCAAACAGCTTTATTAGGATGTAATTTACATACCACATTTACATACCAAGTTCATTCATTTAAAGTGTATAGTTCTGTGGTTTTTAGTGTATTCATTGGGCTGTGCAGCCATCACCACAGTTAATTTTAGAACATTTTGTTCACCCCACAAAGAAATCCTATTCCCCAACAAAAAAATAACTCAATTCGAAAACAGGCAAAGGAGTTGAACAGATATTTCTCCAAAGAAGATATGCAGAGTGCCAATAAGCACATGAAACAATGCTCAACATCATTCATCATTACAGAAATACAAGTCAAAATCACCATGAGATACCACTTCACGTACATTAGGGGATTTTTTTTTTTTTTTTAACGGAAAATAACAAGTGTCAGCAAGGATGTGGAGAAATTGTGCACTGTTGGTGGGAGTGTAAAACGGTGCAGCCACTGTGGAAAACAGTATGGAGGTTCCCCAACAAGTTGAACGTAGAGTTAGCGTATGACCCAGCAGTTCACTCCGTCCCCCGCAAGAGCTGAGAGCAGAGACGCAAGCAGGTCCCTGCCCACTCTTGTCCACAGCAGCCAGAAGGTGGAGCAGCCCAAGTGTCCGTTGACGGATGATGGGTAATCAAAGTGTGGGTCTAACATCGTATGGACAATAGGATATTATTCAGCCGTAAAAATGAGTGAAATTCTGACGCATACTACAACATGGATGAACCTTGAAAACATGAACATTTGTGTACAAGTTTCCGTGCGGACAGATGTATTTGTCTGTCTCTGGAATTGTTAGGTCACGTGGTGACTCTGTTTTTAACCTTTTGAGGATCAGCCAGGTGTGGTCCACGGCGGCTGTCCCATTTACACCCCCCAGCAGTGCAGGGGGTGCCATCTGCACGTCCTCGCCAGCCCTTGCTGCTGTCCCTCTGCTTCCAGCCCTCCCAGTGGGTGTGAAGTGTCACACTGTAGTCTTGGTTTGCATTTCCTGATGGCTAACGATGCTGAGCATCTTTACTTGTGTTCATTGGCTGTTTGCATGTCTCCTCTGGAGAAATGTCTATTTGTGTCCTTTGCCCATTTTTATTTATTTATTTATTTATTTATTGATTTTTTGTGAGGAAGATCGGCCCTGAGCTAACATCTGCCAATCCTCTTTTTACTGAGGAAGACTGGCCCTGGGCTAACATTCATGCCTATCTTCCTCCACTTGATATGGGAGGCCGCCACAGCCTGGCCTGACAAGTGGTGCGTCGGTTAGTGCCCGGGATCCGGACCGGCGAACCCCGGGCTGCTGCAGTGGAGCGCGCGCTCTTAACCACTGGCACCACTGGGCCGGCCCCTCTTTGCCCATTTTTAAAATTGAGTGATTTGTCTTTATATTGGTGACTTGTGAGAGTTCTTTATATATTCCAGGTACAGGTCTGTTATCAGGTACATGATTTATTTTCTCCCATCTGTGGGCTGTCTTTCCACTTGCTTGGTGGTGACCTTTGAAGCACAAAAGTTTTTGATTTTGATGAAGTCCAGTTTATCTGTATTTTTCTTTTGTTACCTGTGCTTTTGGCATCCTGTCTCAGAAACCATCGCAGAGGCCAGGAAGCAGCAGGAGGACAGCTTAGCCTCTCAAATGTCCGTTTGTTTTCATGTCACTTTCAGATATCTCAGAAGGCTACATTTCAGCTTGAAAAAGGGACGCTGGAATTCAAAAGAAGAGGAAAAGTTAATGGAATTGATAGAGAAGTATGGTGTTGGTAAGTTCTTGTCGAGGCTTTGGCTCTCCTTGGGTTTATGATAGCTTTGAGTTCAGGGGGGCTCGGTCTGCTGGATCCCAGCTGCTTCCCTGGTCATCAACTCTCCTGCCCTGTTTTTCATCATCTCAGTAGATGGTAGTGGTTTTTGCATTTTTCAAACCAGTTCACGTTCATTCTAGAAAATGTAAACATGGAGATGTAGAAAAAGAAAGCGAGTAACGTGACTACTCTGATGTCCTGGAGAGGACGGCCAGCAGCTGTTGTGCCCCTGCCCACGCCTTCTCGCGGCAGGTTGCTTCTCCAGGGAGAGGCAGCTTTTTTAAATTGGATCTTTTTTAAAACTTAATTTCATTGAGCCAGCTATTTTTTACTTTACGATGTGTGATTATGCTCTGTTAGGAATATTTTTGTATATCTGCACATTTCTATGTTCTGCCCTTGTTTTCCATACCCACGTTCTATTTCCCTCAATAGTGTAGTGCAGAGGTTATTCACTAATTTTGTGTTGATGGACATTTGTGTCTCAGTTGTTGCTGCAGGGCTGGAATGAGCTGAGGGTTCAATGGCTAAATTTTTGCTCATATTTGTAATACCTCCTTAAAAAAAATCCTAGCTGTGGCATGGCCAGGTTCAAGGGTATGCAGAATCCTAAGCTTCTGTCACGTAGTCAGACTGCCCTGTGAAAGCAGCGCTCCAGTTCCCTACCACCATCACTGTCTAGAAGAAAACACCAAATAATTTGAAATGTCTGGTTTAGAAGCCTGGGCACAGCAGATATGCAAGGGCCATTTTTACATAAATGTGGTTGATTTTTTCTCTCTTGGTTGTACATTTGCTAGAACTTTCCTAAGGGGCTGATAATCCATTGAGAATCAGATGCCAGCTTCTCCACGGGCTCCTCAGCTGTGGGGGGCAGTGTGGGCGTGGGCAGCAAGCCCCGTTCTGGTGGACACGATGCAAGGCTTTTGAGGAGAGACAAGCACATCGTAGAGAAGAGCCATTTATTCCAAGTTGATAAACTTACATCTTTATAAACTATTTGTAATGAAGCAACTTCCATGTTGTTTTGCTTTTGTAGGTCACTGGGCAAAAATTGCTTCTGAACTTCCCCATCGGACAGGCTCCCAGTGTCTAAGCAAGTGGAAAGTCATGGTCAGGGTGAGGCTTGACCCAAGTTGGTCAGAAGGCCCCTCACCTGGCTTAGCGTCGCCCCTGGGCAGGTCAGGGGAGCGCAGGGGGAGGGAGGGAGGGACGTCTGGTTTCTGGCCCTGGCATCTCTGCTTCCTGGAGGCCCAGGGCAGAGAGAGATCTGGCCTGGTCGGCAGCCGCTCTTGCCTCAGAGCAGTCGGGAGGGCATGTTCCGAACACAGCGTGTGCAGGTTCCCCTCGGGCCCCTGGGGTGTGCCTGCGTGGGGCCCTCCCCAAGGGGCTGTCCTGCCTGCCTGTTCTCGGCCGTAGGCCCAGGGAGCCAAAGCCTCCAAGTAGCCTCTCCTTCCACAGAAGAAGCAGAGTCGGGGGAGGAGGAGGCGGCGGCCCCTTCGCAGCGTGCGGTGGAGCTCCAGCAGCGGAGACTCCAGCAGTGGGGGCAGCAGCAGTGGAGACTCCAGCAGTGGGGGCAGCAGCAGCAGCGAGAGCAGCGAGGACTCAGAGCCAGAGCCGGGGGAAGCCCAGGAGAGTAGCCAGGCGCTGCTGTCAGCACAGCACACTGTGCCAGACATGGACTTGTGGGTTCCGGCCAGGCAGAGCACGAGCGCACCGTGGGGACGAGCGGCAGGGAGCTGGCCAGGACGCTCTGCTGCCTCCCCCAGCCCTCCCAAGGGCTCCGATATGGCCCAAGGTGGCGGCAGGGAAGCTTGCACCACAGAGGAGGCAGGCCAGGCGCAGGCCCCCTCCGGAACCCACAGTGCCAGCCTGACAGGCATTGAGTACCCATGCTCAGCAGACACTCACCCCAAGAGCTCAGAGGGGCCAGCAGACGAGGTAGGCCACAGGCCTGGTGGACCTCCAGATCGGGGCAGGGGAGTGGATGCTCTCCTGATCGAGGGTCACTGAAGCTGGCACTCAAAGACAGTGGGCTAGCCTGGTCTCGTGCCAGCCATGTTTCTGGGCATGGGGAGAAAACACCCCCTCCTTGCTCACTAGAGTGTTTGTTTTAGGCCCATTTCAGGGGACTGGTGCTCAGGGCAGCAGCCTTCCTCATCAAGGTCGGCACACTCCATTTCCCTCAATTTGTTTGCTTTTAAAGCCACGTGGGAGCACTGCTGAGGGGGCACTTGGACTTGGAGCCATTTCTGAACCGTCTCACCCCTGAGCTGGGGGGAGGGTGGTGGGGACAGCGAGGAGGAGCCATTTCCTCCCGGCCTACACAAGTCAGGAGGTCCCCTGTGGAGCCCTGCTGTGGCGCTGCTTGGGGCCAGCTTGGCTGCACACACGTGTGTGCCTGTCCGGGGTAGTTTTGGGGGTGTTGGGGCCCCGGGCACAGGAACAGCTCTGGCTGCGTCCGAGTGGCAGTCTGAATTGAACAGCTGGTCCATCATGGGAGAGATTGGAGGTCCCACCTGACACCCGAGGGGACAGTGGACTGTCCGGATAGCTGGCAGAGCACACGCCCACAGCTCCCGTGCTGCCCGGGCTTGTCTCTCCCTGAAGATATAACTACAGGGTCCTAAGCCCTGAATCCAGAGGTTGCTGCCCATCAGATTTATCTCAAGTGTTTGGTACTATGAGCTCAGGGAGCTGGCTGGGGAGAGTGTGGGCCCTCTGTTAGTCCTGGATGCAGCAAAGCCAGGCAGGCATCTCGGAGCCAGGCCTTAGGGACCTGCCACCCTCCTCTGGGGGAAGCCTTGCCTGAGGCAAGCCACGCTTCAGAGAGCATTTCCCACCAACCTGGGGTGCTGATGCGGTGCACTTTGGAGTCTGGGCAAGGAGGTGTGCATGCCTGTCCACCTCACGGCACCTTTTTGTCAGGGCGGGAAGCGTCTGCTGAAGGTGCCCCTGGAGACCGTGTTGCGGGTGCTCAGGACCAACACAGCCACCCGGTGCCGGACACTGGTAAGGCCCGCCTGAGGCCACGCGCAACAGCCCAGGCCGTGTGTGTGTGTGTGTGTGTGTGTGTGTGCGCGCGCGCGCACACTCACCACCTCGATGACCCTGACTCCACAACCCCTCACCCCACCCCCGCTCCCTCTCTCCAGTACACGAAAGGAGGGGAGGCCAGCAAGGGCGGGGCATGGGCAGCCCCAGAGCTGAGCGTGGCCAGGAGGCCCAGGTGCCTTTCTTCCTCCACAGAAGAAGCTGAGGCAGCCGCGCCTGCTCGGCGCGCCCCTGGAGGCCAGCCCCGGTGGCAGTGGTGTGGCCAGGCCCCGTCTGCGTCAGCTATGGCACGATTCCGTTGGGAGCAGGCAGCGGCGCCGGGGACACGCCCTGCAGAGGAGGCTCCTTGAGCGCCAGCTTCTGATGGCTGTGAGCGCGTGGGTGGGAGACATCGTCCTGCCCTGCACCTCCCGGAGGCCTGCCGTGGTGCACACTCGAGGTGCTGCTTCCGGGGCTGCTCTGGCGCCTCCTGTGGGGCCTACGGGCAGGGGAGAGGGCGGGCAGCAGGGGGTGACCTGCAGGCACGTGGCGGTCTCCCTGCCCTGTCAGGGAGGGTGGAAGTGGGAGGGCTCCGTGGGGCCCTCTCACTGGTGCCCAGTCTCACGGCCTGAGGGGAGAGTGCCGTTGGTAGCTGGAGCCACCTTGCACATGTGCTTGTCCCCTCAGCCGACAGCGTGAGGGAGCAGCTGCAGGAGGCCCACCTGGCCAGCACCCCGGTGTTCACCCTCTTCCTTCAGGTGAGCCGCCCCATGTGGTTTTCTTCTCTTGTACTTTGTTTTTTTTGGGGAAGTTTTGAAGTTTGCTTCTTAAAGTCTGGCTTTCTAAAGTTGGGGGTCCTTGAAAACGGTCTTTCCGTGGCTCACGACTCTTCGAGGGCACGTTATTGTGGAGGGGGCAGCCGCAGGGCAGCGTCCCTGCCTTTGTCGGTTAGAGCCTGTTTGGGGAAGGGTGGGGCACCAGGAGCCCCAGAGTGTCAGTGGAAGTTGAGGGAAAGAGAAGCCGGGGTCACAGTGGGAGCACTGTGCGGGGTGTCCTCGAGCATCTGAGTTAGAGGGCAGGGGGGACCCGGGTCCAGGCTGGGGCGGGAGCGCAGCACTCACAGCCTCAAAGGGGGGCTGCACCACGCTCCGGCCACTTCCTCTGGGGCTTTGGGTCTGCTCCGGGAGAGCAGCTGGCCCAGGTCCCACTGCAGACACTTGCATCGCCTCGGTCCTCTGGGGCGGTGGGCCTGCTGTCACCTGTCGTGTATCACACGTGTCCCTCAGCTGTTCCAGATCGACACTGCTGGATGCATGGAGGTCGTTCGAGAGAGGAAGGCCCAGCCACCTGCCCTGCTCCAGGCTGGCGCTTGGGACCCGCTGGTGCGGCTTCTACAGGTGAGAGGTGAGGGTGAGCAGCAGGTGTGTGCTCGCCTGGCTCCCGCTCCTCCCTTCTGCCCAGCAGGCAGCAGTGCTGGGGGTCAGTGACATTTGTCCAGCTAGTGGGTGAGGTGACACCAGCTCTTCCAGAGACAGGAGGCGTACCCGGGCCCCACAGAGGCTGAGGTCAGCCCCTGAGAGCAGCCCCTGTGCGCTTCTGGCTCCTGGCTATGAGGTAGCCCCTTCCTCCCAGCAGCCGTCCTGGGAGGTGTGGGCCCCTCTCAGCGAGGGCCTGGAGGCCTGAGGGCCTTCACAAGTCCAGGGCTTACAGGGCCTGCACCAGCACTCATACCCCCGGCCGCCCACGTGTGCTTCTCCCCCCACACCCCATGCCACCCCTGGGCGGAGGCGGGGGGGACCTTGGGCGCCTGCTGCTCTGGGCACAGGCCTGCTGATGAGGTGCCTCGTGTGGGGGCCAGGCCCTTGGGGTCCGTCAGCGAGAGGCCATGTCCCTGAGCCCAGCCACTGCTGGAGGAAACGACAAAACGGTGCTGTAGTTTGAGCCCTGTGGAGCCCAGCCAGGCTGTAGAGCCTGTGTGCCCTCCTGCTTGGCCAGCCAGGCCCCCACCTCTCCCTGCAAATCCCATATGGCCCTGAGCCCCTGGGCTGTCCCAGGGGGCTCTAGGCAAGGCTGTGTCAGGAGGGAGGCGGGCCCTGACACTTGGAGCCTTGTCCCTTCCGCAGGCAAGAGGCAAGTGACAGTCTTGCTGGGGGTGGAGAAGTGGCTGCAGGCCCCTGGGTATCTCCCCCCCGGGGACCTCCCTGAGGTGCCATCTCTCCCTCCCTTCTTTTCCAGATGCCCTCGAGCGCCCAGAACACCCCAGGTACCACCTGTCTCTCTCTCTCTCTGGCTTGGCCTTTGCCATCTAGTGGGGAAAGGGGCAAACTTGTCACGGGCAGCATCCGTGGCCCCTGGTGACGAGTCTTGTTGAAATCCCATGGCAGGGACGAGAGTCTGGCTGTCGTGAGCTGCTGGGGTAGCCCCACTCCCGCCCGCCTTGCACAGCAGGTCAGCCCTGGGCTTCGCCAGCACAGACCTGGGAGGCAGGGGGCCTCCCTCAAGCCCTGGGCATTGAGCAGGGGCCTCTCCCCACACCAGCAGGCTCAGGCGAGGGTCTGGGTCCTGAGGGGATGCAAGGAGGGGAGAGCAGTGGTGCCCAACAGTCCTTGTTGTGACAAGGTTCAAGATGTAGGGCCAAGGTGCGGGGCAGGCATGGGCTGGGCTTCCTCATGGTGCCAGTACTCGACGGGCCTGGTGCTGCCCAGGCCATGGCAGTGCGTGGAGCGGTCTGTGCACACGCAGCCCGACTTATGAGCCCTCTTGGCCCAGAGGCCAGGCTCCTGCTTCTGCACTCCCAGCACCTCGAGAGCCCTCTGTACGGGGCACAGGGCGAGGCTTGTCTCTGGCCGGTTGCTTAGAACTCATCAGCGTTGTTCTGTCCTGCCTGCAGGCTGCCTCTTCCAGAACGTGCCAGCCCGAGAACCTGCCAAGAGGAGCACCAGCCACAGAGGAAGAGGCGGGCTGCAGGCCTGCCGCACCGAGTCCACGCCACAGGCACCTCCGCCAGCTCCCTGCGGGCCCCGGCCCAAGCCCAAGACTGTGTCCGAGCTGCTTCGGGAGAAGCGGCTGCGGGAGGCCCGAGCCAGGACGGCTGCCCAGGGCCCCGTGGTTGTCCCACCCCCGCTGCTAGGCTCCTCACCTGTGACCCTGAAGCTCCCTCTACCACTGGCCCCCAAAGGCCTCACAGCCTCAGGTCCGATTATCTCAAATGTAGCACCCTGTGGGCCTGGGGCCCCTGCAGCAGCCAGTCCAAGTACTTCAGGCTCCTGGGCCTCAGCCAAGGTCGAGAGACCCCCCACGCTGCAGGCTTTGGGCCTGGCTGTGAAGGCCCTGGCTACCCCTGCTGCCTCTGCTACCTCCGGGGCCCCAGCTCTGGGTTCCGCCCAGGTCCCTGGGGGCTGCCCTCTGAGCAGTCTTGGACAGTCTCAGGCCCCCGCCACGTCCCGGAGGCAGGGCCTGCCCGAGGCTCTCCCCTTTCTCCCTGCAGCCCCCAGCCCTGCTCAGCTGCCTGTCCAGCCCCTCAGCCTGATGCCTGCTCTGGGCACATGCAGGGGTGGGCCACAGGTGTCAGTCAGCAGCCCTCTGCCCGTCACCTGGGTGCTCACAGCCCAGGGGCTGCTCCCTGTGCCTGTGCCAACTGTGGTGAGCCTTCCCAGGCCAGCAGGGATCCCTGGCCCCAAAGGGCTGTCAGTGACTCCACTGCCCTCTCTGACTGAGACACAGGCAGGCCAGGGTCCCAGGCTCCCTGGGCTGAGCCACCCTTGGCAGCCCCCAGCCAACGTGGACACAGAGTTAGACCCTCCCGCCAAGACAGGCTTCTCCACCCTTCCCACGCCCCCCCCATCCCAAAGCCCGGCAGAAGTGGACAGCGACACAGCCCGTGCTCCTGGGGGACTCTCCTCCCCTGAAGAGGCCCAAGTGGCTGGGGAGACAGCCGCTCCCAGGACATCCTCCCAGGCCACGCTCCTGGCTGACCACCCTGAAGCCGAGCCTCCCCAATCCAGCCAGCTGCCTCCACAAAGTGGCCCTGGCCCAGGGGGGACACTGGGGTCTCCCTCAGAGCCAGGGGAGCCCAGGGGGCCTCTGGCCCTGGAGAGGCTGCCCGCACCCCGGCCTGGGCCTGAGAAGGGTGCCCTGGACCTGGGCCTTCTCTCCCAGGAGAGTGAGGCAGCAGTGCGGGAGTGGCTGAGGGGGCAGCGAGGGGTGTGTGTGCCCGCCCTGGGGAGCAGGCTGCCCTACCAGCCCCCCGCCTTGTGCAGCCTGCGGGCACTGTCTGGCCTCCTGCTCCACAAGGAGGCCTTGGAACACAGAGCCGCCTCCCTTGTGCCCGGCGGGGCGGCCGGAGCCCTGCAGACCTCGCTGGGGCGGGTGCGGAGGCAGTTCCAGGACAATCCAGCCTACCTGCTGCTGAGGGCGCGGTTCCTGGCAGCCTTTGCCCTCCCTGCACTGCTGGCCACCCTGCCCCCCCACGGCGTCCCCACCACCCTGTCGGCCACCACGAGGGCTGACTCTGCGAGTGAGGATGACAGCCTCGGGGAGCTGGAGTTCACTGATGGTGGCAGGCGGCGGGGCTGCTCAGTCAGCAGTCCCCAGGCAGAACCAGCGGCCACAGCCCCCATTCAGGTAGGTGGCCATGTGTGCGGAGCCCCCGCCCACTTCCCTGCAGCCATCTGTGGCACCCTTGCCCGCCTGTGGGTATCTGGCCTGCCCAGAGCAGTGGGAATGGGGACCGGGGACGGGAGCAGGTGGAAGTTGTGGCCAGGAGAGTTGGCTGGCTGGTGTGTGAGGAGGAAGAAACTGGCTCCAAGCCAGCCCGGTCACGTGTCAATTCTGTGTGCACAAGTCACCTGTCCCTTCGGCCACTGTGGAATATAGGAGAGGAAGGAGCCTCATGGCTGACGTGGGAGCCCCTCAGCCCTCCCAGAGCTGCCACCCATCCCTGCAGCCTTGTCTGAGGGAGCTGATCTCAGGCTCCGTGCCCCCCTCGTACGTGCACACACATGCACCCTCCCTCCTGTGGTGGGCCATTAGCTCCACAGAGAGTGGCCCTGCACCTGCACCTGCTTCTCTGTAGACACTAAGACCCCTCCGGGTGTCAGCTCCAGTACCCTTCACATCAGGAGAGTAGTCCGCGCTGTGGAGGCAAAACCGTTTTCCTTATTTCCTGACAAGAACCCAGTATAGACACGTGCAGGAGTTGTTCCCTGCAGCCTCTGGCTGCGTGCGCCCGGGGAGCCCCCAGCAAGGCCGCCTCTCCCCGTTGCTTGGGGCCAAGCAGGAGAGCTGTGCCACCACAGGCGTTCTGTACCGAGTCAGGGAAGTGGTCAAGGCGCCTTGCAGGTGGTGTTGGGAGCACATGGCCCAGGGAACCCCCCAGAAGCAGTCCCTCACCTTCCCACCTGGGGTAGCCGCGGCTGCTGGAGCGGTCGAATCAGGACGGCAGGGAGGCAGGGGTGGTGGCTGGTGGCTGTGCCACCCTCCCTGCAGGCTCATCCAGCCTGGGCTGTGGGGGAATGTCCATCTCCCTTCCCAGGGGCACTGCCCTCAGAGTCCCAGGGCTGCGGCCAAGTAGAAACACTGCTGGACCCCAGATACCGAGGGGAAGAGGCCGCCTGTGCCCCACCACGTGTGCAGCCTCTCCAGCACCGCCCTCCCATGTTGTCGGTCGCTGCTCTGCTGGCCCAGCTGGGGGAACCGTGACACAGGAGGCTGCCTCTGAGGGGGTTGGAGCCCCCAAGTGAGGGAGGGGTCAGCAGGAAGCCAGAGCCCGTGTGTGGCCTCAGGAAGAGCCATAATCCCCCTTTCCTTGCCTGTCGTGGCCCCTGTATGTGGCAGTGACCCCAGGCCCAGCCTGGCATGGCTTTCACTGCCGAGGCCTCAGCTCGCCTCGGGAAGGACAAGCCTGAGGAGCTGCCCGTCCCTAGTGCTCGGCCGTGGCATCCGCAGGGCCCTGTGGCCTGCTCGCTGCTCCTCGCTGCCACCTTATCCCTGTCTGTCCTGGCTGGAGGCTCACTCTTGTTCCCTTCTGTGTGGATTTTGTGTCAGGGAACTGCAGAGCTTGGCGGGGGCTCTGTCCCCTCCTTCCTGGACAGTTCTGACGACCTCGATGTGCTCAGAACCCGGCACACCCGGCACGTCCGGAAGCGGAGGAGGCTGGTATGAGCAGCAGGGTGAGTGTGGGGGAGGTGGGAGCCCTGGGAAGAGACGGGGCCTTTCCCTGGGCTCTGCACTGGGCACACAGGGGCCGGGCCCCCTCAGCCTGGGAGCCCGCTGCTTTCCAAATGCAGGCTGGGCACCCCAGGGGCTGAGTGACACAGCCCTGTCCTCAGGAGCTCAGGTCAGATGTGATGGTGTTGGGCGGGATGGGATGTAGGCATCCATGGGCCTTGGGGGGCCAGCCCAGCTTCATGGAGGCCCTTCCCCTCGCTCTGCCTTCGCCTGCTGGGCTCCACACCCCAGCCTCTGCACTTCCTTCCTGCTGGCCCACATGTGCCACAGGGCCTTTGCACAGCTGTCCCCTCTGTCTGGCGCTCTTTTCCCTGTGTGTCTGTAAGGCCTGTTCCTCCCTCCATTCGGGTCTCTGCTCGGTAGTCAGCTCCTCAGAGATGCCCTCCCTGACGGCTCTCCTGAGGCGACGCCACTGTCCCAGTGTCCGTCTGTCCTCCTTGACGTCTGACGTGGTCTCTCCTATTTGTCCGTTGTCTTTCCTGTGAACGTGAGCTCGCAAGGGCGGGCCCTGGGTTTCCTGTGGCTGGGTCCCCGTGCCCAGACAGCAGGCACCAAGGAGGCCTCAGCACAAACTGATGAGTTCATGAAGCTGAGACCAAGTCGAGGAGGGTGTCCCGGCCAGCAGGTGTCCAGAGGCCAGAGCTGGCTCTGAGCAGTGTGGGCTGTGCCATGAGAGGGTCTGGGTCCTGGAGTGGGTGGAGGGAGCAGGGGCTCTGGAGAGGTGGGGCACCACAAAGGGATGTCAGGATGGTCCCGTATGCGGCCCCCCTCAGGCTCCAGAGCCTGACCTCAGCTCGCCCCCTTCTGCAGCCCACAGCTGGACGGCAGCAGGACCTCGCTCTGCCCCACTCCCTACAGGGCATTGCCACCTTTGGTGCTTGTCCCTCTACAGCACCATCCATGGGGTCTGGCTGGGGCCAGGGCGCCCCACCATTGGGGTGTTCTTGTGTTCCAGGACGGCCCTGGGCCCGGACACCCCTGGCTGCTGCTGACAGGAGGTGGGACCCGCGCTGGACCCGGCAAGCCCACCCGCCCTGGCGAGCCCGCCACTGACCCCAGAGGGGAGAGCAGCCAGAGGTTGGGGAAGGCTCTGCCAGCAGTGACTGCGACGTCACAGGGGCTCGCTGGTCCCCAAGTGCAAATCGAAATATCTGAAGAAATAAACAGCCTACTTTTTAGTCAAAAAGCAAGCTTGTGGTCTTGTCCTGGGACACTGGGCGGAGTGCAGAGGGATCGGGCCTTTCTGGGGGTATGGGGGAGGAGACAGAGAAGCAGAGGTTTGCCCTGTTTGCGGTAGCTGTGGCTCTGGCCTTTGGGCTGAGGGGCACGCTCCAGCAGAAGGCAGCCCAGTGCCCTCCCAGGCGGCTGCCGGCCCTCTTGGTGCCCCTGCAGGGACAAGGGTGGGCCTACTTCCTCTGCTGTGTAGACCACACAGGCCCACCCAGGCGGGTCCCTAGAGCCAGCACAGCCGGGTGCCCCATCGTAGCAGTGGCCCTGCTGGGCGGCTCCAGGCCAGCACCGCCTGCCTCTGCACGGCGTTCCTTTGGCTTGAGACCAAGTCCAGCACCCTCGGCGCTCCCACCTCAAGGACTAGGCCTCAAGTTTCCGTTACAGCCATCGAGGCACTCGGCTCCCGGGGCTTCGTTCTCCTTGCTTCCTGCTCCACTTGGTTTCACTTATTATGGAAAGTTCCCAACATACAGAAATAGAGCAAGTGTGCCCAGCACATGTCCTGGCCTGGCCTCAACAGCAGTCACCGGGGCCGCCCGTCCCCTCTCCCCACCCAGACGTCACAGGTCACGCCTGCCACGGGCTGACTCAGTCTCCTGTGTGCATGGTCTTGGTTTTTGCTTTGTGCCCAGTACTTGGTTAACTAATTTCTAGTTTTCCTTGTGACTTCATCTGACTGATGGGTTATTTTGTCAGTGCCGTGGAGTGGATTCCGGCTCCTAGACCCCGTGGACAGCAGAGGGAAGCCTGCCCTGTCTTTCTGCGCCATCTCCTCCCCTTCTGCCACGTCAGACAATGCTCCGCTGCTATGCACAGGCTTTCCGATGTTTCTACGTGGGTGGCCAGGTCCTTCTTCCTAGTCTATCTAGTCGGGAAGCTCTGCTGACACCCGTCCACTGTGGTGACCTTGCTGGTAACGGGTTACTGAGATGTTTGTTATTTAACGTCCAAATATCAAGGGATCTTCCAGATATCTTTCTGTTACTGATTTGATTTTTTTTTTTTTTTTTTTTTTTTTTTGTGAGGAGATCAGCCCTGTGCTAACATCCGCCAATCCTCCTCTTTTTTTGCTGAGGAAGACGGCCCTGGGCTAACATCTGTGCCTATCTTCCTCCACTTTATATGGGACGCCGCCACAGCATGGCTTACCAAGCAGTGCGTCGGTGCGCGCCCGGGATCCGAACCAGCGAACCCCGGGCCGCCGCAGCGGAGCGCGCGCACTTAACCGCTTGCGCCACCGGGCCGGCCCCTGATTTGATTTTTTTTTTTTATAATTTTTATTTATTTATTTTTATTTCCCCCAAAGCCCCAGTAGATAGTTGTACGTCATAGTTGCACATCCTTCTAGTTGCTGTATGTGGGACACGGCCTCAGCATGGCCGGAGAAGTGGTGCCTCGGTGCGCGCCCGGGATCCGAACCCCGGGCTGCCAGCAGCAGAGCGCGCGCACTTAACCGCTAAGCCACGGGGCTGGCCCTCTGTTACTGATTTCTAGCTTAATTCTGATGTAATCTGAGAACACACGTTTTTATTTAATTCTTAAACACACGCCATGAGGAAGACACCTTGATCGGCCTTGTTTACCGAGCGGGGAAGTGTTGGGTCGTCGAGGGCCCAGCAGTGGCCGATCCATCACGTGAGAGCAGAGCTGCAGCCCGGGCCCCTCCCTGCTCGCCTAGCCCGGGGCATGAGCCCCCAGAACGCGTTCCCCCAGGGTCCTCCGGACTGCTCCCTGCTAGAGGGTGACATTGGGCCTCTGTCTTCTCGGAGCCTGCAGGAAGGCCAGGCCGCCTCCACGACTTACCCTGCCTGGTTGTGCCAGGACTCCTGAGGTTTCGGCCGACCAGGTGACCGCTGTGGGCCAGGGGCAGAGGAAAGCCCAGGGACTGAGGACCGAGCCCGACAGGAAGGGAGCCGGTTAGGCGAGAGGCAGCTGCCTCGGAAGGCGGAGCCAGGGCACGGGCAGGCCCTGCCCGCCCGTCCAGCTGCAGCTCCTTCCCGGAGCTGTTGCCTCATCCAGCAGGGCAGGTGGCAACTCGGCTCAACTGCTACGGCTACACCGGCGAGGCAGGGGCTGGGAGAGGCCACGTAGTCCACGGAGGACTGCTGCCATGACCATGGGCCGGAGCCTTGTCCTGCAGTCAACTGCCATTCTGACACCGGCTTGTGGGACTGCAGGCAGTGGCCTCGGAGTCCCGGGAGCCTGCTGTCACTGTCCCACGTGTCCTAGTGGAGAGGGCTGCAGAGTGGGGATGCTCCCAGGAAGGGAGGAGGATGTGCTAGCTGCAGTGGGCTGGCGGCCAAGTGAGGCAAATGTGGCCGGGGCCTGTGGCCTCTTGCAGGTGGCAGGGGCCTCCCCAGCCCCATGCCCTTTTTGGACACCACACTGCAGTCCTTAGGCGTCTGGGCCAAAGCAGACTGGATGGTGGATCAGCCACACCCAGCCCCTGGGTGGGCCTTCGCCCGCACTTCCACTGTGCAGGGTGCCGGGGCTGGGCCCCCAGGGCAGGCCCGGGACCTTGGCCGCCAGGCAGGCTGGGAGGGCTCCCAGCAGCTTTCCTCTGAGAGCAGACGACTTCCACTTCCCTCTGCCCCGCCTCCTGGGCCGCCCTGGCTGGGCGAATCAGAAGGCAGCCACCAGGGACTGTCCCCCTGCGGGAGGACCGGCTGGGCCTCTGTGGAGTTGCCCAGAACCATCAGGAAGTGCACAGGCGTCCCGCTGGGCTCCACCCTCCCTCAGGCCCCTGGCCGCCAGCAGCACCTCCTGTTGCTCATTGATCGGGGTGGCCCAGGCTGACCAGCGTCCAGCTGTGTGGGTGCCCCCTCGAGGACCCTGAGGTAGGCTGGTCTGGGGCCCTTTCTGAAAGGTGATTGGGAAGGTGCCGTGGCTCTCTGCTCAGGGCTGCTGGGGCAGGGAGCCGGGTCCTGGAGCAAATAGCCCAGAAGGGTACCCAGTGGCCTCAACTCTTCTGCCCTGTCCCTCTTCACGGCCACTGAGACCTGCTTGTTCATCTCAGTGGAATTAACAGCGGGGCATCAGACGTGGGACCCGTGGCTTTTAGGCTAGAAAGGCGGGAATGGGCCGAAAGTTCCCAGGACCGTCCACCGGGTTGCTGGTATCTTTATTCCACACCTTGTCTGTTGCTGGGCTGGATGGGAAGGCCAAGCTCTGTGGGAAGTGGGAGGACCTCCTCCAGAGACCAGGCCTTCTGTCACCCACATCTCTAGGATGTGGTCTAGCTCCTGTGGGCTAGAAACCAGAGTTTCCAACACAGCTGAAGGCTCTGTCTGAGGTGGCCGAGTCAGGGTCTCCGTCCCCACCACCCAGAGGAGGCACGACCACCTGGCTTGGCCCAGCCCCGGAGAGAGTGATTTCTCGCCTGCTGGTGGAAGGCAGCAGCAGTGGCTGGTCCCAATGTAGGTGGTCCCCTCGTCAGAAGGCCAGCGTGCCAGTCCCCCAGAGTGTGACCAAGAGCAGGCCTCATCTGAGAGGTGGGAGAGGAGCCAGAGACGGCTGGGTCCCAGGACCTGAGAGCCCGGAGGAGGCGCCCAAGCAGCATTCCAGGCTGGCCGTGGGCGACACAGCCAGGCCTTCCCCTAGTGCCCAGGCCCTGGCCCTCCTGTGGGCGGTCAGTCACCCTTCCCGAAAGGCACAGTGTCGCTGAGCCTGACTCGGAGCAGGCCAGCTCCAGGCAGCTGCTGGGAGGCTGTTGCACCACCAGCCGGCCACGGAAAGAGAGGAGGGGCTGGGGCGGGGACCTGAGCAGACGCTAAGTTGGGAAATGAGGAAGCCCCAGACAGCATGGTCCAGCATTGCGCAGGTGGGAGGTCACTTGCCTCGTGCCTCTCGCCCCAGCCTGGGCACTGGCCGGCCAGGGAGGTCGTGCCAGCGGGTGGCAGCAGCACAAATGGCTCCTCCTGCCCCACAGGTGGGAGGTGGCCATCCCTGCCAGCCCCACGACACTTGGGGGTCTCCCGGGGCGGGCAGAGGCCAGAGGAGAGCCATGGTGCAGGGGATGTTCCTGCCCCTGGAGCATCTCCACACCTTCCCCCGTACTCACCAGGGTGACTCGGGAGAGAGAAAGCCCAGGGTGGCCCAGGGGGCGGGAGCAGGGCCCAGGTGAGGCCGAGGGCCACCCAGTGAGCAGATGGGCAGCAGGGTCCCTGCGCAGCTGCTGCTTCCCTCTCTAGGTCGCCGAGATGGGAGGGCAGGGCCTGAGGCAGCACACCTCTCTCCCGAACACCCCTGGGCTGAGTTCCTGGCTGGGCTCCTCGGTGGCGGGCCTGGGGCCTAGCTCAGCTGACAGCTCAGCGAGTGGTGTCCCTCCCAGCCGCCCTCCCCGACTCTGGCCGACCCTGCCATGTCGGACTATGAGAACGAGGAGGAGTGCTGGAGCGCCCTGGAGGGCTTCCGGGTGAAGCTCATCTCCGTCATCGACCCCTCGCGCATCACGCCCTACCTGAGGCAGTGCAAGGTCCTGAACCCCGACGATGAGGAGCAGGTGCTCAGCGACCCCAACCTGGTCATCCGCAAGCGCAAAGTGGGTCAGTGCTGCCCCGCCCCCGAGCTGGCTAGGAGCCTGCCCAGAGGCCGCTGTGGGCTTTGTCCCCTACCCTTGTCCCCAGGAGGCCGAGCCCCATGCAGCCCCACGGAGTGCACCCCAACCCCAACTGCAAGCACGTGGACGAAACCCCCGGCACCCCTGCACCCGTCCTGTTTGCCGGGGGCCGTGGTGCTTCCATGCACTGCTGAGGCCTCTGGGAGAGCCAAGGGGTGGCGGGTGGCACTTGGACCCCGGCCTGCAGCGGCTGTCCACGTCCCAGACCCATTTGGCTGCGGCCAGACCTGGCGGGGGCCGCACAGCCTTGTCCCCCGGCCCAGAGCACCCATGCACGTCCCGGGACGCTGAGGCCCGGGCGCCAGCCAGGCCTCTCTGGGTGGCAGGCGTGCTCCTGGACATCCTGCAGCGGACCGGCCACAAGGGCTACGTGGCCTTCCTCGAGAGCCTGGAGCTCTACTACCCCCAGCTCTACAAGAAGGTCACGGGCAAGGAGCCCACCCGTGTCTTCTCCATGATCATCGGTGAGGAACGGGACACCGGGCATGGGGGTGGGGGACGTGGGGGGCACAGGGCCAGGATGGAGGGGTGGGGTCGGCATGGGGCAGAGCCAGACATGTTGGGAGGGCAGTGGCATGGGGACAGGGCAGCAGGCACCTCCCCATCGGGTCTCCCGACCGGGTAAATTGGGATCAAGGAAAGTGAGTGAGCTGCTCGTGGGCAGGGTGCCGGCGTGGGAGCGGGGCTGGTCATCGCTCCCGTCCCGCTCTCCTCTCCGAACACTCGCGGAGGGAGCAGCGGCCCAAGAAAAGGGGGACCAGACCTCTCGGGGAGCAGCAGGTCGGAGGCGTGTGCAGGTGCACAGGCTGACTCACAGATCGGAGCCCCTCCTGCCCAGAAAACCATCCCACCTGCAAAGCCCCTGTCCCTGCCCTGGGCCACAGACACTGCCCCTGAGAGGGCGGGGCCTGCCACTCCCAGGAATGGCGAAGCAATGCTCTCCTGGCCCCGGACTCGCGTCCTCTTGCCTCTCAATCAAGATGATAAGATCAGACAAAGGGAGACAGGTGCCTGGCCCTGGCTGTCCCCTGTCCTGGACGGGCATCGGGACAGGGGCCGGGGAGGTGAGTGAGCATCTCAGTCCATTTCCTCGACGAGAAGCAGCAGCCACTTGGACTTGACCCCTTGGCCGGGCTCCGCATTCCCTGGAGCCACGCGTTGCTGCTCCTCCAGTGCAGGGCCCTGGGAGGCGGTGGGGCAGGGTGGCCGTGGGGGACAGGCGACAGTCTGACGCTGGCCCCGTCTACAGACGCGTCCGGGGAGTCGGGCCTGACGCAGCTGCTGATGAGCGAGGTGATGAAGCTGCAGAAGAAGGTGCAGGACCTGACGGCGCTGCTGAGCTCCAAGGACGACTTCATCAAGGAGCTGCGGGTGAAGGACAGCCTGCTGCGCAAGCACCAGGAGCGCGTGCAGCGTCTCAAGGAGGAGTGTGAGGCCGGCGGCCGGGAGCTCAAGCGCTGCAAGGAGGAGAACTACGACCTGGCCCTGCGCCTGGCCCGCCAGAGCGAGGAGAAGGGCGCCGCGCTCATGCGCAACCGCGACCTGCAGCTGGAGGTGCCCTCCGGTCCACGGGGCGCGGGGGTGGGCCCGTGGCGGTGTCCTGGGCGAGTCGCGTGGCCCCGAGCCTCCGTCCTGCAGAGAGGGCCTGGCAGGCGTCGAGGGCCAGGCAGTGGGTGAGGCCGCCGCGCTGACGGGGTTGTCCCGCAGATCGACCGGCTCCGGCACAGCCTCATGAAGGCGGAGGACGACTGCAAGGTGGAGCGCAAGCACACGCTGAAGCTCAGGCACGCCATGGAGCAGCGGCCCAGCCAGGAGCTGCTGTGGGAGCTGCAGCAGGAGAAGGCCCTGCTGCAGGCCCGGGTGCAGGAGCTGGAGGCCTCCGTCCAGGTGGGGCCTGCGGGGCGGGCGCCGGGGCAGGTGGGCCGTGGGCCTCCCCCAGCAAGGTCGCTGCCCTGCTGCCCTCTCCCCTTCGCCACCCGCAGGCTGGGAAGCCAGAGAAGAGCAGCCCCTACATCCAGGTGCTGGAGGAGGACTGGAGGCAGGCGCTGCAGGACCACCAGGAGCAGGCCAGCACCATCTTCTCCCTGCGCAAGGACCTGCGCCAGGCCGAGGCCCTGCGCACCCGGGTACGCAGCGGGGGCAGGTGGACACCGCGCCTGGGGCCAGGCTGGCTGCGTGGGCTGAGGGACTGCCCTGTGCCCACGCAGTGCCTGGAACCGGGGGGCTCTCAGCTCTCAGCTCAGTCCCTACTGCACCCCGTTCTGGAGGCGTAGGGCCGGCCTTCTCACCCACTCCTGCCCTCACTCCCCCAGGGCAGTCAGGGCCAGCCTTGGTCTGGAAGCTCAGGGCTGGCAGGGACCTAGGGGCTCAGGCAGCCTCCCCCTCGTCCCAGCCGGGCCTGACCGGGGGCCAGAACAGGGGCCACGGGCGGTGGGGCTAGCTAGCTGCCGTCTCCCGCAGTGCATGGAGGAGAAGGAGATGTTCGAGCTGCAGTGCCAGGCCCTGCGGAAGGACTCCAAGATGTACAAGGACCGCATCGAGGCCATCCTGCAGCAGATGGAGGAGGTCGCCATCGAGCGGGACCAGGTAGGCGCCTCGCCGCCCGCCCGCCGGCAAAGAACAGCCTGCACTGGGTGAGGGAGTAGGAGGGGCGGTCCCCACGTTTGTGTGGGCTGCCAACGAGCCCTTTAGGGGCCGTTGTCAAAGTGGTCTTTGAATGACAGAAGCAGTACGTGCTCATTTAGAAATGTGAGCAGTAATGAAGTTGATCCCCAACCCACCTCCACCCCAGCCCCCTGCCCGCAAAACCACACTCCACCTTCCGCTGGACCTTCCGGACTTTTCTCAATGTCCATCTATATTTT
This sequence comes from Diceros bicornis minor, assembly GCF_020826845.1. Lineage (NCBI taxonomy): Eukaryota > Metazoa > Chordata > Mammalia > Perissodactyla > Rhinocerotidae > Diceros > Diceros bicornis. The sequence goes on from NC_080767.1 coordinate 42,458,815, forward strand.
GTTTCTGTTTTAGAAAAGTGGAAGCTTTCTGTCTTGTTTTGCAAATAGCTTTTTTAACTTAGAAACCTGTGGGCACGCTGGCCGGCCGCGTTCTTGTGGACGGGAGGCAGCTCCTGAGTGGGACTGCGTCCACTTCTCTACTTCCCATCTCTTTCCTGTCACGTCACTGCGGTCCTTTCTAATCAACCACAGTTGGTGCTTCTAGTGACGTTGGCAGGGTAACTGGCCATCTATCAGGAGCCTTAAAACGGAGACTCCTTTTAACCCAGCAATCCCACTTCTGGAAACCTCTCTCGGGAATAACAGTAATGCAGAGAAAGCCGGTAGTGTGGGTGCTGATCTCAAAGCTGAGGACAACAGGAGACCAGGAGAAGCACCTGTGAGCTGAGTGCAGCTCGCTAGCCTAGGAAGCGAGGGCTGCTCACCGGAGCTGGGGGACAGGGAGTCCCACCCTACTCCGAGCAGGCACAGGAGTGCCGAGCCTTAGGCACCAAGGCAGGCCGCGGGGGGCCCGAGAGGCTGCGGCTGGGGGAGCTGGGGCCAGGCAGCCGAGCTGAGTGGTAGCGTTTTCTCCGGTTGGTCCTAAGCTGGAAGCAGGGACGACCTGGCTCTTTGGGGCCGATGGTCTAGCCTCCTGGTTGTTTTAGACGGCTGGCTGCCTGCACGTCTGACAGCCGCTGCCCCCAGGCCGGTCACTGTAGGTAGCGGGCTGGTCTCCGGGCTGGTTGCTGCAGGGTGCGGGGCCGAGTCCTGTCCTGACACGTGGCCTGGCTGTGGTGTTCCATCTCTCACACTCACTGTCCCCCGGGGGCGGGCATGTGAAGCTGTGGTGCGTTTGTTTTAAAGAGCATTACGCTGCCATTAACAATCATGCTCTTGATGTCAAGCCACACTCCAAATTTACAAAACCTGTGTGGGGGCGTAAACGTGTGCTGAACATCCACACGTGGGTGGAGGACTTGGGAAAGGACGCAGGGTCAGCAGGGACTATTCTGAGGGTCGAGTGTGCAGATCCTTATCTTCCCTCTATTTTCTGAACTGTCCGCACTTCTCCTCACGAGCTTTCTTACGGTCACGATCCCCCAAACACGCGTTTACATCCCTGGAGAAAAAAGAGGAAGAGGCCAGTATCGGCCGGCTTGTTGTTGGAAGTCCCGCTGGCAGCATTGCTAGAAGTCAGGGAGCCACGCTGGGAAGTGAGAGCCCGAAGGGAGAAACAAAAGTACCCGGGGTGCGCTCTGCAGCGCTCCCCCTCCGAGGGCCGCCCAGGAGCCCGGCCGCACCTGCCCTGTGCTGTCCCCACAGGCCATTGCGACGCGGGAGGAGCTGCACGCGCAGCACGCCCGGAGCCTGCAGGAGAAGGATGGGCTGCGGAAGCGGGTGCGGGAGCTGGGCGAGAAGGCCGACGAGCTGCAGCTGCAGCTGTTCCAGTGCGAGGGCCAGGTGCTGGCCGCGGAGGGCAGGCTCAAGCGGCAGCAGCTGGAGACACTCGTCCTGGTGGGCCTCCCTGGGGGCTGGGGCCTCTGTAGTGTCCGTCAGGCAGAGCCACAGCCCTGCTGCTGTGGGACACGGGAGTATGGCAACTTGGCAGCAGGCGTGTCCCCAGATCCCAGAGGACGAGCCACCAATAGGCTCTGCTGGTGGCCCTGGCAGGTCCCCGGACCCTCCTGAGCCCCCTCCCTCCTCTGTAAGGTTGGCTCCTCCTGGCGAGCCCTCCTGGTGGTGGGTGCCGGGTGTGGCAGAACTCGGCCTGGCAGGCGCTCTGGGTGTGGTGAGGGGGAAGGAGGGTTCTTCTGGGCAGGGGCCAGGACAGCTGTGGGCTGGAGAGGGGCCTCCCTGGAGGACAGAGGCGGGCCTGGGACCCTCACCACACTCCACCCCACCCCATGCCTGGGGACGGCTCAGTTGCCCCACAGCCTGCTGACCGATCCCTCTTATGTGACCACAGAGCTCTGACCTGGAGGACAGCTCACCCAGGAATTCCCAAGAGGTAGGTGTGTCCCCCAGGTTGGGCGCAGGGCTGGCCTCACCCAGGGTGCCCAGCTGCAGCCTCTGTCAGACCACAGCCCCATACACGTTCCTCGGAAGCTCCTCTGGTGAGCTAGGCTGTCCCCTCTCCTCCCAACGCCCGGCCAGGCAGCGGGAAGAGGAGCTGGTGCAGCAGAGGCCTCCATGTGCTCAGGGCAAGACACGCCCTGGAGGCAGGAGCCTTCTTGCCCAGCCTCTGGCCAGGCTGGGCAGCAGAGGGCCCTGAGACACTCCAGCCATGGAAAGCAGCACGGGTGGGCGTACAGCGGGTTCGGTCCAGTCCCGGGAGGGGTGGTGCGCTAACCGGTGCCCTGGCTCTCTTTGGAAGCTCTCGCTCCCCCGGCACCTGGAGGAAGACACACAGCTCTCAGACAAAGGTGAGGAGGGGAACGCATCCTTGTCGCCCTACGTTGGCGACAGTGCTGATCCTCGGCACACATGGCCGTGTGGCTAGTGCCTGAGGATATGTGCTCTAGCCCCGTGCCACTGACGCTCACGACCCCACTTTACAGATGGGAACAGAGGCTCAGAGTGATAAGTAACCCCCCACAGTCCCCCTAGTGAGCACACGAGACCCCCATTCAAACCCAGGGCCCAGGAGTGCAGGGTCTGTGACCCAGCTCCGACCTTGAGAACACATCCCTCCATCAGAGCCCAGCCTAGGCCCCAGGAATGCAGAGTTGAGGCATCCTGCCCTCCTTGAGCTTCCTCTGGAGCAGGAAGCAGGGAGCAGGGGAGGAGGCAGTTGGCCGGCGCCCAGGTGTGCCAGGCTAGGGAGTGTGAGCAGAACGGGAAGGAGGGGCCATCTCAGGGGAACGGGGCACTGAGGGCTTAGGGTGGCAGGGCAGGATCGCTCTGCCTGCCTGGACACAGGGCTGGGCAGGGGTGGCCAGGAGGTGGCCCCGAGGGGGTGACAAGGGTGAGGGGCTGCTCTGAAGGTGGGCGGCAGGCGGGAGGTTGCGAAGTCCAGAAGACCCTCTGCTGGGTGTTGGGGGGGCGGGGCACATCGCAGAGGTCGCGTGGGAAGCCAGACAGACTTCCTCAGCATCAGGCCTGACCCCAGCTTCTAAAGGGGGGCAAAAGAGGAAGAAGAGGCAGCAAATGGAGAAGTGAGGGGTTGGGCCATCTGCCGCTGTCCAGACTCCAGGCCGCCGAGCCCCCTGTGGGGATGGGCCGTGAGACCCAGCAGGCAGTGATCAGCGATTGGGAGGGGAAGGCCGCAGGCCCAACCTGCCGGGAGCCCCAACCCAGGGGTAGTGCGGCCCCCCCGCAGGAACCAGGCAGGCTTCAAGATCAGAGGCCAAGGAGGGGGGAAGGTGTCAGCTCCAGGCAGAGACCTGGGCCTGGGCCTCTCCCACCACAATATTGCTGAGACCTGGACATCCAGAGTCCTTCTCATGGACGGTTTAGGGGAGCCAGCCCATAAGAGCACCTTCCATCCAAGGGTCCTGAGCCCTTGGCCCGTCCAGGCCCTGGCAGATCCGGAGGGGGCCAGCAGCCTGGAATGTTCTGCTCCCAACTGCTGCAGCGCCCCAGCCCCAACCTAGGAAGGGCCGAGCCATCTGCTCCGGAGGAGAGATCAATGGTGGGAGCATTGACCTGGCTGCGTGCCCCAGAGGGCCTCTACTTGGAGCGAGGAGTGGGAAGTGACGTCTCTGAGTCCTAGTCCCCTTGTCTATACAAGGGGGGTCCAAGTGAGGACCCAGGAGATAGCGCAGGACTGGCCGGCAAAGTCAGGGGTGAAGAGGTGGAGGTGTCGACCACCAGGTGCCAAGCGTGGTCCTGGCAGGTGGGCAAGACCCACAGGCACCACTCTCCTTTCCAGGTGGCCCGACAGACAGGGAGAGCCCAGAGCAGCCATTTGCAGCTCTGCAGAAGGAGCGGCTTTCACTGGCCTCCAACGTAAGGCTGCCCTGGGGTCCCTGCAGCCCTGGGATGCCCCTGGGGTGGGGGAGGACTCAGCGTGACTGATCGCAGCAGACTGATTCCTCGACCTGGACGCCTGGGGCGTGATCGCAAGGGTCTCTGCCCTGCGGGCTCTTGGGGAGCAGGGTTTGCAACATGAAGCTGAGCCCCTCCCTTCCTGGACAAAGCAGTGGGCAGAGGCGCGCGCTGTCAGGACGCGGGGCGCGGCAGCCACAGAAGCCTGTCTTCTGTGCGGGCGCAGCGTTACCCTCGCTGTCCACTGCACCAGAATCCCGACGGCAAAAGGGCGGCCTCGGGCGCTGTAGGAGAAGAAACTGGCCGGGAGCGCAGTCCCGGCGTCCTGGGCCTGTCCTGTCATGTGAAAGGCGGGACCCAACCGCTCCCCTGGGGTGCACGCAGCACGCAGATGGAGAGCCGGTCTGCGTGATGAGCTGAGCTGGGGCTGTGGGCTCCCGGCCTGGCCCCCCGTTTGCAGTCCCAGGTGAGGGGGTGGGGCCCCCGGGGCTGGCGGGAGCCTGAGCCTCGCCCTCCCCCAGGACGCAGGCCTGAGCGGCGGGGAGCCCCCCGAGAAGGAGCGGCGGCGCCTCAAGGAGAGCTTCGAGAACTACCGCAGGTGGGCGGCAGGTTGCCCAGGCAGGTCCGGGCAGGGGCCGGCGGGGAGGGGAGGAGGGGTCGCAGCCTCCCAAACCCGCGGACACCCGCACAGACGCGCGGCGTCGGCGTCTCCGCAGGAAGCGCGCGCTCAGGAAGATGCAGCACGGCTGGAAACAGGGGGAGGTGGACTGGGAGAACACCACGGGCAGCGACAACACCGACACCGAGGGCTCCTAGCCGGCCGTGGGAGGACCCCGCGGCGAGGACCGGGTGCACGCCGGCGCCCGCCCCGGACTGTCCCAGCCGCGCGCTCTCTCTCTGTAACGCACACCTCGCCGCGTGTTAGCAATGCAGCTCCGTAAATAAACGACCGCGGTCGGTCCGGGCACCGCCGCCTCCGATGGATGGCCTGGCTCCCGCGCGCTCCTTGCATCTCCGCCCGCCGCCAGCGCGCGCCGCCAGCGCGCACCGCCCGCCGCCAGGAGGCAGCAGAGCGCGCACCGCCCGCCGGCGCCGGAAGCCGAGGAGGGCCGCTTCCGCCGCGTGCCCGCTTCCAAGATGGCGGCGGGGCGGGGCGATGGGGCGGGGCGGCCGGGGCCGGCGGGCGGGATGCTGCGGGCGGCGCTGCGCCGCGTGCCCACGCTGTGGAGCCACGCGCGGCCCCGGGGGCCCTGCCTGAGGCGGCTGTGGGGGCGCGGGGCCCGCCCGGAGGCCGCGGGGAGAAGGCGAGCCTGGGGCTGGGGCTGGCGGCGCTGGAGCTCCGAGCCGGGGCCCGGGGCGGCACACTACCAGCTCGTCTACACTTGCAAGGTGGGCGCGCGGCGCGGGCGGGGCCGGGCTTGCACCTGGTGGCGGACCGCGCTGCGGGCAGAGGTGGTCGGGGTGCGGGGCGGGTCCGCGTGTAGGGGCGGGGGCTATTTCGCAGGAGGCGGGGCCTCCGGAAGGTGGGTGGGGCTATCCCCCAGGGGCGGGGCTATCCAGGAGTCAGAGCCTTCCGGAAGATGAGTGGGGCTATCCCCCAGGGGCGGGGCTATCCAGGAGGCGGGGCCTTCTGGGAGATGTGTGGGGCTATCCCCCAGGGGCGGGGCTATCCAGGAGGCGCGGCCTTCTGGGAGATGTGTGGGGCTATCCCCCAGGGGCGGGGCTATCCAGGAGGCGGGGCCTTCTGGGAGATGTGTGGGGCTATCCCCCAGGGGTGGGGCTATCCCCCAGGGGCGGGGCTATCCAGGAGGCGGGGCCTTCTGGAAGATGGGTGGGGCTATCCCCCAGGGGCGGGGCTATCCAGGAGGCGGAGCCTTCTGGGAGATGGGGGGGCGGGGGGGGCTGTCCCTCAGTGGGCAGACGCGTCCGGGAGAGGGCTGGCCCTGCCCTGGGGTGGAGCTAATCCTCAGAATGGTCGGGGCCTTCCTGGGCGGGGCTGGGCCAGGCGCTCTGCCTCACCTGTGCTCTGTTTCGCCACCAGGTCTGTGGGACTAGGTCCTCCAAGCGCATCTCCAAGCTGGCCTATCACCAGGGCGTGGTCATTGTGACCTGCCCTGGCTGCCAGAACCACCACATCATCGCGGACAATCTGGGCTGGTTCTCGGACCTGGATGGGAAGAGGTGAGGCCACCTCGGCAGGGTCGGGGGCGGAGGCCTGTGTCCCAGGGCTGGCCTGGTGGGTCCTGGGTCAGAGGCCTCACCCAGCCCCCCTGGGGTACCCTCTCCCTAATGAGGTTTATAGAGCGCACCACTCCAGTCGTAGTACAGGAGAGCGTTTAAATTTCAATTTCAGGTAAACCACAAGTAGGTTTTTAGTGTACGTATTCTCAAGCATGGGTCGTGTTTGTATTTGCTGAGTCTTCTGCCCTAGCTCAGCCCCCTGTGGCCCTCCTCACTGCCTGACCTCCGCCCTCACTGACGTGCTTCGGGTCAGGCAGACCCCGTCACGTGTCAGGGCCACAGGCCTTCTCTAAAGTGAGGGGTCAGACTAGGTTGACTCCTAAAGCAATGACTTCTTTTCATCTGTGGTTCCTTCCTTCACTCTACAAAGATTTCTCAAGTGCCTGCTACTGGGCAGCGGTGCTAGTGTCTCACTTTCCCGTCCTCTGCCGACACCGACTGGTTGACCACACCAGACTTGGGGGTGGATGTGACCCTGGGCCTGCAGGGTCAGCCTTACCCTCATGGAGAGCAGTGGGGGCGGCGGTCAGGAGCCTCCTGGCTGGGTGGCCCTGGGCAGTTCAGTTTGGCTTCTGAGCGAGCGTTCTCCCCTGAGAATGGGATGGTCATAGCAGCTGCCTCTGGGAGCTGTGGAGAAGGTTCCATGGGACCAGCGTGTGGTGGCCCTGATGCCACACCAGCGTGGTGACCCGTGCTCCTGGCTCGAGCCTGGCCTTGGGATGCCCTCGAGGGACCTCGCTGCAGGACAGGCATGGGGCCTGGAGTGTCATGGCACCTCCATCTCTCTCAGGAATATTGAAGAAATCCTGGCGGCCAGAGGGGAGAAGGTGTGCCGAGTGGCTGGCGAGGGGGCCCTGGAGCTTGTTTTAGAGGCTGTGGGGGCCCCCAAATCCACTGCTGCTCCGGAAAGGGGTGAAGACCAGGATCCCACCCACCCTGGCAAGACAGAGTCCAGCTGACCCTGCCTTCTGCCTTTGAGAAGAATGCTTCAGCCCTGGGCCTGTGTGGACTTGGCCTGTTTTCTGTCAATAAACAGACATCACTGGCAGATGCTGGGGTCTGGGGCTCTCCTTTGTCTCTGGTTCTGGAGTCAGAATAACTCACAGGAACTCCCTCCCGGTGCTGCTGGCGGGGGCCTTCTGCAGCTGCAGGACCCCGCCCACCACTGCTGCCCTGCACAGAGGAATCGTCCCTGTGCTTGTGTGATGCAGGCCATGTCCAAGTAGGAAGGGGCTGGACGTGGAATCTGAGCCCCTTTTGGCTGTGGCTGTGTGGCCTTGGGCAGGTCACCTTGCCTCTCTGAGCCTCTGCTTTCCCATCCACAGGTGAAGAAGCTCATGGTGCCACCCTGTCAGGTGTACCAAAGGAAGAGAAGACTCGGGACAGGCATGGGGTGGCTCAGTCGTACCGGATCTTGCTGGCTCAGTGGGGAGGCCTGGAAGGGATCGCCAGTTAGCCACTGTTCTCCCTGGGGGCGGGGTCAGCATCCCCCTACAGGTCCCATCCCTTTGGCCAGACACAAGGAGGCCTCACAGATCCTCTTTCGTCCTCTGCCACGTGTTGTCCCCCAGACGCCCCATAGACAGCACTGGTGAGCCAGTGCCAACCTCAGCCCTGACCCTTGGCCACCGGCCAAAGTCAGCAGACCAGGTTGCGCTCCGTGGCCACAGGCGGGCCAGGAGGCTGTGGCAGAGAGGGGAGTGGGCGCCAGGACTGCTGTCTGGTGGGCCGGGGGCTGAGTGCCCCGCAGGTGCCCCCCCCCCCCCGGGGCTTGTGATTTGTCTCCCAGCCTTGTTTGACTGCCTTCTCAGGATGTTCCTGTGTTTATGAAAGTGAGTTTATTTCCAGAAGTGTTCTGGGCTGTGTGACCTTCAGCATTAATCACCGGCCACAGTCTCACAGGGTCCTGGCAGGATCCCAGCTCCTGGTCCCCGCCTGTGTCGGCACTCCGAGCGCTGGCATTGTTCTCCGGGGCGTTGGCCGTTTGTACTTTGACTTGATTACCCCCTGTCCTTCCCTCTGCCAACAACCCTCTATTACTCCCACCCAGAGCCTCCTGTGCCATTTGTGGGGACTGTCGTTGTTCTGGGGCTGAGCCAGCCCCGGACCTCCTCCACAGGGGCACCGAGGAGATGGCGCTGGGCCTTGGCCTGGCTGCCTCCCTGTCCCCAGAGGGTTGGGACCAGAGTTTGGGGAGGCCCGGGGAGTGAGAGTGCCAAGCTGGACCTAGGAGGGCCGCCCTGGCCAATTCCTCCCTCTGTGGATGGGGAAACTGAGGCCCGTGTGTGTCAGCTACGTCTTCTGCTGTCTGTATTTCTGAGGCTTTGACAGCTGTCCCTGCTGACCCTGGAGGGACGGCCCCTCCCGGGAAGGGTGGTGGGTTCCTAGAGAGTGAAAGACTCGCCCGTGCATGCACCCCAGGGCTGGGTACCACACTAGGGGCAGCCCCGATACCTGGAGGCCTGGTCACTCTGCTTCCCGTATCCTCCCTTCCTGTGGGAGCCACAGGAAAGGCTCTTGTGCATATTCTCCCCTCCCCCACCTCCCGACCCACCCCTGTGCTTCCCGGTGTGGTCCCCACGGCGAGGCGTGCCCCCATCTTAAATTTTCGAGTATCCCTGACTGTCTTTTCAGTGGCAGCCGTGTCCTGATCTGCTGGCCTCACCACCCCTGAATAGCGATAAAACCTGCCTTCTAAAACAGGTGGCTCCTGCAGGCTTCTGTTGTTCTCCAGTCCCCATCTTGAGGCACTGTCGGGCTTTCTCTGGTTTCTGCCCTCCCCTCCATCTTTCCTCCCCTAGCCCCATTCCAGGACCCTCTCCAAAGGGTCAAATTAGGGAGTCGTGCGTCTGGGCCAGCCTCCATGATCCCACAGTGGCATTTCCAGAGACACAAAGAGGCGTGGACTGGGTCAGAGGACACTAAGCAACTTTCTCCCTGCAGGACTTCTCAGAGCCTTTAGCGTGCTGACCTGGACGTGGTACCCAGTGCTACTTGACTGCAGAACCTTCTTCTGGGAGCACTGAGAACTCTGGGGGGCGGGGGATCTGGTGACAGCCCCCTGGGGCTCCTTGCTCAGGGCCCCTCCCTGTTGGACCGCACCCTCACCCACTGTCACCTTTTCTTCTCCATCTCAGGAGGAACAGTAGCCGCCTTCCGCTCCCTGACCGCCTCCTGCAGCCCCTGCCTGCAGACTTTCCCCTTCCGACTAGCTTTCCCCAGGGCTGCCCTCACCCCTTGGGGGCTCCCCGGCCTCCTGGGGTCGGTGTGGCTCCCTGCACTGTGGGTCACTGACCTGTGCGGGGCCTCTCCTGTCTCCACCCCGCTCCCGGCCCTGGGTGTTTCTGCTACTGGGGACATGGCCCCTTATGACGGCTGTTGGTTTGGGGTGTCCGTATTCGTGCGGTGTCGTCCCCAAGCTGGTTCCTCAGCTGCACTTTCACAGTCTGTTTCATTGCGTTCACCGGCCAGCAGTACCTCCCTTGCTCTAAAGTGGCCCGTGGGTCCTGTGCAGGTCCTGGGTGGGTGGGCCACAGCTCTGCCGGCTGGCAGGACTGGGACCAGAAAGGCAAGCGCGTGCCCAGAGTGTGTGCGCGAGTCCAGGCCCCAGGGGAGGCCGACGTAATCAACCTGCTGCCCAGTGGCTGGCTGGCTCCGTGCAGGCCCAACCATGCACTCGCACTGCCCCGAGGGTGTGGGCACCTGCCCTGGCCAGGTCGCCTTGGTGAGTGGGAGCCCTGACCAGGCCCACCCTGCTCGTCTGTCCACCGTGCAGGTGCTGGGCTGCCGTGCCTGGTCACTTGGGGCAACTTCCAGGGTGAGGGCTCTCTCCTGGGTGCTAACTGGTGCCACAGAAATCTTCACGCCTGTGCCCGCTCCCTTCCACGTGCCTCCTCTCAGAGCCCACACTCCTCCTCCCAGGCCCCCGACCGCGTCAGGCCCCCAGCCCCTGCCCGTGCATTCTGACTCGACCGGCTCTCCATGCTCAGAGCAGGTGACCGGGCATGCTGCCGCGGGCTTGCCCGTGGGGGCTCTCGCTCTACTGTCCTGCAGGGCCACCCCGAGAGAAGCTAGGGTGCAGTGAATGTCCCGTTCCGGCTTCCCCCTCATGGTGGGCCATACTCGGCCTCTCCTCGGCCCGGGGGTCGAGCGCCCACAGCCATAGGAGCGGCCTGAGGAGCAGGCGCTGTACACAGGGTACGAGACCGGGGCCTTGCTCCTGCTCCTCCGAGTGCAGTGCTCCATCCACCTGCGTCTAGTCTGGGGAGCCCACCTCGTACAAGGCCAGGGTGCCCCTGACTTCATAGCGGCCTCCTCCAAACGGGCGAGGGCCCCGGGACAAAGGCAGCTTGGAATGCGGGGGCCTTACGCCTCGGGGGCTCAGCCGCTACTAGGCCTTGGCCAGCTATTCGTGATGGTCTTTTGTTTTTGATGCTGTCAGGAACACGTGTAGTATGTGTGACCCTCTTGCGGCCTTCTGAGGGTCAGTCTGCATCCCTAGCGGGCCCTTCTGGAGTGGAAGTCTCCTGTTCGCTCCTCAGCCCGCTGGTCAGCCTCCCCCTAGGCCTCACTGGACGGGCCCTCGGCCTCTGCCTCGTGGACCCCTGCGTCCCCTCCAGGGTCACCTGTCCCCCTCTGAATGCCAGGGGAGCCTGGGCTGTGTCTCTCCCAGGTGTGGGTCCCTGAGCAGACCAAGGTGGGGTCTCAGCCTGAAAAGTGGGCTCCAGTTGGCCTGGCCTGAGGCGCGGGTGCTGAGGGCCCCCAGACACCATGTCTGTGGCCGACTTCAGAACCCAGAGATGCAGGTGGGGAGCCAGGCTGCTCCCCAGTTTCCATCTGTCCTTGGTCAGACCCCGTCCTGTGAGTGGGGAGGCAGTGGGGTTCCCAACAGGGCATTGGGTCAAGGCCAGGAGGGTGCATGTGGGGGCGGCCTTGCTGGCACACACCCCAACTGCCAGCATTGCTGTGTGTCCCCTAGACGTGAGCCCCCCATGGAGCACAGGCCCCAGGGCTCCTTGGCGCCTTTGCGGTGTGGACCAGCCAGACTCCGATCCCCATGCAATTGGTTGCCTGAGACAAAGCCTTCCGCGTGGGGGCAGCAGCAGGCTCAGTCCGTGAAAGGCTTTGTGGATAGCCATGGGGGCTGACCAGGGGGAAGGCTGAGGGGTCCACCTGTGTCTGCTCGGGAGGGCCGGCCCCCACAGCACACTCCACGTCTCCAGCAGCCGTGTCACAGCATCAGAGCAATCTCCACCCTGGTTCCTGTGCCCTCTGCTCCCGGGAGGTCGGCAAGGGGCTCAGGGGGGAAGGCACCAGCTTTGGGAGACACATGGGCTCCAAGAGCTCCTACGCTGGCTGTGTGTTCCTGGGGGTGCGCTTAACCCCCCTGAGCCTGAGCTGCCTCACTGATGAAGTGACCCCTCACAGCAGAGACCCCCACCCCCGGATGTCTCCAGGGACCAAGCTGATGTGTGGGGGTGGGTGGGTGCTGCCTGAGCCCCAGGCCTGTGCCAACCCAGTGAGGTCAGTCATCCGGAGCCTCCCGAAGGACCGACACCCCCTCGCACCCAGCACTAATCCTGACATGGACAGCATTCACTTGGCAGACTTTATTTTTCCGGGAAAAACAAATGTACCTCTCGGGTCTGAAAGGACCTACTGACAACATGGCAAACACATGTGTGAGGAATAAATAGGCATGTACATTCAAGTACGGGGGCGGCTGAGCAGAACCGCGCTCTGGCAACTGACCCCACACCTGCTGGCCCGCCCTCAGGGGCCCCCCACGCCCCCGCAGAGCAGTCATCACGCTGAGCTGAGCCCCCTGGGCTGTGCTGTGGGGCAGGGCTCCCGCCACCTCCCCACACTCGGAGAGCAGGACTGTGGGGCCGGGCTGTGGCTCCCTCCCAGGAGTGCTCCAGAAGGGCCGGCAGCAGGCACCCCCAGGTGGAGGGGGGCCGAGGCAGGGTCTGAGTGAGAGCAGAGGGCCACGGTCCCCCAGGGGCCCTGACTCCTGCCTGATGCTGAGGGCCAACTCCACCCGCCCCATGGAACAACACAGTGATGTCGTCTTCCCCAGCTGCTGGGAGTGAGGGCTGGGTGCTCACGGGGGGGCCTGGGGTTGAATTGAGCTGACCCTCGATGCCCCCATGGCCACAGAGCTGGAGACCCCGGGCCTGTTGCCCGCCCTGGCGCCCTTGCCGCTAGCCAGAGTGTCTGGGACCAGGCCGCTCCATCCCTGGGCTGCGGGGCTTGGAGTTGAGGAAGGTGGCAGCGCATCCCCACCCTCCCTGCCACGTCAGAGACAGGGCGGCCCTGCCTGCTCAGGGCTGTGTGCCTGGCTGGGGGGGCTCTGTGTGGGGGCACCTGGGCCTGCCTCCGCTGCCTCGTCAGGCTCTGGGCTCTGTGGCTGCTTTCCTCCTCCTCCTCCTCCAGCGGGGTAGGAGCGAGGGGAGAGGGCTGGAGGGGGCCCTCTGGGGGGAGAGGCCGGGACTGGGGGGAAAATGTCTGCGGGCAGCTTTGGGAGGACAGAAATGCCCCCGGAGGAGAGGCCTCAAGGACACCTTCCGGGGCTTGGGGGAGGTGGCAGGTTTCACATTTGGCCGGCAGGACGGAGCCGGGCAGGGGGCCAGGAAGAGGGCATGGAGGGTCTGGACAGCACCGGGGTTTGGGGCCAACATGCTGAAGGCCCGGCCTGGGGCAGGGGCAGGGGTGAGGGCAGGGCTAGGTCGGGCAGGCCTGCAGGACGCCGTGTACCATGTGGGGGCTGGCCCAGGACAAAAGTATGCCCTTCCCCAGAAAAGGCTCTCCAGAGCTGCTGGGCCTGCCGCCCTGGGGAGGGGGACGCATGGCGGCTGTGTGCCCAGCGTTGGGCTCAGTGGGAAGGGCTGGGGGCCTCAGAGCCTGCCCTCAGCCATGGCCCTGGGAGGATTCGGCTTCTTGGGGGGCCATGGCATCCTGGACGGTGGTGAGACGCCCCCTGGCGTCCAGGAGTTGGGGCGGGCCTGGCTGTGGGTGTGAGGCTTTAGCTGGCACCAGGCTGGCACTGTTGCCGGGGCTCAGGTGGCCCGCCCACCTCCTGCTCCGGGCTCCCGGCGAGGTCCACCCGCTGCTCGTCCATGCGCTTGGCCTGCACCCTCTGGATGAGGCTGAAGAAGTCCTCGTCGGGCATGGTGGGGCCGCGGGGCAGCACGTCAGGTGGTGGGCAGCGCTGGTCGTCTATCCTGGAGGACTGAGCAGACACGGACACGCTGGTCGGGGCCTCGCCCTCCCCAGGCCCTGGAGGGCCCGTCTCAGCACCTGGGCCCAGTGGTGGTGGCCCCACGGACAACTCCGAGGCAGAGGCTGCTGTCCAGCGGCAGTGCCAGCTCAGGAGGGCTGGTCAGCCCGCGTTGGGCCTCCCAGGATCCGCCTGGGAAATCAGCTCTGGGGCGCTCTGGCTGGGTGAGACCCCAAGAACAGCCACCCAGCGAGAGTGGGTTGAACAATGGCCACTGGGCGTGGGGCGAGCCAGGCCGGGAGATGGAGCTGCTGGGCGGCCTACCAGGCCTGCTCCCAAGACCACCCTGACTGGTGGGCTCACAAGGCCCTGGGACAGGGCCGGGGGCCAAGGCTCCTGGGGCCTGCAGTGCGGAGCTCCCCAGGGCCCCCCGTGGGGCCGAGGGGACTGAGGAGGCGTTTGGGCTTCTCTGCAGGGTCTGGCGCAGAAGGGCTGGAAGCCGGCGCAGCTGCCGGAGCATGCGTGCGTGTGGACGGTGGGCTCGGGGGTTCTCGGTAGGGGCCGGGTTTGAGGTCCCTCGGACTCGCCCAGGGCTGCGCTTTCCTCTTCTCTGTGGGAACGAATGTCAGACCTGGAAACTTCCAGCTCCGTGCACAGTGGCCACGCTGCTGCCCCCTCCCAGCCATTTCTCTGAAGGTTTCCTGACCCTGAACCCTGTCTGCAGTTCTGCCCTGCCCAGACCAGTGGGTGGCTGGACCCCGCTAGGGACGGAGAGACCCCGCCTGCTCTCCCTTCTCTGGGTGTGCTGCCTGGCCCTTGGTTTTCTCTGTACAAATGTGGAAGGCAGGAGGGATCCCCAAGGCCACAAACTTGGGGACCTGGCGACCCCTGGGCTCTGAGCTCCTGCACTGTAAGGGGTGGCCAGCCTGAGTATGTCCTGGGGTGGCCTTCTCGGGGGGCCCTGGCGGGGGGTCCCAGGAGGCGGGCCGCAGGTCTGCGCACCTGTGGGTACTCGGTGACACTGGCTGAGCCAGTCTGTCGTTCCGCTCCCCAGGGGCATCCCCCAGCCCCAGCCTGGGACAAGGGATAGGAGCCCCTGTGGCCTGCAGGCCTACCTGGCACTTGATGAGCATGTTGAAGAAGTCGTCCCCCGGCTCCTGGGGGTCCCCATCGCCGCGCAGGTGCCCCAGGTTGTTGTGGGTGATACGCAGTCCGGGCAGGCTGCCCACGCTGGCCCGCTGGTCGTCCAGCCGGCGGCTCTGGGAGCTGGCGATGAGGTCGAAGAACTCCTCGGTCTGGGGGGAGGCTGTCAGCGAGGGCTGGGCTGTGGCAGGGACCCACCGCCAGTCAAGCCAGGCCGGCGGGAGCCCTGACCGCTGTGAGCCCAGCCCAGCCCTCCATGCTCCAGGGGGCACAGGGGCTCCCAGCTGCGTCTCCAGCGACCCCAACCCCCAGCTGCTCTCAGCTGCCCCACTCCCACCTCCAGGGGCTTCTGGAGGTGACAGGAGGCAAGCCTCACCTCCCACGCCCCCTCCGAGACGGCTGATGCGCCTGACACAGTGTGTTCCGGAGGCAGGATGATTACATGTTTCCCAGGATGCCACTCTGGGCGAGGCGGCGGGGGACGGGAGCTCATGGTGACAAGGGGCACTTTGCAGCTGCTCTGCCCCGCCCCTCAGGAGCAAGGGCTCGCGGTGGGGGGCCCCCCACACTGGAGGGAGGCGCTCCTGCCTGGGGCCACTCACCGATCCTCTCCTCCAGGCTGGGGGCGGCAGTGGCCTCGGCGGCCCCGGGCTGGCCCTCCTCCAGGGGACAGCGCTGGTCGTCCATGCGGCTGCTCTGGAACTTGCTCAGCAGGTCAAAGAAGCACTCCTCGTCAGAGGATGGGGCCCGAGGGATGCTCTGGGGGTGGGGGTGGGGGCGGGGGCAGTCAGCGCTGGCTCTAGGCCAGCCAAACTGGCCCCTGCTGTGGTCACCAGCCCCTCACAGACGCCTGCACATGAGTCGGGGGCTGCTCAGCCTGGGTGAAGGTCAGGACCCCCATCTGCCACCTGCTGGCCAGCCCGCCCCAAACCCGTGCCCCCTGGAGCGGATAGCTGCCTTCTCCCACCGCCCCTTCCTCCTCCTCCCAGCACCACCCCCCTCCAGGCCTCCGTCACCCTCCCCAGACATGTCACTGCCCCTCCCCCGGCCACCCGCACCCTGCCACCATGACCCCCACTCGCCCAGCCTGGAATGCTAACTCAGTTCAGCGGTCAGACCACCTCCCATCAGGTTCCCTGTGCCCCTTGCCCCCAGGAGGCCTCCACTGGGCACTTGTGTCGGCCCTGCAGTGAGCTCTCCCGCGCCTGTGCACCTCTGGAGCCCTGGCCCCTGTGTTGCACTCAACGAGTGTCTGCTGAATGAACAAACACAAGTGAGTGACAGAGGGAAGGACTAGGCCCTCAGCAGGCAGGGAGCCTTGCTGGCCATCATACACACTTGCAGTGGTTAGTGCCAGGGCCCTGGCAGTGATGATGGTGGACCCAGAGGTGCCAGTAATGTCAGGTCATATCACCAAAGGCAAGGAACCCGAATTGGGGGAGGTGAGGGCTCCTGTGTTCCACCCCAGGGCCACTCCTCATGGGGCTTGGGCAACATGTTTACAAGGTCCTAGACCAGTGGGAGGCCCAGAGGACAAGTGTGTGGGGGCCAGGACCCTGGGTGTGGGGCGTTCAGGCTAGAGAGAAGGTGCTAACATCTGCTCTGGGTGGCTCGGGGCCCAGAGCCTGGACACCAGGCTGGGAGTACTGGGCTGCCAGGGACTTGGGGAGACGCCGTTACTGTGCAGCCTGGGTGGTGGGCTGGGCTGACCATGGGGTGACCCTGCCAGGCCTGGGCAAATCCCACTGGTGATGCTAGGATGGGCGGGGAGGGCGGCCCTTGGAGGAGCCACAGTTCCAGAGGGATGGGAGGTGGGGAGAAGCTGGCTGAGTCCCACTGGCAGGTGACCTTGCGCAAGCCCCACTCTGGGCCTCAGTTTACACATCCACGGGAGGGGAGGCTGGAGGGCATGGTCTCAGGGCCCCCTCAAAGGACAAGAACAGAGCAAGCCCACCCCCACCTCCAGCCTCGCCAGGCCTGGGCCAGGGCCCTCAGGGCCGACAGTGGATGGGTGGCTTCCAGAGGACCCTTTGGCTGCAAACTGGCGCCCCGTCCACCTCCCCTCAGAAACCAGAGTCCCCTGCCCAGCCCTGGCCCGTCCATCTCTCAGCTGGCAGGTGGCCTTTTCGGGGCCCACTCAGAGCTGGGCTCATGGAGAGAACACAGCAGCAAAGATGTCACCTACTGGGTGTTGGTGCTGCCCGAAATGCGTGACTTCTAGAGCTCCCAACAACCCGCCACCAGCCCGTTGCACAGAGGAGGAGACTGAGGCCCGGAGAGCTTGCACAGCCTCCCAAGGTCACACGGTGGAAGGAGCAGGGCCAGGACTCCACCAGCAGCAGGCCCAGCCTGGGTTCCCAGAGCGCAGCCAAGGGCTCTTCAGAGCTGGGCTCAGGCTGTGGGGCAGCTCGGTCTCCAAAGGCCAGGAGGACCCCGTGGGGTGTCATGGGCAGGGAGGGACAGCTGGGAGGAGAGACACCCCAGCCAGGCTCTGGGCTCTCAGGTCCCCCCTCCCCACCTCTGCCCCACCGGCAGACCGCGCCCCCCCCAGGGCTCTGCTCTCCTGCGGCCTCTTAGCCCGCCAGAGCCTGGAGGGAAGGGAGAGCTGGTGTGGAGGAGCCCCAGCTAGGGGGCTGCACTTGATCAGGGCCTCCTCGGGGACCTGCAGGCCTGGCAGAAGGCGGCTGGGAGCCAGCATCAACCTGGTGGGGGCGTACAGATGCCTCCCCCAGGAGGTCATGGGCTCTACTCCCAGGCTATTTGGGGCTGAGTGGCTGGGAGGACCCGGGCTCAGCCAGGTGTGGGGTGAGCACAACACAGCCCGGTTGCAGGGGACAGTTCCTTCTCTCGGCCCGCAGCCCCAGCGTCCGGTCCCAGGTGGGGTCCCCCAGGTGGACTGTGGGCCAGGTGAACGAAGCCAGGCCCTTCCCAAGAGAGGTGTGACCTCGGGGCCCCACTGCTCTGGACACAGGTGCCCCAACACTCCTCCAGCCTCCCCTGGGCTGAAGCTCAGGGGGTCCACCTGAAGGAGAGTGGGGTTTGCCCTGAGGCCTCTCGTGGCCCCATCAGCACTGTGGCCGGGGCTGGGCTGAGGGGGCCTCCACGGCCGTCCAGGGAGGCTCTGAGGCACCATGGCAGAGCCTGTCTCCGGGACTGAGACCTGGGACTGGCCCGGGGCCTGGCAGCCTCCCCCTCCCAGAGCCTGGGCCACCTGTGAAGGGCTGACACTTCCCTTGTGGGGGAAGTTTGGGGTCTGAGGCCACAGGTGCAGAGTGAGGCTCTGGACAGCACGAAGGGCCTGCACTCCTCGCTCAGGACCCCATCCGGGGTCCCAGCAGGACACGTTCAGGGGACCTGGGGGCTACCCCCAGACTCCAATCTCCCCTTTGCCCCAAACTCGGGCTCCTTCCATCCCAGAGGTCTCAGAGCCCCTCCTCCAGCCTCACTCCGTCCCTCCTGCTGGGGTTTAAGCCCAATTTCCCTAGGAAGGAAGGAGCCAACCCCAGGCACAGCTGCCCCTCTGCAGCCTGCCTGGCCAGCCCCTCAGAACCGCGGCTGCCATGGTCCCTGAGCTGCCCAGGCCCGAGGGCAGGGGCTGAAGACAGAGGGGCAGCGTACAACGTGCTGGAACTCACCCCCACGGCACTGGTCTGGGCGAGCTGCCAGGGAGCTGACCGCTCGTCCCCAGGCCAACGACACAGCCCCGCAGGGAACTGCACACCCACCCGCTGACCATTCACCTACCCCGGCCCCCCAGGAGGAGAGCTCTGCCCCGAGCCCAGCTTCACACAGGCCCGTGTGCACCCCGAGCCTCCACCTGCATCGGGGACCCCACACTCACGCCAGATCCGCAGCTCTTAACCAGGCGCTACTTGGGGTGCTGGGCCACGTGGAGCTGGAGAGGGATGCCACGGTGCCTGTCCACCACCCTGCCTGTGGCACCCGGTGCCGCCTCGCTGCCGAGACCCACGGGGCCCGTTAGCTTGATGCTTAAATAGGACCCAGGGTGATGGCCCCTCCCCGTCCCCGCCTACCCATGCTGCGCTTGCTCTCACACACACACACACACACACACACACACACAGGCTCAGGCACACTCACACACAGACTCACACACACACATAGACTCAGGCACACTCACACAGGCTCACACACACACACAGGGTCACACACACAGGTTCAGTCACACTCACACATAGGCTCACACACACACACAGACTCAGGCATGCTCACACATACAGGCTCACACACACACAGGGTCACACACACACAGGGTCACACAGGCTCAGGCACACACACAGGCTCACACACACACAGGCTCACACACACACAGGCTCACACACACACTCAGGCAGGCTCACACACACACAGGGTCACACACACAGGTTCAGTCACACTCACACATAGGCTCACACACACACAGGCTCACACACGTACAGGCTCACACACACACAGGCTCACGCACACACACACAAAGGCTCACACACACAAAGGCTCAGGCACACACACACAGGCTCACACACACACAGGCTCACACACACACACTCAGGCACGCTCACACACAGGCTCACACACACACAGGCTCACACACACACACTCAGGCACGCTCACACACAGGCTCACACACACACAGGCTCACACACACACACTCAGGCACGCTCACACACACACGTGCGTGTACACACACACAGGCGCTCCGTAAGCGCCTGAGATGGACTTCCCCAAGCACAGCACAAGCCCCTCGCTCAGGGCCTGTGGACAGTCACACAGGGGACTGGGGTGGGGGTGGGAGCCTGTCTGGAAAGCATTTTTCCTCTGACAGCAGGCCCCCGCCTTCCTTCCAAAGCCAGGCCAGCCTGGGAGAAGCTGCCTCTCTCTTGGCCCCGATTCCTGAGGCTGGGGCTGCTGCAGCCCACAGCCCGCAGCCCAGCAAGGGGCCACACAGACTGGTGTCCTTTCCCATTCTGGGCCTTGGTGGCCCTTGGCACGGGCCATGTGGCCTGACACCGCCCCTGCACGGCCACCTCCTCACATGGCCCCCGGCCTCTGCCCAGCCTCACGCTGCCCACCTCACTGTCCCTTTCCCGCTCTAGGAGGCCTGTCCTCCAGCTGGCTCCCAGGACGGGCCCCACCCCTGCTCACAGCACGACCCTCAGCCCAGCCCTGAGGCCCGGCAGGGCCGACCACACGAGGCGTCTGGGGAAGCTGGTGTGAGCCCCCACAGGAGAGGTGAAGAGAACGGGGGACACCAGAGCCCCCTCCGAGGGCCCTCTCTGTCCTGTTCCTTCCACAGGAGCCCAGAGCTGCCTGGCCGGCCCCCTCTCGTCGTATCCCCAGGGAAGGAGGGGGTCCCGCCAGAGCCCAGGCCCGGCCCCCCGACGCTGCCTCCTGTCAGGGGAGCTGGGCCCGGCACCTGGTGAGCAGGGGGCTCAGCCCACCGTTGGGGTCCAGGCCTCCAGCTGGGGCCAGCTCAGCACTCTGCCAGAGGACCGTGGCCTGAAGCCCCATCGAGCTCTCCACAGGGGCCACGCTGGGGCTGCCAGGAGCTGACCCCACCTCAGAACCACAGCTCCAACTGTGCCTGGTTGGACGCCCTCGGGCCAGCTTCTTCACCACCCTGTGCCTCAGTTTCCTCTCTTAGAGCTGCTATTAACTCACTACATGTGAAAAGCCTGAGCATCAGCCATTGTCTCTTTGGTGGAAGGGGCTCCGGGACAGCAGCACCAGGAACGCAGCTGGGGCCAGAACCGACGTGGACAGGAGAGCGGGTCTCACTGTGCTTGCTGATCTGCCGCACGGGTTAGCCCGGTCGGGACCCGGAGAGCTTGGCCACCAGGAGCCACGTCCCGTCTCAGCTTGCCTGAGCTCCACCTTCCCAGGTCACGCATCTGGGGCCCAAGGTTCCGAGACCCCCGGGACGGGAGGGTGGGGGACACACGGCTTTGCCTAGGTGGTCTTTTTGGAGAGACTTTAAAAACAGCCCTCATGTGGGGAGGCTGGTATGGTTGTGGGGTGTGGGGGAATCGGAAAGACAAGTCTCTCCCTGCTCTGCACCCGCCTCACTGAGCCCCTGCTCCACAGCACGAACAACGGCGGGTGTGGCTGCGCCGGCACCTGGTCAGGATGGTCCCTCATGGAGAAGTGGGGGCAATGGGGGCCATGAAGCACAGGCCAGGCCTTGCCCGCCCCCTGCTTGGCCCTGGGCAGGCCCGTCAGGCTCCAGAGCCCACTGTGGCTCCCCAGGGCCTGGCGTTGGCGTCCTCCCCTGCCCAGGCTCTTTCTGGCCGGCCCCCCAAGACTCCTCTGGCTCTTACCTTGGGGGCTGGCCCAGCCCTGCTCTCCAAGCCCCGCCCCAGGCTGAGTTTTCATGGCCCCTCAGACCCCAAAGATTCCATTGTGCTGGCGGCGAGGCCCCCACATTCTGGGCTTGGGGTGGGAGAGAGGGTGGGGCCAGCCCCCAACAGTGTCAGTACAGCCCCGTTCACCTGGGCTGACGGGTGGCCCCCGCACCGTGCAGGGATCCCCTCCCCTTCCCCGGGGGCAGCCCGGCCCCTGGCACCCTCCTCCCCCCCTCATCTCTCACTCCACGGACACTAACCCTGGCCGGCAGTTGGCCCGTCGGACAAGGAGCACTGGGGTCAAATGGGGTCGGCGAGGCGTCCTCAGGCTCGTGCAACAGATGGGCGCAAAGCAGCCATCCGGGCTAAGAATACGCAGCCCAGTGCCCACACCCCTCGCAGGCTGGGAAGGTGCTGATTAAGCCGTTGGACAGAACTATTTTTAGACTAATTCCCAGAGTTTTGGACCCAGGTGTTCTGCATGGGGTGCTCCAGGCTGACCTCTGAACCTAGTCTCGGCCAGGCACGTGGGTTTACCCCTCTGTGCCCCCAAAACCTTGACCAGTTCCTGAGAGTCTGGAGAGGCCAGCCCAGGCTCCTAGGCACAAGAGGCCCAGTCCCTGTCCCTCCATCCTCCATCTGTCCATCTACCTGACCACCAGTCCACCCATCCCTCATCCTCATCCATCATGGAATCCATCTGTCCCCCATCTCTCCATCCCCCATCCATCTGTCTACCTAGCCCTGCTCTGTCCATCCATCTCTGTATGCTGACTGTGTCCCCAGAACGGGGCTGCTGGCCGGGCCTGAGGACCTGAGCTGCCCACGCCCAGCTGTCCTGCAGCCCCTGGATGGGCTGTCTGTTGCCTCTGCACCCACGAGGCCTCAGTCCAGCTCCTTGTGTGGTCTGGGGTCGCTGAGGCCGGTGCAGTGTCCCTGCAGCGAGTACCCTAGACTATCGAGTAGGTCCTGTGCCCACCAGGTCCCAGGGGACAGCACAGGGCCATGACCTCTGCCCCCTGGAGTGGCCGGGCCCGGCCTCCCAGGCCTGCTGCACAGGATGGGTGGTGGAGGCCCCAGCCAGGGCTCCCTGTTGGCCCCCAAGGAGAAGTCACCTACCGT
Organism: Diceros bicornis minor; assembly: GCF_020826845.1. Classification (NCBI taxonomy): domain Eukaryota; kingdom Metazoa; phylum Chordata; class Mammalia; order Perissodactyla; family Rhinocerotidae; genus Diceros; species Diceros bicornis. Next base: position 42,480,847 of record NC_080767.1, read on the forward strand.
GCGAGGCACTTGCACCCGGACGTCCGCACTGTCCAGCAGGGGGTGGCCGCCCTCCCGGGGCCTCCTTTCAGTGGCGTCTGGCCCTTCCTGGTACTTCCTGCTCCTCACGGGGAGGGGGAGCAGGTCCCTGCCCGGCCCCCGCCAGTCCCCCGCATGGTGGCTGTCTCCATTCTGCTCCTGGGGAGGGGGCGGAAGGCCAGGCGTGGGCAGGGGCTACTGGCAATTCTGAACCAATGCTGCCCATCCCAGGACCCTCATGGGGGCCAGGCAAGGCAGGGCAGGGTGCTGGAGGAGGTCAGGGCCCAAATGTTGACCTTCCCACACTAAGCAATGAATGACTGTAGGCACCCCTGAGCCTTGTCCCCTGTAGGCACCCCATGGGCATCCACAACTGAAACCAGTCTACACTGGAGAAACCAGAGGCTCAGAGAGGTTTGGCCACTCCTCCAGGGCCACATAGCACCTGCCCCTGGCAGGTCCAGAGCAGGCCCAGGCCCCACCCAGCCAGCCCCCGAATCCATTTGGGGGCTCCGCGCCCTAGCTGCTCCACCAATGACAGCTTTGTTCCCCCATGGGGCAGAGTCCGACGAGCAAGGAGCAGACAGGAGTGAGGGCCAGCCAAGACACTGAGGACAGTGGCCAGGTGGGGGCACGGAGGTCTGCAATGTGTAGGGACCATGGCTTGTCCCCGGGGCACACAGCCAGCAGGACCCTGCGGTGAGGTGGGAGCGAGCAGGCACGGGTACCGCAGAGCCTTGTGGGGGCCTCTTGGAGGATAGACGGCCTGTCTACGGTCTCAGGCCGCAGAGGGCACAATAGTCTCCCAGGGCAGGGGACGCGATGGAGACAGGAGCTACAGGGGCAGCAGCTCAGCAAACACTGCCCAGCCTCGTGAACCCGCCACCCACGCTCTGCGTCTAATTGCAGTGGCTGCTGCTCTGCTGATGTCGTCCCCACGTGTCCCCAGCTGCCTGCCCGAGCCCCACTCACCCTCTCCAGGGGGAGCCTCAGCAGGTCCCAGGTCTCCGCACTCAGCCTCTGCGTCCTCTTGGGCCTGGCCCCTGAAAGACAGCGGGCCGGGTCAGCTGAGCAGGGACCCGTGGCCTCAAGGTCGGCTGGCCAAGGCCAGGACCCTCGGGGAGCTGAGGATCAGCAGCCTGCACCCGGGGGCTGGCGGATGAGCTTTCCACCTCACGGCCCCACGTGGAGGCAAACACAGTGTCCGCATGACCTCTGCGCGCTCCGCTCCGTGTGACCTCTGCGCCCCCCAAGTGGACAAGCGATCAGCGTTGAGGTGGGGCGGACCCTGCAGGGGCCTGGGTGGGGTCTGGCTTTGGCGCTCCCCGGGAGGCTCCAGTTCTTGAGTTCTGGACCTGGCTATCTTCCCACCCACGACCGGGGCTTCCCCGCTGGCCTTAGCTCACAGTTCCCTCTCCTGGAATGCCCTTCCTGTGTCTGTGCGGCCATAGGCCTCCGACTCGGCTGGGCTGCCCCTGTGCCCGCCTTCAAGGAGCGTCGCTCACCCCCGCCAACCAGCTGGCACGGTGGGCAGCCCAGGTCCTCCCGCAGCCGAGTGACCCGCCACCCGTAGACATGTGCTGGAGGAGCTCTCAGCCGAGGGTCGGGCCATGCAAGGCCAGGAAGAGCAATGCGGAGAGCGAGTGAGGCCTCTGGCATCGGTGGACGCTCCAGGGGTCCCACCTTGGCACCCCTGGACCTTGGGCCCATTCTCCACCCTCTGGAGCTCAGTGCCCCCTCGGTCAGATGGGGCTGGCAGCACGTTGCCGTCTGTGCGGGGGAAGGCTATGCACAACTCCTGGCACATCTTGGGCGCCACAGGTGATGGTTTGCCCTGAGGTCACCCCCAGTGCCACACACGGCTCCACTCGTGAAGCCAGGCTGCTCTGCAGACACCTGCGGCGACCGCTGGGGAGCCGGACTCAGAGTCTTCCCGTCCAGCCCCCGGCTGCGGACGGCGGCAAAGCAGCGCAGCCCGGTGCACGGCCAAAGCTGGTGGCGTGGGGCGCGGGCGGGGCCCTCAGCACGGCACCCCGACCCAACCCTGGGCCCACACCCACTGCCCGGGACACAGTCCCCAGAAGGAGGGGGCCGGCTCCGGCCGTCAGTCACTCAGACCAGCCCAAACCAAACGTCCAGGGCTTCAGAAGAACTGGGCAGGTGGTGGAGAGCCGGCTGGAGAAGATGCTGTAGGCAGCCTGTGCCTTTCTCCCTGTCCTGGCCTCCGGGGTCTGAGCGAGCCACGCCCCGTCCCCCTGCTCCCCAGAGCCATGAGGCGGCCTGGGGCGGAGATGCAGCGATCCTCTGAGGGGCGTCTGCGGCTGCTGTCCCAGGAGATCAGGGGGCAGCTGGGCAGCTCCCGGAAGCACGAAGGTGGCCCCAGGGGTCCAGGACTTAGGGGCGTCTGCTGCCCCTCCCGCCCCCACACAAACGCCCCCGACCAGGGCTTCTTGCCCCCACCCCTCCACCGTGGTGGTCGGTGCCGGGCCCACCTCCGTCCCCTGAACACAGTCCCTGGCCGGCAGATTCGGCCGGGCACTGAGGTGGAGAGGTGCGGCCTCAGGGCACGCAGCCTGACCTGTGTTTCGAGGCTGAAGGAGGTGGGGCAGCGAGTGGGGTTGGGGTCCTCCCCTGCCCACCTCCACCGCACATTAGGAAAGCGGCTCTGAGGAAGAAACGATGGGATCATTCCAAAATCAAATGGTGCTCGGGGGCATCGCCCGCCCATGTGCAGCGATGGGAATAACAGAGGGGCACCTCTGACCCGACGGCTGACTGGCCCCCAGGACAGGCAGGACTGTGCAGGGTCCCCTACTCACCACAGCCAGCGAGAACCCTGCTCCATCTCCCGCCATGGGCTGGCCGAGGGCATCTCCCTCGGCTGCCCCCTGACACCCTGGGGGCCTGACTCGGTTTCCCCACCTTGTCCGCTGGGCCCCGGGCCCTGCACGGCTGCTGCTGCCCCGCCTGGCCCTCCACCAAGACGTGGCACGGTCGGTCCCGGACGGTGGCGGAGGCTGAAACGCCCCTCTGAGACGCAGCTTGCGTCAGGCTCCGGGGCGGGTCCCCACGTGGCCGGGGCGGTCGGCCAGCTAAATGCGCCCTCTGTCTGGAGAGTGGGCCGAGGCATCCTGGACCCGGCGGCTCCAACGGCCCGCGCCTTTGGCTCAGCCGCCCTGACCACTGGCTCGCTTGCCGCCCCTCCCACCAGAGGGTGAGGCTTGGAGACTTCCCTGAGCACCGCCTCACCCCTGCCAGGTCTGACCTGCACCCTCGTCATCATTTCTGTCCCCACCAGGAATCAGGACACGCCCCATCCCAACCTGGCTCAGATGGGCCACTCGGATTTCCAGCTGCTTGGGCCGCGCCCCCAGCTCTTTCCTTGCCTCCACTCTCCACTTCCAAAATCCTGGCAGCTTCAAGAGACTCAGAGTCCAACCCCTGCTCCCCTCACCTGGCTGGGACCCTCAGCTGCCTCCCCGCCCCAGCTCTGCCCTGTACGTAATCCCTTCCCCATGCAGGGGCCAGAGAGATGCTCTTAGGATCTGGGTTAGATCTTATTCCTCCTCTGCCTGACCCTGCAGGGGCTCCACTGGTGTGGATGGGAGGCTTACACGAGGGCCCATGAGGCCCTCCTTCAACCCCATCCCCCACCTCTCCCCTTGCTCCCTCCGCTCCCGACACAGCCTCCCACTGTTCCTCCCCTGCCAGGCTCCTCCTGCCTCAGGGCCTTTGCACAAGCTGTTCCCTCTGCCTGGACTGCTGTTCCCCCATTTAAGCTCATGGCCCACTCCCTCCTCTCCTTTAAGTCTTTGCTCAGGGCCGGCCCCGTGGCTTAGCAGTTAAGTGCGTGCGCTCTGCTACTGGCGGCCCAGGTTCGGATCCTGGGCACACACCGACGCACCACTTGTCTGGCCATGCTGAGGCGGCATCCCACAAACAGCAACTAGAAGGATGTGCAACTATGACATACAACTATCTACTGGGGCTTTGGGGAGAAAAAGGAGGGGGACTGGCAATAGATGTTAGCTCAGGGCTGATCTCCCTCACAAAAAAAAAAAAGTCTTTGCTCAAACATCACTGTCATTGACTGAATGTCTGTGTCCCCCCAAATTTCATATGTTGAAGCCCAAGCCTCAGTGTGACGGTGTTAGGAGGTGGGGCCCTAGGGGCTGATTAGGGTGAGAGGAGGTCATGAGGGTGGGGCCCCCGTGATGGGATTGGTGCCCTTATGAGAAGAGACTGAGTTCTCTCTTTCTCTCTTCTTCTCCGCACCCCACCCACCCCCTCTGTAAACCCGGAAGATGGCCCTCACCAGAACCCCACCACGCTGGCACCCGGATCTTGGACATTCAGCCTCCAGAACTATGAGGAATAAATGTCCGGTGTTTAAGCCGCCCGGTCTGTGGCATTCTGTTATGCAATTCGAGCCGACTGAGACAGTGGTCTCCACGAGGCCGACCTTGGCTGCTACACTTACTGCTACCTCCTGCCCCCCAGTTCTGGGCAGCCCCCAGTGTGTTTTCCCTCCAAAGCACTTGTAACACGTGACACGTCCTTTACCTTGCCCTCACTGCTTCTCGCTCCCTTTGCCTGTTTTGTTTGCCAATGTGCCCCTAGAGGTCCAGCAGGGCCTGGGCGTCGTACGTGCTTAGCAAGGACGTGGAATTAGTGGAGCTAGTGACAACTGAGCACCTACCGTGTGAGGCCCTGTGTGCAGTTTCCCGTGCCCTGTCCCCTCCGGGCCGTCCCCAGCATAAGAAATCATGGCTGCCCTCCCAGGACTGTGGCCGCTCAGGGAGGGCGGCCACCTGGCCAAGGTCACGGAGCCTGGAGGGGCAGGGCCAGGGGCAGGATATGGGAAATCAGGGCTGCAGTGTGCCCGCATGGGGCAGCGGTCATGGGAAGTCAGCTCACCTGGCGAGTCCCAGAAGGTCCAGTGGAGATGGCCGGAGAAGGGACAGATGCAGGACAGATGAGGGCCCCCTGCAGCCCCCATGTGTCGTCACAGGTGCCAGGCACGTGGTGGGCTGCAGGCCCAATGCTGAGTTCGAGGATGGACGGCGAAGCACCCACATCTTCAGACCTCCCTGGGGGCACAAGCTGTGCCCTCACCCTGCCAGGACCTGTTCCTAGGATGACCAGTGGACCCACTTCCCAGAGGGGGACACTGAGGCACAGCTGGGTCAAGTCACTTGGTGAGCCAACCAGGACACGGCGGGTGGAGCCAGGGCCAGAGCCTGCAGCCTAAACTGCTGCTTGGCCATTATACCACGTGCATCCCAACCTGCCAAGGTGGCCGGATGGGTGTCTAGGCGACTCTGGCTGCTCTGTGCCCAGGACGCCCAGAGGGTGAAGTGAGCCGCAGAACAGCGTGAGCGGGGACAGCGGGGCAGCTCACACCTTGTGGGACAGAGGACAGCCTGGCCCATCGGGGACAGGCAGAGGGACGTTCACAGAGGGTCAGGTGGGCAGCCCCCAGGGCTCAGGGCTGGCTCCCTTCTCCTATGCACCAATCACACCGCCCTCTCTAGGGGTGCGGTGGGACCTCCGTCACACGCCCCATCACCCTGTGCTCGCTGGGATGGGCGGGGCACACCAGCAGAGGATTGGCCCGGCCCAGGCCGCAGCCCCTGGGAGGTGTGCCCCCCAGACCCACTCTAGGGCCTCTTTGCTGGGGCAGGGCAGTGAGGGCTCTGAGGACACACAAGCTGAACCGCAGCGGGCTCTGGTCCTCCAGCTGCATAAAGGGCCCTTGTTTCTATCAAGACAGCAAAGACAAGCCCAGAGCCTGGCCTCCTGCCAGCCAACACCACCGCACCCACCGGCCATCGCAGGCCACGCCCATCACGACGGCCACGCCCACGGGCTCCCGCAAGGCCCTCCTCCTTGAATTCCTCCTCGTCCTCCCCTGGAGGCCTCCTCCTCCACACCGGCTGGGTTAATGCCCCTCCAGGGTGCTCACCTGGCCCCCTTCACTCCTCACCAAACTGACAGGCTCTGGATGCGCAGCTGCCCCCTCCCCACCCCCAAGGGACAGTTTCCGGAAGGCAGGCGCTTGGTATGCACTGAAGGAATGAGTGAATGAATGATGCTGCCCCTGCAGAAAGCCCTGCACTAGCTCCCTCCACAAGGCCCCGCTGCTGCCAGGCTCCCCAGAGCAGGGGTCTCCCCCAGGGCCGCCCAGACTGAGGGCGCCGGCCTGCCTCCAGCAGCTGCATCCCAGGGCTGGCGTCCACCAGGGCTGCCCGGGGCCCCCAGCCCTGTCTCTCGGGGCCTAGGCAGGCTGCACCTCCCGGGAGGATGGCCTTCTCCCGGAGTCTGCTGGGGGCCCAGCGCTGGTGGCCTGGTGGGGAGGAGGCTTCCGGGGGCCCTGGCTGGGAAAGGGCAGAGCCAAGAAGCCAGTGTGGGACGGAGGACAGAGCCGCCTTGTTCCTGCACGGCCCGGCCGTTTACCCACCGTGTGCCCCACTTCCCTCAGCTCGGAGAAGGGACACGTCAGGAAAGCCCGGAGCTGGGCTGCGCCTCCGAGGGAGCCTTTCCAGACGCTGGCCCAGCCCCGCCCCCATGGCTGCTGGGGCTCCAGGGGTGGCCTCGCAGGGCCAGGGGCTCTGGGCAGAGCTACCCACCCTCGGACAACCCGGCCTGAACGGGAGGTACCAAACTGTACCTCCTGGGGCACAGTGGGGGGCAATGGGGGGCCACACTCCATCCCATCCCTATCGGCCACAGCACCCCTAAAACAAGGGAAGCCGAGGGTCTCAGAAGCCTTTGCTCCCTCCCTTCCATCCTTAGCCTCTGAGTATGGGTGACATGTGCCCCCTGTCTCCCAGGACACGCCATTGTCAGAAACCCATGAGCATTATGGCATGGAGACCCGCCACCACAGCTGGGACCCGCTTCCCCGGCCTGGCTCTGGGCAGGCTTGGGGGCTCTGGAGGCTGGGGCAGGGTGGGCACCCATGGGAAGGCAGCCATGAGGGGGCTAGGGCCCCGGAAACTCATGGACCATGGGTTGGCAGCCGTGTGGGCAGGGAGGGGGCAGCTAGGCCACTGCCCAGAGCCTGCCCCACACCCACCAGCAGCTGCCTCGGGAAGCCAGCTCAGGTGACCCCTCTTTACCCCCCTCATATTTATTAATATATTTGCTTTGCAGGGAACATTCTGTCCTTGTGTGCACAGCATCACAGACCTGTGACCAGCAGCCTGTGAACGGGGTCACTATAGTGACCCCGTTGGCCACAGCTGATCCGAGGGCCTCACCTGACTAGTATCCCATGCACAGCTCCCTCCACCTCTTGGCTGACCAGCCGCCAGTCCTCCCAGCAGCCCCCTCCCACTCCAGTCCTACTGGAAGCCCAGCCACCAGCCTGGCGGGGGTCCTCAGAGGGCATAGCAGCCAGGGAGGGCAGTGAGCAGCCCTCTCCTCCTCTTCCTGCCGGTGATGGTACCACCAGGTGATAAACCTAGATGCTCAGCGTGACCACAGGCCCTTGCTGCCCCAGAGACCATGAAGAGCTGGCCTGAATGCCCCAGATTCAGGCCACTCCTTTGCCCATGCTGCCCCTGCCCCCTGAATGCCCATTTCTATCCTGCGCCTTCTAGTCTCCCCTGATCCCTGACTTGCCCCGGGGAAGCAGGGCCCCCCGTCTGCACCCCAATACCCTGGACACCGTGTTACTCCCCTCCGCCGTGAACTCCAGAGCAGGACAGAGAAGGGGCTCAGATGCTGACATCTCAAGGACAGGGGCTCACCACCTCCTGAGGGGCCCTGGCCCTCACTAGCAGCTCTGTCAGCAATTCTCCTGTTTGGGGCCGGAGTCTACCTCCTGACCCGCACCCAGAGGCCCCAGCGCAGCCCTGGGGCCCAGCATGAGCCAGCGCCCCCTCACCCAGGGCGGCCCTCCTGCCACACCCCTGACCACCGAGGCCCCTGCACCCAGGCCAAGGTCTGAGCCGGTGGGGAACGGGACCCCTCCCACCCCCAGCCCAGGGACTCACCTTGGGCCTCGTAGCCAGCCAGGTCGGGCTTCTCCGCAGCCGCTGGGCTGGTCAGCCGGCCCAGCGCCAGCTGCAGCTGCGCCACGTTCATGCGGGCCGTGAGCTCCCCGTTGCGGTCCCCGATCTGCAGCCGAGCAGGGCCAGGTCAGTGGGCAGGCAGGCTGGAAGGCCCTGCTGTGGGCTCCCACAGGACGGTCACTGACCCCTGGGCCTCCAAGGGAACCAAGCCTCAATGTGCCCCAGAGGTGGAGGCTGGGGGTCTGTCCCTGGGTGGGGGTGGCCTCACATGCCCCAGGGAGTCCCCCTACGTCCCAGGAACGCTTGGGACCCCGGGTAGCCTGGCCCGGTGCCCCGTGGAGCTCTCCTTCTCGGGCGCCCTCTCCTGGGCCAACGGCCTGCTCTGGGCTGCACCCTTCCCAGCCCCCGGGGCTTCACATCCACCCCTCAAGCGCCCGCCAGGCTCCTGGCTCCTTCTTCCTGGCGCCCAGCTCAGAGCAGAGGCTCAGCGGGAGGACCCTCGTGGCACAGCGGTGATGAGCGTCGCTGAGGAGCAAGCCAAGGAGAGGCAGGCTCGGCAGGCCTTCTGCATGGAGCTCTGGGCCACTGCTGCCCTGCGTGTGCTCAGAGGGATGTGCGGGCTGGCCCTGCTGGCCGCCCCAATCAGGGGCTCTCCAGGCTGGACCTCTCCCGGCCCGAGCTTTCCTGCTCCCCCACACCTCCACCTGGGCACCTGTGGGCCTCGCCTGCCCACGGACATGGGGCTGTGGTGGGTCTGGGCGGGCACTAGGGGTGGGCTGAAAGGGAGTGACGTGCCCTTCCTTTGGGCTGCTTCCTGGAGACAGGGTGAAGGCCCAGGAGCAGGACAGGGGAGAGGTGAGGAGAACTGGCCAGGAGCTGGGTGGCCGGAGTCCACCTGTGACAGCCCTGCAGCACCCAGGTCAGGGCTGCCCTGACCACAATGGGACAGTCCTGGGTGGACAGGCCCTCGGAGACCTTGCCCACCTTCCCCAGGAGGGCCTCTGGCTGGGGAGTCCCAGGGGAAGATCTATGCAGGGGCGGCCATGCCTGCCTGCCCCTGGGCTGCCTCTGGCAGGTCATCTTCTCCTTGGGTGTCGGGCACAGGCATTCCGTCCAACAGGAGGACCCAGTTGTGGACCTGCCCACTGGGGACACTAACACCCTGGGGGTGGAAAGCAGGCCCCTGCTGCCCCCCGAACTCCTGGCTACGGCTGACAAGCAGCCTCCGGGCCTGTAGGCACAGGGTGCTGGGCCCCGGCACAGCATGCAGCAATAGCCCGGAAAGAGCCCAGGACACACGAAGGCACCTGGCTGGTCTGGAGTGGGCTGGGCAGTGCCAGGGGTGCCTCCAAGGCCGGCTAAGGCAGCCATTCGGGGCTGAGGGGTGGGCGGGCCCGGCTCACCTCCTGGGAGATCTCCAGGTGCTTCTTGGCGAAGGTCAGGGCCTGCGCCGGGCTCCCCATGGACACGTAGGCGTTCCCCAGACTCCAGCACGCCCGGCCCTCGCCCACTCTGCCAGGGAGGGAAACTGAGTCCACATCTGCGCCCCCTAGGCCTGCCAGCCTGCCCGCAGCCTGGCTGTCCCAAGCCCCCCAGCCTCCAGGTGGTCAGGCCCCTCGTGACAGAGGAGGCCAGGGGGTGGGCAGGTCGGTGGGTGGGGGGTCATGATGGAGTGGAGTTGGAGGGGGGCACTTATGGCTGTGAGGGGGGTGGTTCCCGGCATGGCCTCACTCGCCCCCTAGTGGCCCGTGAGGCTCTCACCTCTGTGGCTCCCTCCACCCTTGGGGTCAGTGACACCAATCCCTCGGTCATTAATTTCTTAATTGAGGTAAAAATCACATAAACGTAAATTTAACCACTTTAAAGTGCACACATCTGTGGCGCTGTGTACATTTACAATCTGTGACTGTCACCACCACCTAGTCCAGAACATCTCCATCACCCAAAGGATAGAGCATGAACATACAGTTCCCTGGGAGGACACCGTCCAGAAGCTTCTCTCCACCACCTGGAGAGGCCCACGCCCTGGGGCTCTGAGCTCTCTTGCTCCAGCCACTGCCCCCCAGACCAGTGTGTGTGGCTGTTTGGCAGTCTTTGGTCTGTCTGTCTGTCTCTCCACAGAGACTGATATTTACACAGATATGGGGGGTGCTCAGAGGGGCGATGGACGGGTGACGGGGGTGCCCCCTCGACCAGCGTGCACCAAGGGTGGTTGTGAGCTGCCGGCCCAGCATCCACCTGGTCTCACCTAGTCCCAATTAGGGGGCAGTGTGGCCAAGGATAGGAGGCTGAGGCCCAGGTGGCCGCCCCACTCGGGGTGACTGGGTGGTTGGTGGCAGAGCAGGGCTGAGGCCGCAGCAATCAGCTAGAGGTTCAGCCCGCAGAGGCTGTCGGGAGCCCTCGGGCCGGGTCTGCCCCGCTGCCTGCGTCCACGCGCGCACCTGTCGGCCAGCTCCTGGGCGATGAGCAGGTGCCGCAGGTGGTACTCGGCGGCCCGCTCGTAGTCCTGCAGCAGCGTGTAGGTGTTGCCCAGGCTGTAGCAGGCCTGCGCCTCCACCGCCTGGTCCTGGAGCTGCCGTGACAGCTGCAGCGTCTTCCTGCGGAGGGGTGGGGGGGATCAGCACTCAGGAAGGAGGCTTCCAGTGTCTCCTCCCCTGTCCAAGGGGGTGGACAGTGGGTGACGGGGAAGCAGCCCACCTGCCCAGAGGCCTCCAGCCCAGGATCCGGCCGAGGTTTCTCTGGGCCCGGCCTCGTCCCCATCCTCAGATGGCTACAGCACCTGACTCTGCTGGAACCAGACAGACGGGGCCCCACCGGGCTCTGCCCACGCTGGCCAGTCCCCTCACCATCCTGAGCCTCCACCCCTCCACGGGGGGCACGGGGTCCTGAGGGCTGGTGACCCGGTCTCTACCCGGCGGCCACTGCTCTGCTACTCAGGCCAGGAGGGAGATGGCCCAGAGAGCGTCCTGCCGCCACAAGTTAGGGACCCCAGGAGCCCTCGTGGTCCTTACCCTCCCGAGTGCACATGGGAGTGGTTACACGTGCACCCAGAGCCGTGGTGAGCAGCACAGACAGCTCTGGGTACCCCCAGTACCCAGCACGGGAGGCCTCAGCCAAGGCCACTGTGTGCTGCCAGGGCCTCCGCCAGTGCTGACCCATGAGGGCGCTGCACTTTCCCCGTCCCTGGTGGCCCCGGACACCAGCTTTGTCAGTCTACACTTCTGAGGGGGCCAGAACCCCACGTGGCCCTGGGGAGGCTGGGAGGTCAGACTCACCCCTGCCTCGGAGCCGGTGCCTCCTTGCCCTGGTGTCCAGGTGCCCCACCCATGCCCTCCTCAGGCCCCCTTGCCCTGGCTCGGGGTCAGGGGGTACCTACTTGTAGTACTCGGCGGCCACGTCAAAGCGCCCCAGGAAGATGTGGGCATTCCCCAGGTTGCTGTAGGCTCTCCTCTCAGCTGCCTTGTCGCCAAACTCCTTAGCAATGGCCAGGCGCTGAGGACAGAGACCCAAGACCCGGGGGTCACAGAGCAGCCCCAGGACCCGACGTGGACAGCACGATGGCTGGTCCCACGTCTGTGTCCAGAGGGAGCAGCCCTGGGAACCCCAGTACCAAGGCCAGATGAAGCACGGGGGCTGGGGGGTGCCCCCACCCCTGCCACTGCCCACCCCACCAGCCACTCACCTCCTTGTGGAAGGTCGTAGCCTCCACGAAGCTCCCTAGCAGGTAGTGGGTGTTGCCCAGGTTGCCGTAGGCCCTGCCCTGGGCCGCCCGGTCCCCCAGCTCCTTCACCAGGGACAGGTTCCTCCTGGGGACCGAGTCCGTCTGAGCTGCAACCCTCCCACTGTGAGGGAAGCCGGGACCCAGGGACCCCCCTCCCAGGAAAGAGGATGCTGCCCCTCCCCCGGGGCGCGTCCTTCCCGGGTAGGTCCCTCCCTATGCCACAGAAAGATGGCAGCTCGGCCCCTTATCTCCACAGCCGCTGGAGCAGGTGCTGTGCGCAGGCCAGGTGTTACTGAGCGGCTGCTGTCCGAGCTCCAAGGCTCAGGTCAGGGGTTCCCCCCACGCCCGCCTCTGGTTCTCAGGTGCAGCCTCTTCTCCCAGGGAAGGGTTCTCCCACACCCAGGGGCTCAGCCCACTGTCCGGCCCTTTTTCTAGCCAATGTCTTTTAAACGCCACGTGTGGCTTCAGCTCAGCAATTTCCCCGCTTCTCTCCACCGCTGTGGACGAAGACACAGAAACACGGTGCCTGGAGGAGTCCCACCAGACCGTGAGGACAGGTGCTGGTGGGGGCGGGCAGGAGGGCCAGCCTAGTTGTCACCATCTGGGAGGTGGGAGGGCCCACGTGGGCGCCCTGTGCCTGGGGCTGCCGCCAAGTCCCCGTGCCCAGCAGGCGGCGGCTTGGGAGGTGTGTGTGGAACGACGGACAAACCCCGGCCTGGGCCCTGTGGGGCCGCGCCTGCCACTCACTCATAGAACTCGGAGGCCCTGCGCAGTGCCTCGCGGGCGTCGGGCGGCAGGTGCCCGGGGTCCTGCGCGGCGTTCCAGGACAGCTGCTTGCCCTTGGCGTGGTACACGTTCCCGATGTTGTAGAGCGCCCTCGCCTCCCCCACCTGCGGGCGGCACCCAGGTGGGGGGATGCCTCTGCAGCCATGGCCCCCAAGGAGCCCGCTGCCCTGGGCAGCTGGGTGGGGATGTCACCCCGAGGCGTGCATGCAGAGCTGGTGCACCCGCCACCTGGCCCACCATCCCCACTGTGCTTGGGGCCCCAAAGGCAAGGACCTGAGTGGGGGCATCACCAAGTCCAGATGCTGATGTAGGGGTGGGGCCCCAAGGAGTCGGGGGAGCCCAGCTCTGCCCCTCCCACCACCCCTCTCTCCTCCGCCCATCGGGGTGGCCAGGCCCCTCTCTGACACGCAGGGGTAGGGGCTCCTGGCTGAGGGCTGGACACTGGGGCTCGGCCACCTCTGGCTGTGACCTGGGACAAGTCACGTCACCTCTCCAGCCTCGGTTTCCTCGTCTATATTGGGGACAGGATGCTTATCGCCAGGGTTACAGGGAGGTCACAAAGCAGGATGGTCACGTGTTGGCACAGGGCTGGACCTCCCACTGTCCTATCCGCTGTTGCCATTTCATCAACGTCTGCCTCTCCAGCCAGGCTTCCTGCCACAGCCTTGCCACCCTGTCTCCCTCTGGGCCCGGAAGAGTGACTGGGGTGTTGGCAAATTTGAGGGGAGGTTGGTGAGAGAGGCAGAAGATGGGGGGCTGGGGACTCCAACTTAGGGAGCCGGGCCTCAGCCCCGTGGCGTCGGCACAAGCCGGAAGCCCCTCATTTCTGAGGGGGGCCGTCCTCCCGTCTTCCTCCCACGAGGGACAGCGTGGGGCTGCGAGTGGTACGTCACCCACCCAATCACGGACCCGGACGGCAGCCACAGGTCAGGGGCCAGAGGGGCAGGCAGCCAGGGGGCCAACGACCCACCTTGTCCCCCTGCTCCTGGGCGATGTCCAGGTGCCGCTGGCAGCAGACAACGGCCTCGTCGAAGCGGCCCAGGACCTTGAGTGTGTTGCCCAGGTTCCCACTGGCCTTCGCCTCCCCCATGCGGTCACCGATGGTCCTGGAGAGCAGGAAGGAGGGAGGGGCCAGGCTGAGGACCGGCCAGGACCCTGAGCCCAGCAAGGAGCCCGGGCGAGGGCAGGTCAGGGCCTCGGAGGACCAGCCCCCGGGCTGACCAGGAGCCTGTGGCCACTGAGCTAAGGCTGGGCAGGGCTCCTGTGGTGGGCGGGCGAGGCCCCCATGGGCAGGGTGCCCAGCTCACGATGACTCCTCTGCTGGGCCAGGTCTGGGAGAGGCCCCAGTGCAGCCTGCAGCTGTCAGGGCTGGGGGAAGACCCCAGACGGAGACAGGGAGATTGGGGACCCTCGCAGTGAGAATTAACTTTACCACGACTCATCCGGTGAATATCTGCCGGATGCCTGCCCGCCCACTGGCCGGGCGCTCAGGACACGATGCTGGCTCGCTGGCCGCAGGGGAAGGGCTGTGGGCAGGGTTGGTATGGAGCCCTGAGAAGCTCTGCCCCAGCCTGGGAGGTCTGGGCTGCTGAGAAGGGGCTACATACAGGCCTGAGGTGGGCAGGGGCACAGGGAACAGCAAGAGAAGGGTGTCCAGGGATGGGAACAGCATGGGCCAAGGCCTGGAGGCCGGAGGAGAATGGAGACACTCAGGAACACGTGGGCAGGAAGGGGGTGGTCACCGACCCAGACACACACAGTCCCAGAGATGGGCACACGCATGTGGACAGACAGACAGACACGGAATACTGGGCCACACCATGCTCACACACGTGGAAATGTACAGACACGCTCACACGTGTCTCAGCTTAAAGAAAGCCCCCCTGGGGGCACGTGTGGATCCCTCGCCCTCTCCCAGGTTAGGGAAGCCCCCTCTGGGGTCCCTTGGACCCTGAGAGCCCCGCCACCGTGCTCGCATGTGACTGCCACCCTTGTGGGCAGGGCACCCGGACGCCCGCCCAGTGACCGACTGGCAGGTGAGGGGCAGCCACGCCCGCCCCCTGGTGCTGCCACCCGCGCCCCCGGCTCACCGGGCCAGCAGCAGGTCGTGCCTGTGGTAGTCCAGCGCCCGGGCGTACTCCTTCAGGTAGAAGTAGGCATTGCCCAGCTGGCTGTAGATGGCGCTCAGTGTCTTCAGGTCCTCGGTGCCCACCTGCACGGCGGCCTCGAAGAAGGCCACGCCCGCCTTGAAGTCTCCGGCCTTGCAGAGACGCTCGCCCTCCAGGGCCAGCTCCAGGCACGAAGCCTCCATCCTGCCCAGAGACAGAGGGGTCACAGCCTGCCTCTCATGCAGTCGCGCCTGGGGGACCTGTGTCCCTCCAGGTCATCACTGCAGACCACGGGGCCTCTCGCACGGTCCGTCCCATGCCTGAACCTCCCTGCATGCACTCCTCACTGCCAGGGCTCAGGAGCACCCAGGACGACGGCACGAGTCGGCGACAACAGCAAGACCCTCAGTGTGCAGTGGCCGGGCTCCACACATTGCTTCCCCTCAAGTTCCAGCCAGCCGGGCGGGGTCCACCCCTGGGGCAGGCACCACACACCATCCTCCAGAGCGGCCAGGGCAGCCTGGGGCTGGCCCTGATCCCCGCTGCGGACAGACGACCAAGGCTCAGAGAGGGTCAGCGAGCGGGTCAAGGCCACACAGGCAGGATCTGATCCCAGCACCGCCCCCATCCCGCATCCTAGAACAGACCCCACAAGCTCTCGGTGGGGGGCTGGGGGCTCAGCCATCATCTGTCCTTGCCTCCTGTCCTCTGGGGGGCATGGCTGCATCTAGGCCCCTCCCTGGTGGACCCCCACCCCCAAGAGCTGAGAAGCGCTCTGCTGGCTGCTGGCCAGGACTGGCCTGAGAAGCAGCTGTTCCCATGCTGCCCCCCACAGCAGCGCTGTGGGGGGAGGCGGACAGGACCACATCCTAGGATGAACCCAACCTCTGGAAAACCGATCCAGGTTCCTGCCCCGTGAATCTGGACAACTCCGAGGGCTCAGGGCCCTACGTGATCGCCAACGCCCCTGCTGGAGGCTGTGCCAGCCCCTGGTCCCCACACCCTTGGGCAGGGGCTTCAGAGAAGAAGTCCCTCACCCTTGGGCCCTGCAAAGCCCCCTGAGATGGGGTCCTGCTCACCAAGGGCCTCCACAGCCCCGGGCCCTCAGGCGAGTTGCCTTCAGGACACGGCTGTCGGGGGAGCCACGTGCATGGGGATCACTCAGTCCGGCTGGCCCTGGCTCTGACCCTCCCTGCTGTGCGGTCCTGGACAGGACGCTTCGCCCCTGAGAGCCTCGGCCTCCTCCTCCGTCCTCTCCGGCTGGTCATGTGGGTCCCAGGCTGAAGGCCCAGCCCGTCGCCCTGCCCTGGGACGGGAGGGCGGTCAGCAGGGGACACCACAAACAGATGCCAGGGGGGCTGGGAGAGCGGGGCCTCAAGCTGGAGGGCGCCCTGGGGTGGGAGCGGTGGGGCAGGCAGCAGGAGGGGCCCATGAGTGGCCCTCCTGTGAAGGCGGGTGGCCCCCAGCCCAGTGACCGCACACACAGGAGTGCGCCCTGGAAGGGGAGAGACGTGTCCTGTGCGGTCGCAGACCGGCCCTGACCGTCCTCGTCTTATTTCCACTGCTTTTTGATTATCAGAGTTCGTGGAAAACCTACAGAGTGGCTTAACAGCCCACGCCAAAATGGCCGTGCTGCACCCCAAGGCACTGGCCCCCTCTCTGCATTGTGAGAATTGTGCAACAATCGGGAGTTACTGGAGAGAAACCAACACGGTTCCTTAAACAAAGTTGTCCAGGGCAGGGTTTGTCAACCGCTCTCACCACATGCCACCTTAATACAAACCACAAAGCCCTGTTTGCTCTGTTCCCGCCTTATCGAGAAATAGGGCACGCGGACAGGCTGGGGCAGGGCTGGTGAACCCCTCAAGGAGCAGGCTCAGAGCTTTCTGCTGGGGAAGCCCCCACCTTTGCCATGCCCCTCACCCAGCCACGACTCCCCAGCATCAGGGTTAGTCCTCCTGGGGAGAAGGGGCTCCTCCCTCCGTGGAGGATGCAGGGCCAGCGCTTTGGGACCCCACCACCTCGCTGCCTCCCCCCAGATTCAAGCCGAGCTCGTGTGGCCTCACAGAGAGCCGGGAGTCAGGATGCCAGACCCTGGGGCCTCCCACCCATGACATGCCTACTTCTTGGCAGCCATCTTGCCCAGCGCTCTGGAAAGGACCATCCAGACGCCACGTCGCAGGAGCCCGACTCCCATGGCCAGTCCACGCACCAGGCTCCTTAATTAAGGCCCACATGTCCCTCACCAGCTGCCCACCCAGCCGTCCGACATGGAGAACTGCCCTCTGCTCCCAGGTGACTTCGGAGGAGAGGACACCTAGGGTCTGAAACGTGGGTGTTTTTGGAGCCCAGCGCCCCACTGGCTCTGGCAGATCTGATTACAGGAGCAGCCTCCCCCAACCCCATCTCCCCACCCCAAGATGTGGCATCAGCAGCTCAGAGCAAAGGAGGTTTCTGGCTTGGGAAGGGCTTGAGGTCAGAAGTCAAAGGTGGCAGGGGACACACTGATGGGGCTTCTGGTACAGCCATCTCGAACCAAGGATTGGGGGGATCTAACACGGGCCCCGGCAACGTGGGGAGAGGCCCCAGACAGGCGTCCAGAGCCAGAAGCCCCCACCCTTCCACTTATCTCAAGATCCTCCAACTGCACCCTGACCTCCAGCCGGGCGCCAATCCTCCGCCCCGTCCCGGCCTGTCTGCCCAGATGCCCTCCCAGGGGCCCGCCACACCTCTTCCTCTGCAGGTTGCGCATTTTCTGCACATACAGCCACAGCTCCAGGCCCACAGGCAGCAGCAGCGGGCGGGGACGCGGGGCGCCATACACCACTTTGCACACGGCCTTCTCTGCCAAGCTCAGGGCCACAGGCTGGTCCTCCGTGGCGGCAGCCCGCATCATGGGGCTCCAGGCCTCCCTCCTGGCCGGCCGGCCCTCACCTCGCCTTGGCTGTTGGTCCTGGGGGTGCACTGGCCCCGGGGTTCCCCTGCCTCTCCCCACCCCAGAGTGGCGGGCTGAAAGCCCTGGCGGCTTCGGCTCCAGGACACCCCAGGCCCTCGGCCAGCTCGTCTGGGGCCTCCCAGGGCCTGAGATGGATCAAGGGATCAAGGGCAGCTCAGAGCGGGGGATCAGCACCGTCAGCGGGTGGGGCAGGGCCCGGGAGGGGGATGGAGGGGTGGGAGAGCTCAGAGGGAAGCCTCATCCACGCGCTTCCTTGGGGCCAGCACACACAGCAACACAGAGGCAGGGCCTTCCCTCCTGCTTGCTGCCCACTGCCCACTCCTCGGCAAATTTTTACCCTCCTCTGAGCCTGCGACCAGTTCTGGGCCAGAGCCCAGTCCCTCGGCACAAAGCAGCGCCGAGCACTAGCAGGCGCTGGGTCAACGTTTGTGAATGAATAGAGGAAGGACATGTCAGAGTGTGCTGGCTGCCACCCCACAGGGAGAAGGCCCGCAGGGGCAGGCCTGGGACTCCGGGCAGGGTCTGCACTTGGCCCTGCCCCCGACCTCCTGGAGGCCATGTTTCTGGTCTGCTCCACCCCTGCCCTGAGCCAGACTGTGTCCCCCCAGGACGTGGCGGCCTGGCCTGGCACGGACACATGGTGCCTGGCACACAGCAAGGGCAACAGATAAGGCACAGGACAGAGTCCAGATAGGTGTGTGAGCCCCCCGATCCTCTGGGGGGCTGCCGGGCTTACCCGAGCCTGACCATCAGAGGTGAGCGCCAGGCCCCAGGTCTAACCCCTGTGTGGGGCCACGAGGGATCTGGGGCATGGGGGGGGCACTTGGCAGGAACAGATGCCACCCCTCTAGCTCCTTTCCTGAAACTTCTCAGTCCCCTGGCCACCTTCTCAGCATGGCTCCTGGCTCCTCCAGCCACCCATGGCCAACGAGGAGGCCGGATAGTGGGACCTTCCCCAGGCAAAGGAAGGAGCCTTCTGGAGTAGTGGGGGTCACTGCCAACGTCCAACCACAGAGAAGGGGCCACAGGGGCTCAGAGCAGCCTGGGTCCCTGGTCCAGGCCCATCAGGGCACAGCAGTGGGGGGAATCCAACAGCTCTCCCAGGAGCCTCCCCGACCAGCCCACCCTGGTCCCTGGGTGCTGCCCCCTCCCCAGGAGCCCCCAGACCCAAGGAGCCCCTCACAGAGGCTCCTTCTGCTCCACTCGTGAGCAGCCCCTCCTGCCGGGCCTCTGGCCCTTCTCAGCGATGGGCATCGGGCATTGGGAGGGGGCTCCGAGGCTGTGCAGTAGGGACCCTGGGACAGAGAGGGAGGTGTAGCTCTGGGGTCAGAGGGAACTAGAGAGCCAGGGTGGGCCATGCTCCCCGAGACCATCCTAGGGTCTGAGTAGAGGCAGGAGCCAAGGACGAGCGAGAGGATGTTGAGGCCCTGGGGCAAAGGCCGCTCAGGATGCAGGATCCCAAGGCCGGCGTCAGCCCAGGAGGCCCTGTGGGCACTGCCCACTCTGGTCGGGGAAGAGTCCCGGCAGGGGCTGGGTGAGTGGACGCAGAGGCGGGAGGATGGGGTCCCAGGCTGCCTGCCTGCACCAGGCCCCGCTCCCAAGGGTGTCCAGGCCAGTGTGCTTTCCTCTCTGCCCTGAGGCCTCTGTCCAATGCCACGTGTCCACCCCCCAAGACAGCTCACTGAGGGGCGTAAGGTAGAGCCTGGGCTACCTCCTCCTTGTCCCCCTCCTGGCAACAAGCTGAACCCCCAAACTCTGCACCTCACGTCAACCCCAGGTCCCTCCTCCGCCCCCAGGGCCCACTATCTGCCGCCTGAACTGCAGGCCACCCTCTCCCGTCCTCTGAAACCCTGCCCAGCCTGGTGGGCCCACTTCCTTGCTCAGTGAAGAAGATTCTGGAACCTCTGTCCCCCACACCACCTCTCCAAGCCTGTGGGTATTTGCCCTGGCACCTGGCAAGCTGCCCGTGTACCCCAAGGATGCACTGGGGCTGCAGCCACCCTGGTTGCCCACTCCAGCATCAGTCTGCCGAGCCAGCCTTCCTGTCTACTGCCTGTGCACCCACCCTGCAGGACTGCCTGGGGCCTCCAGAAGGCCTGTCCACCCCAAGGTCTGCCAAGAGCCCCACTCTCAGGGCACAATACTAGGGCTCCCTGGGGCTCTGGGCTGGGCTAGCCAGGGGTCTCAGGCCGCTGGGGCTGTGGTCTTAGCTCCCCCCACCAGCCTCACCACCCAAACCCTGGGAGGGGGCAGCCTTCCCACCTGAGATTTGCCACCTGGGCTTAATAGAAGCTTAGTCTTTAATCTGCAGTCCTCTACCTCCCAGGGAGAGACGCGGCCACCGCCTCAGAGACCAGCCTGCCCAGCCCCAGCCAGGGCCACATCCACCTGTGCCAGTCTACTCTCTAACACTGTGACTGCCCAGCGCATCTCTCCTTGCAAGGGGCAGACCAGGGCCGGCTTTCCCAGTGGCCAGACCACAGCAGCCAGGAGGCAGGACGCTGTCTGCCAAGCTCCTGCTGCCAGCCCGCTGGCTTACTGGTTAATGAAGTGGTTATCGACTCCCAGTGGCCAGCCTTGCTGCTCTGGCCGCCACGTCATACCCACACCTCTCCAGCCTGGCCTTGGCACCCGAGTCAGGATCCCGGGGGAAACCATCAGCCCCACCTGGACCAGAGTGCCCTGTTCTCTACCCCCACTGGCTCCCCATTGGGGTCATGCCCCCACCTATCTGCCTCACCAGACTCCATAGCGTCCTCTGCTGCTGACCACCAAGGCTAGCCTCCAAGCCAGGCCTCCAGCTCCCACCACACACGGCTAACCGGGGGCTGTGTCTCCCTCAGCCCCATTCTCTGCGGAATACAATCCTCACCATCCTCCCTCTCGCTCTGGGCCCCTGGCAGACGCTCCAAGGCCCCTGCTCACCCCTGTCCCGCTGCCCCCAGAGCGAAGCCATGCTGATTCCCCTTCCAGGGGGGCACCGAGGGGCAGCATGGGGCAGGCAGCGTGGTGGGAACAGGAATCGCTGGAGAGGAGGAGCTTGAGTGTCACCCAGCATGGGAAAGTGCCTGAGGGTCGTGCTTCCACGGAGCCCTGGGGCCAGGCCGTTATTCCCAAGGCCTAGCCAGGGCCAGTGCCTGGGTAGGGACCTGGGGAGGTAGCTGACTAGGAACAGGCGGGTGGCATGGCCATGTCGTATGGGGACACACCCCACACTTAGGGATGCCCCTTTCCAGATGCCTGCTGCTTGGGGCGCATCTCTAACACACCCCACTCCCACCTTCCCAGTCCCAGGCAAGAGCACTCAACCGCTGGCCTGAAGGGGGCCAGCGGGCCAGGAGAAGACCACCCATGGCTTCTCAGCCACCTGCCTATCTCCCACCCAAACCCCTGCTCCGGGCACATGGGCCCAGGCACAGTGGACCAGGATTCTAAGCGCTAACCACCCCCAACACCAGCCCACCGGCTTCTGCCCCCCTGCCCAGGCTCCCCTCTGGGGACTTGGTGGTCTTACAGGCACACTTACGCTCAGGCCGTTCTCAGTGTGTGCTCCAGGCCCAGGCCCCCCAGGCCCCCATTTTATAAGAACTGAACTCATCTGTCCAGGCAGGAATGTCGGTGCGGGAAGGGGAGCCACTAGGGGTGGGGGGCAGAGGAGACCTGGCCTGGTCCCAGGGAGCCCACACACACATGGAAGTTCCCTCACAACAGCCATCGGTGGGGTGCTCAGACCAACGTGATCCTGTCAACCAGGTATCCACGTGCCAGCTGCCCGCACCCCTTGGCGCCCAAGCCGCAGGTGGCCACGCGGCCTTCAACGGGGCAGATGACCTTTGGCCGTCTTCTTCCAGGCCCCAAGTGCCTGGCCTGAGGCTGCTCGATCTGCAGAAGCAGCCCCCTCCTCGCAAGCCCCGCAGCCCCTACCTGTCCAGGAGGCCCCTGGGCACATCTCCCCAACTCCTACCCCTTCCTGCCAGCCTCTGAGAGCCAGCTCTGACCAGGAACTGCCCTGTCCACACCCGGCCATGGCTACATGGTCAGGAAGGCTTGGAGCCACGCACCCCAAATCTGTGCTGGGCTTGCCCCTTCGAGCTCAACTCGGGTCTCAGCTTGCAAAGATGCCAGGCTGGACTCAGGGCCTCTCCCAGCGTCCCCTCTGAGCTCTGTCCCTGCCCAGGGATGGCTCCCCCAGGCCAGGATCCTGTCTGGTGTGTCCCCGCTGGGCTCGGGCACCAGCCCACACCCAAGGCTCCCAGGTCAATCAAGCCCGTGGAGTGACTAGCACGATGTGGACTCCATGCTCGGCTAAAGCCCTGGACCCTCCTCCACCCACAGCTCCGCCCCCACATACACACACAGCCAGCGGCTGCCAGATCAACTCCTGTGTTCTTTGGGACGACACCCCCTCTGCACTGAAGAGACAACCCTGGGGCAAATCCGCCGTGTACAGCTCTCCATTCCCATGGGGCCGTGGAGGGGATCCGAGGGCAGGCCTGCAGCTTTAGCTGCCAGCAAACCCACCCGCACGCCCCTCCCCCCGCATGGGGCCCAGGAGCCCGGCGGGGGCACAGCGCTAGATCCCCGAGACCACACAATGGGGGCTGTGTCTCTGGCCAGCAGCAGAGACCAGACCGAGGTGGGAGGGGCAGCAAGGCCTCCTTCAGCCCGCCAGCAGGGCCCCATTCTGCACATCAGGGAGCGTCAGGCAGAGGTTTGCTGCTGACGGATGGCCCAGCGGGGACCAGAGAATCCTCGAGGGCCAGGCTAGGCCTCTTGAAGGCTCAGTAGCCGGGGAGGCCGCCAGGTCTTAGGGACGGCCAGGGGGAGCCGGGATGATGACGTCTCTTCCAGTCGGGGGCCTGTCAGCCCATTATAGGAGCCAGGCCTGCCTCTGGGGGCTGCTGCCGGTAAGCAGCCCCTGCCCAGCACTCATGCCCGCTCCGCTCTGCCGGACACCGGCAGGTGTCCGGCAGAGCCCAGGCCTCCTTGGAGGGCCTTGTGCCCGCCTGTGCCAGGCCCAGGGCATCACCTTGTGGGACACCCTCCACAGGCCCAGAGTCACCAAGCAGGCATGCAGCCCTGGGCAGGGCCACCTTGTCACCTCTGACAGGCGTGGGGCACAGAGCCCAGATGGCTGGCCCCACTCATGGGTCTGCCCAGAGGCGGGTGCCTTTTCAGGCCGGCACACACCCACCTGGCTGGCTGGCTCTCTAGCCTCAACCCAGTGGGCAGCAATCCGCTGGACCCCAGGCACACAGGTCGGGGGCTCTGCCTCACACCGGCTCACCGGAGGCCGGTGACACAGCCTGGTCTCCTCAACCTTGCTGCCCGCTAAGTACCCGGGCCAGGGCAGAGGGGAGGTGGTGCCAAGCTTGGGAGGGAAGCTCCTGGCAGCCCCCCTACACATACCTGCTGTGCCAGAAGGCCCAGCTGCCAGGACAGCAAGGCTGGAGAAGCTGCCAGTCTCCCATCCCCTGTCCCCCGGCACTGGGCGGGGGCGGGGGGCTGGGCCTGGGGCGTCCGGCAGGCAGCAGCCCATCCTGCCCACCCGTGAGTCCCCGGGCTGTCATGGGGGGAGGAGGGGGAAATGGGAGCCTCCAGCACCCCCCACGCCCCCGTTCGCACTCCCCGGCGCCCCTTCAATCCCGGCAACCGTGCCCCTGCATCGCCGTCCCCGCGCCCCTGGCGCCCCTGCGCCCACACCCCCGCCAAACCCGCAGGGAGGGCGCGTCCCCGCCACGTTGCGCGCCCGCCGCCGCCTTTGTTCCGGGCCGGCCGTCTCCCGCCTCCCACCCGCCCTCGGCCCCGGCTGCCCGTTCCCGCTGGTCCTCGCCCGTCCCCGCCGGTTCCCACTGGTCCCCGCCGGTGCGCCCAGCCCACCTGGAGTAGAGGCGCCGTGCAGGACCAGGCAGCTCGTCGGTGGCGGGCGCAGCCGGGCTCGCCATGGGGCTGGGGTCGCCGAGGACCGGAGCCGCGCACTCCTCGCTCGCACTGCCGTGAGCGTCCACTGTCCACCGCCCACCGTCCACCGTCCGTCCGTCCTCGCGGCGGGAGGCGCCGAGGAAGTGATGTGCGCGCGGCGCCGCCCCTCCCGCCGTGGCCGTGATGTCACCGCCGCCCGCGCGCGGGGAGGGGGCGCGGACCGGCTGCGTGTCCTTCCTCCCTCCTCTCGCACCGGGGAGGAAGCTCACAGGGGCTGCCATGGCGGGGAGGGCCCGCAGCATTTGGGCCTGCGGCTTGTACAGCGAGTGGTGCGCCCCCAATCCCCCAGGGTCCAGTGCAAGGAGGGGCTTGGCCTTGGCATCGCTGTGTGGCAGTGCTGCCCTGCTGGCCTCCCGCCCCCTTTCTTTGGCCCTCACATGAGGGGCTGTTTGAGGCCTCCCTGCCTTTGTTTGGCAGGCGCCCCGACGTTAGTAGTCCTCTGCTCCTCTCCTCCTGTCCAGCCCCGACATGCCTCACCCCTTCTCCACACTGGCAGTGGGTGTGGGGCCATGGGGGAGGCCCCTCTGCCTACTTTAGAGAGACCTAGGGAGCTGATGACAACATCTCCTGTTCCCGAATGTGAATTCGTGGGTCTGCGAGGAGCCGGGAGTGAGGAGATCATTTACCAGGACGAGGGTGTTGGGTAGCTGGCCCAGAAAGCTGTGCAGGGTAGCAAGCTCCCACTGCCGTTTCTCACCTCTGAGACCTTGGACCACACGCGGCCCCTCCCAGCCTTGGTCATATCTGTGAAATTGGGAGGACTGAGAACCTGGAAGGATGCAGGCAGAGCAGCTGGGCTGTGCCCACCCCCATCCCGTATCCCAGCGCCCAGCCACCCCCCCACCCCCCAGATTCTGGGAGCCCTGATGCCCTGGACCGTGTCATGTGGCCTCGTCTCCACCCACCCTCAGCTCTGCTTGCTCTAGCACCTTCTCCCCTGTCTGGGGGCAGCCCAGCTCCTGCGCACAGCCAGGCACACAGCAGGCCCTCAGGGTACGTGCAGGTCTTACCTGGTTCTGTCCTTCTCCCCTTCTCAATCCTGACTTTCCCAGTGAAGCCAGAAGACTCCAAACCCTGGAAAAGTTGCCTGACCCCACGGGACGAGGACAAGTGTGCGAGCAGGAAATGGGCTCCTTTCCTCAGGAGCACCCCACCCCATCCCTGGAGAGCTGCCCTAAGGTCAAGAAAAGGCCAAGGCCTCCCCAGCCAGACCCTCTGCAAAAGGCAGCCCACAGGGCGCTGGCTGCAGGCGGGGGAAGACAGACGGAAATAAACAGGAGATAAAAAGGGCCTGTGGGCCCCAGGCTGGTTTGTTTTTCCTGTGGGGAGAGGGGAAGGCAGGCAGCAAGCAGAACGAGAACCATCTGTGCCCGGAGCGCGGCGGCCCGGCAGCTGGTCCCGCGCACTCTCCTTGGATGACCACAGGAACTGGGCAAGGCCTTGCTCCCAGCCTTGGCCGTGGCCGCTGGCTGGCCCCTGCGGGGTGGGTGATACAGTGGGCAAGGCCTGCCTCCTTGGGACGCCCCCTGAGCTGGCACCACTGTAAGGGCAGGGGCTGCTGAAGGCTCCCCCTATGCCAGGTCTGAGCTCAGCGTCCCCAAGAGGCCACCGCTGCAAGCCCCCTATGAATCCCTTGGGCCAGCACCAGGGGTCTGGTGCCAAGAAGGCCCCAGTAAGTGGTGTGACATTCATAGCGGAGTGAGGAGGAGAGTCATGGCTCCGCAGTGGTCCCACGGGGAGAGCATCTTTTTTCTCCTTCCTTGCAGTGGGGAGACTGGGCCACCGGGGTCCCTAGGCTGGAAGAGTCTCAACTTTGTATCAGACCTCTCTGGGGGCGCCGGAACCCTCTCCAGGGTGCTGGCCCAGGGCTCGGGCTCTGAGTTGGGCCCAGCAGGACTGGAGGCTGCCCCCGCCCCCGCCACTGTGTGACCCAGCATGAGTACTTTCCCCTCTGAGCCTTGGTTCTGCCACCTGTCAGTGGGGTTCAGCAGCCCGGTGCTGGAGGGATTGTGAAGGGTCAGGGGGTCTGGACGTGGTCACTGTGCCCAGCACACAGGAAGAGCTTGGGGAATGTCAGCTGTTGGGACCCTGCTGCCTGTGTAGTTACCCCAGCCCCACTGGGTCCCTGCAGACAGTGCTGGCTGGATTGGGGGGACACCCCCCCACCCCACACTGTGCGGACGTATATCTTTTCCCTTCCAGATTCCCAACTCTCTCTCGTCAAGAGAACCTACAAAGGAAGGTGGGGTGTGACGAGGGCAAGCACCGGGAGGCAGGCCCATGTGTCGTCCACATGGCCACCCAGTCGTGAGAATGGGTGTGCCTCTGGTCCACGGAGAGCAGGGGGCTCCTGGCTGACAGGCCTGGGGGCAGAGGAGCTCCTGAGGAGCACCAGCCCTCCATCACCTCCTGCCCCCTGCTGGCGCTGCACACCCCCCCCCTCTTTCCCCATTCACTCTGGCTGCTCCTCCCTCCCCCTCGTCTTTTGGGGGGACTCGCTGCCTGCGCACACCTGGGCACCTCGTTATATTCTGTCTTGTAAATTCCTCCTGTGATGCTTTGTGCACCAGCATGGACAGAGTGCTCCTGCGGAAGGCCGAGAGCATGCCCCCTCCATCCTCCCCTAATGGGCCTCATTCCCGAAGGAGCATTAGAAGGAAGAAAAACAGTTTCCCATTCCAGACACATCCTTCTGGCCCCAGTCAACAGCACAGGGAGCAGGGAGAGGATGTGACAGTGATGCCAGACCTGGCCCCGGGAGGCCCCACCTCTCGTGAGCCCACCTCCTGCATTCCAAATGCCAGGGATTTAGCGTCAGCACGCCTGGGGCCCTGCTCTTGGTGGCTGTCAGCAGTGCCACCTCCACCGGAGGGCACCTGCCCCGTGCCTGCCCACCATCTCTCCACCCTCCCTGGCATCCTGCCTCATCTGCATGCCCCTTCCATTGCACAGATGGGCAGACAGGGCAGTGTCCCCCCAGGTGCCGGGCTGGGCCAAGGGGAGCTGAGGTCATGTGCTGGTTTCCTGACTTGAAACCTTCCTCTTCTTGGACCTGTTCCCCTGGACAGGCCTCGAGGGAGACGACAGTGGATGGTTGCAGGGCCCTTGCTGAGCCCCTGGGAGTGGGGAGGTCTGGGCTTCTGGCGAGAGGCTGACACTCAAGGCTAGCATGGGTCCCCGATGAGGGCCAGGCCAGGGGAAGGCGGCCAGGCTGCCCGGAGCCATCCCTGGGGCAAAGAGCCAGCACAGGCGCCTCAGCAGGACATCGGGCCTCTGAGGCCCACCTGGGCATTTGCCAAGACCGAGGTAGATTGGAGTATTCCTGTGGCAGCTCCCAGCCCACGCCTCCCAGACCCTACCTTCCCCCTCCTCCCTCCTCCCCTGCGCTCCCCAGCAAGGCTGCTCCTGCAGGGCCCAGTGCCGCCCACAGAGGCACCAAGCCCAAGCCGGGACCTGAGGGCTCCTGGCCAACCTCCGCTGTGGATTCCAAACCAGGGAGGGAAGAGGTGGATGGGGAGACGAGAGAGACCCCAACACACACACACACACACACACTCACATACAAGTACTCACTTACATAAAAAGAACACTCAAGTTACCGCTGTTCCCGACATCTCGTCACCCTGAGGAAGAACTCATTTTCTACACGGGTGGAGGGCTCGTGCTCCCCCTATTGCCTGAGGCCCCCACAGGATCACCCACAGCCGTTTCCTCTCCCTGGGGACCTCGACGGCCCTGGAGAGTGGGGGCTGCAGGGCAGGTAAAGGGGTCCACGGGCAGCCTGAAGGCAGGAAGCAGTCTGTCCACCCACGGGCCCTGAGTGCCTCCCTGGGAGATGACACAGGCCCGGGAAATAGCTGGAGGTCGCGGGAGGCTGTACGCCACCACGTCATCCGGTGACACCTGGCCGCGCAGCATTCCTGGGGCGCTTGCTGGTGGCTGCTGGCTTTGTCACCCAGCTTATGTCCCCAGGGCCTGTGGGAAGGAGGCAGGGCACCTGTGCAGCAGGCACAAGTTTGCTTGTCCATGGCAGGTGGGTCTGTGGGGGCCCCTCCTTGGCCTGTGTGACTAAAACCCCTGCCCCCTGCCCTATCTGTGCCCCCCAGGCCTGGCAGACAGGTGACACTGGAGTGCTGGAGAAAGGCAGATAGAGAAAGAGAGAGAGAGAGAGAGCGAGAAGAACAGACAGAGAGACAGAGAGAGGGAGGGAGAGAGAGACAGAGAGATGGGCATGAAGCTTGCAGGGCAGAGTCTACGCAGGCTCCGGGTTCCCACGGTGGCTTCAGGCGCCCCAGGACTCGGGTGTGGGGTGGGAGGGGGAGTCTTTTCAGATTAGCCTAAACCAAACAGAATTAGGAAGGCAAATCTGCCTCCCCAATAAATCCTAGGAAGCCCCCCAAGGCAAACAGAAAGTGCAATAGATTTTTTCCCTTTTGGGGGTTCTCTGCCCACCAGACAGCACGCCATTCCAGGAGTGTGACCATGGAGTGTGGACCTGGAACCCTCTTGGGGAGAAATGCTGGGGTTGAGTCAGATGCCTGGGTCCACATTCCCCCTGCCCCCGCAGCTGTGCGACCTTGGGTAAGTCCTCGTCTCTCTGATACTCACCTCCTGGGATCATCGGGAGCCTGCACACATTAGGGCAGTGGCCTGAGGCTCAGTAAGTGCTCATTAGATATACCATCACGGGAGGGGGGAGGCAGGCCTCCGTTTTAGTCTCCTAGGGCCTCCTAGCAAATGACCACAAGCTGGGTGGCTTAGAATGGTAGAAATTTGTTCTCTCATTTCTGGAAGCCAGAAGATTCAAGGTGTCGGCAGGGCCACACTCCTCCCGAGGCTCTGGGGAGGATCCTTCCTGCCTCTTCCGGCTTCTGAGGGCTCCAGCCGTCCCTGGCTCGTGGCCACATCCCTCCATCTCCACCTCCGTCTCCACGTGGACTCCCCTCTCCTCTGTGTCTTCTTCCATTTCTGTTCTCCTATGAGGACCTGTCATTGGACTTAGGGCCTGCCCTAACCCGAGATGGTCTCATCCCGAGATCCTTAACTTATTTATATCTGCAAAGACCGTTTTTTCCACATAAGGTCATGTTGACCGTTCTACGTGGATGTTTCTTTTGGCGACCGCCATTCGCCCCACTGCACTCCCCCTCAGTATTTACTTAACGTTATATTGTGCGCATCACTGGCGTCACGGGAAGGTCTTCGCAGACACACAGGGGTGGGGGCTGTGTGACAGTCACCTTGTGGCTGTGCTGCTGTTATTTAACCGGCTCTCACTGCAGACATGAGGCTGCTTCCTCTTTTCCCCTCGGTCCCGTCCAGAAGGCCGGGCTGAGCACCTGTGAGCTCCAGGTGGGCAGGGACCAGCTGGGACTGCTGTAGGTCCTGGAGCGAGGCCGACACACCAACGCGCACTGACTGATGAGAGAGCCTCTCTCTGTTTGGACCCCGTCCGTCTAGAATGCAAGGAAAGTGTGGGGCTTGGGACGCAGCGGGGCCACGCCTATGTGGCCACGAGAGCAGGGGACAAGCTGGGGCACCAGCTCACGCCCAGCTCAGCTGCTCACAGGTTGGGGCTGCAGCCCTTCTCTGGGCCTCTCTCTCCTCTCTCAGACGGGAGCCTGGAA
This sequence comes from Diceros bicornis minor, assembly GCF_020826845.1. Taxonomy (NCBI): domain Eukaryota; kingdom Metazoa; phylum Chordata; class Mammalia; order Perissodactyla; family Rhinocerotidae; genus Diceros; species Diceros bicornis. The sequence continues at coordinate 42,510,063 of NC_080767.1, forward strand.
AACGAGGCCTTGCCTGCGAAGCCCTTGGCCTGGGCCTGGAGCATAGCAGACACTCTGCAAGGGACAGCTGTCACCGTGAACCTTGCATCTGCACTGACCCCCTGCAGCCACCTCGGGCTGGCTCCTCCTGCCTGGCTGGGAGCTCTGGGCAGAGGGAGGGGCCTCTCCAGGCACAGGCCTCGTGTGTGGGCCAATGGGCCGGGAGTTTGCCTGCCCCTCTGGCACAGCTGCTCCATTTGGCTGCAGGACCCAAGAGGGCCCAGGTGCCTCTGGGGTCACCAGGCAGAGGGCAGGAGCTGGCCTGCTGGCTGGGAACCTGGGAAAAGCAGCTGGAACAGGAGGAAGCCCCCCTGCAGCAGGTGGCTCCACCCTTCAGCGCCCCCCCCTCCTTCCCCCGGCCTTGGCCCCTGAGCACCAGGTGCTCACCACCTGTGTGGGGTGTGGTCACAGAGCTAGGATGCCTGGTCCCCACGGGACCCACTCCCCCCTGTGGGAGCCCCCCTACCAACCTGCCCGGGCCCCTCCCCTGAAAGTCAGACTCCTGAAGGCTCCACCCACTCCAGCCACCACCCTTCCCCTCTGACACCGTCACCCCTGGCCACCTGCTCGTCAGCCAGGAGGGCTGGGGGGCCCGTGCCCACCCTGAGTCCTGGGGCTGGGGCTGCAGGGGTGCACAGTGGGGTGGAGGGAGAATGGAGAGGTGCTCAGAGGACGCCTGGCCACTTCACTGAGAGGACGGGGCCCAGGAGGCAGCAGGCGGGGTGCTGTGCCAGGTTAGCTGGCACTCGAAGGCATTGTGGGGTTACTTGGAGGGCACAGGACTCGGGGCAGGGCTGGGAGGTGGCCAGCTGTCCAGGGCACAGTGGGACCTTCCACCCCCTGGGGAAAGTCTAGTGTAGGCGTCTCAAGGAGCCCTAAGCACCCCTTCTCCATGCCAATAAGACCCACGCCTGGACTTGCTGCAGGCAGTGGGTGCTCTCGGCCGCCGGGGAGGGTGTGAGGCATGAGGCAGGCCTGCGGCAGCCAGGAGAACCTGGGGTCACCTCGTGGGGTCCCCATGCCATGTCCATCTGTCCATCTAGCAGCGATGAAGCTGAAGGAGAGCAGGAGAGTGGAGCCACACTCCCGCTGGCCCCCCACCCCACCCTCGTCCACACGTTGGGGGGGTCTCTTCCCTGAGCCTCTGCCCAGTGGTTCCCAGCCCAGGTGGCTGATGGTTGCCATGGGAACCCCCGCATCCTCCTCAGAGCCCCTTTCCTGGTGCTGCTCTCCTCCCTCCGCCCGCCTGATCTGCATTAACTCAGCCAGGCGGCCTCCTCTCCAGCCCTCTGAGGGGTGAGCGCTGCAGGTCCGTAAGGGCTGATCACAGGTTGATTCTTCACAGCTGCCCTGGGACAAGGACAGCCGTCCTTCCTAATTTCCGAATCATCTGGCCAGTCCCTTGGAGAGAGGGAGGGAACCTGGAGACGCTGGGCCCTGGGGTCCCATGCATGGTTTTCAGGTTCCCCTTGGTGTGGGGCCCTGTGTCCATGGCCCTAATTAACCGAGGGGCAATGGTTGAGGTGTCCAGGGGCCTGCAGCCTCAGTGCAGCAAAGCAGGTGTCCATGCGAGGCCCTAGGGAGCCCCAATCAGAAAAGCGTCTGGAATCATACTGCTCCCATCTGTGGGTCAGGCACCGCCCCTCTTCAGACTGTGAATATCCCAGGAGGGGAGCACGGACACTGCCCTGGGCCCTGTGCCTCCAGGGTCCCTCCCTCTCCCTGCAGGACTGGCCAGAGCGCAGAGCCTGGCTGACTCAGAAATTAGGGAAAGGACCTGCTGTGAACTGGTGAAAACGCCCCCTAGCGACCTGCAGTGCCTGGGGGGCTGGGGGTGGCAGGAGCCTGATCTGAATGTAGAGCCGGTGCTGGGGGGGAAGCGGGGTGGGGTGGGTGGGGGTGCCACGACCGTTTGATGTGCTAAACTGCCGACTTCTGGGTGGGGGACAAACTGACCAGTGCGTTTACTTTTGATCCCTGGAGCCCCATTCAAGTGACAGCAGCAGTTTCTTTGTTTGTTTGCTTTTTTAAGTTCTAAGTTCCTAAAGACAAAGAGAACAGGAGAGGAGATGGGAGCATCCCGGTTTTGGAGGCTGGAAAGCCGTGGCTGAGTCCACAGGCCCGAGAGAGGAGCACAGAGAGGCATGTCCACCAGCAGCTGGGAGTCGGCCCTCAGGCACCACGGCGGGCAGGGCGGGGGCTGGACTCGGAGGTGAGGTCCAGACTTGCTCAAGGGGCTCGGCACAGTGGAGGACTGGCCTGAGGGCCTGCTGCGGAGGGTGATGGACGAGGCCGTGCAGAAAGCCAGGGAACCGGAGGTTTACATCCCCAAGAGCCCAGAGCCCCACCCTCCTTCCCACCCTGCCCCCAAGCAGGAGATCCGAAGAGTCTTCTGGGGTCTGAGCAGCCTCTGAAGGTTTGCAGTCAACACGTCTGCCCCTCCCTCAGAGTGACCTGCTTGACCCTGGCTTGTCGAGGGTGGGGTTTTCTAGAAGCAGACAGGTTTACCATGTGCTCAGGGACCAGCGCTTGGTGGATGGGGAGGGAGGAGCAGGACTGCCCTGTGGGAGCTCTGGGGCGAGTGCGGCTGTCAGAGAGGCCGTGTCTGGCTGAAATGGCTGGACCTTTGTACCCTGCTGTGCTCAGTCCCCAGACTGGGCTGCCCCAGGAGGAGCATCACCCTGGGCGATGCAGCTTTCTGCAGCTGAGGGAGAGCCGGAGGGGCTGAGGGCTGGGGTGTCCGCTGACCACGCCCCTGCAGCTGGCCCACTAGTCCTCCCTTTGGGAGAGTCTCCATGCTTCCAGCAGCCCACCCCTCCATCACTCAGAGCCACAGCCAGAGCAGCTCTGCCAGGATTCCTGGGGCCTCCGTCCTGAGGGCAGCTTAGGAGGACGCTGGGGGTGCAGACTGTAGCTTCTGCCGCTGCAGAGCCCAGAGCTCAGAGAAGCAGCAGGTCCCCGGTGGTCATTCCGGGTGATGGCGATGGGGTACCCTTGCTCCCCCACTTTGTCCCCAGGCCCAGGTGTCCCTTCTGCTGGGGACATGTGCCCATCCACGTACCTTTGCCAAGACCCTGTCGGGGGAAGAGGGAGAATCTCCCTCTGCCCTTTCCCTTAAGGTTCTTTTGGCTGGCCAAATAATCAACAAGACAGGTTAGCAAGAGAAAATAATACCAAGTTTAATAACATGTATACATGGGAGAAAGCAGGGACACTGCGTTTCTCAACACAATAGCAGAAATTCTCGTCTTAAATATCATTTTCAGCCAATGACAAAGGAGGATTTTGGGGGTGGGGGAGTCAGTTACAGGAGATTACCACTAAAGCACAGTAAACAAGAGTAAGGTTTATTATACAGCCCCAAGGCCTCATCTTCCACATTGATAAGTTACTAGAAATGAGCTCACCCCCCCTTTTTCTCAATACAGAGAGGGAGATACCTTTACAAATGGAGACTTCCCTTGTAAATGATTGTCTGACAACTCCTCGCAGGGCCATCCAAAGAATGTGGCCAGAGAGACAGGACTCCCGATAAGATGGGCTTGTTGGTGCCTTTTCTATTGTAACCTCTATCCTAAATTATCTTTTACAGCAGTCATGATAATAACCCCTTCCTAAAACAGTTTTTTTTGGTTTTAAATTCTTTAGGCAGTTTGGGAGGGGAAACTCAAATATTTTTCCTGAGCTCTCTGAGTCCTTATTGTCTTCAGCTCGAAATAATCCGCATACCAGAGTGGTGCTTCCTGGGGCAGCTTGCCCTGAGCACCATCAGTTCCCTCCTCTGAAACTTCCCTAGAAGTTTCACATATTAAAAGCTGAGCTGGTGACTGTGGAGAGAGAAATCGTGTTAGTACCCGGGTGATAAGAAGTCTGCAAAGAGAGAAAAGAACATAGATTAGAATGCTTTCTCCCATGTATACATGTTATTAAACTTGGTATTATTTTCTCCTGCTAACCTGTCTTGTTGATTATTTGGCCAGCCAGAAGAACCTTAAGGGAAAGGGCAGAGGGAGATTCTCCCTCTTCCCCCGACAACCCCCTCTCTACACAGTTCACTCTTTTCCTTCTGGACCTCTCACCAGCTGGGAGGCCATTTCCCACTGCCCCTCGGGCCATTTCTCTTCCCACACAAAGAGGGGGACCAGGCGCAAAGCTCTCCACACTGGAGGCTGTCCTCTCCCCCTTGCCTTTCGGCCCCCGAGTGAGACCGACGTGCGGTCACCATGCACACGCAGTGCACCAAGCTGCCCCTTGTCAGCCAAGCTTGGAGAGCCCCGCTCCTCCAGCTGCAGCCAGACGGGTGAGCTGAGGGGGCACGTGCCACAGCGGTGGGGCCGTGGGACCCGGACCACCTGCTCAGGCACGATCCTGCCCGTGCTCGGTTCCGCGTGTTGCATCTTCTGTTTCATGTGGGCTGTGTGGGCCCACTCCACCTTGTGACTTTTTTAAAAATTTTATTTATTTATTTTTTCCCCCAAAGCCCCAGTAGATAGTTGTACGTCATAGTTGCACATCCTTCTAGTTGCTGTATGTGGGACGCGGCCTCAGCATGGCTGGAGAAGCGGTGCGTCGGTGCGCGCCCGGGATCCGAACCCGGGCCGCCAGCAGCGGAGCGCGTGCACTTAACTACTAAGCCACCGGGCCGGCCCCCACCTTGTGACTTGATGGCCCGGCTGGACCCCACTCACCATCAGCAGTTCTCGCCACGTGGTGCTCAGTGCCGGGCCATAGTGGGACTTATTTTTCGAAAGGCGTGTGTCTAATCAGCTCGAGCTGTGTAATAAAAGACCACAGACTGGGCAGCTTAAACAACGGGCATTTATTTCTCACAGTTCTGGAGGCTGCAAGTCCAAGATCAAGGCGCCGGCCGACTTGGTTCCTGGTGAGGACTTTCTGGCTTGAGACAGCCACCTTCACTGTGTCCTCATGTGGCCTTCCCTGTGTGTGAGCATGTTGTGGTGGGGGAGAGCGAGCTCTCTCGTGTCTCCTCTTTTAAGGACACTAATCTCATGGGATCAGAGCCCCACCCTTATGGCTCATTTAACCTTAGTTACTTCCTTACTCCACATAGGCCACACTGGGGCCTACGGCTTCAACGTACGGACTTGGGGAGGACACAAACCTTCAGTCCCCACAGCATGAAATTCTCTCCTGCAGACGGCGTGCCCTCGCTGCAGAACCCCCGGGCCTGGGCCGTGCTTCTCCTGCTGGGCTTGCCACCAGCCCCACAAGCCTTGCCCATCACTGGTGCAGGCAACACCAGCCCACCTGCTGCAGGGCCTTTTCCTGCTCCGGGTCCCCCTCCAAGCTGGCAGCCTTCCGAGTCACCCGGTAAACGGCCAGAGCACATCCCCAGCTGTGGGCCGGGCTGCCTCCAGAACCTGCAGAGGCTTGCCAGGCATGGTGCCTCCCTCTTCGTGGGAGAAAGTGCAAGATGCAACAATCCGGCCATTGCTTTGGAGGAACGCCCCTTTCCACCAGACCTCTAGAATTTTTATGAGTGTGGCAGGCCTCCGAATCTTTCGAGTCTCTGGCCATGGGATCTGCTGCTGCCTGAGGCCACCCTCTTGAGTGTACACGTGTCACCACGGCATCTTGCTCAGCCAGCCCAGCAACGTCACGTCACTGATGAAATGGATCGAAGAGATGCCATGAAGAACGTCCCTGTGGTCCAGGGCAGGGGAGTTATACACAGCCCTGGGCAGCTGCATGTATGTGCTGTGTCCATCCCACATAGAGAACACTGTCTGTGATGGGGATGGAGAGTGCACCACACCGCAGGCCTCGTGTCCCTGGGGCCACGTCACTCTGCCCTGGAGGCTGTGGTCACCCTCTGGGATCTATTCCCCTTTAGTAGGAACTGGACTGGTGAGTGAAATGGAGGTATGATGGGGACCAATGCCCCTGCATCCTTCCGATCCTCCCGGATGGCACTTAACCTTCCCATTATGATCACAACGATAGCTCTACCCGACAGACCAAAATCCCATGTCGGATATGCCAACTATTGTTCACAGAGCAGAGAAGTGGCCACTGGGTGGGTCTGCAACCCAGTGGACCCACTGTAAGCTGGACCTTGGGCAGACTGCCATTGATTGCCACTCTAACAGGGGTCTCTGGGTACCAGTGTCGCCCTGGCCCGGTGTCCTATGGCCCCTAAAATGTCTGGTATCCCCCTTCCCCAGTGCAGTTACGTGAGGTCCTCCTGGGGAAGCAAAACCAGGCACCCTTCTCACACGGTCAGAGTAAATTAAGGACGGGTGATGGACAGGCTGAGGTGGTCGCCCCACTGAAGAGCACAATCCCAGGCTTGGTTAGGCACTGAGCCAGCTGTCGGGCCTGGAACCCATTGACTGAAGTGGGGCCAGGTGGCCAGGAGAGGGGTTTTAAAGCTTGGAGACTCATCTGCATTGGCATAGTTCCTTTTAACAAAGAAAAAACATTTTAATTTGTTCAATTTGTGGTGCTTTTTGGATCTGAAGTCTCAACTCAGAATTCCAGCTCAAGGTGCTCCCGGCCCTTCGCTCTGCACAGGCCAGGGTGCCCGCCCAGGGCAGCAAGTGGATACCCACAGCGTGGTGCCAGAGACGGCGGATGTGCTGCCGTCCCCTGCGAGAGCTGGGTTTTTTTTTCCCGCAGATTTGGCGTTGGAAATGATGTTCCAGAAACTCTCAGGGAGGAATTCCAGCTCCTTCGTGCAGGCTCCAGCCTTTGTGTGCAACCCTTGGGCCTGGACGCCTTCCCGATTTCTCTGACATCGATGGACCAAGTCAGCCTGTGCCCCAGGACCAGCACACACCTGACCTCATCCACTTTCAGAGGCCAGACACTTGGGATCCAGACACAGCCCTAGTCTGGGACATCTCCTGGCTGTGGTGGCTGAGGCAGGTCCAGGCAGGTGCAGAGCTTGAGCACCACGCCTGTCAGTCAACAGCAGGGGTCACCCCTCTCCCCACCCTCTGGCCCAGGGACAAGGCCGCCTCCAGCAGGGTCTCGTTTGGAGGGCCCGGCTCTGGTCCGAGGTAGCCTTGCCAGGTCGCCGGCTCTCCTGGGACAGTGTCCAGCAACTCCCCAGGGGACCAGGGGCTGCTGCCCCTCCACACCACCTCCAGGACGGCAGGCATACCCCTGCTCTGAGTCTCTGCCCCCAAATCCAAATTCCCTGAATACCAAGGGAGTTTCTTGGCAAGAGTGTTCTACTCGAATGTTTCTTAAGGGGAAGGGACACAACTTCTGGGGTGGGGTGGCGGCAGAGACAGCAAAGTTCCGGGTGACCCCCTCCGCAGTACCCCGTGGGGCGGGGGCTGCCTCCCCCGGCAGTGACGGGGACAGGGCGCCACCTGCTGGCATGGCCCCACAACCGACCTGAGTCGCCCTGGGAGGACCCCAGATCTTCATCAGCCGGCTGCCGCCCCCAGGACTCCTAGGGCCCCGCGCCCGCCCGCAGGCGCGCGTTTGGAGCTGGGCGGGGGTGAGGGCGGCTCGCCCTCCCTACACGCTGACCAGGTCCCCTAGTCGAAACGCTCGTCTAAGGCCCACGGGGTAGCGCGCAGATCCTAAGCCGAGCAACCCAGGCCCCGAGCATCCGCACGCGCGTCCAGGCACAGACGGCCGCCCTCGCGCCCCTCCGGTCGCTCCTCCGCCGAGGCTGCCACGCCGACTCCCAGGACGCGAGGGGCTTCTCGGGTTTTGAGTTTGGCGCTTCCGGACCTCGCCGCCGCTCTGCCTCCCGCCGCCGCCCACCTGGCCTGTCCCAGGTGTCCCTCCCCCACACACGCCGTGTTTCAGAAGACCGAGATGGCCCCCGTCCGCCTCCAGGACCCTGGCTCCCAGCTGCCGGAGACCCGGGGGGCGCTGCTGGGGGCTCCCTGGGGAGGAAGGAGAAAGCAGGGACAGCGGGCTCCGGAGGCCGGCCCGGCGACGACGCGTGGGGGCAGGGCTCTGGACCGCGCCTCCGGAGACCCTCCCTCGCCCCTCCCTCGCCAGGTGCGTACTGCCCCTTCCCCAGCCGGGGCGGGGTCTAGGCGGTGCCCGGAGACCCTTACCTGCCTTGCCCCTTGGGCCCGGCGGGGAGGAGAGCCGCAGGTGTGTGCCCCTCGCGCAGGTGGGGCCGGACGCGCGGGGGAGGCCCCTGGCACGTGGTACTGGTCCCCCGGGCTCCGCGGAGCCACCTGCAGGAGGAGCCCGCACAGATGGACGCCCACGTTTCTGTGGCAACGTCAGGGCGGGCCTCCCGCCCGACCTCCCGCCCGACCTCCCGCCTACCTAGAGGCCGGGTGCCCGGGTCCCTGCGCTCTGCTTGCGGCTGGCCTTTGAGCCATGGCTGCTGCCTGGTGCCTTTCTGCAGATAGAAAGGCCTGGAGCCTTCCAGCTGGTGAGTACCCTGGAGGGGCTCTACCTGAGCCCTGCCCAGAGCGCCCAAGGTGCCTGGCGGAGGGGTTGGGGAGAGGAGGGTCAGGAGGGGCCAGCAGGGCCTGTGGATAGGTATGGAGGCACAGGCAGGTTAGGGAGGGGGCTAGCCTTTCCTTCTTTCATGGACTTGGCTGGGTGAGGGCTAGCCGCCCCTCCTCTGTCCTCCTTCCCTGGGAAGGGGTCTTCCTGTCTGGTGGCTCCCTCTGAGGGTTTGGGGCCTCCTCAGGGGCAAAGCCAGGCTGCCCCTGGGAGTGGGACCCTGCTGGCCCTATCCACTGGGATGTCCTGTCTCTAGGCTCAGGTCCTGCTGTGGGTCCGGTACTAGATTGTCACCTAATGAACTGTCCCTCAGTTTCCCCATCTGTAAAATGGGGTAAACACAGTCCCAGGCCCTGAATGGAGCTGATGAGTGGCTCTGCGTTTGGTCCCCCCTGGCAGGTCCATTGTCCGACAAAGGGCCAGCTCAGCATGGACCCCCTCTAGCTAACTCTCCTTGGGCAAAGGGCCTGGGCCCCCCAGCAACACCGTCCTGCTGGAAGGCTCCCGTCGAGGAGTGTGACTTAGAGCAGGTGAAAGGAGACCCAGCGCTGGGTCCCCCAGAGGCCATGGCCCATATTGACTGCTCTGAGCCCTTGGGGAGGGTTTTGGTCTGCAGGGAGGGGGTATCCGTGTCCACAGGCTCCTTTCCCCGGGGTCTCCATGTGGAGGTGGGATCCACGGCTGTGTTGCTGCTCTTGGCATTCCTAGTTTGGGGGAGGTGGTGCCGAGGGCAGGTCTCTGCTCTGGTGGTGTGACCGTGGGCAAGGTGACAGCGCCTTCCTCATGGGCTGTGGTGAGGAGCCCCACGTTGCCTGGGGAACATACTGGGCACAGGCCCTGGCCCCTGGCGGGGTGCCCCGAGCGGTGGCCGGCTCAGGAGACGTAGCTCTCCGTGGCTGGAGTGCTGGGTGGCCTGCTCTAGGGGCTGGGGCTGACTGTGGCCTTGGAGGAAGCCCACCAGGTCTGGGGGCGGGGGTGGGGGAGTGCGGGATTGGGAGAACAGGGAGGTGGCAGGGCCTGGGGCCTTGTACTTGGGCAGGCCTGGGGGTAGGGGGAGCCCCCTGCTGACCTCTCTCTGTTGGCGTGGCCATGAGTATCTCCTTGGCGCGGGGGACAGTGTCCCTGGGCCCCCTGGGCAGGCTGCGGGCCGGTGGGTTTATTTGGGCTGCTGCCTCCTAGTTCTTGGTTGCTTAGCCAAGGGGCCTGCAGCAGCTGGGCCCCAGAGGCTGGGGAATGCGGGCAGCTGTGCTCGCATCTCCTCTGGCTGCAGAGCCCGCGGCTCTGCGCCTGGCCATTTGTCCACATTTGTCCACGGTGTTAGTCTCTGCCTCGCTTCACCCCTCAGCGCCTCCATCTGTTTTCCCACACCACACCCTCCCCCCAGCCTCCACCTGTGTTCCCAAATCTCTGCCCGTTGTGTCACCTGGTTCCCACTCTTGCATCTGCCACCTCTGTGTGGCCCTGAGTCCCCTTGGGGCCCAACCACGCCGAGGCGTCGGTCGGCCTCCCTGGGGAGAAGCTGGTGGAGACGCTGTGGCTGTTGGCAGAGGCTGGGACACCGCCCTGACCAGACCCACACCTGAAGCCTGTTGGCACCCCAGGTGGCCTGCCCTGGTTGCCCTACTCTGCAGACCCTGGTTGGGGGTGTGTGTGTGTGTGTCTGTGTGTATGTTGTGTGTATACATGTTGTATGCCTGTGTATATGTTGTGTCTGTTGTATATCCGTGTGTATGTTGTATGTGGGTTGTGTGTCCATGTCTATGTGTGTATGTTGTGTGTCTGTGTGTTGTGTGTCTATGTGCATTGTGTCTGTGTGTCTCTGTGTGTCTGTGTGTGTTGTGTCTATGTATGTTGTGTGTGTTGTGTCTGTCTATACGTCTCTGTGTATGTTTTGTGTCTGTGCCTGTGGATTGTGTGTGTTGCATGTCCGTGTCTGTGTGTGTAGATGTTGTGTCTCTGTATGTTGTGTGTCTGTGTGTATGTTGTGTGTGTTGTATCTCTGTATGTTGTGTGTCTGTGTGTATGTTGTGTGTGTGTCTGTGTGCATGTGTGTATCAGAGGGGAGGAATGTGCTTTGTGCAGCAGGGCCCAGCGTGCCCAGGTGCTCTCATTTCCCCAGCTGTGGCCAAGCCTGGGTCAGCCTTTGGAGCACTTCCGTTTGGACCCTCCAGCTGCCCCTCCGCACCCCCCACCCCCTCTCCAGCCTCAGGGCACAGCCTGCTGCAGCTGAGACTCTGATCAGGGTGCACGGCCGTTTGGGTCTGTCCACTGCGGGGACTGCTGCTTCCCCAGGCTGGGTCTGTGCAGGTGGCCGTTGGGTGCCATGCCAACGTCCAGGCTTGTGCCCGCTGTTGTGCTGCCGAGTTCTCTGTGGTCTGGAACCCCAGGGCCTGGAGGCAGTGGCGTGGCAGGCCTTTCTCCTTCCCATCCACTGACTGTCCCTGAGCCTGTCCAGGCTTGCTCAGGCTGGCTCTGCTAGCAACGAGGTAGGGAGGGGTAAACAGTGTGGCTCCTTAGATCAGAGCCTGCTAGATCCTTCTAGAAGGAGGCCACTCTGCCCCCAACTGCAGCTGCCTAACCCCGCCAGCCAGCCCAGGCTGGAACATCACGTGCTCCTCATGGTGCAGCAGGCTATGGTGCCATGGGTGGGCACACCCGGCCCCCCGGGCGAGGGGCAGCCCTGGAGGCAGCGAGGGACAGAAACTGCTGCCCTAGGGAGTCACCAGTTTCAGGTTGCACTGTGCAGGTGCCTCATGACCCCAGGCGGTGCATGGGGACCTGGCCTGGCGGTCCAGGCTCTGCGGTGGCTGAGTGAGGACAGAGATGCCTGGCTTTCTTTTCTTAGCGTGTGCCCAGCCCCCGGTGACACTCTGTGTTCTGTGTGTCTTTGGGCCCTCACAAGAATCCTTTCAAGTGGGGGCTAGTGTTCTGCCCACTTTCCTGAGGAGCAAACTGATGCCCAAGGGCTCAATGACCTGCCCGAGATCACTGACAGGCCCCTGCATGTCTGGGAGTCAGGGCTCTCCACCACTGTGTCCACCGTGTGCCCGCAGGGGGCGTGGGCTGCTCTGTTGGGTCTTCGCACTGGCCTCTCCCGGCCAGAAGCCTTGTGACCCGCCCACCCCGTTGATGGCTCGGCATGGCCGCAGGGGCCACCCTGCTTCCTGGCCCTGGGAGTGTGGCCAGTTGTGGAGACTCACCATGCCGGCTTCTGGCCCTGCTGGGACTCCGGACGCAAGACTGTGCTGAGCCTGTGGAACGGAGCTGGACGGCGTGACGTGAATCCCGTGTTCTGCATAGTGTCCTACCTCTCTGGGGGCTCTTACAGCCACGCGCATTCGCACACGAGGCCACCCCTGCCCCAGCAGTCCCCGGCCTGTGGGGGAGGCAGATGGGTGAGAGCGGCACGGGGGTCCTGCTCACACAGCTGGGTGAGGGGACCTGGCATCAGGCAGGCTTGAGCTAGGGAGAGGTCAGGAGGGGAGCTGCGTGTGCCTCACCCAGCGGGGGCAGGCCTCCAGCTGGACCTGCGGTGGGGCCCATGGTTAGCTGAGATGCTGCTAGGGCCAAGCGCAGGCCTGACCCGGGGGGACGTTCCTCGACTCCGGGCTGTACCTCTGCCCAGTGGTGTTGTCGGAACCTTGCTGTTTGTGACCCCAGGCGAGAGCTGATGCTGCTGTTCGTGGCCTCCGGGGTGCAGCCCAGCTCAGAGAGCCTTAGTCGCCCTAGGGGGTGCCGAGAGGCTGGGGCCAGCAGGGTGACATCAGCAGGGGTCTGTGCAGGGGGAGGGGGTTTCCCTGGGCCTGTCTCCCCTCACAGGCCTCTGGGAGCCACATCTGGAGCCCTGATGGTGAAGGAGGGGGCTGCGACAAGGCCCGGCAGGGCTGGGAGGAGAGGGAGGAAGTTCCCTGGCTTGTCACACTCACAGGGTGACGGGGACCCTGTCAGGTTTGTCTTCAAGTTCACTACACATTTGTTTTCATGATTTTGCTTTTATCATTTAAACTGATGGTCCGTCATGTTTATGACGTGGCTTCTTCTTGGAGAAGAGAGGGTCTCCGCTGACTGCTGGGACAGCTTAGTTCCTGCGTGGTGTTCCTGCTAACAGGAGAAAAGGGCCACCAGGCCCTTCTGTTAGGAGAAACTTCCTGGCACTCAGCTCCGCAGCTTCTGCTCAGAGTGACCCTTTCCCTCTGCCCTTTCGGGAGCAGGGCTGGGGAATCCAGGAGGACACTGGGGAGAGTGCCCCCCAGGCCCACAACTGATGTGGGGGCCCGGAGGGCCCAGCAGGAGGGAGGGCCTTTGTAAAGGGGCCGGGCCTCTGCATGGCTGGATGCCCTGGGGCCACAGTGGTGGGGGTCCTTCAGCTTTTATTTTTGTCAAGGCTGCAGAGAGATTCTGCCCAGGTGCGGGGAGGCTCTTTGGGAACAGAAGGAGGTCGAGCTGTCTGCGGGTGTCCCCTCAGTTGTCCAGCCTCTAAGGGTGGTGTGGGGGATGCCGTGGTCACCCCCTTATTGTGTCCCCCCTAGCTTGCTGCAATGCCCCAAGAGCTGGTGTAACCCTACCCCCCGTTCCTGGTGTAGCAGGCGCCGTCTGCAGGCCGAGTGTATCCCAGCACATCACAGGAACACGCCTGTGCTCCGCAGCCCACGGAAAGGGCCTGGGGCTCCCCTGTGCGGCCCCGGGTCAGCTCTCTGGGATGGCCGACCAGGGGCAAACACACGGGTGGGATCTGCTCCATTCCAGCCTGGCCGGGCGATGTCCCTAGTGTTGCAGGCAGGCTGGGCAGGGCGGGACTCCTGGCCAGGCGGACGGGGCAGAGCTGGATGGCCGCCACGGTGCTGCCAACAGGGGACCTGGCCACATAGGTAGGTCATCTGTCTGGGCCACTGGGTGTGGTCCTGGGCCCTGGGGCCAGAGGCTGGATTTGGGGTCCTGCTGGCTCTGCACTCTGAGGCAGGCACGTCCTTCCCCTCATCCGAACTATAAGGGAGGCTGGTTGGGGGTGGAGGAGGTGGCACCTCACATTCCGGGCAGGGCCTGTCCCCGGGGTGACTCCTCCCCCTGTGGGCGGCTACCTGTGGGGCTGCCTCCACCATGTCCAGGGCCCCGATGGGCCCTCGCGCCCTGTCCAGATGGCAGCCGTCTCCTGGCGTCCTGGTTCCCAGGACAGGTTCTTTTGAATGAGCCTTGGGGGCGGCCCTCCGGCCCTCCATTCTCCATGCTGCCCGGAATTAGGGCCTTTTGCTGCAGACCCCCGTTTCTCTGGGGCTGCTCTGGATGGAGCGCCTGCAGGGCAATTGCTAAAACTAGTAAATACCCCTGACCGCCTCAGCGCTCCTGATCTGCGGAGTGAACTCAGTGAGGCTCACGATACCCACTGGAGGTGGATGGGGTAGGGTGCTCTCCTGGGAGCGCAGGGCTGGGGAAACAGGCCTGGGATCCAGGGTGCTTGGGTGTCTATACTGACTGTTTTTATGGGCAAAAGGGGGCCCTGAGCACATGCCAAGGAGAGCTGGGAAGCCAGCGCCTGCTTCCCAGACCAGCCCCAAGAGGCCAGAGGGCAGGGGTGAGGCGGCTGATGTTTTCTCGTTGGTGCCAGGGCCGGAGCATTCAGCCCCTCGTCCGGCTGCTAGGGACGGCCTCGAGCTGCTCCTCTCTCCTGCACCCGGCTCCCGGCTGACCCTGCCCAGACCGGATCTTTTTTTTTTTTATAATTTTATTTATTTATTTATTTTTCCCCCAAAGCCCCGGTAGATAGTTGTACGTCATAGCTGCACATCCTTCTAGTTGCTGTATGTGGGACGCGGCCTCAGCATGGCCGGAGAGGCGGTGTGTGCCCGGGATCCGAACCTGGGCCGCCAGCAGCGGAGCACACGCACTTAACCGCTAAGCCACGGGGCCAGCCCTCAGACCGGATCTTGATCCTGACGGTCAAGCCTGGGGTTGAGCCCTGCCCCTGCCGCTAACACTGACCCTGGGAGCCACCCCTGCTCCTAGCCCCTCACTGCACCCCCACTGTGGCCCAGGCCGAGCCCAACCCGCCCCCTGGCCAGCTCACTCACCATGCACGGCAGCCACTGGCCCCAGCGCCCTGGGAGGACTGGGGTGGGACACTGCCCAGAGCCCCAGAGCCCCGGCGGGAGTTGAAGTCCTCGCCTCTCTGTCGCTGAGTGACAGAGGTTATTGTGCTGTCACGGGGCCGCCTGGAACTCTGTCCCACCTGCCGAGAGGCAGCTCATCAGGAAGACCCGCTCAGGCTATCAGCCCAGGGCCCAGCAGCCCACCATGCCCACCCAGTTCCCATGAATGTCCTGAAGGTTTCCATCGCAGGCCGGGGACCGGGACAGGCCAACACCTGGAGTGGAGCGGTGGCCGGCCCGCTGTGAGCAGGGGTGGGTGCCGGGACCCTGAGGCTGCTCTGTGAGCGCTCCGTCTGACCCCAGGGCTCCTGGTGACTGTGAGCTACCCCGGCTCCACCCTCGCTCCCCGCCCCTCGGCCGTGTCAACCCTGCCGGCCTGCAGGAGATGATCCAGCCCCGCCCTAAAGATAGCCAGAGGCACTGCCCCCTCTCCCTCGGGGGCCGGGGAGACCAGGGAAGGCCAGCGCCAAGCCCAGGTAGTGTTTGTGACGTAGGCGGCTGTCAGCACAGGGGCGGGTCAGCGCTGCTGGAGATGGCCATGCCTTCCCCTGGAGGGCCGGGGAGCCAGCATGAGGAGTGAGGATTGGGGGCCAGAGTGCCTTTGCTGCTGCCTTCTCCTGAGCTTCGGTTTCCCCATCTGTACATTGGGCTGATCGTGGTGCCTACCTCAGAGGGGTGAGGTTGGGTCAGAGAGAGAATGTCATGGCACCGCCACGCATGGGGGCATGTTATTGGTCCCCTGCACCTCTCTCAGTCTGTGGATGTTCTGAGACAGAAGGACAGGGAGCAGGAGGTGCTGGGGACAGTGGGGGCGCAGAGTGAGATGTTCTGCTCAGCCCCTCCGGGTCTCCACGCTGACCAGCCGTGTCTGCTTCTTTCTCCCAAGGTAAGGCGGGCTCCGTCCACCTGCGGCCACGGATGACCTCATGGCTGCCCTGAGAGGACCCGGGCCCTCCCAGCAGCCAGGCGCCCCACGGGGAGCTCCCCCCGTGGCCTGGTCTGACTATACCGAGGAGCCGGCCCCCCGGGGGAAGGCCTGCAGCCACCCGCTGTGGTCAGCAGGTGAGGAGGCCAAGGACGGGGCCAGCTCAGTGTCATCTGGCCGCCTCTCTGGCTCCTCAGGGGGCCACCAGTCGTGTGCACCTCCCCATGGGCCCTGGAAGGAGAGGCCCCCCCAGGTGCCAGGGCCCCGGCGGCAGCCCAGGGAGAGCAACCCACGGCTAGAGCAGCTGAGGGACAAGATCCGGGCCCAGGTGCGGGGGCAGGCAAGCTGTGCCTCCCTGGGCAGCTGGACCCCCTCCAGTGCCTCACGGCTCTACAAAGGCTCCACGCCAGCCCCCCGGAGGAAGGCCCGAAAGCTGATGAACCCCCCTCCAGCCCCGGCCTGCCCAGGTCAGTGGCAGCTTTCCCTGGCGAGGGGCTGGCGGGTGGGAAGGGGTAGAGAGTGGGTGGGACGGGGCTGCCGCAGGCCAGGCTGTGCTGGGCCCCTGGGTGGACCCGCCTGGGCCGGTGGCCAACTGGGGAGGGGAGTGCAACGTGCTGCCCGGGCCCCGCTAGGGGCTCACAGCCTGGAAGCCGTGTGGGGGTTAGCGTCCTCCCGGGAGGTGCGTCCCAGCTGGGCTTAAGCACTAGAAGACTTGACTCACGGATGGTGATGGAGACAGGCTGGGGAGGCTGATGGAAGCAAGAGGGATGATGCGATGGAGGCAGGGTGCCTGCAGGGTGTGCCATGAGGCGTGGAAGGGACCGGGTCCCCTGGGCCTGGAGTGTGCAGCCCTGAGGGAGAGGGCTGGGGTGGGCGGGTGGCGCTGTCAGGTATGTGGAGGCTCAGGTCAGGCGCACCCTGAAGAGCCTGCAGGGGATTTGTAAGGTCCTCAAGACCAGGCATGTTCCAGCCCCGGGGCGTGGGGTCCAGGCCAGGGCCAGGGTGGGGATTTAAAGAAATATTCAGCACAGCCTCTCTGTTGGACAGACGGTAGAGACAAAACCTTCTGGCTTTTCTTTCCTTGGAGCTGCATAACTTTTCTAGGAGACAGGAAAGATGTTTTCTTTTTTATTATTTTTAAGATATACTCTTTTGTTTTTTAAAATTGTCATAAAATATATATGACATAACATTTACCATCTTAACCATTTTTAAGTGCGCAGTTCAGTGGCATTCAGCACATTCTCATTGTTGTGCAGCCGTCCCCACCATCCGTCTCCAGGACTCTCTCATCTCCCCAAACTGAAGCTCTGTCCCCATTAAACACTCACCCCCACCCCCTCCCCCAGCCCCTGGCACCACCATCCCACCTCCCATCTCTGTGGGTTTGGCTCCTCGAGGGCCCTCACAGGAGTGGAGTCCTACAGGATTGTCCTTCTGTGACTTTTTCTTAAAGGAGGCAGCACTGCTGCTTTGTCGTCTGGAAAGCACGAAGAATGACACGGAATGGTCACTGCTCCCAGTGTGCCTCACTCCCCTAAACTGCCCCAGTTAACACTTTGGGGTGCGGCCGCTGCCGGGAGACAGTTGTGCTGGTTCTGGTTGGGAAGCTGCGCCGCCGCCAGCCGGCCAGCTGAGCACCAGCATGTGTCCGGACCGGCCTGTGGGATGCGCTCAGGCCTGAGGCCTCCATCAAAGGCGTTGTGTTTAAAAGCTTTTGAATGGGGACCTTTTCCTGGAAATTCTTCACGGAATCTCTCTCCTTACAGTGCTCCCTCGTTATCACTCTGCTCCAGGCTTAGGCGTCCTGAGTGCAACTGAGCACAGAGTCAAAGACAAGGCCATCCCTGGCCAGGACCGTGAGCCCTCCAGAGTCTCCCAGAGCCAGGCTTCAGGTGAGTGGCTCTGCGGCTGGCCACGCTGGCACCCCCAGTTGGATGCTCAGGCCCCAGTGTGGGGAGCACGGTTCTGGACCCAGCATGCTCCATGCAGTTCTCTCTCCCCCTGTATGATTGGCTCTGTTATGATCCCCACTCAAAGATGAGGACACTGAGGGTCAGGAAGGACCCCAGCCATGAAGGGGCCAAGCAGGGATTTGGAGCCAGCCTGCCATTCTCTGGAGCCAGATTTCTCACCCTCTGCCTCCCCAGCAGGGAAGGAATCCAGGCAGGCCCTGGAGGGCGGGCTGGGGCTTCAAGGGCAGAGGAGCTGGGCAGGGGCGTCTCCTGGCTGAGATCTCCTTCACGAAATAGGTGAGGTCTTTCCTGCATGGTCACGTGCGAGCCACAGGGACTGGGCCTGAGGCCCTCCAGGTGCTGCCAGCTCCTGGGCTCCCCGTTCCATCTTGCAGGCAGGAGGCACTGCCCGCCTGTCCCCCCGATGTCCCCGCCTCGCCCAGGAGGTGCTGAAGGGTTGGCAGTGGGTCGGCAGACTTCCAGACAGGTGGGGAAGGGTCCAGGGGCCGAGGGAACCACTAGGTTTTGGCTCACTTGCTCACTGAACACACGGGAGGGGTAAGGATGGAGAGGCGGACAGGAGCTGCTCCCGGGGCCTGGAGGGCAGCAGCGTTGAGGAGCCTGGACTGCATCCCCGGCAGCGGGCCCCAGTGGAGGTTTAAGCAGGAGCCACGGCGAGTTTGGGCTTCGGCAGACTCGCTCTGCAGGATGGGGAATGGGGGAGGAGGCTGTCTCCACAGTCCAGGGAGAGGCAGCCCCACTCCAGCAAGATTCCGGAGACCCCAGAATGGGGTGAGGGAAGGACTTGGGAGCAGAGGTCAGCTGCCCCAGATGCCCCAGGCTGCTGGGGTCTCCCGCCCAGGGGAACAGGGTGGGTTTTCCACGGGGCCGTGGGGAGGATGCAGTGAGAGTCGGGTGCCCAGGGGCCAGTTGTCACCCGTCCCACTGGCATCGTGGTGGGGAGGGTGGGGTGAGGGTTGGCCGACACTTGAGCGGGGACCTCACTGGGCAGCAGCCACACAGACACGCTTTCTGGTATGTCCAGTCCCAGCAGGATGTGTGAGCAAGTGCAGACGCAGCTGAGGTCTGAGGGGCAGAGTCCTCTCCTCGAGCCCAGCTCTGGCCCAACCACGGGCACCGGCAGCTCCCCACAGGAGCTGGGGCACTCCTGCCCTGTCCCTTTCGTGCTGTGGCTCATGGCAAACGCTCCTGTCTTCCTCCTCCTCCATCCACGAGGACCCTGATGGCCTCAGCTCATCCAACTGGTCACCCTCCCTGTCCCCACCTCGCGGAGGCCGCTGGGGCCCGTCAGCCAAATTTGGGACTCAGCCATCAGTCACTCAGGGACCTCAGGACCCAGTGTCATTGGTCACCAGCTCCTGGCAGTCACATTTCATCCTCCCAGTTTTAGAGCCTTCTGGAAGCAGGGTGTGGGGGCAAGGCCTGGGTCTTTCTTTTTTTTAATTATGGTAATCTACACATAACATAAAATTTGCCATTTTTAAGTGCACAGTTCAGTGGCATTAAGCACATTCTCATTGTTGTGCAGCCACCACCACCACTATCTCCAGAATTTTCATCTTCCCAAACTGAAGCTCTGTCCCCATTAAACACTTGCCCCCAGCCCCTCCTGTCTCTGTGTTGACTCCTCTCGTCTCTCACATGAGGAGAGTCCTAGAGGATCTCTCCTTTTGTGCCGGCTGGGTCTTTTTTTTTTTTTTTTTTTGTGAGGGAGATCAGCCCTGAGCTAACATCCGTGCTCATCCTCCTCTTTTTGCTGAGGAAGACCGGCTCTGAGCTAACATCTATTGCCAGTCCTCCTCCTTTTTTTTCCCCCCAAAGCCCCAGTAGATAGTTGTATGTCATAGCTGCACATCCTTCTAGTTGCTGTATGTGGGACGCGGCCTCAGCATGGCCGGAGAAGCGGTGCGTGGGTGCGCGCCCGGGATCCAAACCCAGGCCGCCAGTAGTGGAGCACACGCACTCAACCGCTAAGCCACGGGCCGGCCCCCGGCTGGGTCCTGAGGCTCCTCCTGCCGTCAGGGCCGGGGCGCTGAGGAGGGAGGGTCAGGCCAAGGCTAGGACCCAGCGCACTGGAGGCCTGGAGGGTCCTTCGGGCCAGTCTGTCCCTGCCGCCCCGGCCCCGCGGGGACATTGCGCCCGGGCCCGCCCTCACACGCCCCCTGGCTGGTTGGCTTTCTGGTGCTTCACAGATGCAGCTCCTCCCCCAGCTGTGGACAGAGACACATGAGGCCAAACGGCGCAGGGAAAGGCGACCACACTGGTCCTCAGGAAGTCGGTCCACGCTGGTTGGCCACTGTGCTTGCCGGGGACTTGCACAGCCTCCTCCCCTCTGGGGGTCTCCGTGTCCTCACCTGTTGTGCCAGGGGTGGACCCTGCCGTGGGGAGGCCCCTCCAGCTCTAACTCTCATTCTCCCTCCCCCTGCTGAGCTGATGTTCAGTCTGGCTGGCTGCCATGCCGTGGGTTCACTTGTGGGCCCATTCAGTCATTTATTCATTCAACAAACATGAGTGCCATGGGCCAGCCCTGAGCTGGGTGCGGGAGACCAAGATGGGAGGCTGTTCCTGTCCTCGCGGTTCTTGGCCTCCAGACGCCCGGGAATTTGTGCAGTCAGGGTGCGCTGTGAGGGAGGGTGTGGCGTGCCCGGTCCTGCTGGGGGAGAATGCCTCAAGGGGTCAGACAGTCAGGTGTGCCCCCTCTGGCACTCGCTCAACCGCCAACACTGGCGGGTAGGACAAGGGAACAGGCAGGATGGCACATTGCTCCATGGGTCCGGGGCGGCAAGGCGGCCGTTCTGTGTGCTGTGTCACTACTCACCCTTTCTCCCTTCCTTCCTCTCCCACCCCTATTGCTAAAGTTCCACGGGAAAAAACCAGAAGGATGAAAGGTAGTTCTTGCAAAAGAGAGAAGGCCCCCAAGTCTCCCACCCCTAGAAGAGCCGCCAAAGACAAAGGTAAGGTTTGCTCGTTCAGGTCCCCGGCAGGGCTTGGGGGCACAAGTGCACTGTCCCGGCTCACTAGGTGGGCAGTAGCTTTCGTTTCTAGTGCCAGGATGGCTGGCTGCCTGTGGTGTCTGGAGCACTGTGGGCGCAGGGTTCGGGGGGGCATCTGGGATTGGCAGGAGCCGGGCTTGAGTGGGGATCTGCGGTGCAGGGAGGTGGGCAGCATGGGCGTCTGTGTCTCCGGTGACTGTAGACCCTGGCCATCACTGGAGTGGCAGGTGACGGCCGGGGCAGGGGGTCATCCGTTGTGATGAAGTGAAAGTCTGCAAACCCATGTGCGGTTAGCCATCCTTTCAACAGTCCTAGATAGAGAACATCTATAATGACACAGAGCCACTTGGCCACGCTTTAGTACGCATTTGTAGTCTGCTGCTACACGAGTGTTGCCGTGTCTGAAACGGTCCATGAAGGCAGGCGGCCCGGAATGTGTGTGGTTGAAGACATGTCTGCTTTTCTGTTACACGGCATTGCTTACCGAGTGTTCCTGTTTGCTGCCTTCAGCAGCGGGGAGTCTGGTCGAGGGCGTGAGTCTCCCTGCCACCCTGGTGTGGGATTTAGAATTCCAGGCAGCGAGCCCATGGTCTCCTTTCACCTGAGCACTTGGTGACGGGAAAGGCCTTGGGCAGTGTCCACTCTCTCCAGCCCCTTTAGCACTTGGAGCTGTCATGCAGGGGTGCAAATCAGCTGACCACTTGTGTGACGATGGTTTCATAAATGTGTCCTGGGAGAGTTCTATTAAGGGGTCTTGGCAGTGGTGGGCCTGCAGTCACAGAGCAATTTCTAGTTCGGGCGTCTCTTCCCTGATGGCTGGGCGGGGAGTGGCGCCCAGCAAGGACCTGGCTGTGTAGCCTGGATGCTTTTGTGGAGCTTGTGGGATGAACCCGAGAGGATCCATCCACCCCCAGGAAGGGCTGGGTGTGGGTGTGTGGGGAACGAGGGAGGCAGCGTCCCTCTGGGGCTCTCCTTTAGAATGTTCTCGGCGGTCAGGGCGGAGTCGCCATACACACTGCCTGGCTCCTTGTGTCCCGTGCACTCTACGGACATGACTCACGTGATCCTAACAGCTCCCTCTGAAAGGTTGCTTCCATTTTATGAATGAGGAAACCGAGGCTCAGAGAGGTCCAACAGCCTGCCCAGGGCAGCACAGGCGAGCCCAGGTTGGGTCCTGACCTGTCCAGCTCAGGCCTCTGCTCCTCACCTGAGAGATCCCAGCTGTGCGTACCTGGGACCACACCTGGGCACCTTTTCAAGGTCCTCTCATGGGTCCCGGGCTCTGGGACCACCACTTCACAGGGTTTGGGGACACCACCAAGAGCCCCCAGGTGGGGAGAACCCTACCCACTGGGGCTGAGCTCGGCTCTGTGGGGCCCTCAGTCTAAGAGTATGCAGCACTGGGGTGCAGCTTTCGAGCTGCTCCTGCACATCTCTATGCCTCAGTTTCCCCCATGGCATGAGATCACAATCCTGGACCGAGAGTGGACGGTGTGTGCTCTGCCCAGGCCCAGGCGCCCGTGTTTCTGCCCCACGTCATCAGACTCCCGCCGCCTCTGCTCTCTGGGAGAGCCGCGGTTCCAACAGAATGAATGGATATCTTCCTTGTCCCTGCCTTGTTGAGATGGGCCCTGAGTGACGGGGGGAAGCTTGGGCAGGGCTGCGTGGCACTGGGACAGATGCTTTTATTTAGCTGGGTGAGAGGGGACGTGGGAGAGGAGGGGAAACCTCCACTGGAACCAGAGAGGGAGGGATGCTGGGAGACACAGAGAAGGTTACGGAAGGCCCACTGAACATGCACAAAATATAACAATTTTCTGCATCATCGTCTTCCCCCTCCCTCAGCTTTTTGGTTTGTTTTATTTTAATGGCTCACTTGAAAAATGACCTGCTTTCTGCCTGACACTGGGTCAAAAGGGCGTGCCACGGGCTGCATTCATCATCGTAACCACCGTGTCACCCTGACGGAGCTGACCATTAGTTTCTGTCAGTGACGAAGTCACAGCTGGGCGAAGGAGAGATGAGTTTGGGTTCAGAGGTCAGAGCCACAGGACTTGGGAATTGGATGAATTGGAAATTTGCTGTAGTTAACAAAAAATTAAATCTCAATAGTTATAAAATATTCATCCATCCGGGCTGAAGGAAAATGAAGCCCGATATTTAATTTCAGATTATATCACCTCACTTTGCATTTTCTATCATAGATTAGGTCGGCCCTGGAACTTCTGACAGGGCACTTGGGGACTTCATCCATTTCCACAGATTAAAAATCCTCTCGTAAAAAAATTAATTGCCATTAAACCGCTCAGTGAGAAAAAAATGTGCCCATCAGGACCCATTTATTGACCTGGACCCCTCTGGCGGGCTAACGGGGGAGTTGAGCGGCCAGTGATGGAGGGGCCTGTGGGGCGGGGGGTGCTGAGAGGGGCCTGGCCAGCAGGCTGCCCCCTCCCCACCTGGCGGGGTCCCTGCCCAGTGCCCCAGCCGAGGCCAGTTTTGTGCAATTCAGCAACCATAGGGCAGGACGGAGGGCCCTTGCTGGGGATCCCAGCCCCACCGTCCCACTCAAAACCCACATGTGGCCAGGTGGGCAGTCCTGGCCTCAGCCCTGGCCTTTGACTCTGCCCTGAGCCAGCAGAATCCTGACCCTTCTGGACCCAACTCCTGCAGTGATAGTGACCACTTTTTCATCCCTGTGGCCCTGTGGGGAGGTGCTTACAGATGGCGAAACTGAACTTAACAGAGAAATTAAGTTCCTTGCCCAAGGCCGAGAGCTAATGATCAGCAGAGCCGGAATTTAAACCCAGGTCTGGGGCTCCTGAAACCAACCTCTTAACCTCTGGAGTCCCCCAGGGGCCTGGCAGTGGAGGGTGTGGCCTCAGCGGACCTGTCCCAGAGGGGCGTGGCTTAAAGAGGGCGTGACCTCAGTTCCTGTCCCAGCAGGGGATGTGGCCTCAGGGCGTGGCCTCAGGGGCCTTTCCCAGGGGTGTGGCCTCTGGAGGGCTTGGCTCTGCATGGCCCCTT
Source organism: Diceros bicornis minor (assembly GCF_020826845.1). Lineage (NCBI taxonomy): Eukaryota > Metazoa > Chordata > Mammalia > Perissodactyla > Rhinocerotidae > Diceros > Diceros bicornis. Next base: position 42,533,614 of record NC_080767.1, read on the forward strand.
CCCCTTCCTGGATCTGCAGCCTCAGTCCTGTGGCTGATGTCTCTGGGTCTGGGCATTGGGGAGGGTGCCATGTCTGGGGGGCAGTGTGTGCTAGGGATGCCCTAACCCTATCTGTTGCCCGCCCACTCTGGATGTCGGCTCTCTGGATGGTCTCTGCTGGAAGGCACCCTCACTTGGCAGAAATGCCCCCTCCTTGGGGGGCAGGAGAAGTCTTGGCCTGGGTGGTGGTGTTTCCGGTGGTGCTGCCGTGGGCTGGCCCCCTGGGGGAGGTGCAGCACGTGTGTGTCTGTGTGTGTGCACAAGTGATGTGAGCTAAAGGCCAGCCACCACCCGCTGCCTCTCCCAGGGCCCTTGTGGATGGGTTTGGAATGACAGTGGGGCTGATATTGGCATTTGGTGAGCGTAATCTGGATTATGAAGTAAAACCTCGATAAATGGCCTTTATTATGTGGCGACATCTATTAAAGAAAGCTCGTTTGTGTTTGGGGGGTGGGGGCCTGCGCATTCTGGCCTGGGCATCTTCATTGACCACCCCCCCAACAGCTTTAAGTATCACCAGCTTAAAAATTAATCTTCTCCAGCCCAGTGCAAATGATCAGCTATAATGTCACCCACCACTTGCCCTATGGTGATGTGTGTGCTGGTGGATCGTTATTATTACTGTCACCTTAAAAAGCAAATTCACCTATTTTATCCTCAAAACGAGTTTATTTGGGAATAGCCAAAAGAATAGCTATTCACGATGTGCATGCTTTGGAAAACCACATGCAAATCCAGAGAACAAAGGAGGGAGCTGCTTTTATAGAGAAAAAGGGCAAGAGGGTGAGGCTGTTCTAAAGGAAAGTCCATTGGGGGAGAAACAGATCAGGGCGGCAACGGATTCTCATTGGCTGAGCTGCGGCATTTCTGATTGGCTGGGCTGTGGTGTTTCTGATTGGCTGGGCTGTGGTGTTTCTGATTGGCTGACCTGTTGCCAGGTAGAGAGAGAAATCTTCCCTCAGGAGTAAAGTAGTTGTACTTCCTATTTGGAGTGATTGACCACATGTTATGGGGTGAGAGCTCTCAGCTCCAACTGAGTTGAGGTTTGTGTTATTAATTTCTATGTTACTATCATTATTTTTGGCCAGCACGCACTGAGCATGTGTGGTGTGTCTGGGCCCGTGTTGAGTGTTTTACAGACAAGCCGTAGGGAACGCATTTTATTACCTCTGTTTACTGAAGAAGAGACTCGAGGTCAGAGAAGTCAGGTCACATTTCAGGGTCATCCTGGGACTCAGCCCCTCCTCTTGCTGGCTAGTGGCTGAGGGTGCAGCTCTGCCCCAGAGGGGCCTGGATACTAGGGATGTCACCCCGAGCCCCCCAGGAGCATGTGAATTGGTCTCCTGGGGCTCCATGAGGTGCCAACCTCCTCATCTGGGCTGGCGTTCGGAGAGCCCTGGACTCCCAGCTCTTGGGTGTGTTTTCTCTGTTCAAGACTCTGAGTTGGTTGGTGTTTCCGCCTGGAGAAAAGGACCAGCCCTGGTGAGGGTGCTGCTCGGGCCCCCTCCCGTCATCCCCAGGCTCCAGAGCAAGGCGCCCTCGGGAGACCCGGCCCCCGCCGCAGAATTAGGTACCTCATGCCTCCGCCTGGGGCTCTGCCCTCCTCTGCTGTGGCACCTGGGGGTGGCACGGAGGGAGAGACGCCTGGGAAGGAGGTGGCATTGGGTGCAGAAGCAGCACTGCCCTCCCCGCGACCTGTCAGACGCCCTCCAGGCCCCCATCAGACGGGACTTTGGGAAGTCATTTTGTTTAAAAGCCTCAGAAAAGGATTTCTGTCCCCGAGAGGCGCTGTTTTGGCTCCCAGGAGGCAGGGCTGGCCATCGAGGCTTTGCCGACTTAGGGCCGTAGAACAGGAGCTGGCTTCTCCAGCAGACGCCCGTCACACCCCATGTGTGCTCAGTTTCACCGTGTCCAGAGCGGGCAGTTCTGTGCCAGGTGCCCAGGCACAGCCTCGGGTCACCCCAACGTGGCACCTGTCCCCAGAGGGCTTCTGCGGGTGATGAGGGGTGCGGAGGCGAGAGGGCACCTCTCTGGGGGCGGACCAAGGGTCCCCCTGGGTGGAGGAACTGGCCTTGAGCTGCCTGTCTTTGCAGGAGATAGCAAGACAGTACGAGCTGCTGAGAGCTCCCCTCTCCTCCCCCGCGCACCCAGTCCAGCCTCTGTCTGCAGTGGCCCGCAGGTGACTGTCAACACGCCCAACCTGCCTTCCTGCCATCAGCCCATGACCATCCACACTGCTACGGCCATCCTTCGAGACCTCCGCCAGCAACTGCAGGTTGGGCTGGAGTTGGCCCGGGACCACCACCCCAGGGCCGGGCTGGAGCTCGGGCCCTCAAAGCTGCGGCTGAAGGACCTGGCTGGGAGGAGGCAGCAGGGCCCCTGGAGCACTCCAGCCGTGCAGGGCTCCTTCTCGAAGAGTCCTTGGGCCACAGTAGGGGGGCAGCCCTCCTTCCAGAGGGCTGGGAGCTTCCCTACCGGGCAGCGCTGGAGCGCCCCGGCCCGGCAGGCCTCCTGTCCACAGAGGGCCTGGGCGGCCCAAGGACGGGACCTCTCCTTCCAGCGGCCTGGGAGCCCCTCTGAAAGATTGGGCCCCTTCCCGCAGCGGCCGTGGAGCGCCTCGGCCCGGCAGGCCTCCTGTCCCCAGAGGGCCTGGGCCACTCGTGAATACTGGGAGGCCGCTGCCCGAGGACCACGGAGCCTTCTGGAAAGGGCAAGCCCTCCCGCCCAGTGGCCCTGGAGCGCTTCCTTCACACAGAGGACCGGCACCCCCTGCAAAGGCCGGGGCTCCCTCCTGCCGCCCTCGGGAGCGAAGCTTGCCTGGCTGCCTGCCCGCAGTGCCTCTCGGAACACACCCGGGAAGGAGAACGAGGGGCGGGCACCGCTGCCCTGCCCGAAGCCCCGGGGGCCCCTGGGCCACCCCTACAGCTCCGAGTCCTTGAGGGACTTCATGCGCCAGAAGACGCGGGCCAGGCGGCAGCAGGCCCTGCAGGAGAAGGCCTCGGCTGTGCGGGCGCTGGAGCAGAGGAGGCAGAGGCTGCAGGCGGTCTACAGGAAGCAGCGGGAGGCCGTCCTGCGCAAAGCCGTCCCTGTGGTCTCCCAGACGACCCCTGGCATCGTGACCTTTGTCCCGCATGCTGCACAGTCCAGGGTACGTGTTGGGGTGCGGGTGAGGATGGGGGACCGACCAGCTCAGCCACTGAGCTCCCCGGGGTCCCCACACACCTGCCTTCCTGGGTACAACAGGGCCCTGCAGGGACCCCATTGCCTCTGACGCCCAAGGGGTCCCGCCCGAGACCCCCGTGGAGGCCAGGGCCAGCTTTGAGGCCGAGACAGACTTTTGGGGTCTTCTGGTCTGGGGTGGGGCTCTGACTGCGTCCTCCCCTGCTTTAGGCCCTGGAAGCCCCTGGGAGCCTGCGGTCGCCCGTGCTGGAGTGGAGCAAGGTGACCTCTGGCATGGTGCTGGGGGACCAGGAGGCCCCGGGCAGGTGGGTAGCAGGCGTGGGGTTGCACTTCCTGGGCGGGGCTCCCCCGGGCAGGGGTGGGCGTCCTCACCCTGTGCTGCGCAGAGCAGTGATCACGGGGTATCTGTTTCATTGAGGTAAGAGTCCCATCACACAAAGTTAACCGTGTGAAAGTGAATAATTCGGTGCACTTAGCACATTCACAGTATTGTGCAGCCACCACCTCTGTCTGGTTCCAGAACATTTCATCACCCCCAAAGAGAAACCGCATCCCCATTAGCGGTCACTCCTCACTCCTCTCCCACTCCTGGCAACCCCCAATCTGCTCTCCATCTCCGTGGATCCATCTGTTCTGGACATTTCCCGTAAATGGAGTCCACAGCATATGACCTTGTGTTTGTCTCCTTTCACTGAGCATAATGTTTTCTAGGTTCATCTCTGTTGTAGCGTGTGTCTGGACTGCATTCCTTTTTCATGGCTGAGTAATATTCCATTGTGTGATATTGCACATTTTGTTTATGCACAGGGCAGTTGATGGATACTAGGCTGTTTCTCCCTCTTGGCTACTATGAATCATGCTGCTAGGAATGCACTGTTTGAGTACCTGATTTCATCTCTCCAGGGTGCATCCCTGGGAGGGGAATTGCCAGATCATATAGTAACTCTATGCTTAACTTTTGAGGACCTGTGGACTGGTTCCTGCCTCAGCCACACCATTTTGCATCCCACCAGTGGTGTAGGAGGATCCCCGTTTCTCCGTTTTCTGTTTTTCCCTTGCTTTGCTTTTGTTTTATTTTTACTACCATGTATTTTAATTTTGCCGGGGCAGCTGTCCAGAAGGTCCTCCCCCAGGCAGCATCTTGAAGCATGGGGTCGGGGAACTTCCTCCACTCTGCTTGGGGGGATTGAGTGTCGCCGCCCACTAGAGGCTGGTGTTCCCAGTGCCTGCCCTCCCCTGGGAAGGGCTCCATGGAATGCCACGTGGGCCTCAGGCCAGTGCCAGCCTCTCCCTGGCCACCTGCACAATGAAGGGGAGAGGGCGGCATGACAAGGAACTCACGGCCAGGCTCCCTGTGCACGATCTGTTCATGGCAGGAGTGGGGAGCTGGCCCGGAGGCTGAGGACGGGGTCCCCCTCAAGATGCCACCGACCAGGAGCCTCCTGCCCTGGGCTCACTCTGGACCTGGCCCCTGGATGTGGCTTTGGCAGCCAGTGTCCTGCGAGGGGGCTTTGGGCTGACCCCCTCAGTGCTCAGCTCCCACCCCACTTTGCAGCTCTCCACCCCCCATGTGGGATGGACACCCCTCCCCTGGTCCCTGGAACTTTCTCTGGCTCCCTTTTGTTTCATTTTGTCTGAAAAGTACACATTCTTGGGCCACTCCCCAAGATCTTGGGTAGCCCAGGAGTCTGCATTTTAACCTTTTTCAAGTCGACATCTGGTAACATCCAGACAAGGACACAGGTCCTAAGTGTGCAGCTCAATGGACGTTCGCACACTGAGCACATGTGTAACCCGCACCCGGACCCAGAAACTGAGCACGCCCCGAGGGCAGCCGGCGGAGGGCTCCTGGCTGTCCTGATGCGATGCTGGGGGTTCATCCTCGTGGATGCAGAAGGCTGTGGGGTCTTCGTCTTGCTTCATTGTGTGCTGCTTCTTTTTTTCACAAAAAAATTGTGGTAAAGTACACATGACATAAAATTACCATTTTAACCTTCTTTAGGTGTACAATTCAATGGCATTAAGCACATTCTCATTGTTGTACAACCGTCAGTACCATCCATCTCCAGGACTCTCATCTTCCCAAACAGAAACCCTGTCCCCATTGAACACTCACCCCCATCCCCTCCCGCAGCCCCTGGCACCACCATCCACTTCCTGTCTCTGTGGGTTTGACTCCTCCAGGGCCCTCAAATAAGTGGGATCCTACAGGATTTGTCCTTCTGTGACTGGCTTCTTTCACTGAGCACACTGCCCTCCAGGTTCATCCAGTTTGTAGCATGTGTCAGGATTTCCTTCCTTTTTAAGGCTGAATAATGTCCCACCATATATTCACACCACATTTTATTTATCCATTCATCCATCAATGGACACTTGGGTTGTTTCCACCTTTTGGCTCTTGTGAATAGTGTGCTGTGAACATGTGTGTGCAAATGTCTCTTCAAGCCCCTGCTCTCACTTCTTTGGGGTGTATACAGGCGTGGATTGCTGGGTCACATGGTAATTGTATGTTTACTTTTTGAGGAGCCTCCACACTTTCCACAGAAGCTGCACCATTTCACGTTCCCACCAACAGTTCACAAGGTTCCAGTTTCTCCAACACTTGTTATTTTCTTTTTTTAAAATTTTATTTATGTATTTTTAATTTTTTGTTTGTTTTGTTTTTGTTTTTTGTGAGGAAGACCGGCTCTGAGCTAACATCCGTGTCCATCTTCCTCCACTTTATGTGGGACGCCGCCACAGAATGGCCTGTCAAATGGTGCATCCGTGCGCGCCTGGGATCTGAACCCGGGCCGCCAGCAGCGGAGCGTGCACGCTTAACTGCCATGCCGTGGGGCCGGCCCCCCAACACTTGTTATTTTCTGTTTTTATTATTATTATTATTTTTTTTTTTGTGAGGAGATCAGCCCTGAGCTAACATCTGCCAATCCTCCTCTTTTTCTTCGCTGAGGAAGACGGCCCTGGGCTAACATCGGTGCCCATCTTCCTCCACTTTATATGGGACGCCGCCACAGCATGGCTTACCAAGCAGTGCGTCGGTGCGCGCCCGGGATCCGAACCAGCGAACCCCGGGCCGCCGCAGCGGAGCGTGCGCACCTAACCGCTTGCGCCACCGGGCTGGCCCCTTATTATTATTATTTTTGACAGTGGACATCCTGACGGGTGTGAGGTGGGATCTCATGGTGGTTTTGATCTGCGTTTCCCTGATGATCAGTGACATTGAGCATCTTTCCTGCGCTTCTTGGCCATTTGTGTATCTTTGGAGAAACCCGTCTTGGCCATTTGTGTATCTTTGGAGAAACGTCTGCTTGGGTCCTTTGCCTGTTTTTTAATCGGGTTATTGGGGTTTTGTTGTTGAGATGTAGGAGTTGCCCACATCCTCAACCTTTCTGACAGTTGTGTGCGGCCCACTGTGTGGACACCCCGTAACCAGCCCCCTGGGCATAAACCGACGTGTAAACAGACACTGGGCCTGTCACAGAAGCTGCCACCGTGCCCATCCCTGCACACGTGTGTTTCACACACGCCACCGGGGACGGCTGCACCAGGCCTGACTGTCGCCCTCTCCCTGCAGCTTCTGCCTGTGTTTGAACAGAGCCCTGCACCACGCTGAGACTCTGGGGACGGGAGGCCCCCAAAATGGCTGGGGTGGTGGCCCCCTGCTGATGGGCCCCCTGAAGCTCCAGGACCTGACCACCCGCTACCCGCGCCCGGAGCTGTGCATCTACCTGGACCCCGAGGAGGCCGAGCGCCTCGGCACGCCGGGCCCCCTGCACTTCCGGTACAAGCAGGCCCGGCTGCAGGCCCTGGAGACCATGGCCAACGTCCTGAAGCAGCGGATCGACATCCTGACCGCGAAGCTGCAGGAGTCCGAGGCAGTGGGCACCCTCGGGGACCCGGTCTCAGACCTGCCACCCTCCTGCCCCAGCACCGAGCCTGCTGCCCCCACGCCCGCAGCCCCAGCCTGCCCTGGAGACTGGATGCCCAGCGGGGGCAGGGGGGCGCCCCGGGACTGGGAGGACATGCAGGCCAGGCCGCTTCTCTCTCCCACCCGCCTCCCGGACGACGAGACGCTGCCGTGGAGCCCTGGCTGGGAGTGGCAGCAGAGCGGGAGCCTGAGGGGCCACCAAGCCAGCAAGCCCCAAGGTAGGGCTGCCCCCCGGGCCGCGGATGGCTGCCAGCCCCGACGGTGGCCAAGGGGACCTCACTTTCTCCCTGTCCCTTGGTTTCTTCTCTTGAGAGGGGGGATATAATGACAATGCCATAGCAGTTGTCCAGGCCATTTGAGGAGGTGACGTAGGTGACAGTCCTGGCACAGTGCAGAGCACATGCTGAGTTTTCCATCAGCCTCAGCCACTGTCACCGTCTTGGCTCTGGCTGGAGGAGGGGTGAGGCCTGGTCCTGAGACTCATGTGACCGCCACCTCCCTGCCCTGCCTCCCGTGGAGGGACAGGGAAGTGGGACGAGGCGCCCAGGGCCCTCCTGCTGTGGGGTGGGTGCCCCCCGCCCCGCTCCCCACCGACCAGCAGCCCTTCCACTCCTGCCGACGTGTGGGAGGTGCAGTCCTGGTGCCCATCTCTCCAAAGGTTTCATGGAGGACGGGCATTCGGAGCTGGACAAGAGGCTGGCGAGAAACGCGGCATCCTGCCAGACCCTCGGCTCCTTCACAGGGAGGTAAGCCCAGGAACACCCTCCTTACGCCCTGGCCGTGCCGTGAGCTGTTGGGGGCTGCCTCTCGTGCCCCTCGGTGCCCAGCCTGCGCTGGCCAAGGCCAGGAGTCTGGGGGCAGCCAGGCCTGGCAGGGGGGTGACACAGCTCCTGACCCGTCCAGAGAAGCCCCCAAACCTGAACCAGGTCGTGCTGGCTCTGACGCTGGCCAGGGCCGGGCGGGCGAGCCCCATTCACGCAGTAGCTCCCAGACACCTCTCTGGCTGGGCTGTGCGCAGTAGGCCCTTGACCAAAGGCCCCCGTGCTGTCCCCTCCTCGCCACGCTCCTCTGCACTGGCTCAGGGCCCGGGGGAGATACTGTGGCCAGGCTTGCCCATGGGGTTGGCAGGCTGATTGTGTCCAGAGGACACTGATGGAGGCAGTCCTCCCGTCCAGTCCTCCTGTCCTTCTTGTGGCTTCCGTCCCCAGTGCTGGCTGTGGCCTTCTCTGGGGGCTACTTCACTCAGGTCCCTTTGCATGGGTCCAGGGGACACAAGTCCAGTTGCAGACAGATGACTGGCCTGAGGCTGGGGCACTGGGGGACCTCGGCTGCCCCACTGTCCACCCGGCCGGCCCAGCCTGGGGGGCCTGGGATGTGGCACGAGCAGCTGCTTTCCTTGGGACCTTCTGCTCTCCCCACTCTCACCCCAGGACCTCAGAGCCTCAGCCACCCTCCCCCAGCGGTCCATTTGCTGTCACTTCCTGTGCCCTGCTCTGTGCCCCAGCCCCTCGCAGTTCTGCTTTTCCCTCTGGAGGGGCGTCCTTCCTGCCCCTGTGGCCCCTGTGGGCCCTCTAGTCCCTGGGCAGCCTTGTCCACGAGGGCCTCTGCAGGTCGGTCTGCGCAGGGAGCTGCCCCCGGCCGATATCTCACCTTCGCTGAGCAGCTGTGGCCCCAAGTCCTGGGTCATGAACATGTTCTCCTGAAAAGACCCCTCTCTGCCACCCCAACAACTATTCCTTCAGCCCCATCGTCTGCCCACCGGCCTGGCGTCTCCTTCCCGTGCCAAAGCAGGCACGGGCCCTATCCAGTCTTCCCCAGCAGCCAGAGCGCCCTCCTGGTCCCCAGCGCCACCCGGTCCTGCCCATGGCTCCCTGGCATGCCACCTGCTCCCGGAGCTTCTGGGACCACCCCCGCCCCTCTCACCTCTCTCTCCTGGGTCTGATGCGCCCTGGGGCAGTGGTCCCCAGCTTGGCACCCGGGTCAGGGGGCCTTGTGGGGCCGGCCTGCGGCTGTAGTGCCTATAACAGACGGGGGGGACTGCGGGTGGGCCACAGGGTAGCTGTGCAGCAGGGAATCCACGTGTGGGTGGGTTGTGTTTCTGAGGAGAGGGGGCCTGATGCCCCTTCACATAGAGCTGCCCCAGGGCATCCTGGGGGTCCCTGCAAACCAGGGTCTGGCTTAAAGCTGTTGACCTTGAGCAGAGTCTCATGCCCAGGCAGCCTGAGTCCTCCCTAGGAAATGGGGGGGGGTGTCCACTTTGAAGAGGAGGGGCAGTTCCCCCCATCATCTCAACCCCTCCCTTCCGCCTCGCCTCTGCTCCCCTTCCCCTCCCTCCCGTCTCCCCACCCCCAGCACCCCCAGGGCCCAGCCTTGTCTAGTTGGTGGAACTGAATTGTTGCCACCAGTAGGGAGCAGCATTGGGCTGGACGTCTGTTCTCTGCACACACTTGCATCTCCTCCACTGGACCTGGAGAAGGGGCGAGGGATGGGGAGAACTCTCCAGAGGTTAATTTTGATGCCCCAACGACCCAGCACCCTTGTGGCAGGAGATCAGGGCCCCTCAAGGCCTGGGCCTCTCCGGGCGTCCAGGAAATGTGCCTGGCCTGTCTTTCCTAAAATAGCAGTCGCCACTCACCACTTCATGGGGCTCTGGCTTTGTGGCGGTGCCTCTGGCCAGTTTCTGAGTTGGGGTGGGACGATTTCCTCCCCCCAGTCCTTTCCCTGCTGGGACCACGGTGCTCAGTGGTGGAGTGGGGGCCCAGCCTGTTACTAGCATCATGTAGTGAGGATGCAGGGGTTTCCCACCCTCCAGGGGCTTGGGCCCCAGGATGCCCCGGCCACCCCAGCATCTCTGGAAGAAAGGGTGCTGGAGTGTGTGCCACCCCGTGGGCCTTCCCGTGCCTCATGCAGTGCTTTCAGACCCCGTGAGATGTGTTCTCATCCACATTTTACAGATGGGGAAACTGAGGCTCAGAAAGGAGAAGTGACTTTGCCCAGGATCACCCAGCTTGTGTGGGGGCAAGCCAAGATTCAGACCCAGGGCTTGGAGTCAAGAGCCCATGGTTTTTCCACGATGCCCATTTCCTAGTCCAGAGGTTCTCAAACTGTTCCCCGGGAACTCATTAGAAATGCAGAGTCCCGCCCACCCTGGCCTTCCTGAGTCTGATACGCTGGGGGTGGGCCCAGTGGTCAGTGTTTTCCCAAGTCTTCTGGGTGATTCTGGTGCACACTGAAGTTTGAGAACCACTGCCCTAGAAAGTCTAGACCAGTGGTCAGCAAGCCACAGACCCGAGGCCCACCACCTGTCTTTGTCAATAAAGTTTTATTGGCATACAGCCCCGCTCATCCTTGACATAATGAGTGTGGCAGCTTTCACGCTGCAAGGCAGAGTTGAGTAGTTTCCCCAGAGATAGAGACTGTGTGGCCCACGAAGCCTAACTATTTACCATTTGGCCCGTTATGGGAAATGTTTGCTGACCCCTGCTCTAGATAACTGAGGGAGACACTGGTTTATCAATCGATGGACCTGCTGGCGTTCCCTTTACTAAGCCCTGGAGGAGGTGGCTCCTTCCTGCCGTTTTTCATCTGCTCGGTGGGGGTGAGCAAACTAAGTTCGGGATCGGGATGGAGGGAGTGAGCCTGAGCCCAGAGAAGACCTGTAGCCGCCTCGTCCCTCCTCCCCCTCCACGGGCACACGTTCCTGGAGCAGCCCTGGCTCCAGCCCCTGGGCCCGTCCCTCACCTCTTCAGCCCCAGGGCTACTCCCTCTTTCTGGAACACTCTTTTCCACTATCTCCCCTGCAAGACTGTGAGCTGTGGGGCGGAGCCCGGTGGTGGGTCACCCCCAGACCCCACACAGCACCTGGCACACAGCAGGTGCTGGACAAACACCTGTGGCCCGTGGGCCCCAGTGCTGCTGGAGGAAGGCAAGTCCCTGCCCCGGGCTCCACGGCCCGCAGGCGTGGCTGGCGTCATCTGTCACTGGAGCAGGTCCTGGGTCGCTGCGTGTCCTAATGAGAAACATGAAGCGAGGCCGGGCTGTGTGCACCCCGTTTACACATTCATTTTCTGTGCCCCCAAAGCCCCTACTCTGGGCAGCTGCTGCTCACCTGTGCTCGGCGGCTCTCCCGCCAACCTGGGTCGCTGCCCTCTTGGGAGAGGCCCGATGTCACGCCTTCCTCCTAATCCTGTTGTCGGATATGCTGGCCAGCCTCGGGTGGGAGCTGAGCTCACCCTGATGGAGGGCAGGCCTCTGGGTCCTACCAGCCTGGTCTGACCCCTGCCTCCTCAGTCACCTGGCCAGCTCAGGTCCCCCAGGGACGGGCAGCAGTGTTTGCCTGGAGAAGATGGTGGGGAGGGTTAGAGCTGGTGTGTGGACCCCGCTCCGCTCTGGGCCTGGTGGACAGTGCCCCTTCGCAGACGGCAGAGGGGCTGACAGAGATGAAGAGCCTGTCACTCCCAGAGCAGCCACTTGCAGCTTTCCCCAAAGGGCCTGGGGCAGGAGCAGACCCAGGGCAGGTGTGGGCTAGCGGGCAACGGGCACTCTGATCCCAGCTCTAGCGCCCAACTGTGGAAGCCAAGCCTCAGCCGCCCTTGCTCTTGCCAGGAGCTGGTCCCCCCAGGACCTGAGTGCAGAGCCCCTAGCCGCTGCTTCACAAATGAGGCCCTGCCAAGCTGGGGGACACTGTGAGTGTCGGCATCTAGAGGGGCCACCGGTTCACCGCTGCCCTCCTGGCCCTCTGGTCACAGGCCCAGGCCTCATAGGCCTCTGGCTCTTGGGTCCCGCCCTAGACACTGTGTGGGTCTGAGAGCTGCTTCAGGCCCCGGGAGCCCAGATTCCTGGCCCCCAGTCCCCCGGCTGCCTCCTACCTCGTGGATGTTCACTGCCCGACCCTCCTCACGCGTGTTTTGTGTCCCCAGCTCACGAGGAGTGCCAGCCACACTGGACCCCACCTGCGGCTCCCTGCGGCCGGAGATGCCATGGGCCAGAGGGGCGGGCTTGGTCACGCCCTGGACTGTCCGGAGCTGCGGTAAGGGCGAGCCTGCGGCCAAGCCCTGGGCTGGCTGGTCGGGTGGCCGGGGAGGTCCACTGGGGACCGCCTCCACTGCCCGACGCTGCGGCGACGTCCTGCGGGTGTAGAGAGAGCCTTTTCTACTCTCTATGCGTGGAGAGCGTCCACGCGTCAGTATTAAAGTTTTTAGGAGGTGTGTGGGATCCAGCTGCCTGCTCCGTGCTCTTGCCATGCCTGTGCCATGACTGACAGTTCCTCCGAGGGGGGCCAGTAGCTTATCTCATTACCAGCTGCTCCTGGGGCTGCTCTGCAGACGTGGGACCCCACAGACACTTCCTTAGAGCCCCGTTGGCCCAGGCTCTGCCTTCTGTGCTGCTGAAGGGTGTTTGTTCCCGGGTCACAGAGGAGGGGACTTGCTGAGGGCCCTAGAGCTGGTGTGTGGCAGGGGGCGTGGAGGTGGTGCCCCTGCTCAGTGCCCACTCCCCTCTCCCAGGTTTGGGGGCTTTGTCCAGACAGCAGGCTGGGCCCGGGCCCCGAGGGCCTGTGCAGTGGGACATGGGCTGGACGTAGGGACATTTCTGTCCAGTGTGGGTTGGGGGGGGGCAGTTGGAGGGGCCGTCACAGCAGCTGGGAACCGAGCGCCGACTCTGAAAGGCCTGGGATGGACTTTTGCTGGTTAATCGCCGTTTTTCAGTTGGTTTTCTTCTAAAGTTTTAAGAAAATGGGAGTGAAACACGCTCATGTCCGGCTGTAGAATCAGACACTGCGGGTACATTCAGAGTGAACCCCCCAACCCCACCCCAGCCACCCGGGGCAGCCCCCGATAAAACCTGTACCTCCTTACAGGCAGGTGGGGGCTGCCCATCCCACAGGGAACAGTGAGGCTGTGGGACCCAGTGGCCTGCGAAAGCCCAGGGGGGCAGTTAGCAGCCCCGCTGTCCCCTGGTGCCTGGGGGAGGGCGGGGAGGAATTTCAGCCCTGGGCTCCGTAGTCCCACAGAGCTGGGCTCAAAGCTGTTCCTCCACGGGCAGCTGGGAGTGTGGCAGGCGCTTCCCGGATTGGGACCTGCAGTGTGCCACAGCAGACACCTGGCCTTCCCTGGCAGACTCAGGACCACAGGCCAGGGAGGGCAAAGGGGCTTGTTTCCGGGTTGGGGGCAAAAACCCTCCAGGGGCTACCAAAACACGCCTGCAGGGCCAGGCCTCCTCGAGCCCACCCAGGGGGTCGTGTGTGAGCTGTGGACGCATGTGCAGTGTGTGGGTGTAGAAGGGGCCTGTCGGGCTCACACCTGAGCCCTCTGAGGGAGAAAGAGTTTGTGCTAACCCCTCCCACGGTCAGTCTCTCCCTCCCTCCCTAGCCTCTTATTCTGGGAGACTCTCCCAGTCTGGGGTGGGGGCTGCAGGGGATCCCAGCCTGTGGCTCTGCCCAGAGCCTCAGTAGCCTCCCAATGTCCTTGTTCATTCCTCCCTCCCTCATTCGACACACGCTCGCTGGGCACCTGCTGAACCTGGCTCTGACCCAAGACCAGACCCTGTCCTCGAGGCACCTGCCTTTTTGGGGGGGCGCTGGGTCAGAAGATGCACAAGTGACAATACACAGCACGTCAGGTCCTGAGGGATAAGTGCCAAGGAGGAGAATCTACCAGAAGGGGGTAGATTCCCAGCTAGAGCTTCCAGCCCCTCCTCGCCCCAGAAAGTGCAGCCCAGAGAGGGACAGTGAGCTGCCTGGGGGCACCCAGGGATGGCTGGGACCAGAGCTCAGACCCAGATGCCAGTAGTCTGTCCCCCCTTTCGCTGTCTTTCCAGAAGGCTGGCTGAACAGGGGGCAGACCAGCCTCTGGAAGGGTCAAGGACAATACCTGACCGCAGCAGGGTGGCTGCCTCCTGGCCAGGATCCTGCAAGGGGGTCAGGCTCTGGCCTTCCCCTCGGAAGGGGCAGCCCTCTCTTTACCAGCACCCCCGTTCACATCACTGAGGAGACGAGCAGTAGCAGGCTCCCTACTCTTGGATGGGCCACGATGCCAGAGCCCCATGGGAGGCTCTGCCAGGGGTGCCCCTGCAGCAAGGTGAGGGTGCGGGCCTGGGAACCACCTGCTTCGGCGGCTTGAGGGGAAAGAGCAGACAGCCCCTCTCTCCACGGCCTCCGCACCTGGGCCCTTGGCTGCCTGAAGACCTTCGCCAGGGCTGGTCTGACGGCAGCTGGGGCAGCTGCTGGGAACCTGGGCACAGCTGTGTGTTCTGGAAAGCTGGGAGAGCTCAGGCAGCCCCGGCACCTCCTGACCATCGGCTCCCCCATCTGTCAGATGTGGTGATGTGACGACTTGGGGAGTTAAGACAGCAGGCCAGTCAGCTGTGAGGACAGCCACGAGTGCTGGGCGTGCGATGCCCGTGGCGGGGGCCTGGAGGTGGTACGGCATTTCGGGGCAGGCAGCCCCTCCTGGAACCCGTGGGGAGGGGCAGAGAAGGACACCCTCTCTGCATCCCCCAAGGGAAAACTGTCAGTCACTGGCTGGAAGGATAACATCCCTGAACTGTGGACCACAGATCCCGGGTCTGGAAGGTGCGAGCATTCCCACGGGTTCATTCCCTCGAGGCACGTTCAGGGGTGACAGGGCCAGCACAGACAAGAACTGACATCATCAGCCCCTTCTTGCAGAGCCGCCCCCTCCCTCGGGTGCCTCTCAGCTGGACAAGGGCCCGGGCCACAGAGCTCCTGAGAAAGGAGGGGCCTGGTAAAGGGTGCACCAGCCCAGCTGCCCTGGGGCCTCGGGCTCCCCAGGGGCCACCCACACTGCTGTGCCTTCCAGAGAAAGGGAACAGGGCAGAGCTGTCCCTCCAGCCACCCGCCTCAGTGAGGACGTCCCTCCTGGAGCCCCTGAGGTCTGGTCTGGGTGGAAATGTTGGCCGGGGGTGCTGGCAGCTGCTACAGGCTGACCCTGAGCAGGCCAGGTGCCAGGCCTTCCAGAAAAACCTGCTCCTCTCCCTGGACGTGGGGAGCAGGTTGGGCGATGGGGCGAGGGCTCACCCCAAGTTCTCACCCTCCTGCGTGAAGAGGCCGAGCCCTCAGCCAGCTGCCCTTGCACCCCCGTCAGGCTAGGCAGGGTCTCCTCTCTGCGTGTGCGGACTGCAATTCTCTGACAGATCTCTTTAACCTGAGACCACAGGCAGCCCCAAAGAGTCGTTTGAAATCCAAGCTGTTCCTGCTTGGAGTGCTGAGCAGGACCTCTGGGAGCCAGAGACCAAGCAGTGAGCACCACCAGGGGTGCCTGTGCTGGGCTCGCGTCAGACGCCTCCTATAGGAAGCCTCCCAGATAACACTCAGGCTGGGTCAGGTGCTGCTGCTCACCCTGTCAAAGCCTGCTCTGTGGGTGTTGAACTCATGTTTGTGCATCTGTCTCTGGGCCACGTCCAGACTCTGAGAGTCTGGTTCTCATTGCAGCCCCGGCCCCTGGAACAGCCCTGCCATGCATGGGGTGCCCGGGGAACAACTGCTGAAAGCATGAATGAACTACTGAGCGCCCCAAGTACCCCTAGGCCAGGCCCTGCGTGTCACACAGCGTCTCGGTCTCGCCGTGCCTCAGGGGTGGGTCCCATCCTCACGCCCATGTTTATGGAAGAGGAACCCGATGCTCAGAGAGGCATCTGTCATCTCTGACCAGTAAACAGCAGAGCAGGAATTCCAACCCAGCTCTGAGTTACTCGGCTCCAGCGTTTACCAGTGGAGGCGACGCTGTCCAGTAGAACTTTCTAGGCTCAAACATCTAGACCAGCAGTCCAACAGGACGTTCTAGACTCAAACATCCAGCACGGTGTTATCCGATAGAACTTTCTAGACTCAAACATCTAACACTGTTGTCCAACAGAACGTTCTGCCATGAGAGGAATGTTCTAAATTCTGGGCTATCCAGTAGGGTAGCCACCAGCCACCTTGGCTGTCCAGCCATTGAAGTGTGGCCAGCGTGACTGAGGAGTGGAGTTTGACATTTTATTTCCTCTTAAGTTTAAATGGAACCAGCACGTGTGTCTGCCGGCTGCCGTGCTGGACAGTGAAGCTCTCCCTCTCAGACGCGGGGTCTCCCACCCGGGGGGGCGGGCCTTCAGCTTCGCTCTGACCTGAGGCTGTGATTCCCCGGCCCCAGGCCCGTAACGGAGAACACCCCTGGTTGTCAGCGTTATCAGCATCATCACTATTGGCAATAACAACAGCTTCCAGCTGCTCGGCGTGTATTAAACCATCTCCTTGGATCCTCAGCTGCTGGGCACTGTGGGGCAGTCTATGGTGCTGGATTCTTGGGGCTCTCACCAGTTGTCATTAGAGGAGTTGGAGAGCGAGACCAGTGCCATCCTCTGCTCAGCAGGGTGACTCTGGCGTCTCTAGGGGCCGGCCAGGGCCATGCCCATCTCGGGGACAGCTTGCTTTCTCCTGGGTCACAGCTCAGAGCTCAGGGGCATGCAGCCTGTGTCTCCCTGGTGACCTGTTGGGGGTGCTCCTGTGGCCAGAGATGACCAGGAACCCTCCCTCCTCAGCCACAGGGCTGGGGCCTCGGGCCTCTGCAGCTACTGGGTGCCTGAGGAGGGTCCGCGGGAGCTTCGGCCGGCGGGGCTTGGTGGACGACTGGGCCCTTTCTCTGGCTTCAGCCTCTCTCGAGGACCACAAAACCAAAGCACGGGAGGGTTTTTCCCTTCTCGAGGGAACTTCAGCTCAGAACAGACACTTTAAACCAATTCCTGAAAGTGTCTTCATTTCCCATAGTGGCAAGGTAGTGGGGAGGAGGAGGGAGCGCTCCAAGCATCACCCAAGTGCTCAGTACATGTTCGGTGGCCAGAGCCCTGCTTCTCACCTGGGCTTGGTGCTTCAGAGTTTTCTCAGCTGCTGTGGAAATGCCCAGGAACTGGTTTAGCTATTGTTCACAGCTCTTTAACCACTCTAAACATGGGGAGCTGAGCTGCTCTGTCCTGGGAAGGAGAGCACAGGAAGAGGATGCTATTCTCTGTGCATACTCACCAGCTTATCCAAGGAGTCATCAGGAGGGCCCCACCATCCACAGACTGGGGGCACGGGGCCTGAGAGCGAGCCCACTGTCCTTCATGCCCTCCCCTGCTCGCTCTCACCAGGACCCAGGCCGAGAAAATGGAGAGTGGGGCAAGGAAGGAGCACACTGGCCTCCCCTCCGACCATGGCATCACCCCTAGAGGCAGCCTCCACGGGCCGAGGAGCATCAACTTTCCCACCAAGGGGAAAGAGGAGTCCCTGGGCTGCCCTCGGGGACTTCCCAATCCTGGGAGGCTGAGGTTTTCATGCTCACACTCCGGAACAATCCCAGAGATCCCAGGAGCCCTCTGGCCTGCACCTCTCTGCCTGTGTTAGCGCGCACCCCCCAGCCATGGTCATTACTATCGCCGTGATTACAGTGTGCACCGTTGAGCATTATTAAATCATCTCGCTACTGGGGAGGTGGGAACCTCCATCTCCCCACGGAAGCTCTGGTAGGTTGTGATCTGTTCCAGGTTACCTGGTGAACACATGACGAGCCGAAGTCTGCCTGGTGGCAAAGCCCCCAACACTCCAAGGTGTTCTTGGCCCCTGTCGTCTCTGCAGACTCGGGTCATTGCTCCTGGGGGGAGTGTGGCCGAGGGTCGGGCAGAGCAAGCCCCTGGGGGAGGTCGAGGTCATGAAACAGCCATCTGTCTCTTTCTGCGGCCACGGCCCCTTCCAGGCCTCCCTGGACGTGCGGGAAAGGGGCCCTCCTCAGGCGTGGTTGGCGCACAGCCCAGCCCCCTGCCCCCAGGAGCCAGCGCCTGGACTCCTCCCACAGTGCCTGTTTCCCTGCCTGTCAAGAGCACTCAGGCTGAGCAGGGGGCCCAAGGGCGCCCCAGGCCACTCACTGCCCGCTTCCCCGTGGTTTCCGCAGGTCAGTGGGAGCCTGGCGGGCTGCGTTCGGGTCACCTGGCTGCCATCCAGCAGAAGTCTCTGAGCTTCCTCGAGTCACTGAAGGTGTGTCCGCCCCGTTCTGTCAGGCTGATGACAGCTATGTCCCCTTACACCACTTCTGTTTGGGGTGAGCTGGGAGCTCTGTCCCCCGAAGCTGAGTAGAGGAGGCTCCACGGCAGGGAACTGTCGAATTTAGAGCCGGGCAGCTCTTCAGCGGGGGAGGCTGTGAGAGCAGGGAGGAGAGCACGGAGGGGGAGAAAATAGACCCGCCCAGGACATTCCCAGCTGGGGGAGGGGGGCGGGGTGGGGGAGGCTCCAGGCAGGAGGAGCAAGTCAGGGGGCTGGAGGGAGGGCCCTGCCATGTTGGGGGGGCACCCATCTGCCTTCTCCGGCTGAGGGCTTGCCGGGAGCTGTGGTGGGTAGCAGGCTGGGTCCCAGGAATCCTGAGGCCTGGGCCCTCCCTGCAGCTGGCCCAGCAGAAGCAGGAGCGGGCACTGGCCCTTCTGCGGCAGCGCACAGAGCTGGAGGTCTGGGAGACGCAGAAGGCCCTGGACGAGCTGCTGTTCAGACGCCAGCTGCAGGTCAGCCGGCCGGTCCTCCGAGGGCTCTCATGAGCATGCCCCGCTCCCTGCCAGCCGAGCCTGAGGCCTGTCTAAGGGGGATGCGGCTCCCTCGCTGCGTGGGGGCCACCTGCCTTTGAGGAAGGTCAAGCTGGGGGTGGTGCAGACATTCTGCTAATGAAGTGGGGCCTTGCCTGTGCCCCGAAGAGTGGAGCACACTGCCTGCCAGGGGCCAGCTCAACAGGCTGTGCGAGGATGCTCATCTTAAAGCAGAAACAGGAGGTTTTGGCCCACTTATGTCCTGGGGGCACCTGGCGGGGGGGACAGATGACCGCCTGAGCCTCCCACCTGCCCATGTCCCTTGTGGGCTTGTGGGCATCTGAGCTGCGGGCTCTCCGTTGGAGCTCACGGCTGAGGTGTATGGCTGCTGCCCGGGAAGGGAAGGGGGCCCACATCTCCGAGCCCGTCTCTGCCCAGCCCCCTGTGCCGGCATCGTTGAGCCCATCAGACAGGCAGCATTCGCTGGTCAGGGTGGCCCAGCACTGCCCCGCGAAGGGAAAGATGGTACCCAGCCCAGGGCTGGTGGGTGAGGACCAGGAGGCTGACGTCTGTGGTCTGGTTGGATGTGATGAACCTTCGTGGAAGTGACTCTTCTGTGTCCTTGGTCCAGGGACTGTTGGTGGGATGTACTGACTCACAGTACATTTAGGGAGACATTCCCACAGGAGTGACTGAACCCGAGGGAACATGTGTGCGCACGTGTGCACACATGTGCTTGTGTATGCATGCATGCATCCACAGCAACACGGACACACTTGGCCCTGGTTTCCCTTCCCTTCCTCCTGTTTCCAGCATCGCACCTGCTGGGTAACTGTGGCCGCTGTGGCCGGGACGCGGGCTGTGGTTCCCCAGGGGTCCTTCCCACAGCCAGCCCCTGCCGTCTGATGCCCCACGTCTTGGGATGCTCCAGCCCCGGCCTTGCTCTGTGTCTGCTGAGCCCCCGCCAGCCTTCCCCCACTGTGATGCCCAGCCCTCCCCAGGGGGCAGGGAGGCAGCTGTCGGCCTTACATGGAGGATGGACTCACGAGGCCCCTGAGGTTGGAGACTTGCCTGGTTGCGGGCTCCTCCCTGGGACCCGGCCTGACCCAGGTTGTGAGGCTGCCGCGTTCGAACCCCACAACGCACACCGCCTTCCTGTACTCACAGCGGCTCATGGAGAAACACTCCACCCGGGCCAGGTCCAAAACGGCTTCAGAGCCTGAGCGGCTGCAGGTGTGTGGGAACCCGGAGCTGATGACCTCTCGGAGCACCGTGACAGCCAGACCCAGGTGGGGCCCGAGGCGGGGGCCCATGGCCCCTCCCATCGTAGAAGCGGGCGGGGTGGGGGTCAGGACAGACATCGGGGGCTGGTGCTGGAGCTGTGAGTCTCCAGCGCTTTCTCACCCAGCAGATCACACCCACCCCTGGGCGGAGACACTGCTGTGCCCTCCCCAGGTCCCCAGGAAGGACAAGAGAGTCAGGCGGAGGGATCAGCTTCTGCAGGTGAGAGTGGCCTGAAAACACCCACACACCAGGCGCTTAACCCCGTGCCTGCCGGGAGGCAGAGTGCCTTCCCTGCATGGACCCCGAGGGGGCAACTGAGTCAGGCTCACAACGGAGAGGCCCAGAGTGAGGGGTGACTTGCCCAAGGCCACACGGTGAGGGCAGAACTGGGATTGGAAACTGAGTCTGATGCCAGAACCGTGTGACTGACCATGGGGACCACTGCCTCCTGCTGGGAAGGGCAAGCTGGGCGTCCACAGAGCCGGCAAGTGGACATAGTGGCCACCGTCCCCACCCACACAGACCTGGGGGACAGTGAGCCTGGATTATAGCAAGAAAGCTTTCGGTTAGACACTCGGTGAAGCAGCCCAGCAGCTGGGGCCGTGGCAGAGTAAGAGCGTGGGGGTGCCATCCAGCCCTGTCCACCCTGCTCTGGGACAGAGGGCGCCTCAGCTCCTCCAGCCCGCTCCCAGCAGACCTCCAGGGTGGCCGTCACCATCCCCCCGAAGCCCTGGGTACAGCCTGTCTCAGCCCCTTTGGGAGCAGGGACCCCTACACTCTTTCCAGGCCCATCCACGTGCCCACCTCCCTCCCTTTGAACGGTTTTCCCTGAGGCCTCTCAAGTGCTGGCCCCGCAAGTACCCGGACCAACTCCCCTTACTGTGTGTCCGGTGTCGGCAAATAAGGGTCCCGGTAGGGAGGGCCTCGCAAAACCTCTGAGAGCCTCGAGCTCTCGGTTGAGCTGCTGGTGGCGGACTGTGAGCCGATTGCTTTGCTCTGAGACTCCGCGCCTATCAGTCCCTGGTTTAATTTCATCACGGTCAGAAAGCACTATGTTATGACCCTGAATACATTGAGACCTGGGTTTTTCCCAGAATCTGGTCTGTCTTGGTGCATGTTCCCTATGCTCTTGAAAAGAATGAGTATTCTGCTGCTGTTGGGTGGGGTGTTGTTCAAATCTACTGTATCCTTGTGGATTTTCCTCTGCATTCTTGAGAAAGGGTACTGAAAAGGCCGCCCGTAACTGTAGATTTGTCTATTTCTCCTTGCAGTTCTATGAGTTTTGCTTCATGTATTCTGAGGCTCTGACACAGGCACGTACACATCTACGATTATTATGTGCTGATGAATTGACCCCTTTATCATTATGTCATTATGAATAACCCTCTTTACCCCTGGTAATAGGCTCTGCTCTGAAATCTGCTGTCTGATGCTAATCCAGCTGCTCCAGCTTTCTCGTAACTAGCGTTCACGTGGTGCATCCTCCCATCCTACTTTTTTGTGCGTGTGTGCGAGGAAGACCAGCCCTGAGCTAACATCTGATGCCAATCCTCCTCATTTTTGCTGAGGAAGACTGGCCCTGGGCTAACATCTGTGCCCTTCTTCCTCCACTTTATATGGGATGCCGCCACAGCATGGCTTAACAAGCGGTGTGTCGGTGTGCGCCCGGGATCCGAACCGGTGAACCCCGGGCCGCCGCTGCAGCGGAGCGCGCGCACTTAACCGCTTGCACCACCGGGCCGGCCCCTCCCATCCTACTTTTGACTTAGCTGTGTCTTGGTATTTTAAGTGTGCTCCTGTAGGCAGCGGAGAGCTGGATCTCGCTCTATGTTTTCTTATCTGATCTGGCAAACTCTGCCTTTCAGTCGGAGCCTTACACTGTGTGCATTTAACATGACTATCAGACGGGTAGGTTTGAGTCGTCATCTTGCTATTTGTTTTCTTTTGTCTCATCTCTCCTTTGTCTCCTTCTTTCTCTTTTTCTGGCTTCTTTGGTTAAACAAGTATTCTTTCAGGATTTCATCTCCGTGGTTGTCTTCTGAGCCATAACTGACCACTATGAGTGGTCACCTGCGCTCATAGGGTCTATGTGGCCTGCCTTCCAGTGACGGTCTACCACTCCACCTGCAGGAGACGGCTCTTCCAATACTACGTTTCTCCTTTTCTGGACTTCCTGCTCTTCTTGTCATGCATTTTACTTTACATGTTTTATAAACTCCACAATACATTGCTGTTTGTTTAAACACTCAGCAATCTTTTAAAATTTGTGTATATTGGGGCCGGCCCGGTGGCACAAGTGCTTAAGTGCACGCGCTCCGCTGCGGCAACCCGGGGTTCTGCGGTTCGGATCCCGGGCGTGCACCAACGCACTGCTTGTCAGGCCATGCTGTGGCGGCGTCCCATATAAAGTGGAAGAAGATGGGCATGGATGTTAGCCCAGGGCCAGTCTTCCTTAGCAAAAACAAAAGAGGAGGATTGGCAGATGTTAGCACAGGGCTGATCTCCTCACACACACAAAAATAAATAAATAAAATTTGTGTATATATAGACGTACACACATGTAGACACATATATATATGTAGTTAGGCCTGTACATTAGGCCACTTGGAAGCTGTGAGCTCAGGAAGCTCTGTTCTTTTGTGTGTGTGTGTGTGTGTGTGTGTGTGTGTGTGTGTGTGTAAGGAAGATCAGCCCTGAGCTAACATCCGTGCTAGTCCTCCTCTTTTTTTGTGCTGAGGAAGACCGGCTCTGAGCTAACATCTATTGCCAATTCTCCTCCTTTTTTTTCCCCCAAAGCCCCAGTGGATAGTTGTATGTCACAGTTGCACATCCTTCTAGTTGCTGTATGTGGGACATGGCCTTAGCGTGGCCGGAGAAGCGGTGCGTCGGTGTGCGCCCGGGATCCAAACCTGGGCCGCCAGTAGCGGAGCGCACGCACTTAACCGCTAAGCCACGAGGCCGGCCCTGTTTTTTTCCTTTGGATTCTTTTTCCCTCTCTGTTTCTTTCAGATAGTTTCCATTATTTTGTCTTCAAGTTCATTAATCTTTTCTTCTGCAATGTCTAATCTGCCATTAATCCCATCCAGTGTCTTTTTCATCTCAGATGTTTCAGTTTTCATCTCTAAAAGTTCCATTTGGACCTTTTTTATATCCTCCAAGATTCTATCTAACTTTTTAAACATATGGAATACGGTTATAAAAACTTCCAATGTCCTTCTCTGTTAACTGATCAGTTATTCTCATTATGGGTTGTGCCTCCTGCTTCTCAGCACGCCTGCGGATGCTGTGAAGTTCACCTTGTTGAGTGCTGGATGTGTGCTCCCATGCGCAGTGGAAGCTCTGCTCCAGGAAGCACTTACTCAGAAGCAGTCTGATCCTTCCAGGTCCCGTTTTTGATTTGTTCGGCGAATTCAGAGCAGGGCTTGGTCTGGGACCAAGGCAGGACCTTGCGTGCACTCTGCCCTAAGACCTGTGAATCATGAGGTTTCCCAGCCTGGCTGGTGCATTCCGGCATAGTTTCCACCCTCTGCTCCTTCCAGATGCTTCTTACCCCAGCACCTGTGTTTTCCCTACATGCATTCACCCATCAGCTCTCTACTGGTGGCTCAAGGGGGACACTCCACAGATGTCCTGGTTCTCTCTGTGTGGCTCTCTCCTCTCTGATACCCTGCCCCACGTGCTCTCGCTGCCTTGGTCTCTCCAGACTCTCAGCTCTATCTCCTCTACCCAGGGGCCTGCCAGGCTCTGCCTCAGTTTCCCCTCCTTGCACTGCAGCCTAGAAGCACGCTGTGGCAATCAGAGGTCTCACCTCACTTGTTTTCTGTCTCTCAGGGATTGCTGTGCTGTGTTGCAGTGTCTGGAGAACCATTCTTTCATATCTGTGTCTGTGTATATTTATGTCTGTATATACACATATACGTTCATACTTTTTTGTTTAGTTGGTTTTTTTTTTTAAGTTGTTTTTTTTTGTGTGTATGTGAGGAAGATTGGCCCTGAGCTAACATCTGCCAATCCTCTTCTCTTTTTGCTGAGGAAGACTGACCCTGGGCTAACATCCATGCCCTTCTTCCTTCACTTTATATGGGACGCCGCCACAGCATGGCTTGACAAGCGGTGCGTCAGTGCACGCCCGGGATCCGAACCGGGGACCCCCAGGCCACCGCCGCGGAGTGCGACCACTTAACCACTTGCACCACCGGGCCGGCCCCTTAAGTTTTTTTTTTTAGTGGGACAGTAAATCCACAATCCGATCGCTTTACTCTCTCTCAGCAGGAAGCTCAAGTCCTCAAACGACCTTTTTGAAAGTATAGGGTCCCTTCTCCATCCCACTCAGCACCGCAGGGTGGCCAGCAGAGGTCAGTGGCAAGGTAGCTGCTTAAGCTGGGAATCTGGGCTCTGCTGTCCCCCAGCCTGCTTGGTGCTGGACCTCGCACGGGTCATTTTCTCTCTCTGGCCTCAGTCTCCCCTTCTGTGTAAGCGAAGCAATTGGCCTGTCACCCCGAGCCCCTCTGCCTTGGGTCTGGTCTCTGCAGGCTCAGTGTGTTCGCACACCAGAACTTCACATCAGGGGGAGGAGACAGTTAATTCTTCTGGCTCGGCCTTGTGAAGATCTGCTGTGAAGCTGTGTGCATGTGGGGGCATTAAACCACCCACACATCCACCTTTGTGAGGCTCTCCTGTAGAAAAGGCCCGTGGAAACCCTGTGTGACCCACGGCTGCTCAGAACCCCTACGTGACCCGGCCGGGGGTGCTTTCTGTCCTCAGAGCCCGTGCAGGAAGGGAGGCCAGACCAAGCCCCTGCCCAGGTGCCCCTGGCCAGGCTCCACCCTTGGGACAACTCCACCCACCAGGTACAGAGAGAGGTCCCCTAGGGGGAGGGCACAAGAGTGGGGTCCAGGGGAGGCACTGGCAGGTTATTAGACCCCAGTCCCCCCTCAGCTGCCGGGGCAATCAGGTGCTGGGGCCTGCCTCTCCTGGAGCCTGTGCCCAGGGTGTCTCTGCTGTGGCTCCTGGGCTGGGGGGGGGCACTCCCTGCCATGGGCATCACCCACTCTTCCAATTAACATCTGCCCAGGCCCCTTCCTCCCCCCCCGGGTGGTAGGTGAGGGCAGGCATTTCAACAGGCTGCTTCGGGCAGGGCTGGCAGCTGCCACCCAGGTTACACACTTCAGGGCAGGTGGCCCTGCCTTTCCTGGACCCTCTAGAGCACAAACAAGTGCCTGGCCTGGGCACAAGGCCAAGATGATGAGGACCCCCCACTGCCCTCTGGAGCTCACAGTCGGAAGGGGGGTACTCCCCTCCGGGAAGGGGGACACGACATGGGGATGCGTGGGGCAGGCAGTCCGGTAGGGCTTCCTGGAGACAGCGGCCTCCTCCCCGGGACTGGCGCCCCTTCCATCGAGCGAGGCCGGTCCTAAGAGCGGCCTGGAAGCTCGGCTGTGGTAATGCAGCCCGGTGGGTATGCCCCGCCCCGGTGGAGCCCCGAGGGGGTCCCAGAGCACCAGGCCCGGGGCCTTCATCCGGTTCACGCTCCAGACGCTCGAGCAGAGCCTGCGGGAGAAGGAGCTGCGCGCGCAGCACCAGGCCAGGCTGCTGCGCCTGCGCGAGAAGGCGCTCGAGGAGAAGATGCGCGCCGAGCTGGCCTGGCTGGAGCATCAGCGAGGGTGAGCGCATGCGCGCCGCGCCGGCCCCGCCCGCTCAGGCCCCGCCCCGCTCAGGCCCCGCCCCGCGGCCGTCCTGCTCCGGGGCCGGGTTCTGACAGCCTGGGCCGGAACGCATTGTGCTCACCCAAGTAGTGATGGGTGTTTGCAGAAAGTTAGATAAAGCAGTAAAGTACCAGGAAATAAGTACATAATATTAAAGCCAGCCTAGTCCCACCTCTCCGAGATCATCTCGGCCTGTTTTCCAGTCTGTCTGCCCAGCTCTGGTTAAAACCTTTCCGGGTCCCTGCGTCACCGCTGCAGCATCCAGGGCGCCCAGCGCAGGGAGACCTTACAGATCCCTTAGCCTGCCCCGTAGCTGGACCTTCCCATTGCTTCCAACTTTGTGTCACTAGAAGTGAACGTCCGAGACGTAATTTCCTTAAGGTAAATTCCCAGAGGTGGAATTGCCGTGTCAGCGAGAGTGCATTCTTTTCAAGCTTCTTGATATTCCTGTACTGGCCTCCAAAAAGGTTGTTCCAGTTAAGATCCTCACCTGCAGTTTACGAGCCTGCCAGGCTGTGGGTGTTCTGTTCCATGATGGCCCCCACCTCCCCCTCCCCAGAGGGCCCCCAGGCTGAGCGGGGGCTCCAGGGTTGGGGGTGGTGCCCCCCCTTCGTCTCTCAGGCCCAAAAGTGGTCATTGGGCGGGAGAGGGATTCCCCCAGCCTGCCCATGCGTGGCCACCTCCTCCCAGTGCCTGCTGCAGGATGAGGGTGTTCCGGGTCCACTGGGCCGCCAAACAGATGTCTGTGGTTTTTCACATCCACTTGCTGGACTCGAGGTCGCTGTCGATCCTGCCTCCTTCTCCAGGTGTCTGGGCAGCAAAGGGGATGACGCTGCGCTGGTGGCCTTGGTGGAGAAGCAACAGCAGGCCCTCAGCACCCTTGAGCAGGAGCAGGTAAGGGCCGGCTTGACCCCAGTCGGTGGGTGGGCAGCCGACACCAAGGTGGTCCTGCCGCCCACCTGCTGGGAACGTGACCATCCCACACCATAGCTCGAGAATTCCCGAGCCCACGCCACCCTCTAGAGCTGCTCAGGACCCTGCAGTGTGCGGGGATCATCCAGTGGCCCACGGGGGCAGTGTGTCCTGGATGGAGTGCAGCCCTGTTGTCCTGGCTCCTGTGGCCTCTGCAGAGTGGCTTGGCCTCTCAGAGCCTCGTTGAATGGGAGAATGACAGCAGTGTGTGTTTCTCGGGGTTGCGGAAGAATTGAGTGCAGCCAGCACTGGCCGGAGTGGGTGTGCATGACCTCGGAGGGGATTCCCAGCTCCTCCGAGCCCAATTTCCTCATCTGGAAAATGGGGTCAGGGCTGCTGGGCTGGTGTCCTCTCATCTCAGTCCCCTGACACGCTGTGGGGTGAGGGCTAGTGTTAACACCCTTTATACAGAGGAAGAAACCGAGGCCCAGGGAGTGGGGGGCTTGCCTTGCTTGGGGACCCTCAGCCGGGGAGTGAGGGGCCTTGCTGGACTTTGGGTTGACGGAAAGCCCAGGCTCCTAACCTCCTCCCTGGATGGACTGTGTGGACTGGGGAGGTAGGGTGGCAGGCCTGGGGCATTCCAGGCAGAGGGGCAATGGGAGGAGACCCAGGCTGAGATCCGTGTTCTCCAGGGCGTGCCGTGAGGACATGCCCAGACCAGTGAACTGTGCAGAGGGCTTAGGAGGGGGTCCAGTTATCAAAAGCAGTGAAGGTGGCTGAGGGAACAGGCTCTCGGGGGGGGCTGCCCCGGTCTCCCACCTGCGAGCAAGCCCTGGCGAGAGGGTCTGGAGCTGGCCAGGGGCGGGAACGAGCACCGGCGCCTGGGGTCCGGTGTTGCAGGTGGAGACACTGTGGCGGAGACTGGGGCCTGGGGCGAGGGAGCCAGCTCTGCGGAGCCTCAGTGTCCTTGTCGGACCTATGAAGGCTGCCACCTCCTGGGGTGGATGTGCAAAGACCCGAGCGGAGCGTGTGCTCCGGCTAGGTGGCTCTGCCGAGGGGTGTGCCGTTGAACGCAGTAGAGGACAGTCGGGGGCCGTTTAACAAAGGGACGAGTTCCAGGGGGCTAGGACAGCGCGCAGAACCTGGAGAGAGGGAGCTCTGCCTGGAGAGAGCAGGGGCGTGGCCAGCCTGTGCCAGCCCCACTGTGGGGGGCCCGGGGATGAGCGCTCCACCTTCCCTCCTGCCTCCTGCTGGAGCCTCCTGTTGGCCAAACCCAAGTGGAGCCAAAGTGCGTGGGGGCTCGTGGGCACGCAGGGTGAGAAGCGCAGGGGCATCTGGACGAGCAGAGGGGGCCCACACAGTGCCAGGGCCAGCTGTCCCCCCAGACACCCCACACCCCATCCATCGTGTGCATTTCTCTCCAGTGTGTGCCTCTGTGCGGGGTGGGGTTAGCCTGACGTTTCTCCTGTGGCTGGGCTCCTCAGAGGGAAATCCAGTACCTGAGGGACGTTCACTTGTTCTTGCACCAGGAGAGGAAACTGCTCCTGCGGCATCAGAGGGATCTCCTCTCCACGCAGGGGTCCGTGGCTTCCCTGCAGCAGGAGCTTCCGGCCCGGACCAGGCCACCTCGGGTGGGCACCCTCACCTGGGCTGGCAGCTTGGGCAGCAGCCAGGAAACACTGTCACCTGGCTGCTTCATGGGCATGTGCAAGTCCCTGTAAAAACACCTGTGACCCAGGGTGGAAAGGGACTCTGGAGGGGTACAGATGGAGGGCAGGAGGGGCGGCCACCTGCTGGGCAGCCAAGGAGGTTTCCTGGTCAAGGTGGCTCTGGCCGGGCCCTGGAGAAGGAGCCAGACCCCCAGTGGTGGTGGAAGGTGCTCCAGGCCTGGAGGTGGAGGTGGGGAGCCCAGTGGGAAGGAGGGCGGTAAGGCTAGAGCTGAGGGGCCAGAGCATGTGGGGGGCAGTGGTGGAGAAAGGGTCCCTGCAGGGCCAGTGGGGGCCGGGGCAGGAAGGAGAGGATGGCCAGGGCCTCCTTGCAGAGGCCAGCCCTTGGGGGACCCCAAGCAGCAAGGGCATCCTTGCTCCAGCTCTCCATCCCGCCCGCCGGCGCATGAAGGAAGCTGTGTGGATGCTGGGTGGGGCAGCTGTCCCCTGCCTAAGTGTCTCGTCTGTGAGTTGGGGTGCCCATGGTCTCACCTGGGGAGTGAGGCTGGAATGACCTGGGTTCTATGAAGCACCTGGTGTAGGTGAGCAGTCACCCTGTGAGATGACCACCAGGGCCTGTGCTGCCTGCCCCAGGCCCACCTGCGGGAGAGGGGACCCACGGCTGCCCCATGCCAGAGCACAGCCTTGGGTGCGGGCCAGCGACTCCCTGCTCTGGCCTTGTGTCTGCGCCTGTCGGGGCACTGTTAGCACCAGGGTTCAGGGCTCCTGCACGCTAGGACCACCTGATGCAGCCCGGCGCCCGCTTGCGGGAGCATACCTTACACCCCGCCACCCACCGCCCACAGTGGCTGCCACATGAAGCCTGCCACCGTTTTTCCTGAGGAGATGGACAGGAGGTGCCCACGCCAGCTCACCCTGTGCTGTTTCTCATAGAGCTCCAGCCCTGAAGTCGAGGCTGCCCGGGCAGAGGGCTCTGAGACAAGCCAGCAGCTGGAGGGGCCTGCGCAGGGCTCCTCGTGCCCCCCGACACCACACAGGACTGGCAGCCCCACGAGCCACGCCCCACGGGGAAGTCCCGAGAGCCCACGAGGCCCACAGTGAGTGGTCACGGGGTGGCCCTAGCTGGTGGTCACCATTAAAGCCTTTCCTGTGCTCGGCAGCCAGGGTGTTTGTGGCTGCTGGGCCCTGCGTCACCCGGCCCTGCCAAGGGGGGTTTTGGGGGCACTGGGGGGACCCTGCTCTGGCTGGCTAGCCCATGGGGTGTGGGCAGAGACCAGAGCTGCCCTGGCCCAGTGGAAGGAGCACAGGCACGTGCTGGCGAGTCCCCAGCTGGGCTGCTGGCTGGGGTGTGGCCCTATGGGGTCCTCCCCACTCTGAGCTGGTTTCCTCATCTGCTAAATGGGAACAGGGGTGCCCCCATCCCCGGGCTGCTGTGGGGTGCAGTGAGACAGAGCAGGCAGATGGCCCTGGCTTGAGGGCAGCGGGCAGCACGTGCGTGGCCACCCAGCTACCGGGCGCCCCCCTCCGAGACTGGCACGGGGCTGTTGTGCCAGTCCTGGCCGCTCAGCCTCCTCCTGCGGGCCTGGCCACGTGGCCACTCGCCTTGGTTTGCAGCAAAAGGGCCTCTCGTGGCAGATGAGAGGGCTTGGCCCCGGCTGAGTCACGAGGCGGGGGCGGGGGTGAGCGGGGAGGACCAGTACCACCTGACCCGGAGCCTTGCTGTGGGAACCAGCCGAGCTGCTTTTCCCATCAAGAGCTTCCTGAGCTCCCTGCACTGGGCGCGCCTCCTTCACTTCCGTCTCCATTAAAATAAACGGCCCCATAGCCGGGGGCCACCAGCCTTGTCCCCAAGGGCTGGCTGCCCGCCAGACTCTAACCGCAGCACCCCAGAAGCAGGAACCTGGGGAGGTGAGGACGCAGGAGGCACCCCCACCCCTGGGAAGGGGCCTGCCCCCCAGGAGCAGCCTTCTCAGGGACCCCTGCCTGCGCATGGGGGCTCCGTCACTGTCCAGCAGCCCTCTTCCAGGGTGGCGGGGCCTGTGTGCATGCCTCCCCCAGGGAAGGGAGTCCTCGCCCACTCGCCCGCTGGGCCCTGAGCTCCCCTCGGCTTCCCTCCACGCGCGCTTTTCCAATAAAACTCGGCCCGGACTGATTGATAACTCACACCGCTATTGATCACCAGTCCCAGGTCTTTGAAAAGGCTTCCAGGCTGATGCCCTCTCTTGTTTGTAGGGCTGGGGCAGGCGGGGCCCTTAGCCCATGTGATTGGCAGGCCTGGACCCCGAGGTCGGGGGGTCGGCCGTCCTCTTGGGGGTACATGGCTGGGTGGGGTCTCCTTTGCTTCTCTGATCACACCAATGGTGCGTAGTCACTGTTGGGAAGTTAGAAAACAGAGAACAGCTGTGTATATACAAGGAGATACTCCAGATCTCCTTAACCCCACCTCTGAAAGAATGATTTGTAATGTTTTGCTGGAGGTCATGCCACTCAGAGAAATAGGTGAGTTTCGTTCTTCTGTTTGTTCAAGAGAAGCTCAGCGGAGCTCAGAGCGGGTCAGGGCCCCGGGTGCATCCATGAACTTGTGCCTGTGGGGCCCCTCCTCGTGCTCAGCCCCCCAGGGTGCCTGGGCTCCTGGCCAGAGACCCCGGGTGCAGGGATGGTTTTCTGGAGGGACGATAAGCGTTTCAAAGGGCATGGGGTGGAGCCTCCCATTCCTTTCTGTCAGCCTGGTTCTGCCCCCGTGGCAGCTCCAAGGGTGGGTGACAGGCTCGAGGCATAGCCCACTTGCTCTGTCCTCACGTCCTTGCTCCAGGGGCCGTGTGGGGCCTGCATCCAGGACACAGGCGCCCACCAGGTCGTGCCCCAGCAAAGTCAGAGCTCTGGCCCCTGAGTCGCCTCCTCCTTCAGAGGTTTCTAGGCTCTAAGGATGGCCCTCTGACCCCACTCCCTGTCCACACCCCTGACATGAGTGTGAATTAGGGGGAGACGCTCGGGGCCACCCTGGGGGGAGCAGCAAGCTGTGCCCAGTTGTAGCGAGTTCCTGGGGAGAAAGGGAACAGAAGTAATGCCAAGCTGCACGAGAGAGAGCGACAGAATGTTCTAGAGCAGGCCTCCCTGCAGGCACTGACCTTAAACCCAGAAGGAGTCAGGAGACTGGCAGCCTCGCTCCACTAGCCGCTGCCTTGAGGCTGCGCCGGGGACGCTTTTTTGCTGCTCGGCTGTGTGCCCAGAGCAGGGCAGCAGGCCTGGGTGTGTGGCGTCCAGACCTCTGACCCGCATGCCTCCCGGAGCTCAGGGGGGCCCAGCGCACACAGGTGCTGCCCCACGGACCAGCAGTCCGTTTCCGTGCCGAAGTCTTGATGGAGCACGTACGGTGCCTCGCTCTGTGCTGGGGGACAGGTGGACGTCACCCTGCCACCACGCCCCAGTGCTGTGTCCGCCCCGTGTCACCCCCAGCAATGGCCCCATCTGGGGGCAATGGGCCCTGTTTGAAAAGCTGCTGGGCAGGGAGGGGCCAGGACCTGTCTTCCTTCACCCGTGTGCTGACCACTTGAGGTCACCAACCTCAGCTGTCCCCGGGAGGTGATGCGTGTTGTTCCACTTGTGGAGTGTTCTGGTCAGGGCTGGTCACCCTGGGAGGGAGTGGCCTGGGCAGGCAGTCACTGCCACTCTGCACTGCCTTGCAGCCTTCTCACTGGGCAGCAGGACGGGACACCCCCCTGGGCAACTTTGGCAGCAGACTGTCACCTACAGCCTCCGAGGCCGGCATGGGGAGAGGACACTCCCAAGGCTGGCAGCTGGTCTGACGCTGGAGGCGGGCTGGTGGAGAGCCACAGCCATATGGGCCAAGGTAACTAGACAGGGTAGTGGCAGTGGCAGCCCGAGGACAGACGGTCACTCCCTCGGTGGGCCCCAGCAACTTGGGGCAGCACCAGGCTCGGGGTCAGACAGACCTTCGTCCCAGTGAGCCTCGCCTGAGCCGTGTTGCGGGGGCGTCCCCCTCCTCTCTATCCCTCTCTCTGAGTGGGCAGCGGGCCCGCCTGCAGGAGGGCCTCCCGCACACATCTTATCTGTAAGCGGATAAGAACGGACATGTGAGCGGTGAGTTGCAGAGGGGGCTCCAGGGCTGTGCTCATGAATTCTTCCAGCCTCCCAGTGTCACCCCGGGACATATCTTGTAACCCAAGGGTGCCCTGGAACACGGTCTGGGAAGCACTGGGTGGAGTGTTGAGGGGTCTGTGGAAATAGACCCCCTGGGCCTGCAGCCATGTCTCTGGTCACCGGTATCTGAGGGTAGAGGGGGCGGAAGAGTTGCGGGGGGGGACAGGTGGGTTTTATGACAAAGGAGAGGATGGTGTAGAGGAGGGGTTAGGAGGGGTCCCAGGGAACAGGGAGCCTCGGGTGCACGGAGGACTGGGCTCCAAAGAAGGAGGGGCAGGAGGACAGGAGCATCTTCCAGAACCTTCCTCAGGGACTAGCTCTGCTTCCTCTGCAGTTCTATGGGCTCCCCCGAGCTCTGGAGGCCCCTCCTTGAGTTCTGGGGGCTCTCCCCGTGTTCTGGGGACTGTCCCCAAGCTCTGGGGGGCTCTTCCCAAGGACAGGTAGAAGCCAAATATTTGGGTCTGTGTGTCTTTCAGAGCCTGGGGAGCAGCCTTGTGTCCCCCTACCCAGCCTTCAGCAGGCGACCTCCCTGGATGTTGGACGGCCCCTCGGCCCAGCCTCACCTGTACGCAAACCCCAAGAAAGACCTTCCCCCCATTTGCCCATTTAGGGGCCTCCTCCCCGCGTTCTGCCATGTGTGACTGATCTTGGTTGGGGCCCCGGCGCCAGCGTGCCCTTAGTTGTGCTGGTGGGGGTCCCCGTCAGTCCCCATCCTTGGTGCCCTCTCCCAAGTGCCTCCTGCAGAACGAGCATCTTTCTTTCCCTCTTGTAGACGCAGATGGGCGAGGTGGAGGGGTGTGTCTCTGCAGCTCAGCTCTGGTTCCAGCAGGCGAAGGAGCCGCCCCCGGATAAGTCCCCTGGGAACGGTAGGGGGCTCCCCTGCGTGGGCCTTGCCAGAAGCTCCTCCACCTGCTGTGGGTCCCCTCCTAGGCTGTGCCAGCCGCTAGACCAGAACAGGGAGGCCCGGGAG
This sequence comes from Diceros bicornis minor, assembly GCF_020826845.1. NCBI lineage: Eukaryota > Metazoa > Chordata > Mammalia > Perissodactyla > Rhinocerotidae > Diceros > Diceros bicornis. The sequence goes on from NC_080767.1 coordinate 42,567,001, forward strand.
GAAAACCACACTAACCCCAGCACAGGGGGAGATCCGCCTGCTCCGTGTCTCATGGGCGACGCGGCAGCTCAGCCATAATTGCTCTGATCCTTCCAGTCACACTTTGTTGATCTGGAACAGATCTTTGAGTGACTTGGAAACCAGCGTTGTCATAAATGTCTTCTGTAGCTGACGAGGGGTTGTTACACGCACTGAATTCCGGGGCAGGAGGAGACTCATTCGCTGTGGGAGACAGCAGGCTGGACAGCCAGGGGGTCACGTGGCCCCCGCCTTGTCTCAGTGCCTGGATGCCACCTCAGAGCTCGCCCTCCAGCCTGTGGTGTAGGTGAAGGGTTAGAGCCGCTCCAGGCCCTCGGGGCTACCGGGAGAGCTTGTGACCGGGCGGTCTAGAGTATGCGCTGGGTCTGTCTGACCAGGCGCTGGCTGCTTTCTACTCAGGACACTGTGCCTACAGGGGCTCCCTGGGTGAAGCCCCATCATGATCATCGGGAAGCCAGGGTTCCTTCCACGTGGCCTACCACTGGCTGTGGATGAGAGCCCATGTTGGCAGAGGTTCCACAAATCTGGGCTTTAGCCAGATAGCTCTGATCCCTTCAGGCCAGTGGCCTTAGGACCGTGCTAGACCCCTGGGCCTGCTGTCCCAACACCTACCAGGTCCCAGGGTGGAATGAAGGGGTAGGAAGATGACTCACGGACATGGAGGTCTCCAGGAGCTTCTCGGTGGAGGCCCCGCTGTAGCCCCCTTCTCCCCTCCGTGTCCCCACTTGGCTGATCTTCAGCTGTGCTGTGGGTGACCTTGACGTGTCCAAGGCCTGCTCCTACCGCCCTTCCTCGCCCCCTCCCTGCCAGCGTCCAAGCAGGCAGAGCCTGGAGCTCCACAGCGCAGCCCCTGGAGAGTCCCTGTGGGGCAGGAGAACAGTTATGGCAAAGGGTTTGCAAGTCACAAGGGGAGGTTTTTCCCCAAAACTAAAATAAAGAGGTCCCTAAATTTTAAACAATTTTTCTAAAAGGTTTTTCTGGGACTTCATACCAGTAACTATCCAACAACAGGGTAATTTTAGGGGCAGATAGTCACATATTTTTCTGTGCTCGCACTAACCAACTACTGCAAATAAGTGTTGCAGCTGGTTTGAATTTTAAGATTTTTTTCACATGGCTTCAGAATTCCTGGGCACCATGCCCTCCGTGTCCTGCTTCCTGCACCCGTTGGCTCTGACAGTCCCTTTGCCTCACAGGAGACCCCCAGACCAACCCCAGCCCCTCGTCAGCAGAGGAGAAGACCTGGCTTCTGATGGAAAGCCATGCACGGAGCTTCCAGGGCCGGAGCCCCCACTCCCTGGCCGGAGAGGGTCCCTGCAGCCCCCGGGAAGCCAGCGTGAGTGGGCTTGGCCCCGTGCTTTCTGCAGGCTGAGTGGGAGTCTGGCCTTGCCTTGTCGGGCCCTGCCTGTGGCTCTGGGTAGGGGATCCCCTTGTCCATCAGATGGGGTGTTGATGGGTCTTTGAAATTGCCCAGGAGGAGAGGTGTCTGGTGAGTGGGGGTCTCCATGGACCTCTTAGGGGGATGGTCGTTGTTACCCTGGTCACAGAGCCCAGGGGTTTTATCCACAGCTGAGAGAGGTGGGCCGATGCCCCGGCAGAGTGGCCACGCCCTGACTGTGCTGTTTCTCCGCAGTGTTTCCAGCAGGTGGTTGGAGGCAGCACGAGCCAAGCGGGGTCGGAATTGGGGCTGGGTTTTGCCAGCAGCCCCACAGGGGAGCCCCACGAGACGGAAAGCTGGTCAGGGGAGCGGAGGTGTGGGGCCTGGGAGGGCTGCCTGGGTGGTGGGACCCTGGGGCCTGGAGACGGTTCAGCCAGCACTCCCTGACCTCTCCCTGAAAGACCCTCACTCTCTCCTGGGGCCCCTCGTCCTGGCCTGGCTGTGCACCCCCGAGCTCTCCTGAGTCTGACCCCCCTTTGGCAACAAAGATGTCACCCAGTGAATCGGCCCAGGATCCAGCGATGGGGGCAGCAGGAGGGGTCCCTCCAGGGAACACGGGCCTCTGAGCCTCTCAGATGGTGATCCCCCCAGTTGCCTGATTCAGTGGGGACCCCCTAAAGACAGGCCCCTCACCCCAACCCGGGGAGCCCTGTGCTCTGAGGGTCACCTCCCTTTGGGGGCAGGTGACTGGCAGGCATGTTTTTCAAGCTTGTTGGGTAGTTGAAGGCACCCTGCGGAGACCCTGAGTCCTGGGGAGGAGGCTGGGAGGATGGGGCTCCCTCCCGGGGGTACCCCCGGACTTCCTGAATGTGCTTGCAGGATAGAGACCTGTTGGCAGGAGGACCCCCACGACCCCTTCTCCTGGCAGGAAGCTGCCCAGCTGACCGCCTCTCCAGGTGATTCCCTGCCCCACTCAAGGGCCCCCTGCTTTGCACAAGGACCATCGGGTCCCCATTTAAGGGTCATACAAGACCAGCTTCTAAATCAGAGCCAGCCTGCTCCCGCAGCCACTCCGTGTCCCCTCACATCCCAGGGTCCCCAGCGGCAGGTGCATGACAGCAGGTAGACTCCCTGTCTGAACCGTCACATCTAACAAAAAAAAAAGACAAGGCCAAGGCAGCCACTCAGTCTCTGAACAACAGCTGCGGTTCTGAGGCTAGATCCCTGGGCCTCGGAAATGTCCGCCCAGACGTGCTTCACTGACATGTCGGGTGGATGGGGCCGAGATGACCGTGTAGAATTGAAGGGGCCCCACGCTGACACCGTAGGCGTGCCCTCTGCCTCTGTCTGGGGTTTTCATCCACTGGCGTAGGGGCTGGGAGTGTGGGCTGCCGCCCCTCCCAGCATTGGAGGGAAGGCAGTGTTGTCCTCAAACTCCCCTCTCTCTGCAGCTCCTGCAGCAGCTGAGGAGATGGCACCATGCGCCCAGCACGAGGGCAGCCCCCTGCCCTGGCTCACAGCCCCCTTGGACCTGGGCTCCGCGTCCGAGTCTGCTCCCGGGACCTGCTCAGGGTCTTCGGCCTCGTCCTCTGGGAGCGGCCTGTCGCGTCCCTCTCTCCAGGAGTTTCAGAAAGCCTCTGCCATCCTGGTCCAGCTTTCCCAGAGCTCCATCTCCCTGTCGGACTGGGAAGCCGGGGACACCCCAGATGCAGACCGTGGCTGGTCTGGGGAGTTATCTGCGGGAGACTCCTGGGTGTTCCACCAGGGCGGAGGGCAGGTGACCTGGGAGAGGCTGGAGGGCAGCAGGGCCGGTCCCCTGTGCAGCTCCTCGCCTGTGTCAGGAGGCCCAGAACCAGTGCGAGGCCTTCTGCAGGCAGGCTGGCCACTGCCTCTCCCCGATGCCCCCTCTCCGAGGTCAGGGTCGGAGCTGTCAGCGGCGTCCAGCGAGGTCTGGGACGAAGAGAACCTGCCAGAGCCTGGCGCTGGTGCCGAGATAGCCTCAGGGTGCTCCTTGCCTGCAGGAGGCTCCTCCGACCTGGAAAGCAGCGAGGCACCTGGAGGGGCACTTCCTTCCTTGGGCCCTGGGGAGGGGCAGGAAGCTTCTGGAACCAGTGGGAGCCTGACCAGTGGATCGAATACAGGAAAAGCCAAGTGGACGTCCCCTAAGGCTGCCTGCATGGCATTTCCATCCCAAACCTCTTCCTCCAGTGACTTAGACCCTTCCCTTTCCATTCCCTTGAGGACCTTGGCATCTGAAGGGGTGGATTTCAGCAAAGGAGGAGAGACTGGGCCTCCGCAGGCCTTGGCTGGCTGCCCAGAGGGGCCCCAGGATGCTGACCTGAGTTCATCCACCGACAGGAAACCTCTACAGGCCTCACCTGAGCCTGAGGTCCCTGTGAGCCCGCAGGCTCCTCCTGGGGACCCCAGTGGGCTGGCAGCTCCAGCAGCTAAGAGCCGGGTGCCTGGGTGTGGGGGCAGCGGAAGCCCCTCTGTCCCGGAGGAAGCCCACTCCCCCCTGGCTGGCTGTGTCTTGCCTGAGATCCTGTCCCCTGTCAATGAGGTGCTGTCCTGTGGCAGTGCCACCCTCTCTTCCTCCACCCACTGGGACGCCCACCTCCCTCCCCTGCCTCACATCTTCCCAGCAGACAGTGAGGCCGACGCCGACAGCCTCCACTCAGAGGACTTCCCTGCCCCGCCCGAAGACGCCACATGTCCAGGGGGCTGGCTGGGCCCCCAGGGGGAGGACGCCTCCCTCAACGCTGGCAAGTTGCCCTCCTTGTCCGGGGAGGGCCTGCCCGAGGCACTGTCCCCGGGGCCCCAGGAGTCGAGGCTCTGCCTGGGGGCAGCTGGACAGGGCAGAAGCCTTGGGGATGAATTGGGTAAATCATGTTCTGTTGTGGGGGACCAGGCTGTGGGCGGCCAGTGGTCTGAGCCGGTCAGCTGGCCAGGATCCTCCATGTGCAGGGGGACAGGCGATGCCCCAGGGGGACTCCCAAGGCTGTCAGCGCAGTCCCCAACCCTGTCCAGAGTGGCCTGGATGGTGGGGGAGGGGCTGCCAATGCTGTTGGCGGCAGGTGACACAGGGCTGTCTGGCACTGGGCAGGGGGACCCTGCTCCCTCTTTGGGTGCAGGCCTCTGCGTGGATCTCCTGGGTGTGGAGAGAGCCGAGGTGGTGGATTTGGTCTCCACCCAGCTCACCAGAAGGATCCTGTGCGATTCACTAGCTGTGCTGTCAGAGCTGGCCCAGCCGGGCAGCCCACTGACAGAGGAGCTGGCGGGTGCCAGCCGTGTTCCCGAGGCTCACACAGCAGCCACTGGGCAGTCTTGGGGAAGACAGGACTTCTGAGGAGATGGTGGAGGGCCTACGGTGATGCACAGACCTGTGTCATCGTCTGAGATATCGTTGTAGGATTGTGCGTGCGTGCGTGCTGGAGGCTTTGGGAAGCCTGGACTTGGCCAGGGCAGAGCAGCTGTGCGGAATCGCCACCCCGAGGCTGGCTGTGCAGGTGGTCATCTGATGCAGGGCCAAAGACTGGATGGTGACCCCTTGCCATCAACTGCAGATGGGCTCCGTCTGTGTTTTTCTGGGCATTGGGTTCACTGTTTCCATCAGGGTCCTGAGGAGGTCCCTGATAGACGAGACTAAGAGGCAGGAAGGTATAGGGTTGTGTGGGGCGTGTCGGGAGGCTGGCTGGCCAAGAGAAGGTGTGGAGCTCAGGGACTTGAGGGAGAACAGTCCCGGGGAGCCGAGAGGGGGAGCCGCTCCCGAGGGCGAACTTGGCAGCGGGCCGCAGAGACCACTTGCCAGGACAGCTGCCAGTAACAAAGCCAAGAGAGGAAGAAAGAGCGGCTTTGGGGAGACACAGAAGCAAGGGGTTGAGGTGGGCTGGGGGTCACGTCCACACTGACGTGCGTCTCAGCTTTCCTGGGAAATCATTCGTGGCGATATTACTGCTTTTGACTTCTGAGGGCCGAGGGCCTGGATGCCTTCCCTGTGTCCAGCCAACTACCTGTGGCGGGGTGATGGGTGTGTGTGCCCAAGTTGTAGATTAGAGGAAGTGGCAACTCAAGGCTGAAGGTCACTTTACCCGTGGCCAGCCCACTTTCAGGCCTGTCCTCTGGGGTGGGTGGCCCAAGGCCTCCCCGAATGTGCTCAGGACTCCTTCTGGAAGAAACGAGCCCATTTCCTCGTGGGCAGTCCATTATCGAATGAGCCCCCCAACACGGCGTGGACCCAATGTTTTCAAAGGTGTTAAAGGTGGGCTCTTGTGGCGATGTGCTTCTGCAAGGAAGTCCTGAGGACTCCACAGGCCCTCCAGGTTTTCCTCTTTACCCGAGTGTCTGCTTGTCTCAGCATCGGTGCTCAGGCGAGAGTCCAGGAAATTAATGTTGACTCAAGCATAAAGAGGGTTTCCTGTGGGGAGAGAAGTCAGGAGAAGATGAACCGTGGGAAGGAAACAGGACCAGCCAGCGTGCAGGCCCTTGGGGACGGGGTCTCAGCAGGTTGGGGGCAGGGCGGCCCTGGGGCCAAGTCAGTGGAACGGGCACGGGCGCAGGCCTGAAAGGCAGGCCACCGCAGCAGTGACCTCTGCCCATAGGAGCCACCACCACAAGCCATTGGTGGGCTCTGACCGGTCCCTGCAGCCCACCCCTCCCCCAGGGCTGTGCTGCAGCCATCGCCACTATCCTGGCAGAAGCCGCAGAACACCAGTGTCCAGACTTGGACAACGGTGGATCCTCAAGTCCTGTCTGCCAGGTCCCCGAGGTTTGTCTCAGGGCCACAGTGTGGGGCCTGAGCTACATCTTCCCCAGTAAGATCAGAATGCTGGTGAGTGTGTGTTGGTTCCCACGTGAGAGCACACGTGAGCTTGGGCTCAAAGGAATTCACTAGAAACTATGGTAACACTCTTAATGTACGTGGCTTCCCACAACACAAGCGTCCTGGTGAGGGGTGTGTCATTTCAATATTTTCAGTATTTTTGTCCTGAATCGTATCATCTGTGCACTTGGAGAAGTGGCTTTTAAATGAGCCCAGCAGTCACTTTTTTGTAAAGGGAAGCAGCTTTCAAATCTAGCTCCTAACGTGGTTAGGATTTCTTGAGATGGGCTCACTTGTACTGTGATTGGACCTCTGAGAAGTTTCTTTCCACGTCCTGCAGCCATCTCTCTCCCTACTGTCTGTCTATTATCTATCAATCATCTATCTAGCAATCGTCTGTCTGTATCATCTATCATCATTTACCTATCATCTATCATCTATTTATCTATCCATCCATCTATCTGTCATCTATCTACCACGTATCTATCCATCCATCTTTTTCCAATTCTCCTCCTGAATTGGAAAACCTCTGCTTGCTGGGGAGTCCAGAACCAGGTGGGCAGTGTGGTGGCCTCAGAAACCTCTGTCCTGGTGCTGATCCCTCCAGGACGCGGCTTCCCCTGTCTGGGCCCCAGGCTTCCCAGCTTTAGGAGAGGACCTTGTTCACTTGACCGCACTGATGGACCTTTGGGGAAACAGACTTGCACGCACCTGTGGTTCACAGTGGGAGATACCTGCAAAGCTGGCCTGGCAGAGCCCCGAGGTGCTGCCTGTGCCCTGTCCCCTGGAGCTCTGGTGAGGGACCCCTCGGGCCCCTTAGATCACTGTAGGGCCCCCTGCATCGAGGTGGGAGCCCCCTCCAGACAGCCCTTCCCCAGGCCTCAGCCCCTGGGGCGGCCGCTCCGGTCCAGGTGGACCAGCCTGCCGGGCCGAACTTGGTCACATGCCAGCTCTTGTGGGTGGGTTCATGGTCTAGGGAAGCACCAGCTAAGATAATTCATGTTGATTCCACACCCAGCCTTTCCCAAGCCCACCCCAGAGAGCAGAAGAGGTTTGGATCCATGGGGGAAAATGTGTTCATCCTCTGTGTGCACAATTTCAAAACAGATTTTGAGCTACAGCTTTCTTATTGATTCCTTTCTAGTTTTCTGAACAAATTAGTCTGTAATTTTTTATTTTTTTCTATTTATTGCTGACCCTTTTGGATTTATGAGGCCAAGTGAGAGGAATTATGTATTTTACACACACAGGTTTGGCACGGTAATAAATCTCCCACATCGAAACCCTGCAGATTTGCCTCAAATTCTATAGCCTCCCGTCTGGTGGCTGTGGGGTGGGCGCTGACGGCTCAATGTGATGCTGTGGTTGCACTTGCAGCTGGAATGAGGGCCTCCCGAAATGGCCGGGCAGGCACTTCGAGCGGCTGGAGTCATTTTTCGGCCTGTGGCCCCGCACCCGGGAAGGGAGATTGGTCGAGGAGAAGTAATGAAAATCCTGGCCACGCCTTCTGATGACAGCTGGATCCGAGGGAAGCCGAGGCTATAAAATGATCGGCTGGAAGAGAAAAAGTATGTCCACCGAAGGTGTCAGACACGTTTAATCTCAGCCAACGTCACGTGCAGAGCTGAGGGCTTTGGCATTCAGATACAATGACGGGGGGCCAGACTTCAATATCAAGATGACTCCCCTCCGGGGTCTTGTCACTTGCCTCAGCTTCAATCCCTAGTAACCTCTGGGGCCAATAAATCTTGATACCAGCCTCCAGAGAAGTCATTATCTTTCATAGAAAATCATTATTTCTCAGTTAAACCCCACATTTAATTTTCCTGTGATCTGTCTCTCGGCTTCCCCATTTAACCGCTCCCTCCTGCATAAAATGCCCATGAACACACCTCCAGCACTTTAAATCCCAAATTGTCAGACGAGCTTAGAGTCCTTTTACAGCCACTCTCATAAAGCACAAATGAAGGCCGGTGAGGGCCGGTCACTCCCAGGAACACAGCAGCGTCCGTTGAGACGGGCCCTCCGTGCTGGGGCACCTGGCTCCCGTGGGGCGGGAGATGAGCCAGCAGGCCTGCCCTCCAGGTGGAGCTGGGTCCCCACTGGCTCAGGGTCTCCTGCCGCCAGGGACAGGGCTGTCCGGTGAGTGCCCAGACAAAACCAGGCTCGGGAATTCAGTCCCGCTCCCCAGGCAGTGTTGAGGTTCCGGAAGAATGTCTGCAAGCTGCACATCTGTCCCCACAGCCCCTTGTCCTATCCGCCCACCCTATGCCAGCCGTCACACACCAAAACGCCATTCTTGGTGTTTGTGCCCCACCCAGCGTCTCCTTTGCCCCCAGCAGAGGCCCCTCCCTAATGCCCCATGAGCACAGCTGGGAGCAGGTGGTGGTATTTGCAAAACTTGACTGCAGGCTCGGGGGACAGGACAGGATCCCACACAGACGCACACACACACAGACACACACACACAGCTGGCCCTGCCCTAGGGGCTCCCTGCGGCCCTCCCGCTGCCTCCTGCTCACCTGTAGGGGCCCTTTTCCCTCAGGCCGTGTCCATCCAGGTTGTGACATGACAGCACAGGCATTTAGTGATGCTAAGAGCCCGCATCCTAAGTCCTGCTCCACCTCTTCCTTATGGCAGGGCCGCCGTCCCCATGCCTCATGCCCAGAATCACTGCCCTCCTCATAGTGTCATTGTGAGGACACAGAGGATTGTCCCCACCAGGCTCCGTCTCTGGCACATGGCGAGTACTCAGGAATAACCCTTCTTGTAAGCTTTCCAGAGAACGGGTGGCGTTCCTAAGCAGCTGAGCCCGAATTCGGTACGCCAACCGAAGGGTGTGACACGGAGGGTAGTGCCCGCTCTGGAGCCAGGGCTGCAGCTGGAGTTTGTCTGCCCCCATCTTCCTTCTCCCTGAGCAGAACCTGTCCCATCTGGGGGGTGTCAGAGAAGGGACAGCCAGCCTTGGCCTCCAGGGCTCATGTCCATCCAGCTGGCACAAGCTGGCATGACCGGGGATGACCACATGCCAAAAGGCAGGAGCCCAGGGCTGGGAAGGGGGTTCTGCCTTGTCCCGGACACAGGCTTCAGAACAGGCCCCCTGGGTGTTGGGGGTACCCAGGTTTGAGACCCCTCTGTCACATACATGCCATGTGCCCGTAAGCATGGTACTGGCCCGATGCCCTCAGTTTCCCCAACAGGAAACCAGTGCCTCATTTCACCAGCTCTAAGATGCAGGTCTTCCCCACATTCTGACCCCTTTGAAATCAGAGTGCATCTTTCTCTCTGAGGCCTCTTAAAACTGTCTCTGGCAAGGGGCCGGCCCGGTGGCGCAAGCGGTTAAGTGCGTGCGCTCCGCTGCGGCGGCCCGGGGTTCGCTGGTTCGGATCCCGGGCGCGCACCGACGCACTGCTTGGTAAGCCATGCTGTGGCGGAAAAAAAACTGTCTCTGGCAACGTGTTTTCTTCCTCAGTAGCACGTACACGAAGGTTTTTCTCGCAATCCCCCGGGTCTAGGCGCCCATGCAGTGCAGGCACCTCCCTGGCAGGTGGAGGAGGAGATCTAAGGAGGTCACCGGGTGGGGCACAGGGCTTCCAGCCGGGCCTGGCTGATCAGTGGAAGCAAGAATCTTGCATCGTCTTGTTTCTCGGATTCTAAGATAGACACACCTCCCCTCCTCCCATTTCAATGCTTCTGAATTGGGCTGCATTTTACAATCGGCGCTTTTCCTAAGAACTTTTTATTAAATCGATTGTGTGTGGTGGGGCCAGTGGCATTTGGATTTGAGAAACTGCGGTGGTGTTTTTGGGGTGCCGCCTCTCCATGCTGGGCTAAGCTTGGTTCCATTGGTGGTTCAATTTCACGGAGCAGGTTTGGGGTGGGGTGTTACCCTGCCATGCTGAATGTGCTCCCCCAAGTGGGGCTTCCTTCCCCCATGTGGTGGGGGCAGGTCCTCGAGACTAGGAGAGATACCGTGCTGCTATTTGCAATCCCATCTAGCCCCTGAGGAGACCGGGTGAGGGGAGGGAATTTGCACAACAGGAAAGGAGGGACTCAGCCCTGGGACCGTTGCCAGTAGAGCAGGTGACCGGCCACCTGAGGGCTGAGGAGGGGCCAGGAGAACCCTAATGGCGTTCAGTGGGGCCAGCACACACACCCACCGGCTGCCCCAAGAGCAGGGTCCCAGAGACCTCCCCTCCAACCCCCTAGCGCCTGGATGAGCTGGAGTGACAGTGGGACTTGAACCTGGAGTGGGGGAGGGGCATGGTCCCTGCAAGTGGCTTTGGGTGTCTGCTATGGGCTGAAGTGTGTCCCCCCAAAATTCATATGTAGCAGCCCTAGCCCCCAACGTGATGGTGTTAAGAGATACCTTTGGGAGGTTCTTAGGGTCTGGTGAGGTCCTGAGGTGGGGCCCCATGATGAGATTAGTGCTCTTAAGAGAAGAGACACCAGAGAGCTCCCCGTCCCTCTCGCCGTGAGCTTGCACAGAGGGAAGGCCATGGGAGCACACAGCCAGAAGGCGGCGGCCATCTGCAAGCCAGGAAGAGGGCCCTCGCCAGAAAGTGACCATGCCGGCACCCCAATCTCGGCTGTCCGGCCTCCAGAACTGTGAGAAGCAAACGTGTGCTGTTTAAGCCGCCGGGTCTGTGGTGTTTCGCTGTGGCAGCCTGGGCAGACTGAGACCACACTCTGACCATTAGCAAGAGTGAAGCAGGTGTGCGTGCGTGGTCTGCAGGAACCTTCCCAGCAGCCCAGCCTTGACTGGATGACCAGATTCTGGTCTGTTTGCTCAACAGTTGTCACGTGACTTTGTGGCCATGCCCCTCCAGGCTGAGGCCAACACTCTACCTGTGGTCAGTGGCTTGGGGGGCAGGGGCCATGTGAGGCTGAGATGAGCCTGGGCTCCACCCCAAGGGCAGCAGGAGCACCATGCTGGTGAGTTCAGAAGGGCGGGCTGGAGAGGGGGCTCCCTAGGAGAGAGAAGGAGGGGGGCTGGGCTGGGCAAGCGTGGGGGCACAGGGGCCTCTCTCTGTCCCTTGTCCCTTCCAGCCTCAGGTCCTGCCGGCAAGCTGGATTTCCTCTTCCCTCCTACTCCTCGCATCCCCGACCCCACCCTGGAAGTCCTCCATCCCGCCACGCCCCCGGCCTGCAGCCCCCACCTGGTCTCTTTGCTCTCCTTTTCAGCAGAACTCCTGGGAAGACTCCCGGGTCCCCACTGCCTCTTCTTCTTCTCCTCCATTCTTTCTGAAAACACTTCAGTCACACTTCGTCCCCCCATCCACGCAGACCGCTGTTGTCCCGCCACCAGTGAGTCCCCTCCCCAGATCCAGAGGTCAGTTGGTTCTCATTCTTGATTTTCGGTCTGGTCTTGCACATTCTTCCTGGATTCCTGCCTCCACACTCTCTGTTCCCCGCCTGCTCACCGTTGCTCCTTCTGGTTCCCTCATCGGCCTCAGCCCTGCGGCTGCAGGCCCGGGGCTCAGCGTGTGGCCGGCCCTCTCCTGTCCTCGCTGTGCCCCGTGGGGACCCCGACCAGCCCCAAGGTGCCCTCTGAGCTGCAGACTCACACAGCCAACCGGTGTCCTGACACCTCCCTCAGATGTTGAAAAGACCTCTGGACTTCATCAGGTCCAAAGCAGGCTCTTCATTTCCCCTCTCACCCCGAAAATTGCTCTCCCGCCCCTCCCTGCAGTCCTCTACCTCAGCCCAGGGCAACTTCAGCCTTCCGGTGGCTCTGGCCAAAACCCTGCCGGCAGATGTGATCCCTCCTTGTCTCACACCCTGGATTTGATCCCCCGTCCTACCTTCAACACGTACCCCGAGTCTGACTCTTCTCACCTGCACTGCCACCCACCCCTTACCTGAGTGCCACCATCTCTTTGAGGGTCTCCTGCTTCCACCCTGCCCCTTCCACACAGCAGCCAGCAGGGCAGAACCACATCCCCACTCAACACCCTCCCGTGGCCACCACCACATTCAGAGGCAGGGCACTAGTCTGCAGCCTGGCTGGTGAGGCCCCACGCGGGCTCGCTCTTGGCTGCTTCTCTGCTCCGCTCTCTTGCCCTGGCTCACCCTGCTCCAGCCCCGCTGGCCTCCTTGCTGTTCTTCCAACGTGCTCGACCCCTTCTACCTCGGAGCCTTTACACATGCAGTTCCTCTGCCTGGTCTGCTTGCCTTTTTTCACACCTCCTTCTCCATCCATGGTCACCTTCTCAGAGAGGCCTCCCCGGCCCCCCTGGGTAGAACAGCCCCCTCCCCCTGCCCTGCTTTACTGCTTTTTATAGCATTTATCTCCATCTTACTTATTTACTTGTTTGGGGTGTCTCTCCTGGAAGGCAGACCCAGTGGCACCAGGGCTTGGTTTTGTTCCTGCTTGGTCTCCAGGGCTTGGTTTGGAGCAGAAGCCCAGTGAATGTTAGTGAAGGAAGGCAGGGGCCGGCCCCGTGGCTTAGCGGTTAAGTGCACGTGCTCCGCTACTGGCGGCCCAGGTTCGGATCCCAGGCGCGCCCACCGACGCACCGCTTCTCCGGCCATGCTGAGGCCAAGTCCCACATACAGCAACTAGAAGGATGTGCAACTATGACATACAACTATCTACTGGGGCTTTGGGGAAAAAAAAAAAAAGGAGGAGGATTGTCAATAGATGTTAGCTCAGAGTCGGTCTTGCTCAGCAAAAAGAGGAGGATTAGCATGGATGTTAGCTCAGGGCTGATCTTCCTCACAAAAAAAAAAAAAAAGGAAGGGGGGAACAGTGAACCGGGAGAGGTGGGACACGGGGAGGGCACCAGGGTCTTGGCCAGGGGCCCTTTGGTTTGGATCATCTTCTCCAGGGTGTTCTGACCTTTGTCAACAACAAAACCCTCTTCTCAAACAATCTTACGCAGCCCCCTGGAATGTGAGCAGCGAGATGATTGCACTGGTATACAGTAGTCCCCCTTATCTGTGGTTTCGCTTTCCGCTGGTTCAGTTACCCGCGTTCAACTGCAGTCTGAAAATAACGCTGTCATTCCCCTTTCATCTCATCACGTGGGCATTGTATCATCTCACATCATCACAAGAAGAAAGGTGAGTACGGTACAATAAGACATTTTGAGAGAGAGAGAGAGACCACATTCATATGACTTTTATGACAGTGTATTGTTATAATTGTTCTATTTTACTATTAGTTACTGTTGTTAATCTCTTACTGTGCCTAGTTTATAAGTTAAACTTTTATCATAGATATGTATGTATAGGAAAAAACACAGTATACAGAGGGTTTGGTACTACCCAGCATTTCAGGCATCCACATGGGGTCTTGGAACGTATCCCCTGCGATTATGGGGGGACGACTGTAAATGTAGTTTAAGTTTAAATCATATCGTCTACTTATTGAGTTAATCACCCACAGGAGCGAGGCGGCCTGGAATGTAAGAATGTGAATTTCCAGGACAATGGACGACCCTTGCTGACTCATATCGCTCTATGATCCACTTCCTTCCTTTCTTGTTTTGGTCACACAGTTCAGAGAAAATCTCGATATGCATAACAATTAGGAAGAGCAATTAGAAAACCAGGTCTCCTGTTGACTTAAGCAAATAAGTCCAATGAACCTTTATTTCCTAGGTTTGCAGAGAAATCAGCTGTGGTCGACTCGAAAGTCCTAAAATTCAGCACCTAACACATCTGAGTTTGCATGCACGTTTTGCTACATTTTCCAAGAGTTACAATCTATTAAGAAGTAAAGGTCAGGTGGCAGATCCTCTGAAGCTCCAGGTGGGGTTGCCAAATAAAACACAGGACGCCAGTTAAATGTGAATTTCAGATAAGCAGCGAATCATTTTTAAGTCTAAGTATATCCCGTTAAATTTGCATTTCAGATACGGGACATACCGGGACATACTTAAACTTAATGACAATTTGATGCTTATCTGAAATTCACTTTTTTTTTTGGTGGGGAAGATTAGCCCTGAGCTGACATCCATTGCCAAGCCTCCTCTTTTTGCTGAGGAAGATTGGCCCTGGGCTAACATCTGTACCCATCTTCCTCTACTTTATATGTGGGACGCCTGCCACAGCATGGCTTGACAAGCAGTGTGTACATCCGTGCCGGAGATCCGAACCTGGGAACCCGGAGGCCGCCCAAGCGGAGAGCACGAACTTAACCACTAGGCCACCCCGCCGGCCCCTGAAATTCACATTTAAGTGGGCGTCCTGTATTTTCATATGGTTAACCGGGCGACCCTGCCCCAGATTCCGATGGGGGTCGTCGGAGGTGGCGAAGGGGTGGGGCCGGGGCCTGGAGGGGCGGGGCCGGGGTTCAGGGGCGGGGCCTGGAGGGCGCCTGTGGGCGAGGTCGGAGGCTTGCGCCGGCGCTCGGGGCGGGGCCAGGCGCGCGCGGCGCACGTGACGGCGGTTGCCAGGGTGAAAGGTCAGGCGCGCCGCGGCACTCCCAACATGGCGGCGGCCGGGGAGGCGGCGGAGGTGCCGGCGCGCAGCCCGGGGGCCCCGGCGGGGACGGCGGCCCGAGCCCGGCACCCGCCCCCGGCGCGGCCCGCGCGGCTGCCCCCGCTGCTCGTGCTGCTGGCGGCGGCGGCGGGGCCGGGCGCGGGCGGGGCGGCGCGGCTGTACCGCGCGGGCGAGGACGCCGTGTGGGTGCTGGACAGCGGCAGCGTGCGCGGGGCCACGGCCAACAGCTCGGCCGCGTGGCTCGTGCAGTTCTATTCCTCGTGGTGCGGCCACTGCATCGGCTACGCGCCCACCTGGCGGGCCCTGGCCGGGGATGTGCGAGGTGAGGCGCGCCCCCGCGCGGGACTCCGACCCCGGCCGGCGGGGCCTGACCCTGCGGCCCGCGGGACTCGCCCTCCTGCTCGCTGCGCCTCCCGGGCCCTTTTCCCCCTGCCCTACAGAGCCACCCCGCTTCGGCCACCGCTGGCCTGCGCTCCGGATGTCCCCCGTGTGAACCCCGTGAGATCCTGGGAATGTGTCTCAAGTCGGAATGACAAGAACTCTTCTTCCCCGGCCCTCACTCCACAGTGGGGGACAGGGGAACCCTCCCAGGATTGCCCAGCTTTCCAGACACCTAGTTTCCAGCCCCCAAGAGCTTTATTAACCCCCTGGGGACTTTATCCTAGCTGTTTCCTGTGCACAGCCCATCCTGAGTATTCCGTTTCAGTGCCGGGAGTCCCCATTCTTTGAGGATCCCCATTCCTATCCCAAGCCCCTTTCCCTTTAAGTCCTTCTTTTTCATCCTCTTGTGTTGTGCGTGGTTGACCATATGGTGGGTACTCCAAGTGAGCCCCTAACTTAGACTTGCAAACACTCTGCGGACTTCTCTATAGAAGCAAAAAACGACCTTCAGAGCATTTCGCTGGGAGGTTCCTCGTTTGTAGATGCGCAGCCTTTGATAAATGTGTCATCCACCACACCACTGGGCGTGTTCCCACGCTTCGTTGTTGTTTGGCACTTCAGTCATGCTGCAGACTGCTCATCAGTCACCAAGTTATGCACCTGCTCTAAAGGCAGAGTTGGAGCGGAAGGGAGCATTTGCAGCATCCTTCCTGCAAGCTGGCCCTGCTTTAAAATGGAAGGTAAATTGTTCTGAAGTAGGAGCTGGTCCCCAGCAAGAGCAGGGTTTGGCAGGACTCCTGCCGATGTTGAGCAAACCTCTAATTGTATGTTTCAGTGGGCAGGAGGGTAACAAATTGCTGAGCTTTCTTCCTGCACCTTTGTCTTTAAGTCTTATATCCAACCCTGTTATACTTGTCTCATATCTAAACAGGTTCAGAAAGACACTTTTTACAAGTCCAAATAGAGTTTGGTGGGTAGTTGTAAATGATTGTCTTTCAGATGCCTTCTTGTCTTACCTCGAGGTGTTGGGCCTTTTGATTCTAAACGGTTTGTTCTTTGATCTAATGTTTCCTTAAGTCCCTAGTGTTCGGCCCTGGTCAGAACTGAGATCAGAGACTAAGAAGTAGACAGACCACGGCTTAGTAGGTTTTTTTTTAAGCCTTTGCTTTGAGAACAAACAACCACTTTAATAATACAGAGAACGTTTCGGTTCTCGTTTGTTACTTGGTGGCAGAAACACAGATATGTAAATTAAAATGCAAGTAGCTCTGGCAAGACATTTGTCACCTATTGAGACTAAGGACTAGACAGACCACGGCTTAGTAGGTTTTTTTTTAAGCCTTTGCTTTGAGAACAAACAACCACTTTAATAATACAGAGAACGTTTCGGTTCTCGTTTGTTACTTGGTGGCAGAAACACAGATATGTAAATTAAAATGCAAGTAGCTCTGGCAAGACATTTGTCACCTATTTTGTGCATATTTTGATTTTTTCCAGTTTAGTATCTGAAATATAAAAATCACAAACCAGATTCAAATATTGCAAACTGTTCCGTAGTTGAGCCAGCCTTGGCAATTGTCCCTGGAACTTGGAAGGAGGTTATTTCTGAAAGGGAAGATAGTGAAATCCATTCCTAATGGTGTAATTAACTTAACTATTAGCTAAATAAGGCTATCTTAAAAGGGTTGGATGTTGTCCAAGTCAAGGCAGGAAGAACAGGCCTGAGACGAGGGAGATATGGCTGAAAGTGAAAGACAGGTGAGGCCCGAAAGACAGGGGGGCCAGGAGCAGGGGAGAGGGAGGAGGGGCTGCCCATGCCCAGGCAGAGGGCCCCCAGAGCCAAATTGCCAGCAGCACTGCCTGAGCGCCAGCTCCACCTGGAGGCAGAGCCCTTGGCACTGGGGAGTGTCCCACTCGGGGTCCCCAAAGTGAGGTCACCTGAGGACTTGTTAGAAATATGTGTCATCGGCCCCAGCCCAGCCTGGTGGGTCAGAAACTGGGCGTGAGGCTCAGCATCCTGTCAGCACAAGCCCCGAAGTTGGAGGATCACTGTTCAGGGACAGTAAGCCCACAAGACACCTGCAAGAAAGGGAAGTGTGGCGTGTGACCCCCTCGTGGTTGTCCACCACACGCGGGGGCTCCTCACTTAACCATTTGCCTCCCACGTGTTGACCACAGCACCCTTCTATGCCTCATTTCAGTGAACTCCCCGTAGAATGTGTTGGGAAGAACCACCCTCACCCTCACCCTGGATGTCAGCGGCAGCCCACTCTGCTCAGCGCCGTGCTCCCCACTGTGGGCCATCCCACAGGGGAGCGGGTGCCCATCGCCCACGTGGTCTAGTCTCAGTGCACTCAAAACTCCCATTGGCACCACTCTGGTCCCAGTCGGTCACCTGTGAATTGGGCTGTCCAGTGAGTCACCCGGGGCATGCAGACCTTGGACTAGGACCCCTCAGGTGCCTCTCCCTACCCCTCTCGAAATGGAGAGCGTCCCGCCAGCTTTCCCCATCTGCCGCCCCCTCCCAGTATCTACACCAGTGTGGCTTCTGGAAGGTGGGTGGTTATGGTATAAGCTCTGCTCCCTCACTTGAGACTGCCTCAGGGTGAGGGGAACACTGAGCTAGCTGAGCATCTGCTTCGTTGCTGTTCCCCCGCCATTGCCTCCTAACTGGTCTCTTCCATTTGCTCAGAATGAGCAGAAAGCCGGAGGGGGTGGTCTACAGACGGTGGGGCTCCACGTCCGCAGCTTGGCAAGGCCTCTCTGTTCATGGCTTAGGGAGACCTTCGTTTCCTAAAAGATTTGGATGGAACTCTAGCTCTTCACTGACATTTTCAAGATTTTGAAAATAAGTGTTTTTCCTCATAGGAAGGTGGCTTAACAAACAAAAGGTCTACTGTTGGGTATAGCCAGATGTCATTCCAGTGCTTATGTAGACCTGGTTTAGGCCTGTCACTTCTGAGTCCTTCACAAAACAAAGCCTGCTGTGTTCCTGGAATCCTGGCCTGGAGCTGCGGTGTCAGCTTGGTTTGTGGTGCCACCTCCTTCTGGGTGGGAGTTGAGGCGCCTCTGGCCCCGGGCAGCGCTCCACCACCTAGATGTCTCTGCCGGGACTTTCCTCAACGCTGTCCCTGTCAGCATTGCCAGGTCCTTGGTATCTGTCCTCTCTCGGCTCTCATTCGCTCCGTCTGAGGGAAGCAGAGCGCCAGGGGAAGCAGGAGCAGATGTTGTGTAATTGGCCTCAGAATTCTAGATGAGAGACGTGAAGGGGAACTCGAGACTTGGTGGCAGTCACACACAACACGCGTCTTCTCTCCCCCGCCCTGCAGTCCTGTAGTCCTGCAAGGGGGGAGTTGGTGCACTCAGGTCACAGATGGTGACACCTGAGGCCGAGTCAGACTGAGTCATCCACTTACGGTCACACAGCTGAGTGACAGGCTGGGTGACTCCAGAACCCCGACGGCTCACCCCCTGTGTCTGCCGAAGACTGTCGGGGGCCCAGCTTATGGGCAAAGATGGCCGCTTAGTTCTTCCGCTGCATGGTGTCGGCAGTCTTGCCTTTCACTGAGCTCTCTATTCACCACCTGGTCAGTCTCCTGTCTACTTGGCCAGGCCACAGGTTTCTTGGAGATGAACTAGACCACTTGGTGTTCCCTACGGGAAGAAGGAAGAGGGGACTGAGGGGGGAGGCTGCTGATGGCAATGGAAGTGATGGCTGAGCAGGCCTGCAGGGGTGTGGCGAAGCAGAGAGCCCCAGGAGGGCTGCTTGGGGCTCACCTGGGCTCTGGAGGGGGCTCGGAGAGGGCAGAAAGGGAAGCTGAGAGGCAGGCAGCGTGGCATCCTCCCGCTATGGGCCAGAAAAGCCTGTCGTGCCCCCTCCCGGGTAGCTGTGGTTGGCCCACTGAGACACACCTGTGAGACCCAGGCTTCATTAGGACCGCGTCCAGAGGAGCACCACTGCACATGGAGCTCGGTGACACTGAGGGGAGGAACGCAGGTCGTAAATGCTGCCGGCCCCGCCTCGGCTCTGAAGATGAGTTGGGGGACTTAGGTTCTCGAAAGGTTTTCCTTTCTCATGCCACACTGCTGTGATGCTTCGGTATTGAACCCAGTGAGAGATGATGAGCATCCCCGGAGTTGCCGTTTACCCTTAGCGCTCTAGAATGCCTGCCAGCCTGTGTACAGTGTTACTTTGACCACACGGGGCCGAAGACCGAGGATGAAAGGACCACTGAGACCCCATCCCCGCCCTCAACTCCAAGGTGTAGCTGAGATAGAGCAACTGGACTCTCAAGCCAACTCCGGGTGACTGGATAACTGGTGGCAGCAGCCTCCACTTGTTAGTATGTGGGCTGAATTTCTACCCAGGCCTATATATCCCAAGCTTGTGGCTTGAACTTGGAGCTTATCTAAAAAGACCTCTGCTCAGCCAGGAAGGGGCCTACATCAGGGGAGAGAATGTGGGATTGGAAACTCCAGCGTGGCCCTGACTTCTCACAAGGGTGAGGAAGCCACGATGGAGCTCTCTGCCTTACAAACCACACTCCAGCTGCATTCTTTAAAACCTAGGAGATTAATTAATCTGTACTGTGATCATTTTCTAGAACTAATTGATGCTTGACCATAAATCAGACTTTTATAGACTTTTTTATTGGAACTTGACAAGTAATGGTATAAGGTTTAATCTTGTTAGGTTAAGTAATATAGTTACTTAAGTAAACTTGAAATAATTTTTATTCTACTGCATATAAAAGCTTAATTATTTCACAAGTATTTTTTAAGCCTGTGGTACTAAAAATAGGCAGGCTCGTGAGCGTGTGGCTTGCCTTCTTCCTGTGGGTGCCCCTGGCAGGTGGGCCTCACGTGCCTCCCAGCTGGTGCTCTTTCCCCGGGTGTGGTTGGGAGTGGCCTGATGTCGGGAGGCAGGCTGTCTGCATTCGGTTTTGAGCGTTTCTCTCCTTTGTCTGGTGGGATCCAGACAGGTGGGCAAGGCAGGCGGAGGGGAGGGGACAAGTTGAATGAGGCAGATACCCTGAAGCTAAACCTTTGAAACGGTCTGCATTTTATTTGATAAAATAGACTGTCTCTCTATTGTGTGGCTGTGAATGCTGTCCATCTGCCGGATACTTACAGTGACTTCTGGCGCCTCTAACCGAAATTCTCCTTCATCTGCTTCCCTCATGAGCCTCCCTTCCTTGCACAGGGAGGCCGTCTTCCAGAGACAGACCAGGCCTCCTGAAGTTCGGCGTGCCCCTCGACCAGGACGGCCAGGCTGGGTGCGAGTGGGCCGCCTTGTGGCTGGAGTGGAGCTCTGCAGACCGACTTGCTGCTTCTCAGGAATCCTGAGAAGCCAGGGCAGGTTGCGGCCTCTGCATCCTGGCACACAGCACTGTCCCCTCCGGTTAGGGTGCTCCCTGCAAAAGTGGAATTTGGTGTCTGCTCTGCGCTAATTCCTGCATGTTTTGGAACATGTCCGGCGTGCTTCCCTGCCCAAGCGCCCTGGTAGGTGCCTGTCTGAGTGGAGCCTGGACTTCAGGGGGAAGAACAGACAGTGAGCAGAAAAGGAGACCAAATGGATAGGTGAATTGCAAGTGATCCGTCCTAGGAAAATAGACAGGATGACTGGACTGGCACAGGGCAATGGAGGAAGGCCTCGGAGGGCAGCGTTTGAGACTCAGAAGATGAGGCCGGGCAGCTGAGGGAGGGGCATGCCACATGGAGGGGACAGCTAGTGCAAAGCCCCAAGACAGACAGGACTGTGCGGAGTCCAGGGGACTGGCTCCAGGGTGGCGAATTGGGGAGGTTCTGCTGGGTCGGGCAGCGTGCGGAAGTGGGCAGCCCCAGGCCTACAGGCTGGGTAAACCATGCTCTTCCTGAACAGCAGGAAAGAAGCGCGGTTTTAATCAGGGAGTCCTGTCATCTGGTTTCTGTGTAAAAAATCTGTGGTGCTCCCTGGAGAACTGAGGGCCAGAAACCAGCAGGGGCCGTGACGGGGACGCTGAGGGAGAGGTGAGGTGGCTCCCACTGCTGCAGCTGGCCCTGTGAGGCAGCTGGTGGACTTCAGGCGGGGGTGGGGGGATGGCAGCTGGGTGGAGGAAGGAGAGAATCGAGGAGGTTGTCTTCCTAGAGCAAGTTCAGGGGTTTGGGGTTGACCTTCAAGTTTGTGAACAGAAGGAAAGACTGCCTTCCAGGTAGAATTGTCTTTGGATGGATTGTTTTTGGCCAGAGTTTGCCGGGCGAAGTGTCACCTCCCGCAGAAGTGTCTCTCCTGGAGCTGAATGTGAGGTCTGTAGTGTCGCAGTCACGTGTGTTTCCAGGGCACAGCTGATGACCTTGCCCTTGGCCAGTCACTTCCCAGTGCCTGCTGGTTTTTGTCTACGTCCTGCTGTAGGAAACATTATTTATTTATTTATTAAAGTTTTATTTATTTATTTATTTATTTATTTATTTATTTATTTATTTATTGTGAGGAAGATCAGCCCTGAGCTAACATCATGCTAATCCTCCTCTTTTTGCTGAGGAAGACTGGCTCTGAGCTAACATCTATTGCCAATCCTCCTTTTTTTTTCCCCCCAAAGCCCCGGTAGATAGTTGTATGTCATAGTTGCACAGCCTTCTAGTTGCTGTGTGTGGGATGCGGCCTCAGCATGGCCGAAGAAGCAGTGCGTTGGTGTGCGCCCGGGATCTGAACCCGGGCCGCCAGTAGTGGAGTGCGCGCACTTAAACCGCTAAGCCACGGGGCCGGTCCAGGAAACATTATTTAAAACTGGGAAATAGGACAAAAAAGGTGGGTCGCATGTCATCTCAGTGTCATATTGGGGCGTCGTTTCACAGGCTCCCAGAGGGCTGATTTTCTGGGGCAGTTACCTATGTTTGATTTTACTTAATAATATTAACTAAGGGCTCAGACTCTGAGGCTGCACGTTAGCTCACAGACCTTATCTGGTGGAGATACAAACAACTTCTGTCCAGGAGAACAGGGAGCCCCAAAGGTGAGGGTTTTCTTGCCCTGGGGGGCCCTGGCCAGCTTGTCTCCTGGCCGGGCCGTTTCCGGCGGGCCACGTGCTCAATCCTGTGGGGGAAGAGGGAGAATCCCCCTCTGCCCCTTCCCTTAAGGTTCTTATGGCTGGCCAAATAATTAACAAGACAGGTTAGCAGGAGAAAATAACACCAAGTTTAATAACATGTATATATGGGAGAAACCAGGGACACTGTCTTTCTCGACACAATAGCAGAAATTCTCGTCTTAAATACCATGTTCAGCCAAACACAAAGGAGGATGTTGGGGGTGGGGGGGAGTTAGTTACAGGAGATTACCACTAAAGCACAGTAAACAAGAGTAAGGTTATTATGCAGATTTAAGGCCTCACTTTCCACATTGATAAGTTTCTAGAAAGGAGATCATCCCCCCTCTTCCCAATACAGAGAGGGAGATACCTTTACAAATGGAGATTTCCCTTATAAATGTAAATGTTTGTCTGGCAACTCCTGGCAGGGCCATCCAGAGAATGTGGCCAGAGAGACAGAACTTCCGATAAGATGGGCTTGTTGGTGCCTTTTCTATTGTAACATCTATTTTACATTATATTACAGCCATCAGATGGAAGATCTGTTCCAGGAAGGAGTTACTATGTCAAATTCTTTAGGCAGGTAGTGGGGGAGGTCAAATGTCCGTCAGAGAAAACAATCAAGGTAAAGAGATATATTTCAGGGTGGCCAAATCTTGATCTCCCACAATCCCCTCGCACCCCTGACGGGTCCTTTTGTGAGCAGTTCAGTGACTCCTGTGCCGTCTGTGTTTGTCCGAGTTGTGACATGAGCTTTTTGCAAATCATGCCCTGACGCTGGCTTAGGATGGCCTCAGTGTGGAACCCTCACAGCGATACATTTGCCAGTGTTTTCTTGATCAGAGGCATCAGTGCAGACGAGCCTGGTGTGGGTTTCCCTGCGACACCCCGCAGGCGGCCTTGCCCAGGCCTGCTGCTTTTTGGGTCACACTGCAACTGTGGCTCTTTTCACCGCGTGATGGGAATAGGCAATTGGTTAAAACCTGGGGAAAACCGAGGTTTTTCTTTTTCATTTTTAAGCTGCCAGCAGTTGTGCCCTATTTCAAAGGGCAAGGTCCACCTGCTGGACACCTGGGAAGGTTCAAGGCGCTTCAGAGGCTGAAAAACCAGAGTTGGGTCCTACAGTTTGCACCGTCTTCGCTTCCTCTGCATAGAGGCATCTGAGCCAAAACCATCCATTTCCTCGGAGCCAGGCCGCCCCTCTTCCCCTTCCATCTGGGAAGGCAGCCAGTCCCTCTGGGCTGGCGCCTCAGGGAGGAGAGCTGGCTCCCCGCTTCTGGGGGGCGGGGGTGGGTGCAGGGCAGGAGGTGGAGGATCAAGAGTCCTCTTTCTGTTGAGTTTCGAGAGGGATGCCTGGGACAGCCGAATAGAGATGCATGTAGCCGGGTGATGCTCCACTCTGGGCTGGAGCGTGGGGAGAGGTCAAGGGGTTGACAGGCAATGGGTCAGCCATCCTCCACCCTGCCCTGAACCCCAGGGTCTTCAGATGAGGCAGAAGGTTCCTGTTCTACTGGTGATCTGTGCCTGGTTCCTCCAAAATCTCCATGGCCAGAGAGTAGTGGTTGAGACGTTAGTATCAGGGAAGGACTGTGGGGTGCGGGTGGGGTGAGGGCCTTTCTCTCTGCCCAGGATCTGCTTGTTGGGCAGGGGACTGACGTGGAGAGGAACCGTCTCGCCCTCGCTCTCTGTAGCTGCCAGAGCCCCGTGGGAGGCTGCCTGCGTGTCATTGGCACTGAGGAGGGTGGCAGCCACTCTGCAGGAGTCACCGCCGCACGGAGGTTTCTGAGTTCTCTGTGGCTGCTGTGGCTCTTGGGACAAAGAACAGAATCCCTCCCGAGGTCTGCAGCCTCGCAGGGACTGGCCCAGCCCCTAACTCGGGAGGTGCTGGAGCGGCCACCCTCCCTCCCGCCTTGCTGGGCTCTGCCTGGAGTTGTCTTCCCTCCTCTTTCCTTCCTCTGGGCTCTGGTCAGTGATCGCTGTCCAATAGGACAGCAGTTCCCGGGGTCACCGTGGGTTTGCCATCGGTCTGTGTGAGCGTGTTCCCGCTGCTCTGCCAGCCAGAGCTGGCTGTGATGGCGCTCAGGACATGTTCTAGCAGCAGACACTTACCTGCTTGCCGCAAGCCTGCTTGCTCCTCACAGTGCCCTGAGGAGGAAGATGTTATCTGGCATCTCCGTTTGACAGGTGGGCAACCGAGGCACAAAAAGACTGACTGGTTGCCCGGATTCTCAAAACCTTGAAGTGGCTGGACCCTCTGCCTGCAGACCTGTGTCCTTGCGTCTTCGGGCACTGCCTGCCGTCTGTCTGCTGCAAGGATGGGCCTGCTGGTGCTAGGCCGGCCCGGGCCACTCCGTGGGCACTGAGCTAGACCAGTCGGGAAAGACTCCCGGAGGAAGTGGTGTTTAGACAGAGACCCTGGAGGGCAAATGGGAGTGAGCTCAGTAAAGGGGGCAGGGGTGGGGTCCAGGCAGAAGCCAAGAGATGCCAGGATGTGACCTAATAAGAAACTGGAAGGATGTGCAGTGTGGCTGTCGGGGGCAGGGTAGGGGTGGGGCGTAGTGAGGCTGGAGGACCAGAAGGGGCCGGGGGCTCATCCAGACTGTGTAGCTGGTTGAGACTGGCCTTGCTTCTGAGACCGCAGGGAGCCATCCAGGTCCGTTCAGGGCGGTGGCCCAGTTCCAGCTTGCTGCTGCCTGTCCACAAGAAGGAGTGGCGGGTGCACACCAGCTCCCTCCCAGGAGGGCTCCCAGGGTGCTGGTGTGAGCTGGTGCCCACCCCAGCAAAGCCCGTCTTGGCCTGGCTCGGCTCCTTCTCCTCTTTCCCCACCCAAGCGTCTCCTTTGTCAGGCTGAAAAGAATTTCCCACCATTCCACTAGGCTGGTGTGTTGTCAACACTGAGCTGGGAAAGTGTGATCTGCCAGTTATGTGTGGGCCGCCCTGCGCGGAGGTCAGTGAGGAAAGCATTGCTTAGGTTAGTGGATCATGAGTGAATGAGGAACAGAGGGCGTCGGGGGAGAGGAAGGCTGCCCACCTGGCCGTTTCTTCTGCCTCCCTGGTTGCTGTCTGGGAGTCAAGGGATGGCACTGCTCAAGGGTGGATGGCTCGTTGTGGCTGGGGAGCGGGGCGGGCAGGGCTAGGGAGGCAGAACGCTGAGTCCCTCCTCACTTGTCCTGTGGGGACCTGGGGCCCAGTTTCCTCAGCTGTAAAGTAGGAACAGTGACAGTCACATCCCAGGCTTGGATGTAAAGCTTAAGTGGGATAACGGTGGTCAGAGTGCTTTTACAACATTGAGTCCTGAGCAAGATGCAGGCAGGTGATGATGACAGTCCTCGCAGAGCAGACGGTGTCGTGTCGGTCAGGGCTGGGTCAGAAATGATGCTGTGAGTGGGAAGCGACTGCTCTCCTGCTGTTGCATTGTGTTCCGTCCGGTGAACACTGGCCGCCTCCTGCCCTTGGTGGGGGCTACCGTGTGGATTGTTACGGTTCCTGCGCCTGGGGCAGGCAGGGCCCACGGTCTAGAGGAGAGAAGGTACAAAATACCGTGGGAATACAAGGATAATTTGTTTTCCCAAAGAATTGATTTTCCACATATTTAAGAAGGAAAAGTGTCATGCAGAGGCTTTTTAAAGAAGTCTTTTGATGAAGTAACCGGTTGGTTTCCTCCATCTGTGACCATCGAAGAGTGTAGAGGAGGGATGTTTGCGCTGCAGTGGTGGAGTGGACTGCATCGGAAGGGGGAGTGTCTGCACTTGGAGGTAGTGGACGAAGGGAGGAGAATATTCTGATTAGACACTCACAACACTTTGATGAAAGTGCACGCCTCCCTGGACCACACTGTTACTGGCGTCTGCTCTGCGTGGCTGTGACGGCGGGCGACAGGCTCTGGAACCTCCAGCGGACTCTGAGCCTGGGGCACGTTCCTCAGCTCCTCATCCGTGATGTCCCACCTCCATCACCAGGCAGACTCCTGCGGTGGGTTACTTGGTAAGAAAACTTGGTAAACTTACTCTGTTTTGGAAGTAAGACTGGTGGGGAGGTTTTCTTGCTGTTGTAACTGTGCCTGGTAGGGAGTCAGGGAAGGCCCTCCAAGGAGGTGACATTTGTGTTGAAAGTGTTTAGAAAAAGCAGCCAAGTACAGGTGAGAGGAAGGAGTGCTCCGCCCAAGGAAGAACAGGTGCAAAGGTCTCGGGGTAGGAGTGCACGCGGACCTGGCTCAGGGGTGAGGGAGAGAGAGAGAGGAGAGTGCAAGTCGGGGAGCGCTGCAGCTGATGACAGGTCCCGAGGACACACCTCCAGATGTGCAAGCCTCGTGGAGGGCTGGACACCCTCCAATAGGATTTTAAGAATCACATAGTTAAATCTTGACTTGAATGTGTCCTTTCTTATCATGGAAGAACAGTAGGTGGGAACAACTGGCAGATATGTGGCCCTCGGGGAATTTGAAGTCTAGCAGGAAAGACAGAGCAGCTCGAAGAGTCAGTGATGAGGTGAGTTTGGTGGAGGTTTGCAAGTCCCAGCTGCTGGCTGCCGCCCAGGGAAACACGCACGTCATCCTGTGTGCTGAGAGCTGGGCCCGTGTGTGAGGGACCGTGTCATCAAAGTGACTGTTGAGGGTGACAGTCATGGTGGCGGGGTGGCTGAACTGGGGCCCGGGAACAGGGGGCAGTGTCGAGGCCGTGCTCTGATCTAGACCTGCGGGCCAAGCCTGGGGTGGAGGTGCAGGAGAGCCGCTGGAGCCTGCAGTTCTCCTGGAACGGGCTAACAGTGCCTGGAGTGCTGCATCCGGGGTTACGAAGCCAGTAACACAGGGCTGACAGCCATTCCTGCCAGCCACCTTTGGGACCAATGCGTCCACGCTTTCTCTAGTGCTGTGTTAGACTCAAGAGGGTTATTAAAAAGAGGTTGCCCTGGCTGGGGTCAGATTTTGTCCAGCATCACTTCACCTGCAGCGTCGTGAACACCAGTGTCTGTGTGGCCGGGTGCTGTGCCGGGCCTCCTCGCACTCGGACCTCCAGGAAGGTGGAAACAGAAACAGAACACACGGCCTGCGGTGAACGGTGCACCGTACACGGTCTCCACAAGTACCCTGGAGATTAGACTGTCTTTACATTTATTTTTATAAATAACACATACTTATTAAGAGAAATCTGAGAAACAAAAAAGTAGGACTGAGTTCCCCTCTGACAACCAACTGTAGAGAGCGTCTCTGTTCTCTTCTGCCTCTGGGCCGGCGTGGTTACTTCCCTGTGACCGTGGTGCACGCACAGTGTCAGCTCTTGGGGCGGTTTCTCGTTTTCTTACATACTCTTTCTGGGCAGTGGGGTGTTTTTTTTAAGCCTGAAATGAAAGTGTGTCTTGGAAAGTCCCAGTAAACGATGAAGCCATGTGTTAATGAGCCAGGGAAGGGGTGGCACCAATGAGCCGCTTTGGCAAGATGAATGGGATGAGAAGCTAGGATGACAGGCTCGGAAAGGCCACCAGCAGAGCGGCCGGAGCGGTCGAGTGGAAGGTGCCTCTGTGAAGCGCAGCACTTGGCGCCTGTGCCATCTGCTGCACACCTGGATGGAGCATTAACTGTCCTTCCTCAGTTCTCTGTCACCTGGGACTCCAGAGGGATGTGACCTGCGAGGCAGGAGCGCTCTGTGGCCGTGTTTTCCACCCTTTACAGTGGCCTCGGGACACGAATTGGTTTCACTGAGGCCATGTAAGTGGAACAGTATGTGGTCGTTGATTGTGAAAGACAGCTTTGGGGTTTTTTCACTTGATCCTTTGCATTATATTAATATTGGTAAATATTTTTTATAATTACAGAGGAGAAAGGCATGCATTTTAAAGCAAAAGTGGTGTGTATACACACACACACACACGCACACACACCCCTTCATATTTGTACAGTATCTAGTGATGGTCAATATTTTCTCTCTCCTTCCAGACATGTTTGTTTTTGTGTGTGAGGAAGATCACCCCTGAGCTATCATCCATGCCAATCCTCCTCTTTTTGCCAAGGAAGACGGGCCCTGAGCCAACATCTATTGTCAATCCTCCTCCTATTTTTTTTCCTCTTTCTCCCCAAAGCCCCAGTAGACAGCTGCATGTCACAGTTGCACATCCTTCCAGCTGCTGCATGTGGGATGCTGCCCCAGCACGGCCGGAAAAGCGGTGCGTCAGCGTGTGCCCGGGATCCGAACCCGGGCCGCCAGCAGCGGAGCGTGCGCACCCAACCGCTAAGCCACGGGGCCAGCCCCCCCCAGACATGTTTTTAATATAACCTCTGAAATTTTAGATCATAGCTAGTACTCAGAGAAAACTCTTTCTACATGATTTGTAGCCCCATTACTGGTTTAGACCAGTGGTGTGTCGGAACGCAGGGCAGTGAAGAGCCTCCTCAATGTCTCAGTGACAGACGGTTGTGAGCTCCCACCCAGAAGTCACTTAGCTGCAGAAGAAGGTGAGCGGCACTCGCCTGGTCCCGGGAGTGGCCCCCTTCCCCTGCCTGCTGGCTCCTGCTGTGTGCTCTGCTGCTCATGTCTCTCCAAGGCCACCACACTGCTGTCTATCCTGCTTCCTTAGGCCGTCTCCTGCGAGCGAGGAGCCAGGAAAAGAGAAAACCTCGCTAGTCACCCTTGGAGGATGTTGGGGAAACGCTTCCTTTAAAATTGGCGGTGACTAAAGGGATGAGCCTAGCACTTACCTTTCCTGTATGAACTGCGCCTCAGGGTCACTGTGAGCAAAGGTTCCCCTGTGCAGAAGCGTCCCAGCCCGTTAGTGAAGCGGGGATGAGATGAGCCGCCACCGTCTGGCTGCTGTCTTCAGGAATTAATGCAGAGGTGGGCGGTCAGTAAGGAGGGAGGCAGCCAGAGGTCGCCCACCTCCTGACGGAAGCACACCACGCCACCTGGGAAGTAATCTTCCCAAAAGAGTCAGACGCAAGTCTAGATCTAGGTACAGAAGTTTACAGAAAATCCAGACAGCCGGAGCCCACAGGACAAGGGACCCGAGTTCTTTGACAAGTGAATGCCGACGTGTCTGCCCGTCGCAACGAGCCGGCCTTATTTGGACCAATTCAGACTAACTGTTTAAGTGAAAATGAGACAGTTAGGGAGATTCGAGTCCTGACCGGCCATCTGTTGCTCTTGGCGAGCATGTTGGTGTGACAGTGGCGGTGTGCTTGTGCTGGGAAAGAAGCAATGCGCCTTTGGAGGCGCAGGCTGGCGAGTAAGAAGTGACCGTGGTCTGAGGTCTGCTTGGACAGTTTTTCGGGGGTGATTGGGGGAGACCAGTTCACCGTGAGCCGGGCACTCTTGGTACTGAGATGAGGGACACCTGGGGGTGTTATATTATTATCTCTATTTTTTTTGTATGTTGGAAATTTTCCATAAGTAAAAACTTTCAAGATGGGAAAAAACAGATATTTAAAATGGCTCCTTTTCTGTTTGCAAGAATGGCAGCAGCGTTCGAGGGTTTGTGGGTGGCGTCTTGGGAAAGTGTTAGAAGCCACTTCCTCGTGTTGTTACACACCAGCGTCTTTGACTTGAGAGACCAGTGGTCGGATGCTGCCAGTGCGGACTCACTTGAATGAGTGCGTGGGGATGTTCCGGCTGCGCAGCCAGACTGCATCCGATTCATCTGCACGTGCTCCCCTGGTGTCCCTGCCGAGGGCTGGCCGCAGGCGCTGACAGCCCTGCTGTTCCAGCGCTGTCATCTGTCAGCAGGTCGCTTCATTAGGAGACCGCAGCCTCGGAGGCTGTGGAGCGATTTGCAAGTTCAGCAGAAATCAGTTCCCCGTGTTATCATCAGCGCTGGAGACACATCCGTCTCGTTGGCTGAAGTTCCGTTCTCTTCTCCGCCTTGACACAGGGGTGTCCTGTGCATGGAGGGGCTTAATTGATGACCTGAAGGGGGGTGTGGACTGGTGGCCCACGTGGATTCGGGCCTGGGCTGGGGCCTGTGGGGCGTGGGGCTGCAGGGGGCCAGCCCAGCGCCTGCCACGCTGAAGGCCGTGCTCCTGCGTTTCAGACTGGGCTGCTGCCGTCCGAGTCGCCGCCCTGGACTGTGCGGAGGAAAAGAACCACGAGGTGTGCCGAGCCTACGACATCCACTTCTACCCCACCTTCCGGGTGAGTGCCATCCTGCCCTCTCTGGGCAGGCTCCTTCCCCTGACCGCCTTGTCATCTGTGCCCACCTTTCTTCTCGAGGGGCTGCTTTTAAGTTGAAATTCACCACATATGTAATTCCTACATTTTTAGCATTTTGGGCGTGCTTCTTGAAAGTTAGTAGGAATTTCTGTTTGCAAAGGGTCACTTTCTTCATTCCACCCTGTTGGGTGTGTAAGTCGCCGTGGGACTGTACACGCACGCACACAGCCCCACTTACAGCCAGCAAGGTGACAGCCTGCATACCCAGTGGGTGTGGGAACGATCGGGAGGTGCTGTTGGGGCCCTGGTCTAAGGCCTCAATGCCCCTGTGTCTCCCACGCGTGTGGCCTGTGTGAGACTGGCCCCCCTCGGTGCTCCACACGTGGGGTGATCCGTCCGGTGCTGGTGTGACACCGGCCTGCTTGCTGGGTCTGCCCCTAAGAAAGGTTTGTACCCGTTTCTTCCACCAGGGGGCAGAGGGTAAACAGGGATCCGTGGATGGTCGGGAAGAACCACATGAATGTCTGTCTGTGCACGTGTGGGTCACATGCCTTCACACGAGCGCCTCACGATGACATTTCCATCTCAGAAAGAACGCAGTGCCTCTGGAAGGCATCCCTTAGGAAGCTCTGCGACCCGTCCCCCCATCAGCCCTGGAATCCTGTGCTCCGTGTGGTGCAGCATCCATGCTCCCCACTCTCTGTTGAGCTGGGCCGTGACTGTCGCAAAGGCAGCTGTGCATCTGTCGCCTACACAGACCACGCACTCTGACCTGCCTGGTGGCCCAGCCCCACCAGAGGGACCCTCCCCTTGAGTCCTGTGTCACTTGTCCAAGAGTTTTATCGCATCGAATGTATTCCTGTTCTACTTTGTTTTGACTGTAGGCACAGGGTGCTGTGCTGTGTGTAAGCCTGGGCCGTCTCTCTCACAGAACCACCAGCACCGTTGGGTGTGGCTGTGGCTTGTTGGTTTTAGTTGCCTAGTGATCTCCCCTTGTGTCACGGTAGCTCGAGTTCCTGTCCCCTCTCCCTGCTGGGCACCTGGGCTGCCCCAGGCTTCGGCGGCGTGAGCACTTTCACACGTGTCTCCTGTGTCCGTGGCAGGAGTTCCCCGTGGGCAGGGCCTGGACTGCAGCCGCTGGGCCGCAGGGCACACGAACCATCCCTGCTGACTGTGATAGTGACCACATCTTCTGTGTCTGTGTCCTGTGTGTCACCCCATCTGTGAAATGTCTCTTTGTGTTTGCCTGTTTTCCTCTTGGGCTGTTTGTGTTTTCTTATAGTTTACAGAACCCTTTGCATGTTCTCAACTCTCACCTTTATTTCAGTCGTGAGTATTGGGAAAGTCTTCACCCAGTTTGTAACTGTCTTTAATGTGTCTTTTCATGAAGAAAGTTTTTATTTTTTTTTATTTTTTAATGATTTTTTTTTTTTAATTTTTATTTATTTATTTTTTTCCCCCAAAGTCCCAGTAGATAGTTGTATGTCATAGTTGCACAGCCTTCTAGTTGCTGTATGCGGGACGCGGCCTCAGCATGGCCAGAGAAGCGGTGCGTCGGTGCGCCCCAGGATCCGAACCCGGGCCGCCAGCAGCAGAGCGTGCACACCTAACCCCTAAGCCACGGGGCCAGCCCCATGAAGAAAGTTTTTAATTTCAACATCAATCCTCCTGTTGTGCTCAGAGATCCTTGAGAGGGTCTGTCGTCCTCCCTGGAATCCCTCCCTGTTGTGAGAGCTGACCATCAGGACGCATTTAGCACCAGCACAGGGAGGGCACCGTCCTTGTGGTTCTAGCCCTGTTGAGTTAGAAAATGTAAATTACGGAATTCTGATTGGTACTAACCACCCACTCGTGAATCTGGTGGGAAACATGAATATCACAGACACACATAGAAACGTGGCTCGTCATCAGTTACTCTAACCTTTCTGGAGGAAATGGACTGACGCTTTGTTTTTAAGATGATGGTCATTTTGTTGCTTAAAGATTAAACATTTACACAGACACCAGGCAAGGCTGTTTCTTATTTGTTGTGTTTTTCCTCTTAGTATTTTAAAGCATTTACAAAGGACTTTACAACTGGAGAAAATTTTAAAGGTAAGGACATAAGCATTATATTCTATGCTCTTAGATTCACCTCATAAACCTGTTACAGTAAAAATGGTTTCAGGAGACTAGAAAACTCACTCAATGTGGTCTGTCCCCACCCCCAACTTCAGCATGTTTGCATCAGCACCGTCCTACCTGTCCTTCCTTTAAGAATTCAAGCATTCATAGTTTCACCGAGAACTTTTTATTCTGTGCTTTGCCTTCTTTGGCAAATACAGTGGTGAATTTTCTTTTTTTAAGTAAAGTTTTTTATTGAAAAAAACGTTTGGAGAAGTGCCCACATCACACGGGCACACCCGGTGAATTTTTAGGAACGAGCCCACCGGTGGCCAGTACACAGACGTCAGCCTGCGGGTGACAACTGTTCTTCATGCATCAGAGGTCGTTTGCCTGTTCCTGAACTTAGTGTAGATGGACTCGAAGCTTGTCTGGCCCCTTTGTCTCCACGCCGGGTGTGACATTCATCCCCATTGCCGTGTGTCCCTGAATCCCATGCGTTCCCACCCTCCTGGCCGTGTCGTCTCCTGTTGTGTGAACCCACCACTGTCTGTACCGCGCACTGTTGACGACGTTGGCGCACCCTGCTGGGGTTCCCTGAGTGGGGCCGTGTGCCCGTGCTGGGCCCTCTGGGGCCCTCGGGGCGTGGGTGCTCAGCACGGCAGATGTGGCTGTGATCGTGGCGTGCTTCCCCGCAGGGCCCGACCGAGAGCTGCAAACGGTGAGACGAACGATGATCGATTTCCTGCAGAACCACACTGACAGAAACAGGCCTCCTGCCTGCCCATCTTTGGACCCTATTCGGTGCGTAGTTCTCGAAAAAAGTGGCACATTACAAGGTGAATTTAGTTTTGTAAAATATAGATTTGCCTGAACTGCTGTGGATTCTGGTCTGCGATGGCCAGCTCACGTTCTTAAAAGCACTAAAAGCTTTTTTTCCTCTTAAAAGGCCCAGTGACGTTCTTTCCCTCCTTGACAACCGTGATGGCCGTTACGTGGCGGTTTTATTTGAAGGCAACAGCTCCTACGTTGGACGTGAGGTACTGTGTCTGCATCTTCTCCCAGCTGACCACGTGATGGGGTCCCTGTCGGGTCTGCAGTTAGGTTCCTGGGCAGCAGCAGCTGCTTCCACCTGACTTGTGTTCACGTGTTTTGTTAGTTCTCGTTAATTCTTGGAATTGTAGTTTGTGCTATTCAGCGAATTCACTGGTGTACAGAGGAGACTGAGAGTGGGGGTGCGCCTGCAAGCGTAAAGCAGAAACGGGCCTGTGAGTGCGCCCTCGTCCTCCGCGTGGGGCCGAGAGGGAGCACACAGGAGGCTCTCCGCGAGGCTGCTTTCTATTCTGCATTCCTAGCAATGTTTTTCCTCTGCTCTGTTCTGAACTCGCAACTTTTTGCTGAATCCAAGCTTCTGTATGATGTTGTTTCTATCATGAAACTTTGTCCTGCTATCATTTCACGTGTGGGTCTGAAGCCTTTGCCTTTGGCAGAGTCTCAGTAGAATCCGGTACCAGATATGGGGACGGATGAGAGGAGTTCCCTGACTCCCCGGTCGTCTGCGAGTCGAGAGGAGATGGCTCCTCGGGGAACTGCGTCCTCAGCACTGGCTGCCGCTTTCGCCCCGTCACCCGTGAGCCTGGGAGCGCAGGCAGGCGGCACTGTGCTCCCGTGGGCCCTTTTGTTGATGCGTGCATGAGCAGGAGGCCGTGGATGTCAGCCATCTGACCATCTCGCTGCGTCGCCCCACACCCTCTGGGCTTGGTGGTGACATCGTGCCGCCTTCTCTGGCTGACCAGGATTCTCATTGGAGGCCAGAGGAGCCACCAGCATCGGGACGCAGAGTTCTCGCATGACCCTCCCACTCTCCCAAGGCTGCCTCTCTCCCTTGCGCTCTCGGGTGCTGCCCTCACGCGCACAGGCCCCAGGAGGCTGCTCTGCAGCCGGGCTTGAGCGTGCTTGGCTCTAAGTTTACAAGAGTCCCAGTGGCTGCTGTGCCCGGGTGCCTGGTCCACACTTTCAGCAGACACCCCTGTTCAGGACACGGCTGGTTCCGTTGCTTCTAAGAGAAGTCAAGAGAAGCAGGTTCTGCGCCTGATTATCTTGGTGGCGCACGTGGGGTTTGCGGGTCGTCTTTCACTCTGGTCTAGCTCCTGAGATGCCACTCCTGTGGGTCCTCTGCCACAGAGACCCCGTCACTGCACCTTCAGCCTAAACAGGACCAGACGGGCAGGTCCTGAGGGAAGGAACGGCCAGCCTGGAGCCTGCTGGCACTTCAGCCGGCTGACCAGGGCCCTGCTGCTGTCTAGGGTGCTGTTAGCCTCCCAGGTTCAGGGCACATACCGCCTGGTGCAGGACACATGCATCAAGGGGAAGCTCAGGGCTGGGGCGAGGCCCCACGTGGACACGTGGCAGTGAACGCACTTGCCTAATGACTGTCGGTTTTGTGGAGGATGTGCTGACTTAAAAGCACCATCAAATTCATTGACACTCGTTTTCTTGGCTAGTCTGTACGACTACTACATGAGATTGTAGTTTCTGCCCATGGCCTGTGTCTCATTCATTTGCCTTAAAGTGCAATAAAAATTAAGCTATAAATGATGGCCTGGATTATAGAGAAGACAAATGTAGATTTGTTCCGAATGATGGTATTTCTCGTTTCTGTAAGCGTGCTCCTTTGTCACCACACTAGTTGCTGAGAACACTGCTGTCCACCGAGCAGGTGACGTTATTTCTCGTTGTCCAGGTGATTTTGGACCTGATTCCATATGAGAACGTCGTGGTGAAGAGAGCACTGAGTGTGGAGAAAGCCTTTCTGGAGAAACTTGGTGTTACCTCTGTTCCTTCATGTTACTTGATTTACCCAAATGGGTCACACGGATTAATTAACATGTAAGTGTGGTTGGGCTCAAGGAGTGTTTGTGACACCTGGTGGGATCTGGGAAACCTCTCCAGGTGTGGGGCGCCCCCGGGCTGGATATTGGTCCAGTCTGTGTGTCGGGGCAGCCCAGTGTGCTCCCTCCCTTGCTCCAGAATGAGAGGTGGGGCGGATGGGCTCTGGCTCCAGGCCCCTCACGTTCTGCTCTCCTTGCTAAGGCCAACAGAAACCGTCCGGATGCCATTTGCCTCTGCATGGGGCGCAGACTAAAAAGTAGACAGCTTGGATTAAGGTTGGGGGAAGCGTAACAGATGAGGAGGTTAGGCGATGTCCTGAAGCCTGTGGTGTCTGCCCTGGTCCCATCTCTTTACAGTGGAGAAGGCCTGCCCTGCCCAGGTGGTCCCCATGTAGCCCACTGGCCTGGAGGCCTCATGCCAACACAGCATGTGTTTACTCAGCAGTTCTGGGGAGTCACCGTGTGCTGGGGACACAGCAGTGAGAAGACAGGACGAGTTTCCTCCCACCCCAGGCTTCTGTTTCAGCTTCTGGAAAGTTTAACTGGGCACTGAGGATGCCCTACCCTGAAGCCTCAAACACGCCCCGTTCCTTAGGTATATTGCTGTTCTTAAAAAACAGATTGAGGGGCTGGCCCGGCGGGGCAGCAGTTAAGTGCTCGCGCTCCACTTTGGTGGCCTGGGGTTCCCAGGTTCAGATCCCAGGCGCGCACCGATGCACTGCTTGTCAAGCCATATTGTGGAGGCGTCACATATAAAGTAGAGGAAGATGGGCACAGATGTTAGCCCAGGGCCAGTCTTCCTCGGCAAAAAGAGGAGGATTGGCATTGGATGTTAGCTCAGGGCTGACCTGCCCCCCCCCCCAAAAAAAAAACAAACAGATTGAGGGGCCAGCCCAGTGGCACAGCGGTTGGCACAGTGGTTAAGTACGCGCGCTCTGCTTTGGTGGCCCTGGGTTCGCTGGTTTGGATCCTGGGCACGCACTGATGCGCCGCTTGTCAAGCCATGCTGTGGAGGCGTCACATATAAAGTAGAGGAAGATGGGCATGGATGTTAGCCCAGGGCCAGTCTTCCTCAGCAAAAAGAGGAGGATTGGCATGGATGTTAGCTCAGGGCTGATCTTCCTCACAAAAAAAGGAAGAAACAAATCGACTTCAGGGTTAGCAAGGAGGTTTCTGGAGCTGGGCCCCCTGGTGTCACGCTCTGCGGTGAAGTTCGTTAGGGCGCTTGAAGCACCTGGCCAGCATACCGGGGCCCCCAGGCCTGTAGCCGAGGCGGCCATGGCACTCAACGGGGCTTCCCGGAACACACTGCGATTTTGTTTCGAAGAAAAATGCTTGTTTTATGTTAAAAGTGTCATCTGTACAACTTCTTATAAAACGATGTTGATGTCTTTACCAACAACACTGCTGTGTCCTCTCTTTGGGAATGAACATGAGCTCTGGATGCTTTTGATGACCCCGAGCTACACTGGGAGTGCGCTGTAACGGCCCTCACACACCCTCAGGCTGCGCCCCCCGATCCAGTTGAGGGGCCATCAGGATGCCCCCATCTCCTCCCCCGGCCCCGACTTCCAGATGTCCCACTCAGAGCTGGCTGGGTGATGGCTCTGAGGCATGTTCAAACCCACAGTTTGAATAAAACTGATACTGGCGGATGCTCAGATCAGCTTTACAAACCATCTTAGTGTCCCATGGACGAAAATGAATCATAGTACTTACCACAGCTGTAACTCAGGTGTTATTTGTGGGTTTGTCTCACCTTCTCAGGTAGAGGGCCAGCTCCCTGAGACCCGGGCTTTGCCGCCACCCCGCCCCCCTGCTCACATTACCTGTCATAAATGCCAAAGAATGAATGAGGGGGAGGTCTGAGTAACTCCCCTAAATTGTGGAGGGGGGCTGTTCTCAGCCTGGTGACGTGGGTGACGGGGTGACCCCTGCAGAGATGGCCTGGGCCCTGGAGCGGCTCTGAGCCCGCCTTGCCCTCCCCTTTCTCACAGTGGGAAGCCTCTCCGATCGTTCTTTTCCTCTTACTTGAAGTCGTTGCCGGATGTGAGGAAAAAATCACTTGCATTGCCTGAAAAACCACACGAAGACAGTTCTGCAGTTGTGGTTTGGAGAGAATTTGACAGGCAAGTACTCCTCCTGGGCTCACACTGCCCCTGGGGAGCCACCGTGTGTGGCGTCCATGGGGCGGGATGTGGAGGGCTGCAGGCCGGGCTCGTTGGCAGGGTCGATTCATTCAGAACCCACCGCCGAACTGTTGGCCATTCAGGAATTATCGCCGTTGTCTCCCTGTGGGGAGTGGGGTCCCTCTGGGGTAGGAGTGAGAGGAGGGGTATTTACGTAAAGAGAAAGGTGGATTTTCACCTGACTTTGTAGTGTTTCATCTTAGGTCGAAACTGTACACGGCAGACCTCGAGTCGGGGCTGCACTACCTCCTGCGAGTGGAGCTGGCTGCCCACAAGTCCCTGGCCGGGGCCGAGCTGAAAACCCTCAAGGACTTTGTGACTGTCGCTGCCAAGGTGCGCGGGCTCTGGGCCGGGCTGGGGGCTCGGCTCCACAGAGCAGATGCTCGGGAGGTTTGCTCCCCCAGTGTGTGGGGAATTCGCCGACCTCAGTTAGTGGGTGTGCTTTCTCAGCTCTGGAGGCCTGCGCTGGGATTCATTTGGCCACAGTTACAGATGCCTGCTGGGTGCCTGACCCTGTTCTGAGCCCTGCGTGGTGGGGAGGGCAGGGTGTTGAGCAGAAGGCTGAGATCTGGGCACCTATTGGGAAGGCCTGAGGCGCTGCTGTCCTCAGGTGAGGGGCAGGGACTGTCCAGGGGCGGCACGGGGTTGGAAGGAGCTTGACTTGGCGTGGTGTGACGGGGGCACGTGCCAATGGTCGTGGGTGACTGTGAGTGGAGGAGGAGAGGCGCGTCTGGGCGAGGGGTTGGAGGAGAGATGCTGGACAGACAGCTCCCTCAGGGAGGGTGCAGGGGGTGTTAGGGAGGGTGATGGCCATCGTTGTCCACTGGAATCTGTCATGTTAGACAGGAGCTCGTGGGTGGGCCGGGCTGGCACTTCCACCCTGAGCAGTAGAGGGAGCAGGTGGATGGCTCGAGTGTTAACTAAAGTTTAGAGATGAGAGGCTGTCAGGGTCACATTCCCCCCAAGAACTCTTGGCTCCGGGGCTAATATTCCATGGCGTATTGTCTTTTTCTTGGCCCAGGATTCTTATCTTGGGCAGAGCAGCAGGAAGCTTCCCTGGGGATGGACCTGACCCCTTGTCTTGTTGGCCCTAGCAGGCCTGTCTGGACCCAGCCGTGGCCCTTCTGCTTTCTGACCTCTGGGATAGCCCAGCCCCCAGTCCTGCCCCCACCCTGTCAGTCACAGTGGCCTGGGAACCGGGCCCTTTGCTCCTGCTGCTGGCCACAGGAGAAATATTTGCTTTAGTGGCCTCGGTTATAACGCCGAGACCTGAATTACTTGTTATCTAAGAGATGAGGAGGCTTAATTAAAAGATTTCTCTTGGGCCAGCCCGGTAGTGTAGTGGTTAAGTTCACGCACTCTGTTCCGGCGGCCCAGCGTTTGCATGTTTGGATCCTGGGTGCAGACCTACGCACTGCTCATCAAGCCACGCTGTGGCAGCGTCCCATATACAAAATAGAGGAAGACGAGCACAGATGTTAGCTCAGGGCCAATCTTCCTCAGAAAAAAAAGAAAGATTTCTCTTGCCAGATGAAAGGTCCCTCATACAATAATTCACTTTCAGCACTGTGGATAGTCAGAGTTTACTTATATAGTAGGATTTTTTAAGAAAATGAAGGAGATAGAATTAATGTTTAAAGGAATGAGTCTCGTGATATATTTCAAATGAAGAGATGAAAATCGTCTAGACGGGTTTTTACCCCCTCATGCTGTCAGAGTTCAGAAATCTCCAGCTGTCCTCATTCCTTTAAGAAAGTGCCTGCTAGGGGCCGGCCGGGTGGCACAAGTGGTTAAGTGCGCGCGCTCCGCTGCGGTGGCCCGGGGTTCGCTGGTTCGGATCCCGGGCGCGCACTGACGCACTGCTTGGCAAACCATGCTGTGGCCGTGTCCCATATAAAGTGGAGGAAGGTGGGCACGGATGTTAGCCCGGGGCCAGTCTTCCTCAGCAAAAACAGGAGGATTGGCAGATATTAGCACAGGACTGTTCTCCTCACAAAAAACAAAAAAGAAAGAAAGTGCCTGCTAATCTGTCCCTCGTGTGATCCCCCGGGCTGCACTCGAGTCTCCAGCTGAGAGTAGATGAGAGCTGCCCTCCGCGGAGGAGCTCTCTCTCTCCTTTACCCTCATTTCGGTTAGGGTAACAATGCAGTTGTACACACGTGCTGCAAAAGCTCTGTGAGTCCGGATGACTTCATAATTTGTCTAAAGTTTACTTAAACTTTAAATCAAATGCTGGTAAAAATAAATGCTGGTAGGTTTAGTGGTAATTTGTAATCTGTGTAGGGAAGAAAAGACGTTATAGGATTGAAAACGTGATGGTTCTGCTCTGTTTATTTTAGTATCGTGATTAGTGAGGCTTTGGCTCAGGTTTTTGGAAGCTTTTTCGGCAGCCTTCATTTTGCACACTTAATAGGCAACACCTAATTGAAGTTCCTCCCAGAAGGGCCACGGTACCTCGGGATCACTGAGCTCGATGCTTGTCCGGGCTGCTGCTGCGCGGCCAGCTGCATAGCTAGCACAGCACGAGTGTGCACAGTCAGTGAGCCAGCAGGTCGCCCCTTTCTGCATAAAATCCTCAGTAGTGTGCACACCTTTTCCAAGTAGTTACACAGCCAGAGACGGGCAGGAGGCGGAGGGCGAGAGTGTATGCAGCAGGCAGATTAGCATAAATTACCATGAGGAATACGGAATAAGTAAGTAGGCAGTGATTTCAGAAAGGACCACAATGCCCTTGACAGCGTGATAAATAAGGCACAGTGTGGCGTGTCCTCTGTCACTGTGAAGTGGCTACCTGGCGTGGGGACAGGCAGCCATCGGCGCTGTGCTGAGCGGGTGGGCGAGATGCCGAAGAAAGAGGCTGGAGGAAGGGGCTCTGGCTCAAGTTCCTGGAAGGGTTGGCCAGAAGCCCACCCTGCAGCCAGCACCTCAAGTACCCCTCTGTCTTCTGGAGAAATTCCAGTTCCTCCAGAGACAGCCCCCTCCCCCCGAAAATGGGGGGAAATGGGAGACATTTCCTCCCACCAGCCCTGGTGGTCAGTGTCAGGGCGGGGCCTGGTCTCTGTCCCGGGGACGGCTGCGCCGTGAGTGGCACTTGGCCTGAATGGTCTCTGATGTGGTCCTTCCTCGCTCAGCTGTTCCCCGGCCGGCCGCCAGTGAGGAAGCTGTTGGAGACGCTGCAGGAGTGGCTGGCCAACCTCCCCCTGGACAGGATCCCCTACAATGCCGTCGTCGACCTGGTCAACAACAAAATGCGGGTGAGCCCAGCCCCTCCTGCTCTCATTGTTCTCTGTAACTGACCTGCTGGGCCCCGACGCAGCACGTGGGGAGAGGAAGCTGTGAGTGCGTGTGGACCTGCCTCCTGGCCCAACAGCGTGGCAGACACCTTCATGCCCGCAGCCTCACAGGCCCTCGTTACCCTCCACGTGATGGCCCAGCAATTTTCAGCGTCCCCATTTCCATGACGACTTCACATCCGGTCCCTCCTCTGTAGTGCTGTCACCATCATACGGAAGCCCTCAGTTTCAGCACAGTTGAGCAGAAACGAGCTGTGACAACCGTCCTACAGAGAGAATAGGTGGTTTTCTCAAGCATTCTAGCACTGTAGGGCTTTTTTTTTATTATTTAAATTTTTAGGGGCCAGCCTGGGGGCGTGGTGGTTAAGTTCTCATTCGGAGGCCCTGGGTTCGCAGGTTCGGATCCCGGTCGTGGACCAAGGCACCACTTGTCAAGCCGTGCTGTGGCGGCGTCCCATATAAAGTAGAGGAAGATGGGCGCGGATGTTAGCCCTGGGCCGGTCTTCCTCAACAAGAAGAGGAGGGTTGGCAACGGATGTTAGCTCAGGGCTGATCTTCCTCACAAAAAATAAATTTAAAAAATAAATAAATAAAAAAATAAAGTCTACAGTTCGCTCTTTAAAAAAAAAAAAAATTTTTTTTTAGTAAACTCAGCTAAATTTTACACCTAAAAAGCTAATAATGTGTTCAATAAGAAGTGTGGGAGCCCTGCTGGGGCTGCCACAGGCTGGGTGCTGGCAGGGGAGGGCCTCGGAGCTCCTTCCTCCGGCCGGCTCGGTGGCACCTGTGGCCACCCGGCGAGTTTACTCACCAGAAGTAAACCGGCGTCACGCTTGTCGAGACGTCGGCACGGTCAGCGCTCGCCGTCTCGCAGGGGCATGGCGGGCTGTTGTGCTGTGCTCTCGCGGCCTCGTTGCTGTCTGCCTCGGAGAAACGAGTGGTGGGGGCTTCTTGCCTTGGTCTTCTCCACCGCCAGTCCGAGCTTGAGGTCGTCGCAGCGTCCTCCAGCACAGGCAGGGCCCACGTGGGAGCACGTGGACTGGGCTCAGAGCGGGGGGGGGGGGGGGGGGGTGCCAGGATAGAGCACGTCAGACCCAACTGCGGGTAGCCCTTCGATGGTCAGCCCGCCGGGGCATCCCAGAGCGGCCGGGACGGCTCATCGAGGTGTCCGTGACCCCGAGCGCTCAGGGCCTTGGTCTCCTGAGCTGTGAGCACTGTGTGCGGCCCTGACTTGCTGCTTGTCAAATGAAGGCCATCACTCATTCTGGCTGAGAAGCGTTTGCAGTTGGAAGTTTTAAAGTTTTATTTCTATTTCATTGGTCTTCTCCTATGAATTTCATCATAACTGATCCTAATCTAAGAGAAAAGGTGGGTGTTCTTGTGTTTCCTAGTGCTAATTTCTCAAGATACAGACGAACTCTTGCCTTCTCCCCAGACACTGGAAAGAACAGGCTGCGCTCCCGCATTCTGAGAGCGCCGGTAGTAAAATAGACGTTCTCTGCTCGTTTGTTTGCTACTGAGTTTAAATTTACTGATCAATTGTCCAGCTGCAAATTTGATAAACGCCCTGTGTCACCACCACCCAGTGAAGATAGAGGACCTTCACCAACTGTTTTTAATTTTAACAGTTCAATTGTCTCTTACTTTTCCCTTTTTTTTTTTTTTAGATTTCTGGACTGTTCCTTCCTAGTCACATAAAGTGGGTTGGATGTCAGGGGAGCCGACCAGAGTTGAGGGGTTACACGTGTTCGCTCTGGAAGTTGTTCCATACTCTGACTGTGGA
The DNA here is from genome assembly GCF_020826845.1 of Diceros bicornis minor. Taxonomy (NCBI): domain Eukaryota; kingdom Metazoa; phylum Chordata; class Mammalia; order Perissodactyla; family Rhinocerotidae; genus Diceros; species Diceros bicornis. Next base: position 42,609,527 of record NC_080767.1, read on the forward strand.
GGCTGGGGCCCACCCAGAGGCGCTGGACGACACAGGTAACCCATCCTGCGTGGTGGGGCGCCGTTAGTCCACCGGACACGCTTACACGGGAGCCTCCAGGTGCCGTCAGAAGCACACGTGCAGGCTTGTTCTGCTGTGTGTGAGGCAGCATGTCGTGAGGGTGCCCCTGGGGAGCTGAGGAGCATAGAGTGAGCATCTCTTCAGGAGTCTGTGGGCCCTGCACGGGCGCTGGATGCTGGAGCGTGAGTGCCCATCTCCCTGAGTGAGAAGTGTGCACGGCTGAGCTGCAGGAAATAAATCATAGGGAGGAATGAGGACACTGGCCAAGAGTTCCTCTGCAGTGTATGCGCTTCTTTATTTTGCTTTAAAAACATGAGAATAAGTGAAACATATTTGGAGAGGTGTATTAGTATCTATTGTTGGGTAACAAATCACTCTAAAACTTAGGAGCTTACAACAACGCACATGGATGTCTCACAGTGCCTGTGGGTTGGGAGCTCAGATGTGGCTTAACAGGGTCCTCTGCTTCAGGGCTCTGGCGAGCCTCAGGCAAGGAGTTGGCCAGGGCTGGGCCTCATCTGAAGGCTGGACTGGAAAGAGCGCCCCCCCGTGCTCACTCTCAAGGTGGCGGCTGGATCCCAGCCCTTGTTGGCTGTTGGCCAGAGGCCAGCCTCAGTGCCTCACCCTGTGGCCTCGCCGTGGGAGGCTCGCACCACAGCAGCCCGCTCCACTGGAGCAAGCGAGTGAGGGGCGTCCTTCTGGGTGTGAGGCCTGGCGTTGGCAGTGAGCCCAGACTGCTCACAGAGGGAGGGGGACCACGGGGCCGTCTCAGGCTGCCTGCTGCAAGAGGTTAGAACTACAGAACTGTGAGCTGGGTTTCATCATTTCAGTTATCAGGACATAGCGCAATCAGCATTGTCATGTTTTATTTCCTGCACGAGACACTAAGAAAGTGTTGGGTTTGTATCCACTTGGGCTGTGCACAGTTGAAGCAGGCCCCTGCAGCCTCGGGAAGAACGGCTTATCTTGTACTTGTTTTTAGCTCATTCAGGGTCACTAATGTTTGTATTAAGTCGAAAGTGGAGTGTTTTGACTCACACACACCAATATTCTTTCTAGTAAAATTGTAAAATTCTCTCACAGTTCTCTTTTACGGTGTAACAAACTACTCCAAAATGCTGTGGCTCAGAACAGCCGCCACCGGACATGCTCACGGTTCTGGGGCTCAGCTGGGCGGCTCTTCTGTCTGCCCCAGGAGGCTCGCTCGTGTGGCCACAGCCAATTGGTCTAGACTCCCAGGTCAGACTCTGCAGGCCGCCCTCTTCTCCCCTACCCCCCGGGGGCAACACCACAGTCAGGAAGGACCTCTCGAGGCCCCAGCTGGGGCGAGGGGCACATGGCATCACTCCCACTGTGTCCTGTTGGTCATGTAGGTCTCGTCCAGCCCAGATTCACGGTGGAGAAATAGAGTCCACCTGTCCAAAGCGGCAAAGCCACATTTCAAAAGAGGCGTGTGGCTGTCCTTGGGACTCCTCCCCACCCGGCTCTCCTTAAGGGGACCTTGGCTTTCTGCTTCCCAGGGGTCCTGTTGGGGGAGGGGGGCTTTGACCCACAAGTTACTTTAAGAATCATGCAGAAAAAACAGCAGCGTGTTTTTCAGGAGAAACGTCAGAGCTCCCAAACAGACAGTGAAACCAGAACATTGACACTGCCTGATTTAACGCAAACCAGGCCATCAGAACCCACTTCTCAAACATGAGCCCTAGTTACGGAAACCTGGTGTTTCCCGGGGGGTTCTGCTGAGGGAAGGACGAGCACTTCAAGGGCATTACGGTGGCAGCCAGGGAAGGAGGTGGTGACCAGGGTGTTCTATGAAGATGTGACAGAACTGACGCCAGTCTCCTGAGGTCGTAAAGGCAGCAGGATGATAAAGCACACACAAAGATCTTCAGCATTCTTTCCCTTTATCGGCGTAAATTGAAGCAATATCCGAGGAGTACGTCTCCTGCCAAAAGAATTGGGTCAGGCCGAGGCCGCCGGATTATGTCTTGGAAGGTTTTCCTCTCCTTACGGCGTGTTTAAACCCCATCGGCTAAAAAGCCTGCCGCGTCCTCTAATCCCCACAGGTAGACGTTTATGCTTCTTGTCCACTTTAAAGATTAGGGTGGCCCCGAGTGTGCCTCGGTTTGCTGGGGAACCAGAAAAGGAGGATTACCCAGTGATGCGTGGCAGATGTCGGCCCAAGATCTGCCGGCTGGCGAGAGGGGGCAGACGAGCCGTGTTGAGGGGCCAGGGGCCCAGCCAGCAGCGTGTGCTTAGGCTGTGTGTGCTGGCTCCCACCCTGGGCGCCGCCCGGCTGCCCTTGAACACACTCAGGGCCGAGGAGAAGCTGGCGGTCCTCAGTCTGGGCCTTCCGTGAGGAAATGAACGAGGGCCACCAAGGTTAATGACGGATGCGGAAAGTTCGCCCAGGGCTCTGGCTCCAGGGCCTATGGAGGGAGCATTGCCCTCGGGAGGAAAACCCCGAGAAGCCTCGGGCCATGCTGTGTGAAGAGAGATCACTGGGGAGGCCTGCTGCTGATTAAGACGGATTCAGTCTCAAAAGCACGTCTTCTTTTTTCCAATTATCTTGCTGCATTTCTTTTAATGCCAACATTTAATCTGTTTTAATCTCTTGGTCTCTTGTCTGTACGGTCAATCCCTCGTATTAGTTGTCTGAACGGGGCGCTGGGGTCCTCGTGTCAGTGTGACGCTGGCTGCTGCCTTCTGCTGTCGGGGGATGGCCTCCTTGAAATTCGGTGTGGGGCTCATTCGCAGCGTCTTCTCAGGCACCCATGTCCCGTTAGCACTGCGTCTGTGTACGGGAGTGGAGACTGTCTGTGTGCTGGTAGGTGCTGGAGATCTCCCCACATGGAGAGGTTTAGCCTTTTAAAAAAGAGTGCGGGCCCTCACCTGGCAGCTGACTGGTCGTGACTCTTGCTGCCCCGACGCTGCCCCCTCTCATGAAAGATCATCCACAGCAGGGGGGCTGGCAGCAAGCCCGAGGCACTTCCTAAGGCATGTTCACACTTGGGCTTGTGTTTTGCAAGGATTTCAAAACCAAACATCTACAAATTCAGAATGAGTAGCCACCGCTGCTGCCCCGGCACCAGCCTGTGGGGGTGGCTTGGGCCCCAGAAACTGCGTCCAGGAGGCGGCCCCCCAGGCACAGCCCCTGCTTCCTAGGTTGTGCGGCCGAGGGCTGAGACGGTGGAGGGCTGGGCGAAGGTGCAGTTCCTCCCTCTGAGGGCTCCTTGGGGTTGTGGCATCTTGGAGCCCACTGCTCTTTGTCCTGGCTGTCAGCGCGTGTTCTGGGGCACGTCCTACGCTGGACACAGGTGACGTGCCTACTCTTCGAGGTGTGCGTGTTTGGCACAGTATTGTGAGAGTGAGCGGGCACCTTCTGGTTGCAGTAGGCGTCTGGGGAGGTGTTGGTTCCTTCCCATGTCCCTGTGCAGACAGGCAGGGCTGTCCCGTGTCCCAGGTCAGGCACTCACCGCGTTCCTGGCTCCCAAGGCTGACCCAAGCCCTGTGGTTCTAATGGAGACAGTCTCACGCAAAGGTGTTTGTTCCCTCTGCAGGTTTTGAAGACGACCCCCAGGCAGTGCTGCAGACCATCAGGAGGTACATTCACACCTTCTTTGGCTGTAAGGAATGTGGTGAGCATTTTGAGGAAATGGCTAAAGAATCCATGGATTCTGTGAAAACCCCAGACCAAGCAATTCTCTGGCTGTGGAAGAAACATAACCTGGTAAACAACCGCCTGGCAGGTGAGCAGAAGCCACACTGGGTGGCGGGAGCCTGGGTGCTGAGGGGCCAGCACAGTGATTGAGGCCATGTGGGCGGGCGGCCCCGTCACCGTGTCCTGCGGGCAGTGGGGATGGCATGGGCTAGGCGATGGTGTCTGAGCTTTGCCGCCATGCTGCCTGCCCACTGTGCCCAGGCTTCTTGCACACACCCGGCTCACGGCCAGACCTCTGCCCTGGTCAGACTTTAGTACCATGGCGACCTTGGCGGAGGGCTGCCATAGACAGCAGCCATTCCCAGCTGCAGTGTCCCTGGGTTTCCAGATTGTTCTGTCTCTTCAGGGCTCCTGGGCTGCGTGGGAATTGATGTGCATCCTTCTCCCCTCACACCCTCAGGTTGCCCACTAGGCCCCTGAGTAAATTTGACGCTGGAAAACTAGAAATACAATTAATTTTCAGTCAGGAATTTTAGTGTCATTACAATCTGCTCTCAGACTATAAACCAAACCCCTCAAAGTGGTTTTATTTAAAAAAACTAAATAAGGTGCATATATTTTCTCAGAGTTAAGTAATTCAAACTGTTCCTAAATCAGTGGCAGATTAAAATTAGGCTTAAAAATAATTCCACTGAGAAATAAATCTTAGTAGAGATGAATAGAAAATGCCACTAAACTATTGGTTTTTATTTAATCCACTGTATTATAAAAACATATTACCACTGAAGCACTAAAGGAAATTGGTTTTTCTTTGCATGAGAGCCCACTGCCGGGGCTTGGGTCATGTGACAGTGGCACCTTTCCTGTCTGCCGGGACTTGTCCATCTCGGTCGGCTTGGTTAAGATGCTTCGCTGTGACCCGTCCAGAGACTTCTCCCTCCTCCTGTCCCCCACCTCCCTCGCTCCTCACAGAGGTCTACCTGGCTGTCCCAGCCGCACTCAGCTCGGAGGCAGCCGGATGAGACTCCAGCCAGGCCTGCCCCTTTCTGGAGCCCTGTGTGCCCCTGCCCCTGGCCTGCGTGGGCCCTGCGTCGCTATGCTGCAGCCCATGGAATTGTGTCAGTCCTTAGAGTCCATACGTTCTCCAGCCCATCCCCAGCCTCTGGATGGAGGCCCAGACTCCTCAGAGGCCCCGAGACCTGACCTGGGCCTCCCTGTCCAGTGTCAGCTCCTGACTCCATGCTCTTCCTTCGTCTCCGTGTGAGAGGATCCAAACCCCCCGCTGGATGCCAGCGGAGGGCAGTGCTGGGGCAGTGCTGGTCCGCGTCGCCCTCCCGGCTTCGTGCGCAGTGCCGGGCCTGTAGTAAGCAGAGAGGAGAGACGCTCGCTTGTGAATGGGCCGGAGTAGACCGTCTCCACTGGTTTCAGGCACCTCGGAGGCCCACCGACAAAGTGACTTCATTTTTGCTTTCTTTGAGAAGCACTTTGAGAGGGCCAGATGTCCCCAGGTCAGGTCGGGAAGATCTGGGGGCTGAGACGGGCCCTGTGCTGCACTTCCTGTGCGGCGGGCCTGTGTGCTCCTTGTGTCCTCGGCAGAGGCCCTGCGCTGGGTGGTCACTGCTCACTGGGGAAAGGCAGGAAGTGAGGGCTGCAAGCTTGGGTGCAGGCTGGCTGTATGGCCCCGCCCGCCCCCCAGGCCTGCACGCAGACGGGTGCCGATTGCACCAGGTGCTCCCTGGGGCAGCGCTCCATCAGTACGTATGGATCAGAGGAGAGAGTGATTGAACAGGGGCGAGGGGATAGGAAAGGGGTAAATTATGGTCTCTTGTGTGTGGCCGAGGGGAGTGAAGTGAACTGCCTTTGTAAAGAGTCAGTGAGCGGTAAGTATCAAAAGCCTTGAAAATGTGGATACTTTTTGAATCAAATTCCACTTTTAGAAGTTATCAGGCAGTATGCAAAGCTGACGTCCATTGCACAACTGTGTACCTGCCCGTCCACAGGGGACTGACTGGATAGACCGTGGTAACCAGTGTTGGGTGCCGTACGGTTGTCAGGAATACTGAGGCAGATCTGTTACTGCTGGTGGAAGGGCAAATCCAGTTACGCCTGTGCGTGTGGTATGGTTCCATTTTGTACAGAGACGAGCACACGTCTGCACGTGCAGGACAGGCTGGGACGGACCCAGCTCAGCGCTGCGACCTCCGGGACAGCATGGGGAGCCGGCTGCTTGTCCTGCACCTCAGTAGTTCTTAGCTTTTCCTAAAGTGGACAAGTCTCACTCCCGGAATATTTCTTAGAGACCCTTAAAGGGTGTTTAGGGTCTGGAAGGGGCCAGCACAGGCATTGTGTACCCGAAGTGCTGTGGAAACAGCTGGATGGCGAGTGTCCAGGGGCAGGTGCCCCTGGGGGCTTTGGTGGGCCGTGGGCCTCAGGTGCACCTTTAGGGAAGGAGGATGGGGTGCACATTGAGCAGGGGCCTCAGGGTGAAAGGTACAGTGGTAAGAACCTGGCATGGCCCATTTTGGAAGCAAAGTAGCTGGGTGGATTGGAGCAGGGTTTGGCCAGGAGAGTGGCAGTGTCTGAGTACAGACACTTCCTCTGCTGGGGGCACAGGAACCCGCCAGAGGTGGAAGGGAAGACACAACATTTATGTGGGGTGCTTTAGGGAAAAGGGCTGGCAGCTGTGCAGGAAAGGTGGGAGTGAGGGGAGAGGGAGCAGGGCGTTGTCTAGAGCCCCTGGGAGGTTGCCGTGGGGGTGAGTGGAGGGGACAGGTGGTAGGCGGGCTGGAGTACTGGGAGCAGCCGCGGGGGGCCACGGTGCGTCCACTGTCTTGTCTTGTCTTGTCACTGAAAGGCCTCTCCATGTTGCTCTCCCTCCTCCTCTTCCTCCCAGGCCATCTGAGTGAGGACCCCCAGTTTCCAAAGGTTCCTTGGCCCACTCCGGACCTCTGTCCACCCTGCCACGAGGAAATTAAGGGCCTGGACAGCTGGAACGAAGGTCAGGTGCTCCTGTTCTTGAAGCGGCACTACGGCAGCGACAACCTCGTAGACACGTATTCCGCGGACCTGGGAGATGCTAGCGAAGGAGGTCCCCCGGCCGAGGGCCAGGATGGGGAGAGGGGCCACCCTTCCTCAGAGAAGCCGCATGGAGACCAGGCCAAGAGTCTCCATCCGCCCAGCGCGCTGCCTCCCCGACCTCGCCGGTCAGAGGGGTTGCACCAAGGACTGGACCTGAAACTCGAGAGTCTGAACGGGGCCGCGGGCCGCAGGGAGGCGGGGGCAGCCATGCCCTTTCTCGGGCTGGGCTTCTCCAGCCTGGACATGAGCCTCTGCGTCGTGCTCTATGTGGCCTCCTCCCTGTTTCTCATGGTGATGTACTTTTTCTTCCGAGTGCGGTCCAAGCGGTGGAAAGTCAGGCATCATCACCCGTCCGTGTAGAACTTAGCAAGACCGTGGAAGCGCCTCTGGGAAAACAGCCCCCCAGGCCGCCTGCAGCTTTACTGTTCAACATCAGGGATTTTATAAACACCTTGGGCCTGGTTTCACATCAGATGGCACCTTCGGCGAGTCCTCGTTTTACAGACGCTCTCCCTGCAAGGGGCAGGCCGGCGTGTGTGGTGGGACTGCTCATTGCTGGCATACGCAGTGGGCGCCTTTTACAGATCCTATGGCAGAAAGAATTCTATATTTTCATTCTTTTAGGTCTAGCAGTGGGGTGGGCAGTCCGGGCCAGTGAACAGAACTTCCCAGCCACTTGCATCTGGAGTTTACTGGACCACGTGTCTTGTTCCACTAGGCCTTGTTTTGGGATTCGGAGAAAAACCAAGCCCTTCCCTCCAGGAGGCTGCTGGGCGATTGAATGTAGCCGCAGACCCGGAGCAGGGCCTCTCCAGACGCTCCCTGCGGGCTGCTCCGTGACGCTGGTCTGGTCCCCAGCGGTGCGTCTGTGCTTTTCAGCTGCTTGGTTGTTGCTGCTGAAGCAAGAGATCACCTCAGTGGTGCTGAGGCAGCTCCGAGCTGGAGGGGACCCGTCAGGTGTCTCCGTGCCCTGCCGCAGCTTTCACTGCAGACGCGGAGCGGGAGGGGCACGGGGAGGGAGGCGCTGACAGGTTTGTGGCTTGGCTGCATTTCAAAAATAACTCCAGAGGCCTTGTGGAGTGGACAGGGCAGTGGCCCATTTGATTCTTCATAGGCACCCTTTGTTTGTAAGTCTGGCGACAAGAGAGAGAAGTGAATGAGGGCCGCCCTGGTCTGTCTATCCTCGGAGGCCTGAAAGCAGAGCTGCGTCCTGGGAGGGGTGTGAGGGGTGGTCTCCTCTTTCAGGCCGGAGTCTCCAGGGGGATCTCTGAAGGAGCCCTTCGTCCAGCACCTGCAAGGCCCGCTGTTGAACTAAACAGAGTTAAGAACGGGGTAGCCGGGTGGTCTCGCTGGTGCCTTTAAGGCCAAACTTCGTTTGCCTAGAGCTGTTTTATGGTGGGTTCTGGCACAGGGCCCTGGACCTCCAGACTTTGGTGATTAATTTTTTTACCATTTAATGATTTCAACACAGTATTTGTAAACCCAAAACATTCAGAGGTAAATTTGCCTCTGAAGATGTAAACAAAACTAACAGTGCCTGGGAACCTTTCCATGAGATCCGTCACGGCCATTGGTTTATCTCGCAGGTGCGGGTGTGTGCGTGTATGTGTGTGTCACTGTGATGGTTGTAAGTCGTTTTTTCTGCTTTGCCCATCTTATACTCATGTGTTGACTAATCACGGTGGCTGGCGTGGGGTGTTTATAAGACCACTGTAGTACTGTTGCAGTTTGGGGAAATGGATAGCTGGTCCCCCGGACAACTGGCGTTAGCGCCTTCAGGGAAGGAGCGGCGGAGGAGGGCAGCGGAGCCCTGCGGGCGTGGTCTGGAGGCCTCTGGCCAGGAAGCCACTCCAAGCCACTGCTTCCCCACTCTGCCCCGAGAGAGGAGGTTCCTTCTTGTCTGACACTTTTTTAACCCCCAGAAGCCTCTGTGTTTTAAAACCCATGAGCTGGTCCTCATAGCTCGCTGTGTGCCTGGGTTATTGAAGACACCGTGTTGTTTCTTTTCAACTTGAAAACCAGGCAGATTTACACACGGAATCCAAAGGGAAATACTTAGAACCATTAACTAAACTGCCTTCTGGTTTGTGTGGAACATCTTTTCTCCCCTTCAGTGAGTTTCTGTCGCTGGAGTGACCCGGACGATGTTGCAGTGCGCCATCGTGTGTGGTGACCTGTGCCAGGCCCCTTGGAAGCACAGGGTCGGCTCCCCGGTTCACACTGACCCTGCCGTTGGAGGTCACCACTGTTTGAGGACCAGTTTACGACTTCCGAGGGGCAAGGTTCTCAGCACACAGAGTGGTCAGGGAGAGGGGTGTGCCCAGGTGGCTGCAGGGAGTGTATCTCTGTGCGGGTGTGAACACAGCCTTGCACATCTCCCGGGGCCCGCTCAGGAGTGGACCCACTTTTAGGCTAGGTTTAAGGTCTGTTTTCTAAAGTTGTAAGTATTGAGACTAATGAATAAATAGTTCGGTAATTTAAATGTGTATTTATTTTTAATGGAAGGACTTTGATTAAAAAGAAGCTAATTGACTTGGTGATGTCAGTGAAATTTCTTACCTGCCAGGAAAGTTTTGTATTTAAGTCAACTATAATGTACATGTTTTAAAAATAAATAAATCTGACATTTGAAAAAATTGTCATGCTTCTGACACGTGAACTGGCTCACCAGTGGTGGTCCGGGTGTCGGGTGGCTGTGCAGATGGAGCCTTCTTTCCCCTCTAGAGTTCATGGACTGGACACCTGAAATTCTAGAATTTCTTGTATTGAACTGAGGCTTTTTGGAGATGGCCCAGGGGTCGGGTGGAGTGAGAGATGGGAAATCAGTGGTCGATTATTTTCTTGGGGCTGGTCTGGACTGAGTGCCCTTCATCTCACACGGTGGAGGGAGTGGGAGTGGTGACAGGTGGCAGGAACTGCCCCAGAGGCGCCTGGTGAAGGGAGCGCCCACCCACCCAGTTCCAGACTGCGGCTCTCACTGGCCCCCTGCTGCCCGGGCCTGAGTGCCCCAGCATCGCTGGCAGGCTTTGCCCGGACACCTGTTTGCGGCCTCAGCCTCTGAACGATTTGATTTCTTCTGTCCCCAGTTTTGTCCTGTGGTGGGAAGGTCTCCAGTAGCCACGTACGGACTTCAGGGGAGACCTGCTGGCTGTGGTTCCTGTGGATCCACCTTCCCAGCCAGGCTGGACGGTTACGCCGTCCCTGGCTTTGCCCAGGTCCCTCCCTCAGGGCAGCCCCTGATCTGGCACCCTGTCAGGGCACTGAGTGACCAGTAGGTACCCTGCCCGCCAGCCCGGGTCTGTGTGGTACTGGTGTTGGTGTAGACCCACCATCCGGTAACAGGTTACAGCCGAGTCTTGGAGCTCGTGGCCCTTGAGTCCTGAGTAGTTTCTGTTGGGGACGCCCCAGGTGCCCTTCCTCCTGGCTGCCCTGGGGTGGGGGTGGGGCTGTGGCCTGAAATCTGGGGGAGGTTGAGTGTTGGAGAGGTTGTGAGTCCAGAAAGTTCCTCAGCCCAGCAGCAACAGTTGAACGCCTCTGAACTGCACCTGGAGCCAAGGCCTCAGTGGGGACCTGGGCTGGAGGCCAATGGGGCTGGAGGGGCCACCCTGGGCCCGTGGCCTGGACTCTCCCCTCCAGAAGGCTGTGAGCAGGAATGGCAAGGTGGAGCACCCGCTTGCAGCGAATCCCCACGCCTTCCAACGGCCTGGAGCTCAGGGTGGAGCTGCGCCTGGTGAGCCAGCGGGGGGTGGGGGGGAGGTGAGGAGGCGGGCGGAGGGACAGGGGACCTGGGGAGGGGGGAGGGGGTGGCGGGCTGGGGGAACAGAGGGCGGTGGTTAAGGTCGGGGGAGGTGGGGAGCTGCGTGCTGCCTTCAGCACCGTGGACAGCACCAAGCCCAGAGGCTCCCGAGTCTGGCGAGGCGGTGCGCACAGGGACGCGGGCGGTGCGACGGGCCTCGGGGAGCTCCAAGCCCTGCCAGGGGTCCAAGAGGAAGAGGGAGGAGCGCCCGGAAAAACTCAGCCCCAGCCCCGGCCTGGCACCACGATGCTGCTGAAAACAGAGCTCCAGCGTGACCGAGATGGGCCTGGGGCCCCGGCGGCCGCTGCCATCTGCACCTTCGGCGGGACTCGGGGTAAGAGCCCTGGCACCCTGTTGCCTCCAGCCCGGGCAGGAGGGCCCCAAGGGGAGGAACGGCCAGGGCGGCAGAGGTGGGAAGGAAGGGGCACGGTTCACGGACGGCAGAGAGGAAGAGTCCAGAGAGAACGTGGGCAGGACATGGGAGACAGAGTGGGGCGAGGGGAGGCGAGTCTGGCAGATCCCGTGGTGGGTGGAGGGCCTGGAGCTCCCTGGATGGTTCGGGAGGCCCTGACTCGAGTTGTTGGAGCGCCCGAGAACAGAAGGGGTCTCCTAGACACTGCTGAGGGGAAGGGACGGGGCAGAGCAAGTGGCACCAAGTTCCTCCAGAGACCTCACGCCCCTCAGCTCCCACCACAGCCCGGCCCAGACCTCTCCCAACGGTCCAGCAGCGCAGCACCCGGAGACCTGGGCCGAGTCTCCCGCCTGAACCGCCCTCCTCAAGGGCCATTTGATCGCCACAGGCGCTGGGAAATAACGGAGGCATTGTTGGCGGACCTGCCAGATGCCGAGCGCGTGGGGCCGCCACCTCCTGGACTGGCTGCCCGCCCGCCCACCCCTTCCCCAGTCCAACCACACATGGCCCCTCTGGGGCACGCCTCTGCAACAGCTGACACTCAACGGCCGACACCCCAGCGCACCCAGCACCACTCGGCCCCTGGCTTGTGCACCCCTCCCTGTGCTGCTGGGTAACACGTGTGGGGCCAAGTAAAGGGGTGTGGAGGCCGATGGGCCTTTGCTCAAACCTGTGAGGCCTCAGGTCTGCTGGGATCTGGGAGGCGGCTGTGCTCTTCCTGCCTGGGTCCTTCCAGGCCGGTCCCCGTGTTACAGCACACAGACCAGGCAGCTGGAGGCCAGGAGAAGGCAGGGTGGATGGGGACGCTGCTGTGGGCTCTGAGGTGGAGAGACCTGGAGAATGGCATCAACTTGCTAGTCCCCCAACACTTGCTGGGGCCCCTGCCCTAGTCATACCCCTCCCTGCAAGAGGCCCACACTGCGGTCCTGATTGTGGGTGACAGCGGGGGGAGGGGGAGATGGCGCTGGCCTGTGTCCAGATGCTGTGTGCCCTCTGGGCAGCAGCAGCCACCCTCGTGTGGGTGCATCTCTACAGACAAGGATGGGTGGGTTCCTGCGGGCTCACCTGCTTGGATTGGGGGCAGGATGTTGGAAAAGGAGCCACAGGGGCTGCGTTCTGTGCAAGCTGGGGTGCTGGGAGTGGAGGGATGTGCAGACGGATGCCCGGCTTTCCCAGCCCCGGTGTCCCTCCTGACCTGGAGTCTTGGCTGCGTGTCCAGGCCCAGGACACTGGGTTTCCCTCCCAAGAAGCGCCCTTCTTTCCTGCTCCCACTCTGGGCTGCAGTTCCAAGAGTGGTGCCCAAAAGCTGGCCGGAGCTGGCAGGTCCGAGGTCCCGTCCGGCGCCTGGTGGCTTCACTGTGAGCCCTTGGGCGCCACACTCACCCTCTCTGGGTCTCTGAGTCGCGTTCGTGCCAACCTGACGTTGTCACCAAGCCTCCCAGCTCGGCTCTCTGCTCTCCCAAGTCGGAGCCTCAGCGGCGGCAGGACGCAGCTCCCTCCCTGACCCTCCTCCCAGGACCGTCAGCCTCTCCGCGCCTGCACGCCCGAGCCCAGGCCTCAGCCTGCGGCCGGCGCGGGGGCAAGAAGCTGCGGCGCCCGGGCCAGCGCCCACGGGCAGCCCTGGTCCGGCTCCTCCCCTGCCTGTCCCCACCCTCAGGCCCGCACTCGGCTGGCGTCTGGGCATCGCGGGTCCCCGCGCTTAGAAGCGCAGTACCGCCGGACGCCCCCGGCGCGCCTCAGCGGCCCCCGGCCCCGCCCCGCCCCGCGGCCCCGCCCCCCGGCCGCTCCGCCCTCCGCGCGGCCGGAGGCTCCGGGCCCCAGGGCGGCCCGTGGGCGCAGCGCCCAGCAACGGCGGGAATCGCTCAGACGCCGGCCCGGGGCCACTGCGGCCGTGGCCTCGCCGAGCCCCGGGAAAGTTCGGGGTCGGAGAGCGGCGTCGCCGGGCCACGGGACCCATGGAGGCGCGCGGGGAGCTGGGCCCGGGCCGGGAGTCGGCGGGCGGCGACCTGCTGCTGGCGCTGCTGGCGCGGAGGGAGGACCTGCGCCGAGGTGGGTGCCCGCGCCAAGGGGCCTGCACCGGGGAGGGCGGACCCCGGCGAGACCCGGAGGTCCTCTCTCCTTTCCGGGCCTGGCCACGGAGGTGGCGGGAGCCAGGGGACCCGGCAGGACTGTATGCGAGGGTCCCAGCACGTCCCCTCCTGGGCGCCCCAGCGGCGAGTTTGCGTCGGGGCCCCTGCAGCTGTGCTGTCGGCTGTGTGGTCCCGAAGCTGCGCCGCTCAGGCCGGGGAGCCCTCGGGGCCCCAGGACCGGTTGAGGAAGTCCTCTCCCTGATCGGGAGAGTGTGCAGGGAGCAAGTGGGGTTCAGTGACCACTGAGCAGGAGGATCCTCAAGAGGGCCGCCCCCACCCAGACCCGCCGCACTTTCCAGAGGAAGAGAGTCAGATGCAGGGGCCGGGGTGGAGCCGAAGCCCATCCGCAGATCGCCCCCAGCTGGGGTCTGGCATCTGCACCCACACACACCTGCTTTGTTGGCCTGCTCCCGGCTGGTCCTCAGAACCCTTCTACAGGAAAACCCCCAACTTCCTGGTGGCACCAGTCTCGCCCCCAGCGCTTTGGCTCCCGGAGAACCGGGACCCTTCTCGGGGGGCTTCCGGGCTGGCGGGACCACTGGATGGAGACAGGCGACCCTGGCGGAGTGGGGAGCGGCAGGGAGGGAGCAGGTGGGAAAGAGGTTACCTCCAGGCTGTGGGGTCTCACCCGTCCCCTATTTATTTATTTATTTTCCAACGGTTCCTGGGAGGGGTTGGCCGCAGAGGCTGGGAGGAAAGGGTGGGAGGGCTGAGGGAGAGGGAGGGAGGGGAGGCGGGCTCGGAGAGCCACGGCTGAGGAGAGCTGGCCGGGACGGGCGGGCGCGAGGCTCTGCGGGCCCCGCCGGCGCCGAGGGCAGGAGACCCGCCGAGGCCGGAGTCGTCATGCAGCGTAAGGCCCGCGTCGCCGGGGCTGCGGGGAGCGCGAGGGGCGCGGCGGGAGCGGCTTTTGCCAGACGCGGGCTCCAGGGGCGGCAAGGCCGGGGCGCTGTCCGGGCCTCGGTGCTGAATCCGCGCGGTGCGGGCCTGTGCAGCTACCAACTCTATGCCCGGTGTCCTCGCCAACCTGCCGTCGCGCCCGAGATGGGGGCCCGGAGGGCTCGGATCCCCACGCTCAGCACCCGGGGCTGAGGTTTTGCCCGACGCGGGGTCGCGTCCTTCGCAGGTTTCCTGCCGCTTCAGGAGGGAGGTGGATCCGGTTCCCCGGGTCTGGGGCCAAAGGAGGTCCTTCTCTGGTCTTCCCACCCACTGTGGGGCCGGCCTGGACCCAGATGGGTCCGGGGGCAGCGAGATGAGTGCGGAGAAGTGGGAGCAATATTTGCGTAGGTTCCACCTCCTGCTCCCGGCTCTCTCCTCCCCCGGGAGACCTTTTCTAAATTGACAAGGAGTCCTCACCCATAAGCACCCCGAAAAGCCCCGTGGACCCCACAGGCCACCCTTGCATTTCCCCAACCTGGTCCCCCAAAGACCTGCAGTCCTGGGGGAGCAGAACGCGCCAGAACCCGTGTGTTGGAGTAACTATGACCATGTGGGGAGGGCAAACCACCTTCTGTGTGCTCAGGCACCCACCTGGAGCGTGAGGACAGCAGATCCATTTGTCCAGTCCACTCACAAGTACCCCGAAGCCACCCAAAGATGGAGAGGGCGTCGGTTTTTACCTTGGTGGCCCGCAGACAGGGCCACGGGGCTGGGCAGCCACACGCACAAGGAGCCTCTAGCCGCTATGATGCTTAATTGTGCAAAGTAGTGAGGATGACTGGGTGGTGGGTGCCCCAGGACCACATATGCCCAGCCTCTGGGCGATGGTAAGGGCCCATTTTCCAGCCTGGCCTCTGAGAGAGCCCCTGGGGAGGAGTTTTAACTTGAACTCAGTGTGCGCCCTTCATGCATGCGGGGAACATTTTGTGGTTGACGGTATCTGGCCCAATGGAATCGCCTGGGCACCTTCCTGCTCACTGGCACATTTCTAAATCCATTTTCAGTTTACCTGAATTTTAGCTGTGAGCCAGGCTGTGGACTTTGGTGCCATGCACTGCCAGCTCCGGGGTGCCAGGCAGCCGCTCAAACCGCCTGGGGACGAGGGTGCACAGGGAAGGGGGTCTCCCTCGGCAGCCCTGGGTCCTGGGGGCTGGGGTGGGAAGTGACTTTGATGCCGCCCACTCTGTGCCGTGCCCATGACCGCAGCGACTCCTCGGCCTCCAGAGATCCCGCTGTGTGCCGGCTGCGACCAGCACATCCTGGACCGCTTCATCCTCAAGGCTCTGGACCGCCACTGGCACAGCAAGTGCCTCAAATGCAGCGACTGTCACACGCCGCTGGCCGAGCGCTGCTTCAGCCGCGGGGAGAGCGTCTACTGCAAGGAAGACTTCTTCAAGTGAGCCCAGGGCTGCTGGAGGGGGACGAGCGGCACTGTCTGCCCCGGGGGGAAAGGAGGCCGGAGTGGGCCCTGGAGGGACTCCCCTGACCCCTCACAATAATCACGTCCAGAGCCCGGGAAGCCTCCACCTCCAGGCCCCCTCCTGTCACGGCAGAGCCCCCTGGGTCCTCTGGGGGAGGGCGGCTGAGGCCCCTGGGGCCTCTCCCTGGGTGGCCCAGCCTGGTTGGCACATCAGCAAATTTTTTTTAGAGTAATTAATTTTGTGAATCATCGAAGCAATCGTTAAAAAAGATAACCCCAAGTTTGTGGAACTCTATTGGACTTACTTCCTCTTAATTTTGGTCCTGTTTTTGTCCTTAATGCCGGGGCCCGGCGCCTTCCGAACACAGGCCTCCGGGGTCTAAAACATTCACCTTCCCGACCGAGCACCACGCGCGGTTCTGCTCCCCAGGTCCTCCGGGTCCCCCTCTCCGTAGTCTGTGCGGCTGTGCCGGCGCTGCGGGCGGGTGACCAGGGGCAGGGCCCGGGCGAGCCTTCCTCCCAGAGCCGCCCTGCGCGGCGCAGCGCTCGCCACTCTCCGACCCGCTCGGGGCGAAGGAGCCACACGCCCCGTGCTGAGCCGCGCCCTGTGCGTCCCGCAGGCGGTTCGGGACCAAGTGCGCCGCGTGCCAGCTGGGCATCCCGCCCACGCAGGTGGTGCGCCGCGCCCAGGACTTCGTGTACCACCTGCAGTGCTTCGCCTGCGTCGTGTGCAAGCGGCAGCTTGCCACGGGCGACGAATTCTACCTCATGGAGGACAGCCGACTCGTGTGCAAGGCGGACTACGAGACTGCCAAGCAGCGAGGTCAGCGGGAGCGGGCAACGGTCTGGGTAGGGCCCCTCTTCCTCTCCTGCTAAGTGGGACTGAGGCCAGTCGGGGTCGGGGCGCGGAGGGATCCTCACCTCCAGCGACCGCCTCGGAGCGCTCCCTGAGGGACGCGAATTTACCCGCCTTCCCTACAGGCCGGGGCGGTGGGGGCACCGCCACCCCCAGGCCGGAGCCGGGGCCAGAGCCGGGTGGGGACAATTAACAGCCCGGCTCTGGGGAAGCCGGGGTCTGGGGTCGCAGCGGCCGCCTGACTCTGGAGCACAGGGAAGTTGGTCGAATTATGTGGATTCTCACCCTGGTCTGAATTATCACCCTAAATCCTTACGGTGGAGATCTGGCATTACCCACACCCTTGGAACAAAGAGGAACTGCGGGGGCGCGGGGCGCTTGCCAGTGGGGGGCCGAGGCAGGAGGTGGCAGCGCCGCGATCACCGGCCGCGCGAGTCCCCAGTGAAGGCCGCAGCCGAGCCGCCCCTCCGCCCAGGCCCAACGCCCCCACCCGGGTTTTCTCCATTGCTCCCAGTGCCCCGCGGCCCGCGAAGCCCCCTGACCCCGCGGCCACGGCGGTCGGTCGCTGGGGGGGGCGGTATTAGGGGCCCCGAGGTCCCCGCGCCCAGGAGGGTGTGGTGTGGAGCGCTGGGGTGCCGGAGGAGCAGGCTCCGCCTCACCACCCCCCGCCCGCGGTGCAGAGGCCGAGGCCACAGCCAAGCGGCCGCGCACGACCATCACGGCCAAGCAGCTGGAGACGCTCAAGAGCGCTTACAACACGTCGCCCAAGCCGGCGCGCCACGTGCGCGAGCAGCTCTCGTCCGAGACCGGCCTCGACATGCGCGTCGTGCAGGTCAGCGCCCCGCGCCCGCCGCCACCCTGCCCGCCCCCGCGCGCCCTGCGGCCACTCACCCGCCCCCGCCCGCAGGTGTGGTTCCAGAACCGCCGGGCCAAGGAAAAGAGGCTCAAGAAGGATGCGGGCCGGCAGCGCTGGGGCCAGTATTTCCGCAGCATGAAGCGCGCCCGCGGCGGCTCCAAGTCCGACAAGGACAGCGTCCAGGAGGAGGGGCAGGACAGCGACGCCGAAGTCTCCTTCACCGGTGCGGGCGGCCTCGGAAGCGCGCAGCCCCGCGCCGGGAAGAACGTTGGGTTGACTGGTTGCAGGGAAATCTAAATTTCCTAGTCAGTGGCCTCTTTAGCCTTACTTAAAAAAAATTCATTTATGGACCCTGGTCCCCCATCCCCAAACACTGTGGGCTGGCCTCTCAGGACCACTGCTCTTCCCCTGGTGGGGGCCAGAACCCCTATGACCCGGCCCGGCCCTCAGCAGGCTTTCTCATGGGGGGGCGTCGCGACCATCTTTCTGGCTCCCCGCCCTTGCAATGATTTTTAGAAAAGCGGGCAGCACGATTTTGGGGTAAATGATTAAAAATTTCTGGCTGTTTGGAGTTGAGGGTCCACCCTCCTCTGTGGGATCCGATGACCTCATTCTCCATACCAGGGAGACTTCAATCGCACCCCTTAATTCCCGTCCTCAGAGAGTTTGTGCAAGAGACTCTTTTGGGCTGCGTTGTGACCTTAGGCTGCTCACCCAGCCTCTCTGGGCCTCTTTAACTTGGGGATGGTCATGGAACCCTGGGTTTTGACTGGACTACAGCCATCATTCTTTAGACACCGTGTGGGACTGAGCTGGACACCGAGGTGGGAGGGTGGGGGCAGAAGGCAGCTGTCTATTCTAAGAGCAGAAGGGACTTGGGCTGGCCTGTTGTGTGACGTGGGGCAGGTCGTCCCTGCAGGAGGGGTCCTGAGGGGCGAGGTGGAGGAGGGCGGGCTCTGAGCAGTGCCCTCCGCTTCCGTTGCAGAAGAGCCGTCCATGGCCGAAATGGGCCCTGCCAACGGCCTCTACGGCAGCCTGGGGGAGCCCACCCCGGCCTTGGGCCGGCCCACGGGAGCCCCAGGCAGCTTCTCGCTGGAGCCTGGAGGCCTGGCCGGCCCGGAGCAGTACCGAGAGCTGCGCGCCAGCAGCCCCTACGGCGTCCCCCCCTCCCCAGCTGCCCTGCAGAGCCTTCCTGGCCCCCAGCCCCTCCTCTCCAGCTTGGTGTACCCAGATGCCGGCTTGGGCCTCATGCCCGCGGGGGCCCCAGGTGGGCCCCCGCCCATGAGGGTGCTGGCAGGGAACGGACCCAGCTCTGATCTGTCCACCGGGAGCAGCGGGGGCTACCCTGACTTCCCTGCCAGCCCCGCCTCCTGGCTGGACGAGGTGGACCACGCTCAGTTCTGACGGAGGCCCCCCCGCTTCACCACAGCGGACATGAGGGGTGTGGGCAGCGGCGCTGCCCCTGGCTGGGCCGCCTGGAGCTGTGCTCTCTTCCTTTCCTGAAGCCCAGGACCTCAGCGGGAAGCAGGTGCCACCGGCGGGGGACAGGACGAGGACATCAAGGGAGGGCTGGTTTCTGCGGAGCGCCCAGCCACGCAGCCGCCTCCCTGGGGCCCACGGGCTCATTTGGCTCCTGTCTGTGCCCGCTCCTCCTGGGACACAGGGCTGGCGGCTGGTGTCCCCCCAGCAAGCCTCGTTTTGTAAGCAGATTTCTCCCTTTCTCGACGAGTTAAGTGAGTGCTTGCTGCTCTTTCTAGACATGAAATGTCGCCCCGCCTAGGCCAGACCTCTGCTCTGGGGCCTGTCCCTAGCCCGGACCAGCACAGCCCTCAGGCTGGAAGATGCTTTCATTTCTAAAATTAAAAAATAACACTAACCGTGCGTTCCTTTCCCAGGCTCTGTGTCTGAATGGTGTAGCCCCTTCACCCCCAACTCTGGGTCAGAGATGGGCCTCATCTGTCCAGGAGGGAGGTGGCGGTGGGGGAGCCACGTCCTTCCTGGTCCCTCTGGGGGCCTCCCTGCCACCACTCTCACCTTTCCCAGGAGCCTTCTCACCCCTGTTCCCTCGGGCAGCTGGTTCTAGATCTTTTTGTTCCTCTGGACTCACTACCTGGGGGCCCTTCTTCTCCCTGATCAACTCTCTAAGCCCATAAGGAGCTCCCTCCCAGCCTAGGCTAACTTTTCAGTCCCTCCCCCCACTCACAGCCACCCCCAGGCCCTCAGCGTCCAGGCTACACCCAGCCCACACCCAGCCCACCGATTTCAGTTGCCAAACAACCTTGGGCCCTCCCTCTCCAAGCCGGCTCTGACTGCCCGAGGATTGTACGCCCGCTGGAGGGGGCTGGCTCTGGGCCCCTCGGAGCCTGCCCTGCCTCCTGCCCCGGACACTCTCCTGCCGCCTGCCCCAGACACAGGCTGGCCCCCGTGAGTCCAGGTGATCTCCGCAAACCTGCACCCGAGCTACCTGTTGGTTCTGTGAACGTCCCGTGTCTTTTATTTATTCTCTGACCATCGGCTCTTTCCAAAGTTTCAATAAATTTGTCAGTTACAGTCATTGGAAGGTCCCCGTCTTTAGTGAGTCTGGGGGGCACGGGCGGAGGAGGGAGTTGGGGGTGGTGGATGGTTCTTTGAAAGCTGGGGGCCTTTGGAGTAGCTGCTGGCTCCTTGCCAGGGATGACACCTGTGAATTGGGGCTGCTTTGTCCCTGGATCTTGGCCAAACTTCTGAGCACTGGAAGGAGACATGGGAGAACAGACCGTCCATTGTGATGGAGGGGAGGGGCCGGGGTGGCCAGGGAACGTGACCACAACTGCTCACCACTTGGAGCTGGCACCAGCAGGGGGAGGGGGCACTGGGGTCAGCTGGTCAGGAGATTCATGGCACAGGGTCACGGGGTCCCTCCAACTTGGATTCCAACCCCAGCCATCTGCTAACTCGTGTGACCCTGGGCAAATGACTAGCCCCTCTGAGCCCCACTGTCAGCCTGTGAAGTGGAGCCAGTGGTGACAGCCCTCTGGAAGGGAAACTGAAGAGGGGTCAATGCATATGGGGGCCCCCTAACCCGGCAGTGAGTGCTCTCTAGAGAGCAATGGCCTGGCTGTTGTTATGCCCCCCACTGGACAGTGGAGCACTGAGGTGGGTAGGAAACCCATGGGGGCTAGGCTGAGGGTCCCCCAGGTGGGGGAGGAGGAGGGGGCACTCCCCAGACATCCCCTCAGCTAAGCAGCCCACGGGACTTGGTCAAGTCGCCCCCACCATCACCTGCCGGGCAGGGATAGCCAGGGCCCCACCGCCAGCCGCACCCCAGGATGCGGAGCACGTGGCCCACCCTAGAGGAATGTTGCCAGCAGCCACAGACCCGAGTGTCCTCGAGTGTCCCCGTGGTGTCTCACGGTCAGGGGTACTCGGGGCAGGCCTCGGGATGTGGATGCCAGGGACTGGAAAGAGGAGGCACCTGGGACAAGATGCAGGGGTGGGAGAAGGGCCACTCCGTCTACCCGGCTGGGGCCACCCGGGAAGAGCGTGCGCTGGAGCAGAGTGGACGTGGGGGTGGAGCACTGGGGACCATGACTGTTGTGAGCAAAGGTGTGCAGCAGTGTCCTGGGCAGGCCTGGGGGACGATGCTCTCAGGTCAGGGATGGGCAGTGGCAGGTGGGGTGGGGTGCTGGAGGGGACAATTTGGGACCCTCTCTGAGCTCAAAGAGTCCCCGGTGGGGGCAGGGAAAGTGGTGGCCCCAGTGAGGCAGGCGCTGTCTGGGCTGGCAGCCCTGAGGAGGGGGGTATAAATCCTCCAGTCACGGCCCCCCAGCCTCCAGCCCCTCCCCCAGGCCGCCCGGGACCTTTTAGGCGCTGACAGGTTAATAAAGTGCTAAATGTCCCCGCGGGACCCTCCGCCTGGAAGCAGCCCCCGGCGCTTGCTCCAGCTGCCCGCGCGTCGATCGCCGATCGCCCACTTGGAGAGAGGAGAGGCGGGAGGAGCGGACGGTGTCCGAGCCCCCTGCGGCCCCAGGCCCGGCCCCAGGCCCGGCCCCCGCGTGGGGAGCAGCGTGACCCGCTGGGCCTGGTGGTGGGGCTCAGCTGAGTCAGACCCGCCGTTACCCTGACCGCTGGCCTCAGTTTCCCCATCTGGGCGGAGCCGCCCGCTCTCACATTATCCTGATAGGGGGGCGGGGTGACCCGGCTCCGCCTCTGGGGTCCCGCCCGCTCAGCCGGCGCACGTGGACCAGGGACCTCCGAGCCCGCCGCCGGCAGGTGGTAGGCGGGCAGACCTCAGGCCGGGAGGACCTCGGGCTGCGGGCGTCTGCAGGTGAAGGGAAGGAGGCCTCCGCCCCATCATTCCGGGCCGTCTGCAGGAGTCACCCGGAGACGACGACTTACTTTCCACGATGAACCCCGGGCAGAGCGTCAGGCGCGCGTGGGTGTCAGCCCAGGGTGCGGGGTTCGGGGCGTCCCCTCTCCCCACGGAACCGGCCGGGGGGCGCCCAGCTCCAAGTCTGAGATCTGGCCCACGGCCTGGGATCTGGGGGCCTCAGACCGGGCACAGTGGGGGAGGGTGGTCTCTGTGGATCTCGCGCAACGCCCGAGCGGGCGCGTCCTGTCCGCCCGTGGAGGCGCGGCTGGTTGGGGACCCAGTGGGGAAGGGCGCTGCGAAGCCAGTGGGCGCGGAGCGCTGGGGCGGGGGTCGTGCCTTCCGCTGTTTGGACGGGAGGCCGGCAGGAGGGGCGGCACCGCGCCCTGCGCAGGACCCCGACCCGAACTGGGGCACAAATGGGCGAGCCGGAGGGGCGCCCGGGCTCCGGTTGGGGCCCCCTGGCGGGCTTGCCGGACCCGCTTGAGCTTGTTAACTTTTGAACTCAGCGATTGTATTACATTATCAAAGGCAAATACCTAAATAACACAAATAGTTTCGACCAATACATAAAAGGACCTCTTTCCTTTTAAATATAAAATTTGCACGATGGTGCAAAGGACCCTCCCGCATCAGGGACCCACCTACTCCTCTCCTCATTTCCCTCCTCCCCATCTGATGGCAGAACTCTGGGGTTTAACGTGGGTGCTGGCCCCTCAGATGTGGATGGGAGGGGCTGGGGTGCCAACCCCAGGGCTGGCCTGGTTGAGCAGCACGGTGATAAATCAGTGGGTTTTCAAAGAAGTCTGTCTGGAGCGCTGAATCCCAGCGGCTGTAATGATCAATTCTTTAAGCCCATAATTGTTCAAATTACTCTGAGGAACATAAAACATTAATTTTAAGAAATTTAATAGAAAAAAGCTCTTTAAATCCGCAACGAGATAAATGACACCCAGCGTTGCGACCTTTTTCCATACCTTGGTGACATTGAATAATCTGAAAGTTATTTACATTTTCATTCTTCGTGGAAAATGTTGACAAGCTTTTGGCCGTGGGCGCGGTGCACGGTGCTGCGAGCGCCCCCCTCCCCCCCTAATTAATGGGGGAGCAGCGACTTCATAAGCAGAATTTTCATCAGTCTGCCCGGGCGACCCGAGGTGACGGTTCCCACCCCTCCTGAAGCTGATGCAACAAGCCTCATTTTTTACCATAAAAATATTCCCTCCTGACCAGCGGAGCCCCCTCCTGGCGTTCAAAAATAGATATGAGGCTAAGAAGCAGCTGTCACCGGGGCGTCGCTGGGATGGGGTCCAAGGTAGGCCCTGGGAGAAGACTACAGATTCTGCAGAGCCCAGACTCAGCGATGCACACGTGTGATGGTGTGCACGAGTGTGCGTGAATGTGTGTGATCGTGTTGCAGCGCACCGGTGTGGAGTCATCCCTGGAGGGGTGGCTGCAGCCCCCAGACCCTCAGTTCCACGTGTTTCCAAGAGATGCCCAGGGGTGTGGTCTCAGCCAGGTCTTTGGATGTGACGTGTCGGGGGTCAACCCGACATCTGCAGAGCTGGAGCTGAGCTAGGTCCCGGGAGCCGGAGAAACACGGCGTGGGGCTGGCCTGGGCTCCCTGAAGAGTCCCTCTAGTCTGTCATTAAGAACCTGGTAGAGCCAGGGACCCGAGCACAGGCTCAGGGCGAATTGACCCGGGTACCCTACCACCCATGCTACTCGCTCACTGCAGCTGTGTGACCTTGGGTGCGAGGCTCAACCTCTCTGAGCCTGCAAAGAGCAGCAAACACACCTGTTTTCCAGGGTTTCTGTGACACTCACTGAGGCGAAGCTGGGAACAGGCACAAATGAAGTGCTTGGCAAACCTGGGGGCAGTGCCTAAGCCTCCATCCTCAGGTTCTGAGGGCAAATCCCGCTGACCCAAGGATCCCACGCATCCTCAAGACTCGGAACCCAGTGCTTTGTGCCAGCACGTGTGCACACACACGCACTGTCACACGTGTCACCCACCTCTATGCAGTTACACATGCACATGCAGCTCACACTCACTCACACACCCCACCCAGACTCTCAGAGGACAAGGATACGTGAACTGTGGTGGCTGGAGTGTCCTTGTCAGGGGGACCTCCTGTCCATTGTAACAGAGGCCAAAATGCCCCTTGGCCTCCTGCCCCGGGTCAGGCCAGACCAGACTTGCCCCGAGGCAGGGGATGGACTGACTGACCCCATGACTTCCTTCCTAACAGGTAGGTCTCCAGTCACTGTGAGTGAAGCACGGCCTCTGCCCTGAGGTCCTGGGGGCGCTGGTGTTCTTGGTGCTTCTGAATGGAGCATTTCCAAATCTGGGCGCCAGGGTGGAGAACCCAGGCAGATGGGAGCTGGTTCATGTCCGTCTGCCCGGCTCCCGCCCCTGTCTGGTCCACTGGCGGGCAGGCAGAGGGAAGGTGCGGAATGGTGGGAGGAGGTTGAGGGCTCAAGACACATTGTCCCAGCAGGCCCCACCTCAGAACCTGAGGGCCAGGAGGGAAACTGTCGTCCTACCCCTTACCCCCACGGCCTGCCAGCCGTGGGACCGGGCGGTCAGTAGCTCAGCACCTCTGTGAGCCTGGATTTCCTCATCTGTAAAAGGGATGATCCTGGTCACCAAGCACAGGAGATCACCAGGGAAATGGAGCCACAGAAAGATACCACTTCACACCCACAGCGGGGCCACAATAATAGTAAAACCACAGAATTGAAACATGGGTTCCATCCATACAGTGGGATATCATTCAGCCACGAAAAGAAGTAAGTCCTGACACGCTACATCATGGACGAACCTTGAAAACATCACACTCAGTGAAAGAAGCCAGGCACGAAAGGCCACACAGTGTATAATTCAGTTTATATAGAACGTACAGGACAAGTGAATCCACAGAGATGATGAGTAGATCAGTGGTCACGGGCGGGGAGAGGGAGGGACTACTGATGGGGCCGGGGTTTCTTTCTGGGGGATGGAAACGTTTGGGGACTAGACTGAGGTGGTGGTCACACACCTCAATTTTATTTTATTTTTTGTTTATTTATTTATTTTTTGCTGAGGAAGACTGGCCCTGAGCTAATATCCATGCCCATCTTCCTCTACTTTATATGGGACGCCACCATAGCATGGCCTGCCAAGCGGTGCGTCAGTGCACGTCCGGGGTCTGAACCTTCGAACCCCGGGCCGCCGCAGTGGAGCGCTCGCACTTAACCGCTGCGCCACAAGGCCGGCCCTCACCTCAATTTTAAAAAGGGGGCGGTGCCGGCCTTGTTCGGGTGCTCCGCTTAAGTGGCCCAGGGTTTGGCTGGTTCAGATCCTGGGCACTGACCTACTCACCGCTCATCAAGCCATGCTGAGGCAGTGTCCCGTATAGAGCAACTAGAAGGACCTACAACTAGGATACACAACTATGTACTGGGGCTTTGGGGAGAAAAAAGGAAAAAAAAAGAGGAAGATTGGCAACGGATGTTAGCTCAGGGCCCATCTTCCTAAAAATAAATAAACAAATAAAAATAAAAGAGGGTACCACGCACCCCTCCGCGGCAGGCCCTGCTCCTGGCAAACAGGGGATCCCGTGATTAACGACAGCAGCCTGGGGCCCGCCCGTGGGAGGACCCCCACCATCAGGTCACGGAGTCAGCGTCACCGTCCCACCCACTCCAAATGCCACCCCTCCTGGGAGACCCCCGCCTCCAATCCACCCCCCCCCCCCAGCACACGGAGGCCTGAGGCGCCGCTGGCACATGTACATGAGTGTTCCTGTGCTCAGCGTCCGTGGTCTTGACCTGCAATGCGGGCGGGCGGGCAGCAGAGTCCAGCCGGCCTGGTGTCGTCAGCTGCTGGGGAGTGACAGTAATGGACGTGAACAACCTGCCCCCTCCCCGGAAAGGGCTAGTGTCTGGACAGGAAGGTTCTACCTGGAGACCCCCACCTGTGGGGGCGGAGGCCCCCGGGCACAGCAGGAAGTGTGTATCCAGTCCCCATGACCCGCTGGCCCCTGTGGCCTGGTGATCATTTGTAAAGTGGCTCTGTCCTGTCGTGGTCCCGTGTCCGTCGTCCCACCTCCTCCCTCCCCCCCCCGACCCCCGTTAAAAGCTCTACAAGAGGCCCCTGGCCATTGTCGCTGTCGTCGCTGGGCCGGCCTGCCCTGACCACCAGCCTCGTTTGACCTCCAGAAAGGTCGGAGGTCGAGACCTGTGATGTTCCAGGCTGACACAGCTGGAGGTTCACGTGTCCCTTCCATTTCTTTCTTTGCTTAGGGAACAATGCTGGCAGCACACAGGACAGGCGGCCAGCACTGGGGGTGGCTGCTGTGGCGTCCACACTCCGCAGGGGCTTGCAGTGGCCTCCCTGGAGGACAGGGAGGCGCTGGCCAGCCAGCAGCCACCAGCTCTGAGCGAGGGGCCTGCCCCCAGGCAATGGCAGGCGGGGCAAAGAAAAGGATGACAGGGAGACGGACCCCTCGGCCCCCACCATCCGCCAGCACCTCACGTGGCACTTATTCCTCCAGAAAACCTGCGACCTGTGTGGTCGGGCTCCTGAGAAGGGGGCTGCCACCTCCCCCCAGGCCCCGGGCATCCAGGGGTGCGGTGTGTGAGACCTCCCCTTACCATTCCTCAGGGCAACGGCCGAATAGCCAGGCTCGTCCTGGGGCCACGAGTCTCCCACGCCTTCCAGAAGATTCCTTTTGAGCTCGTCAGCCAGAGGCCTCTGCGTAGTTCGCACCCAAGACCCCCAACAGCCTTTCCTCGGGGTGAGGCTGGCGGTCCCTCTCCCTGACTAATGCTTTGTTCGCAGCTCCAGCTAATCTTCAGAATGACAAGGTTTAAAATTTAATTAGCAAGTTCCTCTTATGCAGACTCTCCTCATTAAACTAAGTGTCCTATTAGTTAAAATGAAGGCAGGTGGGGCGGGATTGGCTAGACGGCTGATGGGGCAGAGACGGATCACGAGGCAGGAATTTTACGGCGGCCTTGGCTGCTGCAAGGTGGGTCGTCACTCAGGTGGGCGGAATTCTCTCCTTCAGGTGACATGGGCGGCAGAACCTGGGGCAGGAGCTGGGCCGGCTGGTAGTGAGGCTGTCGGGGTGAAATACGCAGGCGTGGGACACGCCGCGGCCCAGAGGGATGATGTAACTGGTGGGGACCACCGAGCCCGGACCCATCGTGTATTTGAAAGGTGGGCCTGCGGCTGGCGGGTGATGCATCCATCCTTTCTGGGGCCACTGGGTCCTCCTGCCCTGGGCCCTCCCTGGAGGTCTCTCCCCTTCTGTCCCATCTCCCAGGCTCTGGGGCTGGCCTGGTCACCCCCACCAGAGTGGGGAGGCCACTCTCAGTGTTTATAAACGGAAGTACTACATGCTCATTGGGGAAAATTTGGAAAAAGTAAAAAAACAACCTCTTCCCCCCAGTGCACTTAATTCCTCTAACCAGACACCATTTTGGTGTTGCTCATTCCAGACTTTTATATGCTGCGCGCAGGTGTGTCTTGCACGGTTGTGTTTATACCCAACTGCTTTGTGACATGCTTCCTCACTTTAGTGTCACACCACGACCTTTTCCTGGGCCGTCAGATGTCCCTCCCAAGATGCTTTCTGCTGGTGTCCTTATCTGAGTTCTGGCAGCTGTCCTGGCCCCTCCCATCGTGTCCACGGGGCTCCTGGGACGTCAGCTCCTGGCAGCGTGGACCAAGCCCAGCCTGGGCGGGAGAGGGCAGCTCGCCGGGCTGTGGGGGCCACATGGGCACACCTGCCCCTCCTCCATGCCCTAGAGTCCGGAGGGTTTCCACCCAGGAAGCATCAGCATCTTCCCTCTCCATGGGCATCTGACCAAAGGGAACAACCCTATACAGACTTCCACTTCCTTTCTAGAATGTTCCCATGCCAAGGCCACTCCCTGTCCCCCGTCCCTAATCCTCCTTGTCTCTGATGGGGCTCTGAGCACAGTTTTGAGGAGCCCATGGTCGCCTCCATGGCTCCCACCCCACCCCCAGCCCTCTCCTCCTCCCCCCGGGTCCCTGGTTTGGTAATGCGGAATTTCTCAAACTTCAGCAGAAGGGCCGCTGCTCTCCGAGCTCCTGGGTGCTCTGAGCAAGTCTCTGACGTGGCGTGTTGTGCCGGGGGGTGGCTCGGGCCTCAGGGTGGGTGAGTGTGGTTGTGGGCTTAGGGAGGACTTGGGGGGCAGCTGAGAGAGCGCGAGGGGTCTCTGGGGGGCAGCTGATATGGAGGCACATCGGCCCATCAGAGGAGGGTTCGTGTCTGGGTTAGATGTTGGCTTTGGGTACTCTTCAGCCCGGCATCTGCGGAGCACGGGGCGATGACGATGACGGTGACGACCAAGGCTGGAGAAGAAGGCACCTGGGGAGCAGCTGGTGGGGGGGAGCGCAGGAGGAGGGCGCGTGGGGAGGTGGAGGAAAACCTTGAGGCACGTCCCAGCGGCCCAGAGAAGAACCTCGTACAGGCTGGGCCTACGGTGCCTCCCACAGGAACAGCAGTCGCTGTTTCTCATTCTTATCCGTTCCTGTAATGGTGTCATCGTCATTGTCGCCCTCACTCAGAGATGGCGCCCACCTTGCCTCTGCTGGCCCATCTCACCTCCAGGCTTTGGGGGCCCTGGGTGGTGGGGGCGGGGTCCCCCACCTCCACACCATCCTTATCTCGTAGCCCCTGGACGGCGCTCTCCATCACTGGCTGCTCGCCACTCCTCTGGCGCAGGGATGCAGGTGTGTGGCCGCCCCACTGTGCCCATGAGTTGGAGGGCACCCAGTGGGTCTGGGGGACTGACTCTGGAGGGTGGGCCCCTGGGAAGACGCCTGTCCAACCACACACGCATCCCGGTGGCCCGCATCCCCCACCCCTGCATCTGGCCATCCATCTCGTCCATCTGGCCCTTTGTGCATGGGAGGCAGGCGGGCGGGCGGGCAGGCGGGTGGGGAGGCGCTCCCAAGGGTCTAGGAGGGCCCAAGCCCCACCCCCCCAGAGGCTGGCCGGCCCGCCTCCTGTCACCATCTTTAACAAACCCTCCGAGGAGTATTTCAATGGAACTGTCTCCTCTGACTTCCCCTAGTCACGGGGTGACAAGAGGGGTTAATGGACCCGGGGTCGAGGGGGACAGCTGTGGGGGATGGGGAGCTGCGTGCCCAGAGAGGCCCTGCTGCCCACTTCCTCCTGTGCCCAGCGAGGTCGTGGTAAAATTTGGACTGTCCGAGCCCCCTCTTCATGCCTGCACCTGTCCACCTGTCCAAGGGCCACCCAGCGCAAGGAGGGGCCTGGGGAAGGAGCAGGGGGCATGGTGACACCGGGCAGTGGCCTGAGTGAGGACACGGCTGGCTGCTCATGGCCCTTTGAGAAGCCCCCTTGCCCGTGATGTTCTGGAAAGTAACCCCCAGACCACACCTGTTTGTTTCCTGGGGAGAAGGCAGAGTTTGACTCAGGAAAATGTAGAATTCGGTCTGGGAGTGTTTCCGTGTTTGGGGTTTAAGGAATCTGCATATTTGCGGTTTTCTGGTTTTGTCCTAGTTAAAACAACTTGGCCTGTTAGTAATTGGCCAGCTTATGACTCCAACTAAAATGTTTAATTAAACAACCTATTTAAACTTTTAGGAGCCAGCCTGGTGGCATAGCGATTAAGTGCATGCGTTCTGCTTCGGCGGCCTGGGGTTCGCAGGTTCGGATCCCGGGTGCGGACATATGCACCACTTATCAAGCCATACTGTGGCGGTGTCCCACATATAAAGTAGAGGAAGATGGGCACGGATGTTAGCCCAGGGCCAATCTTCCTCAGGAAAGAGAGGAGAACTGGCAACGGATGTTCGCTCAGGGCTAGTCTTCCTCACAAAATAAATAAATAAATTAATTAATTAAATAAAATAAAAAAAAAACTTTTAGGCCAATTTCTTGTTAACTTTGTAAACCATGTGGGAAATATGAGAGGACTGAAGTCTCTGTGTCTGTGAGTTACTGTGCCATGTAGACAGACAATGACTTACACGTGTGGGAGTTTGTCATCTCCAACAGCTGAAGTGACCAACAAGGACACAAAATATCAAGGTTGTAAATGGAGTTTAAATGTTTAAGGGAATTTAATTGAGTTGTAAAAGTTCGTTAACATCGTTTTTAGAATTTGCTAAGCTTCGTATAGAATCATATTTGAAAACTAAACTTAAAAACCTAGCCAACAACTAGAGTTTTGAGTTAATTGAATATTCGAAAAACTGAAGTAATTACACTGAATAATCTTTTCTATACAAAACAAGCAAAGAACATTCAAGAGCACAGAATATTGATACCTAACAAATTGAATTTTTGTGGCCCCGCTTCACACTCAGGCGGGCTGTGGTCTGTTCTCTGGGTGTGAGGTGACAGATCCCCCACCTCCTTCTGCCGTGGGTTGAATTGTGTTCCCCAAAAAGAGACGTTCAAGTCCTATTCAAGTCCTAACCCCCGGTACCTGTGAACAGAACCTTATTTGGAAATAGGGTCTTTGCAGACGTGATGGAGTTGAGATGAGGACATACAGGATCGGGTGGGCCCTCATCCAGGGCTGGTGTCCTGAGAAGAGGGAAGTTTGGACTTGGAGACACACGGGAAGACGGCCATGTGATGACAGAGGCAGAGATCGGGTGATGCTTCTAGGAGTGAAGGGACAGGCACCACCCGATTCTCCCTCAGAGCTCCGGGTGGAACCAGCCCTGCCCACACCTCGATTTCCACCTGTGGCCTCCAGAACTGGGGGAGAGGACGTGTCTGTTGTGTCAGCCGCCCAGTGTTGGAACTTTGTCCCAGGCCCTGGGCACGAACACACCTCCTGAGGGGCGTTCCACCCAGGCTGGGACCAGAGCTGACTGGGCCCCAGTGGGTCCTCCCAGGACCCCGGTTCAGGGCGGTCCCTGCTTTCTGCCGGGACCCTGCTCACCACAGGGTGAGCAGGGCCCTGTGGGTCATGAGCGAGTCAGCTGGGGCAGGGTGGGCCCGGGGCACCTGCAGGGTTCCTGCGTCCTCCAGGGGCCTGGTGCTTCCTTCCCCTCCTGGCCGAAGCTGCGATGCCCACCTTCCTGTCCACACCAGCCGGGCCTGTCCTTCTCACCCCGGGCTGTCCCCTTGGCCACACAGCCCGTGTGGGCCACTGCAGCTTCAGCCCACTGCCCCAAGGTGCCCTGACTCTCCATCGGCTTTTTATAGGCTGAGGGAGTGGGGGCAAGCACCTGGGCAGCCCTTTTCTCCCCGAAGGCCCCAGCGACCCTGCCCCAGCTCTCCCAAATCTGCCAATATTAGAGAGGATTTGTGCCCCTGATAAATAATGCAAAGTTAAATTACATCCGCTCTGGCTTAAATTTTCATATTCCTATTTCTCATGTCCATAAAGAAATTCTATTCGCCGGCCTCACAGGGTGGCCTCTGCCAGCTGCCAGGAGGCTCCTAATGAAATTACTCCTCCAGGCGGGCCGGGGGGCTGTGGGGGCGGCCGCCCGCCGGGGGAAAAGGTAAAAGGCCGGAGTTCAAATTATTTATCCCCCTAATAACTTAACAGACCGCATGCATTATGTGGAACGGCCCCTGGGGGCGGGCGGTGCCTGTGAGGAGGCAGGGGAGGCCTGGGATCATTATGGTGGTGACCCCGCCACAAGGGCACCGCAAGGACGAGCCCTAGAAGTGTCCGCAGAGCCGGGATCCCCCCACCCCCAGGGGGAGGCGGGGTCAGCCTGACCCTCCCCGGTAAGCTCGGACCCCATGCGCCCTTCATGACGGGCGGGACCCAGAGATGGCTGCTCCCCAGGGCTCCTTGCCCCTCCGCCCTACGTGAGGTCAGGGGCTGGCTTTGCGGACTTGAGTGATTTTCCCAGCCTGGGACAAAGTAGGTGCTTAGAAACGTTGGGGGTGCATGATGTTGCCCAGCTCAGGGGCCATGTAGGGGTGCAGGGAGGAGGGGAGACCCTGGGCCTGCCTCGAGAGCACTGGAGTTCAGACAGAATGAACTGGAATCCCAGGCAGGCTGGGGAGAGGCCCCCGGTGGCTGGCATCCCACGGGAGTGCAGGGCAGGGGGCTGCAGATGGCCTGAGAAGGGTCAGCGGGAGGAGGCTGACTCCAGGCCGGAGCAGCCTGGGGAGGACGGGCGGCGGCCAGAGTGCAGGGAGGAAGCAGCCGGGCAGACCGCAGGACAGCCTGGGGGCCCCAAAACCAGCCCAAAGAGCTGCAACCAGAATTGGCATCTTTTGTTAGGATTAGAAAGAAGGGTATGCACACCCCGCCGCGAGTCCTTCTCGACTGCAGGGTCCTCGAGGGGGAGCTCGCTGGGCCCCTCTGGCTCTGCGGATGGCGTCTCTGGGCCAGGACCATGGTCTCGAGCTCTTTTCTAGGCTCCCCAGGCCCTGGTGGCCGTTCCCTGGGCCTCCCACCCCCGAGGGGTCAAGGTGGGCCAGGCGGCCTCTCATCTGGCTGAGTGAAGCAGCCTCCCCATCCGCATCTTGGCCCCGCCCCCCAGTGTCCCCCGGACATGGGCCAGCACCTCTGCTGCCCTCCCTGCCGTCAGGGCCCCCGGGGGAGCCCCAGACCCTGCCTGGCCAGGCAGCCCCGCTCCCGTCTCCTGCCTCCCCCTCTGCCGGCCGCCCCCGCACCTCATATTTATGACCACTTAATCTGTGCGAGCGGCCGGCCCCCAATATATCTCCAAATATTGATCAGCTTTAGGCTGATAGAAGTTCAAGCTCACGGGGCCTCGCTCTTTGACCCCCAAATAGGGTATGAATCTCCATCGAATAGACTGATATTCGCACATGGCTTCTACCCCGGGCTGGAGGCTGCGGGAAAATCAATGAAGAGCGCTAATGACTCACGATTTATAGAACACCTGCCATTTTAATATTAGAATAAATGTTCTATTGCAGAGCGAGGGGGACGCAGGGGGTCTCCAGGAAAATATTTCTTAGAGAGCCTTTTCTGCTGGAAAATGATGTGCGTGGAATTTTATGAAGTCAAATTTATAGACCTCATTTAGGCTTATAATTTAAAACTCCTTATGAGAAAGACATTAAGTAGAGTGCTTGGGGTGGGGGAGGCCGAGGCTGGACAAGTGGGTGGTCCCAGAGCTGAGGGAGAGAAGCCTCTGGTGAGGGGTGGGAAGGCACAGGAGAGAGGGCGCCCGGCGGTCTGGGGGGACTAGGGCACGGCTCTGCCAGGGCCTGGACAGCTGGGCATCTGAGAGAGACAGCAGGCTTGAGAGGATTAGTTTGGGCCAGAGTCTGGCTGGCGAGCCAGCGTGGGGGTCCGAGTTATCTCCATCCAGGGTCTCAGGACCCAATCCCAGGGCGTCAGGCCTGACAGAGGAAGGAACGTCCCAAGAAGGAGAGCTTCCCACAGTATCCACGCACACCCCAGGCGAGGCTGGGAGAGTGTGTACACACACACTCACTTGCACGCGGTGCTGCCCGCCCCCGTGCAGGCAAACGTGCACACGGCCACATTGTACCCACTCATGCACACACTGTATACATGTGCACACGTGAATAGACCCACATGCGCACACATTGCACACACACGTGCACATGCCTGCTCCTCGATAGCCTTTCTTTGACATCCGACTTCAAAGCCACTTCTATTTCCCTGCTGAAGAAAGTTCTTGGCCCCGAGTGTCCCATCCTAGAGGGGCTCAAAGACCACGTGTCCTGGGCAGGGTGGAGGTCAAGGGGACTCCCTAAACATTGTCGTTCAGATAAACTCGCAAGAAGGCACTGCTGGGGGACTGGGGGCCGGTGGCGGGGACACTGTTTGGTGGAGTTGGGCTCAGGCCAGGGCCAGAGCCTCACCATCGGGTCTGACACCACGGCAAGAAGCAAAGGTGCCGCCTGGACAGCAGACGGGCCAGACGCCCTCCCTCGGCAGCCTGAAGGCCAGGCAGGGGCAGGCCCTGTGTGTGGGGGGGGACCAGGAGGCCAGGGCCAGGGCCTCAGCGTGTCTCTGGGTGACACTTGGCCCATCCCAGCCGGCAAGTCCTCTCCAAGGGGCTGTGTGTCTGTTGGACACAGCTGGGGTCGCCTGCAGGCTCCCACCTTCCCCTGTTGCTGAGTGAATCCCTTTCCCCCTGGGCCTCGGTTTCCCCAGCTGTACCTGGAGAGGTTCCTCGCCTGACAGTTTGAGAGTCCTCGGTTCCAGGCCCCAGTCTTTGATTCCAGAGCCCTCCCCGAGGAGTCAGGTCATGACCCTGGTCTGATCCTGCACAGTCCCTGCCAGAAACACAGCTGAGCGGCCGTGGCTGGCCCTGGGAACCAGCTGGAACATGCAGGCTCTCCGGGAGACCTGGTGTTGGGGAACCGGCATCTCCTGGGGATTAAGGCCGGACGAGGGAGGGATTAGCTCTTCTTCTAAGGGGTGTTGTCTTCCCCAGACGGGAGAGCCAAGGAAGGGGACAGGCCCGAGGAGGACCTCCAGGGCTGGGGCTCTTCGCTGAGGACCGGGGCAGGTTACTTTCGGGGACAGAGCAGAGGCAGCCTGTGGTGAGGGCAGAGTTTGGGTGAGGCCTGGGGAACCCTGGCCCCGTGCCCTGCGCCTCCCCTGGCCCCATCAGGACTGCTCCCCTCCCCCCCGAGCACAGGCTTTACCACCTAAATCATAAACACCAACGTTGCCCGGGAGGTCCCCCCGCATCTTTCTCAGGAATGAGATGACAAGCGATCATACGTCCCCCCATAAACTCATTGCTTGGCCACGGGGCCCAGAGCGGGACGGGCACACTTTACATTTTCAACTTTATTAAAGGAGGGAGTCGAGCTTGAGAATGCTGCCTTCTCTGTGGTCAATTCCACTCCTGGAGGCGATAAATCTCCAGGCCTGTGATTTGTGACTCCGCACTCCCAATAAATTAAATCTTTCTTGATGAAAAGCTTGGTGCTCCCGGCTCTGCTCGAGGTCACTGTTTGTCCAAAGCAAGTGGCTGAGAAGAAGGCGCCGGGGCCAGGCTCACCGCTGCCCACCCCCGCCAGCTGCCTTCCCATAACCGGGAGCGAGGCCCTCTGCACTGACTTGCTCCCAGACGTGCGGCTGTTCCCTTCAGATCCTTCACCAACAATGGACATTTTGGCTCTTGGTCTATTTCTAGAAGTCTCTGTAGTAATAAAGAACAAAGCCATTCTTGTCCTTCTCAGGGGCAGGGTTGTGGGCGGACAGGGTCTGTGCAGGTGAGCCCCTTGTAGCAATATCCAGGCCCTGCGCTGTGGGGTGGCCTTAGGATCCTGCTGAATGTGACCTTCCGGGTGACCTCTGCCACTAGTGGGCCGTCTGGGGCTGGCAGAGGCATCGAGGTTGGCCCAACGGGCTGGGGCCGGCCTCCACCATCCCACGGCCTCCGCTGGTGGCTCTCTGAGCCCCTGCTCCTAATCTGTGAAGACACGACCTCCCGAGAGAGCTGGCATGGGCCACACATGGAGTGAGCCTTCCCTCAAGTCAACCTGCCGTTAAGCTAGGATTTGAGATGGCCCTCATTTCTTTAGAACAGAAAAGGCTAGACTACGGATGCCAAACTCCGGCGTGGCAACTTCTAGAACCAGCGAGGAAAGCAGTATTCCTGCCAGCCCACTCTGAGTCAACGTTGGAGGTCGGGACCAAGGACACCCCGGCCCTGGAAGGTGGCCGGCGCCCTCTCGGACCACAAGGGAGAGACGAGCCTCTGACCCCGGGAGGTTCATCCGGGGCCACATTGTCACGAAAGCGATTCACAAAATCATCTGGGACTTTAAACCCAGCCCAGGCCCGCTCTTTTAACGTGCTGCAGATCTGCGTCAGAAACCAAAAGGAATGAGGTCTGCGTTTTGGAACAAAAAGATTTATGGCCTCAGTTAAGAGTTGATTGGAGGGAAAGTGCTGGAGAAATTGCTCTGCCACAGAACAGGATCTTGCAGAGCTGAGAAGAGCCGAGGCCTCCCCTGGAGCCAAAGTCAGCGCAGCGTCGTGGCCAGGCACTCGGGTTTCAGGTGGTGGGAACGGCTGGGGTCCAGGGCCCACATTCCTGCCTGGCAGGGGCTTAGGCATTGGCCCCCGAGACAAAAGCTCTGACCCCGTGTTTCCGCAGACTCGGGTTGCAGAGCCATTATGCTGATGAATCCGGTCGCTCTGAAGCTCTCAGGCCTTTTTGGCTGATTGCATTTGGGTGCCCGCTCCTCCAATGCCCCCTCGGAAGTCCCATCTATTTATTTATTTAGTTTTTGGTTGGGAGGGGTGGGGAGCCTTCCCTGGGTCACCCGGGGTGGTCAGGGGGTGGCTGTGGCCCGGCAAAAGACGAGGCCCAATGTGAATGCCCGCAATTCTCACAACAGCGTCTATGTGGAGCCCAGAGAGGGAGGCAGGACGTGGCCTGTGCAAGGGTCAGGTGACCCACTGGGTCCAAAGCTCTGGGGAACTCAGCCCCCCGCCCCAGAGCTGCCCTAGCGAGGGAGGGTCCGTCCTCCGGCCCTGGAACCCAGGTCCTGGGCACAGCTGCCTCCCTGGAGAAACGGGGTGAACCCCAGATGGACAGAAGGCTAGACCGAGGCTGCCCAGGCTAGCCTGTGGGGTCTCCTGACCGGGGCTTCCACAAGCGTCTGTTCACACCTGCTACCTCGCTGCCCAGGGCCCACAGGCCTGCCCTGCCCTCAGGGAGCTCACAATTGGGAATGGGTGAAGCAGCCACAATGTCCCTGCTGCCACCAGGTGAGAAAGAGGACTGGATGATCCCAAGAACAGACCCTCTTTCCAGTGCTCCACCCAGTGCAGCCAACAGCACCCGCCCACTCCATCACCCTCCATCCCCTCCACCCCCCTCCATCCCTTCCATCCCCTCCATCTCCCCTCCATCCTCCTTCATCCCCCTCAATCCTCCCTCCATCCCCACTTCATCCCCACTCCATCCTGATATGACTTGGCTCCTTTCTGAGTCTCTGGCCTCAGGGCCTTTGCACCTGCTGTGCCCTCTGCCTCACACACTCTTCTCCAACTGCTCCTTGGGATCCCTTACCCTGGCCTACGGGATATTGCTCAGCTGCCTGTGCCGAGCTCCCTGGACCCCTCCCAGGTGGCTCACCCCACTTGGAATCACTGGAGCACAGTCCAGGCCTGCACTGGGGAGCCAGGTTCCATCGGGCCACAGTGGAAGTGTGTGGGGCCAGTGGAAGCGGGTGAGAGCCAGAGCGGGAGCTTGTGATGGGGTTCAGGACACACCCCCCAAAATATGGCACCTGGGCATAATGACTGTTTTAAACTGAAGGAGTTTGAGAAAATTGCAGAAGCAGGAAGATTATTCTGACCTCCCCACCTGAAGCGTGCACGGGAGAGGGGCCCTCTGTACGGAAACGTCTCAGAAGACAGAGGAGGCCGAGGAGCATCCTCGGCCCTGCTAACGGGCCCTGCTAACGCGCCCCACTTCGTACATGGGCCTCAGCCTCCTTCCACGACTGCGCCCTCCATCAAACCCAGCACGAAACACTCAGGTCCAACTGTTTCTTCAGGCCTTCATTCCTCATGAAGGCTCCCGTGTGACGTAAAACTTAAGCTAAATACATCTGTGTGCCTTTCTCCTGTTCATCTGTCTTTGTCAGTTTACTTTTTAGACCCAGCCAGGGGCCCTAAGAGGGCAAGGAAAGTTCTTCTTCCCCTGCACCTGGGGCCGTGTCACTGTGCTGGGGCAGCCGTAACAAATGACCACAAACTGGGTGGCTTAAAAAACAGGAATTTATTCTCTCCCAGTTCCAGAGACCAGAAGTCCGAAATCAAGGTGTTGCAGAGCCGAGCTCCCTCCAGAGGCTCCAGGGGAGGGTCCTTCCTGCCTCTTCCAGCTTCAGGGGACTCCAGGCGTCCCGAGGTTTGTGGCCGCCTCCCCCCCGGTCTCTGCGCGTCCTCACATGGCTTCTCATCTGTGTTTTGTCTCTTGGGGGGTCTTTCCTCTTCTTATAAGGACACCAGTCTTTGGATGAGGGGCCTCCCCAATCCAGGATGATCTCATCTCGACACCCTTACCTAACTACGTCTGCAAAGCCCCCGGGGATGCACAGTGGACAGTGAGCCCCGGCCTGCCTCGCTGCCTCCCCGAGCCTCCGCGTGCCCCTCCATGAGATGGACGTGGCTGTCCTTGCTCAGAGGACCAGCAGCCTCTAAGGGACTCCCTGCCAACCTGTTTGGACTCTGGGCTCAGAGCAATGTCCCTGACAGCCCGGGGGGCCCAGGACTCAGAGACCTCGGTGCCAAGCTGACAGCGGCAGCGTTTCCCCCTCTCCCAGGCGAAGCATTTCCATCTTAAAGAGACGTCTCCAAACTTCCACCAAATGCCCCTGTACCCAGCTGTGGGGGAGCCACTGATCGAGGTGAATTTCCAGCTATGTTTGTCCTATCAAGGCGTCGGTCGACGGGGAATGAACGATTCCGTGCCGTCAATAATTAACCCAGTGGGGTGTGCTCGCCGCCCCTCTGGGTCATTAGGGGGAACTCAGGCAGCCTCTGTCTGCTGCAGCCGCAGGCCTGACTTCAAGGGGTCGCTGCTCTGGCCACTCACCTGGCTCTCGTGTGCTGGGTCCGGGTGGAGGACCCAAGATGTGCTCAGCACCCCCTGCTCACCACCACCTCTTCCAACAGTGCCAGTGCGGGGCGCCCCTTCCCGCATCCCCCGCACCCTCATGCCTACATGTGGGGGCTTCCCAACCCGGACACTATTACCACCAGTGACAGTCACAGCTACCGGCCACATGGCCAGACTCTGCTGGGCACCAAGCAAAGCCCATGACCCTGGACATCCTGACAGGTCCTCGCAGCAATCTCTGCAGTGGGGACCATCAACCCCACCTACAGAGGAGTAGACTGAGCCTCCCAGAAGTCACCACTCACTCAAGGTCACAGCTAGCTTCGAGGCTGTGCGGGGGGTAGGTGTGCCAGATACAAGGCCACATCTAGCCGATGTCAGAGGCTTGCTGTCTCCCCCTTGCCCCCTCTCCCACACCCACCAGTTGAAGTTCACCAGCAGAGCGGGAGCCCCCAGGGTGGCCAGCACCTCCCCAGATGCCCCCACCAGCCTCCCCAGAACAGCTTCTGAGGCTGGGGGTGGAGAGAGATGGGCACCAGGGCACAGCCTGGTGAGCAGATTCCAGAGGCCCCATGAGCACTGCGTGCGGAAGTAGGGGCCCCTCCCACAGCCCAGAGGCCACCCCTCAGTGCCCCAGCTCCCCCCAGGCACCCAGCACCCAGGGGGGAAGTGCAAGTACTAGGCGTGGGTGGGGGTGCTGGTGGGAGCAGGAGGGGGCAGGAGGGCCATGTCCTAGCTGCAGGTGGCTCTGCCAAGGACCTTCAGTGCCAGCCCTGAGCCCAGAGCTCTCCTGTTGGCGGGGAGGACCGTCCACGGGTTCCTGGGTGGCATTAAATTGCACAGGATGGAAATCAGACCCTGTGCAGCCTACATCTGAGAAGGGGGCATTCTTTGTTCGCTCTTGGGGGGTAAATTCCAGCCTCCTGGGCTCCCCACTGCAATTCTGTTGACTTAATTTGGCTTTTGTCTGGGCGGCCCCCAGAGGGGATTACCAGGGGTCCAGTTACAATTCCCCTCTCTCGGCCCTTCTAATGAGTTCAGGGTGGGTGCAGGGGTGAGTGCTGGGCCTGTTTTCACCTCGTTGTCCTGGTAACAACCTGCGCTGGCCACTCCCAGGCTCTGCGAGGCCTCCCGGGCTCCCCAGCAGGGAAGGCAGGTGAGCCTCCGGGCCTGGGCCACAGACGCCTCGTCCTTGTGCCTGTGGGGCTGACAGCCCCCTGGAGAGACAGGCAGGCAAGGCCACCACCACGAGGATATTTCAATGGTGCTGAGTGCTTTACACAAAACCAAAGAAGGGGGGCCCAGCCCCCTGGCTTAGCGGTTAAGCGCACGCGCTCCGCTACTGGCAGCCCGGGGTTCGGATCCCGGGCGAGCACCGACGCACCACTTGTCAGGCCATGCTGAGGCCGCGTCCCACATAGAGCAACTAGAAGGATGTGCAGCTATGACATACAACTATCTACTGGGGCTTTGGGGGAAAAAAAGGAGGAGGATTGGCAATAGATGTTAGCTCAGAGCCGATCTTCCTCAGCAAAAGGAGGAGGATTAGCCTGGATGTTAGCTCAGGGCTGATCTTCCTCACAAAAAAAAAAAAAAAGCCAAGGAAGGGGTGAGAGTACCGACCCAGTTTAGACGTGGGCAGGGAGGCCCCAGGCTGGGGACACCTCCACTGAGGCTTCTGTGACCCAACGGAGCACCTGGGTGTGAGTTGGGAGGGGCATTCCAGCCGGAAGACAGCAATTACAAAGGTCCTGAGGCAGGAAGACCGGGGGGGGGGGGGGGGGGGGGGCCTATCCCGGGAGTGGGAAGGAGGAAGGAAGAGAAGACGGGAGGGAGCAGGACAGCCTTGCCAGGGGCCAGGAGTTCAGACTGAGACAAGATGGGCTCTGTGGGGGATGGGCAGGCTTGAGTGGGCTCCATCTTACAGAAGAGGAGACTGAGGGCCAGAGAGGCTCAGAGACAGTGCCCTGGTGACACAGGTGACAGGGGCTGAGCCAGGATCAAATCCTGGCCTGGGGATTTCAACCTGCTTTTGTGACTTCCGCGGCCAGCGCCCTCTTTGGGGGTCCCTGACCGGAGAGGTAGACTCGAATCCCAGCTGGGCTTGCAGCCTCCTACACACCCCCTCCCAAGACAGCGAGTACTCCTGGGCGGGCACAGAGAAGGCTCAGCCCTGGCACAACTGCCCCCCAACGCCATGGCCAGCTGGCCTCTGCTGCCCCCTGGCTGCAACCATGGCCCGGGCAACATCGACTCCACCGTCTATTACCTTGAGGCTCCCTCTGGGGCCCAACCTGGGATTTTGCAAACAGGTTCACCAAATTGTCAATTAAGTGAAAATCAATCCTGAGTCATTCATCACGGGCTGCTGGGGCCGCGCACGGGCCGCCATCGATTGGGGCCCCCGGGGAGCGATTGAGGCCAAGTGCAGCCCCGCATCTGCGGCATCGGGGCAGCCTCTGCGATCCATCATCTGGAATGACCACTGTACCCCTGGGGCTGGGGCCTGCCCGGGGGCCAGTGGAAATGGGCGCCAGGCCCTCTGCCCAGTACTGGGAGGCTCCTCTCTCTCCCCACCGGCCCCCACAGCCTTGCCCTGCTCTCCTCCCAGCCCTCCTCTTCGCTGTGCTCCCCCTGCCCCAGCCGCCCTCAGCACCCTGGGGACTCAGGACCCCTGCCCAGTATCATTGCTCCAGGATGATCACCTCTCTCCTCCCCTCTCCTCCCTAGCCCCCATGGCCCTGCCATCTCCTCTCCCAGTGCCTGGGGCACTGTGCGGTCTCTTCCTCAGGAGGGGCTGCAGCCCTGAGGTCATGGCAGGGGGCGGGGAAATATGTGGGAGGAGACTGGCACTCCCCTCCTCCTCAGCCTCCCCTCTGTGTCTGACCTCTCTGCACCAGGCGCCCTGACATCTGCTCCCCTGACTGTCGCTCCCACCCGCAGCACGAGGCTGTGACCCATGCAGCACCTTGAATGCACGGAGTCGAACTCCAGGGACCCCCCTGCAGGGACAAAGTCCAGAGAGGCCCCCATCTAGGGGTCAGTCCCCGGACAGCACGCTGGGGGTGCTCCCCCAGGAGAGTAGAACCCCTCAACTCCCCCACGACTCCCTCCACACACCCGGGAATCTGCCGGCCCCAGAAACGCCCAGCGTCCCGTAATTCCTTTATAATGCAGCACTCAAGCCGTCATCCCGTGTCAGGAGGAAATAAACCATCTCCACCCAGCCTGGGTTCAGCCTGTCCCCAGGCCCCTGGAGGGAGCCACACCAGCCACGGCTTCTGGCCCTCCAGCAGAAGGCTGGGCCTCCGTGCCTGTGGTCAGCGCTTGGGGGCTGTGTGTCCTGCCCCACAA
The DNA here is from genome assembly GCF_020826845.1 of Diceros bicornis minor. Taxonomy (NCBI): domain Eukaryota; kingdom Metazoa; phylum Chordata; class Mammalia; order Perissodactyla; family Rhinocerotidae; genus Diceros; species Diceros bicornis. The sequence goes on from NC_080767.1 coordinate 42,650,994, forward strand.
GCCCATGGTGCCTCTGGTGGAGTGGACCGTCTGGTACCTGGTCCTCACCAATGGTGGGATGAGCACGTGACAGAGGAACCCCCAGCCCCTCTGCCTGAGCTTCGAGGTGAGAACCAGCAAGGGCTAACCACCACCGGAGCCTCCTCCCCTCCTCACTCCCCTCTTGAGCACAGGCGTCCAGGCTGCACGTGGGGACTGTTCCATGAGGACTTGGGGAGCATCGGGCCACATGGGTCGAGGGCCTTACAAATGTTGATACCTATTCACCTCCTGGTTGCACTTCTGGAGGTCAATGCATAGCCAGCCAGCCCTGCCCACCTACCGCGGGCCAGGCACTGTGACACAGGGGGGACAGGACCCGCCCACGCCCGCGTGGGGCCGAGGCAAGAACCATCAGCCTGAGCAGGAAAAAGCTTTTTGCTCAAAGGCGTGCTGGCAGCATCACTCATTCACTTATTCATTTATTCACCCAGAAATATTTATTAAACTATCAGAGGACTTGTGCTTCTAACTATGATGGAGTAAAGGGGACCTCTCGAGGAGGGACGCGAAATGAAGAGGAACGCAGTGAAGAAAACGGTTCAGAAGAGGGGAGGGGAGTGATGGAAGGAAGGAGGCTTCGGTGGGGGGTGCCGGGGAGCCCTGTGGGTCTCGGGCCAAGGGCACTGCTGGGCTGGAGCCAGCCTGGCTGACTGGGCAGCATTATTTATGATGGCACAGGAGCAGCGTCCCCCCAGATGTCTAATGTCAGCGAAACCGTTCAGGGTGTTATGCTACAACCGACCCATCAAGGATTTTGCAGCCACTAAAAAAATAGTTTTCAAAAAGAGTATTGAATAACTTGGGAAAATGTCTGTTGCAATGAATAAAAAACAGGAAATAAAATCTACCACGTGGTACAGCTGTAACACGGTCCAGACGGTGCGTGCCCCCTCCACACGTACACACACACACACACATATGCACACACACACGTATGCACATACACATATACACACCACACATCTGGCATCTCCCCTGCTGTTGCAGATGAGGAATTAGGGCCCAGGGGATGTGACAACCGCTTGCCCAGGGCTGGCCGGTAACCTTGAGTCGCCCTGGATTATGCCTCCTCCCCCCAGTCCCAGGCTGCCTCTCGATGCTTTCTCCCAAGGTTAGCCCAACTCCAGTTTGGTGACATTTCCCCAGCGCCCCTCCGCCCACGGCCCCGTGTAAGGGCGTGCAAACAACAAGGGCGCTCCGTGCCCTCGATGCACCGGTCTCGTGTCCCAGGAACAAATGGGAATCTTAGTTGAATCCTCGTAAATCTTCCGTTCCTGACAAATCCAGAGGAATACGAGGGCACAGAGGAAGGGGGAGGGGGGAGAGCAGAGTCCCCTGCTAATTCCTTCAAACTGCTGTTTATTGAAATGAGGCACCAGGGATAAACCGGAGCTGGATCGATAGTGGTCTGTCTAATATAATCAGCCGAGGGCCGCCAGCTTCCTGCCCCCAACCTTGCCCGCCGGCCCCTCCTTCCGGGGGAAGGCAGGAGGAGAGAGGCCTGGAAGAGCCGGCTGGGCCCTGGGAAGCTGCCTGCCTGCCGCCCCTCACTCCCCCCGCCCCACCCAGGGGAAGCTGCTCTGAGGCAGCCCGTCCGTCAAGCGTGGCTGCTCTCTCCCAGCTCCTGGCTGACCCTGTCCTCCTCGTCCTCCCCGCCTTCCCTCCAGGAACACCCAGAGAGGGGAGTGATGCCCCCCAGGCTCAGGGGCCGGCTCAGCAGGAGCAGGGTTCCACCCCAGGCCCCCCGGCCTGCAGCCCCCAGCCAGCCTGGGGCGAAGCCACACTGTGCGCTGCTCCCCGCAGGCTGCAGCTTGCCCGGGATACAGCCCTCGGGCTTTTCTTGACCTGCTCCCCACCAGCACAGCCCCTGGTTCTGGCTCTGGGTAACCTGCACCCCAGCCCGGGGCCTCCATGACCTCATGTCTGAGGGTCCCGCACATGAGGCCTGCGGCAGACCCACAGCTCGGTGCCCAGCTCCTGGAGGTGTTTTTCTTGTAAATTAAGTAACCAGAGGCTGACAGGGGTCTCAGCTCAGCGCGTGAGGTAGAATCACCAGGAGATTTTACCCAACGTGGGCATCCTGGAGACTCTGCCCACACCTCCCCAGGGGAGCAGGTCGGGGGCCCTGTTCTGGGGAGGGGGGCAGCGGGATGGGGCATATGCAGAGCTCCCACTGGAGGCTGTGTCCACAAGGTGGATTTAACATTCTTGCAGGCCCCAGGCGCCAACAGCCCTGCTCCTCTCAGATCCAGACCAATGTGACAGCTCGGAGAGTGCCAATGAGGGGCTCAGGCCCCCAACCCGCCCCAAATCCACCTCCTCCTCCCAGATCTGGAGACCAACGGTGGGTGCGACGCTCATGCCCCGGGGTCCCTCAGAAAAGTTTGGGAGACATGGGGTCATCAGGTGCCAGCTTTGTGGTTGGAACCCCCCGTATCCCCCAGCTCCCAACTTCCCAATGAGGACCCTGCCTTCCACGCCCCCCCTCGCCTTCAAAGCTGACGTGTGGAAGTGATGGGTGACCTCAGCTAAGTTGAGAATGAGTCTGTTTGAGAGCTCTTCCCGGTTCCACCCCCCAGGTGACGGATGCTAAAGGTGGGAGGAGGAACAGGTGATGTACTGCCCAGCAGGTCACTGCGGAATTCATCAATTGTTGGAAAAATAGGCCGGTGTGCACTCTCGTGCGGCCAGCTATAGACTGCCCAGTCCATCGTCCGAAGGCAATGGAAATAAATCACAGCGCGGTGCCAGGTCCCCTCCCGCCCCGTGTGTGAGAGGCGCCGAGAAATTCCACCGCAGAGCCGCCAGCCTTGAGGGCGCGTCCTTGGAGGATCCTGCCCGGGGGAAAGGGAGGGGTCGTTTAAATCCCCCTCTTGCTGACTGCGGCAGGGTCAGCCCACCGCTGCCGGGACCCCTGCATGGGGGGCTCCATAATGTTGGGCAGAGGCGGGTCTGAGGGAGTTTCAGGTCAGTCAGTCAGAAGACCCCACGCCAGGCTCTGCCTGACCTTGAGGGTCAGGACTCCACTTGCACTCAAGCTTTTTGGGTGAACAATTTTGGAAGATTCATAGTCAGTCACCTCTTTCCAGAAGGCTCCGAGACAGCCCATGCGTTCAGCTCCTACAGGTGAGGAGTGATGGCTCAGATGACCCGAGGAGGCCAGTTTGCTAGGGCCCCAGAGCCAACAGACAGGGCAGGAACGCGGCTCTGCTTCCTGGCTGCAAAAGGAAAAAGGGAAATGGGTGTGCCCCTGGTTTTGAGTTTCCCACAGGCCACACACGCCTTCATCTGCAGACACAGCCTTTCCTGGAACCAACTGACTCAGAGCAGGTTTGCCCACGTCCCCTCTGCAGGCATGTGGGGAGTGGAGTGGTCAGCCAGCAAGGCCAGAGGCCTGTCCTCTATGGGGTCACAAAGCAGCTGCCCATCCCCACCCACACTTTCTTCCTCCAGAAAACGTCTTCCCTGTCAGCTGTGCTTCGCCCCAAAGGAGAAGCTCGGGACAATGGGGTTGGAGAGATGCTGTGACCTGAAGGAGAGGGAAGGCCACCTGGGAGGCCACCAGCCCCCTCTAGGCACCTGCTCCTGGAGGCCCAGGCTCTAGTGCCCCTCACTTAGGGCTCCTGCCACAGGGAGCTGCCCCGTGTCCCTGGAAATGTGGTGGCTGCCACAGGAACGAGGCCACCATGGGCGACACCTCTCCAGACCCCGGTCCTGGAGGCCCTTTGTCCGCCACTCTGGCTGATGGGACATCTGCAGATCCCAAGGAGATGTCTGGTGAGAGGGTGTCACCAGACTTGCAGGATGTGCCAGGTACGAGGCTCTCCTGGAGTGTGGGACGGCTGCCCCGCCGCCTGGAGACCCCCACTCAGGGGACTGGGGAGGAGCAGGGGTCTACGGTCTCATATGCTCCAGGTGGGCTGGCACTCAAAGGGAGTAGCCCCAGCCTGGGGACAACCCCCACACTCACAGCTTGGCCCCTCACGGTGGCTTTGCCCTGAGGATGGTGGGCTCTCCGGGGACGGTCCCCACAGGGGCTGGAGTCCCGGGCTTGCATCCACACCTTCCACAAAGCCAAGGTCCCCTCGAGTGTAGCTCCATTCTGACTCTTCATGATGACCCTGCTCTCTGGCCTCGGTTTCCCCATCTGCAGGGGGAGGGTGTGGGGTGGCCCCCTCTGGCTCTAGCGCCCTGAGATCAACCGCTGATTGCAACGGCACCAGTGCACCCAGGAGGGAGAGGTTGTACGGTTCCTGCAGGCTCCCCTAAGAGATAACCATGGGATCTTCTGCTTTGCCTTTAAAAGCCCCCGGCAGGGGACAAGCGGATTGGGGAAAACTGAATGGGGCGGGCCGGGGGCCACGGAGGGTGCTGGGCTGGGCATCGACCCCACGTCAGCTCTGTCAACTGAGGAAGACCCTCTCTGAGTAGACGGCCAGATACAGGGTGAGAGGACCCGCAACAAACAGGGCAGCCTGGGGTGGCGCCCCCTTGACCCCGGACGGGGAGAGCCTGCCCTGCGCCCCGCCGGGCCCTGGGCCCCTGAGCGCAGAGACTAAGAAGAAATCAAAAGCAAATTATTTTCGGGATTATAGCTCTCGAGCCCCGGCGAGATATTGCCCATTTTTCATAGCAGACAAAAACATTTTCCAAGGGATCAATTTCGCCTGTAGAAGTCGCCTCCTTTCAACCCACAATCCATCATATTTCCTCATTTGCAATTTCTCGGTGTCTGAGTGTTTTAAGTTTCGTATGAGTTATTTTATAAAGCTTTCCTTCTTCCTGCTGAGATGAGGTATTCCGGCCCTGTCTGGACGGACACCTTCAGGCCATGCGCCGGGGGGCGAGTGGTGTCTGCCTGCGGGGCCTGGCATGACTGGGTGTGGGACAGACGCTCGGTCAGAGGGTCTCCGTCATCCGTCAGGCCCTGCTCAGTGTGGCCGGCCTCCATCAGAGACCCAGGGCAGACGCAGGCCCAGCGGGTGGCTGCGGAGCTGGTGGGACGGACTGGCGGGGGACAGGAGGCCACCAACCACTTGGGGGCAGAGGGGGAGACGGGCAGGGGAAAGTTTTTGAAGAGATTTATTCTGATGTGCTGCTGAGGGAGGGTCATCCTTCAAGAGGCAACGTGTATAAAAATTTCCCGGCCTGTTGATTGGTCTGTCACAGTGATTTGTGGCTCTTCCCCCGAGGTAATGGGGAGCCACCGGGCCCGTGAAAGGCAGCCGGACAGATTGCTGAACACAACGGGAGGGAGCCCGCGGCGGCCGGCAAGATTTATTGACCTCGACCCACGGAGGTCCCTTCTGCGCTTTTAATCTGGCCTTTCAGCCTGTCACCAGTGCTGATTACGGCCCAGCCGGCTCCCCGGGGCCCCACGGGGCAGAGGCACGGGGGACGGCCCAGGGGCCGAGCCATCTGGCCCGCTGCTCCCAGTGGGTGCCCTGCCCCGAGGAGGAGGGGAGGGATCCGTCCTCTGCTGCTCTGACTCGCCATCAGCTGGGGCTGCTGCTTTTTAAAAAAAAACAACTTTATCAAGATATAATTCAGATGCCATACAATGCACCCACTTAAAGTACACAATTCAGTGGGTTTTAGCACGTTCACAGAGTTGTGCAACCATCACCACAGTCGATTTTAGAACATTTTCATCATCTCCAAAAGAAACCCTGAAGACAGTCTAGCAGTTTCTTACAAAACTAAACCTGCTCTTACTATACTATCCAGCCATCACGCTCCTTGATATTTACCCAAGGATTTGAAAACTAATGTCCTCGTGAAAACCTGCACGCAAATGTTTATAGCAGGTTTATTCATGATTGCCAAGACTTAGATGCAACCGAGATGTCCCTCAGTAGGTGATGGATCAATAACCTGCGGTCTGTCCAGACGGTGGAATATTATTCAGCGACAAAAAGAAATGAGCTAAGAAGCCATGAAAAGACGTGGAGGAAACTTAAATGCACATTACCAAGTGAGGGAAGCCAGTGTGAAGAAGCTTCATATGCACAGATCAAAACCACAGTCAGACATCCCCTCGCACCTGTCAGAATGGCGATTATCAAAAAGACAAGTGGGGCCGGCCTGGTGGCGTAGTGGTTGAGTTCGCATGCTCTGCTTGGGCAGCCCAGGGTTCACCGGTTCAGATCATGGGCACAGACCTACTCACCGCTCATCAAGCCATGCTGAGGCAGCATCCCACATAGAAGAACTAGAAGGACCTACAACTAGGATATACAATGATGTACTGGGGCTTTGGGGAGAAAAAAAGAGGAAGATTGGCAACAGATGTTAGCTCAGGACCAATCTTCCTCAAAAAAAAGACAAGAAACACAAGTGTTGGTGAGGACATAGAGAGAGGGGAACCCTTGTGCAATGCTGGTGGGAATATAATTGGTGCAGCCACCACTGGAAACAGTATGGAGGTTCCTCAAAAATTAAAAATAGAACTACCATATGATCCAGCAATTCCACTTCTGGGTATTTATCTGAAGGAAACAAAATCATTATCTTGAAAAGACTCTGCACCCCAATGTTCATTGCAGCGTTATTCACAATAGCCAAGACATGGAAGCAACCTAAGTGTTCCTTGATCAATGAATGGATGAAGAAGAGGTGATCTATATACATAGATACGGTGGAATATTATTGAGCCATCAAAAGGAGAAAATCTTGACATTTGTGACAACACGAATGGAACTTGAGGGCATTATGCTAAGTGAAATAAGTCAGACAGAGAAAGACAAATACTGTATGATGGCACTTATACGTGGAACCTAAAAATATCGAACTCACAGAAACAGAGAACAGATTGGTAGTTTCCAGAGGCGGGGTGAGGGTGGGGGGAGGAGGGAAATGGGTGAAGATGGTCAAAGGGTACAAACTTCCAGTTATGAGTACGTTCTGGGGATGAAATGTACAGCATGGTGACTATAGTTACCAATATTGTATATTTGAAAGTTGCTAAGAGAATAGATCTTAGAAGTTCTTATCATAAGAAACAAAATTTGTGACTACGTGAGGTGATGGATGCTAACTAGACTTATTGTGGTGATCATTTCGCAGTATATACATGTATCAAATCAACATGTTGTGCACCATGGACTAACGCCATGCTATATGTCAATTATATCGCAATAAAACTGGGGGGCTGCATACTGTACGATTCCAACCATATGGTATTCTGGAAAAGGCAAAACTATGGAGGCAGTAAAGGCCCACGTGTTGCCAGGTGTGGGGTGAGGAGGGATGAACGGGTGGAGCACAGAGGATGTTCAGGGCAGTGAACTATTCTGAATGACACTATAACGGTGGAGACGCGTCATTATACATTGTCAGAACCCGCAGAACATAGAACACCTGGACTGTGGACTCTGTGTGACGATGACGTGTCCATATAAATCCTTCAGTGTAACAAATGGACCACTCGGGGTTGGTGCTGGTAATGGGGGAGGCCGTGCATGTGTGGGGTCCAGGATCTGTGATAAATCGCTGTACCTTTCTCTCAATGTTGCTGTGAATCTAAAACTGCTCTAAAAAATAAAATCTATTTTAAAAAAGAAGAAACCCCTGTACTCGTTAGCTATCTCCCCCCGTGTCCCCTCCTCCAGCCCCCGGAAAGCAGATCCACTCATCTACTTTCTGTCTCTGTAGGTTTGCCTGTTCCGGACATTTCACCTAAGTGGAGTCACACAGTGCGGGTCCTTTTGTATGGCTTCTTTCACTGAGCGTGAAGCTTCCCAGGCTCACGGTGCTGCAGTGTGTCAGGGCGTCGTTCCTGTTACGGCTGAGTAACGTTCCCTCCTGCGGATGGACCACATTTTGTCTCTCCATCACGCGTTGATGGGCATGTGGGCCGTTCCCACACTTGGCGATCGCGAACAGTGCTGCTGTGAACACAGGTGTAGGGTTTTGCATGCAGGGGAGCTGTCATTTCTCGTGGGGACACACGGACGCGTGGAGTGGCTGGGTCACGTGGTCACTCTCTGTTTAATCGTTTGGGGAACTGCCACATTGTTGGCTGCTGCATTATAATTTTCCACTTTTTCCCTGACAATTGAAATCAGATGTGCCCATTGTCCTAAATCTGTAAAATACAGAAAAGTATCAAGAAGCCAAACACACAAAACTCCCCGCCCGGGAGCCCAGGAGGCAGCCCACCTGCGTGCCGCCTCATCTCCCATCTCTTCTCCGGCTCTGGCTCTTTACACGCCAAGACCACCCTGTACACTCGGCTGTGTCCCTGCCTTCTCTCCCTGTGGCTTAGTATTTAGCATGAGGCATTCCCCGTGTTGTTGAAAACCCCCCTACACATCATTTTAAACGGCTGTCTAATATTCCGGGCAGTGGAGGCCCCACTGTTTGCTTAACGACTCTTTCCAGGAGCTCCTGGGGCACAAAGAATGATGCCACGCCGGGGGCACTGGATCAGAGGCCTCTCGGGACATGCTGTCCGCTCCTTCACAGCCGCCTGTTCAGCCCTTCTAGGGACCACGGTCCTGGCCCTGGCGTTGGCCGGCTCCAGGGCCCGGTGATGGAGACCTCGACAGACTCTCAGGGCCCAGAATGCAGCTCAGTCCCGCCACCTCCTTGCTCTCTCTCTCCACGAGCAACCTCGATCCACAGAGGTCCCATTCTTCGCTCTGGGTCCCCAACTGACCCTGGAGCGGGTCCCAGGGGCACCACCCCCCAGGCCCACAGAGGGCTTCCGATATATTGGGTGAGGGCAGGATGGGAGGGACTGGCTGTCCTGGGCTAAGTCCCACGGAAACTCTGTAACCCAGCTTCCTAAGCTGGTCCCAGAGCAGATTCCCGTGTGTGTCCCAAGAACAAGCTCCCTGTTTCAGTCCCTGTGGGGAATGGAAAGTCAGAGTCAGAGTCAGAATTGTCCCCACAGAGCCTGCACCGTGTGCTGCTCCGCTCGAAGCGTTTAGCATGTGATTGCTCCCCGAATCTCCACACTCGCTGCGTTACACCCATTCTACAGATGAGCAAACTGCAGGACAAGAGGTTGAGTGACCTGCTCAGAGTCTCGAAGCCGACAGGTGACAGAGCCAGTACTGCCCTCAGTCGCCCCTTTACTGCAGTGTCTCAGGGCAGTTACTCTGTCACCTGCCAAGTGGCCCTTCAAAGAGGGGGCAGCAGGGGCGGTAGGCCCTGATGCCTGTCACAGACTCAGTCCTGATCCCTGTGGCAGTCTGGTCCCTGGGTCCAGAACCCAGTCCCAGGTGGAGCCCTGATCCTGGAGGAGAAAGGCACTGTGCTGGCTCCTGTCCTGAGCAGAGGCCTGGGCAGGGCCACCCTCATGGATGAAGGATGGCAGATCCGCATCTGCAGGGCTTGGAGAGTGACCCAGCACGATCAGAGTATGGGTCTGGGGTGACGCCCCCAGGGTAGGCTCCCTCCCAGCCCTTTCCTCGGGGGGATGGAGCCGCTGCACAGCCCCATGTGGGGGCTTGGCTTTGGGCAGCTGCTCCAACCGCCAGGGAGACCCGGCTCCTCTCACCCAAAGTTGCTGAGCCCTGAGGCAGTGGGATCTGGTGTGGCTTTAGTCACACGGAGGACGGGCCAGGTGGCCCAGAGGGCAGGGTCCACTCCTTCCTGACCTCTCAGGGACCAGGCCCCTCCATGGGCCCCAGCGGGAGGCGGTGCGCTGTGGGGCTCTGGGCTAACAGTGGGATGGGGGGACACTTGCACCCCGGGTTCTTGGGGAAATGGGGAAGCCATTGGACGGTCCACCTGTGACCTTCACAGAGACTAAATTCCTCTCTCCCCCGAAGGCTGGGAAACCTCCAGTGTTTAAAGATCAATAATAACTCCAGCTAAAACCAGCAGCTGGACAGAGACACTGAAGGCAAGTGACACGGAGCAAATTCACATCGCCTCTTTAAAGACACTTTTCCGAGGCCCCTCCGCATCGGCGTCCTGTGGGCGGCCGAAATCTATTCTGAGTGCGCACTTGGAAATTAAATTCCCTTTAGCCAAAACGAGCCGGCTTCAATCAGCCTGCAGTACGTCCTCCAGTCCCCAGCCCGCCTTCCCCACCGCAGCATCTTTTAAGTATGCAAATGGGGACACCTTGCTAAATGGTCAGCCTGATTGATCCTGCTGTTTCATCAGGGAAATGAAATTAAAATGAACCAGGGGGCTGCCCTCCAGCTGTTTGGGTATTCTCCGGACACAGATCTCCGAGGCCCACCTGGCCCCTGACCCCGCTGCCACCGTGAGGGCCTGGTCCTGTCAGCCGATGGCCCCGACCTTGAGAACTTCCAGAGGGCGCAGGGCTGGGGGGCGCCCGCCGCAGGAACCCCAGCTGCGTCAGGTCCCTGGCATGGGGAAGCAGGTCCTGAGGGCTCGGACCAGGTCTGCCGTGGCGCACCAGCCTGGTCAGACTTCCCGGAGAGCTTGATAGGAGTTCAGGCCCCCAGACTCATGGAAGACCCCAGGATGGGGTGGGGGGGGTGGCTGGGGCTGCTCTCCCCGTCTCCTGAGGGTCAATGCAGGACCCCGCATTTTCTAGGGTGTCGTTCATATACACACACTGTCATTCATCCCATAGACGTCCAGCGCTCCCGCCCTGGCCGGGCCTGGCGCCTCATCCTGAAGACACAGAGAAAATGGACGCCGCCCCCTAGAGCGGATCAGACTGGGGCTTCCCGGGAAGGGGCTCTGGGAGGTGGGGATCTTCAGGACCCATCAGGATGGCTCTGTGATGGTGGGGTTTCAGGATGGTGAGGTTTCAGGTGGGGGACTTCTGGCCGGAGCCTCTGCCCAGGGGCCCTGCCACCCCGGCCCTGTGGCAGAGATAAGTCGGGACATCAGCCATTCGTCCCAAGCCTGAGCAGGCTCAGAGGGCACGTCTGGGGTCACGGCCCCCAAGTGAGGAGGCAGCTGCTTCTGGGGCCGGAGTGACGTGAGAATGTTGGGAGGCACCTGGGACAAGGATGACCTGAGATGACTCCCAGGGCCTCCAAGGATGTGGTCAGCCTTTCCAGAGCCACTCTTGGCGCCCTGTCCCCACTCAGGCCACCCTGGGGGGCTAGACAGGTCAGGCCCAGACACACCCCAGGGGTCCACAGCGACAGGGCCACATGATGAGGGGCAGAGTGTGGAGAAAGGCGAGCAGTGCCGGGTGGGAGGGAGGCAGGATGAGAGAAGGCCCACGGCAGAGGGCCCAGGGGTGCCAGGCTTTCCTCCCTAGACCTCCTCCACCTCCCTGAGCACCTCCTGTCCCCACCTCAGGGCCTTTGCACCTGCCGCTCCCCTCCGCCAGGGCCTCATGTGTTGTGTTCCTTCTTGCCTCTCAGGAATCAGCTCACTGGTCACCTCCTCCTGGCGGCTGCCTGGATCAGCACCGGGCCTGCTGCCCTCCATCACGACACCCTCAACTTTCCCCAGTTATTCATTCTGCTTGTCTGTCTTCCTCCCTGGAATGTCGGCTCTGTGAGGCCAGGGACTTTGTGGAGAGCAGAGCTTGGCCCCCGGCTCAGATCCTGTTTGGAGACCATCCTGGAGTCCTGCGAGTACGTCTCCCTGACCCTCCCACCAGCTCCACAGCTCTCCTGTCATTGCCCTCGTTTTATGGAGTGGTCCCCCTCCAGTAAGCAGAACCTGACCCAGTGCCCAGCTCGCCACCCCGGGAAGGACCAAGGCGTCTGACTACATGGGGCCCCGTCTCCCCAAAAGGGAGCCTGTGGGTCGGCCAGGAGGAGTGGAGCTGAGGTGGCTTGTTCCCGCTGGCCCTGCGTCCGGGGTCTTATGGGAGCCCCTCTGTGTCCCCTGTCAGGGTGGGGAGCGGGAAAGGGCCTTGTCTTTGATTTAGAGTCATAACGTTAATTATGATGCGTGATTCTCACTGTAATTAAACTGATTCATTCCCAACAATCAAGGCTACACTGCATAATATATTTAATTAGCCAGATTTCCTGTGCACGGTGGCGGGATGGAACTGGCAAGTTCCCGGTGTAATACACTTAATTCTGAAATAAATCATTGTTTGGGAGACGCACGCTAGGCCCCCCACCCGGGGAACTGGGGGTACTCAGGGCGGGCTCTGGCATCGCCAGTCCCCAGGCTGGAATGATGGGCTGTCCCGGCAGGCATATTCCAATGTGGAAGTCCTTCCTGGTGCGAGGTGGGGGCGAGGCGAGTGAGGAGGGCCAGGGTGACTGGGCTGGGGGCGGGGAGAGGCCAAGACCCGGTGACGTCCTCAAAGCCCCTGGGGAGAAGGCCAGGAGGAGTGCAGAGCCCTCAGGCCTGCCATTTCTACAAATGTGAGGACCAGAAAGGCCGTCTTGTGGGTATCAGTGCTGCCGGGTGAAGAGGAATGAGGCGTTGCCCAAAAGGTCTGAGCCCTGTGACCCGGAGGCCCCATTAGTGCAAGGGTATCCCCACATCTCTGCCCTGCACCCCCACGGCAGCTCTGGCCCTGGACCCTGGGGACGAGGGTGACTGCTGCTGCCCTCAGAGGCCCGAAAGGCTGCAGATGCCACCCTTCAGCACACCCACCTTCCCCTCCTGTCCCAGGAGGCCGTACACATTCTCCCTGATGGCTTCTCTGTCGTCGCCTGGGAATGCCCTCCGCCACATGACTGCCAGGGGGATGCTCGTGACTTTGGTGTTTCAATGAAAGACAGACCTTGCCATGTTCTGCCAGTGGCTCAGGGGGCTGGGGGCAGACAGCACCAGCTCCAGGGACAGCTGGGTATGGGGTCCCCTGGTGCCAGCCTCATCTGGGCCCTGAGCCCCCTACCCCAGCCAGGCTCCAGCTGCCCAGGTAGTGCTGGCCCCTCTCCCAGGAGACCCGGCCTCAGCCGGCACGTCCTGCCTCCCGCACCCTTCCCCAGGCTGGGCCAGGCACCTGCCCTTTCCGGCCCCCGAGTCCCCATCTGAGCTCTGTGAGGACAAGGTGCCCCACCAGAGCCACACAGCGAGGATGGACAACACAAACAAGGGATTCAAAGAGGGCTGTTCCCAGGACCCCCTAGGCAGGCTTTGTCCCTCTCGGCAGGATCCTGGGACAGGAGGGGCCTGGGGGGCCACCCCCTCGGGCAGCCTGCCTTCCCCGAGCTCTGGTTACTGCGTGTGCACCCATCTGCCGCCCGCGTGGCCCGGCCTCGTGCATAATTCAGGCGCCTGGGAGAGGCCCCAGCTAACGGGCATTGACGAGGCCCAACCAGCCTGATCGGATGTCGCAAGACTGGACCCGCCATGGACATGTCGTGTGTCCTTTTGCCCCGTCTGTGCTGCGGTGACAGGCCAGGCAGGGAGCGGCCTGGGTGGTCTCCTCCTGGGGTATGGGGGGCCGCTTTGGCTTCAGGTGCCCCAAGACACAGCCATGTGATCAGGCTACTCAAGGGGTCTTGACGCTGGGCTCCAATCCCAGCCCTGTCTCTCACCTGCCGTGTGGCCTTGATCCCGTCACAACTCCAGCCCCTGGGCCTCAGTTTCCTCATCTGTGAAATGGACCCAGGGCAGCACCTGTGGCTAAAGGTTGAAGGGGGCGTGTGGATGATCGTTGAGTGAGGGCTGCCCCAAGGCAGCCATGATCCCTGGAGGCCCAGCAGCCTGGTGGTCACCTCGGGGCTGGAGTCCTGGAGACCTGGGCTTGAACCTGGGCAGGCTGCTCTGGCCCCAGGGTGCCACTTCTCCTCCCCCACCCTCTCTCTGTGAAACTTGAGAGGCGATTCCCCGCCTCTCGTGTTTGACCCGAGAATAAGATCTCAGACCTGGGTCTGCAGCACCCAGAACCCGCGGCCACCCCCATGTGGGCCGCACAGCGTATCCAGGGGACGTGCTGCTGTGGCCACCACATCTATGTCACAGGGCCTGTGGGTTTCATCAGAGTTCTGCATCCCGGCCCTGCCACGGGCCACCGGGTAACAGGGCAGCTCAATGCCCCCCTCCATGGAGGGGTCAGGGCAGGGGCTGACCCCTAACGGCCCTCCTTGGCTTAAATCTCGGGTGTAGTCACCACAAGGAGCTCTCGGCCTGGACGGAGATGGGGGGGAGAGAGGTGCATGCTGGCTCTGCATGGCCCCTCACCCGCGGCTGGCCGGTCCCAGCAGGCCCTAGCCTGACCGCACATACCCAGGACGCCCAGGCACAGAGGACCCAGCCTCCATGACCACAGAGCTGCCCTAAGTGTGTTCCCCAGACAAACCGGCCCCAGGGGAGTGCCGCCAAGCCAAGTGGAGAGAAGGGACCCTCTGCTGAGTGGCCCCTGGTGGACCACCTCCCAGGGCCTCTGCCTCTCTGTTGGAGGGGGGTGCCCGTTGGAGGGCTCTTTGAAGAATCAGAAGAGATAAGAGCCTGGGCGGTGGGGGTGCTCACCAAGGACCTTGAGGGACCCTCCCAGGCCTATCCGAACTTGGGCGGCTAGTCCCAGGACACCGACTCTGTCCCACCTCGGGCCAGGGTCAGCCCCTCCCGGCACCTCTCCTCTGTCGTGGGCACCTGCAGCAGGTAACCTGAGCCTGCTGCTCCGCTGCCGCTGCTTTTGTGAGAAAAGAGGGATCTCTCTCCTTAAATAATTGATGAAAGGCATTAACAATTGACCCGGAGAACATCTGGCAGGTGGGGGCTTTTCATCCAGTGGGCAGAGATCAGATTAACCCACTCTGCAGAAGGAGGGGTGCTGGCTGGGTGGAGGCGGGATGCCCGAGCTGTGCCCACTCCCCGCCTTCATGACCAGTGCACGTGGTCTCAGACAGGCCCTCACGAGCACACACACTTGCACCGTCACACGCATAACACATGTACACGTGCATGCTCGCACATGCAAATATATCACATGTACACTTGTGCACTGTGTGCAACACACGTGCACACTTGCATCCGTGGACACACACGTCACCCGTGCACACAGCATGTTGTGCATATACACGCTTGCACAGGAGCACACACACACACAGATGCACACACCACACACGTGTGCCTATTCCCTTCCGTGAGGACCACCTGCCGCCTCCGCCCTGACTCTGGAGACCTCAGCCCTAGTGGGAGGTTCCTGTCTGCGTCCCCACAGGAGGTGGGGCAGAGAGGAAACACACGGTCTTGCCCAGGGCCTGCCCCCTGGCTGCAGAGGTGCTGGGCAGCCACATTCCTGCTCAGGCCTGACAGCACCGGAGGGGACGGGAGGCTCTCTGGAGACCCGGGGCCTGGTGACCTCAGGTACATACAGGGTAACGTGGCCTCGGGGGTGAGGGGCAGGGGCGGCAGCCAGACCCCTGGGGCTTCCGGGGGGGGAGTGCTGCCCACTGTCCTCGATGAGGACTCTTCCTTCAGAACTGTCAGAGTCTGACGTGAGGACGTGGTCCTTTGATGCCCCACAGGGAATCCCTTCACCCTGAAGTGGTGCTCTCGGGACAGAAAGAGGAAGGGCACCCGGGCCCCTTCCTCTCATTTCATTCCATTTAATCCTCACGACTCGGCCTTATCACCCCATTTTACAGCTGAGGAAACTGAGGTTGGGGTGGGGAAGAGCTTGCCGAGCACTACCCAGCTCCAGACTGGGTGGCCAGATGCCCAATCCTCACTCTTACCCTCCTGCTGCCCCCTCCCACCCTCCAGCCCAGGTCACGTAGATGTCGGGCAGCCAGGACTGCTAGCCAGGGCAGGGGGCTTCTGCTCTCCCCGATGCTCGTCCATGCCCACCTGGATGGTGGCGCCACCCCCTCTGAGCTGGCGTAAAGCCCCCTTGGGCGGATTCACACCAGCTCTGCCTGGAGGCCCCAAGGGCAGGCACCCTGAGCAAGGGGCTTCCCACCAGGTGATGGGAGGCCGGGTCCCATCTGTTGACCGGCTGGGAGGGGCATGCCCGGCTCCAGAACCTTCCGGGGCTCAGGTACTAGGTGTAGGAGTGATGCCTGTGGAGAGGAAACGGAAAAGCCCCCCAAAGCTGGGCAGCACCCCTGCTTTGGGCATGAGAAGGAGGAACAAAAGGCAGGAGGAGGGAGAGGGCTTGCACCCCCACACAGGGGGCCCTGGATGGTGGTCGGGGGTTGACCAGCCAAGGCCGAGCGGGAGCCCCTGCAGTCTTGGCCAGAGTTCCCCCCAGGACAGGCGCAGTGGCAGCTCAGACCGCGCCCCTGCCTCCCCGCCGCCCGGGAGCCGGCCCCGCCCAGGGGATCCCTCACACTCTGGGCCCCCGGGGACCCTGCCCGCGGCCCCCCAGCTCCTCTGAAGGGCGCCCCTTCCCCGAGTGCACCCTGCCCCCACCCCAACCCCGAGTCAATGATTTCCTCATTACGGAAAGGCCGCCACGGCCTCCCTTAATTGTGCCTAAGTTACTGGACTTCCGAGGACGTCTCCTGGTCGGTCTCTGCTGACCTTGACCTTGGGCCAAAGGTCCGAGCAGGGGAGCCAATGGGCGCCGAGACCACCACGTCCTGAGGATGCCAGCCCCTGGGGGAGCCGG
The DNA here is from genome assembly GCF_020826845.1 of Diceros bicornis minor. Taxonomy (NCBI): domain Eukaryota; kingdom Metazoa; phylum Chordata; class Mammalia; order Perissodactyla; family Rhinocerotidae; genus Diceros; species Diceros bicornis. Next base: position 42,667,453 of record NC_080767.1, read on the forward strand.
GGGACGAGAAGATCCCCCAAGGCTCTTGTCAGACCCGGGGTTTGCCTCTGCATCCTCCACTTCCCAGCTGGACACCGAGCCCAGCCACCTTCCTCCTCAGGCCTCAGTGTTCCCATCTGTCCATTGGGGCTGTAATCCCCCAAGCAAAGCCCCTCCTGACTTCCCTTACTCCCGTTTCTGCAGCTTGCTGCCTAGTCCCAAGAGCCCAGTGTGCGCCCTGGGCTGGGGACTTTGAGGGTGTTGCCTTGCTGAGTCCTCACCACCACCCCGGGACTCTGTTACAAAGGCCAGGCCTGTTCTGCAGATGGAGAAGTCAAGGGCTGAGGGCTGAGGCCGCTTGTCCACCCTACTCCGTTTGGAATGGCAGGCTGGGCTGCCGAGCTGGCCAGACAGAGCCCCGAGTGGGCACTCCCCACGGCTCTGAGCCACCCGGGAGACAGGTGGACATGTGCGTGCCACACACTTCTCCATGGCCACTTCACCCTCCTCCAGCCTCTCTCCAGGCCACCCTGCTGTCCTGCGGGGTCAGGAGAACACGCAGGCCTGGTCACTGAGCCCTGCCAGGAGACAGCCACCTGCCAGTCGCTTCCAGGTCCAGACCGATGGCCCCGGAGCCTGACTGTGTGTGCACCGGCGAACCAGCCAGGTGGCCATTTCCTGGCCCCTCCTGGGTCAAGTGTCCCAGCAGCAAATTTTATCCAGCCCAGAGGCGTGAGCCTGTTGCAGTGACGGGGAGACTGAGGCCCCAGGAGGGGAATAATGTGCTAAGGTGATACAGCCGACTCGCCCGTGGATCTGGTCTTCCTCTGTCCCTCCTTGAGCCAAGGGTGGGCCCAGCCCCCCACCAGGCAGACTGCACGTGGGGAGCAGCAGGCTAAAGAGCCACCCAGGACATCCTCACATTCACATCATGCAGTGTCTGATTGTAACACTTTACCCCAACGAAAGTGCTCGCGGCAGCGATGCTGGTGTTTTGGAGGTCGGGTGGGGTGGGGTACGCTTTCAAGCACCTCCCAGGGTGGACAGCTGGCTTCTGTGCCCACGTGGGCCCGCCGCCCCCACCACCCTCAAAGTGGGACCCTAGAGTGTGAGGCCGGGCAGGGCAGGTCATTCCAAACACCATCCTTGTTGGTTCAGAAACTCCCTCCGAGAGCCTGCCCCGGGAGGGACGGGGTGACCAGGGCACATCCGGGAGCTGCTTGCACTGGAGGAAGGAGGACGGGTGGGCTTCAGAAATGTGCAGACTTCTATGGAGCAGGGGTTCCAGCTGCTGGGGGGCCACGGCACCCCCTCCAAGGCCAGGGAAAGAACCTGCACTCAGAAATGGTCCGTGACCCCAAATGAAACACGTTTTGTCTGAACTCATCAACCCCAGGCCATCCGGACAACGGCCCCTCGCCTGCACACCTGGGGCTGCTCTGGGGGAGGGGTCCCACCCCACCTCTGAGGAGGCATTTGGACATTCTCTTGCCAGCTGGCCTCACCAGCTCAGGGATTCTGATTTTTCCGTAGCCAGTCCTGGCTGGGCAAAACCTTGCCAAGTGATGCTAATGAGTCGTGTGGGAGCCTGCCCCAGGGAAAGCCTGCTCAGCTCCCGCCTGGACCCCTTGATTTGGGCCCTGGGGAGGGAGGAGGAGGATCCCCCTCCTGAGCATCAGACTTGGGAGGGGACAGGCCTGGGACCTCAGTGCAGAGGGGGTCCTGCCAGTCCCTCCCCCTCCCACAGGGTTGGGGGCAGATCTGGGAGGAGAGGGGAGGCGGGGTCACTCCCCACCCCAGCACTTCTCCTCTCCTGCCCCCAGTGTCCTTCCTTGTGGCTGGGCCACCCGCCTATTCCCTTGGAGGACACAGATCTGCAGAGGTGAGCACCTTCCACCTTCCCTCGGGCGCCCACAAGCCTGGAGCCCTGAGGGGATGGGACCCTGCTGCAGGTCTCCCAGGAGGGGCAGAGCCGGGACTCCCCGTCCAGGGCCCTGTCTCAGCTTCCTCTCCCTAAACAGACCGGCGCTCCTGCTGCCCTGCGACCCGGGAGACCACAGGGCGGCCCCCGGGCGAGCACGGGGCGTCCTCCAGGACAGGGGAGGGGAGCAGTGGGAAGGGCTCCAGCCTTGGCTGCAGGGCCACCACGGGCCTCGCCCCCAGCCCACCAGAGAGGGAAGCCGGGACCCTCACAGTGACTCAGGCTGGGGGCCTTGGTGCCTGAGTGTTTCCAGGGTGCCTCCTGCGTCCACACACAGGTGCTGGGGTCCAGCAGTGGCAAAGACAGTTCCGTCCCAGCGCGGCCCCTGGTCCCCCTGCTTGTTCCCGAGGGAAACATCACCAGGGCCCTTCCTCCTGGCCCCAGGCAGCCCAGACCCCAGACCCCGCCCACCAGCACCCGCGTGAACCAAAGGTTCTCCGAAGGAGCCCTCTCCTCCCTGGGGACATCTCTATCCTCGGTGCCCTGGGCAGCCTCCGAGGTCACTGAGGGTGGAGGCCACCCAGGACACGTGGAACCATGAATAACACGTTTAGATTTCCCAGTTTTACAACCTGGAGACAGGCTTTTAAACAGCCTCAGCAGGCAGAGGCGGGGGTCTCTCTTTACGAGGGAAGCGGTCTGATGCAAGCACGCTTACCCGGCCGCCACCCCAGGACTCCCTCCTGAGTCCCTGGGGGGCCTCTGGCCATGAGCAATGATGCTGGGCGGCCCAGGGGACGGTCCCTTCGGCTCATAGAATAGTGATTCCGGCCCTCAGTCATTGATCTCCCTGAGTTTTTAAAGGAAATTTTATTTGTTTGGGGTGTCTAGTCATTAAGTTAAAACCAGTAAAATAGAGGAAAATCAATACCTATAGGACACAGCACAGCCAGGCCATATTACAGTGTAAAACAGGAGAATAAATTGTGGCTGGATTCAGCCTGGGGGAAGGGCCATGGGCTCTTGGAGGGTCCCCCCGATCGACTGCAAGGGGAACCGAGGGCCCAAGGCGACGATGGTGCAGAGCTGGTCGGGCTGGGCGTGGTGGGGCCGAACCTCAAAGCCCAGTGCCCTTGGGCCTCCCCGCTGCCCCTGGAGCCCTCTGCGCAGATGAAGGTTGAAGATTCTTTCATCGGACGCCTGATGCTCGTTGGGGAAAGAGAGCCATGTGGCTCTCAGCTCCTGGGAAGTGCGGTGAGTTTGCAGAGGTGCCAACCACACAAGCCCACGTCTGCCTCTGAGGCGGGCAGACAGCCTGACGTGGACGTGGCAGGAGGAGGCCCTTCCGCTGGGCGCCAGCCATGCACCAGGGCTTTGATCCACTCTGTGGCCTGCCCTCCCGCCCCTGAGGGGATGGGACCCCCTGGACTCTGAGCGCCATGAAGTGGGCGCTGGGCATGGCTGCATGGAGCACTTGACTGGGCCCAGGCGAGGGCAGGATTAAGTTTCAGAGAACGGCTGTGACAACGCAGTCGCTGCCCCAGAGAGCTCCCTGTGCTACTGGGGAGGCCAGAGCTGGGCAGGGCTGTGCCAGGGCAGAGAGGGTCCCAGCAGGGAAGAAAGCTGGCTCGGTCCTCAGCACCAAGAGTTTCCGGAAGCTTCTTGTCACCAGGGAGCCACGTGTGTGTCTCCACCAACAGGAACTGACTGGAAAACACGAGATCTCTAGTTTCTAAAGTTCAGCCCCTCCCAGGACAGGGAAAGGGAAGGCAGGCAGGCATTCTGGCCCCAACCCCTGTTTATGATTCGCACTCTGCACAGCTCACCCAGTGGGAGTGTACGGCTCAGTGGTTTCCAGTATATTCACGGTGTGTGCAACCATCACCAAGGCCGACTTCAGAACATTCTCATCACCTTGAAAAGAAACTCTGGGAAATCCCAACACAGGCTACAACGTGGATGAACCTTGCGGACACCGTTCTGAGTGAAAAAGCCATACATGAAAGACAGTTCCTGTAGGACCCCACTTCTCCGAGGGACCTTCTTGCTAGGGCTGTCCAGTCCATTCCAACTCCCAGCGACCCTGTGGACAGCAGAGTGGAGCCCGCCTGGTCCTTTTACACCATCCTCTCCCCTCTGGTGCTACATCAGACAGTGCTCCACCGCTATTCACAGGGTTTCACGGCCAGTTTGTTCAGAAGTGGGGGGCCAGGTCCTTCTTCCTAGTCTGCTTAGTCTGGAAGCTCCACTGAAACCTGCCCACCACGCGTGACCCTGCTGGTATTTGAAATACCAGTGACATAGCTTTCAGCATCACAGCAACACGCAGCTGCCACAGTGTGACAACTGATAGGTGGGCAGTGTGGTTCCCCGACCAGGACACAAGCCCAGGCCTCAGCAGTGAGAAGCCAAATCTTCACCGCGAGACCACCAGGACTGGCCATGAGGGCCCTGGAGGAGTCAAACCCACAGAGACAGGAAGTGGATGGTGGTGCCAGGGGCTGGGGGAGGGGGTGGGGGTGAGTGTTTAATAGGGATAGAGCTTCCGTTTGGGAAGATGAGAGAGTCCTGGAGACGGATGGTGGTGATGGCTGCACAACGATGTGAATGTGCTTAATTCCTGCCAGGAGTGCCCATCTTTCCTGTTACAGAAAACACTTGGTTGAGGGGAGCCCCCAGCTCAGGTGGGAATCTTTAACTGACAAAACCTAAAGTTATGTGGGGAGGAGGGAAGTGGGGGGACCCTGTCTACCAGAGCTCTGGGAGCAAACCTCCCCACTTCAGGAAGCCTCTGCATTTTGTCGTCAATCTCCATTCCCCAGAATTTGGGAGATCACGTGATAGAGGTATTTGGCAATTGAATTCTACAGAAAATTAAATCAATTACGGACTCTGATAAAGAACCCCAGGTTTTTAATTAAACTAAGCTTAATTAAATGGCAAGCGCGGCTCTGTCGATGCCCTGATCAGGCCCTGGGGGCCTGCAAGCATCTGAGGAGACCACACGGGCACTGGCGGGAGGGGATCGATGGGCCGCACGCTCACGTGGGCTGGCTGCGAGATGGCAAGTGTGGTAAGTGCTGCCGGGCAGCCGGGCGCCCACACCGGGGACAGAGGGCCGTGTTCCTGCCCCAAAGCACCAGGCCCTGCAGAGGGTCAACGACTTCTGGCCCAGCTGGAAAGACCCTGGAGATGGCCCAGCCAGTTGACGGAGCGGGCCAAGGTCCCCAAGAGCCAGACACACACTTGAGGTCACATGGCAAGCTGGCCCTGGGGCCTCCCCTCTACTTGGCCCTGAGGCACCCTCAGCCGAGCTCCTGCCACCTCTTCTTGTGGTGACCGTGTCTCCAGGGGTCTCATTGGTGCCCTAGCCATAGTGGTGGCTTTGGGGGCGCTCAGCACGGTCTCTGCTTCCAAGCCGTCCTCTCTGCCCGCGGCTCCCTGCTGAGCCCTGGGCCGTGCCTCCCTCCTGGGCCCCCTGCTCCCCTGGCCCTGAGCTCAGGGTCTCAGTGGCTGTGGGGCAGCGACCTGGCTGGTCTCCATAGAAGCCGTCTGTGCCGGGACCCGGGCACTGGGTACCGCCCCTCGCCTGCTCTCAAACCCCCCACAGCCCCAGGCACTGAACGCCATGGGGGTGACCTGGTAGCCGAGCAGGATGGGGCAGCAGCGTGGTCTGCAGTGGGCCAGGAGAACAGGCCTGGGGAGGCTTTTCTGGGGACAGAGGGCTCAGGGGTGCGTGAGGGAAGCTTTGCTTCAGAGGCTGGGGAGGGGCTAGTGAGGGCCATCCGTGGGCAGTCAACAGATCTGCGTTCTAGTCCTGGTCGTCAGGAAACCATGTGCTTGTGACTCCACATCTCTGTCCCCCTGTGAGTCGGAGGTGAAGAATGTGGTTTCCCGGGGCCGCTGGTGGATTCGGGGCCATCCCGGGCACGTGACCCGCTAAGCAAGCGCCCATAATGGCAAAATGAACAGAAGCTAAAATCAACAAACACAGCCAGCCAGGTTGACCAAAAGAGGGCCCAGTAGGGCTCTCCTGGACCCTGCCGCACAGCCTCCCAAGCCAGCCTAGACCCACGGGCGTCAGGAGGCTCGCGCTGTCTCTGATGAATTGTCACCTGCTGCTTGGGCAGACTGAGCAGGAATGATGGCCTAGGGCAGCCCCAGGGCAGCAGAGCAGCCCACACCCTGGGCCCCTCGGCTTGGCAGACCGCGCAGTCCCACCCAGCAGTCAGGCCGATTCCAACTCACTTGTGCCTGGTAACTCCGGCTGAAGTGTCCAGACAGAACGCGGCCTCCCTCCCCGATGGCACTGTCCAGCCCAGCCGTGGGATCCCTTCAGAAGCTGCAGAGGCCACTTGGGTCCTTCAAGCCTCACCCCTCCTGCAGCTCCGTCTCGCTGTCCCCCTCCTGGTCCTCGGGCTCAGGGCTCATGAGCACCTCCCCGCACCCTGCCCAGGCGCCTGGAATCTGATGGATGTGTGTTGAAGTGACGCTGTCTGCTGGAAGCATCCTACCCCTGGCGCAGAGAACCGAACTGCATAATAAAAAAAGGAACCTTCCCTGCGATTGTCTGATCTATATTTATTTCATAACATGCAGAATTAATAAGATACCGGCTTTCAGGCAACCATGGGAACCAAATGCAGAAAGGCTTGTCCTGGCAAATAGATGAATTCATAAATAACCCTGAAGTGCTGAGAACAGCTGTCGCGGGACCCTGCCACAATGCTAATGCGGCATCCATGCCCCTGCACCCGTGTCCAGGCCAGGGCCACCATGGCATGTCCTCCCAGGGGTGACAGACCCCCAACTGTCACCTGGAACTGGCGTGAGGTAGGTGAATGTCCTGTGGCTGGTCAAACGGGAGTCTTTCCTAAGCTCTGTCCCCGAGGGGCCTGGGTCTGCAGGTCAGTGGCCCTGGGGGTGGGAGGGGTAGACACAAGAGCCACACTATCTCCCTACAGCTCCGACAGCCAGCTGGTGGGGCCTCTGGTCCTGCCTCCCAGGGCAGCAGGACAATTCGTGTAAGAAGGCATGCCTTCATTCATGCAGTCATTCATTCAACAGATGTCTACAGGCCACCAAGAATGGTGGGATACAGCAGTGAGGGAGGCGGGCCACGCAGGGGTGCCTGGGGAGCTGCTGCCACGCTATAGCCAACCTCAGTGCTGAGTGACAGCCCCCTGCAGACTCTCCCTGAGCACTTGCTGTGAGCCAGGCAGGGACCACACCTCCCCCGTGGCCAACTATGTCTGCTGCCCTGGCTCTTCGATTTAGCATTCGACAACAACTCAGCGTGGCTGTGATTCTGCCCGGGCGCGTGAGGAGCCCCGAGGGGCCGCCGCACTGCCCCTTGGGCTGCCTGTGGGACGTGGAGAAGCCATGCTCCCCAGGTGGGTGTCCTCTGCGTGGAGTCTGGGCACTGCCACGGGGGCTGTGGGTTGAGGCCGGCAGTCAGTCCTCAGCCTGGCTGGCCCGTCCTGAGGGTGTGGGTTCCTTCGGCCCTGAGCCCTCGTCTCCTCGTCTGAAGAGCGTGAATCCTGGCCCCTGAATCCTTGGGCCAGTTTCCCAAGAGAGAACCCACAGGAAAGACGGAAACCCAGGGGTGGGGGGGGGGCAGGTGGGGCACGGGGACTCTTAGGGCAGTGGACCTGTCCTGTGTGATGTGATGATGGAGGATGCAGGACATCATGCATTTGTCCAAACCCACAGGATGTGCAACACCGAGAGGGACCCTAAGGAACACTACGGACTTCAGGTAATGATGATGTGTCCATGTAGGTTCATCAGTTGTAACAAATGGACCACTCTGGTGGGGACACTGAGACTGGGGGAGGCTGTGCATGGGGGGGGCAGGGTATACAGGAACCCTCTGTTCCTTCCTCTCAATTTTGCTGTGAACCTAAAACTGCTCTAAAAAATACTGTGTGTATGTGTGTGTACATGTATTTAAAGTGAAACCCATAGGTGTAATCTTTGCCATTATTATTGAAATGCTTTTATCAGACTGTCTCCTTGTAGGAGGCCTTCTGAGCTCACTGAGTGGTCCCCCTAGACCTGACGGAACTGATTTTCACAGGCTATCGCCAGTCTTCAAGCCCGCCTTGTGCCTGGAAGACTCATTCGCCCAACAGATGTTTGTCTCAAACCCGACGGGACAGCCAGGTACATGGTGGGCTGAGGCGGGGCTGCCTGGGGTGGGGGGTGACCAGGCAGTGCCCCCAAATCCCCAAGAGAGCCACTTGAAGGGGCTGTGAGACTCCCATCCACACCTGCCCCTGCAGCCCTGACCACTCATGGGGGAGACACTCGGGCCAGCAGGGACAGAGGCCAGGAAATCGCCAAGGATGGACGTAGGGGGCACTCCTGGGAGGCTGGCAGCTGGTCACTAGGACCACTGACTTTCTCCGCAGCACTCCAGCAGCCGGCCCGAGGGCTCGTTCAGCACCCAGAAGCCTGTGTGGGCCGCACTCACCTCCCCTAGCAGGAGGTCATTTAACCCCCATCTCCGTGGTGTGCCCCCACCCCGGGCGGCGGACACTCAGTGAGCATCCTGCTGGACCCCTGACCCCTGAGCCACCCTGTGTCCTTGGTAGGTGTCTGGTGCCAGCCTGGCCCATCCTAGCCCCTGCCCAGTCCGGCTTCTTACTCAACCACTGCACCCTCCGTTTTCTGCCTGTGAAGTGGGTCTCCCACCTCTCCCACTGGTGTGCATGTCTCTCTCTGTCTCTCATCTCTGTCTCTGTCTCTCTGTCTCTCTCTGTCTCTCTGTCTCTCTCTGTCTCTCTGCCTGTCTCTCTCTGTGTCTCTGTCTCTCTGCCTCTGCTGTTGACTGAAGGATGAAGCTTATTCCCGAAGCCGCAGCCTCGGGTGTGTTCCTGGAAGACAACCTTCGGCCTGTCCACACCCCACCTGATGACAGCGCATCCCTCATCCAGGGGGCCCCCTGCCAGGCACGGGGGTCTCCAGGCCTGGAGCGAGGGCCTTAGAGGTAGTCCTGCCACCACCACCACCCCCTCCATTACCACAGGGGGTCCCAGGATCCCGGCGGAAAGGGCACGGCCGCCCCCTAGCGCCCGCGGATGGAGCGGATGGAGGCCCCCGCTGACCTGCCTGCCCAGTGTCCGAGACCGCAGCGGGAGGGGAACACGGCCCTCCACGGAGCAGGGCCTGCCGGTGAGGTCGCGCGGGACCCGGTCAGTTGGGCTGGTGGGGACCAAGGCCCGCGACCCGGGAAGTGGGCCGGTGGGGACACACAGCCCTCCCTTTGGCGCTGCCCACGCCCCCCATATCCATGTGCCCCACCCCCATGCTCTGCTCCGGGGGTCCTCATGTACGAGGGGTGCAAGTCCCTTCTGGGCTCAGCGCTCTGCTCATCACTAAAAATGGGGCACCTGAGGTGCTCCAAGGAAGCTGGGCTCCCGGAGTGGCTGCACCCCGACCCGCAGCTCCATCCCCCCATCTTGCTGAAGTCCTTGAGCCAGGGCTGACCGCAAGATGAAGTGAGGCACAGAGAGCCGAGCGACCTGCCCTGGAGCCCGCGAGAGAGGGGAGCCGGGGTGCGCCAGGCGTGCGCCAGGGTGAGCCCGCAGCAGGGATGAGCCGCGCAGCGCTGGTGGGGGTGGGGGTGCGCAGGGGTACCCCAGGATGAGCCGAGGTGAGCGGGGCTCCCCCAAGGTGAGCTGGGGTGCCCCGACGTGAGCAGGGAGCAGGGATGAGCAGGGGTGTCCCGGGGTGTGTTGGGGCGTGTAGGGGTGCGTCGGGATGCTCGAGCCGCCCCGCGTCCGCGCAGTCTCGGGGGACACTACCGGCCCATTCCCGGGGAGACCGCGGCGTGAGCGCGCATCCCGGGCCTGGGGCGCCCCCTGCCGGCCGCCGGGCGCACCAGCCCAGCCGAACCGGGGCCTCGGAGGGGAGCGGGGTGCCCGCACAGACCCTCGGCCTTCCCGCGTGGAGCGGGGCTCTCGGCACCCACCTCCGCCCTCAGCATGGTGCTCCCGTGCTGCGGCTCCGTCGCGCGCACAGCGGTGGAAGGTCGCCTGCTGCTCACTGTGCAGGCGCTGAGCTGCATCTGCTCCTTTGGGAGGCACACCTGTCCGCTCTGTCGCCTCTGAGGCGGGACACCTATAGTCCACGAGGTCGGGGACATGTTTGGATACAAAACGATAGTGGACCTGCAGTGCACGCGTGGAGTGGGCCGGCCCCGTAGTGAGCCCTGAATGCCGTGGTTATCTCCATTTATGAAGGGAACCTACCCCCGGACGCACCAGCCCTAAGGGGCAGGACTCTCGCCATTAACCACTCCCGGGAGTGGGCAGGGAGGCTGCGGGAAGGGAAGACCATTCCTCCAGACCCAGACCACAGGGCCAGGGCCTGCAGGCGGGAGAGGGGAACCCCTGAGCTGTGCAGGGCAGCAGCAACACAGAAGGTTGGTACAGAAGAGCTGGTTCTGGGCCACCTTCAGGGCAGGCTCCATCCAGCACCCAAGTCCTGGGCCTGCAGACTCAGCGCTCCCTGGAGCCAGCAGCAGGGGCTCTCGGGTCCCAAGAACATGGGTGGGAGGTGATGGAAGGGAGGGGCCTTGGTCTCCCCTAATGTCAACCCAGCATTGAGGGGGGTTAACGCTCTTTGACCTCTGACCTTTGTCCAGTGCCAAGAATGCCTAGTCTTCATGACTGCATTCAGGGAAGCGACTCCCCCACCTCCCGTGATGTCGAGGGCATGTCTGTGCGCACTGTCCCCACTCCCCTCACAGAGGAGGAAGCTGGGCCTCCGGGGGGGACAAAACCTGGGAGGTGCAGCCAGCACATGGGGGCCCCGAAGTGGGCCTGGCCCAGCGCCCCTGCCTGAACCGGTCAGTGTTTGGTGGGCGGGGTCTGGAGCCTGCCTCCTCAGGGGACACTGCAGCTGCTGGACAGGAGCTGTTTCTCCGTCCAGGGCACACGGCTCCCGCCGTCCTTGGAGGGTCAACAGACCGCCTCCAGGGCCCCTTCCTTGCTCATTATGCCTCCACCCTGGAACTTCCCAGTCCCGGGGGCTTTCCAGCACAGGAGCCGAGGGCCCCACGAGGACACTGACCAGGTGACTGCCACCCAGGCCCCACTGCTGCCTCCGCCAGCCAGGAACCTGGACGGGGCCAGGGGGCTCCAGCACCGGCCCCCTCCACAGGGACGTGCTCACCAATGCCTCTGTCCCTCTCTAGGCCATTTATTTCCTTCCACTAAACCCTCAAATCCCAGAAGGGCAGGAAGGCCTAGGACCCTGGGACACTGCCACTCTCTTCTAGGTCCGAGGTTGATGCTGAGGAGACACGGGCAGGCGGCATTCGGCAGGAAGTCAGAACGGTGCAGACATCGTGGCTGCGTGTCAGCCCCACAAGTCCGCCACCCGGCCTCTGTGCTCTCTTCCCCAGCACGTCAAGAGTAAGGCTCCTACACGCCCTGCCTGGAAGACCCTCCCTCCCCTCCGGCCCTGGCTGAGCCCCGCTCACCCTCCAGCCTGCCCAGAGCTTGCTCCTTCCCTGGGCCTGCCTCTGCTCCCCCGGCCCTGGGCTGTGGGGTCGCTCCTTCCCTGGGCCTGCCTCTGCTCCCCCGGCCCTGGGCTGTGGGGTTGCTCCTTCCCTGGGCCTGCCTCTGCTCCCCCGGCCCTGGGCTGTGGGGTTGCTCCTTCCCTGGGCCTGCCTCTGCTCCCCCGGCCCTGGGCTGTGGGGTTGCTCCTTCCCTGGGCCTGCCTCTGCTCCCCCGGCCCTGGGCTGTGGGGTTGCTCTTTCCCTGGGCCTGCCTCTGCTCCCCCGGCCCTGGGCTGTGGGGTTGCTCCTTCCCTGGGCCTGCCTCTGCTCCCCTGGCCCTGGGCTGTGGGGTTGGCTACTGCATCGACACCCGCCCCCACCCCCGCCCCAGAGGCAGGGCCAGCCTCGTCTTGGCATCCAGGAGCCCAGTTGGCATGGAGGACCGAGGGGTCTGGTGAGCAGGGCACACCCCTGGGACAGTCGAGACTAGCACCACTGTCAAGGATGCCACTTCTAGGTACTCTCGTAGGGTCATTTCAGTTCATTCCAACCAGGCAAGCCCTCTGCCCGGCGCAGGGTCACACGGCTCTACCAGATTCAGATTCAGGCTGTGCCCGAAAGATATCAGCCCAGCAGGCCGCAGACGCACAGTCCCACCAGGATAGGTCCTAGGACAGCAGGGGGGTCTGGGGGGTGGGCTTGGTCCAGCCCTGGGGGTCAGGAAGTCTTCCTAGAAGAGGGGGCCTCGAGCTGACTCTTGAAGGATGAGAAAAGACAAGTTTGCCAGAGGAGGTACCCCAGAAGAGGAGGACTTGAAGGGCAGAGGTCTTAGGCACATGGCCCATGTTGGGAGTCACAGGCAGCTGGGTTTCCTGTCAATGGGGTGACCCGGGCGATGGCCTTCGGGCTGGAGAGCCTCTAGGGGCTGTGAGTCAGGTGTGTCTTTGAGAAAATTCCCTCCGCAGTGGAGGCAGCTGCAGGAGGACCATTGTGGAAGCATCTGGAAGGACTAGATGCATCTGGAAGGAAGGAAGCATCTGGAAGGAAGGAAGGATTGGACATGTCTGGAAAGAAGGAAGCATCTAGAAGGATTGGACACGTCTGGAAGGAAGGAAGCAGCATCTGGAAGGATTGGACACATCTGGAAGGAAGGAAGCATCTGGAAGGGCGGCAGCGTGTGAAGGAGGGAGGGGACAGGTCACGGTTTGGAAGGCAGGTACGCGTGCACTCGTGTAACGGTCGGCCATACACCATCCACCATGCATGTGTAAGATCTGAAGTGTGGACACAGCATGGTCCATCCACTCCCACCAGGGCCCCCCACCCTTTTCACTCTTTGGTGCTTTTTATGCAAATTCAAGTGGTTAGGAATGTATGTTTTTATCTTCCCTCTTTTTTCTTTTTATTGGGGTAAGAGTTATCATTTTAACCATTTTTGTTTTGTTTTACTTGTATTTGCACTTATTTTATGCCGAATTTATTCCCGGGGCCCTAAGCTTTTGTTCCTTCGATTTCTTCCTGGATATCTTGTTCTGTGCACCCTCCTCCTCTGGTTTAGGAACCATCTGCTCTTTTTCAGTGCGGACCATCTCAACGTGAACTGTGAGCTCTGCAAGGTCACTCACCCGGACGTGCTCCGTGACCGGAGTCTGCTCTGAACCCCTCAGGTCAGCATTACTCTCCTCCTTTCTAAGCACGTGCAGCAAAAATTCAGCTCTCTTTTTGGGCCCCCGGCCCTGTGTCCCACCCACTGCTGGCTGGGGCACACCTACCAGCTCTGCCATCGTAACCACGGAGTGGCAGCATCGCTTCTGTAAAGTGACATCTTTCAGGTGCTCGGCGGCCTGGGCAGCTTCACGAGCGTCCTTAAAGTGAACACGAAGACCTGAACCTTTCGGTTTGTAGGCTCTTTTGGAGTTTCTGGGTCAAGTAAACAGCGAACCGTTTCCAGAAGTGGCCTCAGGCTGCTCACGGGTTTTTAACTGCACAGCTCGGTGGCATTAAGCACGTTCTCACTGTTGTGCAGCCGTCACCACCATCCGTCTCCAGGACTCTCATCTTCCCGAACTGAAGCTCTGTCCCCGTTAAACACTCACCTCCACCCTCCGCCAGCCCCTGGCACCACCACCCCACTTCCTGTCTCTGCGATCTGACTCCTCGAGGGCCTTCACAGGAGTGGAACCGTCCAGCATTTGTCCTCTTCTGTCTGGCTCATCTCGTTGAGCACGATGCTCTCGGGGCTCGCCGTCTCTTATTTTGTTTCCATTAACCTGGTGCCTCTCTGGGCTAACGCTCCAGGTGGCAGCTGTTCTTCCGACTGGGTGGGCTGAGGTGCCACTGCATTTGCTGGCTGGGGCCCTCCCGCGCCTGGACTTGGGGTTCCGAATAAGTTGCCCCCTGAGGTGTGTCCTGGACCATCAGTCTCTCTGCTTCTGTGGAAGGGCGCTGCTCTGCATCCACTCAGGCGGCCTCAGGCCTTTCCTTCCTTCTGAGCCCCCAGGACGGGCGTGACAACACCACAGGCATCCACGTGGATGTCCATGGAGCCCACCTCTTGCCAGTGATGAGGGGAGGCGGCTCTCTTTCTTCAAGGCACGGGTGCTCTTTGTGGCTTGTTTGGAAATGACAGGACACAGAATTCCATTGGCAGGAAACAGGCTGGCTGGTTCTCCGGACACTGTGCCTGTCCTGGGGAGAGCCGGTGAGGGTGGCGACCTCAGGCAGGGAGCCCCCCAGCCCGGAACCTTGTCCTTCCGTCGTCTGCTGCAGCAGGGGCAGTGGGGGGCTTGCCAAGTATCCAGAGCCTTAAAAAGTCAGCCCACGTCGGCGATCCATCCAGAGGGAACATGAAATGTGCCTGCACTCAGATTGATGGACCAGGATGTTCGTCACAGCGTTATTTATAATCACAAAAAGACGCGCCGACGCATGTGTCCCGTCGGAGAGAAAGGATGAGGTAAGTGACAGGACATCGTGCACCGGCATGCGCACGGCCTTAAACGCCAGACTGATGGAGAGTGCTACTCGTGTCGAAAAACATTCATCGTGTAAGGTCAAGTGGGAAAGGCAGAATGCAAACCCAGGCATGCAATGTAATCCCTGTTTTGATAATTAAATAATATAAAGCACCAGAGATACAGCAGAGAGCCGGCGCCAAGAAATGTAGGCTGCTCGCCATCTCACCACCCCGGATCCCAGGGCTGAGCGGGGGCCTCGTCCACGCAGGTGACCCCGAGGGGCGACCGGGGAAGCAGGTGAGGCAGTGTGTGCTGATGGCTTGACAGAGACGTCCACCACAATGTGGGGAGACAGGTAAAGGGGGGCCCTTAGGGGAGGGGAGGTGACGGCCCCGAGGTGGGGTCCTGAGACACAGGCGACATCAGGAGCTCAGACTGAACAAAGAGCCATCCCACCCGCCCACCGTCAGCTCAGACTAGGTGCAGCTGGCTCCTCTCTCTCTCTCTCTCTCTCTTCCCCGCCCCCTCTCCCCCTCTCCCCCTCCCCCTCCCTCCCTCCCTCTCTCTCTCTCCTTCTCCCTCTGTCTCTCTTTCTCCTCCTGTCGCTCTCTCCCTCTGTTTCTCTTTCTCTCTGTGACTTTCCTTCTTGTCTGCTGTAATTACACAATAAGTAGATTTGGTTCTGGTTGAAATAGAGTCACCAAATTTTACAAAAAGAAACGAAATACTCCACAAAGCTTCAGTTCCCCTCTTAAAGCACAAACCCTGTGCAGGTCTGGGCCATCGGTGACTTGATTGGGTCTGGGTGGTCCTGCTGGACGAGGCGGTCTTCAACAGGCGCTGAGCAAAACCTGGTGCACAGCCTCAATCAGACGGAAGAAAAATGACTGGGTCCTGACCTCAGGGTGCCCTGGGTGAGTTCAGCTCTGGGCCCACCTCGGGGGCCAGGCCTTAAGCCGAGAGCCGACCTCCTCTCCCCGCATGCCCAGGTGCAGGGCCCAGGTTCATCCTGGCCCGACTGTCTGCCTGTCACTGCCCTCCTGTCATTGCCCTCCCGAAAGACAAAATGCATTCATGTCAAAACCCTCACTTGATCAAGAATCAGCGGTAGGAATGGGCAGGCTCTGAGGGGAGATGGTGGGAACGGAACCATTCCTAGCACATTTCAGTTCCCATTGTTCTGGAAAAGACCGGGAGAGAGCCGGCGTCCGCAGCTGATGTGAGCGCTGGGGCCTCTGGAGCCAAAACCAAAGTGGAATTCATTCCAGATGGTGGTTCCAAGTGTGGCTCATCCAGAGCTCATCCAGAACACCGCAAAGGCAGCCGTGTTACCAGGACAGCAGGCTGATGTGGATCTGAGCTGAGTGCCTGGCTGATGGACCCTACCTCCGTGAGGGGGAAGAGGGAACAGCTGCCCACAGGGACAACGTGGTCCCCAACCCCCAGGGTCCCGCCACGCTCTGGCCGGTACTCCGCCCCGGCTCCCCGTGGCGCGTGCTCAGTCATTCATCATTTCTCGGCCTCCAGATTATTCCGGGGCTGATTAAATTAGCGAATGCAATCACAAGCTGAAGCAAGTTAATTGAGAGAATTTATTTGGGCCTGACAGTTTTATGCATGTTTGATTAAGTATTATAAGGTTTGTTTTTGATTTTGCATAATTTAACTTTAAATCCTGCACTGGGGGGCCCATCAACCATTAACGACCAAAATAAACCTCTTTTAAGATGCATCTATTTATGATTTATTTCTGAATGCAGTATCTTCCAGATTTTTTTGGTGCTGTTGCCAAAGTGACAAATATGTTAAAAGTAACATTTTGAGCCATTCTGTTCACCCTATAAATCTTCCGGAATGTATACAATTCATTAAAAGTTTTGAAAGAAGTACAAGTTAGCATTTATATTTGCAACAAGTGACATATAAATGCGTATGTTTGTCTTCTGAGCGTGCCATAAAATATATCCACCTCGCCCGGCTCCTTGGAGCCAGACAAATCGCCCACGATCTGGGGTAATGATGAGCTCGGCCACAAATCTTCACTCCTGTCAGCACAAAACTGTTCAATCAACAGGAGGATGAGTTGTGTCTTTTGTGAAATTAGCACAAGAGAAAACACAACCAGGGCTTGGGACGGGGGACGGGGCTGGCAGGAAGTGGCTGACCCGGTGGGAGCACTAACCTTGAGTACCAGCCTTCCAGGCCCCCTTCGAGGCCTGGGTCTGGGTTTTAGGAGGACATATCCCTTGCAGTGGCCAAGGGCCTGCGCCGGGAAGGAGGCCAGGACCACCAGGAAGCTGGGCTGTGTAGCCTCCTCCTTCGCAAGGTGAGAGGCAGGTCCCAGTCTGAGAGCTGAGTCCGTTGTCTCCAGTGAGGACTTCTCCACTTTGCTCCGCCGGGTTTATTGAGCACTTACTCTGGCCTGGCCTCGGTTAAAGCCTTTGCCTCATTAAATCCTCGTCAATGGCCACTGGGGATGTGCTCACAGCTCACAGACGGAGGCTGGACACTTCGGAAGCTTAAGTAGTTTACCCAACCACGGAGCCACCTCTTCTAGCTTGGGGGCAGAGGGAGGACACACTTCTGAAATCAGAGGAAACCTGTAATCTACAAACCATACTCCAGCTGCCCTGGACTGTCCCTGGCGTCACTCACAAAGCTCTTACCTGGAGATCCACGTGCTT
This sequence comes from Diceros bicornis minor, assembly GCF_020826845.1. NCBI lineage: Eukaryota > Metazoa > Chordata > Mammalia > Perissodactyla > Rhinocerotidae > Diceros > Diceros bicornis. The sequence continues at coordinate 42,684,502 of NC_080767.1, forward strand.
CCCCACCGTCCAGTGCAGTCCGATTTCCCTCTAGTCCCCTTTACTCCTGCCCTGCGCCACAGGGGGCTGGGACTGAAGCTGGCGAGTTAAATGCCCATGGATGTCATCGGGCGATGCTAGGTGGATGCCCATTGTCCTTCAAAGCCCGGGCCTCCAGTTTTGAATGCCCAGCGCAAGCCAGACACTTTAGTCAACCAACCAACCAACCAACCAGTCAGGCACATCCTGAGCCCTGCTGTGCTGGCACTCGGCATACAGCAGCAAACAGGAGCTCCAGCTCCAGAGGGTGGGATGGGGAGCGGGCGGCAGGGAGGCCTCCCTGCCCGGAAACGACCGCGCTGAGACTGAGGGACCAGCTCAGGCCGGCCTTGGACTTGGAGAGGTGGGGGAGAGCCAGCCGCCTGGAGGGACAGCAAGGAGGCAGATGGGGGCCACTGCCCCTCCCCAGCCACCTTGAAAGTGCAAGAGAGAACAGGGACCTTTGCACAGCTAGAAAGTTGTGGGGCCAGAGAGAAACCAGACAGCTAGAGCTGCAGCACAGGCTCTCGGCCGCTCCACTGTCCTGCCCTCCATAAATGCCGTCCATTGCTTCTGCAGTGACCTCTGCGGGCCCGGCTGGCCCTGTGACACACCAGCAGGCGGCCCCAGGACCCTGGCCAGGGTCTGCCCTGAGGAGAAAGGCATCCTCTCCGGGTTTACGGAGGTAAAGGAGGAATCACAATGGGGAAGGAAGATGCTGTGATCTGTTCTCAGGGCACACTGCCACCCCAAGTAGGCTGGAATTCTGTAACCAAGGACCAGCAGGGAAACGGCCATTGGTGAGACCACCAGAGTGCTGGATTAACTAGTGATGTCTGTCCCAGATTGCCAAATCCATGAGTGATGTCTGCAGGGAGTCTGAGGGAGGCGGCTCAGGACGAGTGCCACTTATTAGCCATCTGTGGGTGGCGGATTCATCCTGGGTTTTGGAGTCAGGCCTGACTTGATCAAAAATCTCTTTCCTCATCTGTAAAGTGGAGGCAAGACTCTTTACCTTGAAGGTCGTTATAAGGATTTGAAATGACATGTTGTTCCACTCAAACCATTTGGGCATGTAAAGAACGAACCCCAACCTCCGTAAAACAGCAGCCATTTTGTTATGCTCAGAGTCTGTGGGGCAGGGATCTGGACAGGGACCAGACAGGCCCTCTCTGCTCTGTGCTGTCTGGGGCTCAGCTGGGAAGACAAATTGGGGGGTGACCCAGAGGGCTGTGGCCAAAATCGCCCAGAGGCTTCTACACCCACAGGTGGGACGCTTGCACCATGCACCCGAAGGCTGGGCACCGCTGGGCCATGCACTAGAGCCCCCGCCATGGCCTCTCCCATGTGCCCGCCACATGGCCCAGAGACTCGCAGCGTGGCGGCTGAGTGCTTCGAGGGAGCGTCCAGGAGGCCGAGGCAGAAACTGCACAGCTTCTTCTGACCCTGCCCCAGATCTCATGGCAGCCCTTGGGCCTGAGGCCAGTTCCTAAGGCAGCCCAGAGCCGAGGGGGCACTTGAGTCCATCTCTTGCTGGCGCAGGGCCGTTTATGAGGACTGCGGGTCGCTGTAGGGCCAAGCCTGCAGGGTGGCCTGATGTCAGAGGTCAGGACCCTGCTCACTCATCCTCTACTGTCCTGGAGTCGCCCCCTAAAGTGACGGGATCCTCCCCCTAAGTGGAGGGGGGTTGGGGGCTGAAACCATCCCCAACCCGGTGGGCCGTCCGCTGTGCTGCCTCAGCTCTTTCAATTCACTCAGCAGAATTCGCCTAGCCTCTCCCTGTGCCAGATGCATGAGGATAAATGTTTGTTTAAAGCGGGGGTCCACGAACTTCCTGTACAGGCCAGAGAGGAGAGGTTTTCCGGTTTGCAAGCCATTGGGTCTCTGTCACCGGGCTACCCAGCTCAGCCGCGGTGGCTCAGAAGCAGCCACAGCCAAGCAGGGAGTGGGCTGGATTTGGCGGGGGGGGGGGGGGTGCCCCAGTCTGCGGCCCTACCCTGAAGCCTCAGATGGACTGAGAGCCCCCCTCAGGTCCCTCATGCAGCATCCAGGCAGCCAGCTCTGCGGCACCACGTGCACCATCCCAGCAGGTGGCGCCAGGTCACTGCCGCAGCTCGGACGTCCTGGGGGAGGCCTGGGGCTGACCCCGGAGGGGAAGGCCCGAGAGGCTGGAGACTGAGATGGGCACCCCTGCTGGACCCCCACACCAGGGCAAGCCTGCGAACAAACACAGCACGTGCAAGGGGCCTCCCCCCGGCCCTGCCCCTGAGCTGGCTGCGAGGACACAGCCCCGTCCTGGTCCTCTGGGCTCCTGGCCTGGCGGTGGTCAGGCAGTCAGAACCCCCCCACTTGAGAGGGATAGTGGGCACCAGGGAAGGGGTGGCACATGGTTGGAGGCGGCTTCCCAGAGGAAGGAATATTTGATTGGGGTCTTGAAGGGTGAGCAGGAGCTTGGCGTATGGAGGAGGGGCAGAGGGACAGAAAAAGCAAATGTGAAGGGACAAGTCAGTCGAGAAGGAGAACAATGGGGCCTCCTCACAGAGCCAAGGAGGGGGGCTGCATGGGGCATCTCAAAGGGAGAGGGCTGGACAGGGGCTGAAGAAGAAAACCTCCACCCTGGGGCAGGGTGCAGAGCAGAGGGCCAGAGACCAGCCCAGAGGAGATGCATTTAAAGAAACACTTCTTAAAACATCCCCCTTCTCTCCCATCTTCTCCTGCTGCAGCTCCACAGCTGCTCTGGAAACTTTTCAAACTCTCTGGTCCTCAGGTCTTCCCGCCCGCCCCTCCCCTCTCCATCCTGACCCTGCCAGGCCCTCCTCACCAGCAGGGCAACGGCAGGAGGGCCAGGAGCAGGCGGGCCACCAAGCACTGGGCCCTTCCTACACGACAGGGATTGGGTGCGGGGCGGCTGGGGTTAGGGCTTGTGGGGCGAGGTGACGTGGGGGCAGTTAGGAGCTCCCCCGCCTGGGTCGAGACGCCGGCGGTCCTGGTGGTCAGTCAGGAGGAGGGTGACGCCCTGCTGTCTTCTGTGAAGGGTGCCTGGAGAGCTGGCCTCAATTAGAGTGTCCAGTAACAAAAACGACAACCAAGACCAGAACCCCTCAGCCACCCGGGGGACAGCCAGCCACTTGCACGTGCACGAACTTGCTGATTCTCTGAAATGCATCGAACTCAGGCAGATGGAACTCGCCAGCTGCATCCCAGGAACACCAGGTGTTTCCCCTATCCTGACACCCCTGCTGGATTAAAACATTAAAATACGTCTGCATTGAAATCCTCATTCTCCTGGGAAAGGACAACCCCAGGGCCCTGCGGATGTCCAGCCAGCCCGCCCCGACTCCCTGCATCTGGGGACACGTGTCCCTGGATGGTTCGGCCAGCCCGCCCCAGCTCGATCTCGCCACGCCCACCCCTGCCGGCCCCCTCGGGTTCCGGCCCCCTGCGCCACCCCAACCCCCAGTGGCAGAGCCCGGGTCGCAGACTAGCAGGTCAGCGGGCGGTCCAGCGCTACGGGGAAAACCCACTCCAAGCACCAGAGCAACTGCCCAGCTCGCAGCCCCGCCCACAGAGGCGCGCGCCTGCGCACTGCCAACAGCCTCAGGCAGCGGCGCGTGCGCGGAAGAGGTACCCGGGGACCACCCCCACCCCCCGCGCGCGCAGGCCCACTATCTGCGCCTGCGCAGGACAAGCCGAGGCGACGACCCCCGTACGGGGGCGGTGACGCCGGGCGGCAGCGCCACGGGCCGCACGCACGCACGCACGCACGCCCTGCGGAAGCGTCGAGTTCCGGGTCTGAGAGTCGGCCCGCGGCCGGAGGCAGGGAGGCGCTCTCGGTGTCGGCGCGGGCGGAGGGGCGTGAGGGAAGTCCTACGGTGGCCGCAGAGGGACGGCGCTACGGCTCCCACGCCGGGCCAAACGCCGCCGGCCGCCGCGCGCGGGAGCCCCAGGTCCTTCGGGGTGGCCCCGGGCGGGGACGCGTGACAGCCCGGACCCGCAGCCGCCGCGCCGTCGGCACCATGCGGCCGCCCTGCTCCCGGAGCCCCAAGGAACAGGGGGGCCCGCAGGCCCGGCCGCCGGCACCGCCCGCCTCCCCCGCGTCTCGGGACGCCGGCGCGGCGAGGGCACCCGGTGAGCGGGGCGCGGGCGTCTCCAGGGCGGCGGGCGGGGCGGTCCTGCGCCCGGGGCGCCCGGCGGGAGGAGCCGCTCCCCGTCGGGGCCCCGCGCGTCCCGGCCTGCAGGCCCGCGGGCCGACGTCTTTGCGAGCCGTCGGGACCTGCCCGCGGGCCCCGCGCTGGTGGAGGATGGCGAGCGGCGGCCGTTCAGTGACCCTCCAGACGAGGGCACCGGCTGTCCTGGAGGCGGCGGGCCGAGACCGAGGAGAAGCCGGGATGGAGCGGCTCAGGGTGCGGGAGCTGCTCCTAGACCAGGTTGTGGCCAAAGCCTGTGGTTCGGGGGCGGGTGGACGTGCCGGCCTCCCCCTTCTCTGCCTCTGGCCTGAGCAGCGCTGGGGCAGCCATTTGCTCTGACCAGCGGCGGAGAGGAGCTGGCAGAAGTTCCCTGTGCAGGGCACCGGGCTTAAGCCCAGCGGGTGGGAGGCAGAGGCCCCCGCAGCGTCTCCCCGTCGCCTGTTGCGATTTTACACATCCCGTGCTTCCAGCTCTGTGTCTCCACGCGCAGATTGTTTAGGCCTCAATGGCAGTTACGGGGTAAAGCCGAGAGTCGCTGGATATTTGTCTTTTCCTTCCGGCCCAGTCTGTAGGACCCCGTGCGCTGCGATGACACCACCAGCCTTCAGCTGTCGTCCACCCTGTCAGGCATAGTTGACCCTTTCCCTGTAGCACCAGCTTCCCACAGCGTCCCCCTTGTGCAGGGCAGGGATGGTCTGGGTGGGAGGGGGTGAGGTAGCCTGCCGGAGGTCCCTCCTAGTGAGTGACAGCGCCAGGGTTCAGGCCCAGCAGGTGGCCCCAGAGCCCCCGTACCCCACTGTCTAGCCCCCAACCTAGCTGTCTGGCTCCCAGCTCCTGGCTTGTCGAGTTGCTGGAGTGAACTGCGCCGTCTATGCCCTGTGGATGCCCCTCTCCCTCACACTGGTCCTGTTGTGCGGTGACATGCAGGGACTCCCATCCGCCCTGTGTGAAGGGGCCACAGAAGTCCAGGCAGGAACGGGCAGCCCAGGTACAAGCCGGAGGCTGAGTCTGTTGCCTGGGACTTGTAGGAAGCCTGTGGAAGGGCGAGGTCACTCAGGGTTTCCACTGACGCTTCCTCATTGGTTTCGGCAGTGACTGCCTCCAGGGGGGGGTCGCCGCCACTAGCCTGGCCCTCCTTTCCAGTGGCGCTGGTGGATTGGCACTTCTCGTTGTCACGTGGTTCCCTTTGGAGTGTCCTTAGTAGCTGTGGTGGAAAGAGCAACCCCAGGGGGTGTGCGCAGATCTCATGTCCTGGACTCAGTTTCTCTGCAACCCAGGGCGGGCTGATGTCCCCGGCAGGGACACGCTCGCTCGCCGCGTCCTTGGGCTGACCCGCCCCCTCCTTGTTCTCCTGCAGGCGCTCGCCTTCCCCGGGCTCAGCGGCGGGCTCCCGGGCCTAGGTGCCCATGACGCCTGTCCTGACTGCCGCCTGGACGCCGCCGCAGCGCCAATGCCGGTCATGCCCATCCCGCGGCGGGTGCGCTCCTTCCACGGCCCGCACACCACCTGCCTGCACGCGGCCTGCGGGCCGGCGCGCGCCTCCCGCCTGGCGCGCACCAAGTACAACAACTTCGACGTGTACGTGCGGGCGCGCTGGCTGTACGGCTTCATCCGCTTCCTGCTCTACTTTAGCTGCAGCCTCTTCACGGCGGCGCTCTGGGGCGCGCTGGCCGCCCTCTTCTGCCTGCAGTACCTGGGTGTGCGCGTCCTGCTGCGCTTCCAGCTCAAGCTGTCCGTGCTGCTGCTGCTGCTGGGCCGCCGGCGCGTGGACTTCCGACTCCTGAATGAGCTGCTCATCTACGGCATCCACGTGACCATGCTGCTGGTCGGGGGCCTGGGCTGGTGCTTCATGGTCTTCGTGGACATGTGAGGGTGCCAGTGGCCTGGCCCTGTGCTGTGTTTACTGTGACCTGGGCCAGTCGGTGCGTTTGCAGCCTCTTTTCTTGACGGGGTAGGTCCGGGCCCTGTCGTCTTGAGCCCGTCCCACAGGCGGGGTTGCAGGCACGGCTGGTCCCCGTCCCCGCCCCGGTCTCTGGCACAGGAGAGGAAAGGGCTGCGACTTCTGTGAAGGGGACCTGACGCCCTCCCCCTGCTGCTTCTCTGCTCTGGCCCTCCCTGTGCGCACATTCAGGTGCAGCATCCCCCTGGCCGCCTGCGTGTGGTTCCAGCCTGCACTTTTCCAGGCTGTGCTGTGGGGTGGGGCCTGCCGGTCCATTCTGCACTTGGAGAGCCTCTGTGTCCCTGTCCCCTCTCCAGGACACTGGCGTCACCAGTGTTGTGGGAGACCCCTGGGAGGGGTGTGCTGCCCAGGAGCAGATCTGGAGGGGGTCCTCTTGGCCACACAGCCCCTTCTGTGCACCCCGGGCCCCGGCCCCAGCCTTAGGGCAGCATCAGCCTCCACTAGCTAACAGCGCACTGCCACAAGGCTGTCCACTCCGCCCCGGGCCGCCTGAGTTTGGGCACAGCCCGCGGACCCGCCTCCATCTCTCACCCTGAGAGGTGTTGGGGGTCCTGGTCCCAGGCCACGCCTCAAGGTCACCTTGGTTTGCTTGGACATAGTCTCGCGAGGAGTCACCGGTGGTCTTGGCAGGTTCCTAGGTCAGGGTCCAGCCCACGGGATTGTCGGGCGTCGGGTCCAGGGCAGGTGGGTCTTCCTCCTGGGCAGATCTGTTGAGAATGTCAAGGTGGATGCTGTAATCTCCTCAAATGTGGGTTTCTGGGGAGGCAGCTCAGTTCTTTTCTGGCTCTGGGGGGCCTTTGGTCTCTTCCTTTGAGGGAATGCCCAGAACTGAGTCTTCTGTGTCTGGAACAGATGTCAGGGGTCTTCAGGAGGTGCACCAAGGCCTCTGAGTGTGCATCCCGGAAACGTGAGCAAACTCTGTGTTTAAAAAGCGCCTCTTAGAGCCCGGGGTGTGCCCTAGGGCTGGACCTCTGAGTGAGGGGCCTGGCTGCCAGGATGCCCCTCTGCCTCTCTGCTCTTCTGCTCCTGCCTTGGCATCTGTTAGAGCTGCTGGGGAGTGAAAAGCAAAAATGAATGTGGGTCAGGAAAGGACAAAGGGCCAGTGTGGGGGCTTCTGGTCACAGAGGGAAGACCACCACCAGGGGCCAGCGTTTTGCCTGGATCCCTGCTCTGGCCTCCATCCGAGGGGGACGGGGTGGGCGTGTGGCTTAGTGGCCACTGAGGGCCTCATTGGCAAGTGAGAAGGCACTCAGAATGATTATGCTGAGACAACAGTCAGGGCCCCATAGTGACGGTGACAGGTCAGCCGACGCCCCTTCACCCCAAGTAGTCTCCATACCCCCGGGCATGGACAGTGGCCAGGGGGAGCTGTTTCGAGAGTTGTGTGCCGTTGGAAGAAAAACCCAAATCAGGTAGAGAAAGCAAAAAACAATTGGCTATAAACCGTGCTCTTTGATTTGTAGCCAGCTTCTGACGACCGGCGACTTGAGGTGAGTGGGAAGGCTCCTTGACCGAAGTTATGAGTTGTCTGAGTTGCCCGGACGGCAGTCGAGGAGCTGGCCTGCGTGGACCCCACTTCACAGCGCTGCAGAAAATCTTTTGCACTAAATCATGCTGTTTCCTAAAACCTTTGTTTTGTGTTAATTAACTCACGTTCCTCAGATCCTCTGAAGCCCCCCTCGCTGAGGTGGGTGCGTGTCCACGTGGTCGGGATGGCAGGAGGGGTCTGGCCATGCCACCTTGAATGTAAACGGCAGTGCAAGGAGTTGACAAGCTGACCGTGAAGCTGCTTGGTGTCTCGAGTGCCTGTTAAATTCTTTATGAAATGAGCCACCTGCATTAAACTTATTTTTTTAACATGTTGATTGAGTGATTGCTTAAAGCTCAAAAAGTTTATTTCTTTTTGTAAGGGTGTAACCCACCAAAGACACCACAGATACTGTTTCTCGCAAGTTAAAATAGGGTTTTAAAGCGGTCATCTGTGATGCTGGGGAAGGAACAGATGTGGGTGCTGGGGGGGCCCACCTTGACCTGGACGCCCCAGGTTCCACCAAGGGAGCCTGTCCCCAGGATTTGGCCAGATGGCAGTGAGAATTGGTCCGCGCTGGCTGACACGAGCTGAGGTGGCTGATTTCAACCAACAGACAAGCGTGTCGAGTCCTAATGAGATGAGGAGATGCCCTCATACTGGTGAAGGCAGATATGATTCGGACCCATATGTCCAGTCTGTGCTTGATTTCGGGGGATGGTACACGTGCCCTGGGGGAAAAAAAACAGCAGGAGACCAAAGTTCTGGTTTAACAAAAAGCAGTTTGAAAAATGAGACACGTTATTACGGAGTGTGTCTGTTCTGCAAGCAGCCACGATGGGCAGAAAGTGCCGTTGAAGGGAAACGGGCTCCGTTCCGGAGCCGCCTGTCTGCCAGTTCTGGAGCTTGGTGGAACCCGATGTTTCGGAGGAGAACAATCGAGTCATCTTGGGGTTGAGCTCTGGATGGCAGAGTTGGCACAATCCTCACAAAAGCCTTCGTCCCTGAGAAGCCGCAGGGAAGCCTCAGGAAGTGGAGGTGTTGGACAGCTGGGCTGAGGCTGGGGCACTTCATCCCTGGACCTGGGGTGGCCCGAGGACTCCTTCCCCACAGACTCCAGGGGGAACCCAGATCCAGCCCCTCGAGTGAACCTGCCGGGGTAGCTCGGCCGCTCTGGCTCCGTGGGGAGGGGGGTGGTGACCCCACCTGAGCCTCGAGGACGCCCACCTTCCCCAAGGGGCTCCCACAGGCCTGCCCACCCATCTTCCCTTGTAAGTGGGCCGGAGTGTCCCCTCAGTGGTCTCTGTCTAGACCAGCGCTCTCCACCAGAACGTCCTGCGCAGTCCAGTGCGGGAGCTGCGGCCCCCAGCGCCCCGAGAACAGGAGCGTGGGCTGTTGTGGCCCAAGTCTGGTCGGACTCAGCCACGTGTGGCTCGCAGTCACCTTGCTGGACAGTGGATGCGCAGGCTAAGTGACAGCAGTGTTGGGTGTGCTGCAAGCCGCAGGGCTGAGGTGCTGTCGGGTAGAGTTTCCTGCCGGCCTCCCGTCCTCTGGGCTGTTAACCCGATGTCCCCAGGTGATAGTCACCATCAAAGACGACACGCAGACTGGGCCAGCGGCCACCAGAAGGCAGGGGCTGCTTGGGGTTTGTGGGCAGAGCCTCAGTCCGCCTAGTTGGTGCTCCAGTTCCCAGTTACGGTGCCTCCTGGAGAGGGTCTCTGGGGCCATCCGCAGCAGCACGGTTGAGCTGTGCCTCTGCCGGGAGGGGAGATGTGAGTGTTCTGCTGAAGTACCTTATTCAGAGCAGATTCATTTGCTCATTGTGGGCTCCAGGTTTCCCGGAAAAAATGGGAACGGCCTGCAGGCTCCCAGGGGCTGTGAGGAGTCCTCTGCTGCCCCGCCACCCCCCAAATGGCCCAAGCTGCCAGCAGGGTAGAGAAGTGACTAGACCCGAGTGACCTGGGAGGGGGTGAGGAGGGCCACCTGCTGCCCGGGCGGAGCAGGACATGAAGGTTGGTGAAGATGGGGGCCGACGGCCCGGCGAGTGCAATTGGAAGAGGAAGGAGAGTGCCCAGAAGGTTCTGCAGCTGGTAGTGCTGCCCCACGGTGACGGTTATGGGCGGTGGTGGCAGTGGGCCGTTGGTTTGGGAGTCGGGATGGGTGGGTAGGCCTGGGCCAAACTCTGAGCAGTGACCAGAGAGAAGGCAGCGGGCCAAGGGCGGCGGAGCAGCGCCTGAGGGAGAGCCGGGTGGGGCCGGGCCCAGGCCGCAGCCCTCAGCAGGCGGGCGTGGGAGCCTTGGGGGGGCACGGGGGGCGGGGGGCCCTCCCTGGGCAGGAGGAGAGGAGGTGGGCCGGGACAGACCGAGGGAGGGCGGGAGGAGGGGGAGCGCTTCCCTGGAGCAAAGAACAGAGGAGTTGGGGCTTCCTAGGGCCAGGTGTTGGGGCGCCTGTGGGAGAACCAGCCCCGCCACCGTTCAGCAGCCACGCGCTGTGGTCAGGCTTGATTTCCAGCCTGTCCCTCTGCCGAGCAGCCCCCAGGGCCAGCCCGGAGGGTGAGGGGCTGTCGGTGAGGAGGGGGCAACGGCAAGGAGAAGGGGGTGGTGCTTTGGGAATTTCTAGAAATCACATGGTTATTTGAGAAAGTCTAGATGGTGTCCAGACACTGAGCAGGGGTGGACAAGGTGGCCTCGGAAGATGCCCTCTTTGTCCCTGCAGCCGCTCTGGCAGCGATCACGCCCCCAGGGGCAGTCAGACCCCTGTGTCCCTCCACCTCACTTCCCCCCTGGGTGGTGGCAGCCGGCTGGGAGGGACACAGTCCCTACCCCGGAGGATGCTGGGGCAGGCGCCCCCAGCTCTGGACCAGAGCGTGACCCCCAGTGCTGCTGCAGAAGACGGGGCCGTCCACTGGGGCTCGCCTGCTCGGATATTGATGTTCCCCGACCTTGAGCGGTCCCTGTCCCTCCCGGCGTGATTGGATGAGGGAGCCAGTGGATGGCAGGGGCTTGGTGCTGATTCAGCGCTTTCTGGGGAGGGAACGTGCTTCCTTCCCTCCGCAGAGGCCAGTGCGGTTCTGTCTCTCCCTTTTTGGTGTTGTTTGGACAGGGCCCTCCCTGCACTCACCCCTCCAGGAAGGCCCTTCCTCTCACCCCCTAGGAGGCCCAGCCCTCTGCTCGGCACCCAGCTCTGTGCAGGAGCCACTTTCCAGAAAATCCCCAGCAGTCTGGCACGCCTCCCTGACAGCTCCCAAAAGAGGGAGCGCCCCCGCCTCACAAGCATCCTTGCCTGGGAGGGGACAGGGACATACGGGTGCCGCTGATTCAGCGGCTCCTGGGCCGCGCCCCTCCCCCAGCCCCAGCCGGGCAGCATGCCCAGGCCTGCTGGCAGCTGTGTCCCACGGGGCCTCTGGCAGAGTGGCTGTGGCTCTCGGTGTGTGGCCCGCACTGCGCCTGGGGGGCTGGCAGACTGATGCTGGGGGAGGGCCTGTGGCGGGCAGGCTGCCATTGCCCTCCCATGCAGTCGCATGGTGCTGCGGAAGAGGCCCCACAGGAGGGTGCATAGTGAGTGAGGCTACCGTGGGCCCCCAGGAAGGAAGCGTGTCCTGAGCCAAGAGATGGCAGATACGCCACCCCGGGGCTACAGGCAGTCTCCCAGGAGCCCAGGTCTCGGGCAGGGTTCCTCCACCTCCGGCTGATCCAACCATGGTCAACTGCCCCCCAGACCCAGGCTGGAGACTGACCCGGAGCCCTGGGGCGAGGACGGGCTACACTGCCGGCCCATCCTTGGCTCGAGACTAGCCCGGGCCGGAGGAGGGTAGGACAGGAGCCAGAACTCCCAGCGTGGGTTTGATTTGCTTCTAACTGTGGTGGGATGCCCAGAATGACAGGCGGTCTGGGCGGACACCGGGGGCAGGCCCCAGCACAGGGCAGGAAGTTGCCAGCACTGTTTGCCATGTGGGTCCTGTAAACGGGCGTGAGTGGGAGATGCAGGGTCCTTCCTCAGTGTCCCCGTTACAGAGAGGGCCATGGGCGTGGGGCAACACCCAGGGAAGGGTGGGGAGCAGTGCAGGCCTGGAGCCTGGGGGAGTCTGGGAGGAGCCGGGGAGAAGCCCAGGAAGATGGGGGTCAGGAGGAGGCGCTCGGCAAGGTCACGGGGTGGTGAGTGGCCTGGAGCACGCCCCCCCACAGTGCTCATTTCCCTGGAGGTGGCAGTCCCGCCTCCCCCACCCGCCATGGCCAGGAGGAAAATGCTCGTGTTTGAACCGTCCACAGCCACGTTCCCGTTAGCCTCGTGTTGACCGCCATTCATTCCAGGAGGACGGCTGCTCCATTCGGCTTTCTTAGAATATTAATAACCAGTCCTGGCTGAAATGCTGCATGAATATTCACACAGAAATCAATCTGTCCAGGCTGGTGTGGTGTCGTGAGAGAGGAGCAGTGAGCAGCCAGGTGGCCCTCAGAGGAGGTGTGTCCCCTGTGCCTTGAGGGGCCAGGCCCCGGACGGGCTGCTAGGAGTGACCTCACCTGGGAGCGCAGGAGGCCGGGGGGAGGCCAGAGGCCCTTCCCTTGCAGGTAGACCCAGAAGAGGTCGCTCTCCTTTTGCAGTGGACCTCAAGTCACCTCCTCAGAGAGGCAGCGAGCAGTGACCTTCCTGCCCTCACTGGGGTCAGGAGACAGGGACACAGATGGTCCAGGACCCAGGGCCAGGCACAGCCAGATGTGCTGGGCAGCCAAGACTGGTCCTCCTGGGGAGCCCCCACGCACAGCCTGGGCCCATCCCTGACCCCCACTCACCCACTGGTAGGAATGTCTCTGCGCACTCTGACCACCAGCTGCTCTCGAGAAGGGATTCATGTGCCCAGAGAGCGTAGATTCCCAGTTCTTCCCAGCGAGCACTAGCAGGCGTGGGTGCCCTCTCCCTGTGCCGCATGACTGCCCTGGGTGACTGCACTGGGCCTCCCTCTGGCCCCTGGGGACCCAGCCAATGCGCCCCTGTTCCCGTTCTCTCCCATGAGGCCCGGGGACGGGCTCTGCTCCCACAGCTCAGTTCTCACTTGTCCAGGGCCTAGGCTGCTGCCCAGCTGCTGACCCACAGAGTTGGCTTTTCAGAACCAAGGGGGCCTCTGCCCCTGCCTGCCTGCCCAGGGTGGGGGCAGCCCTCCAATGGTATAAATCTGGGTTCTAAGTGTGAATTCATCATTTACAACTCTGTGACATAACAGTAACACGGATTATTTGTGTGTTTTTCAAATTGCGCTGTGATAACTCTGTCTGTCTCCTCGGCTCCCTTAGTGCATAAAGCCCCTGATGAGCACGGTCATCCTCCCCGGAGTGGACAGGGCTGCTGGACAAGCTCTTCCCAGAACGGGCGGGGAGAGGGCTCTGGGGGTGCAGCCCAAGGCCAGCATTTCCCTCTGCAGAGAGGAGGGTGGTGTGGGGGGTGGCCACACTGCCCCAGTGGGCCAGAGCTCCCGGCAGCCCTCTTCTCAAGGGATGGTTCCGGAAGCCAGGGGCCAAGGCGGCAGGCCCTGCCTGAGGACAGAGCAGATGGCCCCGGGCCAGAGCAGCAAGGCCCTCAGTGGCCCAAACCCAAGGCCCATTCCCTGGCCTTGACACTCCCCGTGGGGTCAGCCTGTAGCAGAAGGCCAGACCTTCTCATGGAGCACCGTGTTGTCAAATGAATGAATGAGTGAATGAATGAGTGAATGGGGCTGTCCTGTCTCAGTCCGTTCAGGCAGCGGTAACAGAACCACAGACAGGGCGGCTTATAAACAACAGACGTCTGTGCCTCACAGTTCTGGAGGCTCAAGTCCAAGATCATGGCGCCAGCAGATTCCGTGTCTGGTGGGGGCCCCTCCTGGTTCACAGATGGCGTCCTCTCGCTGTGTCCCCACGTGATGGAAGGGACGAGGGAGCTCTCCAGTGTCTCTTCTTACAAGGGCACGGGTACTGTCCAGGAGGGCTCCGCCCTCATGACTTAGTCACCTCCAAAGGCCCCACCTCCTACCATCACCTCGGGGGTAGGATTTGACATATTAATTTAGGGGACACGAGCATTCAGACCACAGCATGTCCCTGTGTCCCTAGGACCTGGCACACAGTGGGCCCTCCATGCTCACTTTCTGAATGATTATGTCCAGGGTCACTTGAGGCCCCTGTAAGCCAGGTCTCATAGGTGGGACATCTCCCTCCAGAGGTGTCCACGGGAATAGAAACGTGGCCCCACCTGGGCCCCACCACCCAGGTTCAGGACCTGGCCCTGGAAGTCATTCCTCTTGTCCCACCTGGGTGTCTCTAGCTGCTAAAGCCTTTCCCGAGTCCTGCCTGGCCTCCTATCCAGGGAGTGTGTGCCCAGCTCTTGCCTGTGTCCTGCAGAGGCCCTGGCTGTCCACACGCTGCCATGCCCATCCTGGCATGACTCGGCCAGGCTCTGCCATCCCTCCTGGGAGGAGGTGAGCCCCTGCAGCCACCCGACCCTGAGGCTTCTCGGGAGCAGGAGGCGGCAGCTGCTCAACAGCTGCACGAGAAGTTAGAGGGAAATTGAGGACAAAAGAGGAAGAAGATTGGAGCTTCCTATTTAAACTGAGGGGAGGCACTCCGAAGCCTCATTCACGCGCAGAGCGCGCCACGGGTTCTGCAGCCGCTGACGAGAAACCAAAATACCCACCCAGTTTCCTCTCTTGAAAGAAATCCAAACTCGCCTGACGAGGAGCCTGCAGCTGTCTGCTGGCCCCTGCAGGGACCGGCCTCAGTGGGCCCAGGGCCACAGGGTCAGAAGCAGCACTCACTCTGGCCAATGCGCCTGGCCCCCAGGCCAAATTGAGGCCAGAGTGGATGGGAAGGAGCCCGACCTGGCCGCACAGGGCAGTGGCATGAAGCACCTGGGCGGACAGGAACCCCACGCCCGCTCCAGCCCTGCTCTCCCTGCCATGCAGGGCCTGGGAGGCAGACCCTAACCCCAGCCTTCTGGCCCCGATGCTCCCTAGCCGGCAGTATGCTCTTGGACTAGGCTTAGCTGGCGGCTCAGCTCTGCAGTGTTCCTGGGGGTTCATTTCCTGGACCCCAGCAGACACATGACCATGAAGGTGGGAGCTCCCTCATGGGGCTTGGGCTCCAGCTGAGCTGGGACCACAGCCTGGATGGAGACTTGTCCGTCAGCACAAAACTGGCTGGTGCTGCTTCCTGGAGAAGGTGGTCCAGTGGAAGTGGAGGATGCCCTCAGAGAAGGGCTTTTCGGGAGGAGTCTGCAAGCCAGGTGCGCAAGGCTTAATTTCCAGAGCAGCCTTCCGCCCCTTCCAGCAGCTAAATGACTGGGCTGTCCTTCCTTAAGGGAGCAAGAGGCAGTGAGTGGGAAGAGGCAGTGAGTGGGTCTCCGACCCCCTCTCCCCACCATGCCCGGCTCTGAGCTGCAGGCTCCCCTCGCACCCCTGCAGTAGAGGGGCTGCGGCCACCGCACTGGGCCCTGACTCAGCCTCCAGTGGGGAGCCAGGTCTGTGTGCTGACGCTGTCGGTGCCGGAAAAACTGAGGAGACCGAGTCTCTCGCGGGCTGGCCGCAGCTGCAGGCAGACACAGTTGCTGACCTTTCCGGGGATTTAGGAATCTCCAGTTCTCTGAAGCCAATTTGTGCCTCAATTACAGACCTACGACAAGTAGGAATGGAAACGCTGGGCATTCCTGGCCTGGTCTGGAAAATGAATTAACATAATGAAAACGAACGTGCTCTGCCCAGGGTTTTGGAAATGAGGTAGATTATGTAATAAAGTGTTCAACCCAGCTGCCTGCTCAATCCTTCAGCTGGGAGTGAAACGCCCCCAGGGAGATGACAGGGGGCCAGCTTCTTAGGCCTGGAGGTGCCTATCTCCAGGTGTGTGCCCTTGCTGCACACCTGCCCAGGGCCAGGTGAGCTTCTGGCCCCAGGAGAAGCCCTGGGCTTGCTCAGGCCAGGAGAGAGAGCAAGGCAGGTTCCTCATCAACACAGGTGTGGCGGCCGTGGCCCTGCACCCTCAGCATCCTCGCTCTTTCTGCGGACTTGGCCTCCACTCTGAGCCGGCTCCTGCCTCCCAGGTGTGCAGTCCTGAGTGCAGAGCAGGACACAAGTCCTCGTTGGGTGTGCTCCTGAGATGTGTCCCTGGGCTCCTGGCAATCAAGGTCAGGGATCAGCGATGAGCAGTGTCGGGCTGTTCTAGCCCGGGAGGAGGTCCCTCATCCAGGCAGGGGTCTGGAGCACTGGCTCCCTGACCCTGCGCTGCAGCCTGTGGAACTGAAACCAACAGTCCTGGTGATGCCCCTTCCTCCCTCCCATTGCATAGAGCACCAACTCCTTTGCAAGATGTTCTGGATTGTTCTGGGATGCATTCCTAGAAGCCCCGCCTCCCTCTGGCCCTTCCAATGGTTTTGTAGCCCCCAGTTCCCTGGGCTAGCTCTTCCTGCAAACAAGTACCTGCAGGGTTTGTGTGCTGGACCCCGGCAGATGCACCCCTGTGAGGTGGGAGAGCCCTGGCGGGGCTTGGGATCCTTCCGTGATGGGACCAGGGATGAAGGGCCTGAGCTAGGGCTGCATCTGGTCACCTAAAGGCCGGCTCCACCCCTTCCACCAGGCTGAGCGCCTCATTTGGGCAGCCTGAATCTGAGCCACCAGGTCCTCGCCCAGAGTTTTCCAGGACAAACAAGGATGACAGGGATAATGGCAGTGGCCAGCATGGACCCGGGCCGTGGTGCCCCCAGGGCGGGGCTGGATTCAGTCATCCCTGCAGCCCAAACATTGCTCAGAGGGGATAGTCGGGGCCTCAAGGGGCAGGGGCTGCACTTCTGTCTGTCACTCTCGGCTTCCCACCCTGGGGGAGCCCAGACTGTGCCAGCTGAGGGGGCCCCATGGGCCACGGGGCCGTTCTGGGAGGCATGACCCCATGACCACACACAGGCCAGGGAAGTGGGATCTTGAGCGGGAGGACCTCTCTGGACGGCCACGTGGAGGGACCTCATGAGCCCCAGTCGGCCCTCCTGCTGCCTCAGGGCCAGCCTTGTGGGTGACCTGCTATGAGACTTGGCCATGGCTCCCCCTCTCTGCTGCTCTGAGCCCCGCAGATTCTTCGGGGGGCAGGGGTCTCACTGGAGTCAGGGCTGGGAGAGTAGAGAGCCCTGTGACCTCCCCTCTCTGTGCCCCCCTGTGAGCAGACAGTGGGTCCCAGACCCTCTGCGGAGCCTGGGAAACCAGGCAGGAGGACTCGGCTCTCCCCTGAGCAGGAGCAGGGGTGGAGGGGAGGAGGAGTAGGCGCCACGGCTGGGGTGTCCTGTGGAACCCCCAACCGCCCACCCGGCCCCTGGTGCCACCCACCATGTGCTATACATCCCCAGAGACCCCCAGGGCCAGACTCGGGCAGCACAGCCCCTCCAAGCCCTCCTCCAGGGTCAGGCCACACCTGCAGTGGACCCAGGAGCGGGGACAGAGCCGGGCCATCCTGGCAGACAGAGCTTGGAGGGGGACTTGCCCGTCAAGGGGGCACAGCTGCTGGGCACTCGCTTCCCAGAGAAGCAGGGTGCAGTGGGGGCCCCAAGGCGAGGATGGCCCTAGCTTTGGTGAGATGTGAGGTGTTGGGAGAAGCTGCAGAGAGGAGCCTTCCCGGGCGGGGACAGCCACTTGGCCTTTCTTTGTTACCTCACTCACGACCCCTACGGAGAAGGGGAAGCTGCCTTTGGAGAGGCCCCAGGGGCACCGGGCCCACCTGGCAGACAGGAGCAGCCGGCAGGGGCGCAGGAATGAGGGTCCAGCAGGGCCGGAGGCCGAGAGGCCAGAGCAGCCACATTACCTCCTGCTTCTCAGGAGGCCTGATTTACCTGGTGTGGGGGCGGCCCTCAGCCCCGCAGGTGCCACCTGGGGGAGTGGGCCGAGTGGGGGCTGACCCTGGGCTGAGACCTCTAAGCCAGTCTGGGGGTGAGCCCAGCCCCTCCCGGAGGGGAGGCCTCTTCGAAGGGCTGCACCTCGGTTCACTGTGCAGACCCCACCGCCTCTGGCCGCCCCTTGAAAATGGGTGGTTTTCAGTCCTGCGGTGCCTTCAGACCACCAAGTGGCACATTCTCCTCACAGCACCAGACCCAGACCCAAATCTGCAGGCCCAGCTCTCTCCTGGTGAGCTGCAGGTGCAGACCCGAGACTTGGTGCCCCTGCCTGGTGACTGCGGTCCTCGGACCCTGGGGTCTGAGCTGCCAGAGCATCCCACCGTCCATCCCACACATACACGGGCCCACAGCCAGCGGCCAGCAGGGCCAGCAGCTCTCAGCGTGGAGGGCAAGCCAGGCCGGGCCTGAGGGTGCTCCCCACCTTGGACCCTGATGTGCATGCCGGTCACCTGGGGGTCCTGTCACAATGTAGATTCCAGTTCAGCAGGCCTGGGGCCTGGCACTCTGCGATTCCTGTCTAGGGCCTGGGGCTGGGCAGAGGTGGGGGTGGGGGGCAACGAGTTGGGGGACCCAGGGCGGCAGCGTGGCTCTGGATGGGGAGGTTGGGTCGGCTGTGCAGCCAGAAGCCGAGAGGTTAAGACAGGACCGGGGCAGGGTGACCCCTGGTGACGGCGGGGCCCTCCAGCCCCACACTACTGACACCCAGCCAGGTCTGGTCTGACTCCCCAGGCCTCAAGCCTTGGGCAGTAACTGCCCACTCGGAAGGCCTGATTCCCCCAGACTGTTCTCCTTCCCTGTCTGAGGAAATGGCCATCACAGGCCACCTTCTGGCCAGCAGTCTGAGTGCTCCCCTCGTCCTCCTGGCTCTACCTCCACATCCAGTTCCTGCCCCCTCCACCCTCCTGGGCCCCCAGGGGAGCCCCAGTGGGTCTAACAGAACATTCTTCTCCACCACAGCCAGCAGACCTCTTCACCACGCACACGGGTCAGAAGTGGCGTCTCGAGCTGGGAACAAAGCCGAGGGCTGGCCCCGGTGACCAGCCTGCAGGCAGCCCCTTCCCTCAGACAACCCGAGAGCTGACCCCTCGGCAGCCCCCTGCCTCCTACTCACCTCTCAGATGGCCCCGTGGCAGGCGGGCGGCCTCCTCCTCTTGGGGCGACGCACAGAACTTCGTTCTTGTGGAAAATACACGTAAGATTCACCATCTTAGCCAATTTTAAGTGCACAGCTCGGTGGCATTAAGCACATTCTCATCGTTGTGCAACCATCCCCACCATCCGTCTCCGGGACTCTCATCTTTCCAAACTGAAGCTCTGTCCCCATAAAACACTCACCCCCATCCCCTCCCCCAGCCCCTGGCACCACCACCCCACTTCCCACTCCTGTGAATTTGCCTATTCTAGATATTTCACATAAGCGGAATCTGAAGCCTGTTCCCTTGTATGGATAGGCCATGTTTGGTCCATCCGTCGATGGACACTTGGGCTACTCTTACTTTTGGCGATTGTGAATGATCCTTCTATGAACACGGGTGTGCAAATATCTCCAGGAGACCCTGCTTTCAATCCTTTTGGTTTCTACCCAGAAGGGGCCTTGCTGGGTCATTCCACCTGTCACTCTTTGAAGAGCCGCCATCCTGTGTCCACAGCAGTGCACGAGGGTCCGCTTCTCCACATCCCCCACGCTGGCCGTTTCTGTCTGTCTGACTCTGGCCCCCATAATGGGGGAAGTGGGATCTCATGGCGCGCACAGCACTTTTCAGTCGTGACATTTTGGGGGTTTGTTTTAACTGTCCATCTCCTAGACTAGGACAGAAGCCCCAGGAGAGCAGCCCCGGCCTGCCTTCTCCATCACATCCCAGGGCGGAGTCCCGGGCCTGCACACAGCTGTGCTGGAGGAGGACGGGCTGCCTTTCTGCTCTCTCTGCGGGCAGGTGGCTGGTCTGTTCACTGCCCCCCGCACCAGGGGAAGAGGGCCGGGCCCGCAGCCCTCCCAGGCTGTCGGACCCTCTGCTATGCCCTCTTTCAGCAAGCTGTGGCTCCTCGTCCTAGGGGGTTGATTAAACCATCTGCTCACAGGTGTAGAAGTTCACTGTCCCTAGGGCTGCAAAGAGAGGGTCCAGTGCTGTGAGAACCCCCTGGGGGTCAGCCCCTGGGCCTGAAGGATGAACCAACAAGTGTTCACCTGCCAATACAGGGAAAGAAGGTGTCCCGGGCAGGGGAACAGCAGGTGCAAAGGCCCTGTGGCAGCAGGCACAGGAGGAGCGAGACACCAGCAGACAGGTGGCCTGTGTCCTGCAAGGAGAGTGTGAGTGGTCGGGGGAGGACCAAGGCTGGGGAGCAGACAGAGGCCAGCAGCTCAGGCCTAGTGGGAAGTCATGAGCACAGAAGGGACAATGTGAGACCCCACCCATCCTTCTCTCCATTTCGGCAGCCCCTCCCGCTCTCCCTCCCTGCTCCTTGTCCTTGGACACCACCCCAATCTCTGGCTCCTGGCTTCCGTGTCTGCTGGAAAACCAGGCTCTCCCAGGAGTTTAAGAGCCCCCCTCTCATGTGGGGTCCAGTCGCCCACTTCACCACCACAGGGGACCATGGTCTGGGCAGCGGGGGCTGGAACCCCTAGAGTCTGTGTCCAGATGCACTGCAGGACAAGCTTGGTCCCTGTTCCAGCATGAGCCAATGCCCCACTGCAGACCTCGAAGGGGTGACGGGTGCCCTGCAGGCAGAGGCAGGAGGGCCGGGCCCGCACACCACACTAGGCTTCAGGGTGAGCAGAGCACTGACCCCCGAAAAAAGCTGCCGGTGACCGCAGGTGCCCTCACATCCCAGGCCCATGGAAGTGCCCTGAGACCCGGCATGTCCCCAGAGGGGAGTGCACGGATCCCCCACGGGGTGAAGGGGCTGCCGTCACCCTGCCGGGGGGTTCTCCCTGATTCTCCAGCGGAACCTGCAATAAGAATGGAAACGGCAGGGCCGGCCCCGTGGCTTAGCGGTTGAGTGCGCGCTCCGCTGCTGGCGGCCCGGGTTCGGATCCTGGGTGGGCACCGACGCACCGCTTCTCCCGCCATGCTGAGGCCGCGTCCCACATGCAGCAACTAGAAGGACGTGCAACTGTGACATACAACTATCTACTGGGTCTTTGGGGGAAAAATAAATAAATAAAATTAAAAAAAAAAAAAAAAAAAAGAATAGAAACGTCAGTGGCAGGGGCAGCAGCGGACCTGGAGGGTCCCCGAGCGGCCAGAGGGCCTGCCTCTGGGGAAGCTGGGCTGCCGGCCCCTTTGTTGGAGGATCTGCGGGAGGGCGGGGACCTTCAGACCCCCACGGCGTGCCAGCACCTTCCCATTGTCCCTCCCCATGCCGGAATCCGCACACAATGCCGCCCAAGGCCAGGCCGCCTGGCTGGGTCATGCAAATACCGGATCTCCAGGCGCTCACCCTGAACAAAGAAAAGATAGTTTCCCTGGGAGGGACAGGCTGGGGGCTGGGCCCACAGGATGGTGTTCAAGGTTGGCCTACTGCCACCCGGAGGGGTGCCCGGGCCTGCCGTTCTCTGTGGGCTTTGGTTAGAGGGTGGCCTGGGTCCTGGGCGATGGCCGCTGAGGTCCCTGCCCGGTGTCCTGGGCTATTGCTGTCCAGAGCGGCCGTGGGGCGTGGGCAGCTCTCGCTCCCTGGGCCGCGTGGGCCCCCTGCTCCCCTCAAAGGCTCCACAGGCCCACCCTGGCAGACCTCCTGGAGGGGGGCACCGCCCACCTCGGGCAGGCTGTAGGATCAGATCGGCACTGTCTGAGTATTAAAGAGGCAGTGGCCTCAATCTGATCCCCAGGCTGGAGACGGGTGGGCCAACCCCCACCACTAAAACTCAGCGCCTGATTCCCGCTGCGAGCCTGGGGGTCGGGGCCTGGGCCTGAGCCGGCTCCTCCAAGAGTCCAGGGTAAGGCTAGAGGCCCACTCAGACCCCAACTGCAAGGGGATGGCCTGGGCTGCCCAGCCCCCCTGCCCCGCCCGGCTGGCACAGAGACAGTCCTAACAAAGGGCACTTTGTGGGCTGCTGGCGGGTGGCTGCAAACAGGGCAGCCGGGGCCTCTCCTGGAGCCCCACTCTGGGGGACAGAAATGGAGCCTCATCCCTGTCCTGACAGCCCCCGGGCTCGGGGTTGGGGGCTTCTGACGTGCAGGAACTCCCTCACAGCCTCTCCCCAGAAGGCCCAGGGAGCCCCCACCAGGGGCAGCTTCTGTGCAGGGTTGGGACCTGCAGTCAGACGGTTCCTTTGACCCAGTAACTGCTCTTCAGACGTTCAAAGAGGCTTCCTCCTGAGAGAACGTAAACGCCGGCCCTGTCACCAGAGGCTTTTCTGTGTCCTCGAGTCTGTACTGACAGGAGAGAAGAAAGTGGGGGCGGGCAAGCTCCCTCCGCTCTCCCGGGACAGACCAGCCCCGGGCCTGGGAGAAGGGCGTGCTGTGGGCTCCCGGCCCTCACACGGGACAGGCCGGCAGGGCCCGGTGGAGGCCTCCTGGGGAAGTGCTGCCCAGCTGTTCACGGGGCTGGAGTCTGTCCCCCGCCTGCTGCTTCCCTTTCTGCTGACAGGCACCCGGACCCTCTGAGGACAGGAAAGAGGCACTAGATCTCCAGCAGGAGACGGGTGTTCTGGCCCCTCCTCAGGCTCCCTCACTCGGCAGGCACCCGCTCCGTGTCAGGCACCCGCTGGGCTGGGGAATCGGGCAGTGGACAAGATGTGGGGCCTGTACCTGCTGGGCAGACGGAGGCTGTGAATGTCAGAGTAGGTTAGTGCTGGGGTTGGGTCAGAGAGAGCAGGCTGGCAGTGGCCCACCTGGCTCTGTTATATGGGAGGGTTGGGAAAGCCAACGATTTAGGGACATCTGAGCAGAGACCCAGAGGAAGTGATAGAGCAGCCTTGAAGACATTGAAGGAAGAAGGTACAGGCAGTGGGAACAGCAGGTGCAAAGGCCCTGGGGCAGAAAGATGCCAGCAGTCGGAAGAGCCATGCAGAAACCGGTGTGGCTGGAGCTGCAGAGGGACCAAGGAGGGGGAGTGTTGGGTGAGAGCCAGGTCCTGCCCACTGCAAAGACCTGGGCTTGTGTTCTGAGTGAGAAGTGAGATGGGGGCCACTGAGGATCTGAGCAGGGAAGGGTTATGGTCTGACATGTTCAGAAGTGTCTCTGTGCTGCTGTGCAGTGAAAGACCCACCAGGGCAGGGGCAAGAGGGGGAGATGGGGAGACCAGTTACGGGACTGCTGCGGTCACCTGGGGGGAACCAGGAGGCTAGCAGCGGAGGGGTGAGACCTGGGGGATTCCCGACACAGCTTTGAGGCCAAGCTGTCAGGACTGGGGTACAGACGGGACCCGGGGGGAGAAAGGTGACAAGGAGACTCCAAGGGGGTTGGCCTGAGCTGCCGGAAGAATGGGGCTTCCAGAAGGATAAGCTGCCATTTGCTGAGGTGGAGGTGCAGTTCTGGGGCGCGGTTTGGGGCTCTGCTTGGCAACGTCTCGTTTGAGACGGCCATCAGCCACCCTAGGGGACCGGTCGAGGACGCAGCTGGCTGTGGCTTGGTTTCGAGTGTCTGATGCACCCAATCCTTCCTCGGGACGAGCCTCAGATGGAGGAAGAAGCCTCTTCCCAGAGCTGATGCAGCTGTGGGCCCAGACTTGCCCATTTGCATTCAATCTGGGGGCCCATGCACCCCTGAAATCCACACACAGAGCCCTGGGGGACCACAGCCTCAGGGTGGGCACCCTGAACCATATGGAACCCAGGGAACAACTGTCCACCGAGCAGAGGTTGAGTGCAAGGCCGCAATGGTCCCAGATGACTGGTATGGACGTGTGGACACGGAGCCGGGGAGGAGAAAGGCTCCCCCAGACCCCTCCTCGACGGGAGCCGGGCCCCACCCAGTTCCTTCTCCATCAGGTCTCCAGGGAGCACTCGCCACCTGCAGGACCGCAGCAGCAGCACCCAGTGGGCTACCAAAGGCCTCCGCCATCCAGGGGAGGACAGACAGGTGACTAGGCCAAAGCAGTGGTGACCCTCACCTTGCTCCCAAGTGCACCCCGAGACCCCACCTTGGTGGCTGCTCGATCTGCAGATTTGTCTGTTGAGATTTCCCTCTTCCCTAAGTCTGATGTTCTTTGGATAAAACGGGAAAGAATCAAGCTACCGCCACAAAAGCCCAGGACCAGACGCCAGGCTGGGCTGCCCTGAGCTGAGAAGACCCTCGCTGGCATCTCAGAGGGGCTCGTGTGCTAATCAGATCTCTCAGGAGGGACTGTGGCCCCCGGCCTGCAATCAGCCAGCAGCAGGCTGATCGTCCACAACATCTGAATCGTCGTAACGATCAAATGGGGTGAAGGAGCCGTGCAGGACCCCACCTTGAGTGGGTTGCCCACCCCCTGCCCTGCCTGCTGGGAACCCTGGGTGACTGAGCCCCAAGCTAGCTGCCATCTTCTTCCTAAGCTGGGTTTTGGGAGCTCACTCCACAAGCTTCCTGTGACAACTGTCGGATAATGTGCACGGAACACGTAGCGCAGGCCTGGAGTCTGGTGGGTGCTCAGCGTTAGTATTTAGAAACCGCGCACACACACAGAAGCCGCACCAGACCCCAGCGTCCCTGGGGAGCACATTTCTGGTTATCTGTTGTCTTTCAAAAACTTTTCAGTTTTTCCAAATGTCCTTCATTAAAGAAGGAAGAATTTCTTTAATATTTAGAAAATAAAAGTGATGAAAACAATCAGAACTTGCTGCTCTGTGAGCCAGCTCCACAAGGCTGCAGGCTCCCCCAGGAGTGTGCAGAACAGCCTCCACCCTGGCCCGTCTTCACCCAGTGCTAGTGAGGTGCTCCCACCTCTAAACCCTCCGTGGGGCCCATCCACACAGTGACCCCAGCCCTGGCGACAGGCAGACCTCGGGGCCTAGTGGACAGCTTCTTGAGGCCCGACCCCAGGGCTGGAAACTGCTAGAGACATCTGTCTCTGCTCACATGTGTCCTGTGTAGAAGTCACAGTTTCCCAGGAGCCCAGGAGAGCTTGCATTGCTGAGATCCTAAATGACGCTTAGGAGTCACCAGGAATCCTGGGGCAGCTCAGCTGCCCTGGGTCAAGGCGTGGCCCCCTTCCCCCACGGGGCACCAGAGCCTCTGCTGGTCCCTGTGCTGAGCAGGGGCACTACTGTGTTGGCAATTTACCTGCTTCTCTGGCCTGGCACCTCCTGGGCCAGGACCACGTGCCAAGCCACGCAATGGTGTCTCCAGCCGGTGGAGCCCCCCAGGACATGTCAGCCTGTCCTGTTGGCTCGGAAGTGGCAGTGGGCTGGGCTGAGGGTGTGTGGGACCTGGGACGTGTTTAGGTCTAAGTGGGATTCTGGGGCCGTGCAGAGAGTCCTTGAAGGTCCACCCCCCCCCAAGAAAGCAGGGCAGGAGTGAGCTGGTGGGGGGACCTTTTCTGTGCAGACCCTCTTGTTGGGGTCAGGGGTCAGGCTGATCAGGTCAAGGACCTAGCTTGAGGCTGAGGACAGGAGTTCTTGGACCAAGCTTCTGATCTTTGTCTTAGGAATGACCTTGGCTAACTGTCCTGCAGGGCTTTAGCCCCAGCCTCTGACTCCTAAGGGACCCAGAATATGCTCCAGGAGGGGGTGGCACTCTGTTCTTCAATTAACCCCCTCCTCCCTTGACCCCATGCTCAGGATCAGGGTCCTGGTGCTACCCCCATTTTCCTGCCAGGACCCTCGTGGCAGGGAGGGAGCCAGGCTGCCTCTGGCCTGGGAGGACCACTGCAGCCTGTCCTGATCCCAGGCCCCAGTTTAGGGGGTGACTGACTGGGGCATTTATGGGTCCCTTTGGGAGTGTGGCCAGTTTTATTTCTGCGCACTTATTTTCAAACCGCACCTCTGTCTACAGGAGGGTGGCCTCGGCAAACCGGGAGACGCGCGGGGCGGATGGTGGAGTGACTAACGCGCCAGTGCGCCCGGATCACGCCGGGCCTGAAAGCAGACCCCGGCCGCGTCTACGCAGCTCGCAGTTCCCGGGCCCCGAGCAGGAGGCGCCGGGGCTTCGTGGTTCGCCCAAGGGCGCTCCGGCATCCCGGTTTCCCCTGGCCGGCCAGAGCGTCTCTGGCGGTGGAGGCCGCGCACCCCCGCACCGCCGACAGCCCGACTGGGCGCCGCATCCCGGAGGCTGTTCGGTGCAAGCGCTGCTGCCGCGGAGAGGGTGCGCCCCAGGGCCGGGGCTCCGGGGCTTAGCGGGTCCGCGCGGGGACGGGAGGGCCGGGGAGGGTGCGGGTCGGAGCCCCGCTCGCCAGTGCCCGGCGCAGGGTCGGACGCCGGGAGCTCGGAAGGGCACAGCTGCCGCCCCCTACGCCTCCCTGGGTTCCCCCCCGCCCGCTCCGCCCCGCCTCCCCCGCCCCCGGGGCGCCCTCCCCGGATGCCCCCCCCGGGGCGCCCACCTGGCGGCGAGTGCGCGCGCGCGCGGCCGGCGCGCTGTCCCTTTAACCGGCCCGCGGCGCCTCCCCGCGCCCCGCCCCCCGGCCGCCCGGTGCTGGGCGAGGCCGGAGAAAGTCCATGTGAGCCGAGCGGGGCCGCCGAGCACTTCCTGCCGCCGCGGCGCCGCTGCCGCAGGCCGGACCGGGCCGGGCGCCCGCAGGTACGCCAACTTCGCGCCGCGGCCGGGCCGCCGCCGCACTTCCCGCGAACTCCGCGCGCCCTGCCCCGCGCCGCGCCCGCCTGCCGCAGTGCCCGCCGCGCCCGCAGCCCAAGTTCGCGCCGCGCCCGGCCGGGCGGAGGGGCCGGCGGGCCCGGGCCCGGGCCCGGGGAGGCGCCCCGAGCCGACCCGACGCGAGCCGGCCGCACCTGCCCCACCCAGCGGGGCCGGGCAGCGCGCTCCGCCGACCCCGGCCCTGGGCGTCTCCCTCCCCCGGGCCTCTCGGGACGCTCGGCCTCCCCCGACCGGCCGCACCGAGCCCGGCCCTGCGGGTGGGGAAGTCCGCGCGTGTTCGGCCGCGGGCCAGGGCCGAGGGGACACACCCCTCCCGCCCGGGCCGGGGTCCGAGGCCGGCCGCGCGGCTGCGCATCTGCCGGGCCCTGCGCCTCTCCCTCCTGGCCCCGGTGGGCCCCCTTCGGGGGCGCCACTGCCCCCCGTTCCTCCTTCGTGTAAGGTCAGATCTGGGAGAACCGGGGGCGACTGCCCTGGGAGGGGGCGCCCACCTGTCGTCCGCTGCTGTGTTCCTGCGGAGCGGAGGTCTCGGGGCCCAAGCCCCTTCTCCAGGAAGCTCAGAGGTGAGCTCCGAGCCTGCTGCGCACCCCCTGTGGCCAAGGCGGGGACCTAACCTCTTACCACTCTGGGATGGTGTGTGTGGGGGTCATGAGGTCAGAGGTCACCTCTAGATCCCCTCTTCCCGACTCCTCAGAAGTTCGGTCTTGGGACTGGTGACTGCCAGCTCTTTTCTGGTGCCCTTTAAACCTGTGGATTTGCCGTCGGTCCAACCCCTGGCGCTGGCCTCAGAGGCCGTTCCTCTGCCCCCATCCTCCTCCTCCTCTTCTTCCTCCTCTTTGGGGTCTGGGGACCAAGATGTTTTGCCCACATGGGCACTTGGGCTCCTTCTTTCTAGCAGTATTTCTCGGGACCTGTTGGGCACCCAGCTGTGTGTCCCCTGGCTGCACGTTCTAGCCGAGCCCTCCTGTGTGCCCTAGGGGGCTGGGCCTGGGGAGGCAGGAGGCAGCCATCCTTCTGGTCTTTCTGAGCATCCTGGGTGCTCACTGTTGTGCCCCCCAGCAGGCCCCCGCCTGCTTCCTCTGCATCTGGTCTGGGTTTCCCTTCAGGTCTCCCCTTCCCCCTCCCCCCTTGCCTCCCCGCCCCTCCCTCCCTCGGGTTTGCCCAGATGATGGCAGTAGGACTGCCCGGTGGTTCTCAGCGCAGGTGGTTCTCAGCACCCTGTGCCGGGTGTTGTTTAAGCCTCACGAGGCCTCCAGAAGAGGGAGCTTCGATTATTGGTTCCATTTCACAGATGAGGCTTGGCAGGAAGGAGTTAGGTGAAGGGTCAGGCCGCCGGCACTGCCCTCTGCCTTTTCCCCTGGCCCTCTGTGCGGCCCGGCCCGTCCCTCCCAGGGGGCCTGCGGGCAAGACCCAAGGTAGTTGGCCTCCCGCTCTTCCGTGAGCTATCTAGAAGGAGCACAGAAGTAGAACAAGATATCACTTGTCACCTCTTAGCGGCCAGGGATCTGTTCTCAGTGGTCACACCCAGGGTGGGGACGGTGCTGGGCGAGGTGTCTGATACCATGCTGATTCTGTGAGCTGGCTTGGTGCATCCTCTACTCCAGAGCCGTTTAGTCCCCCGAAGAACGTTTGGAGAGGTGACAATGCTCGTGCCGTAACTAAACATGGGGGCTCCAGGCCCCGCTAGGCTGCGCGGGAATGTCTCCAGGTTCTTTATGGCAGACGTGCTGGAGGGTGTGCCGGCACGCCTGGAGGGACCCTCTGTGGGAGGTGGGCTCGTTGGAAAACAGGAACTTCTCCCTGTTTTCCAACTAACATGAGCATGCATTATTCATGTAAGGGGGCAATGACGATGGCAAGTGTGGCCTGGGTTTCTCTTGCACCTCTCCCTCTAGGGTCCTGTGCCTGGCTTGCGTCATGGGCTGGGCAGGTACCCCTTGTGGAAAGGAAGGTAAGAACTGTGGCGTTGACCTTTTCAAGAGTGTTCCCAGGGTGCCACCTGCACCCCTTCCCCTGAGGTCTGTGCTCCCAGGAATCAGGGCTGGGGACGGGCTGCACAGGACACGGCCTCCTGTCACGGTCCTCGGCACCTGCCATCAAGCATGTCAGAGCCTCAGCCACCCAAGGCCTCATTCCCTCCACCGTAGCTCAGCAAGTGCTGTCCGGCCCTCCTCTGCGGTCCGCGCCCATCTGCCCGTTCCAGCTCACCCTGTCCTCTTGCCTGGGCTCCTCCCTGGGGTCTGTTGTCCTGTTGGGCTGTGGGGGTGGGCTGAGCTGCCCTGGCTGGGGGCAGTGTGCTGAATGTCTGCTGAACCTTAGCCCGGGCCCCTCACCCCTGAACTCTCCAGCGTGTTTCTCCCGAGAACCAGGGCCTTCTAGAGACCCCAGGGTGGTGGACACACTGGGAAGTTTGACCACGGCTGGGTTCTTGGGACAGGACAAGCTGCCTTCCAATTCCAGGTAGTGTTAGCTGGCCTGGGCCTGGCTCATTCCCATGGCCAGTGTCTCCAAGGGGTCCCTGGGCTGAGGACCCTGGGGCTGGCCTTCCAGGCTGATGTTTTGAAGGGGAGCGAATCCCTGTGGTGTGGTGCCCTTCGAGGGTTTTTCCCAAGGCAGGGACAGGGGCCACCAGCCCCTGGCTGGACCTCAAGCTGCTCCTGGTGGGGGTGGCCGCTGCACAGAGCTGGCCCCACTTTGGGAGCTTGTCAAGTCTGGCTGGGTCTAGAGTCTGACTAGGGGCTAGTGAGAGGTGTCAGGGCCTGTTCAGGGCTGGCTCACTTGGGCCTCTCACCGGCCCCAGCCGGGCCCACCTGCCTGCGGGGTCCGCAGAGAGCACAGCCCAGCCCTCTGTTGTGGTCCCGTCCCTCCCCCACCCCCACGCCCCATCTCTGAGCACTCAGCCTGTCTGGCTTTTCTGGCATCCCCTTGGTCCTCCCGGAGGTGAGCAGTCTGGCCTCAGGTGCTTGCAGGTGGGGCTGGAACTTAGGGTTACAGCTAGAGTCTCTACTCCTGTCTGCACCCCAATTCGGAGATGTGTGCGGCCCCCACAGTGTGACCCCTGGGCGAGGCCTGTGTGGCCTCCTCTGCCGCCGCCCCCCCCCCCCCCCCCCGGTTTACTTTCCCTTTCTGTGTGTCCAGAGCCACGGCGGGTGTAACTGGAGTATACCCCCCGCCCCCGCGGGATCTGGGCTCCGGGGGTCCAGCTGCTGGCTGGGGAAAGCATTCCGCTTAAGCTCCCGTCTGCCCTCGCCTCCCGAGCCCTCCTGAGCCAGGCAGGGATCCTGGCGACCTCTGTTTCTCTTTTAGCAAATCCCTGCTCTCACCAGGCCTGGCTCTCGATGAGATCATTTGCAAAATATGCTTCCCGGCTGGCCGGGGCTCCCTCATTGTGTCACCTGCAGCTGCTCGCTGGCTGGGAGCTGGGCTTCCTCTGCCGTGGCCTCTGGCCTTTGTCGTTTAAAGTTCAGGTTTTGGAGGCGGGCGCCCTGTGGGTGAGGGTCTCGGCAGGCCTCCGGCGGGTGGACATGGAGGGGTGTGGAGTGATGGTCCTAGACGTTTGGGACGTGAACGTTGGAGCAGGGCTGCCTGCAGCTGACAGGCTCCCTGGGGGCCGCCTTTGTGGTTGGCATCCTCAGAGTGGGGGCAGCCCCCGTGAGGACAAGGATGGCTGGGGTGTCACCCCTGCCCGGGCCTGCGAGTGTGTCTGAGCAGGAGAAGGAACGGGGAGGGAATCCAACTGTGGCCCTGGGCTCTCTGGCCCTGCCCCACCCCTGGCTTCTGCTGGCTGGACCTGGGTCCAGGCAGGGAGGCAGTTTGGAGCAGGAGCTCCAGGGTCTCTCCCGGGTCACATCCAGCCCAAGGCTGTGTGACCTTGGATGGGAAACTCACCCTCTCTGAGCCCCACCCTGGCCTGTGTGTTGCA
This sequence comes from Diceros bicornis minor, assembly GCF_020826845.1. NCBI lineage: Eukaryota > Metazoa > Chordata > Mammalia > Perissodactyla > Rhinocerotidae > Diceros > Diceros bicornis. Next base: position 42,714,731 of record NC_080767.1, read on the forward strand.
GTGCTACATAGTAGCTTCCTTATTAGGTGCTGCGAGGCTAATGGTGAGCAGGCCGGGCCTGGGGCCTCCATGCTGGCTGGGCTGGGCCTGGGGGGCCTTTTGAGACGCCCTCTCCCTGGGAGTGGGCTGTAGCCAATGAGGGGCGCACGCCCCTTGAAGGGGAGGCAGTTTCTCGCTCTCTGTGGACGATGGAGGCATGCTTTTCTCCGAGGCGAGGTTGTTCTTGGTCCCACGGGGAGGAGAGGCTGGCTCTGGGTCTCTCTGAAGGAATCTTGCCCCTCCCCCTCAGCCCTGGGCCCTGGCATCCAGGAGGGCACATGGCCATGGATGGGCTGGGAGCTCCTGGGCCCGCCCAGCGCCTGCCGTGAGCCTGGGAAGCAGGGCCGGGGGCGGGGACGGCAGGGGCCTGAAAGTGCCCATATATAGTCACTGGGGTGAGCAGTGAGCCCAGCTGCGGGGCTGCATCCCAGGCCCAGGGCTGGCTGGCCCCCAGGCTCAGCACCAGGTCCCTGAGGGTGGCTTGGACCTGGGGGGGTGGTGCTCAGGGCATCCGGCTTTGGGGCAAAGCATCAGATACAGCAACAGGCACAGGCTTGGTGCTCTACAGGTGTTTGTTGATTGAAAATAAAAATCTCCTGGGCCCTCGGTAGTCAGGGCCAAGTGTATTTCCTGAGACACCATCTTTGAAAGTTCGAGGCAGTAATATGTGGCTGCCCCGTCAGCCGGAGCCACCAGTGTCCCTCCCTCCTTCCCTTGTGGACAGTGGGGGCGGGCTGTCTGTCTGCAGCCCCAGCCCTCCACAAAATGCCACTCTAATTAAGGTGACACTCCTAGATGTCCCCTCCCCACCTCGACAGTACCAGAGCCTGATGGCTGGTGTTTTCTAGAAGAGTGCCTCCCTCCCTCCATCTCCTGGACGCTGCCTGGAGTGGGGCCAGTGGGGAGGGGGCGGGGCCTGCCTGGTGCTCCTGGGGTGGTCTTTGGAGGAAGGCTGCTCCCCTGTCCCTCGGGGTCAGGAGCAGAGGAAGTTGTCCTGGGTCTTTCCCCGCTTTGGGGTCTCCCTGGGGCGTCCCCTGTGGCTGCAGTTCCCCACCCCAGTGTGTGCCCTGCCGGCTCCCTTCCTCGCTCCCTGTCTCTGCCGAGAAGGGGGAAGTAACCGCCTTTGCTGCATTCCCGACTTCTGTGCTGTTAAAAAATCACAATGTTAACATAGTTTTGCTCATTTAATTTAGTTTCCATTGCACTGCTAAGCGCCTTTGTTAAATTTTGTATATTGATACTTTTTGTTGTTGTCAGCAGTTTTTTTTTCCTTCCTTTTTTTTTGGATGTAAAGCCATTAGGGTGAGAGAAGATTAAAAAGATACATTACAATTAAAATGTTAATGAAATCTGCATCATACAACTTTTGAAACCCTTTAGGCATTAATCTTGCCTGTGTCATGTCCATTAACTCTGGCTATTCTTATTCCACACTGACCCCTGCTGAGAGATTTGTGCTATAATTGGACTTTTTTTTTAATAAAAAAGAAAAAAAAAGGCTTTTAAGAAAATAGAGGTTGGTGGTGGCCCTGGCTCCTAAATGGAGAGAAAGGAGAGGAGAGAAGGGGGTCCGTGGCCTCCTCTGTCGGAGCCCCCCTCTGAGCTCTCAGCCTTGCTCCTCCTCGCTTCCCTGTGGGGGCCCATCCACTGGGGCCCTGCCCTCGCTGTCTCCCCGGGGGACACCGAGAGTGGGTGGTGCTGGGTGCCCGAGTCTGTGTAAGCCCCACCGCCGTGGGCACCGGGACCCGGTCACCTGCGACAGCACAGCCTCCCGACCTGTCGGGTGTGCGTGGGGCCCGCAGTCGGGGTGGATGTGCGAGAGTCGAGGCTGAGCTCACCTTCCTGGGGAGAGGGCGCCGAGCCCAGGCGCTCGCTGGGTGAGGGGGAGACAGGAGCGCCCCAGGCCCGGCCTGCGTGCAGCATGAAAGTTCCCGTGGCTCCGAAGCCTAAAGAGCTTTGAGTTCTCTGGATTCTGAGTCCCCCACATGTTGCATGGAAGTTGGGCCTCGTGGGCGCTGGGGTCTCCAGCATGAGGCTGGTGTGGGAAGGGGGAGCCCCTCCTACCTACTCCCAGGGCAGTTGGGACTCCTGGCAAGAGTGGGCAGTGGGTGCCCGTGAACTTCTCTGCACAGACTTGCCCTTGACTGTGGCCGGAGCCAGTGGTGGTTCAGACCTGCGTGGCGCCCCTGTTTGGAAGGGTCCCCTGGCCTGGGAGACGCTAGGGTTGGGGGGGTCCTGGAGTGGCCTGTGGCCTCTGGGTCTGGCTGGCCGGGCCGTCTTCAGTGGGCCCAGTGCTGTAACCACAACCGTTGCGCTGTGAAGCAGGTCAGGTGGTTGGCAGTGGGGCTGCGGCAGACAGATTTCGTGTCTGTGTGTTTTTGCAACACCTTTCTATAAAGGGAAACATAATTTAAAATATGATTACTTAGTGTTGTAACAGCCGCCTCAGCGCTCCGTGCTATGCCAGGATCATTATCAGAGGCTGATATTAACTTGCAAAGAATATTATGCAAATTGCCCGCTGGCTTCGCTGGGAAACCTTCTCCCAGGATGCGCGTGGGGCACGGGGCGGGTCCCTTGGGGGGCGACACCTCTGTGTCCTGGGCCCACCAGCATCGGTCCCTGGGCTGCATCTCAGGACACTGGGCTGAGTCTGTCCTCTTCCTCCACACTGGGCCCTTGCCCCTTGTCTGTGGCAGGGGGTCTCTGGAGGGACATGGGGAGCAGAGGGACAGGACGGACCCAGTGCAGGCTTCGGAGCAGGATGAGAGCTGGACACTCGCGTCCTCCGAGCCTGCCACCGGGCTCCATGGTGTTTGTTGAGTGAGCGTTGCCTCCATGAGGAGGCCTGGCGGGGCACGTGGACCTTATCTGAGGCCGCTGTGATCATGGCAGTTAACCTGGTGGTTATGGCCAATTGTGACAGCCTCTGGCGGTAACTGGACCTGGGGATTTACAAGCCCCGAGCCCTTGTCAGTCCCTGAGGAAGGGACTGAGGTTGCAGATTGCCCCATTCCTGGTACAGCAGGTGATCCTATTGACTGACTTAACATCGTGGCTTTGCTGCTTCCAGGGGCTCCGGGCAGCCCCTGAGAGGGAAAGTGGTGGGCCGTGGTTGGATCTGATGTTGTGGCTGGACTGCCCGCTCCCACCCATGCCCTTGGGGAGAGAGACAGAGTGGACTCTGAAGATGGCTCCCTCTGTTACCAAGGGTAGTGAGTCCCCCCACCCCTGCAGCCCCCCAGCTGGTCCTGATGGGGGGGGTGCTGTAGTCTTCTGGCTTTAAGATTCTTTCCAAATGCCCTCTCTGTCCCGCAGTAACAAGGAAGATGGACAGAGCAAGTTTGGGGTAAAGATCCCTGACCCCACATAGCAAGAGGACCCATTTGTGGGTTCTCAGAAATAGCATCCACCTGGCAACCGTAGAAGCCTACTGTAGCGGCCTAGTGCCGGCCGTCATCTGTCCTCCATGTGACCACCTACACTTCCCGTGAAGGTCATCGTAAATGGGCAAGGTCATGGAGCAGGGCACCTGGCTCTGTGTCTCTCAGGGCAGCTCGGGCAGGAGGAGGCAGGGCTCTGGGGGCAGCTGGGACTGGACGGGGCCTTCACAGTTACTGGGACCCCTGTCAGGGCGTCCAGGGCCGTCCTCAGCCACGCGGCCACTGCCTGCAGAGCCAGGGTTTAGAGCAAACGTTGCTGTGGGCCTTGAACCCCGTTCCTCACTGTGCTGCTGTGGGACCCTGGGCCTCAGTTTCCCCGCATGTGAAGTGGAGGAAGCAGACGGTGAACGTTAAAGGAGAAGCGGAAGTGGGGGCGCATCCCACTTTCTCGTTGACGGGGCGGCCCCAGAAAGCCGCCTCGCACACTCCGTGCCTGGGAGGGGTCCCGTCAGCCTTGCCCGCCACGAGCTGGTGCTCCTGCTCCTTTTCCCGCCAGGCTCATCCCTCCCATTGCTGCCTCCCCCCGTTGTGTGAATGCCGCTCTGGGGGTTCCTGTGGGGTCTGTAGCTCCAGGAGGGCGGGGGTGTCCGCCTGCCGTGGAGATGACAGGCGGGGGAAGGACGTGAGTGCCCTGGAGCCTGTCGAGGGGAGAAGCTGGGGGGAGGTGTCAGTGTCCTGGGGCTGAGGAACAGATGACCATAGAGCTGGTGGCTGAAAACAACAGAAGTGTGCTCCCTCCATGGTTCTGGAGGCCAGAGGCCCAGAAGCAAGGTGTGGTCGGGGTGAGCCCTTCTGGAGGCTCCGGGAGGGAGTCCTGCTGTTCCAGCTTCTGGTGGTGCCCGCAGTCCCTGGCGTTCTTTGGCTGGTAGACGCTCGCTCCCGTCTCTGCCTCTGTTGTCACAGGGCCGTCTTCCCTCTGTGTGTCTGCTTCCAGATTTCCCTCCTCTTCTCAGGACACCAGTCATCAGACGTAGGGCCCACCCTGAATCCAGTCTGACCTCATCTCAGATCCTTAGCCAATTACATTTGCCAAGACCCTATTTCCAAATAAGGTCACATTCAGAGTTCCAGGTGGACTTGAATTTTGGGGGACACTATCTGACCTGCTGCGGCGGGGGAAGGCACAGAAACTCTTTAGTGCCTGGCAGGGGGCTGTCTCGAAAGTGAAGGTGGGCCTCGCTGAGACAGGCCATCTGGCTCAGCCCTGTGCTTGCCCAGAGGGGTGTGAAGGGCCGGCAGAGTTGGGAAGTCTGGAAGGCTAGCAGGAGCTTTGTTTTTAGGAGCAAAGCTGGGGTCGAGGGTGGGAAACGGGGCCACTGACGAGGAGATTTTCCTGAGACAGTGTCTGCAGTTACGTAAGTTTTGGGACAGGAGGTAGAATTTGTGTTAATCGTAACCCAGTTTAGTCAACGCGTCCGTGTCATGCGACGGGGCCTGGAAGGCGTGTTGCTCACAGTGGAGTCCTTAGGGCTGGGCTGTGCCCCACACTGTAGCACAGACTCAGGCCACCAAGGCCTCTGGTTCCTTCCTTCCTTGTGTCTCTTCCATCTCCCAAGAGGAAAAGTAAGATCGTGAGATACAGGGGAAATAACGAAGACACCAAGGCAAAGAGAAAATGAGAGGAGAAGAGATATAGCGGGAGGAGGTGGGTCCCCAGGACAGGTCTTGGTGGGCCACAATGTCCAGGCAGTATGTGGGGGGAGCCGAGGGGTTGTACCATCCTTGGGGTCCAGACAAGCCGGGACCTTGGGGGCCCCCATCCCAGCCCTGGGACCATGAAGCAAGAGGCTGTCTGGGCTTGAGCATGGGTGTGTCAGCAGGGGGCCGGCTCTGTTGGGTCGTGACGTGGCCCTTGGCGCCTCTCCTGGTGGTGGAGCGGGGTCCCCCCCAGGTGTTCCCCACTCCTCTTCCTGCCCAGCTCTCCAAGCTGAGCAGACCAGGCTTGGGCACTGGTGCAGATGACTGCCCGGCTGGGCCAGGCTGGACGACAGAAGGGAGGGCTCCCGAGGTCGTGGGGGGCAGCCCTATGGTTTTGCTCTGAGCCTCTTGTCAGATTCCTAATAACCCAGGAAAATGGAAAGTCCCCCCACCAAGCATCCTGGGGAGTCGGACCCCAGCTCTGCCTGGGAGGCCTCTGAGGTGCTTGGGATGCTCCTCCGTGCCCCCTCCCCAGGGCCCAGTGTGGGGCTGCTCTCTCGGGAAGGTGGACGGTGTGCTTTTGCTGCTCAAGTTCAGAAGGCCTGGGGAGGGTCCCAGCCACATTCAGAGACTCATGTTGAAGGTTTTTAGAGTGTCTGGCCAGGGCTTGAGACGGACCCCAGGGGGCAGGGGGTTCCCCAGGATCCGACACCCCCCTCTGGGGGTGGGGGCACGGTGACGTGGTTTTCCTCAGCCCGAGGTCCTAGAGGCAGCCTCCTGGGGTCCCGGGGCCTACTTGTCACAGGCAACGTGCCCAGCAGCAGGTGGGGTTGAGGAGCCCCCTCCCCCACTGCACGGCACTGGCAGCTGGGGACCTGGGTTCTGATGTTTAAGGAAAAGGTAAAAGATGAAAATATTAAACTCACAGAGAAACTGCACGTCCCAAACGAAGAGCTTTTTCCTGAACCTTTTGAGAGTGAGTTACCCCTGCAGACTTCAGCGTGTCTCCCTGCGACAAGGTCTGCCTGCTGCCCACCCCCCCCCAGCCCCAACGGTTACCGTGATGGCCCTGCTAACCTCGGAACACCCCGGCCAGGTCTCACCCCCAGGACGTCCTTTACAGCTGGAGGGTTGGAGTGGAGTCCACGTCCTAGGTGCTTGCCGAGTCTGTTAATTAAAAAAAAATTCTAGTTACTTATACATAAAATTTACCATCTTAACCAATTTCAAGTGCACAGTTCAGTGGCATCAAGCACATTCTCATTGTTGTACAACCATCACCACCAGCATCTCCAGGACTCTCATCTTCCCAAACTGAAACTCTGTCCCCGTTAAACACTCACCCCCATCCTCTCTCCCAGCCCCCGGCACCACCATCCTATTTTCTTTCTCTATGGGTTTGACTCCTCTAGGGCCCTCGTATGAGTGGAGTCCTACAAGATTGTCCTTCTGTGTCAGGCTTATTTCACTGAACATAATGTCCTCCAGGTTCATCCATGCTGTAGCACATGTCAGGACTTCCTTCCTTTTCAAGGCTGCATGATATTCCATTGTGTGGATAGACTGCATCTTGTTTATTCACTCATCCACTGGTGGACACTTGGGTTGTGTCCACTTTTTGGCTGTTGTGAATAGTGCCACTGTGAATGTGGTTGCTCATATCTGCTTGAGTCTCGTCGTGTCTCTTAGGCCTCTTCAGTCTGGAACATTCTATGGTCTTTCCTCGGCGCTCGTGACGTTGACTCTGGAGTCTGGGCCAGTTTTGCAGAAGGCCCCCGGTCTGGGTTTGTCTGAGGCCAGCTTGTGATACACGGCAGTGTGTCTTGGGCAGCGACTGTCTTGTCGGCTGGAGGTGGCACCTGTCAGATTTTGCGTCTAGTCCTTTGGAGAAGTTTCTGTCTGATGCGTGTGTTTCTAGCTCCCCCCACCCCACCCCAGCAGCCCGGCCTGTGGGCAGGGCAAGGGGTGTGCGTGGGGCTGGGGCAGGATACAGGAGGGGTCGGGGTGGGTGGTGAGCTGCACAGGACCTTGTGTGTGTGGAAGGATTTGGGTCTCGGGCCAGGAGCAGGGAAGCTGTTGCGTGACGAGGGACCTGAACCAGTGATATTGGGGTCACATCAGAACGAACTGCCCCCAGAAAGGGGGGGTCTTGTCCTGGCCGTAAGCCACCATGTCCCTCTGGTGTCCCGTGTCGAGAAGCTCTGAGCTGGGCACTGGGCTGGTGCTGTCACTGCCCCAGCCCTGGCCCTGGCCCCTGGCCCACTCTCCTCTGGGCTCTGAGGCTCTGTGCAGAGGATGAAATAGGTGAGGAGTGTGCCCAAGTCTGGTGTCCCCTTCCTGCCAATGATGAGCGAGAAGAGAGGCGGGGTCGGGAAGAAGTGGCTTCCTTAGCCCATTTATTGCGTCCCCTCCATCCCCCCTGACCCGGAGCTGCACCAGGGCATCCGGGTTCTTGGCAGATGTTGTCTGAGTCTGAGCAGATCTGTCCAAAACCAGCAGGTCTCCCATCCCTCAGAGCAGGGGTTGAGGTCAGTGTTGGTGGGGTAGGGGTCCTGTGAATTTCCCAGATGGTCTCAAACAGCAGGAATTGATGCTCTCCTGTTCTGGAGGCCAGAAGCCCCGAGTCGAGGTGTTGCAGGGCCGCGCTTGCTCCGGAGGCTCTGGGAGGATCCCTCCTGCCTCCTCTAGCTGCTGGCGGTTACGGGCACTGCTTGGCTCCTGGCCACACGGCTCCCGTCTCGGCTCTGTCGTCACATGGCTTTCTCCTCTGTGTCCAGGTTTCCCTCTTCTGAGGACACCCGTAAGACCTCATCTTATCTTGACTAATTACATCTGCAAAGATCCTGTTTCACATAAGGTCACATTTGGGGGTTTCAGGTGGACATGAATTTTGGGGGGACCCTATTCAACCCAGTACAGGGGTGACACCCAAATTGTCCACCTGCCCTGTTCCCTGTGCTCGGTGACCGCCTCCTCCTCCCCTCACACCCCCAGTCTTGGAAGGAGCAATAACGCTGTCTCCCTGAGCAGCAGGGGGTCCTGTGTCTCCGGACCTCGGGGTGGGCCCCCGGCCCTCTGACCTCCTTCCAGGCTCCTCTGAACCCCCAGCCCGGCTGCCTGGCCTTTGGGCTCCTCTCCGTTGGGGGGATGGGGAGGGGGGAGATGACTCCATTCCTGGAGCCAAGGATGAGGGTTGTGTGGTGTCAGCCCGGTGCCAGCGAGGCTGTTTGCCCGCGCATCCTCCACCGGAACAGGAGGAAATCCATCTGATCACGTCCATCTCAGCACGCGTGTCTGATGGAGTAGAAGTTATTGCAGCCATAAAACACGCAGGATTGTTCTTCTCGGTCCGAAACTTGACAGGACTGAGGCATCAGCATGAAATCCGAGTCATCAAGTGGCCACACATGATGTGAAATTAGCAAAATAACATCGACCGCTTATGGCAAACGTCGAGTCTTCCTTGTGGGAAGAGGGAAGTAAGCAAAGGCCCAGGACTGGGGATGGTGGGTGGGACTGTTGTCCCGTGGGTGCAATGGTGGGCACACGTGATGGGGGCTGGGGCTCTGCAGTGGCCTGCTGGCCCCGAGGGGTGTCAGGTGCAGGGGCCGGGCAGCTGGTCCCGCTGGCCTGTCTCTGGGGGTCGGGCCTGCGGGGCCTTCCCCCTGGGGCCCCCAGGAGTGGGGCCGGGTGCCTGCAGGGGAGGCTGCCTGAGGGGAGACGGGGCCTCGCCTGGGCTCCTCTTTTGTTTTGTTCGGCTAACTCCAGGGCTGAGCCCGGCGCTTTACAGTGGGGGCGGAGCATCAGTCAGCGTTCCCCAGGGAGTCAGGCCGCTGTACCCCCGTGGGCACCTCACAGGCACCAGGAAGAGGTGGGTGAACTGGGTGTCTGGGAGGTCCAGCCACTGGCTCAAGGCCACGGGCACAGTCTTGAGGTGGCAGCGCTGGCACTCACCCTTCATCAGGCCCCTGTGGCTCCTGGGCAGTCATTGTCTTGCTTTGGTGACGAGCTGGCCCAGACCCGCTGGCAGGTCATGCCAGGGCCGAGGGTCTTGGGAAATGTCTGGTAGCCCCCTTATTTCATGGAGGGGAAACAAGGCCCAGAGGAGTTGGGGTGCAGAGCAGAGCAGGGTGTAGTGGTAGCTGTGCCCAGTGATGGTTTTCCTGGGGTTCCAGGGTGTGGCCCCAGGTGGGCAGGGCAGGGCAGAGACAGCAGGAGCCCGTGGGCAGTGGTGGTTACCAGCTGCCTAGCCCTGCCCTCCTGGTGCTGTCTGGTTACCTGGGCCAGGTGCCTCCAGGGAGACGGAGCTCAGTCAGGGCGGACTTGGGGCCGCCACCCTGGGTCGAGATGGCTCCACTAGGGGCCAGCAGGAAGGGGCAGTGTGTCCTTGTCCTGGGCGGGGTGGTGGGTGAGGGCATGGCCGAGAGGTGGGGCCGCCCGTCCACCGGCCCGTGTGTATTCCTAAAGGTTTCGGTTCCTCCTCACTGTTTCCTAACTGCGCTTTCGTAATAATTATAACCGAACAGAGCCACTGAGCGGGCTTGTTCGGAGCCCCAGCAGCTGTGATTACATTGCAGTCACTGATTTCCAGGAAACCTCATGAGGGAATTCGTTAGAGCCCGTGGTGGAAGCGGATGCCCTGTGCACCCGCCCGTGCGCGGATGCCCCACGGTGCGCGCCCGCTGCCGCCTCCCAGGGCACCGCCCGCCGCACAGAGAGAGTGGCGCTCGCCGGGTTCCTGGCTGGGAGGAGGTGCAATCCCCAGCCTCGGGCGGCTGTCCTGTCCTGTCTGCCCTTGGAAGCTTGGATTGTCTGGGGACTGATGTCTGTGGGTCATTGGTTAACTCAGTGGGCCAAGTTCACGGGCTGACCCCCGACCCGCCGTCTCCCCACCTGCTCAGAGTCCCTGGGGGGCTGGCTGCCTGTGTCGACCGGCTGGCTCTTGCCCTGTGGGTTTCCAGCAGCCTGGGGGCCTGGCAGGTCCAAGGTGGCCGTCTCAGTTCCGAGTTTGGTTTGATTTCCTTGGAAACTCTTTCCCGCATCCCTCATCGGTCTTAGAACATATGAATACATATGAACCTGTTTCTTTTCCCTGAGACTGTTTGAGATGCTTTACCCCGTGGTGTTCCAGATCGTCGCTCCTCCATCACCTCCATTCATCCGAGCAGCAGCAGCATCCCCTGCCTCCTGGAGGGCACAGGGAGGGGCTGGCCGCTGTCCTAGGCCGTCCTCAGGCTTGTCTGCTGCTTGCGGGCAGCTGAGAAGAGCCCCACAAGCTGGCTCCCGCCCAAGCTGGCGTGGAGACTGGGCCTGCCTGGGACCGGGGTCACGGCTGCTTGTGCCAGAGGGAGGGACCCGGGGGACCTCCCAGTGCCCGCCTGGGGCCCAGAAGTGCTGTCCTTGGGTGATTAACAATGCAGCAGGGTGGTTACTTACTTAAATTTTAAAAGTCAGCTTAACACTAGTGTCAGAAACGTGGTCTTTTTGCCTCTCTCTCACTTTCGGCCCCGCCCCCCAAAGTGTGCCCTCTGGAGGGCTGTGGTACCTGCCTGGTGTGTGGGGGCGGCTTTGCCTGGCCCTGAGCGGGGCTGGCCTGTGTTTGTGCCCCCGCAGGCCGCCCTGTTCTGGAGTCTGGCTGGTGTCCTCTCCCCGGGCCCCTTCTGCTTGTGGTATGGGGTGCACCCCCTGTGTGTCTGGAGAGGAGATCCGCCCCCCGCACACTTGATCCATCCCCAAAATAAGATGAGCAGCGACGTGTCCTTTGTTGGCTAATTCTGTGCAGTCTGGGCTGGGGGCGGTCCACCCACTGGCTGTAGAGTTGACGGTTTAGTCCCCCCCGCCATGGCCTGACGTCCCGCGAGTGCTGGCCACACGGGTCCCCTACAGAGCCCCCTGGCCCTAGAGGGAGGAGGGTCCCACAGCTCCCAGTGGTCTGAGGCTTTCTCCACTTGGAGGGGAGGAGGGGTGGGGTCCTGGGTTGGGTCCTACTGCCAGGCAGAACCTCGACATGGTCACGGGCTGAGGGACAGGGAGCCGGGCCCTCCCGAGGGGTCCTGGGCAGCCTGGGGTCTGCAGGCTCTGCTGCACCTGCCCGGCCCCTGCGGGCCAGCCTCGTGCTGTGGGAAGCGTCCCCTGCCTGGAAGCCAGATGGTGGCTGGTCCCCCGGGGCTTGGCCTCCTGGGGTTCAGGTGGGTGCAGCAGCTTGTGTCTGCGGACCCAGTGGGTGGGGCCCCACCTTGTGCCCCTCTCTGGCCCCCTGGGCTCAGTCCCCCCAGTCTTGGCCCCACAGCCCCCTGTTCCTCCCTCTGTGCCCCCCTTGGCCCCTCATGTTCTTGGTTTCGCTCGCCCCGGACGGGACGCTCAGACACACGTGAGTGGTTTTCAGGTCTGTGCCCTGAACTAATGTGGTGTGCACTTTGTTTTAAAAAGCCATGATTGGGCCGGCCCTGTGGCTTGGTGGTTGAGTGCGTGCGCTGCGATGCTGGTGGCCCGGGGTTCGGATCCCGGGTGCGCATCGAGGCACCGCTTCTCCGTTCATCCTGAGGCCGAGTCCCACATACAGCAACTAGAAGGATGTGCAGCTACGACACACAACTATCCACTGGGGCCTTGGGGGGAAAAAATAAAATAAATAAAATCTTTAAAAAGCCATGATTGAAGTCGAATTAACGTATTTACCTTCAGTGCTCCCAGGGGAACCGTTAGCGAACCGAGAGGTGCGACGGCGGCTGCAGCGCCCGTGACAGTGCCGGTTGGTGGCGACGGTGGCACCTGGCGCTCGGGGCTTCGTGGGCAAGTGATCCTCAGGCGTGCAGCCCCCAGCCTTCCCTGCAGCTTCCCTGCCACCTAGGGCCCTGTGCATCCTCCTTCCGGGAGGAGGTGGACACTGGGCCGTGGGCTGTGCTCTGGTCCCCAGGTTGCTGGGATGGGACTCACGGTCCCACCCACCTTGGCGGCCGTCACCCGTGGGCTCTGCTGCGCCCCGATGTGGCCAATGCCAAGGGCCCTGAGCCTGGGCCTTGTCCCTGCTTCTCTGGCGCTGGAGTGGGTCCCTCTGGCCTGTGTGCCCTCATTGGCTTTTGGTCCAGGCGCACTTTTTCCTCGAGTCCTGTCTGTGGATGAAGAGGCCTCACGTCCACTCTCAGGATCCAGGTTCTAGTTCCCAGGCCAGTGAGCAGGTTCCTTCCCCCTCTGAGCCTTCGTTTCCCTGTTTGGAAAAAGGGAAAATGATATTTCTCCTGAGCTTACATTAAGAACGGTGGGCAGGACCTGGAAATGTAAGCCACTGAAACGAGACGTGGGATCCTTTAGGGCCCCTCCAGGTGTGTCCTGCCTTCTCATGGAAACTGGATGCTGACGTCAAGGGGGCTGAGGTCTTGGGGATTCTGGGCTGAGGGGAGTGAGGGTCCAGGCAGACCTGGTCTGCTGCACTGCGGGGTGGGGGTGTGCCTGGGCCCTGGGCCTGTGACACAGCATCTGTGGTGGGCATTGCCTCCCCAACATTGTTTTTTTAAAACTTGCACACGGGTTGTTTGGATACAATACTGAAAATTTTATGGTCAAAAGACTATGAATAGAATGATATTATTTACCTGATTTTGACCTTTAAAGCACACTTTTGTGTAGGGAAGTACAAACCAACATTTAAATTCATCATTCTGTTCTCAGGCTGCTTTTCGCTCACCGTTTATTACTGTAGAAGTGGATGTTTGAAGCACACTTGGCCGTGCAGCCGACAGAAAATGCGCAGATCCTAAGGGACCAGTGGGTCTATTTTTATGCACCCAGCACACCTTTGTGACCAGGGTGACAGTGATGGTGACAGTGCGGCCCCCAGACCCTCTCCCCTCCCCCCAGCTGAACTTGCAGCCCCTGGGTGAGTTTACTGTCCTCGAATCTGGAGCGTGGAGTGGGGTCCTGCCTCCTCTCAGTGCTGTGACTTTCAAGTGTGTCCAGGTGGCAAGTGTGGTTGTAGAAGGTTCTGGGTGGGTGGTGTTGCTGTCCCATGTCCACATTTTCCGTATCTCATCTGTTGTGGGTTCTTGGGTCGTTTCTGCTTTGGGGCTATTCTGAAGCCCCCCTGCTAGAAGGTTCTGGGTGTGTGTTGGGTGAGCGCCTGGGCGGGGGTCCTCTCATTCCCTGTGGCTATGCCCTGCCGCCTTTCCCAGGTGTGCTGCCTTTGGGACACTCTTGTGAGCCCTGTTACCGCTTCTGCCTCCCTCCCTCCCACCTCTCTGAGTTGCCCTTTCTTGACTGAGGCAGAGAATTCTTCAGATACCCTGCCACAGGACCTTTGCTCCGCAGATTCCCTTCTCTTTGCCTCTGCACTCTTAACGTCGGGCTTCTGAATTCTCAATTTTAACGAAATACAGCTTGTCAACAGTTCCCTAGTGGTTGGTGCTGTTTTCGTCTCATTTGGGACCTTTTTGCCAAAGGTCACGTTTCTTTTCTGTTCTCGAAGCTTGACGCTTGTGCCTCTCACGTGTAGTTCTGATCAAGTACAACCTGATATTTTTTTAAATTGTGGTAAATTACAAGTAACATAAATTGACCATCTTAACCACTTTTAAGTGCACAGTTCAGTGGTGGTAAGTACATTTTCATGATTCTGCAACCATCCCCACCATCCGTCTCCAGGACTCTCTCATCTTCCCGAACTGAAGCTCTGTCCCCATGAAACACTCACCCCCACCTCCTCCCCCAGCCCGACACCACCATCCACTTCCTGTCTCTGTGGGTTGACTCCTCGAGGGATCTCAGATAAGTGGAACCACACAGTATTTGTCCTTTTGTGACTGGCTTCTTTCACTGAACACAGTGTCCTCCAGGTTCATCCAGCTTGCAGCATATTGCAGAATTTCCTTCTTTTTAAGGCTGAATAATATTCCATGGTATGAGCTGAAAAGCTGGCTTAAAGAGGATTTGAGGAACCGAGTATTTGTGGTCATTGAAGAAAGAATGTTGGACTCAGATTGTTCAGTTAGTTGCAAAACTGCTTAACGTCCCACAGGGCAAGAAAACCAGACCCTTTGGGGTTCTCTCTGCTATGGGACAGAAATATCGTTGCATCTCCTTTGGGCACGGATGTAAGAGTTAACACGTCACCGAGTCTGGGATGTAATCAATATCAAATAGCAAATGAGACAGAGGTGTGAGGTAATCCTCGGAAGGCCGCAATCCTGGGCGGTCCAGTCCCTCCCCTCACCTGGAAGGGCACACACTCGGCCTCGGCCCTGTTTCCAAGTTTTTGATAATCGTTTAGCATCCCTTTGTGATCATCAGTGATCTCCACATGTAGTTTTAGAAAGCGGGTTCGTTGTGCTCTGTGTGATTTGTCACACACCACAGTGAAGGGAGCCCGAGGCAGCTGTGCGGCTGTGAGGCTGGCAGCCCCCCTCTGGGCGTTTCCTAAGGATCCAGTCCTCGGTAGCTCCATTCCTGCAGAGGGGACTTGTTTGCTCTTCTCGACCTTCCCTCCGGAGCCCAGTTCCTGTCCGTGGGATCGGTCAGCGGCGCGCCCCGGGTTCCGTCTCGGCCGCGCAGTCAGCTTGTCCAGCTCCAGCAGGACACAAAGGAGGCCAGATTCCTAGGGAACCGCTGCAGATAGTTACGTTGCCTGGAAAGGTAGAGAGACTCCAGAAAAGTGTTTTTCTCTGTTCTGAGGCCTTGGGGAGAAGACGCACCACGTACAGAATGTTTCTTGTGGTTTACAGAAGCGAGTCTGCTACGTGGGGGCTAGAGGTGGGTCGAGAAGGAAGAGGAAGGGTTTTCCTCCCCTGGTCCAAGACGAACACCCACAGTTAGGTCTCGCTCATCGGTTCTCTCCCCGTCTCGGACGGTGTGGACCTGAAGGGGTCTGGAGACCTGGTCCCTGTCCCTGGTGGGGTGACACTGTCTAAGGGGCGAGCCTGTGCAGGGCGCCCCCTCGGAGACGTAAGAGGGCGAGGATGTGCCTCTTTGTGAACAGCCCTGTTCCTGGCCTGCGGCTTCCAGGGAGCAGAAGCCACTGGTTGATGACCAGACGGAATCTGCTCATCTCACAGGGAAGCGAGCAGTGCCAGCCTGGAGGAAGTCAAATCCTGTATGGGGCATCGCAGGGGACTGTTGCATGGGGATGTGATCGCTGTTTCCCCCAGAGTCAGAGCATAAATGGATGGTGAGCACGGAGACCAGTCTGGAGCCCCAGGAAGGGAGTGTGCGAGAGTCACATCTGATGAGGGGGGTCAAGGTCAACCCCGGAAGGCGGCTCTGGATTCGGCGCCTCTTCCTGGGGAGGTCTTGCTGTGGAGTCGAGAGATACGGGGCAATCAAATAAAGCCAGCGTTCCCTGAACTTCAGCATTCAGACGCTGAAAACAGATGTTTGTGGTTGACTGTGGGCCCTCCAGGACACTATAGAGAAGGGTCAGATGTAAAGTCCCAATTCATTTATTTTAGAGTCTGATATGGAGAAGGCAAAGTCAGTCTTATTATCAGAAATGTGGACTCTTGATTAGGTAGAACAGTGAATGGTTTTAGCCTGGCTGTCTATTACTTGAGGGACAATACAGTGTATTAAGTAATCTTAGGAATCAGTAACACCTTTGTAAGAACCTTAACTGCTTAGGGAGTGAAGAAATTTTTTTTTTTTTTGTGAGGAAGATCAGCCCTGAGCTAACATCCGTGCTAATCCTCCTCTTTTTGCTGAGGAAGACCGGCTCTGAGCTAACATCTACTGCCAATCCTCCTCCTTTTTTTTTTCCCCTCAAAGCCCCAGTAGATAGTTGTATGTCATAGCTGCACATCCTTCTAGTTGCTGTATGTGGGACGCAGCCTCAGTGTGGCCGGAGAAGCGGTGCATCAGTGCACATCTGGGATCCGAACCCGGACCGCCAGTAGCGGAGCGCATGCACTTAAACGCTAAGCCACGGGGCCAGCCCGAAGTGAAGAAATTTAAAAAGAAAAAAATCAAGGATGTGATGTCGTCCACGTAAAGCGCCGGATTATTCTGGGGAGATTCGGGATCCGCTGTCAGGGCAGAAGGTGAAGAGCCTTTGGCCGCCTCATCTTCCGGGCACAGTCCACACTCCAGCACCAGGCGCGTCGTAACAGAGCACCAGACTCTAGTTTTGCAAGAATACAACGCTTGGCAGTAAAAGATTCATAAGCACCTTTTAAAAGATTATCTTATGTAATAAACCCATAAAAACTGAGCGAATTGTGCCAGAATTTTCACAGTTTGTGGCTTCTTTGCAGAGACATTTACAGGTGTTATAAACCAAGAGAAGTAAAGATCACTTCTGCACACCTCCTCCAATTTTCCCTGAGTCCGTTTGAGTGTTGCATCTTTCTGTATCCTGTCACCTTCAGGGACAGCCAGACATTTCACTTTAAGACAAAATGCCTCTTTTTCCCGTGATGACCAACACCCCCTTGGCTATCCTTTGATCTGTAGTCACACTTCTTGGCCACTGGAGCACCTGCTGGTGTCCCCATTTTATTAAGGCCTTTTAGTAAAGACCTGCAGGTGACGAGAGGAAGATGATGGAGACCTGCTTGTGTTACACAGCGTCCTAGCACTTCGGGCAAACCCAGGGCACGCCTGACAGGATGCCTCCAACACACGAGCACGCGTGCACGCGTGTCCATGCACGCACACACGTGCCTTTCACACCTTGTTAAAGTGGCCGAGAGTGTGTTCATCTAATCTGTGATGGATGCAAATAAGAAGCCAGAGCATAAGTTTCAAAGCTCTGCTCACTGATCAGTGTTTTGATCCTACACTTAGAATTAGCCCGTATCGGGCCAGCCCCGTGGCTTAGCGGTTAAGTGTGCGCGCTCCGCTGCTGGCGGCCCAGGTTCAGATCCCGGGCGTGCACCGACGCACCGCTTCTCCGGCCATGCTGAGGCCACGTCCCACATACAGCAACTAGAGGGATGTGCAGCTATGACATACAACTATCTACTGGGGCTTTGGGGGGAAATAAATAAATAAGTGAAATCTTTAAAAAAAAAAAAAAAGAATTAGCCTGTGTCTAAACATTGTTTATTAATTTAATATCAGTGTAGGATGTTATACTGAACAAGGATTTGGGATATTTTAAGTTGATACAGCTACTGTTTTTAACTCTTTATTTTGAGAAAATTAATGGATTCACGTGCAGATGTGAACAGTACGGAATGAATGGATAAATAAAAAGTGGTATATCCAGGTGGTGGGATATTATTTGACCATGAAAAGGAAGGGGTGAATGTTATGGTGTATGAACTATATCTCAATAAAGCTGTTATTAAAGGTAATGCTGAGACCCAGGGCACCCTTCCTGGGAACCCCTTGGGCTGCCCTTTTAGGGCCGCCCCCACGTCCCTCCCATACCAGCTTCTTTGATCTGGTCTCCGTTTCTGTAAGTGACCCATCTCCCCAGCCTCCCCAGCCTTTGGTGCTGCTCTTTTTGGTTTTAGCTGTTCGGATGGGGATGTATGCATCTCGCGGTGGTTTAGTTTGCGTTTCCCGGCTGGCTGATGGTAGTGGACATCTTTCGTGTGCTTCGTTGCCATCTCTGCGTCCCCTTGATGAGGTGCCTCTCCACGTCTTCTGCCAGTTTTCTGACTGGATGGTTTTTTGCTGTTGAGATCTGGGGCTTCTTGCTATAGTCTCGATATTGTCCTTTGTCAGATATGTGGTTTGTGAGTGTTTTCTCTCACTCTGCAGCTTGTCTCTTCATCCTCCTAACAGGCTCTTTTTGCTGAGCAGAAGTTTTAAGTTTTGATAAAGTGAAGTCTAGCAGTTTTTCCTTATGGAAGAACTCTTTGCCTTACCCTGGATCCCGAAGATATCTTCCTTTGCTTTTTTCTAGTTTGAAGTTACACATTGAGGCTCTGGATCCATTTGGACTGATTTTGGTGTACGGTGTCAGGTTAGGGTGGAGATTCATGTTTTTTTGCCTCGGGAGGAGCAGTTGCTCCAGGACCGCGTGCTGAGGAGGCTGTCCTTTCTCCCCTGAATCGCTCTTGCGTCTTTGTAAGATGTCGGTTGGATGTGTTGTGGGTCTGTTTGAGATTCTCTGTTCTGTTCCGTTGATCTGTACGTCTAGCCCTATGCAGTCTTGGTTACTGTAACTGTATCGTAAGCCTTGAAATGAGGTAGACTGATTCCTCCCGCTTAATTCTTTTTCAAAATTGCCTTAGCTATTCTATTTGCCTTTTTACATAAATTTTAGAGTAATCTTGCCTTTATCTGCAAGAAATCTTGCTGGAATTTTGAAATGAATTGTGTTAAACATGTGTATTGGTTTGGGGAGACTTGACATCTTAACTGTGTGGAGTCTTTCAATCTATGAATACGATATGCCTCTGTGTTTATTTAAATCTAGATTTCTTTCATCAGCAAGTTGTAGTTTTCAGCACACATGTCCTGTACATGTTTTCTTAGATTGACATGTTGATATATTTTTTGAGTGATCGTAGATGGTATTGTATTTTTAATTTTGGTAATTGCTAGTATATAGAAATACAACTTATCTTGTATCCTGTGACTTTGAGAAATTCACTTATTTGTTGTAGGAGGTTTTTTTGTAGATTCCCTGGGATTTTCTACATCGACAGTCCTGTCATCTGCAAACAGGGACAGCTTTATCTCTTCCCTTCCAATCTCAACGCATTTTCTTGCCTTATCGCACTGAGTTGAGTAAGAGTGGCATGTTCCCCGTCTCGGGGAGAGAGCATTAACTGTAAGATTTTTGTAGATGCTCTACGTCAACTTGAGGAAGTTCTCTGAGAGGTTTTATCATGAATGGATGTTGACTATTATCAAATGCTTCTTCTGCATTGAATGGTGTGTTCGTCTGATTTTTCTTTTCTTTATTGTCTGATGATATGTTGGGTTACGTGGATTGATTATCAAATGTTGAACCAGCCTTGCATCCCTGGAATAAATCCCACTTGGTCATGGTGTATAATCCTTTTTATATATTGCTGAATTCTGTTTGTTAATATTTTGTTAAGGATTTTTGCATTTATATCATGAGGGACTAGGAATACTAGCTTCATAAAATGAATTGGAAAGTGTTCTTCTTCTATTTTCTGTATATAAGTGGTATTAAGTCTTCTTTAAATGTTTGGTAGAGTTCTCCAGGGAAACCATCTGGGCTTAGAGATTTTTTTTTTGAGAAATTTTAAATTACAGATTCCATTTCATTAATAGTTATAAGGCTATTAGAAAGCTCTGCTTCATATTGGGTGGATTGTGGTAGTTTTTTCCCCCCTAGGAATTAGTTCATTTAATTTAGCTGTCAGGTTTGTGTGTGTGAATTTGTCTGTATAATTTGTCTGTATTATTACCTTATTATTCTTTCAACATCTGTGGGGTCTGTAGTGATAGCCCCTGTTTCATTACTGATATTGATAATTAATTTTTCTTCTCTTTCTTTTTTTCTTGTCAGTCTTGCTAGAAGTTTGTCTATTTTATTGATCTTTTCAAAGAACCAGTTCTTTGTTTCATTGATTTTTTTTTCCTCTATTGTTTTTCTTTTTTTTTTTTTTAATAATTTTATTTATTTATTTTTCCCCCAAAGCCCCAGTAGATAGTTGTATGTCATAGTTGCACATCCTTCTAGTTGCTGTATGTGGGACGCGGCCTCAGCATGGTTGGAGAAGCGGTGCGTCGGTGCGCGCCCGGGATCCGAACCTGGGCCGCCAGCAGCGGAGCGCGCGCACCTAACTGCTAAGCCACGGGGCCGGCCCTCCTCTATTGTTTTTCTGTTTTCAATTTCCTTGATTTCTGCTCCTATCATTATTTCGTTTCTTCTGCTTGCTTTGAGTTTATTTTCTGCGTCTTGGTTCTTGAGATGAGAACTTAGATTTGAAACTTTTCTTTTTTTCCTAGTACATGCACTTAGGGCTATAGAGTTTCCTCTCACTCTTAAGTGAGTCCCACAAGTTTTGATATGTTGTATTTTCCTTTTCCTTCAATTCAATTTCCTTGAGACTTCCTCTCTGACATATGGATGGCTTAGAGGTATATTGTTTATTTCCAGATTTACTTTTCTGTTATTAATTTCTAGTTTGATCCCATTGTGGTTGGAGAACACACTTTGTATGATTTCAGTTCTTTTAAATTTCTTTTTTTGTGTGTGAGGAAGATTAGCCCTGAGCTAACATCTATTGCCAATCCTCCTCTTTTTTGCTGAGGAAGATTGGCCCTGGGCTAACATCCGTGCCCATCTTCCTCTACTTTATATGGGATGCCACCACAGCATGGCTCGATAAGTGGTGCATAGGTCTGTGCCTTGGATCCAAACCTGCGAATCCTGGGCTGCCGAAGTGGAGCACACAAACTTAACCGCTACGCCATGGGGCTGGCCCCATCTTTTAAATTTCTTGAGGTTTGTTTCATGGCCCAGGACATTGCCTGTCTTGGTGTACGTTCCATGGGCACTTGAAAAGAATGAGTATTCTGCTGTTGTTGGGTGGATGGTTCTGTAAATGGCAATTAGGTGCTGTTGGTTGATGTTGTTTAGTTCTCCATATCTTTGCTGATTTACTGTCTAGTTCTGTCAGTTGTTGAGAGAGGGTTGTTGAAGTCTCCAACTATAATTTTGGATTTGTCTTTCTCTTTTTAATTCTGTCTGTTTATGCTTCATATATTTGCTGTTCTGTTGACTGGTACACACACAAGATTGCCGTGTCCTCTGGGTGATTGACCCTTTCATCATTGTGAAATGTCCCCCTCTGTCTCATAATTTTCTTTGCTCTGAAGTCTGCTTTATTTGATATTAATATAGCAACCCCTGCTTTCTTTTGATTATGTTTGCATGATTTATCTTTTCTGTCCTTTTCTTTCAACTTGCCTATATCATTATTTTGAAGTCAGTTTCTTGTATACAGCATATAATTTTTTTTTTTTCCTGAAGAAGATTTGCCCTGAGCTAACATCTGTTGCCACTCTTCCTCTATTTTGTATGTGAGCCACCGCCACAGCATGGCCATTGACAGATGAGTGGTGTAGGTCTGCACCCAGGAACCAAACCTGGGCTGCTGAAGCAGAGCATGCCCAGCTTAACCACTAGGCCACCGGGGCTGGCCCCCCTGGGTAATTTTTTAAAAATCTACTTTGCCAATCTCTGTCTGTTAATTGGTCTGTTTAGGCCATTTATATTTAATGGAATTATTGATGTGTCAGGGCTTAAGTATACCATTTTATTTTTTTTGATAAAATAAATCAAACCTTGGGGCCGGCACAGTGGCACAGTGGTTAAGTGCGCATGCTCCGCTTCTGTGGCCCGAGGGTTCACAGGTTTGGGTCCCCAGCGTGCACTAATGCACCGCTTGTCAAGCCATGCTGTGGTGGCCTCCCATATAAAGTGGAGGAGGATGGGCACAGATGTTAGCCCAGGGCCAATCTTCCTTGGCAAAAAAGAGGAGGATAAAGGAGGATTGGCATCGGATGTTAGCTCAGGGCTGATCTTCCTCTCACAAAAATCAATCAATCAATCAGTCAATCAATCAATCAAACCTGGGCTGGCCCTGTGGCTTAGCGGTTAAGTGCTTGCACTCGCTACTGGCAGCTCGGGTTCGGATCCTGGGCACGCACTGGCGCACCGCTTCTCCAGCCATGCTGAGGCCACGTCCACGTATAGCAACTAGAAGGATGTGCAGCTATGACATACAACTATCTACTGGGGCTTTGGGGAAAAAAAAGAGGAGGAGGATTGGCAATAGATGTTAGCTCAGAGCCGGTCTTCCTCAGCAAAAAGAGGAGGATTAGCACGGATGTTAGATCAGGGCTGATCTTCCTCACAAAAAAAAATAAATTAAAAAAAAATCAATCAAACCTCGCTTCCTGTGGGTCACTTGAACATTTTTAAATTTCATTTTGATGTATCTGTAGTTTTTTTTGTTCTTTTTGAAATAACAGCTTTATTGAGATATAATTCACATACCATACAATTCACCCATACAGTGTACAATTCAGTGGTTTTTAGTCCATTCAGAGTTGTGCAGCCATCGCCACAATCAATCTTAGAACATTTTCGTCACTCCAGAAAGAAACCCTGTACCCTTTAACAGTCACTCCCGTTCCCTCCGTCCCTCCCTAAGCCCCTCCACTCTCAGCTCTAGGCAACCACTGGTCTGTTTTATGTCTCTGTAAATTGCCTGTTTGGACATTTCATATAAATGGAATCATACAACGTGTGGCCTTTTGTATCTGGCTTTTTTCACTTAGCATAATGTTTTTGAGGTTCATCCGTGTTGTAGCATGAATCAGTACTTCATTCCTTTTTATGGCTGAATAATACTCCATTGTATGGATAGACCAGATTTTGTTTATCCATTCATCCATTGATGGACATTTGGGTTGTTTCCACTTTTGGCTATTATGAATAATGCTTTTATGAACATTCATGCACAAGTGTTTGCGTGGACATATGTATTCATTTCTCTTGGGTATATGGCTAGGAGTGGAGTTGCTGGGTCGTACTGTAACTCTATGTTTACCCTGTTGAGGAACTTCCAGACTGTTTTCCAAACGTAGCTGGACCATTTTACATTCTCATCACACCTTCACCAGCATTTTTAATCTGTCTTTTTTATTATAGCCATCCTAGTGAATGTGAAGTGCTATTTCATTGTAGTTTTGATTTGCATTTCCCTAATGGGTAATGATGTTGAGCATCTTTTCACGTCCATGTTAGACGTTTGCGTATCTTCTTTGAAGAAATGTCTCTTTAGATGGTTTGCCCGTTTTAAAATTGGGTTATTTGTCTTTTTATTGTTGAGTTGGTAGAATTCTTTATATATTCTGGATAAGTCTGTGATCAGAAATATGATTTGCAGATATTCCTTCCCATTCTTTGTTTGTCTTTTCACTTTCTTGATAGTGTCCTTTGAAGCACAAAAGTTTTTAGTTTTGATGAAGTCTGATTTATCTTTTTTTATCTAAGAATCCATTGCCTAATCCAAGGCCACAAAGATTTTCTCCTGTATTTTCTTCTAGGATTTTTATAGTTTTAACTCTTACATTTAGGTGTTTGATGCATTTTTCAGTTAAGTTTTGTATATGGTGTCAGATAAGAGTCCAACTTCATGCTTTTACGTGTGGATACCCAGTTGTCCCAGCACCACATTTTGAAAAGATTGTTCTTTTCCCATTGAATGATCTTGGCACTCTTGTGGGAAAATGAGTTGACCGTAGACACATGGGCTTATTTCTAGACTCTCCCTTCTATCTATTGATCTATATGTCTGTCCTTCTACCAGTACCACACTGTCTTGATTACTGTAGGTTTGTAGTAAGTTTTGAAATCAGGACATATGAATCCTCCAACTTTGTTCTTTCTTTTCAGTTTTGGCTATTCTGGGTCCCTTGCATTTCTGTATGAATTTTAGGATTGGCTTGTCAATTCTGCAAAAATGTCAGCTGGGATTTTGATTAGAATTGCATTGAATCTGTAGGTCAATTTGGGGAATATTCCTGTCTTAACAATGTTAGATCTAATCCATGAACGTGGATGTCTTTCCATTTATTTAGATCTTTAGTTTCTTTCAATAAAGTTTTGCAGTTTTCACAGCATAAGTTTTACGATACTTTTGTTAAATTTATTCCTGAGTATTTTATGCTTTTTGATGTCATTATAAATGGAATTGTTTACTAAATTTCATTTTCAGATTGTTCATTGTAAATGTATAGAAATACATTTGATTTTCGTATATTGATCTTATATCCTGCAACCTTGCTGAACTAGTACTTATAGTTTTTTGGTCAATTCCTTAGGATTTTCTTTGTGCAAGATCATGTTATCTATGAATAGAGATAGTTTTACTTTTTCTTTTCCAATGCTACATCTTTTATTTCATTTTCTTGCCGAGTTGCCCTCACTAGAACTTCTGGTACAATGTCGACCTTCTAGCATTGTTCCTGATCTTAGGGGGAAAGCATCCAGTCTTGCACCATAGAGTATGATGTTAGTTGTGGGTTTTTCACTTGTGCCCTTTATCAGGTTGAGGAAGTTCCCCTCTTTCCTAGTTTGTTGAGTGTTTCTTTCTCTTTTTTTTTTTTTTGTGAGGAAGATCAGCCCTGACCTAACATCCGTGCCAATCCTCCTCTTTTTGCTGAGGAAGACTGGCCCTGAGCTAACATCCGTGCCCATCTTCCTCCACTTTATGTGGGACGCCGCCTCAGCATGGCCTGACAAGTGGTGCGTCGGTGCGCACCCGGGATCCGAACCCGGGCCCCCAGCAGTGGAGCGCGTGCGCTTAACCACTACACCACGGGGCCGGCTCCTGTTGAGTGTTTCTTATGTGCTGAGTGTTTTTATGTGTCGTTTGTGTGTGTTGGGCCTTTTTAGATGATAGATGTTAGAATTATCTGACAGACATTTTAAAGCAACACTCCAGTATTCCGTATTCCCAGAAGCAGAAGTCTAACACAATTAATTTTGGTATCAGTTTGTCAGAATTCTTCAATATAGTTGACTATATAATTTTATATTTTTTTCATAATCTTCAGCATCATGTAAAAGTAATGCTAGATTCTCTGATTGATGAAACAGTATGTGGAGTTTAGGAAATTCAGATTAACTATTTCCTTGTGAGAAAACACATCTAGATCTTGAAAGTAAAATATGTGCTTGATATAAATCAGGGAAGAGACATCGAGTTGTTTTTTCAACTCAAGTTGTTGAAGCAGCCTGATTTGTCCAGAATTCCCCTCGATTACAGGAATTTGGGATATTATATGGAAGTGCTTTTTGAGCTAGGAGTTTCTCTGAAAAGGGTCCCCTCTCCCTTGAATGCTAGCTCATTGAAAATAATTAGAAGTTCATGGGGCCGGCCCAGTGGTGCAAGTGGTTAAGTGCACGCACTGCGCTGCGGCGGCCCGGGGTTCGCCGGTTCAGATCCTGGGCGCACACCGACGCACCACTTGGCAAGCCATGCTGTGGCGGCATCCCATATGAAGTGGAGGAAGACGGGCGTGGATGTTAGCCCAGGGCCAGTCATCCTCAGCAAAAAGAGGAGGATTGGCAGATGTTAGCTCAGGGACGATCTTCCTCAAAAAAAAAAAAAAAAAAGAAAGAAGTTCAGTTTCTTTATGTTCTGGGGATTCTGAAAATGTTGAGTTATGAAATTCCTTATTATCTATTAGCCCATGAGGACACAGCTCTTGAAGAGATTTTATAAGGCATGAATACCCTTCAGAGGTGGGAAAAAATTCCACCCTCAAGGTGAGGAATGGCACACAGCGCACCTGCAACGTCAGCCACAGGTCGGAAGT
This sequence comes from Diceros bicornis minor, assembly GCF_020826845.1. NCBI lineage: Eukaryota > Metazoa > Chordata > Mammalia > Perissodactyla > Rhinocerotidae > Diceros > Diceros bicornis. Next base: position 42,740,101 of record NC_080767.1, read on the forward strand.
AAACGCGGAAAACAGCTCACCTCTCCACGTCTCACAGGTGTTTTCCTTTGCAGGGGACAGGAGCTATTTCCTTGATTGATGAACAGATGACCGATAGGGACAGACAGGATCCCCTCATCTACCCTGCGGAGTCTCCATGTGGTCAGGCTGGAGAGCCAGCCCCCAGCCATTGCTGCCCCCACTCATGGTCTCACAGGTCTCAGGGTGCTCTGGACAGTGTGGCCGAAACCAGCCTAGTGGTCCTGGGCACTGCTCATCCTGGGTCTAAGCCACGGAAAAGGGGTGTGGCCCAAACCACAAGTTAGATAGGATACAGATGGACTGACAAACTTGGCCAACAACCAGAAACAAAAACAGTCTGGGGTGGGTGGGGGTGGAATAAACAATAAAAACAGAAAAAGTGGAGGCTGAGAGCTGCTCCTCTTGGGTTCACTCAGGGAGATGGGCGACTCGGTGTGGGGCTGAGCTCAGACCGCCAGCCTGAGGTGCTTCTGCAGGTGAGTCTGTTGGGGTCCCCATCAGAGTGTAGTTTTATACCAGTTATAAACAAGACCCTGTACAAATAGGAGATGAGTGCATGTCGGGGAGGTATTGAACCCGTGGGGAAGGAGCTGGTAGGCTGGGAAGCTGGCTGGCCAGGCGACACCGAGGGACTGAAGGAAGACCAGGCGATCTGGACTGGCCGGACGAGACCCAACGCTGGCAGCTGTCCTGCAGGGCAGAAGCCTGTACTCTCTGGGGCCGTCTTTTCTACAGAGAGAAATCTTGCGTCTATCCTGACAGAAATGAGCGAGTTTGCACGTAACTTGACGGGGGCTGGGTAGAACGTGAGTCAGAGGGCAGTCCTCCCAGACGGCGGTCGTCCTCGGAGAGTCCCTGTGTTGGGGAGGGGCTGAGCAGTCAACATTTGCTTTATTTCCAAGTGTTTGATAATTCTCTGACCAGTCTGCCGTCCCTCTGGAATGGATGTGCGTCTATCTCAGAAGCTTGCTCCCACACCCAGCCGTCCTGCTTGTTGCTCGTAGGGCCTCTCCGGCCAGCCTTTGTCTGACCTGACGTTGTGGGGCTGGGGCTGGGGGGGACCTGCTGGGTCCAGGTGCTGCACGGCCTGGTCCCCAGCCCCTCTTCAGCACTATCAGCATGTCTGTCCATCCACCGTTCCCTGCCCTGCCTGCCTTGGCTCCTTTCTCCTCTGCTGCCTTCACGGGGGGCTTCGCCCTTCTCTCTGCCTCCAGCCTCTCCTGCAGGCTGTGTTCCCAGGTGACCCCTCAATGGCCAGGACCCCCCGGTGGGAAGGGCTGGCGCTGGAGGGCGAGGGGAAGCATCTGAGCAAAGCAAGTGCTGGTACGTGGGAGCTGGGGGTCTGAGCGGCCGGAGGCAGCACGCGACCCACTCCAGTGTGCCTGAGGTACAGGAGCGCTCACCCCCACCCCACTCACCCCAACCAGGTGCCAGGAGACCACCTGACATCGGGCAGGATGGGAACTCGAAGCTGCGGCTTCCTTGACCTCCGTGGGGTTCCAGGGCGATCGAGGACCAGGCCTGGGGAGGAGCTGCCCACCTGGCATTTCTCGCTCTCTCCTAGCCCCCGAGGGGGGTGTCTCTTCCATCCTAGAATGTGGTACCGATGGGCCTTGTCCCTACCCTGTGACAGTCCAGGATGAACAGTGAGACCTCAGGCCAAGAGATCCAGGGATGTCACCCACCCACACACACCCACCCTCACCCCTTCCCCTCCTGACTCCCCTTCCACCTGTGCCCATCCCCCCCACACAGAGTCTCTCGGGGGGCCCTGTGATTCTGGGGCTGGCTGGGTCTGAGCTGGCTTCCAGGATGCAGAGGGGGAGCTTCTGGTGAAGAGGCTGGCCGGATACCCAATTCCTGGCAGATGGTAATGGGCGGGGAGGGCTGGGGCCCCAAGGCCCGAGGGCTGGCGGGGACAGGCCCCAGGGCTTCTGAGGGTCTTCAGGGGACGTGCTGCCCACCTAGCTGCGTCTCGGATGCCTTTGGCCCAGGAGCATTCTGGCCGTTTTGCGCTCTGTGCTGACTGCACCTTTGAGGCCGGCCAGCCTGTGAGCCTGCGCGACGGGCCCTCAGCCTTGGAGGCCAGCAGGTCTCGGCCTGATCTTCCGGGACCGCAGGTAGGCCCTTCACCCCTCACCTCAGCTGGCCAGTGTGTCCTGGTCCTTCTGGTGTGAGCACTGAGCCCCCTCGGTCCCGGGCAAACCTGGCTGGCTGGTCCTCTCTGTGTCCTCAGTTTCTGGAAAGCCTGGGTCTCCGTAGCCCACCTCCTGGCCTGTGGCGGTAGCCACATGAAATGGCGCGGGTGGGGCTCAAAGGGATGGGAGCTGCGACTGACCGCAGCCAGGCACTGGCGAGAGGGATCCCGGTCCCAGCCTGGCGTCCCCCACCCTGCCCTGCACAGGGGCCACCATGGGGAGAGCAGACAGGTCCTGCCTGCTGCCTGGACCCACCTTCCAGAAAGAACGCGCCGCCTGCCTGCACGGCATTCCCAGGCCATAAAGTTGGGTGTCTGTGTTTGCGGTGTTTATTTTTCATATCGGTAATTACCTTTTATGGCCCCGCAGCCCGTGCCTCTGATCGCAGGGCCCAGCTCAGGACTTCCCTTCTCCCCAACCCCTCTCTCCTCCTCTACACGAGGCGCCTCCTTGTTCCACACGGGCTTCGGGGAGGTCTGGGTTTGTGGTTAAGATTCTCACACTGGAGCACGAGGACGATTATGTGTAGCTTTTATTTGGCCCCCAGGATTCTTGCTGCATTATCTGTATTTCCTTTAATTTGTGGGATTTCTAGTAAATGGGCTTAAAAATAGATCTGGGCGTAATGCCAGGCAGATGCGGGCAGCAGGCCTCTGCATCTCTCTGAAGGCAGAGTGGGATAACCCCGGTGTGACTTGGGCCTGCCCCTCCCCTGGGTCCCCCGCGGTGGCCCCGCCACTGCCCCGCAGGAGGAGCAGGGAGCACCAGGGCAAGGGCTCCGAGTCCCCAGCAGGAAGTCGGGCTGAGTCTCGGCTGCAGTCAGGGTTGGGCCTGGGGTGTGTGCTGATCGCTGCTGCTCTGCCGCCCAGGAAGGCGGGGGTCCAGGGGTGTTTGGGGTCTGTTTGAGGGGAAGGAGGTGGGTGCACGCTGTGGGGCTCTGATGGAGGCCAGGCTGAGCAGAGGGCAGTCACCTGCTGTTGGTTTGTGCTCTCCTGGGCTCACTGGGTGCCGGCTTTGCCCCTGGGTTCCCCTGGTGTCCCAGCTGCCCCTTGGCCCACAGTGACCCTGAGATCTGAGTGTCAGTACCATCTGTGGGGGTCCCGATGCCCTCTGGTGCCCACCCATGGTTGGTGCTGTATTGTGCTCTAAATGGCTGGCATGGCCTCTGCACCCCTCTCCCTGTCCCAGAAACTTAAATGCTGTGGGCCTCTGCACTGTGTCTCCCTGCAGACAGGAGGCCTGGGCCCAGAGGGCAGAGCCAAGGCCCACCCAGGCCTCTCCTGCCTGTCCAGGGCTGGAGCCCCACTCGAGGCTCAGGAGACCCCCTGTCTGGTCCCGAAGCCCTTCAGTGGCTTAGGGTTCCTTCCCTGCCTGGATTCCTGCAGAATTCCATTCCCCAGAGTGGGCCATTGCCCTAGGACGTGGGGACACACCCATGGTGGTAGTCGCTGCGTGTGAGTCAGATCTTCTGAGGGCGGAGCAAGCCAGTGGGAGGGGCAGTGTCCAGAGGGTTAAATGTGGAGACAGGAAGACGAGGGAGTCCCCGCCCCGGGGCTTGACTGCAGGCAGCCAGGGCACTGGGGAGCCCGGGAACCGGGAGCCTAGCCCCAGGGCACAGGTGCCTGCTGCTTCCACCTGACACCTCAGAGCCAGGCACCTGTGCGCAGCGGGTGGCTGGGTGTCCCCAGATGGGAGAGGAGTGCGGTCCCAGGAGCCCCTGGGAGAAGATGGAATAGGCAGGCAGCCTGGGGTGAGGGGGTGGCGGGGTCCCTGAGGTGCTGCAGCCGTCTCCCCCGCCCCACAATTGCCTCTTACCGCAGGGCCCACGTGGGCGAGGTTGGCCAGGGAGTGGCTCTGGGCCATCTCAGCAGCCACTGTGCAGGGAGCAGGGAGGTGGGGGCCGGTGCACTGTGGCCCCATCTCAGGGTAATTGCCCTCCCCCCCCCCAGCGGCTGATTTAGTGTTTCTGTGTCGGTCTGATTTACATTAGATTTTTAAGCATAATTAGAAATGCAGGGAGCTCTGTGTCTTACCTCAACTATTTATGGCACGATATGCAGATGAAGAGAGCTATGAATATTAAAGATGGCAGTGTGTGCAGAGTCTTGCTGTCTTTAATGAGTTGGGTGACCGCACAGGGCCTGGCGCCCCCTCTGCCCTCTGGCCCAGGACCTGGCCGCTTCCAGGACCCCTTCCCCACCCTCCCCCAGCTACTCTGGGACCCCCACGGGCCGGGGAGAGGGGAGAGCGAGGCTGCGGCTGCCTTTCAGGGGGTCAGGGCCTGGGAGTTCGCCGGGCAGCCCCTGCTCCCCGCACTGCCCCTGGTGCCCCCGCCTGGGCGCAGAGACCCTGCTTCAGCCACGAGGGGAGAAGGGCACCGTCTGTACGTGGAGCTGAGCGGGCTGGCTTTTTAAGTTATTAAACTATGCCCGAGGGAGACACTCTTCAAGCTTACGTTATTTAAATTACAAATACGGGTGAGAGATTGTCGGCTCTGTTCAAAACACTGCTTAATTCTTTGCAAGCTTTCTAGAACTGGTTGGTGGTTACTCGTGGACTTGGTGGGTCTTCGGCGGGGTGGCGGGCGGGGGCCGCAGGTGGGAGGTGGCTCGTGGGGTCTATTCCCCTCCCACCAAGTGAGCGCCTGCTCCTCTGAGTGACTGCTGCTGCTGCCTCTTCGGGCTCATGCCGTGTGTGTTTGACCCCGGACCCCCCACCCACACTTTGAGAGTGGAGGGTCCGAGGCTGGCAGGTTGGGGGCAGGCGGTCATACCTAGTGAGTGGTGGTGTGTCAGGAGCCACAGGCTGCATCGTCCCCCTGGATGTGGGGCTGGGTCACACACACCCTTAGACTGGACCCTTGGTCCGAGCCCACTGCATAACCACGTGCTGTGGGACACAGGACCCGCTGTCCCATCTGATGGGGTGTCCATCCAGCCGCCCCCCCCCATGGTCCTGTGGCTGGAGGGTCTGATGGGGCCTGGCTGCTGGGGGCTTGCCTGGTGCCCTGGGCCCTCAGGGCCTGGAGTGGGGGTGTGTCTGGAGGCCCCAGTGCTGGGTGGTAAGGAGCCCACGTGTGTGCTTGTGTCTGTCTGAGGACCAGCTCTGTATTGTGGCTCTCTCCTTGGGGCAGCCAGAGGAAGGATTGATAAGCACATTTTTGAATTCGCAGATGCTGGCATGCTGCCCTTCTCTGTTTGGGAGAAAAAAGCTTCCAGGCAAACATTTGTTAGTGCAGTTAAAACCGGCTTTCATGCTTGAAGCTGGTCCAGGCTGTGTCTGGGGTGGAGGCTGCCCAGGTGCCTGGCTGGACACAGGAGGCCTCTTGTCTCTTCCTCTCAGGCTGGGGCATGGTGAGCCAGACGGGGGTCTCAGAGGTGGGACCACCCCCGCGGGGACCCCCGTGACCCAGAAGTTTCAGAGGCCTGTGTGCCCCCTTCCTGTCTCTGCAGCAGAGTCCTGGGGGCGTGGGGTGAGTCTGGGCCTCAGTCTAGTGGGGTCAGTCCTCGCTGTCTTGATGACCGTAGCCCGCGACGGTGGGTATTGAAAGCGAGAAGCCGGGGAGGGTGGTGACCGGGCGCGTGGGGTACAGGTCCCGGCCCTTGCAGTGCCTCAGTGTCCTCGTCTGCACCGAGTGGAGGGGCTGAGGGCTGGGAGGCGAGCACATAGTCGGTGCAGCAGTGATTGTTGGGAACTGCTACTGGCAGCTGAGACCCTACTGTGGAGCCCTGCTTCTGCCTGCCGGGTCCTCGCGGCGGCCGGCCCTTCCATTAGCAGCGAGGCCCTGTGGCTGCTTTATGATGTATTAAAAGTTTAATGCAAACCCGAGGCGCAAACTGGGTGGTGCTTCCCCCAGCTCTCAGGGGACCTGGCCTTTCCTAGCTGGGCAGCCTTGCTTCCAGCAGGCACCTGGAGCCCTGAAGGGTCAACCTCCGGGCTGCCCCCTCATAGGAGCAGAGCTCCACGGCCACGCCAGAGCATCAGGGGACAGCATGGGAGTGAGCTTCCCTCCTGCAGGCCCCTCCCCCTCGCTCTCCTAACAGCCTCCCATAGCCACCTCCATGCAGCCGCCGGGTGGTATTCTCGATGCCCAGTGTGCTCACGTGTGTTTGTGCTGACTCACAGAGGAACCTCCTCCTGCCTGTGAGACACCATCCTGGGGGATGTGGCCGGGGGCTGTGCCCCAAACTCTGGAGCGCCTTGACTTTTAGGAGGGGTCCTTGTTGCCAGGCTGGCTTCCCCCGAGACGGCAGGGCTTGGCAGCTGGGCAGTGGGGCTGCCGCGGAGACGGCCTCCGACTGTGGGCAGGGGTGGTGGGGTGGCAAGAGGGGTTCCTTTTCTTCCTGCCAGAATGTTTCCTGGTGCACCTGCCTCCCTCCTTCCCCTACCGTGCATGTGTTTAATGGTCGTGCGTTTGCCGAGGTCCAGGCCTCTTATTAGGTTGGTTAAATTAAATCCTGCACAATAATTTTATTTAATTTCATTGATCTCACCTTCTTTCCCTTGCTGGTGGTGATCCTGCAGAAATCAGATTCGCATTCCTCCTCCCAGCCATGCTCTTGTCACAGGAAGACGTTCAGGATCTGGGGTGGGTGTGGAAGGGTGGGGAGCAGTGGGCAGGTCCTAGCTGGGCTTCTATGGGACTCTGACCCCCTGCTGATCCCTCAGCCCCTGTGCGTGCGCATCTGCAGCTCTTGGGGCAGGTACTCCGCCCCCTTCCCGTTGGGCTCCTTCTGTCTACTTGCAGGCTGCGCTGCCTGCGGGCACGGGGGCTGGGAGGCCTCTGGTTGACAACCTGTAACCCCAGGGTCTGGTTTTGGCCATCCCCGAGGGAGGGTCCACAGAGAAGAGACCCCCTGGCTGCTCACATTTTCTCATTCCGGGGGAGATCTCAGAGTCTGTGTGGATGGGGGACCTCCCCCTCCGAGGCTGGCACAGCTACAGGGGCTGGACTCTGGCTTTGTGGAGTCAGCAGGGGCTTCCCAAAGGGGGTTCCATTCTGAAGGGCTTTATGAGGGGGAGGGTTCCGTGGTGCAGTGGCTTTGAAGATGGCTGGGGTGAACAAAGTTAGAGATCTCTGATATTCTGCCTGGCTCTTCAGAACCTTCCATAAGTGAATGGGCACACGAATCTCGCTGTGGAGGGGAAATGGAATAGGTGGCACTGCCTGGGAAGCAGGAGGTGGGGAAACTGAGGCACAGAGAGGAGAGGGTGGTCACGGCAGGCTGGGCCCCACTGCACAGGGAAAGGCGAGGAGGTGCCTCCCTTCCTCGGCAGATGGCCACCCCTCGGCCCGCTCTGGCCCTGGCCCTCTTCTCTCTGGCCGCTGCACAAGGGTCGGCCTGAGGCTTGTCCTGCTTTCATGGCCCCGGTACGTAAACTAAGCCTTTATTTTATTCTTTCCTCCTCAAGTTCAGCTTTGTTCTTGCCCCGGCGAGGCTTCTAAGAAAGCAACCTAAAACCAGCCTTCGTCGGGATCTCACAGGCCGGGCCACAGGGCCGCAGCCTCACCTGCACAGGTGGCTTCAGGACACGGCGGCACAGTGCCAGTCGTCCTCGGTCCCCGGGGACCCAGGCAGGCTCGTCACCTTCCAGGGGAATCATGGTCCCTTCTCTGGGCAAGCGATCTGGCCCTCAGCCCTGGGGTGCAGGCCCCTGAAACTGGACGGGGGCCTAGGCAGGCTGGTGGCTGAGGGAGAGGCCCCCCCCCCCCCCCCGGGCCATCGCCCTCTCCCCCAGGTCTCGGCAGGTGAGTCATCGCGTTGCAGCTTACCGGAGCATTGTGTGCCAGGCTCACACCCAGGGCTTTACTGATATCGTCTCCATTGACCCTACGGTAACCGCCTGAGGGTAAACCTGACCCTGTTGACAGATGAATGTCCCAGGTGTGGTGGCATTTGCTTGAGGCCACAGGATGTGGATGCGAAGTGGCTGGGGCAGGGCCTGGCACATGGAGGTGGTGCTGAGAGGGCCCAGGCCCTACAGGCCTTGGTTTGTCCCGTGCTCTCAGTTTAGGATCTGACCACTACCCCCCCAGCCCTGGGCAGTTGGGACTCTCTGGGGGCAGGTGCACAGTGCACCTTTGCTGGCCTCTACCTGGCGAGGCTGGGTCACCCCCTCTCAGGGCACAAGAGCCTCCATCGGGCCAGGTGACCCCACCTTGCTCTCTAGGAGGCTCCTGGCAGTGGATGCTATGGGTCTGTGAAGGGGGATGTTTTGGGGACCGCTGTCCACTGCACTGTATGTCGCTGGGCAGCACAGCCCCTCTCTTGCTGTTCTCCGCAGCCATGCCCAGCATTCGGTTAAATGCCTGCCAGGCATTGGGCAGACCTGTCCCGCCCTCTCTGAGCTCATGAGGGCCACCTGGCAGGCTCTATTCCTGGGAGGGCCAGGGTGCGCACAGTGGAAGGCTGTGTGCCTGGGGCCCTGGGGCCCGAGTCCTCACCCAGGCCAGGGTTGGCCCCTGCCCTCCTGTCCCCTCCTCATCACGGGTCCCGACATCTTTCGGCCTCTGGGTGTCCCTCTGTTTATCCACGTTGGTTCTGCCTGTGCCCCTGTCTGCCTTCCTTTGTGGCTGGGTAGGCACATGGGGCTGTGCCCCCACCCCCACCCTGAGGCTGCAGCCCCCTCGTCTTGGGGCCATTGGGCTCCTCCTAGGCCTTAGGAAAGGGGGACCACCAGGATGACACAGCGCAGTCTGGGGGCCTGACAGGGGGTTTGGTAGGAGCTTCCCAGGGCTGGGCCTCCTGGGTCTGGATAAAGACCAGTTGGCGAGGCCGCCCGGGGTGGGAGGCATGGAGACAGGCATCCATGTGGATGCCCGCTGCGGCCCCTGGGCGGCTGAGGTGTGGCAGTGCCCTAGCAACGGCAAAGGCTGTCCATGGCCGGAGGCAGCTTCCTGAGGGCGGTGAAGACAGGACACCACGAGGGGGCTGTGGCGCGAGTGTGCCGGGTGTTGGGTCACGCTATTGACCTCTGGGCTTGGGCGCTGTGGCCGCAGTGGCTTCGCGCTGCTTTCAGCTCGAGCAGGTAGAGGCAAGGGAGGGCCGAGGTCTGGACTCGCTCGATCACCAAGCCAGATGGAAGCCTGGCTGGTGCTGAGATGGTGGCCGCAGTGCCCTGGGGCCTCGAGCGGAAGGAGCCCGGCCGCTTCCTGCTGTCGCCCGCAGGGCCCCGAGCCTCAGAGTGGCCGAGTGGGACCATTTCTGTCAACATCCCTATCGCTGTCCTTGTCTTGCTGTCACCCCACAAGTTGTCACCAGCCCCGCGTAGGAGGCACAAAGCCGCCTCCAGAGGATCCTCTGCCGGCCACTGCTCACCGGGCGGCTCCCACACCTGGACTTCTTCCTGCTCCCCATTCAGTGGCTTTTTATCTGGTGTCGGAAGCTGAGCCCACGTGTGTGAATCGGGAGGCGCCAGATGGCTCTTTCTTTCTCTCCAGACGCCTTGGAGGGGACAGAGGGGCGTGCTGCCTGGCACCCCTGCCTCTTCCCTGCTTCAGCCACCAGGGTTAGTTCACTGGTGACGGCAGCCATGCTGGGCGTTGCAGGGGACCAGACCTCGGCCATCTCCAATCTCGACTCTCTCCCTTCTTGCGGGCTGCCTATGCACTTCCCAGGGCCACAGTTGGTGGCAGGTGGGGGAACTGAGGCTGGGCAGGCCAGTGGTTTGCCCTAAGGCCCCCACAATCCAGCAGGTAGTGGTGTGAGCCTGGACCGAGGTGCCCATCCTCTGTAGCGGGACATGCAGTGTGCACGGTGCTGTGGCCCATCCCCAGGAGAGGCTCAATAGAGGTCGGAGGCTGTGCGCCCCGCACGGGCAGGCCGGCCGCATTTTGTTACCTGGGGGATGGTACCTTTGCTGCCACCTCTGCTGGGGCAGGTCCATCCAGGGGACGTCCATTGGGAGCTCCTAGTTGCCGGCTACCGTGGGACAGGCCCCAGTTGTGCTCACAAAGTTACTCTTTTTTAAAAGAGCTGACCTGGATGACTGTCCTGGGCGAGTGGGATATGGGATGTTGGGGCTGGACTCGCTGGGCCGGCTGCTTTGGGACCCCAAGGAGAGAGGACGGGTCACCGTGGGCCCTGCCCTGCCGTCCATCTCTGGGCCTCTTCCTCCCCAGCCACTTGCTCTCTCCTCTTCTGCCTCATGTTCTCGTCTCCCCTCTCCCCTCCCTCATCCACGGTTGCCCGACCCCCTTGCCCCCCCCTTCCCCTGCCCCGCCCACCCTGGAGGAGTTGGGCGGCTCTGCCAGCCCTGCAGACTGTTTGGAATAGTTTAAATGCTTTGACACTCGGCTGTACTGGATGGCAGGGCGGCAGTTTACTGGGTAATTCATATGCAAAACTGCACTATAAATTTCCTGGCTGTCTCAGTTGCCGTGGCACCACGAAGCATTTCTCCACGTACAGTACAGTATTTCTGCCATCTTTGTTTGCATTGCAGTGAGTCATCAAAAGTCTGTCTTGTACCGACACCCGGAGCGTGCATTCCTCTGGCACCAACACTCCACTGTTTTTAAAGCCGGGGCTGGGAGCTGGCATTTACTTCGGCTCCCAAATCAAAGGCGGCTATTCATTCCCGAGAGCTGCCTGAATGTCCGTCTGCATCCGGCCTCTTCATTGAGATGCTGTGCGCTGCCCCGGAGAGCCAGGCTGGGTGCAGCTGAGCTGCGGCCGCTGAGCCCGGCGCGGAGCCTCTCTGCCCTCCTCCTCCTCCTCCTCCTCCTCCTCCTCCTCCTCCTCCTCCTCCTCCTCCTCCTCCTCTCCCGGCTCCTTGCGCCCTCCCCACCCCAAGGGCTCCCTCTCCGTTTGCTGCATTCCCGGAGCAGCTGGCGGCTGCGGGCGGCCGGCGTGCGGGCAAGCCTGCCCCTGCCAGGCTGAGCGGGCAGTGCCGGGGCCACCGGCGGCAGCGGCCAAAGGTAGGTCTCCCCTGCTGGCCGGCGCCACCCGGCCGGGCCAGCAACTTCTCCGCAGTGGGGGCACTGCGGGCCCTCTCCGGAGCGGCCGCCCACCTGCCCAACTCCTGTCGGCCAGCCGGGGTTGGGGTCCCAGGCACTCCGCCCTCTGTCCTCCCTCCGCCAGGCCAGCCGGCACGGCGCCTCTGCGGCCGCCTGCACTTTCCTCCCGTGGGACAGAGCGGCCCTTTGTGCGGGCGCCGGCTGCGCGGAGTTGGGTCGGCGCCTTCTCCGACCCGTCCGTCCCCAGCCCCCCTTCTCTGATTGGGGCAGCAGATCAACAGCGCTGGAGCCCCGGCCCCAGCCCCTGGGGCGCCCTTGCTGGTCCCTCCCCCCAGTGTCCCCATGACCCCTTTAGTCACCTGGGCTGGGACCGAGCCAGCAGGGATTGGCCAGCGTTGGAAGCTGGGGGACCAGGAGGGCGTGCAAGTGGGGCTGCGACAGGCTCCCAACTACTGGTCTGGCCGCTGGGTGCCTGACGGCGGCTCAGGGACCTGGGGAGCCGGGCTGCAGGCGGGGCACCCTGTGCAGCTCAGAGCCCCTCGAGCCCTGGAGATCTTTGCAGGAGAGGGAGCAGAGATGGCGGAGCACTTTCAGAGCCCGCCTGAGTTCTCCCAGCTTCAACTCACTTCCCGGGGTGCCCCCACCCCTTACCCTGGACGAGGGGATGAGGGGGCTGGCTCCCCAGCCAGTGGGGCAGAAGTCCCCCCTGCGGGCCCTCTGCGTGGTTGCTCTGAGGGCAAAGAGGAAAAACCAGAAAGCTAAAGCCTCCGGAGACCCCCCGAAGACCCCCTGGGCGCCCTGCCCCCTCTCCCGGGGCTCTGGCCCCTCCCAGGGGAAAGGCTGCCAGGGGCTCCTTTGCTGCTAACTTTTTCCTGGGAGAAGAGTCTACCTGCGCCCTCGCCCCTCCCCAGCGCCGCGGGGCTGAGCTGCCCGGTCCCGTCGCGCTGCCGTGCAGGCCTCTTTCTTGTCTTCTTAGGACGGGGTGTCTCCCGGCCCCCGTAGGCTCAAGCTCTTGGCTGGGGGGGCTCTGGGAGTACCCCGGGGTGGTGAGGGGCATCCTGCTGGCTGGGCATGCAACTGGGGCTTCTCGTAACTGGGTAGAGGAGGGCATGGGGTGCTTGGGGGGCGCGTTTCCTTAGCCTTTTGTGGGGGTGGGCGGCTGGACGTCCGGGAACCTGACTGTGTCCCCCATGCCCTCTCTCCCACAGATGTGCCCGCTCGGGCCACTCCCGCGCTGAGAGTCTGAGGCGTGCCCGCCGGCGCCTGCCCACCATGTCGCAGATGCTGCACATCGAGATCCCCAACTTCGGGAACACCGTGCTCGGCTGCCTCAACGAGCAACGCCTGCTGGGCCTCTACTGCGATGTGTCCATTGTGGTCAAGGGCCAGGCCTTCAAGGCCCACCGGGCCGTCCTGGCCGCCAGCAGCCTCTACTTCCGAGACCTGTTCAGCGGCAACAGCAAGAGCGCCTTTGAGCTGCCGGGCACGGTGCCCCCCGCCTGCTTCCAGCAGATCCTGTCCTTCTGCTACACGGGCAGGCTGACCATGGCGGCCAGCGAGCAGCTCGTGGTCATGTACACGGCCGGCTTCCTGCAGATCCAGCACATCGTGGAGCGCGGCACAGACCTCATGTTCAAGGTGAGCTCGCCCCACTGCGACTCGCAGACCGCTATGATCGAGGACGCCAGCTCCGAGCCCCAGAGCCCCTGCAACCAGCTGCAGCCGGCCACTGCCACGGCCGCTCCCCCCTACGTCGTGTCCCCCTCCGTGCCCATCCCGCTACTGACCCGCGTGAAGCATGAAGCCATGGAGCTGCCGCCGGCCGCCGGCCCGGGCCTGGCGTCTAAGCGCCCGCTGGAGACGGGGCCCCGGGATGGTGCGACAGTGGCAGCGGGTGCTGCTGTGGCGGCAGGCGTGGCCCCTCTCAAGCTGCCCCGGGTCTCCTACTATGGGGTGCCCAGCCTGGCCACCCTCATCCCCAGCATCCAGCAGGTGCCCTACTCCCAGGGGGAGAGGACCAGTCCAGGGGCCAGCAGCCTGCCCACCACCGACAGCCCCACCTCCTACCACAATGAGGAGGACGAGGAGGACGACGAGGCCTACGACACGATGGTGGAGGAGCCGTACGGCCAGATGTACATCAAGGCCACAGGCAGCTATGCAGGTAACGTGCGTGGGGGCCCACCCTGTGCTGCTGCAGTGGCCACCTGCCGGCGGGCATGGGTGGGCTGCTAGGTCCTATGTGGGCACCGGAGCAGAGCTGACGTCTGCCCTGTGGCGCTCACAGCCTGGCTGGGAAGACGGCACACCTGGGGGCCAGGCCAGCTCGCTCGGGGAGGCCGCTGTGCTAGAGATGTGCGGGCCCAGCAGGGAAGAGTCCTCACCCAGACGGGCTGAGCTGGCAGGAGCTGAGACCTGGGACAGGAGCAGGACTTAGGTCAGCCCTGCAGGCCTCAGCTAAGGACTTGCAACTTCATCCTGGATGAGATGAGAGGCCACAGGCGAGTATTCAGCTGAGTGAAAACGGCTGGAAGCTGCAGTATTGCATGTGGGACAAGGTTCCATGCTCCCCTGGGCAAGTGAAGAGACTGAGGGCCTCAGTGGACTAAGGACCTGCCAGAGGGCTTAGAGGGTACTGTGTGACCCAGGCTGGTTACTCACCTGCTCGAGACCTCAGTGACCTTGTCTGGTACCATGAGCGCCCCGGCAGGCCCGTCTCCATGACCATTGACCTCAGCCCTTTCTCCACCCATGTGGTCTTGCCTCTCCGTGAGGCCAGAGATTCCCCTGTACCCGTCCCTTTTGCCACCACCTCCCTAGCCCAGCCCCAAGGGACAGGCAGGAAGTGCCTGTTGAACTGAATGAGCTGCCCCCCCCAAGTTAGTTTTGGGAGTGGGGCTCCCCTCTTTGGGACCTGTAAACCTGAGATGCCCTCATTTGAGATGCCTGGCGTTGGAGACTGCATTACAGTCCCCAGAGACAGGTCAGGATTTGCTGGGCAGAGGGTCCCGTAGTTGGGGCCTGGATCAGGTATCCCCCTGTGTTCCGTGTTCCCCGAAAACTGGCTGTGTGCCTGGGCCCGCTGCCTGCCCTGATTTGCATGCAGGGCCCGTGTCCAGTGGACAGCCACAGACAGTGCTGTGCCAGCAGGCAGTGACGTCCCAGGGCTGGGGCCCCGAGGGGCAGTGTGGGGACTCTGTCCTCTCCTCTGTCCCCCCACCCCGTGTCCTTGTGCTCTGATGGGATAGACGCTCCGCCCCACCTCTCCCCCCTCGGTCTGCTCCTCGACCTCCAGGCAGGTGCTCGTCCGTCGGAGCAGGGGGCAGGAGCAGAGGGGGCCAAGAATGCCCACCAGCTCAGGCCCTGGACAGCCAGGCCCCGGAGCGGCCGAGGACTGGAAAGCTGGGTCTCGGCCTCTGGTCTGGCCAACTCGGTTCCCTCTCAGAGCTGCGGGGGAGGACTGCCCTGGGTGCCCCCACCCCTAGGGGCTGTGGGTGATGGTTTTTCCCTAGAACTCATTACTTCATTTAAATACCTATTGTCGTGTTTGCATGAATTCCACGAGATGCTAGTGCAGACCACCTGGATCTAGATTTGGTTTCTCCTTTCAGTGGTAGAGGGTAGGGCGGGGTGTTCCCCATAGGAAGAAACCTGCAAGCTGTGGCCCAGCCCTCCAGAGGGCCTACGGGGCTCCTGGCATGCGGGGACCTTCAGGAACCCTGCCCATGTACATGTTCCTCTGCCCCCTGGTGACAGCCACCAGGGAGTTGGGGGAAGTGCTACGTGGAGCCCCAGACCGGGCCAGAGGGAGCTGGGGCGGCTCCCAAACCCCTTCCCCAGGACCGCAGGGCACGTGGGCTTAGGGCAGACCCCCACAGTCCTTGAGGACTACCCTCATGCCAGCAGCTGGACCGGGCTCTGGAGGAGTCAGGGCAGAATCTGCCAAGGGCCCAGGGGTGGGGGCTGCCCACCAGTGGCCCATGGCAGGGCACTGCAGAGCCAGGAGAGGACTCCGGCTGCCGGTCGTCTCCTTAGGGTCCTCCCTGCGCAGCCCCGCCCAGCCAGGGTGGCCTCGAGCCTTGGCGTGTTCAGGATGGTGAGAAACCGGACAGGTGTTGGGAGTGCTGAGTGCTGGTGGCACACGGTAGCCCATCTGAATGCACCTGCCCCTCCCGCTGGATGAGCCTGGCGCCCTCTTCTCGCCTGGACAGTGGGGCCCACTTGTATCCCTGGGTTTTCCAAGGAGCCAGTGGGACAGTGGCCATGGAAAGGCCAGAGTTGGGGCTGGGAGGCAAGCTGCCCCACTGCTGGGACCGTGACTGAGCTCACCAGCTCCCTGGCCCCAGAACTCAGATGAGATGCTGAGTCCTGCTGAGGCCAGGGGTGCAGACCCGGCCCAAGGCTGTGGGCTTGAAGGGGCCACCCCGCCTTGGGTGACAGGAAGGAGTCCTGCGGCCATCACGGCCCCTTGACCCCGTCTCCCCTGGGCATGTGGGAGGTAGGACTGGGTGGTGGGAAGCTGGGAGACTGGAGGGGCAGTGGGTGGGGCGCAGGGTGTGGCCGGCCCCCTCCTGCTGACCCAG
This sequence comes from Diceros bicornis minor, assembly GCF_020826845.1. Taxonomy (NCBI): domain Eukaryota; kingdom Metazoa; phylum Chordata; class Mammalia; order Perissodactyla; family Rhinocerotidae; genus Diceros; species Diceros bicornis. The sequence continues at coordinate 42,755,862 of NC_080767.1, forward strand.
GATCTACAGTCTGGGTTTTCTCCTCCGTGAGCCCATAAGTGGGGCAGGGAGGGGGTGTGTGATTTCTTGGTTAGAATCTAGGTTATTGGCAGTGACGTCGCTGGCATCACCGGGCGCCGGGCGTGCTGGGAAGAGATTTGTGGGGGTGGGGGCCTTGGGGGCAAGCAGACAGGCCTGTCCCCAAAGGCTGGCTGCCCCTCAGGTGCTGGTGCCCGGTACCCAGGGCTCTCTCTGCACTGGCCTGGCCTGTTCAGAGGACCTTCTCATACCCCCTCAGGTGGCCAAATGGCCTGCTGCCCCAGCCTTCGGCCTGGACAAGGGTTGGGCAGAGCTCTCTTTGAGCTGGTGAAATCTGGAATGTTCTAAGGTGCACCCCTATGGCATAAGGACACTCAGGAGTCCCTTCTCCTTTCTGGCCTCAGTTTCCCCACCTGCCAAGGGAGTGGTTGGCCTGAGTGACCGTCAAGGGTCTTTTGACCAGCATCGTCTGTGCAGGAAAGCGTGGAGCACCACACTGGCGACCCCGTCTCCACCCTGCCCTCAAGAAGAACCACTAGCAGCTCCTACGTGGCGAGCTCTTGCTTCGGAAACAAAGGAATTAAATATTAGAGATGAAGTTCATAGCCTGTGGACCACTGCCTGCAGCCCCTGCCGTGTTTTCTGCCTCTTTCCGTCCTGTGCGTTTTCTCATTCCTTCCAAGTCCTGTGTCATTGTCCATCGGGTGGAGCCCCTGGGGTTGGTTTTTCCAGTCCCCCGTCGAAGGACATTGGCCTTGTTTCTGATTTGTTGCTGTTAGGAGTGATGCCACTGAGAAGGCCTTGACTGTGCGGGGCGCGTGGACGGGGTCGTCATGCTCCCGCCCCTCCTCGCTGTGGGGTTCACCCCCCCCAGGTCCCCTTCTGGAGCTCAGGACAGCCCTGGCTCCAGCTCCCGAGGGCTCGAGAGCTGGTAGTGTCCGCGTGTCAGCTGCTGTGCTGGTAGCGAGGGGCCACCCCTGGGGTGGTCAAGGCAGGGGGGTCTGTGGGGGTTGGTATTGGTTCTGGGGTGGGCAGGGCACAGAGAGCACCCCAGCATGGTAAGGGGTCTGCTCACGTGGTCTCCACTTCTTCACGCTCCTTGGACACACGTGGACCCACAAGCTGCGAGCAGTGGTGGCCGAGCTGGGCGTGGCCCCTGACCTGCCATCGGGGGAGACAGACAGACAGCAAACAGGACCCTGAACAAGTATTTAATCATGGCTGAGGTGACAGCGAGGCAGGGCAGGCCGCCCCTGGCCCGGGGAGTGAGGCTGAGGGTGGGGAGAATGAGTGGACAGAGCGTGTGGTGGGACAGGTGCCGGGCGCCAGCCTGGGCTCCTCCCCTGTTCTCTGTGGGGAGCACGGGGCCCACCTGCTGTGTCTGACCACCTTCCGAGCCACCATCGCTGTGCCCTGGGCCAGCGTTCCCGCACCAGCCCCGGCCGCCCCTCAGCCGGCAGATGTTTAGTTGTAGCCGGCAGATGTTGCCCCCTGCGGGTGTCTGAGACAGGCACGCCTCAGTATTTATACACCAGCCGCGCGCGCCTCTGAGTTAATCCTTTCTCAGGAGAGGCTCACCCCTGGGGTGCTGTGCTCGTGTGCCAGGGCATGACTGGTGGCCTGTGAGCTGGTGGCCCAGCACGAGTGGTGGCCCTCTGCGGTCTTGCTCTGCCTTCCCCGCCGGGGGCCAGCCGGCTCTCCCGGGACCTGCCCACTGTCCCCATGCCCGGACGTGGGACAGGCACTGGTAGTGCTCGGGAGTGGTCCTGACAGGCGGCAGCACATCTGTTCCCAGCTCCGCCCGCTCCCAGCAGAGGCTGCAGATGGCTCCTGTGGAGCGGAAGGAGAGGAGCGTGTGCAAGCCTTGCCCCTGGCCGGGCCCTTTTCAGCATGACATACAGGGTCACCGCTGCTGCCGTCCCATCTTGCGGATGGGGGCCCGGCCTGCAGCTGTCCGCCCCTCTCCACCACGGCACGGCGCCCTTCCAGCATGATCTCCTGGCTGGTCAGCCAGTGGGGACGCCTGTCGGAGGCCGCTCCGAGCCTGTCCGCAGCTCAGAACACAAGGACTGTGGCTTGGGGGCACAGAGAAGGGAGAGGAGGCTGGATTCGTTTTGCAAATCCTGCTTCTCATCACCCCACACTGCCTCCTGGCTGGTGCTGGGGTGTCCGCACTGTTAGAGCCAGCCCAAACCAGGGGGCCTGGGGAGCGGGCGGAGCTTTTGTCCCTGGCCTGGCCAGGGTGGGGCCCAAGCAGAGGTAGGGGCATTCCCTCCCTTTTAGGGCAACTCCCCGGCAGCTCGGGCCAGGCGAGGGAGGTGCCAGCCTGGTGTGTGTCTGCCACTGAGCACCCAGGAGGTTGGCCCCAGGCTGCCCTGAGGGCTGGGTGCTCCAGGTGCCAACTGCAGCTCGTCCCTGAGAGCCCCCAGGGCTGGCCTCCCTGCCTCCTTGGCTCCCTGGGCCTCGGCCTCTGCCAGGGCAGGTGCAGGGCAGAGCGCCTCCGTGCAATGTCACCTTTAACCCTCAAACGCCCAGACACCCTGAGATTCCTTCTTCCTAAACCGAATTATTAAGGTATAACTTACATACCTCCGTGAAATGGGTGTAAAACGTGCCTGTTTGAGGCTGGGCTGTGGCACCGTTGGCACAGTCTGGTGGAGAACGTTTCCGTCCCCCCGAGGCCCTCGAGCCCTCCCTGGCGTGCCATGCCCCACCCCAGGCAGCCTCTGCTCTGTGTCCTGTCCCTCTGGATGCTTTGCCTGCTCTAGGACGTCACGTAAACAGAGTCCTACGGTGCATGCTCTGGTCTGGCTCCTCTCGTCGGCAGACTACACTCGAGACCCATCTGTGCTGCGTGCGTCCGCCCTGCCTTTTTCTCTCCCTCCTTTTTGTTTATGAACGTGTTTATACACAATAGAATGTACCAATTTCAAGTGTACAGGTGACGAGTTTGGTAATTGTAATCGGGCAGGTACCACGGTCACAGTCAAGATGCAGAACCATTTACTCCCCTAAAATGTTTCGCTGAGTCCCCCCACCCCAGCCTCTGGCAACCACCCATCTGCTTTCTGTCCCTGTAGTTTTGCATTTTCTAGAATCTCTGTAAATGGGATCACACAGAACAGAGTCTTTGATCTTTGACTTTTTCCACATCTTGAGATTGATCCATGTGGTCATAGGCGTTGGTCCTTGGTCCTCTTGGTTGCTGTGGACGTGCGCCAGTGGCAGCGTGTGAGTGGCTCCTGTGTGGGGCTGTTGTTGTCACGCTGCTGTGAACATCCGTGTACCAGTGGGCCTGCTGCGTCATACTCGAGGCGCATGTTTAACCTCCACCTGCCAGCGGTTCACTGGTTTCCTGCGAGGTTTTTATTTAAATCATGAATGAGGTTTCAGTTTTATCAAATATTTTTCTTCATCTATTGAAATGAGTATGTGAGTTTTCTCCTTAATTTTACAAATGTGGTGTATCCATCAGTTAATTTCCAAATATTGAACCACCCTTGCATTCCTGGAATAAACCCCACTTGGTCATTATGTATTTCAGTTTTATATATTGCTGGATTCAATTTGCTGATATTTTCTTAAGGAATTTTGCATCTGTGTTCATGAAAGTTAATTATCTGCAGTTTTCTTAAATGTCTTTGTCCGGTTTTGGTATCAGGATAATGCTGATCTTATGTTCTCTTCTCTCTTGTTTTCTGAAAGAGCCTGTGTCGGTTTGATGTTGCTTCTTTCTTAGGTGTTGGATAGAATTCGTTTGCTGACAGAGCCACTTGGGCCTCTAGTGTTTTTGCCGTCGTTAATTGTGGGAAGGTTTTTAATTACAAATTCTATTACTTTGATGTAAACTATTCAGAGTTCTCTTTCTTCTTGTTCCAGCCATGGTAATTTGTGTCTTTCATGGAGTTTATCCATTTCTGGTCTACTTTGGTGTCAATGCAGTCATTCCAACTTTCTTACATTTAGTATTTGCGCGTGTTGGTTCTTTCCATCTTTCCTGTTGACCCACCTGTGTCTTCGAGTGCACTACGTATAGTGTGTGTAGTTGAGTTCCACAATTTCATCCAATCTGGCAGTCTTTTGTCTGGAGTCTTTATAATTTTATTTATTTTTTCCCCCAAAGGCCCAGTAGATAGTTGTATGTCATAGTTGCACATCCTTCTAGTTGCTGTATGTGGGACACAGCCTCAGCATGGCCGGAGAAGCGGTGCGTTGGTGCACGCCCGGGATCAAAACCCGGGCCGCCAGCAGCAGAGCGTGCGCACTTAACTGCTAAGCCAAGGGGCCGGCCCTGTCTGGAGTCTTTAGATCATTTACATTTAATGTACTTTTTGATGGAGTTAGGTTCCAGTCTATCATCTCCCTATTTGCTTTTTATTTGCCCTTGTTTTCATTTTCCCTATTTTCTAGGACTTTTTTTTTTCACTTGAGGAAGATTAGCCCTGAGCTAACATCTGTGCCAGTCTTCCTCCACTTTATATGTGGGTTGCTGCCACATCATGGCTGATGAGTGGTGTAGGTCTGCACCCGGGATCTGAACCCACTAACCCTGGGCCACCTAAGCAGAGCACACTGAACTTAACCACCACACCACAGGGCCAGCCCTTCCAGCACGTTTTTTAACTGGGTTTTTTCTGGTGTTCCTCTTCAGCTCCACTGTTGACTTGGTGGTTATATCTCCTTTATGCTTCGGTTGTTCAGAGTTTACACCACATCTTTAACTTGCCCCCAGGTACTTTCCCAATTAAATGATGCCCTCATGTGACTTACAACTCTTAAAGCAGCGTCTTTGTTTCCCCCCCCCAGTCCTTTGTACACTTGTCATATATTTCACTTCTTCCTAGGCTATAAGCCTTGTAATATGGTATTATTTTTGCTTGAAACAGCCAGTTATCTTTTTTCCACTCTTAGTCACTTTTAAAATTTAAACACAGTAGGGGCCGGCCCCGTGGCATAGCGGTTAAGTGCGCGTGCTCCACTGCTGGCAGCCCGGGTTCGGATCCCAGGTGCCCACTGACGCACTGCTTGTCTGGCCATGCTGTGGCGGCGTCCCATATAAAGTGGAGGAAGATGGGCATGGATGTTAGCCCAGGGCCAGTCTTCCTCAGCAAAATGAGGAAGATTGGCATGGATGTTAGCTCAGGGCTGATCTTCCTCACACACACACACACAAAAAATAAATAAATAAATAAAAATAAAAAAAAAAAATTTATAATTTTTATTTATTTATTTTTTTCCCCCCAAAGCCCCAGTAGATAGTTGTATGTCATAGCTGCACATCCTTCTAGTTGCTGTATGTGGGATGCGGCCTCAGCATGGCCGGAGAAGTGGTGCGTCGGTGCGCGCCCGGGATCCGAACCCGGGCCGCCAGCAGTGGAGCGCACGCACTTAACCGCTAAGCCACGGGGCTGGCCCCTAAAAAAAAAAAATTTAAACACAGTAAAATTTACTCTTTTGGTGTGCACTTCTCTGAGTTTAAACAGATGCCTGTAGTCACACAATCACCTCCGTAATCAAGATACAGAACAGTCGCATCCCTCTAAAAACGCCCTCATGTGGCCCCTTTGTAATCATTTCTTCCCCCTCCTGCTGAGTCCCAGCAACCAACTGGTCTGTTTTCTGTCATAAATGGAATCATGCAGCCTGTGGCCTTTGAGTCAGAAAGTCTTTGAGGTTCATTCATGTTGTCTGAATTCGTAGTTCATTCTTTTTTATTGCTGAGTTGTATACCACAGCTATACCACAGTTTGTTTATCCATTTGCCAGTTAAAGGACATTTAGCTTGTTTCTAGTTTTTACTAATTATGAATTAAGCTGCTACAAACTTTTGTGTACAGGTTTTTGCACACACTTCAGTTTTCAATTCTGTTGGCTAAATTAATCTGGGAGTAAGATTGTGAGTCACATGGGAAGTGTATTTTTAACTAAGAAATTGCCCAAACTCCTGTCTAAAGCGGTTGTATCATTTCACATTGCAGCCAACCGTGCACGAGTTCCAGTTCTTCTGTCTTCTCGTCAGCACTTGGTTTTGTCTTTTTTTTTAAGCCATTCTCATAGGTCTGTACTGGTATTTCATTGTGGTTTTTATTTGTATCTCTGATGCCTAATGATGTTGGGCGTCTTCGTGTATTTATTTGCCATCCGTTTATCTGCTCTGGTCAAGTGCCTCTTTGAGTCCTTTGCCCTTTTCTTATTGGGCTCTTTGACTATTGAGACTATTGAGTGTTGTTGCGTGTCGTGCGTTCCCTATACATTCTAGGTGCGAGTCCCACGTTGGGTATGCGATTCGTAAACCATTTCTCTCAGACTCCAGTCCTTATAGTGTCTTTCATAGACGTTTTTTAATTTTGATGAAGTTAAATGATCAGTTATTTCCTTATAGATCATGCTTTTGGTACAGTATTTAAGTCTTCACCTAACAAGATGACAAGGATTTTTTCCTGTTTTCTTCTAGATCTGTTATGTCTGTGGGTTTTACATTTAGTCCCTGACCCATTTAGAGTTCATTTTTGTATAAGGTGTGAGGTAGAGGTTGAGAGTCTAACTTGTTTTTCATGTGGATGTCCAATTTTCTTCTGAAGAAATTTAAAACACGAAAAAAAGTTCATATTTGCCCACATACGTGCTCTGTCCGGTTCTTCACACTTTGTACAGATTGGAGTTCCCACCTCGTGTCATTTTCCTTCTGCTTGAATTTCCCTTAACATGTCTTCATCCTAGTGAATTATGAAGAGGTCTTTATATCACCTTTTTAAAAAATCTGCCCTATTGAAGTAATTTATGTGCAGTAAAATGGATCCGTTTTCATTGTACAGTTGTCACCGTCATTTTTGACGGAGACTTGGGCTGGGTGTAGAGTTCTGGGTCGACGATTACATTTTGCTCCGTGGGTGTCATTCCCCTGTCTCCTGACCTGCACTTTCTCTCATGGGAAATGGCAGTCACTCTCCTCTGTGTTCCCCTGTGTGTGCTGGTCTTTTCTTTTCAGGCTGCGTCTCTCTCCGTTTTTCAGTGATCCCGTTATGAGGTGCCTTCCTGTGGGTTTCTTTGTGTTTATTCTGCTCAGGGCTTGTTGAACTTCTTGACACGTGTGCTTATACTGTTATCTCTTCAAATATCTTCGCGTCCCTCCCCCCAGAGCTCCACTTAACCGTGTTTTTGTCCCTGAGGTTGCCAAGGCTTGTTGGTTTATTAATTTTTAGCCTTTTTCCTGTCTAGGCTTTAGACTGAATAGTTTCTGTTGCTACTTAGCTATTTCTTCATGTCCACTGATCTCTGCTGTTCCATTTTGTCCCTGTTTACTCTTCCCATTTTTCCTCTCATTGGGTTCCTGTTTGTACTTTTTTGTTAAGTTCTGATCATGTTTTACAGCTGGTTTAAAGCCTTTGCTGATGCCTTCCTCTTTGCCATTTCTTTTTTTTTTTGGTGAGGAAGATCAGCCCTGAGCTAACATCCGTTGCCAATCCTCCTCTTTTTGCTGAGGGAGATTGGCCCTGGGCTAACATCCGTGCCCGAGCTCCTCTATTTTATATGTGCGACGCCTCCCTCAGCATGGCTTGATGAGCGGTGTGTATGTCCGCGCCCAGGATCCAAACCTGTGAATCCCGGGCCGCCGAAGCGGAGTGGGCAAACTCGACCACTACGCCACTGGGCCAGCCCCCCTCTTTGTCATTTCTTGATCTTTTTCTACTGACTGGTTTTTTTCTTCCTTAGGATCACCTTTTTTGGTTCTTCCTGTATTAGTTTTTCACTGGATGATGGGACGTTGTGACATTGTTGAGCACCTGAAGCTTGTTGTCCTGGGTCTCTCGGGATGGAGTTAAGTTGAATTCCGTAATGAGTAATGGTGTTGAGACCTTTCCACAGCCTTAGCCGTGTGGACAGCCTCTTCCGTGAAGCCTGTGTAAATCTGCTGTCCCACGTGTGTGTGGAAGGACTTGTCTGTCCTGTTCTTAAAACTTCTCATGAACTCTCTGTGCTCTGAATAGACCTCTTCAGTCAGATATATGTGCCAGAAATCACTTCTCCCCCTCTGCAACTTGCTTTTTCATTTTCTGAATATAATTTTAATGTAGTAGAGTTTATTAACTTTTTCTCTTTATCAATAGCAGCTTTTATGCGTCGTTTAAAGAAATCTTCCTTCACCTCAAGATCATTGCGATGTTCCTCTGTGTTCTTTAAAAAAAACAAACACTGTGGTCTGAAATCATTTTAAATTTACAGAAATGTTTCAAGATAAGTACAGAGAACTCCTGTATACCCTTCACTCACTACGTGGTAAGAATTTGCCACATTTGCTTTATCATTCTTTTTCTCTTTAAATGTATGGGTCTTTTCTGAACCATTTGAGAGCAGGTTGCAGACGTAATGTCCCTTTGCCCCCAACTACTGAGCATTTCTTACAAACAAGGACATTCTCTTACATAAACACAACACGGTGTTGAAAACTGTGGAAATTCATTTTCAACTCTGTGCCATTACATGATCCGCAGTCCATGTTTCTATTTCTCCAGTGTCTCAATATTATCCTTTATAGCAGTATTGTGTTCAAGTCAGAGGCACACATGGCATTTGTGGTTATTTTCTTTCGACCCTTTATTCTAGAATAGTTTCTCAGCCTTTATCCTTCATGACACTTTCCTTCTTGAAGAGCACGGTTCAGTTATTTTCGAGAATGTCCCTCTGTTTGGTTTTGTCAGGTTTTCTCTCATGATCAGATTCACGTTGTGCATTCCAGCCAGATGCCGTGGAGGCGATGCCGTGTCCTTCTCGCTGTGTTGTATCAGGAGGCACACGGTGCCAGGCTGGCTCAGTGTTGGTAATGTTACCTCTGATCATTAGGTGCCGGGGTGGGGGGTGCTCTGCCAGGTGAAGAGACTCTGTGCCTCGTCAGTTTTAGTGTTTATTGATAATTCTTGCCTGGATTGATTACTACTCCCATGGTTGCAAAATGGTGAATTCTAACTCCATAACTCCCACATTTATTAGTTGGCAGTCTTTTGTAGGGAAGAGCTTCCCCAGATCTTCCACTGAATTATTTTATTCCTTCATTTACTGCTATTATTTACTTAGTGTTAGTATAGAGTTTTTATTTAAGCGTTTTTCATATTGTCTTGTTCAGCAGAATATTCCAGGTTCATCTTACACTTTCTGTTCCCGGCCCTGGAGTCAGCTGTTTTCCTTTTAGTGGGGAGTGGTATTTAGAAACCAACATCTCTGTGCCAGGTTGGCTTATTGCTACTGGGGTGTCCTTGTTTTTATACCCTTTTGGCAGTCAGAGCTAGGAATTTAAGTATTTAAAAATCACGGGTTTGGGCCGGCCCTGTGGCTTAGCGGTTAAGTGCGTGCACTCTGCTGCTTGCGGCCCGGGTTCGGATCCCGGGCGCGCACTGACGCACCGCTTCTCCGGCCATGCTGGGGCCGTGTTCCACATGCAGCAACTAGGAGGATGTGCAACCGTGACATACAACTATCTACTGGGGCTTTGGGGGAAGAAAATAAATAAATAAATAAAATTAAAAATCACGGGTTCATACTGACGTCCCCAAGTCGAATTTAACACCCTGCAGTTCTCCTACCTCCCTCTCTTCCTATGTCTATTTTTCTTCTCCAGCAGTCAAGATTCTGGCTCTCTTGTTCTCTTATTAAAGGCTTTAACATCTGTAGTGCATCTGTAATGGATTTTTGTGTGTGTGTGAGGAAGATCAGCCCTGAGCTAAGATCAGATGCCAATCTTTCTCTTTTTGCTGAGGAAGATTGACCCTGGGTTAACATCTGTGCCCATGTTCCTCTACTTTATATGTGGGACGCCTGCCACAGCATGTCTTGATAAGCGGTGCATAGGTCCGCGACTGGGATCTGAACCTGCAAACCCTGGGCCACTGAAGTGGTGTGTGCAAACTTAACCACTATGCCACCAGGCCGGCCCCTGGAATGGATTTTTTAATGTGGTGTGATATAGGGCTCAAGGTTGACTTTTTTCCCATATAACTTTCCCACTGAACTACCACTTCTATTGCGAAGACCCTTGTTGCCACCGCTGCACGGCAGTGTCCCCTCTGTTGTGCACAGGCATCTGTGAAAGGTACACATTCTCTCTGAACTCTGTTCTGCCCTATCCATCTCTGTTTACCCCGTGCCGGTGCATATCCTCTTCATTTCTCTTTCGTGTAAATCTTTCAGGTTTTTGTTCCTTACAGTTGCTTTGCCTTGGCTGGTTTTTGCATTTTTCTATGCCTTTCACAATCAGTTTGTCAAGTGTCACACAAAAACACCTTCCGGCATTTGGTTGGGATTTCAGTGACTCTGCTGATCAGCCTGGAGTGAGCTGACATCTGTACAATATTGGGTCTATTCCCTCCTTTTATTTACATCTTTTCAATTTTTCTTGGAAATATTTTTGTAGTTCTCAGCATGTTTTTTGTTAAATTCCCTAGAAATTCATTTTTTGTTTTAATCTACATGATATTTAAGTTTCTTTCTTTTTTTTTTATTGTGTTGCCAGTCCATAGACACAAATTGGATTATTTTTAAAAATCTGGCCACCTCACTAAACTCGTTTATTGTAATAGTTTACCTGCGGATTCTTTTGGATGTTCTCTGTATACAATCCTGTCCTCTGCTAACAATGACGATCTTATTTATTTCTGTTCTTAACCTTTTTATTTCCTTTCTTGCCTGACTGTACTGGCCAGAGCTTCCTGTTCATCCCTGACTTGTTTCCAGACTCAGGAAAGGCTTTCAATGTGTCATCTTTAAGTAGGATATTTGCTTCAGGCTTTTTGTGATACATTTTGTCAGATTAAGGAAATTCCTTTCACTAGTTTAAGAGTTTTTTGGGTTTTTTTTTTTTTTCATAAATAAGTGTTGAATTTTAACCAAAGCTTTTCCTCTAAGTGTTGAAATGGGTGTAAAGTTTTCCTCTTGTACTCTGTTAATGTTCTAAATTACATTGGTTGCTTTTTCAAATATTAAAAAAACCTTGCATTCCTGGCGTAAGTTCAACCTAGCTGTGGTGTAGTATCCGTTTTACAGACCCCTAGATTCAACTTCCTAATTTTTTTTTTTTGCCCTTTTCTGGGTGACTCTCCTGAGATGTGAAGACTTCCTCTATGTTCATCTCCTAGAAAAGGCACGTGGAAGGCCCGGCGTCCCGCAGTTGCTAAATTGAGGGGCGCCCACCCCTCTCTGGCCAGGCCCTGAGCACGGACAGCAGGGGCTCTGCAGAGGTACCACCCAGCCCCAGCTGTCCTGAGCTCCAGGTCTAAACACTGGGACACCTGTTAAGTGTCCCACATACAGTGCATGCAGTGTGGGCGCTGGTGCAAGTACCCTAAATCCCCGTCAGGGAGGCGAGAGTTCAGAACCAGGGCTGGAGTCGGCGGGTAAAGCCGAGCGGGTGAGGTCAGCCTAGTGGGAGGCCACCAGCCGAGGAACAGCCGGGCTTTTTCCTTATCAGCTAACGTTCTCTTTAGGATTTTTGCCACCATGTCCAAGAGACATGAGAGTGCCCTCTGTTTTCCTGGGAGGTCACGTCTCACATTTTGCTATCAAATAAAGTGACTTGAGAATTATTTCCCTTTTTCTTTTTTTAAATAATCTGAAAGAGTTTGTATAAGGTTGTGGTATTTCTGAAATGTTTGAAAGAATTCACAGGTGAAGCCATTTTGGTTGGGTGTTCTTTGCAGGAAGATGTTAATTTAGATTCATTGTCTTTACTAGCTATAGGACAGGTTCAGATGTCTGTTTCTTCTTGTGACCATGTTGGTAAGTTGTGTTTCTCTAGAGGTTTCTCGGCTTCGTCTAATTTTCAGATTTATTGGCATGAATCTGTTCCTCATATTTCTTCATTCAGACTTACCAGATATTTTCCATCATATTAGTCTTTTCAAAGAACCAACTTTTGGATTTTTTTCTCTTTACTTAACGTGTTTTAATTTCAATTTACTTCTACTTCCTTTGAGTTTAATTTGCTGTTCTTTTCCTAGTTTTCGAGAGAAATCTTTAGATCATTGATTTCTCAGCCTTTTAAAATATATGCACTTAGGGCTGTCCGTTTCCTGGTCAGTTCTGCATAATTCTCTCCAACAACACATTTTGATATGTCTTATTTTCATCGTCATTCAGTTAAAATATTTTCTAATGCGTTGTGATTTTTTTTCCCTTGACCCTTGGGGTCACGTATGGTATGTTGCTTAATTTCCAAGCATGTTTTGGATTTTCTGGTCATCTTTTTGTTACCATTTCTAAATGAAATTCCCTGTGGTCATAGAATATACTCAGACCGCTTCGTTGCTCTGAGATTTGCTGAGACTTGCTTCATGCCCCAGCGTATGTTCCATATGCACCGAAAAACAATTGCATCGTTCAGCCTAATACACTGCACTGATAATTAAGTGTGATCTTGCCTGCTGGTTCAGGTGTGTCTTCGTCTTCTTATGTTGACTAAATGTTACCTGGCCCGCTGACCCCATAAGATGTTACCCACAGCCCTGCTCAGAACAAGCCAAACACGTTCTCTTCGGCTTACAGGAAACCACGTCTCCCTTCTTTGGCCATTGAATAAAGCTTGTGCTGTTGAACGCTTAGCTTCGGTCTCGTTTCACAGTTGGGACACTGAAGAGAGGCAGCATCCCAGGAAGAAGGGCAGGAGACCCTTCCCCGGGTCTGCCCGGGTGGGGAGAGAGTCCGGTTGGTGACATGAAGAGATGGTGCGTGGCAGTCTCCACGCCTGCTGGTGGATGTGCCCTTTCCTCTTGTTAGTTCTGCCCGTCATGACGGGGTTTCGATTTGGGTGCGTGTTCATTTCAGGCTTGTTCTCTCTTCCGGTGGCGTCGGCCCCCGATCGTTATGACATACTCGCCTGGATGCTGGGAACATCCCTTGCTTCAGGGTCTGCGTGTCTTACAGCGGCGTGGCTGTCCCGCTTTCTTCTGTTGGGTGTTGCCGTGGCACAGCTTTGCCATCTTTTACCATCGACCTCTCTTTGTCCTCTTGTTTAAGGCTGTCTCAGGTTTTGTTTGTTGTCCAGTCTTAACAAATGTTAATTTTTTTTTTTAGAATTTTATTTATTTATTTATTTTCCCCCCAAAGCCCCAGTAGATAGCTGTATGTCATAGCTGCACATCCTTCTAGTTGCTGTATGTGGGACGCGGCCTCAGCATGGCGGGACAAGCGGTGCATCGGTGCGCACCCGGGATCCCAACCCAGGCTGCCAGTAGCGGCGCACGCGCACTTAACCGCTAAGCCACAGGGCCGGCCCAACAAACGTTAATTTTGTTTTTTTTTTTTTAAGCAGAGCACTTTATTTATTTATTTATTTATTTATTTATTTTTGTGAGGAAGATCAGCCCTGTGCTAACATCTGCCAATCCTCCTCTTTTTGCTGAGGAAGACTGGCCCTGAGCTAACATCCGTGCCCATCCTCCTCCACTTTATATGGGATGCCGCCACAGCATGGCTTGCCAAGCAGTGTGTCAGTGCGCGCCCGGGATCTGAACCGGCGAACCCCGGGCCGCCGCAGCGGACCTCGCGCACTTAACCGCTTGTGCCACCGGGCTGGCCCCAAACATTAATTTTTAATTGGAGTGTTTAGTCCACTTCCATTACGTGTAATTACTGATATCTCTGGGTTGCATCTACCATCGCACAGGCAATTTTGCATTTGTCCCCGCTGATCTTCTGTTGTGTCTCTGTTTCCCCCCTTCTTCCAGGTCCATCAAGCATTTTACTCTGCTTATTTCCCTTCTCCGCCTGTTATAAGTGTGCTGGTCTCTGAAGGGTTGGGGGTGTCAGCAGCCGTCCAGCCCGTGGTTTTCGTTGACTGGGTGCTTCCCCCAACACGCAAGTCTTCATCCCCTTGGCCCGTGTGCCCTCCTTCATCTGCCGTGGGTACTGTAGCTCTGTGTGCATTTTCCTCTCCACCACCCTTTGTTGTTGTTGTCTTAAATAGTCGTGTTTATATTTATCCGCACGTTTATTTTTTCCTCCGCTCTTCACTTCTTCCTGCTCACCCTCCCCCTCTGATCCGGGCTCACTTTCTTCACGAGGCCTCACGTCTTCGGTCCGTGTGGGAAAGTCTCGGTCACCGTAGCTTCCCGTGTGCGCCCTCCTCTCCCCGGCTCCCGTTACACGTGCTGTGCTTCCCCGTGGCCCACGGGTTCCGTGTGACTTCTGTTTGCTGACTTTTCGGTTTCTTTTTTCTTTTTCTGCTTCCATCTGGGTATTTTGTATTGAGTTATTTTCCAGTTCACAGATCTTCTCATCTGCTCTAATTTCCTGTTAAACCAGTCCTATTTCTAGGATTTGACCCTTTTCATCGATTCTAGTTTTGTGGTGAAATTCTCCATCTTGTTACCTATATTTCTTGCACATACGAAGAGTAGTTAGTTGGAAGGCGGTGTCTGCCTGTTGTCTGTTATGGATCACCTACGCGTCTGATCTAATGTCTTTTTGTCAATTTACAGGTTGTTATCATTTGGTTCCGTTTTCTCATATTCCTGGCAATTTTTTATTGAATGCTGGACGCTGTGTGAAGACATTTGGAAGCTCTGAGCAGTGTAACTCCGAAGAGGGTCTGGGAACTGTTGGAGAGGCCGCGTGAGGGGGAGTCGGGTTTTGTCTTGCAGTGCCCTGACTTCCAGGTGGGAGTGAGGCTGGGTGTTCCTGGGTTCCCTGCTCCTGGGCTGTGGCTGTTTCGTGCTTCAGCTGAAACTCTTCTCCTCCTTAACGGGCCCCGAAATCCAATGTTTGTCCAGTCCATACGTGAGACACCAAATTCTAGACTTAATTGTTTTTAGTTTGTTGGCAGTTGTCTTTTTGAATCTGGTCCTGCACGCATGCTGCTTAGTGGTTGGCAGATCGAAGGAAGCTTGGGCAATTGCACCCAGAATGCCAGTTCCCAGGTCGGGCCCCTCGGATCTGCACGCTCCAGCCCTGGCACTACCTCCGCTCAGGCCCACGGCGCCGTTCCCTCTCCCCGGGCACCTGGCCCCGCAAGTCTGGGCAACTTGTCTTTTAATGCAGCTTCTAGAGTTGTTCTCGATGAGGGGGCTGGTCCGATATTGCTGCTGCTCCCTCCTGGCCACAGTGGGCATCTCTGGGGTCTTTTACAAGTTAAATGCATTTATTTTTGTGTAGCTAATGTTTGCTCATTTTCTTAAAGAATATGAAATGATCACACAGTGAAAAGTCGTTCTCCCACACGGTCCCTCCACCCTCGGCCCCCCGAGGCGTTCACCACCGGCCTCACGGCCTGGGTGTCTCGTCCACATCCAGAGCGTGAGCATGCGTGTTTTATGTCAAGATACTCCCAGTGTGCACACAGAGCCCAGCTGGTGTTTTCATAGCCGTTAGTGTCACTTGTTTTGGTGGCCGTGATCTGTAGCCCGTCCACGGGAGGGTAGGGAGGCTGCGGTGTCTCGAGGACAGCACTGCACGGGTCCAAGGAGTTGACGGAAGGACGGAGAGCAGAAAAGGGATGCTGTCAGACTGGCAATAGAACAGCTGGTGGGATCGCTGTGGGAGGGTTGGGAGACCAGTCGGGACTGCTGGGGTCCCCCAGGGCCAGTCTGGGGCTCAGGAAACAAAAGCAGCAGAGCCCTCTGGGTCTGGGAGGGCAGTGGCCAGGGGAGTGGGTGTGGCGGCTGCTGTGCCAGGTGTGATTGGAGCAGGTGCAGTCAGATGGGGAGATGCCCAGAGGGCGTTTCAGGTGCTCTGAGCCCTGACCTGGAACGGCCAGGGCACGGCTGGGGGCCGGATTGTCCTGTGGGCGAGTCCCCTGGGGGTGTGTCTAGGGTAGGCTCTCCCGCAGCCCTGCGTCTCCCCAGCAGTTGCGCCTGTACCTTCCTGAGCGTGAGGACCCAAGGGGCCCTCCCAGTCCCCTTCTGTCCTGGCTCCCAGGAGGCCAGGGCAGGCCTCCCCACTCTTGGCCTAGTGTTTCTGTTTCCACCTTTATTCTTTCTTCCTGGCTTCCGCTGCCAGACTTGTGTTATTTTGTACCCGACATACCGTATTCCACTGGATCTAAATGCATTTTGTCCCCGTGTTTCAGCATCCTTCGAATCGGACGTGTCTTACAATCCATGGTGTGTCACGATTAAGTTGGCACATAAAAGACAGAATGATGACGGTGGAGACCCCCCAGCCTCTGGGGCCTCCCCCATCCCGCCCCTCCCACCTGGGCCCGAGCGCACCTGCAGGAGCCGCCACCTGCTCTGTTCCCAGGATGCTGGTACGTTGTGTTGTGTTCGAATGGACGGAGGTCCTTCATGAGTGTGGTCCTTTTAAAACTGCCAGTTAGGTTGGCACTGAGCTGGCAGCTGCAGAGATGGGTGCCGTCTCCCACCTGTGGCATGTTTGTGCATGAGTGGAGGCCACCTGGGGCTGAGCAGAAGGGGCCCAGGAAGGGCTGGGCAGCCACCCTGGGCACAGGGGTTGTGTGGCCTGAATATTCACAATACGAAACCATCACCCCCCAAGACAACCCCTTGCTGCCCCCGACAGTCGCCCACCCCCACCCCAACCCCTGGCAGCCACTGATCTGTTTTCTGTCCCCAAAGCATTTTTTTTCTTTTTTTTTTTTGGTGAGGAAGATTGGCCCTGAGCTAACATCTGTTGCCAATCCTCCTCTTTTTGCTTGAGGAGGAGTATTGCTGAGCTAACATCTATGCCAGTCTTCTTCCATTTTGTATGTGGGACGCCTCCATAGTGTGGTTGACGAGTGGTGTAGGTCCGTGCCTGGGATCTGAACCCGAGAACCCTGGGCCACTGAAGTGGAGCACATGAACTTAACCACTATGCCACTGGGCTGGCCCCTCTGTCCCCATAGTTTTGTCTTTTGGAGAATGTCATACAAATGGACTCATCCAGGATACAGCCTCTTGAGACTGGCTCCTTCATTCGGCAGAATGAATCTGACATTCATCCAAGTTGTGCGTCAATAAGTTGTCCCTTGTTACTGCCGAGTAGTGGTCTGTCATGTGGGTGGTTCACAGTTTGCTCACCTGTTGAGGGACATTTTTGGGGCATTTGTGAACAGAGCTGATGTCAACATTCTGGTCTAGGGTTCTGTGTGGACGTAGTGTTCATCGCTCATTTCTCCCGGGGAAAAATTCCTAGAAGTGGAATTGCTGGGTCGTGTGCTGAGGGTATAAGGTATAAGAGGCTGCTGAGCGGTTCTCTGGAGCGCCCACGCCATTTTCCATCCTCACCAGCCGTGGACGAGAGTTCCAGTTGCTCTGCCTCCTCGGCAGCACTTGGTGTGTGCAGGGTTTGCCGGCTTAGCCGTTCCAATAAACGTGACGTGGTATCTCATCGTGGATTTAATTTGCATTTTTCTAACGGCTAATGATGTTGAGCATCTTTTCATGTGCTAATTTGCCATCTGTATATTCTCTGGTGAAGTGTCTTTCCAGATCTTTTGCCCATTTTTAAAATTGGGTTGTTCGTTTTCTTACTGTTGAGTTTTGAGGGTGCTCTGTAGATTTTCAGTACAAGTCCCTGTCAGATGCGTGTTTGCAGACCTCTCTCCCATCTGCAGCTCGCTTGTCTGTGCATCCCTCGAAGACGAGAGTTTTCCATTTTGATGAAATCAGTTATCAATTAATCCTGTTATGGGTTCTGCTTTTGGGGTCACGTGTAAGCTTTTAGCTGAACCCAAGATCACAACGATTTTCTCCAAGTTTTAAGTTTTGTGTTTTATATTTAGGTCTACGATCCATTTTCGTTCATTTTTGTGTGAGGTGTGTGGTTTAGATCTAGGGTGTCTGGGTTTGGGTTCTGCCCGTGTGTGGCTGGTGACTCGGCACCATTTCTTCCTCCTCTGTGTGGTGTGTGCTGCTTTGTCCCAGATCAACTGGGCGTGTTTGTGTGGGTCCGTTCCGGGGCCGTGTCTCTGTCGCCAGTGCATGCAGGCTTGTTACTACAACTTAGAGACATCTTCAGTCAGTGTGATTTCAGCATTTTTCTTGCCATTTGTTGTTTGTTGTTTTTTTTTTTGTGAGGAAGATCAGTCCTGAGCTAACATCTGTTGCCAATCCTCCTCTTTTTGCTAAGAAGGATTGGCCCTGGGCTAACATCCGTGCCCATCCTCCTCCACTTTATATGGGACGCTGCCACAGCATGGCTTGACAAGCGATGCGTCAATGCGCGCCTGGGATCCGAACCCGTGAACCCCGGGCTGCCGCAGCGGAGCACGTGCACCTAACCGATACGCCACCAGGCCAGCCCCTCCATTTGGTTTTAAGTTGTCTTCTTCTATATAATTAAGAACCAGGGTTTGTTTTCTTGTTCTGCCGTTTAACAAATGGCACACACTTTTGTGGCGTGGATATCACTTTCTCTGTCCCCCACCCCTCCCTGCCCAACCTCAGCAGGGCTCCGCTGTGGCTTGACGAGGGTGGCTCCATTGCCTGCCGGCGGCCCCTCACATTGGGGGGGCTCCCGGGGGCGGGGACTGCTCGAGGTCTCACCTGGGTGATTCCCCAGGGAGACCGTACATCTGGGGCCGGCAACAGGGTTTGTGGTTTGGGGCCCCTGGCTGCGTGCGTCCTGTGGGCTGGGGGCTTGGTGTGTTCTGCTGGGGGAGAGGATCCAGATTCTGAGTCAGTGAACCCGGGAGGGGGAGAAAAGTTCAGGGGCTGAGGCCAGTGCCACCCTCCCCCTTTCCCTCCAGACCCGCATCACCCGCTCCTCCTTCCCTTCATTCTTTTAAAAAAATTTCTTTATTGTGGTAGAATGTACATAATATAAGATTTACCTTTATAACCATGTTTAAGTGCATAGTTTGGTGGTGTTAGATACCATCCATCTCCAGAACTTTCCATCTTCCCAAACTGAAGCTCCATCCCCATTAAACACTCACCCCCACCCCCTCCCCCAGCCCGACACCACCATCCACTTCCTGTCTCTGTGGGCTGACTCCTCTCGTCCCTCACATGAGTGGAGTCCCACAGGATTTGTGGCTCTGTGTCTGGCTCATCTCACTCAGCATGGCGTCCTCCGGGTCCTGTTCCTTCTTCATTGGTTGGATTCGTGCTGGGCGACCCAGGCAGGGAGCAGCAGGGCCTTGAAGGCACAAGGGGCCCTTCTGGACCCCCATTCGGAGCCCCTGGACTGTCCACCGCTGGGTTTTCTTAGGCCGGTGTGACCTGAGGGAAACCTTGCCTGCCTTTGGTTGCTGCGGCCCCATGCCCAGATTAGTTCCTGTTCCGGATCTTTCCATCGTGACCTTTATGACCGTGACTCACCTCACCTACAGGGAGGGCGATTACGCACCTCCTGAAACAACAGCTAATTGCTCTTGCACGTGCTTCTCCGCAAATTTCACGGAGCCCGCAATCCTGGAAACCACAGTTGCTGCAGGTTACAAGCGTGCTGTTGATGGTGAAGGTGGCAGCGCCGTCACGGCGGCCGGTCCTGGGGTGACAGGAGGCCACTGCGTCCCTGGTGCTCAGGGGACCTAGGTGTGACCTGAGGGGTCTCTGCAGGTTGCACGCCCCTGCCCACAGCCCGCAAGGGGCCTCCCACCACCCTTTAGATCAGGCGCTGGAATGACCCATCCAGAGGGCCACCAGGGACACGCAGGCAGCCCCACTCTGTGCCCCTGTGCACAAGCTCTTCTGGGTTTCCAGAGCCTAGTTGTACCTCGGCCCCCTCCTCCCCCCTGGAAGGAGGAGCCCCTGAAGCTCAGCTCCAGGCCATGGTGGGTGACTTGGGGCCCAGGGAAGGGGTAGGGGTGCGTGAAGAAATTTGGGGCACCTTTCCAGATGAGCCACCACTCGGGTTAGGGTATTTTTAGCTGGCGCAGTATCCGGCACATGGCAAAGCAGAAATAGAAGAGGCTCCTCTGGTTGCTCTGGATCTGACAGTTTCTGGCTCTTGGGGAGCCGGGCTGGGGTGGGGGGGGCGGTGTGCAGAGAGCAAACAACTTCTGCTGTTTGGAGAAACATTGCGGGACGAGGAGTTGTGGATGGGGATGAGCACTCTTTATGTAAATGCCACGGCGCCAGCGTTGGCGCTCCCCGAGTCTGCGTGTGTAATCACAGCAGGCTGGGGGGCGGGGGCGGGTAATTATGTTTTAAAATATCATCCGGCTTGTTTTTCCTGTGCTCCCGAGCCCCTGGGTATTCCAGGTTTGGAAGATTCTCCTTACTCTCTGCTGATCTGGCCCTGCCCACGTTCCCCAAACACGCCTGCTGGGAAATGCCCCCCGCAGTGGCCGCCCCCTGACTTCTGCCTGGTCTGTGCTGCAGCCTCCACCGGGGGTCTGCCAATTTGGGAAAACTCCCTCCCTCACCCTGGAATTCGGCAGCAGCTGGACTGAAGGCACAGTGTGCTGGTCCTCGTCCTGTGCACACTGGTGGTGCCTCCTTGGGAAGGGACTGAGCACCAAGGGGACAGGGTAGAGGGGTGGACTGGGGGTCCTTGATGGGGATTTGGGTGACTCCAGAGCCCGTGATTCCAGACCTGGTAGGGGGGAGGTCCAGAGTAGCTGGGTGCTGAGACCCCCCCACCCTGACCTCAGGACTGGGACCCACCGTCTTGCCTTTTCCCGAAGGACTCGCCTGTGGTTTTCGGATGCTGGTCCTCCAGGGACTGGACGGCCCCTCTCCCTCCCCCACGGGAGCTTGGTGCAAAGATAACTTGGGGTTACTTCATGCTCACACTACAGGTTCTGGGGGTCTGGGCGGGAGTGAGGGGATGTCCGCCCGGGACCCTTCTTTGCCCCCCTCCCTGCTGAAGTTCCTTTACAGCAGCCCCACCCCACGTGGCTTCCCCGGCTCCTTCTCCTGGCCCATCCTGGTCTTCCTCAGGCTCAAGTGCCTCTGCTGACTTTTCCTGTGACCCCTGAGGGGTGTCACAGTGCAGAGGGGACAGGGGCGCTAGCCAGGTGGAGGAGTAGGTTCCAGCCCAGCCCTGCCCTCTGGGCATCTGAATCCTGAAGGTTCTATGAGCTGCCGCTCCCGCAGTGTCCACTAAGGCTGCTGAGGGAAACTACTCTCCTTGGCCAGGAAGACCCAACCCTGAGTGGCCATCTGCGCAGCCCGAGGGCCTTTCCGACAGGCAGACCCTGCCCGTTTGACCGGGTGGGTGGGTGAGGGAGGGACGGGCCCTCGGGTCTTTACCTGCAGCTCAGCCAGGTGTGCAGGGGGAGCCCGCCCGGAGCATCTGTGATTTCTCAATGACGACAGCTGGCTGGGAGCAGAGGGCCCTCCGGGAAGTGACCCGGAATTGCCCAGGGGCACAGGGATCGGGGAGGCAGGGCCTCTGCCCTCTGTCTGGGCAGGGCAAAGAGTGCTAGACTGGTGGCCATGTGTGCCCTGAATGGGGAGGCTGGTAGGGGAGCCGGCTGCGCCCTGAAGCTCGGCTCTGCCTCTGCGCAGGCCTCATCCTGACCCTGGGATAGGCGGGGCGTGAGGCTTCAGGGGCAGGAGCTGTTGATGCACTGGCAGGAAGATGAGGAGGGGGCTGTGAGGGAATGAGGAGAGGGTGGTGGGGAAATGGAGGAGGGGGTGGGGCAGGACTTGGGGGCACCTGCTTGAGGGGTCTTGGGGTGCACAGCCTGGTGTGGCTGGGTGCTCTCCACCGTGGGAGCCTCCGCGTGGCATCTGCCCCCACCCCTGCTTGCCTGTCCCTGGACAGGGCACTCCCGACGGCAACGGGCAGGCCCACGGCTCCGCCTCAGCCTCCAGACACCTGGCTCAGCATGTGGGCATGGTGGGTGCCCAGCAAGTGCCCCACAGACTTGGGGCCTCGGTGAGCCCTGGAGGGGAACCCCATCCCGGCTGCAAGAGACCCGCCCGAGGGCCTGTGGCCAGGCCAGGCCAGGGTGGGTGGTTGGGAGGGCAGGGCGGTCGTCTGCTTGATGTCTGGCCTGCGGTGCAAGTTGGGGACATCAGAGGGGGCCTCACCTTCCCCCTCCACCCCCGTCCCCATTGTAGCTGCAGGTCTGGCATGCTCAGGGGTCCCTGACCGTCCCCTCAGCGATGGTGTGTCAGGAACATTCCCAGACGGCCCGGAGGGCTGGAGCCAGCCCCCGGCGACGCCGCGTCTGCCCTGCCCGGCTCTGCTACCGCCTGGCTTCACTGCCGGCAAATATTTATGGAGCTGCCACTCGGCCGGGCGTACATGGTGCGGCCTCTGGGGAGGTGTCCACTCGTGGAGGGGTTGTGTCCCCCCACCTGCAGAGGTGGTGCCATGAGGAAGCAGGCTGGGGGGACAGTCTGGGGCCCTTTCTGCTCCCAGCCTCCACTCCATCGGCAGAGGGGGCCGCTCCCCCGGCCCCCCGCCAGCCTGCCCTCTTTCCTGCCCACCCCTCAGCCCTGAGCGACCTGTTCTAGGCCCGGGTGGGTGTCCCTTTGTCTGCCTCCCTCCGCTCACTCGTTCACTCTGTCCTCCCTGCAGAGGGCAGGACCAGGTGGGTAGGGAAGACACGGAGGGCAGGCGCAGCGGGTCTGACCCTGGCCTGGCTGGGCAGGAAGGATGTCCTTCTCCATCCTTGCCCCGGGCTCCCAGAGGACGCCCCTAACTGCTGGGTTCTGTGCCCGCAGTGCAAGAGAAGCCGGAACCAGTGCCGCTGGAGAGCCGCTCCTGCGTCCTCATCCGCCGCGACCTGGTGGCCCTGCCCGCCAGCCTCATCAGCCAGATCGGGTACCGCTGCCACCCCAAGCTGTACTCGGAGGGGGACCCGGGTGAGAAGCTGGAGCTGGTGGCAGGTGAGCCCCCCCACCCCATCTATTGTATGCAGATGCCTGGCGTTTATTTTTTCTTTAGAGCTGTGAACAATGTACTCATCACCAATCAGTCAAAAAAAAGATAGAACATCTTAAATTTCCTCTAATTTCCTTTTAGAAGAATGTGTCATTAAGAGGAGTTATTCAATTGAATTAATTTAGCATTTTAATTGAATCCCCTGGGCTGGCCGCGCTCCTGATTGGCAGGGGCTGTGAGCATGATTGTGTTTTAATTTAAGTCGCGGATAAAACCAAGTTGAATATAGTTTACTAGTCTCCCTTAGCCCACCCCAGCTCCCAGAGTCTCCAGTTGCAGCGTCTTCGGGGTAATGACCAGAGGTTCCAAACGGCAGCTCACAGTCAGAAATGGAATTTTTCTGTGAAAATAAACGGCATGATTGAGTCCCAAAGCCCATTAGGGCTGGGTGCCTTTGTCAGAAATACTGATCTTCTCGGTGTTGGGGTTCATTTGGCCTCACGGCTCCTTGTGGGTCTGATTTGTAAGGCTGTTCATCGGGAAGATGAAAAGTGACAGTGCCGTCAACCTGGCGGGTGGACCTCGAGCCATTTTCTGGGAACCTCTTCCTTGGTTCACCAAGGGAGTCCCAAACACGGGCTGGCCAGGGCCCCCGCCCCCCCTCCCGCCCCCCCAGCGCTCCGAGTGATTTCTCTGTGAGCTGCTGGGTGCCCCCCTCCTGTCTGGTACCCCCGACGACCATACCTTGGGCAGCATCTCGGGTTCAGCCCGAGCTGTCCCCTCTGTTGGGAACCCCTGCCGCAAAGGGCGGCTTCAGAACCAGGTGCAGACAGGTGGCTTCGCCTTTCAGCTGACAGGACAACAGCTGGGCGGTGGTGGCCGGTCTGGCCAGGGCGAGTGGGGTCGGGGCACTCCAGGCCATGCCCTGAGACCCTTGCCGGCCGTCGTTGTTCTGGGCAGCTCTGTTCAGGGAGGGTCACTGTTGGCCTGTGTTGGATTGTGAGAGCCAGGCCCGGGCCCTGGGGGTGGGTTCCCGGTCCAAGGGGCTCACCAGATGGCCTCGGTCCCAGGGGAGACCTCAGAGGAAGGGCCGCGCCTTTCAGGGGCGGCCTGTTAGTGTTTGGGCTTGAGAGGGAGCGAGGGCTAAGCCGCCCTCCCTGGCCTGGCCCACAGCTGGACGTCAGGTTGCCGGGCCCCACAGGGCCCCAGCACCCCTTTACAGATCTCCCCACAATGAGGGGCTGTCCAGCCATGTGGCTCAGGGCGGCCTGCTCTGCTCTTGGGTCGAGACGGCGGTCTCCATCCAGCATGGGCCATGCACTTGTTTAACCAAAGCTGCCAGCAGGGAGGCCCCCAAGGCCGCCGAGCCAGGGGCCCCTCAGACAGGAGCCCTGCCCCCAGGAAAGGAGCCTGGCCCCGCCCTTGTCTATTTTCCGATGAGAAGGTACAGTGCACACTCTGTAGAAACAGATCTCGGAGCAAGGCCCAGATGAGCCGTGGAAGTTGCCGAGAGCCCTTGGGGCCCCGGGGTGTTGGCGTGTGCCCATCAGTGGCTTTCACACCGGTTTTTCTCCAAAGTCAGGGCACCGTCTGACTCTTGCGTAAGCTCCTTTTCCACAGGCAACCTTCAGTGTAAGGAGGCCTCCCCTGCTCCTGGCGGGTCTGATCCTGCTGCCGGCTCAGTCCTTGTTCACCCGGGCCTGGTGGAGCACCCGGGCCTTGCTTCTGGTGGGCTCGCTGGTCACACCTCTGCCCTGGGCTGGCTCTTACCCTGCAGTGCACCCGGAGGAGGTGCGTGCTGGCCAAGTGAAGCCCCAGCTGGACCTCCGTAATTCCAGCTCCCCATCCCTTGGTATTTGGGGACGGGACCAAGAGGCAAGAAGGAGTGTTTCCAAGACCGCGCCAGGGAATTCCCTTGAGGCTGGAAGGGTAGTTTGGGGACAGCCCTTTGAAGCGTGTGACCGAGGCTGCCTCCTCCTGGTGATGGGGCCCCCTAGAGTGACAGTCCCCGGCCCTGCAGGGTCCCTGGCCTGGATGGGGGCCTCGGGGACGGCCGTGGCATGTCCCGGGTCCTGCTCTAAGTCAGGAAGGCCTTCCACTGCTCCCCGCCCTTTCTGGCCCCCCTCACCCCACCGTACGCCCGTTCTGGCCCTACAGCCCCCGGGAAGGTCATGGCCCTGGGTTTTGGGGGGCGAGGCGAAGGGCCACACTCTGTCATGTCTGGCGGCTGCAGGCTCCGGGGTCTGCATCACACGCGGCCAGCTGATGAACTGCCACCTGTGTGCAGGGGTGAAGCACAAGGTCCTGCTGCGGCGGCTCCTCGCCACCTTCTTTGACAGGTACGTCCCTCAGCGGGCACAGAAGCTTCTAGAGTCTCCTTCAGCGGCGAGCCCTTTGGTCGTAAGGCCCCACACCTTCCTGACTTCACACCACTGTGTCGGCCCGAGGACCTTCCAGGCTCCGGGAAGGAGCAAGTCCACCTGGACAGGAGCTGGGTCTGGGGAGGGCTTGTGGACCACCCCCCGTGGAATGAAGACGCGCACTTGCTCCACTCTGTGGGTGGATCAGAGGAGCCCCTTCCCCGGGGGGGAGGCACCCCACCCAGGCCACCCAGGCTTTCCTTCCTCCGGCCGCTCAGAGGGCGGTGGGGCCTGCTGCCCACCACTGCACCCCGACTCCTGGGAAGTAAACACTGGTCCAAGGGTGAAGCCAGGTGACATCCCCACCCAGCGGGCTTTCGGCTCCTCTGTCCCGGTCTGCGGGCGGGGAGGGCCTACTCCCGAGGGTCACCTCCAGCCGGCAGTCTCACTCTGCCTCCTTCCCATCCCTCCGCCAGGAACACACTGGCCAACAGCTGTGGCACGGGCATCCGTTCATCCACCAGTGACCCCAGCCGCAAGCCGCTGGACAGCCGAGTCCTGAACGCTGTGAAATGTAAGAGGGCCTGGGGTCTCCAGGGCGGGGGGCGCGGGGTGTCTCGAGGAGCTCCAGAACCTGCCCCTCCAGATCTTGGCCTGAGAAAGCCGGCTTCTCCCCCTGGCGCCAAGCTGGGCCCTCGGGGCCGAGGGGCAGAGAGAAAAGAGCAGCTCTCAGAAGCCAGGTCTCGAGGTGCTAACGTTCTTGGTAGGTTTCCAAGCATGATGAATTCAGCTGTGAAACTATTTTAATATGTGAAATAGATCTAATTTTCCTTTTTGAACAAAACCCCTTATTTACATTTTGAGGTTATTTTGAGCCTTTGCCATCTGCTCCACTGGCTTCTGCCTCCCGCTCCTGGGCGCGTGGGGGTGGAGCCCGGTCCATCTTCGTGGCAGACCGCCACCCCCATCCTCGCACCCCCAGACTCGGAAGAAGCCGGCTAGTGCCCAGCATGGGCCAGATTGCCCAAGAGCACGTCCTTGTGTAGCCATCAGCACACGGAACTCTCTCTTATTTCCTTTCTTAAGAAACATTTCTTGTGAGGCTGATTGTGTTTTAGAGCAAAGAGGGGCTTCTGCAGTGGGTAATTACAGTCCCAAAGCCTGGGATGCTGGCAGGGGCTCTGGGAAGATGCTGGGAGGGAGGTGGCTGATGCTGCCCCATAGCAGGGCTCGTGGTACCGAGGGCTCGCCCTGGGGGACCTGCCTCCAGGTTCCCTGCTGCTCGGAGAGCTGGGTCTTGTGGCTCCCGGTGGAGAAAGGAGAGAGTTTTTATTATTAATGATGGTGATGCTGATGCTCATTGCTGCTCACTTTCTTGGGGCTGGGGACGGGGCCGAGGACAGGTGTCGACTGGCTCCCTTCTCTCTCCTTGTCCAGCCTGTGAGGAGGAACCTTTGTCAGGCCTAGAGAGGCCCAAGCCTCACAGTGGGCAGCTGTCCAGGGCTGCTTGACCTCAGAGCCCTGGCCTGACACCCCTTCTGGCCAGGGTGGGGGTAGCTATCAGGCTTGTCTGACCAGGCCCTCAGATCCAGGGTGGGTGGGACAGAGGGGGAAAGTGAGGCCCAGAGATGCTAAAGGGCCTGCCCAAGACCACACAGCCAGCCAGTTCTCAGGGAGGAGGCCAAGTCCCTGGTCCTGTGCTCACACTGGAGCCACAGCCTGGCGCCCTTCGCGCTGATGTCCCCCTGCCCTGAACGCTCCAGCCAGGGACTGTCCCAGAGGAGTGTGGCAGTGCCTCCACGCCCAAGTGGTGAGAGGGTGGCCGCTGGTCTTCAAGCTGAGGCCGGGAGAGGCCTGGGTGGCCGCGTGGTCTCCCGTGCCAGTGGGGAGCAGGACGGAGGCCGTCCCCACTGGCCTGGGAGTGGCTGCTCTGGCTCATAGCGCTCTGACCGCAGGCTCGTCCGGGGCGTCTGGGTTCTGTGGCCCCTCAGGAGGTGCAGGGTCAGCAGTGGTGGAATTCCCGGGGGGGCGGGGGCGGCCACCCTCACGCCCGCCTCCGCGCGCCCTGTCCTTGCAGTGTACTGTCAGAACTTCGCGCCCAGCTTCAAGGAGAGCGAGATGAACGTGATTGCCGCGGACATGTGCACCAATGCCCGCCGGGTCCGGAAGCGCTGGCTGCCCAAGATCAAGTCCATGCTGCCCGAGGGTGTGGAGATGTACCGCACGGTCATGGGCTCCTCGGCCGCCGGTGTGCCCCTCGACCCCGAGTTCCCGCCCGCCGCGGCGCAGGTGTTCGAGCAGCGCATCTACGCCGAGCGGCGCGGCGACGCCGCCACCATCGTGGCTCTGAGAACTGACGCCGTGAATGTCGACCTGGGCGCCGCCAACCCCGCCTTTGAGGCCAGTGAAGTGGCGGACGGGGCCGGCTCGGTCATCCAGGAGGTGGCTGCACCCGAGCCGCTGCCCGCCGATGGCCAGAGCCCCGGGCAGCCCTTCGAGCAGGGCAGCGCCAGCTCCAGCCGGCCCCCGACGCCGGCGGCAAGGAGACAGGAGGGCTCCTACACGGGGACCTTGTAGAGGATGGGGAGACGCGCGAGGGACCGGGTACTAAAGCTGCTTGCATGCGTTACTAATACGACAATGTGATCAAGCCACTTACCTACTGAACTGCTACTGTTGCCTGAAAAAAATGTGATTTTTATTCTGCTTGTATTTAAAGTTTATGAAGGAAACAAATGCATTTATTATACTGTAAACGGTTAGGCCCCTGCGACCCTGTGGCGAGAGAGGTCCCAGGGCTCCTTTTGATACTCTCGAGGTTAGCCCCCTGCCCCTTCTTGGGGGGGAGGGAGGGCAAGAGGCCCCGGTGCCCCCTCTGCCCACTTCCCCCCCTTCCTGTTCCCTCTGCCCCGGGGACAAAGCCAGAGGCCGGCAGAGTGGGGGCATGGGTCCCAGACACCCGTTCCTTACCCAGAGGGACCCCGCCTGCCCCTGTGGGGCCACAGGCTAGGGCTGGGCCCCCAGGGGCCAAACTTCTCTTGTTTTTCCTTCTTCCTGAGACTCGGGGGTCAGACCTGCCGGGTCCACCATCGTGTGGGGTGTGGGTGTGTGTGGGGAGTGTGTGAGTGCATGTGTGTGCTGGGAACAGTGTGAGGGCCCAGCGAGGGGCCTTGCTGGTCACTGTGGCTGCAGAACTGTTCTTGGCTGTATCTGTTCTATCTCCACCCCGCACTCTCGGGGTCTGCCCACTGCCCACAGCTCCATGGCCCCTTGGGCCACTGGCTCTGAGCACCTGCTGGCTCTGCCTGGCGGCTGGCCATCTGTGGGGTGGGGCCGCCCCAGTGGAGCCCTCAGCCATGCTGGGATTCTGTCTATGTTTTTGTCTTAATTCAGATCTATTTCATATATGGTTTGGAAACTTTCAGACCCAAAAGAGCAAAAAATTAGGGAGGATGGGGTGTCACTCCCCCAACCCACTGTGGCTTGGGCGTGAGTCATCTGTATACCAAGCCCCCCACCCCCACCAGGTCCCACTCACCTCCCATTGGGGGCGAGGGTCCCAGGGGAGTGCAGCAGGGTGTCTGACGGAGGAGGCAGAGGCCGCACAGGAGGCAGGGGCCCAGGCTGGGGCTGGAGCGGGGTCCCCTCGGTGCGGGCTACCCCGTACTGTGCTCCAAGCCTTCGGGGTGCACCTCTGAGGCTGTGGGTGGCTGGGCAGTGGGTGCAGGCCTGAGCTAGGGCAGCTTGCGGGCGGGGCGGGGCGGGCACCCTGGAGCTGCAGCAGGTTCCGAGGCTCTGGAATGCACTGGAGGGGCGGGAAGGAAGGGCCCACAGGGTTGATGGTTTGTTTGAGGCTGAAATGCTCACTTTGAAGTTTCATTGCTTGTTCTTGTGGGGTGGGGCACAGATTGTCCAAAGTACTCATGTGGCCGCTTGTCCAGGGGCCACCTTCCTCTCGAGTCCCAGGCAGCCCCACGCATGGCCAGGGACACTCCCTCACCCCTAGACGTGGAGGGGGCTCTTGCTGCTTCCCTTCGTCTCATCCCGGGTGCGGAGCAAGCCCCTCCACCTGTGGGTGCACACAGGACTGGACAGGTGTGGCTCAGCCCTGCCCAGATCCCACAGAGCTGAGCCTTCCCTGGCTGCAGGGCCTCCTGCAGGGTCCCCATGTGGGGCAACCTGGGCCAGGAGGCTTAGGCGCCTTCCCACTCGGGCTCCCCATTCCTGCTGACCGCCGCCCCTCCCTGTGCCCGGGAGACCTCGGGTGGGGTGGGGGCTCCTTCCCAGATTACACTCAGCCTCCTGGGCCTCCTCCAGGCAGGCCAGGCCTGTGCCTGCCCTCTAGAAAGATCTGATGGCTTCTGGGAAGGGGTGGGGGGACCCTAGGTGGGCCTGCAGGAGCTAATCTTGGCCCCTGTACCGGCCCCTCCCTGCCCCAGTGGGAGGGCCAAGCCCTGGGGTCGTGGGCCTGAAGGGCTGCAGCTCCTGCTGGGGCTCCAACCCACCACCTGGCCCGAGGCTGGCCTCTCTCCCCACTTCCTCCTCCCCGTCTCCGCCTAGGTGGGGTTGGAGCTTACACAGGCTGGGGCCCACAGCCCACTAGGGACCAGGACCAAGTCCTCCTGGAATTGGGAGGAGGCCACGGGGTGGGGGAGGTGCTGGTGGGGAGGCTGACCCCACCCATCTCCTCTGGAGTTTCCCTTCATCTACCACACCCCCAAATTTGCACTTTAATTTGACCATCCCTGGGGACCTTCGAGAGACGGCTGCCCGTCCTGGGTTTGGACAGAAGGGCTGGCTCTCTCTCCCTCTGTCTCCTCCACTCCAAAGTGGGCACGGCGCCCCCACCCTTGGCCAGGACCAGGGGTGCTGCTTGCCCTGTGGAGGAGGCGGTGGCTGCACAGCGAACGCCTGACCACCGCTCAGGCTAGCACAATGTCCCGTGACCTCTGTCCCTTGATTGTTTATAATCGCCGTCTGTTTCGTTGTCCTGGGTAAGGAAGGCAAGAGCTGTAGGTGAAACTTTAATAATAATTCAATGTGAATGGGTTCTGAGCTCTGCCTGCACCCCGGGCGGGCTGGGCCGAGTGTTTTGCACTAATGTCCCGCGGTGGACGTGGTTGGAGCGTTTGCAGACGGGCATGGCTGATGATTGTATCTGCCGGGGCGCTCCCTCCGCGTCCAGAATGTTCCGCGGGGCGGGCGGCGGCAGGCCTGGGCTCGGAGGGGCCTTCCAGAGTGCCTTAGCATCTTTTGATCATTTTTCCCAAGGAAAACCAATTAAGAAAACCGGACCCTCCCCCTCCTCTGTTTACAAGACGACTAATTCCTGTCCCATGTGCGTGATCCCGACTCACCCAGACCCCGTAGACCGAGAGACGAGCCACTCAGTATTTATGAGATGTCTGCACCTTTATTCCTAAGCTTGACTATTAGCAATACGCATATACTACATAGAGTCTGTTAGAGAGCTAAGTTATAGCAGCGCCTTTTCCAGGAGGAGAGAAGGGACTGGACCACGTCGGAGCTGATGTGGCGGGTGGCTGGCTTGGCATCCGGCCGCCGCTCTGCCCTCTCCTGCCCTCCCTAGCGGGACGGGATGTGCCACAGGAGGCAGCTGGGACGGAGTGTGAAAGGTCCAGGAGAAGGGACCGGGAGATGTGACAGATACTGTGAGCTGGGGCGGCCCCGCCCGCCCGGCCGGCGTGCCTCGGTACTTGAATTCTGTCTTGTGTTCTGCACTGTGTCTGGTGTCACCCAGAGTTCTCTGTGGTCGCTTCACTTTGCATCTGATTTGATTGTCTTACCTTGCCCCGAATGTGGACGCAGCTGTGGACGAGAGGCCGAGGGGAGAGACCTCCGGGGGCACAGCCTGCAGCCCCCGCCTGGCTGTCCTGGTGCTGGATGACAGCGGGTGGGGGCTCCAGGAGCCTGGGTTCATCTCTCCCCCGTGAAAACTCGTTCTCCGGCGGCTGTGTTTAGAGCTGGGAGGCAGGCAGGGGTGGGGCCTGGGAGGGCAGGGAGGCCATGGAGCCTGACCGCTCCCCATATTCACGGCCGGCCCCAGCCGCTTACTGCTTCAATTCCCCTCAGATGGGTTATTTTTATGGAAATACCTTGCTGCAAGTGGAAAAAGGCCTATGGCCCATTAACCACCTGAAAACTCAGAGAAAACCTCTGTCTGCCTCTGCAGCAGTAAATCCTATATAGTGAGGGTTCATAGCTGTCTTGAGCTGTAACTACTGTTTGAGAACGCGGCTGCTGCGCCCATCCGTCTTGTGTCAGCCAGCCGCTCCTAGGGTCTCACCCGCCGGAGGCACAAGATGTTTCAACACAGCAAAGGTTTTTGGTTTTTGTTTGTTTGTTTTGTTTCTTTGGAAAAAAAAAAAAAAAAGAAAAGGAAAATTATGCAGAATCTAACACATTCAGATTGGACAACCTGCTTGAATTCTGATCAATCGCTTCATTGTAGCGTTTTGCACATGATTGTAATTTTTATGTCAAAAGAAGCCAAACTTGCAATACTATTTTTAGCAGACAAAAAAAAGAACTGAGTATAAAATGTATAAATATTTTTGACTTGAACATTTGGATGGCACTGGGTGCAAACAGACCATTCATCCTTTGGACGGAATGTTTGGGGAAAAGAGACTTTTTAAAAGGAGACGGTTGTTGTAAAAGTCTGCTGAGCGGTTCGGTAGTACTGTAACTCACGACTGTTAAAAAATAAACAAATTGTTCCTGTGCTGTATAAAGGAGATTTGTCTCACATACCACTGAGTTCCATTTCAGCCACAGAAGATGCTCGCTTTTTTTTTTTTTTTTAGAGAAGGAGGAAAGCTTTGTTCTTCCTGCCTCCTCACGCTCCTTCATGCTGCTACGTGGCAGAGTCAAGACTGTTGCTTTTCAGCCACGGCTGACACCGCATCAATAACTCCAACAACAGAAACATCCGCCAGCAACCGGGAAACCGAGGGCTTCTAGCGTGCTCAGAGCCGACTTATAAGGTGGAAATCCGTTATACACAAACAAAAGGATGTGATCGTTAATTGTAAAGCGCTTTGTAAAATTCACATTTACAGAATAATAAAGTCAGTTCAAACCCAAGTTGCCTGCACTTTGCTGGGCTGGTGGAGTCGGGGGAGGACATTGAGAAGCTGGGTCAGGGGGTGGTATTTGTCCAGGGACACCCTCAGGACCCAGGAGCCCCAGGTGGGAGAAGGGTCCATCCCCAGGTTCCTGGCCCACTTTCCTCCCCCTCCCCCCAGGGCCTCACAAGGGAAGGGGCTGGTGGGCAGGACATCCTGGGGTTCACATGCCTGGGTGGGGGGGGCACTGCCCTGAGTTCTGGGCTACCTGAGTGGGGGGAGGGTTCTTTATATTGTCTGTAAACTGGGAGATGCCTCGCCTGGTTCACCTGCCTGCCACCTGCCAGGTGTGCGGCTGCCTCCCCCACCAACCTCCTCCTGGGCCAGGTCCGCCCCCAGGTGGACGGAGGGGGAATTGCAATGGGTGGGGCAGGTCACCAGGGCAGACTGAGAGCCCCTGGGGACCAGGCCTATCTCTTCCATCTCCCAACCATCTCTGGAGCCGACCGCCAGGCCAGCCTCGGACTGGGGTTCTCGGATGCAGACCTGGCAGCCATCTCCCTGCTTTGCTCCTCTGCTGTATCCACAAGGACCTTTCTGAGCTCCCCCTGGACCCTGGTGGGTAGGCAAGGCTTTGCATCCATGTGTCCCTCGGATGTGGGTCAGGTCTTGGGCCCTCATATGCGTTTCCCACAGCCAGCCGCCTGCGTCGTGGGCTCCTCACTTCCTGCTAGGTTCTCATCTAGAGGGGCCACCTCTGACCTGCTTCTAAAAGCGCCCCATCCCTGGTCTCTCCCCTCTGCTCAAGCTGGGAGATGGGTTTATTTGCTCACTGTTTATGGCACCTCCGCTCCAGGGCAGGGTCTGTAGGTATACTTTGTGGGACATCCCCAGAAGGGGTCCCCTGCAGCCACGGCCAGCACGGAGCAGGCGCCAAGTCTAAAATGGGTAGACATGGTTTCTAAAGGGGCCCTCTGCACTGGGGACCCCCGCAGCAGTGGGTACCTGGTTTAGGGTCGCCTGAGCTGTCCTCTCCTGCAGGGCCCACTTCACACTCTCCGCCCAGTAATGCCCAAGGAGCCTGGCCCTGGACACGGCTAGGAGCCCTGGGCATGCCTGTCCCCTTCCCACTACCAAGCCCAGCTCCAGCCACCAGGGTGAGTGCATGGGTCAGCTTCCTGCTTCGGGTCTTGTTTTCAGAGCTGTTCCCTGCCGCCCCCAGCCCAGCTCACCAGTGACCTCCACCCTGTGCGAGCCCCTTCCCCCCAGGGCCTCAAGGCTGCTGGACGGGATGTATTCCCATGTCACTCTCCCGGGCCGGTGGAGACATCCAACCTCCGGGCCATGGGCCGCACACCTGAAGGCCCCAAAGCCCCATCACAGCCTCCAAATGCCCCCCCCCCCGAGGGCCCCAAGCACCCCCTGCAGCCGGGACAGCTGGGGCCCATGGGGAGGACATGACTGGGAGGAAGGTCCTGCCAGTTCCTCTGGGATGGCGGCCCAGCCCAGCCCCCTTCCGGCTCTCCAGGAGGAGGGGGAGCCGGGCACCTGCCGGCCTGTGCTCTGCCCCTCCGGCCTCTGTCCTTCAGCTGGCTCCCTGCCCTTGTGGCCTCCGACAGAAACCGGCGGAGGCATCAGAACCTCTGCATCAGCCGTTCGTTCTGAGCCCGTGGCCTCCTCTCCCGCTTTGTCCTGCTCTGGGAGGATGGTGCAGCGTCAGCAGGACCCGGAGGCTCTGCCGGGAGCCCTTTGTCGTCCGGCACAAAGGGTCGGAGACCCTGGGGTGGGGGTGGGGGTGGGCCCAGAGCCTGCGGGGGAAGGGAGCCTGTGGTCCCCCGTGTGAAGGCCGGGTGAGGGCCTGGCCAGCACTGGGGTGAGCGGGAGGCGGGGGGTCGGGGGCTGGGGGCGCACTGGCCACATTCCCAGCAGCCCACGATTGACAAGCTCTGAGTCGAGTGTTCTTCATGACCCGCATTGGACAGGCACCCCCGCTCCCCAGGGGGGAGACTGAGGCTCTGCGGGGAAGGGAATCGCCAGCTGTCCCCTGGCCCACGCTGAGCACCCTGTGCCATGCCGGCAACAGCCTGGCCAGAAGGCGGTCCTAGCCTGTCCGCTGTTGCCAAGGAGGCTTGGGACAGGTCAGTCACGGCTCTGCGTTACATCCGTCCATCCGTCAGGTGGCCTCAGGAGGGCCAGGCCGGGGTGTCCACTCGGAAGTGGACACAGGCACTTGTCAAGGCACCGCTGGGGGGTCTTCATCAGCGAAAGGAAGGAGAGTGGCTGGCAGGGGGCAGCAGGTTAGGGCCCTGGGTCAGGAAGGGAGGTGTGGGAGGCCAGATGGGTCCACCCATCTGCGCTGCTGGAGGCACCCAGCTCCAGGCCCCCACCCAGGTCTGGGCATACCAGGTTGGGGCGGGGACAGGCAGGAGGTAGATTTGGTGACAGTGTGTCAACAGGACTCCTGCTGTGACAGAGTGGAGGCATCAGAGGTCCAGCCGGGGCTCCATCCTTCCACCCACGGGGGAGCATAAAGCCATCTCCCCCATTGGGCCCAGCTTCTCAGGCTCCCCTGGGGTGTCTGTGGCCAGCAGCGAGGGCTGGAGGCAGGAGGGGGCCGAGGAGCCTGTCGGGGTCAGGGCGGGGAACCCTCCAGGTGGCCCTGGTGGAAATGCGGCCCCAAGAGCGGGACTGGACAGAGACATCCAACCCAGGTCTGTCCATCCCCTGGGCCGGCCTAGAGGGAGAGATAGAGCCACCATGGAGGGGGCCTCCGACAGTCTGAGGGAGGCCGTTCTGGGTGGGCCAGGGAGAGGGAGGCTCCCTGTGATCCCAGGTCCCACACGGCCTGCCCAGGCCCCCTTGCCTGGGCGGGGCTCAGCTGCAGGGTTGGGATTTGGGGCCTAGAGAGAGAGAGGAGTGTGGGTGAGGTGGGGGACTCACAGTAAGCAACACTCTGGCCCAGGCAGCAAAGGCTCTGGGGGTCTAGTCCACACCTTACCCCCACCCCACCTCGGATGGGACGCAGGCCTCGCTGAGGAGAGAAGTGGCCTTGGCCTCAGGGGAAGCTGGTCCCAGCCTCCTGGGACCGGTAATTGACTAACAGCTCCAGACAGACGCGCAGGGCTGGGAGATGGATGGCGCTGCCTCGTGGGGAGGGTTGCGGAGGCCCCAGTTTCCAGGAAAGGCAGGCTGGTTCTCCAGGGCTGCCCATGAGGTACAGGGAGGAGTGAGGCCTTGACCAGGGCCAGCCAGGCTGGGGCAGAGCCCATGTGCCCCGAGCTGACTTCGGGCCTCAGTTTTCCCTCATGCATGAGGGAGGGGCTGGCCCGGGCATGTGGCTCTATCCTGGTTCCGTCAGGTAAGGACAGAGTGACCCTGGGGAGGAGCCAGCCACATTTGTCCCTCTGGCCTCCTGTGGTTGGGCAGGTTCTGGAAGGCGCTGGGCTCCATGGACACCAGGAGGCAACTCTCCTTGGCAGAGGAATTTCCAGGATGCCCCACACTGGTGCCCTAGATGGGCCACACCAGGCTACAAGCCACCCATCTGGGCATCCAGCTCTGTGGCCTCACCTGCTTGGGCCCTTGGCCAGCCTTTATCCGGGAGTGGGGGCAGAGGGCAGAGGTTCCCCCTCGGAGAAGCAGTGTGGCCCCCAGCTTGGGGCCTGCACTCAGGAGGGAGGACAGGGAGGTCACTCCTAGCACAAGATGCTCGAAACAGGCTGCTGGGCAGGATCGCTGGGCACCCCCCTGGGGACAGTCCATGGGGGAGGATGGAGAACTTGGCCTGCAGAGGCCTGGAAGTCTGGGTCTCCATCCTGAGCTGTCTCTATCCGGAGCCTGCTCCTTCCCCTCGGCGCACGGAGGCCAGGGTGCAGCTTGGGGCTGGGAGAGCACTTCCTGACCTGCCGGGTCGAGCAGCCGGCGGACCCCGAAACACCCAGGAGTTCACACTCACGGCCATCTTGGCAGACTGGGACCTGGTGGCTCAACTGCCTCCTTCCTTCATCCATCCAGGCCCCTCCCCGGAGCCCAGGTCCTCGACCCCCGCTGACGTGGCATTGAAGGGGCTGCAGACTGGACGAGACCCGGGTTTGAGGTCTGACTTGGTGCTGTGAGCTGGGAGAGAGAGGCAGGCACCTGCCCGTCCCTGGACCTCGGCTTCCCCCTCCGACTGCAGTGTCTTGAGCCTTTGAACCCTGAGACCCCCGGCCCTCATCATTTGCCTGAAAGGTGAAGGCCGCTGGGCTCAGGCCTCTGGTGGGGAACTGCTCTGGCCACGTGGGAATCACACTAACAATGACACCGACAGAATCATGGAACGCAGAGACCGCCAGGAGCCCACATCAGGGACCCGGGGAGGGTGGGGACAGGAGAGCATTTAAGGATGGCCCTGCCTTTGACCCCCTGTCCATGGGCCTCCTGGTCCCTGTGCTGGAGGCGGCATTACCTGGGGCCTCACAGGGTTGGGGTGAGCTCGACCCCGGCTGACCTCTCTGGCCTACTGTCTAGGGAGGGCCTCACTGAAGTCCACCACAACCCTGCGAGGGGAACCGATTGTAGCCCCATTTTTCAGATTGGGAAACTGAGGCTCAGAGGAATTTCAGAAGTGTCCCGGTCACAGTTAGAATGTGACAGAGCCAAGATTTGAGCTGGGTCCCTGCTCAGCACTGACCTCACCGACCCCAGCCCTGGGCAGCGCCCCGGCTCCGGGAAATGAGCATCCCCAGGTTGGCAGGTTGGATGGGCTCAGCCAGGTGCAGCAGAGGAGTGGTCCGGCTCCTCATCCCGCCAGGAGCCACCTGTCCACCTGCCTCGTTGGTCGGACCAGGGCGTGGACTGCCCGCGCCTCGCCCCACCACAAGGGGTGTCATCGGCCCTCCGTCTGCAGAGGGAAAGAATGAGGCGCCTGGTTGGTCCCGCAGGGTGACCCAAGGGGCTCTTTGAGAAAGGGAGAGCAGCAGAGATGAGAGCCAGCTCACGGGCAGTCTCACCTCGGGACACCTGTGAGGAGAATGAGGGGCCCCGAGCTGAAGTCACCTGCCCTGGGCGCCCACCTAGGGTTGGCGGGGGGGAATCAGGTAGCCTGGCTCAGCCTAGCCCTCACCCCGAAGGGCTCCAAGCATCCCGAGGCTGGGTGCTGGTGACAAGGGCCATGCAGGGGCTCTTTCAGACAAACCAGCCCCAACAGGGCAGCAGAGTTTTTCCTGGTCGGAATCCCCAGAGAGAAGGCAGGTGTGGCCCCGCAGAGCCAGGATCGTGCCCACGTCACGGCAGCACATTCCCGGCAACCAAAGAGTGGACACGACCCTAGTGTCCATCGACAGATGAAGGGATGAACAAGATGTGCTCGGTACTCACCGTGGAATATTCGGCCCTAAAGGGAAGGAAATCCTGACCCTCGATACAACCTGGATGAACCTGGAGGACGGTGTGCTCGGTGGAATAAGCCAGACACCAAAGGACAGACCCTGTGGGACTCCCTCCTGTGAGGGACGAGAGGAGTCAACACAGAGACAGGAAGTGGACGGTGGTGTCGGGCTGGGCGGGGGGGGTGGGAGTGAGTGTTTAATGGGGACAGAGCTTCAGTTTGGGAAGATGAGAGTCCCGGAGACGGATGGTGGGGATGGCTGCACAACGATGAGAATGTGCTGAATGCCGCTGAGCTGTGCACTTAAAAATGGTTAAAACGGTGGATTTTATATCATGTGTTTTTACTATAAGAAAATGTGTGTGTCGGGGCTGGCCCGGTGGCACAAGCAGTTAAGTGCCCGCGCTCCGCTGCGGGGGCCTGGGGTTCGCGGATTCGGATCCCGGGCGCACACCGACACACCGCTTGTCGAGCCATGCTGTGGTGGCGTCCCATATAAAGTAGAGGAAGATGGGCATGGATGTTAGCTTAGGGCCAGTCTTCCTCAGCAAAAAAAAAAGGGGGATTGGCATGGGATGTTAGCTCAGAGCTGATCTTCCTCACAAAAAAAATAGAAAAAAAAAAAGAAAATGTATGTGTGAAAGAGGGGCTCAGGAGTCAGGCCCTGGCTGGGGCTCCTCACTCACCTGTGACTGGGGGTAGAGACCACCCTGCAGGGCCACCTAGGGGATTGGATGATTGGGGCTTGTTGAGCACTGTGCTCCCCAAGGCACCAAGGAGGCGGCCCCACTGTTTCCTGTGTTTTTCAACAGTGAGTCGGATTCACTCAGGGTCTACACGGAGGCGGGATGGGAGGGTGTTAAACAGAGGCACTCTCAGCTGAGCCCACCTGACCACAACCCACAACCCACAATTCCAGAGAAACAGCGAAGAGAGACTCACACCCATACGGGCGGCTGGGATGGG
Source organism: Diceros bicornis minor (assembly GCF_020826845.1). Classification (NCBI taxonomy): domain Eukaryota; kingdom Metazoa; phylum Chordata; class Mammalia; order Perissodactyla; family Rhinocerotidae; genus Diceros; species Diceros bicornis. The sequence goes on from NC_080767.1 coordinate 42,794,372, forward strand.
GCGTCCACCCAAACAGGCCAAGTCGGTTGGCCTTGAACACTGTTTTAGAAGCAGACCATGATTCCTGCTGGGTGGGCTGGGTGGGCAGGGCAGCCTGGCTGGGCCTGGCACGACCAGGCCGAGCCACCAACCTGGTGTCCGTCAGGTGCCTGAGGGCAGGGAGGCTCCTTGCTGTAGGCGGTGGCTCCTCCCTTTCTGGAGGCCTCTCTGCTGGGGTCCTTCCAGGCAGGCTGGGTGGGTGAGACTGGGAGGAGGGCAACCCCCGTGCCCCACCCCAGGCCACGAGCCCCACAGCCCGGAGGCCTAGGCATTTTCCTAGCAGGACCACACGCCAGCCCTGCCCAGTTGGCTCCCTGGAGTCCTGCCCTCCCCGCTGGGCCTCCCTGGTACCCTTCTCCAGTGCCCCCCTCACCGCAGCTTCGCTCCCCCTGCAGCCCCCCTTCCTCTGTGAGAGACAGCCCGGCGCAGTGGGAGGCACCCCAAACCGAGCACTGGAGCACCTGTCCCATGCCACCCTTTTGTGCCTCGGTTTCCCCACTTATTCAGCAAGGTGAGGCGGACTAGATCATGCTTCTCAGACTCTGCTGGGCCTCAGATCCCCTGGGCATCTGGATAACATGCAGGCTCTGGCTCTGCAGGTCGGGGCTGGCCTGAGACTCTGCATTCTAACACTGCCCCAGGGCACCGACTCCCCTGCCATCGGATCTCACTTTGAATGACGTCCAGCCCTGAGAGTACAGCCGTGTTGTCCGGTGGAGACTCAGACTTCTTGTCAGAGAACACATGGGTCTAGACACACCGACGGCAGCCTGCATGAATGCCACGTGCATTTTCGACGTGTCCCAGACACCTCTCTGCACCAGCCCACACGTCCACACCCCCGTGGGTAGCAGCCCAGCATGGTGCACCATCACTCGTGTGTCCCCAGCGATGGTCGGGGGCCTCGTGCAGACTTGCTTCAGGCCACAGGTCTCCGCCCCCCCGCTCCTCTCAGCTGGGCTCCTGGGAGGACCCGGCGGAGGTGCCCACCCCTTTTACCAATGCGGGGGTGTAGGAATGGTCTCAACTGTCCGCAAGTTGGTAGGCCAAAAGACACATTCTGATCCGTGTTTTAAAAATCACTGGCTGCTGCCACCCTTCACGTCTGCGGCCTTGGTCCTCTTCTCTAGGGATGCGTCTTCGCCGCTCTCTGACGAGTGTTGTCCCGTCCTTACTCACCGAGGAGCCCTCTGTGCAAAGGCCTGCTGGCCTGCCCCCTGCCCACTGTGTCGTTTGGATTCAGACTCCAGCCGTCTCCGTCTGCTGAGCTGCGGACCCCTTCGGATGGGAGGGAAGACCAGGCAGCCCAGGCCCCTCCTCTGGGGAAGGGTCTCCCCACCCAGCTGCTGACTTGGGAGCAGGATTTTCTGTGGCGCTGGAGCCGCAGCTCCGCCCTGGAGCTGTTTGCGATAGACCCCGAGCTGCCTGCCCGAGAGGGGAGGGCCAGCGGGTCCAGACCCATGGAAGTGTCACCGCAGGCCGAGTCACCAGGGGAGCGCTGCAGAGCTCTTGGGGGGCATGAGCCATCTGCATACCCCAGGACAGGCCAGATGAGACAAGCCGGGTCAGGGCTGAGGGCCAAAGGGACGTGCCCAGAGTGGAGCCTGGGGGCTCAGCCGAGGCTTAGCCGGGGATAGTGGGGTCAGCAGTGATGCTTTGAGGGGGACACAGCATCCATTACAAAACTACAGGGACCCCAAGGGCTACCTCTGGTGGGCAGGGGCACGAGGAGGCCAGAGACCCCTGCCATTCAACCCCAAGGCCCCTCATCAGTTCCAGGGGTCTGGAACTCCTCAAGTCTCCCGGGTCCCTCAGGAGGAAGTGATCACCTGTGGTCACTCTCATTACACCATGTAGATGCGGAGCCCAGGCCTACGGAGGGGCGTGGCCGCCACACAGCCAGTCAGCATACAGAAGGACTGGGAGGGAGGCCCACACCCTTGATGCCTGCCTGCCCTCATAGAAGCCCACCAACCCCTGCCCGCCGTAAGCAGGTGTCCAGCCCCGAAGGCTGCTGGGCAGGGTGGGCAAGCTGTCGAGAGGGGCCAATGCGCTAGCTCTCTCTGCCTGCAGGGCACCAGCACAACAAGGACCGGGTGCCAGGTGGGGAGCTGACGGGAGGTGAGGGGCCCAGGCGGGGGGCTGGGCAGGAGGGGTGGCCTCTGGGCCAGGATGGACTCTGCCCCTGTGGGGGGCTCCAGGCCTTGGATTGGCTGCCTCTCTGCTTGCCCACCTAAGTGGGGGTGAAAATGACAGCCGCTCTCCACCCAGAGGGACATAGGATGTGGGGGAGGGAGCGGATGGGGGAAGAGGCGAGTGGAGGGCAGAGGAGGAGTGTGAAGCTGGGCCTCCCGCCCCAGAGGCACTTCGGGGGCTGATAAGAGTCCCTCTGGGCTCAGGGACCGGCTGCAGGGGTCCTGGGTGCTGCAGATGGGAATGGGGCTAGGCACTGGGGGGGGTCTGTCTCTCCACCAGGCCCCCCCACCCTGCCCCTGGCAGAGCTACCCCAGGCTGGGGCTCTGCACAGACCTGGAGCAGCCTGAGCGGACTCAGCCCCGTGGGGGCTCCAGGTTTGCCTCTACCCGGGTCCCAGGGGGCATGTGGAGGGACGTGGACTGTACCGTGCTGGGCCCAGAGTGGCAGAGCCCCCTCCTGGAGGAGAAGCTGGATGTGGGTGTGGAAGGGGATGACTGGCCGAGCAGAGCAGAGTGGGATTGGCCTCGGCAGGGCGGCCTGGCTGCGAGGGAAAGGTGGTCACTCCCACCCAGTGCCCAAACGCACGGATCAGCTGGGCGCATGATCAGACAGCCTTGCTGGAGACCTACCCAAGTGGGAATGCATAAGTGAGTCGGCCTAAGAGCCCTGGCCGTTAAGCTTTTATTCGATTGGCAGGGAGGCCTGACGTGCCCTCTGGTTTTTGCTGCTGGATTATACATCTGTGCTCAAAATACGTTCCTGGAATGGAGGCGGCCGGCAGGACTCGTTGGAATGGAAATCAATTTGATTAGAGAGCAGTCAATTACCGTGAGCACCGAGGCTGCGATCCAGGCGGAAGCCAGCTCCGCAGAGCACGTGGAACTTTCCTAGGAGACGCCTACGGTGGAGGAGGCTCCACGAGGGAGGGGCTGCGGATCCCAGAGATCCCCCAGCCCACAGCGCCCGGTCGCTGCTGCCTACTCCCCACTTGGCCTTGGTGCTTAGCGCCCCTGGGCCTCAGTTTCTCCTCTGTAGAATGGGATCATGCTGACGCCACCCCTCGGAGTGTGGGGGCCTCCATGAGGCCGTGTCTACGAAGTACACGTTGGTGCATGGTGCACAGTATACGCTCAGTGAATGCTGGCCAGGGGGTTCGGCTTGGGCAGGCTCCCCAGCACACACACACTGGACCCCAGAAGGATTTTAGGAGATGATTCTGTACCAAGAATCTAGGGAAAGCCGGGTCCAGCAGCTGCAACCCGTTACCCGAGAAACGAGGGAGGTCCAGTGGAGACAAGCCCTGTGAAGGGAAGGGCCCTGGGCTTATGTCCTGTGAGCCTTGGCCTGGCTACTCTGAACCTCAGTCTCCTCCTCTATAAATGGAGCGGTAACTCCCACCTCATGGCTGTCAAGGGAGGAGGGATGATGTGTGTCAGGTGTGTGGCATGTTGCGGGAGCCTGGTCGCAGAGGCCTCCCCGCTGGTCCTCTTCTGCTGAGCGGGGGAATGTGCAGGGTCTGGACCCTCAGCCTTCACCCCCATACGGAGGCTGGTGCCACTCTGCACTGCCTGGAGATCCATCCAGCAGGGGCTGGGGCTGGATCACTCTGACAGGGTCCAGGCCCCACGGGCCCTGGTCAGGGAGGCAGGCCTGGCCCTACTCCTGTAACAGAGGCAAGCTGTGCCCTTATTACCAATAAGTGGGGGGTGGTCCCAGAGCTCCCTGGGTGGGCCTGGAACTGTGTGGGCCCCCAGCAGGACTTGCTCAGGCCTCCACCAGAAGGCTCAGTGCCTGTGTGCTGATCACAACCAGGCGTCCCCGGCAGAGGCGGTGCCCAGCACACAGCGGGGGAGGACAGGATGGGGACTGGAGATTCGCCCCTTTCATCCCCTCAGCCGGGCACCCTTGTGCAGTGAACAACCTGCAAGCCTGTGCACTGCAGCCCTGCCCTCAGGAGCCAGACCGACCTGTGACAGGGTCCCAGCTCCACCCCTGGCTGGGGACTTTCAGAGTCACTTAACCTGTGCGAGATTTTGTAAAACAGAGATAACACTTTCCCCCTTGCTGGGCTGTCAGTATTTATAGAGCGCCCACCACGTGCACCAAGCTCAAGGGACAGTGCACAGCGTGTGCCCCAAACAGGACCTCTGACTTTCCTGGTTTCATTGGCCGACCCGAGAACGCAGCGTCACCAGGATCCCCAGCCCGGCCCCGCCCTGCAAGAAGGGGAAGATGTGAGGCCCGGCACAGGCTGGTGTGTGGCAGGTGCGCCATGGTGCCGATGCCATCCCCGCCCTCCCTCTTCCTCATGTGCGTGCGTGCGTGCGTGCGAGAGAGGTGATGTTTTCCGTTTAACAGACGGGAACATCCGAGGCTGTGAGAAGCTTGCTCAAATCTCCCTGCTGGTGAGAATGGGAAGTGATGCAGTCGCGAGGAAAGCAGTCTGGCAGGTCCTCAAAAAGCCAGACACAGAATTACCCTATGACCCAGCCATTCCCCTCCCAGGCATGCACCCGAAGAGTGGAAGACAGATGTTTACACAAAAACTTGTGTGCCCACGTTCATAGCAACATATTCACAATCACCGAAAGGTAGAAACAGCCCAGTGTCCATCAGCAGGTGATGGGTAAACAACACGTGGTCCATCCACACAGTGGAATATTACTCAGCCATAGAAAGGAAGGAAGCCCTGACACACACCGCAATGTGGATGAACCTGCAGGACGTGATGCTGAGTGAAAGAAGCCAGACATGAGAGGATACATATTGTACGATTCCCTTTATATGAAGTGTCCGTAAGAGGCAGATCTACAGAGACAGAAAGCACATCAGTGGTTGCCAGGGGCTGGGTGTAGGGGGAGGAGTGGGGAGTGAGTACTGATGGGTACAGGGTCTGCTTTTGGGGGGAAAAGTTCTGAAACTAGATAGTGGTGTTGGTTGCTCAAGATCATAAAGGTTGTACTTAACGCTACTGAATTGTGCAGTTCACAGTGGTTACAATGGTAACTTTGATGTTTTGCGTGTTTTACCACAATTAAGAAGACAAGCCTCATGGGCAGTGGGTGGTAGAGATAAGGTGGGAAACTGAGTTGGGCCCGCCCAGGCGTTGCCCTCCGTCCGACACTGTCCCGAACAGTGGCTTGGTGCTGGAGGGGCCCACCTCGCAGGCGGGGTGCCCTGGCTGTTGCGGGCTTGTAGGTGGGGTCTGTGCACCGTGAGCAGGGGGACAGGCGGATGGGCCCCCCGCAGAGTGAGACGTGGGTATGCACTGATCGAGCCCGAGGCCGTGTGGAGGGTCCGGGGTGTGAAGTCCACCCAGCCGGAGCTCCAGCATCGAAACCAACCGCTGAAGGTGACTGGCCTTTTCATCCAGCAGGCGGCCGGGAGGGGTAAGCCCGGCCCACGCGGGGGACAAGGGACGTCGTTAGTCACAGGGAGGAGCCAGGTGGACCAGGGAGACGGAAGGAGACAGTGGTGGAGCACGGAGCCAGCCCAGGGCACTCCGGTCCCAGGAGGGGCTGCCTGACCCCCCTGTTCCAGACCGGAGGTGACGGGGGCCAGGAGGGGGCTTCCGCGACAACTTCTAGAAAACTGTGGGGGTGGGGGGGCAAAGCCACAGAAGAGGAGGGCAAGGCAGCCAGCCAGCAGGTGAAGGGGAAGAAGAAACCACAGAGCCAGCAGACGCCCCATCCTGATGTCCCCACGAGCCTCCTCATCCCCCAGGGTCAGTCGTCCACTCGTGGACCCCAACCCCTCCAGACTGTGAGAGGATGGTGCTCCCATCCCCCACAAGCCCCTGACCACCCAGAGGTGAGTGTCTTGGCCCCTTTACAGAGAGGTCCGTGAGCGGCCCCAAGCCCCACGAATGCTGACCCAGGGCTCTGAGTCCCGGGTCTGGGGTGGGAGCGCTGTGGGGTCACCAGCGGAGGCCGAGGGCACACAGGGACCCAAGATGAGTTCACGGGAACACCCTGGCACGTGTCAACAGAGGGAGGCGGCAAAGGATCTGTGGACACTCAGGGGTCTGGAAAGGCTTCCTGCTGGAGGTGCCCACAACGGGCTCTGAAGGATGGGGTGCGTGGAGACAACGCTGCTGTGAGCTGGGGCCGCGGCCAGAGGGCTCAGCCCTGGAGACGGGGAGCTCCTGCGGCCCTGAACGCCAGACCTACTATGTCCCTCTGTCCTGTCAGGCTCCCTGCTGGCTCTGTGGTTGTGCTGCTCAGGGAGAGCCAGCCTGGTTGGGCAGAGGGGCCGGCCCCGGGAGTGGCAGTCGTGCGTGTTAATCCCAGTACTTTGGCTTCCCGAGGCCGCCGAGCCGTGTGCTCCCGCATTTGTGTTTAGAGAGCAGAGCAGGTGGTGGGCGCAGTAACACCTCACAGTAGGATTGCAAAAGCACATTAAATTTAGATTTAATAAGACAATTATTGTACGGAAATTAAAGACCCATTGATTATTCTCTGAATATTGAGGTCTAATCCCTTATCGCATTAATCGCCCGGACTACGCATGAGCGTGCGTGGGTGTGGGGGGCGGCTGCTTCTCCATCCCAGCTCAAGGGCTGCCCACCTTGCAGGGACATTCAGTTTCCAAAGCCCCGTCCCTCTGAGCCTCACTGCAGGGCCCACCGCAGCTCCCCTGTTTGAGCCCAACACAGGCCAGGTGCCTCCTAGGGCTGGCCCTGCGGATGTCATGGAATCCTCCAGAAGCCTCTCTTGCTTTGTCCATTTTGCAGGAAAGGACACTGAGGCTCAGGAGGAGAAGGGACTCACAGGACCACTCTGGGAGTTGCGTGGTGTAGATGGCTGGGGCTTGGGGAGGGGCAGAGAAGAGGAGTGAGAGAGATGCAGTGGCAGGGAGGAGGCCGGGCCTGGGGGGAGCTGCTGGGGTGGGACTGCCCCTGGACATCCGACCTGGTGATAAAAGCTGTACTGAGCTGGGGGGAGGGGGCGGAGGGCTGGGGGGGGGCAGGCAGTGCTTCCCAGCCTCGGCCCCTCCCTCCCGGCACCGGCCTCCCCAGCTCTCCCCTCCGCCTCTCCCCTCCCCCACGGAGCTACCCACCCGGTGGGGGCTAGAGGAGCTCTGGGAAGGGGCGATTCCTGGAGCAGGCCCGCCCCCAAGGCCCCCCCAGGCCAGCCCACCTCAGCCCCCAGCGCCCCCCACTTCCCCTCAAACCAGGGGCTGGAAGCTACTGAGGGCACGATGACCTCTTGTGGCCGCAATAAATCTGGTCACTCTGTCCCTCCCGAGACAGCAGGGGAGGGCCCTCCGGTCTCCAGCCTGGGAAGAAGAAACTAGCTCTCCCAGCCTCCGCGGATCAGCGCCCCTCGCTGTAGTTCCTGTAACTGGCGGCCGTGCTATTAATAATCAATCCATTTGGCCCTAAAAGCGGACATTTATCACCCGCCTCAGGGGGAGCAGAGGGACCTCTGTGGGCGACCTGGCCGGGTGGGGGCTGTGGGTCCATGTGTGGCCGCAGTCCTGCAGGCGCCCAGCAAGGCTGGGCCGGGGCCGGGGCCGCAGATCTACGCGGGCTGTGACGCATCTGGCGGGGCCACCCACCTGATACCTGGAGCCAGGCCTCCGGGGACACAGTGGGGGCAAGAGTTTCCCCTGTGAAAGCACTTGCCTCCCGCCCTCTTTGTCACCTCCAAGGAGGGGCCTCAGTGTGAAGGAGCCCGAGAGTCCGCGGGGGGCTGCTGCCCTTGGTGTCTACCAAGCAGGACCCCCGGGCAGGGGCAAAATGTGGGCGGGGTCCACCCTGCAGCCAGGTGGGCGCCCCCAAGAGTCTGTCATCCCCAGCTAAGGCGGCTGGATTTCTCAACTAAAAATACATGATGCCTGATTAAATCTGGAACAAGAAGGAATTTTTAGTATAAGTATATCCATGCAATTTGGGGACGTACTTATACTTTAAAAATCATTGTTTATTTGAAATTCAAGCTAAACTGGAGGTCTGTGTTTTATGTGGAAGCCCTCCCTCCCACTGTGCAGAGCCCCCCCCCCGCCCCGTCTGTTCCCTGCTCCGGTCCCTCACTCCCTGCACTCTGGCCTCCTGCCCGTCCCTCCATGTCTGCCACAGGGCCTTTGCCCAGGCCAGTCCTCTGCCAAGGCTGCCTGCCTGCATCAGAGAAGGCCCTCCTCCAAGGCCAAGATGTGTGTACAAGGTGATGCTATTTACTCTACAAAGCAGCTCCTGTGTCTTTGATTTTATTGTGTTTTTCCTAAATTAGAACACAATCAGGCCCGGCCCCGTGGCTTGATGGTTAAGTGCGCGCGCTCTGCTGCTGGCGGCCCGGGTTCGGATCCCGGGTGCGCACTGACGCACCGCTTCTCCGGCCATGCTGAGGCCGCGTCCCACATACAGCAACTAGAAGGATGTACAACTATGACATACGACTATCTACTGGGGCTTTGGGGGGAAAAATAAATAAATAAATAAAAATTAAAAAAAAAAAGGGAACACAATCATAATAACGACAACTAACAATAACAGTGGTCATTTCTTGAGCGCTTGCTGTGTGCCTGGAGGGGAGCAGGTGCTCAAACTCATAAATCCTCCTGGGAACCCATAGCACCTGTCTTTGCTTGTAGGGGCTCCCGCCCCCCAGGGCTCCTCAGCTCTCCCGAAGTGGCCACCTCCCCGGAGCTCTGCACGTCCTCCTGAGGTGACAGTTCCCTGGTGTCTCCGAACTCTGGGGGTTCAGGTTTCCTCCAGGTGTATAGGGATCTGGGGCAGGGCATGGTAAGGTCTGGCGAGGTGGGGGACAACACAGCCCTTTAAGAACTGCAAACCTGTGGACTGTCCCTTACAAGAATGGGGACTTTGGGTCACAGGGGAAACCTGTCTGGGAGGGGCTGTGCTGACCCAGCTTACGGATTAGGGGACTGAGGCCGGGAGGGGAAGCCAGGGCCCCCACCCTTTCCTGTCTTTCTCCCCCTCCTCCTCTGCCCCACTCCAACCCCCACGAGTCCTGCCGCAAGTGTCACAGGGTTGTCCCTGAGATGCCCCCCATCCTTCCCACACATAGAGAGCCCTGATGCACGCTAAGGCCTGTGCCCAGACGGGCTCCCTGGGTCTCAGACAGGCTGGGAGTGACAGATCCACTGCATGGCTGGATACACACACAAATGTCAGCTCGAACACTCCTAGAGACTGAGGCCCCCAGGCCCTCCCCTCTGCAGGAGACAGGTGGGCAGCGGGCACCTACCCATGCTCAGTGTGTTGGGGGGCTTCCATAGAGAGCGGTGCTGGGAGGCCAAGACAGATTTGCTCTCAACGCCTTCCCCAGCGAGGTCGGTCAGCCCAGCCCAGCCCAGCCTGGCAGCCCACCAGGAGGACAGGGAGAGAAGGGTCCCTATCAGAGGGATCCATGGCCCCCACCCAGACTCTCCCAGGATGCAGCCTGAGGGCAGCCATGCTGACCCTCCCCAGAGACGGGAAGAGGGAAAGCCCGGAGGGGGTCTGGACGCCCGCCTGGCCCCAGGGCCCAGGGCACGCTGCAGGGGCTGGGCGGGAGGGGAGCTGGGCCCTCCGCATCTCTCTGCCGAATCTCTGCCTCGCTGGGATCCGCCTGCAGGCACTGCTCACTTGTTCTGTTTAACCAGCGTGCTTTCAGCTGGGAAACTGTCGGCGGCAGTCTGCAAACACCCTTCCCGCTCCGCTGCGCCGCCTGCCAAGCGCCGCCCGCCGACAGCTTGGCTCACACAAGGCTCGAGCAAGCTGCCCGGCCTGGCACGGGCCTTCTCGCCAGCCTCCCTCGGGAGCGGGCTGGAGAGGGCTGTCCCCCGCTGCCTCATGACAGGGCTCCAGCCCCCGCGGTGTCCCCCAGCCTTGTCCCCTGACCCGGTGGCCTCTACAGTCCCACACACCCAGAGGAATCCAGAACCCCTGTGGCTCGGACACACGTTAGGAGGAATTACAGAACTCTGGGGAGGAGGTACATTTGGGAAGGGTCGAGGAGCACTAGGAGGGAGCAAGTGTCCCGGAGCCTTGGGGACAGGCCACCACTTGAAGTCAGCCCTGTGCCAGTGCTTGAGTCCCTCCACTGAGCCCTGACCTGATCTGCCCTTGGGGTCCCCTCTGCTGGCCCTTGGTGGCTAATCAGGTCACAAGTACCTGCAGTTTCTGGATGTCCTCTTCCCTCCTGCAGACGCTGGCACCAACACCCGCTCTGGCTGGAGGAGGGGCCACAGGCCAGGACACTTCTCAGCCTGAGCCCCCCCCACCCAGGCCGACCAGTCCCTGGGTGAAGGCCCCTTGTCCCTTCGGGAAGGGTGTCGGCACAGAGGATTGGCCCTGTGGGCATGCAGGGCTGGCTCGGTCACACCCCAGTGAGACACACCCAGCCCGGCCCCACTGGCTCCCCTGCAGCCCAGACCACACCAGGCTCTGCAGACCCCTCTCCCAGGGCCCTCTGCTGATGGGAGGGAGGGGTCTGGGGCCACCCGGAAGTCCCCCAGGCCCCCCTGGAGCCCCCACATAGCTCTCCAGGCTGAGCCTTCAGGACTGGATGGCACGATTTAAAATCAGTAATCATGCTGTCTCGTGGCCTCGTAATTAAGTGTCTGTTCATCCCGATTATTGTCAGAGAGAGATTTGTTGTTCTCCGGGCAAGAAAAACCAAGCTGCTGGAGGCAGGGCCCAGGAGCAGCTCAGACCCCTCCTCCTGCAGCGGGAGCCCCAAGAAAGGGCCCGGCTCCGGTCTCTTGGGTTGGGCAACCCTCAGCCTTGGCTTTCTCTTCAGACAGCCCGGGGGGCTTGGAGGTGGCCCTGGACTTTCTCACTGCATTTGGGGTCTTCCAGGCAGAGTTGGGGGGCGGGGAGGCTGCAGGCAGCCTGGACCCCAGGTGGCCTCGGGCTCGGGGGCTCAGGGAGAGAAAGTGGACGGCTCCCAGGGTGCTGGGTCCCAGTGCGCTCGCACGCACACGCGCGCGCACACACACACGCACGCATGCACACATGCACAGATGTGAACGTGGCGTATTAGACTCAATGGCGGCTCCCCAGGGCTGGGCAAGAGCCTTAGCTGGGGGTCCTTGGGCCTGATTAGTCTCGGCTCTTCCGTTAGGAGCCCCACTTGTGCCTCAGTCTCTCCACCATCAGACCGTGGGTGATGGTCCCCCCGTCTCCTGGGTAAGAGGGACGCGGTGAGGTGGTGCAGTGGGTGGGACGAGGATGGAGCTGCCTGAGGCCGGCAGGGTCTGAGCCTGCCGGGGCCGCACCGGGGCTCGGCTCGGGGCCCATGGTCACCCACACCACCCCGGGCAGGAGCTGTTCCGGGCGGGGGGCCGATTCCCACACCTGCAGAAGCAGCCCTGGGCAGAGGGCTAATCCACTTTCCTTAGAGCATTTTAAAAATTAGGCCAAAACATACATAAAAGAGATTTTTTTGAGGGAGGAGAAAATGTGAAATAATGAGCTAACAAAAGAATTTGGTCAAACATAATCTTCTAACAAGAATTGACTTTAAAATTATGATTATTAGCCATATTTCCTTTCAGGAGCAGTTAAAGACACTTCGGAAGGTGAGGCAATTAATTTTTAAGTTTATGTTGCACATTACAACCCAGTGAGCCATTAACAAGGTGGTGACATTAACCTTCATGTGCTTGGCAAACACAGCTGCGACACTCTCGGGACCCACCCAGGATGGCCTGGCAGAGGGGCTCGCCCTCGTCCAGCCCAGCAGGGGTGGTACCCAAGCCCTGGGGGGTGGAGGGCGGCGTCCTCCCAGAAAGGGACGGCGTGAGCATGGGCTGCACAGACCCTCCGGCGACTGCTTGTCCAGCAGCTCGGTAGACGCTGGGGAGGGTCCTGTGGAATGTGGGGCTAAGTCTGGGGTGGCGTCAGAGGTCAAGGCTGTCTGGAGCTGGGGTCAAAGGTCAGAAATGGGGCTGGGGCCTCTTTCAAGGCCTGGTCGATTACCCGGAGCCCTGAGAGCCCTGGCTGTCCCAAAGCCAGCATGGGGCGCGCTCGAGGGCTGGCGGCTGATGGCCGCCCCTCTGCCCCGGCTCCAGGCCCTGGGACCCCGCTCAGCTTGTGTCCGCTGGGCACGGCAGGTCAAGTGCTTCCTCCCAACAGCCCCACTTTCCACGGCAGGACTTGAAAGTCAGGGTGCTGTGCTGGACTCAAAGGCACAGCGGGCAGGGCCAGCGTTTGCTCCAGTCCGGTCTGACCCTGAGGCCACCACTCCTGCCTCTCCGTGGGCCCCGGTCTCCCCACTTGGGAGCAACTGGCTGGGCCAGGTATCTCTCGGGTCCTCTCCCACCCTTACCTGCTGCTAGGGCTGGAAACGCTGCTCCAACCACAGCTCAGAGGGCCCTGGAGGTCGGGCCCCACCTGACTTTCCCCAGCCCTGGCCATCGCCCCAGTGTCGTTCCCTTCTGCAGGCTCTGTGCCAGCCGTCCCCAAGGAGCGGTCTAAGGTGACAGGGGAGGAGGGCATGAGTGAGCATCTCTTGGTCAGCTTTAAAGGAAGCGGCCCTGCTGGCCGCATCAACGCAGAAGACGACGCACTTGTGGGGGCATCTCAGCCCCTAACGCCTGAGCAGGGAGACAGTGTTGAGTCCAAGTCAAGAGTAGGCCCTGAAGGTGGCCTGAGGGACACAGGGAGAAGAGGACAGCCTGGGCTCGGGGTCTGGGGTGGGGACAGGCCTGCTCCTGGCCTGGCTTCACGGGCCTTTGGACAAGTTCTCTGGCCTGGGAGCAAGGGATGCCCACCACTGGAGGTGAGCAGTACAGCCTCCCTCACATGGGGCTTATCTGCCGTTGGAGGGGTTGGAGGGGCTCGGGCTATGGGTCAGTGCATTTACATACAGAAGCCTTTACATACTAAACCCCGTTAAACTGTTTTTGTTGGAAACTCTTCTAACAGCTGCCTCCCGGCACCCTGCCTTCTCAGGAGGGTCAGTGAGGACCGAGGAAGGGCCTGAGTTCCCGGCTCCTTGGTCCCCCCACCCCCGTCTGTCTCCTCCAGCCCCCTCTGCTCCTCAGCCACCGCTGGGCACTGGGTGGGTGGTGAGCCCGGAGACGCTGACTCAAGCTGAGAAAACAGAACAGGCCTGGGTCAGTTGCGCCACCCTCACATCCCTGGTGTTTCCCGCCTGGAGGTGAGTGAGCCCGCGGACCTGGGGCCAGAGTGGAGTCTCTCTCCTCCTCCAGGTCCTGCCTGCTCCTGCCCCTGAGGGTGGGCTTGGGGTCAGGGCGTGCACCTGCTTTGGCCCCTACCTCCTACCCCAGGGCAGGTGGTGAGAGTGGAGGGGGTCCGGGGCAGCACCCCTACATCTTGCCATGGGCCCCCGCCAACGAGACTCAGACGGATCTGAGACAAGCCTGCAAAGTCTCATACCTATAACTTTAAATTAAAAACGCCATGTGCTGTTTATGGGTTCTCCGGCAGCTCGGCGGCAGCCCCATAAAGATCATATTATAGTACAAGCCATTACGCGCCGAGTTTACCGTAGATACATTTCTAAATGGCTCAGCAAACAGCAGCCTGCTTATGGGCAGGGAAGGAGAACTGGTTCATTTGGGGTAACAAATGATCCTTGATTTGATTTTAAATGCAATGACAGCCAAATTTATTTCTTATTTAATCACTTCCCTGTGCTGTTGAGAACAGGGTGCCATTAAACTGCGCTGCGCAGAGCAGACCCTGGAATCGGCCGAAGAAGGCAAGCGGAGGGATGATGTTTATAGGGGAGAGCCGAGCACATAACGGAGTGGATATTTCTGTCATTTATACAGTAGCTTACATCGTTATTTCTTCCTGCTTCCAATTTTTCTGTAATAAAAATATAGGCAATGTGATTCTCTTTGCATTACAGATAAACCATCTTGATTCTTTATTAAATATTTTTATTAACCTGAAGTACTACAGAGCGTTTGCCCAGATACATCAAGCCCGGAGCATCACTCTCCCGCTGCTGCTCTCCACGAGGCAGCCCCCTTCGAGCGGGAACCGGAGAAGGAGGTTTCCATATTCATGGCTAGGCTCCCTTCTGTCCCTGTTTTACGGCTATGTGTACGCGGCAGAAGTGGCGCTAACGGGATATTTGTTCTTCAAAATCCAATTGGTTTGGGTAATCGTTCTGCAGGCCCCAGTTCTGTGTTGTATTTAATTAGGAATTACCACTCTGGTGTCACTCACAGGCGCCAGCTGGGACACGCAGCCCCTCTTGGCCGCGTCGGGGGCTGAGGGGGAGCTGAGAGGTCTCAGGGGCTCTGAGAGAGGTGTCAGCCCAGGTAGCACCCAGCAAGTATCTGGGGCGCCAGAGACCATGGGGGCCATCGGGGTGTGAAGTGGATGGGCTGAGGGTCAGCTGCAGTGGGGGGCCTAGTCGTGGGGGTGGGGACGGCCAGGTGGGGCCCTATTGGGAGCAGGGGGCAGCAGAGGACACGGTGTCAGCTCTGGACCGCTCCTCCATCTTGGGTGGCCTGGGGTGAGCCTGCCTGTCCTCTTGCCATAGTGGGGGACACATGGGTGAGAGGGGACAGGCTGGGATCACCCGTGGGGGAAGTTTCTAGCTGCAAAGTTCTCTTTCCAGCCCCTGCTGTGGACCCACCCCAGAGCCAGGAGAGTCACCTCTCTGGCAGGCTGTAAGAGGTAGTGGTCCCTCTGCCCCCAGCTGCGCACCCCCCCCCCCGCATCCTCCTCCACTCTTCCTCAGCTAGTTCGCTCCCCCGGGGGGTGGTCACCGCTGCCTCAGGCTCTGATGACAGCACAATAGGGGGACCTCTCCTGGGTCCCCTCCTCTTGGCTGGCAGGGTCATCCTGTGTGGTGGTTTGGGGGCTGTCTGCTCCTGAATGGGGTGCAGATCTCGGACTGTCCCAGCTCAAGGGGTGTCTGTGAGGGGTGGATGCCTGGGCCTGGGGCCTTGGGGGACTCCAAGGATCTTCTGGGCTGGAAGGGGGTTCAGATGGCTCTGGGGACATCACATGGTGGCTGATCAATGGTCAATGGTGGGAATGGTGCGTGTCCTCGTACTGAGGGGTGATGACACCCCCTTATGCACCGGGCCAACGTTTCATACTCTATGCGGCCAAGACACAGCCACAGCTGTTCCCTCCAACACCCAGGTCCCTCTTCCTATCCAGTCCACCCCACCCATTCACCTCCCAACCTGCCCTGCAGATGACAAGGCCCAACAGCCCCCCACCTCCAGACCCCTTGGCAAGACTGGGCCGGGGGCTCTCCAGTCTCCCACCCCTGAACCCTCCCTACAGAGGTAGGGCCCACTCACCCCACGTTCAGGGCCCATGCAAGGCTTGGGGTCAGGTCCTGGCTCTGCCACCCAGAGTCTGGTGGCCTCGGACAAGCCCCACTCCGCGTCTGCTACACGCACCTTCTGGCCTGGCAGGGCTGTGGGGGTCCTGGTGAGTGAGGGTGGGTGAGCCTCAGGGTGGAAGCCCTGTCCCCCAGGCTCTAGAAGGACACCCCAGGATCACCTCCACCAGGTAATGCTGGAGGAACAGTCTGGGGAGGCTTCGTGGAGGAGGTGCTCTGGAGAAGGCCCTGAGTCCAGCATGAGTCAGGGTGGGGACAGGAACAAGCCTGGAGGGGCTGTGCTAGGACGGGGGGTGTGGTTGGGGCAAGCAGAAGGACCGTTCAGGGAGGGGCAGATGGAAGAGGCCCTGGAATGCCGGGCTGTGGAGCTGGCACGACTGCTCAAGGAGGGTGCACGCCTCCAGCTCCCCGAGGGACCCTGTGCTGGGAGGAGCAACCACGGACACTGATGAAGCACTGCCTGGGCGCGGCCGCACACCTGTGCTCAGAGCTGGACCTTCAGAGACAGGTGCCCCACGACAACCTGTGAGGTGCACAAGGGGGGAGGACCAGCATCGAACCGGGGTCAGGCCTGAAACCGGGGCCCAGCCAGACCCAGAGAAAGGAGGGGTGACCCGGAACCATCGCCCAGTCTGCCCAGGAGGGCCAGCAGTAGCCAGGCTTAAGCCCTGTGGGGCCCCTGGCCGGGGCAGGTGGGACCCGCTTCTGTCATCTCCTTGGCATAAAGGCCAGCAGGGGCTGGTGTGGACTGTGTGTGTCTGGGGCGGGCAGTGCCCGGGAACTCAGCTGCTGCTGCTGACAGTGCCCACGCAGAGGAGGGAGAGCGGGTGGACAGGCCATCTGGCCGGGCACCAAGGGAACGTCGTGTTCCCACCACCTCCTCGGCAGGACCCGATCTGAATGCAGCGCGTGTGCTCGGCCTCAGTGCTGCCCGAGTCCAGCGATGCCAGGCGGGGGGAGGGGAGAGGCTGGGAAGGGGGGCCGTCGACCCCTCAGTACCACCCCCCACCTGAGCCCCGTGACTGTCCTGGGGGGCTGCCCCCCACAGCAGAATTGGCTGACTGAAGTGGGCCTCTCAGAATCCTGCCCCTCCCTGCAAGTTCTGGTCTTGCTGGAGGATTGGGGGGTCAGGGCAGGGGTGGGAGGGGGAGTCATGACCCCTCTCTGTGCCTCGGTTTCCCCATCTCTTGGTGGGCTTTGCCCTCGAGGCTGGTAGTGGTGACCACGTGAGTGGCGGGGACCGTGCACGCCCAGGAGGGTGCCTGCTGCAGCAAATGTGGGACCGAGGTCACCTGCACTCCACCTCCCCCCACCCGGCCCCCTCCTGAGTCTCCAGCCCTCTCCCCACCGCAGCCAGACACGCCCCTCCCCCAGCCTGGCTCGTTGCCCCGTGGACTGGGCACCCAGGGTGCAGGGGGGCTGAGCGGCCTGGACACACATCCTGCCTCCACTCCCCGGTGGCCCCATGCTACCAGGGCAGGACTCTCCGTCCTCGCCCGTGAAACAGGGAGGGGCCCCTTCTCTCCCGGGGCTGAGAGGGGCTCCATGACCCAGGCGTGTGCGCTCTCAGCACAGGGAGCAGATGAAGGTGGGGTGACACCGCGTGTGTCCCTAGAAGGGCTCAGGGGCCAGGAGGGGGCAGTGCAGGGCCCAGGGCAGGCGCTGGAGGTGGGGGTTGGGTGTCACTGGGGGAAGGACAAGTGTGTTCTGGCCCCCCCTCAGGCCGTCAGTAGACCCAGCACTGTGCTCCATGCGGCACCCCAGGGTGGGTCCCCCGCCCACGGGTGAGAGGCCCACCCGCTGAGTCTGCTGGTTCCTGAGGCTTTGGGGAAGTAGGGAGTCCTCGGAGGTGAACACTTCAGGGTCTCCTTTCCGACAGTTGAATGGTGTCCTGATGCTGAAGCAGGGAGCCGCCGAGCCTTGTGGAGGAGAGGAGGGTGCTGCCCAAGAGACAGCAGCTGGAGTCTGTGGCAGGGTCTGGCCCAGGGAGGGAAGGCCATTCCTCCCCCACCCCCACCCCCCGCCCCCCGACTCCTGCCCCCTACGGCCTCTGCTCCACCCTCCCCCCAGGCTGCTGGGTGGGGGCTCTGGGAGGGGCCCACACTTTCTGCCCAGGTGCCACCACCAGCCTCCCTATTTCCAGGGCATCGCACGGATATGAGCCAGGACGAGGGTGCCCGGCCTGCCAGCTGCTCAGACACCCCCCACCAGGCGTTGTCCATGGTTACTTGCAGCCGCCCCCCGGCACCCTGCCCTCCCTGGGCACCCCCCCAACCCTCTGGTTCCGCCACCCGTGTCCTGGGGCCTTAGGCAGACATGTTCTGCCTGGGACTCGGTCTCCCCTCCTGCTCGTCCTGCCTCCAGGGCTCCGTGGTGAGACCAGGCTGCACTCGCTCTTCCAACAGCTGGGAGGGATTTACTCCCAGGAGGAGGAGTTTTGCATCTTCACGTGTCTTCGTTGAGTCTCCGGTGCCTGGGCACCCAGCCTCCTACCGGCAGAGGCTTCCACACCCTCCTTGGGTGTGGAAGCCTCTGCAGGAATTGTGGCCTCAGGCCCGGGGTAGAGGTGAGGGGGCCCCAAGGGGCCTCCAGGAGGAGCCCAGAGGCCAGCTGGGGTGGCTGTGGTGGAGGCCCCAGTGCTAAGATTCTGGGGTCATGGGGTCTGGCTGCAGAGAAGTGCCCACCCTCCTCTGGGGTGGGGACCCAGGGAATGAGCCTGGGGGGGTGTTGTCGGGTGCAGCTGTGACTGGCAGCCCTCGGGGACCAC
Organism: Diceros bicornis minor; assembly: GCF_020826845.1. Classification (NCBI taxonomy): domain Eukaryota; kingdom Metazoa; phylum Chordata; class Mammalia; order Perissodactyla; family Rhinocerotidae; genus Diceros; species Diceros bicornis. The sequence continues at coordinate 42,812,660 of NC_080767.1, forward strand.
ACCCCCCACCCTGGCTCCCTGGGCCCAGCATAGCAGGAGGAGGGATTTGAGAGGCCCCAGGAGCAACCTCACCACCCACGGGAGGAGGAAAAGCCGTGGGCAGCCCACGGAGCCCCAGGATTCAGGGAGGTTCTGGGGTGAGCCCTGCAAATCACCTCACCCCACGAGCCTGTTTCCCGAGGCTCTCTCAGAAATGCACGTCGAAGCAGCTGTGTGCCCCGTGAACACCGTCCCCCGGCGCCGTGGGGGGCAGGCTGTCACCCCACACACCTCCTCCATCAAGGCTGCTCCCGACCCCAACCCGGCCCCACCTGGAGCCTCTTCTCTGTGGCTGTCCCAGTGCCCCCCGGCCCCGCCTGCTGGAGAAAGGCGAGGTCCAGAGCATTCCTCTCTGACCTTGGGCAGATCTGCCACTGGCTGGAGAGCTTGGTATGGAGGTGGGGGTGCTTCCTTCCTGAGCGCTGGAACCTTCTTCCACAGCCCTACTGGACTTCCTCCCTGGTCCCGCGGCTGCCCTGCAGGCTGACAGCCCCCAGCAGTAACCCGGCAGGCAGGGCCCAGCGTCCGCAGCCTTGCTAGTCCATTCCCACCAGGTGGGTCCTGTGACGGGTACAGGTGCCTACACCGCGGCCCAGAAAGGGGCGGAACTCCCCAAGGTCGCAGCCAGCAGTTGGTGGAGCTGGCCTTGAACGGGGTCAGGCTGCCTCCGAGGGCCTCACTGGTCCCCTCTGTGTCACCCGGCTATGCTTGCTACCACCCCAGGCCAGGGACAAGGCCTGAGGACAGAAGGACAGCGGTGGAGCCCTTGGTTGAACAGACTCACTCCCCCTGGCCTCCTGCGTCGCTGAGGGTTCCCCTGGCCCTTTCCTCCCCCAGTGGCCCTCGCATGCGAGAGGGCCCCGCTTCAAGCCCCGTGCCAGGCTGCCGGGAGTCTCCCCGAGGCCCTGACGCAGGACGGGGGCTGGCAGCCTGGGTCTTCTTCAGTTTTGATTTGCACTGTGAGATGTTCTGTCCTTTACAAAAGGCCCCCCATCCTTCCTCTCGAGGGGTGCTCCCTACAGGCTGTGAGGAGGCAGGGCCAGGCTGCATCTCTAGCTCGATGGGTGGGAAGACGAGTCTGGCAGGGACTCGGCGTCTATGGCCTCCTGTCCAAGTTCCTCCCTAGGAAGGGAGCCCCCTGCAGAGGGCTGACCCCGGGAGGGCTACCCTCAAGTGTGTGCTTGACTCCTGGGAGACCCAGCACCACAACTACACTCCATCCCTTGCCTGGGGTCCCTGAGCCCCTGGGCACCCCTAGCACAGCGTGGGGTGGCAACAGCCCAGGGCCCCAGCCTGGGACTGTGGGGTGGTGGAGGGCTGTGCCAGGCTGAAAGGCCCTTCCTCAGACGTTCTGGGGCAATTCCCGGCGCTTAGGGGCACCTGAACGAGACCCACGTGGGTTAAATGGCACACTGGTGAAGCTCCATCTTCCAGTGAAGGCCGGTGACGTAGTGACAGGCTCTCAGCCCCCTGGGGCCAGGCTGGATGGAGGGGCGGTGAGCTCCGGGTGCACAGGCAGCCTCCAGCCCTTCCAGTGCGGGGTTCACCTCCCAAGTGGGGCATCAGACTTGCTTTGGGAACCGGGGGTCAAAGCCAGCCAGCAGCCAAGGGTAAAGGAGCCCAGAGTTCGGCTGGACCTCGGCCTTGAGCTGCGGGGCAGAGGCAGGGCCTGGGCCGGGCCCCATGGGGGACAAAGATGGGGTTGTGGCTGGGGCATCAAAGCACAGACCACTTCCCTCCACCCAACAGGCAGCCCTGGATGGAGACTCGGGAGGAATTCACCATCGGTACCCCCTGGTTCCTGCAAGATGCCGGGTCCTAGGGCGTCCGGAGGTGGTCAGGGCAGGGGCCTGAGGCCCCAGGAGGGACAGTGGGTGAGGAGAGCAGCACGATGCAGCCCGGAGACCGGGCATCCCATCCTGGTGCCTGCACACTGACTTGCCTGGGGACCTTGGGCAAACATGGGGCTTCTGGGCCTAGGCCCTCTCAGACAGCAGGGCCAGGGGCCTGGGACTCAGTGGGGGGTCGAGCCCCTGTGACTGCAGGGTCCTCCTGGCCCCCCTCACAGCGTGTCCTCAGGCTGCACCTGTGGGGCCTGAGCGTCTCCCAAGTGTGAGCGGAGCTGATCGTTGCAGAGCGGGTCTGGGTCTCCGAGTTCTCAGCAGGGGGAGTGAGGGTGGGTGGGCGGGGGTGACCCATGGCGCTCTCCAGCGACAATAAACACTTTGGAAGAGGAGCCGGCAAGCCTCTGCGGTGAGGCCATTCATTCCTGGAAAGAAAGCAATTTGTTTCATCAAATCACGCCGACAGCACATGCACACAGCACCTCTGAGGGGCTCTCGCCGTGCTGGTTTCTGGGATTTTACAATAGGAGTTTGGAAATATTCCAGACACTTGAAGGCACCGGGAGCTGGGGGCTATGCCTATGGAGCACAGGCAGCCCGAGGCCGGGGTGGAGGCCCGAGCCTGTAAGCTGAGGCCTGGCTGGACGGTTTTGCCGTATCTTCACCCACCACCCCCACCCTGCCCCAGAGTGAGAGTGTAGGACTCTCCTCTGTGGCCCCCGATGGCAAGGCCCAGCACCCCCGGGACCCCTGTGCTGAGCTGATGACGGCTGTGTGTGGAGAAATGTCAGCCAGCGTGCGCCTTGGCCCGGGGACCAGAGGGTCTGAGACAGCCCCCTCTGCCTGCGTCTGGGGGTTGCCCAACTCCTCCAAGGGTAGGGCGCCCTCCTGGGAACTGATAGGTTCTGTGGTGGTCAATGAACATTGGTCAAAGAATTCCTGAGGGTACTCAGCATTGAAAAGGAAGAAAATTCTGACACACACTACAGCACAGATGAACCTGGAGGACATGACGCTGAGTGAGATGAGCCAGTCACAGAAGGACAATCCTGTAGGACTCCACTCCTGTGAGGGCCCTCAAGGAGCCAAACCCACAGAGACAGGAAGTGGGATGGTGGTGTCGGGCTGGGGGAGGGGTGGGGGCGAGTGTTTAATGGGGACAGAGCTTCAGTTCGGGAAGATGAGAGTCCCGGAGATGGATGGTGGTGACGGCTGCACAACAATGTGAGTGTGCTGAATGCCACTGAACTGTGCACTTAAAGTGGTCAAGATGGGGGGCCCGCCTGGTGACGTAGTGGGTGAGTACTCGGGCTCCGCTTCAGCAGCCCGAAGTTTACAGGTTCCAATCCTGGGCGCGGACCTACGCACTGCTCGTCAAGACATGCTATGGCAGGCATCCTACATACAAAGTAGAGGAAGATTGGCAACAGATGTTAGCTCAGGGCTAATCTTCCTCACCAAAAAAATAAATAAATAAAGGTCAAAATGGTGAATTTTATATGTTCTTTACCACAATCATAAAATATAAAAGGGCAGGCCCGGTGGCAGAGGCAGTTAAGTGCGCGTGCTCCGCTGCGCCAGCCCGGGGTCCGCTGGTTCGGATCCCGGGCGCGCACTGACACACCGCTTGTCAAGCCATGCTATTTCGGTGTCCCATATAAAGTGGAGGAAGGTGGGCACGGACGTTAACCCAGGGCCAGTCTTCCTCAGCAAAAAAAGAGGAGGATTGGCAGATGTTAGCACAGGGCTGATCTTCCTCACAAGAAAAAATAAATAAATAAAAAATATAAAATATAAAAATATATATTAAAAAATTTCTGGAGGGAACAAAACAGACCCACATCAACACACTGATAGAGTTTGTCAAAGGGACACAGGAACCAACTGAAAGAACCCCTGTGGCCAAGGCCGGAATAGTTGAGCAGAAAATAATGTAGTATTAGGTTATAACCCAATGTATACAATAAACATCCACGAGACCACACTGATATAAATAAATGGTTGACTAAATACAGAAATGGGAGAGAAGAGACAAGTCTCCGTGCAGAGGAATCCCAAATAATACGCGCAGACACCCCAGGGGAGCTTGACCCCTCCTCAGGCGTGGGCTGCGCTCAGCGACTTCCCTCCAGGGGGTGAGGCAGGACGAGGGAGGGAAAGAGCGACCTACAGGGGAGGAGCCAGACAAGCAGGCCTCTGCCCGGCCAAGGTCAACACCAGCAGTGACTGGTCATGGTGACGGCATGCCCCGGACACGACGCGATGGGAAGGGCCCCTCACCCTGCCCTCTTCCCCCCAAACCCACCGTCCCAGTCCAGTCATGAGGGAACATCAGGCAAATCCCAACTGAGGACGTCCCACGATGTCCCTGCCTGTCCAGGTCGTCGAAAATACTGCAAGTCTCGGAAACTGTCACAGCCCAGAGGGGCCCAAGGAGACTTGACACTAAATGTAAAGTGGGTCCTGCATGGGGTCCTGGGACAGAGGAGGACTTAGGAAAAAACCAAGGAAATCCGATAAAGTGTGGACTTTAATTAATTTAAACAATGTCTTCCTGGGGGAGGCTGCTCTCGGGTAAGATGTGACCTTGGGTGAGTCATGGCCTCAAAGGCTGGACGCCTGAACCAGGGCCTGCAGGTCCCCCAGCCCTAGACCCCAGGCCACTTTGCAGGGGTGGATGGGGTGGCTCTATCCCCCGCCCTCCCCATGGCACAGAACTGTGGCGCATGGCCCACCCCCTAGTCTGAGCCCTGCTGTACATGGGACCATGCTGGCTGAAGAGCCGGGTGACGCCTGTCCTGCAGGAGGGCGCCTCGTTTAGGACACGTGGAAGCTGAGGGTCCTGTGGGCTCTGGGGGAGAAGAGCCAGGCGGACAGGGGGAAAGTGGGCCGAGCACTGGGTGTGGGGGGGTGTTCAGAGGGAGAGTGGCCGGAATAACCACGTTTTAACCCGTCATAAGGTGGACAGTTTTGTTATGAAAAACACCAGAAAGCCATTAATGTAAATCATGAAATATTCAGGAAGGAAGTCGCTTAGAAGTCTTGTGTTCCCAGAAACGGTGCAGATCGCTTCCTGCATCAGGGGCGCCCAACGTCGGCTCTTGTGTGCGTCTTCAGAGGCTATTATCTCTGGACGGGGAAGCGTTAGATCATTGCTGCAGACATGGCCTCGTGGGGGGCGGGCGACGGAGTGAGGGAAGAGGCGCCCCTGGGGCGGCTCCCGTGTCATGCCGTCAACGGGCGCTCCCGGGGCTCCCACCCGCCGCCCCCCGTGGTTCCAGCTCACACAGACGGCCCAGCTCCCGGGCCCCGGGGTGCTGTCCTCAGAGGACAGCGGGCGGATGGTAGAGCCGCTACCACTGCCCATCTCTGGGTGGCCTTACCTGCTCCTCCGTGGCTGCTCTTCGTCACCTGCATGAGCAATCTTCTGCAGGAAGTCCTCCCTTAAACACGCAGTCCTGCCTTCCATAACGATGACAACTGAAGAGCGGCCGTGTCTTCCATCAGCGCTCTGCTCGGCCCCTCACAGGCATTCTCTCATCTATCCTGACAGCAGTCCAAGACCACACGGCTGGGGAGCATCGAGCAAGGATCTGGATCCAGATCTGTTTGCCCCAAAATCGTGCTCTCAACCATCATCCTGCTTTCCTCTGAACAACTCTCCACTGAAAAAACACAATGAAGCACAACAAAAAAGCAATGGGAAGAAGGAAGATGAGGGTATGCCCATTGGGATGGCTCCTGTCAAACAAACAGAAAACAACAAGTGCTGGCGAGGATGTGGAGCAATTGGAACCTCATGCACTGCTGGTGGGAATGCAAAATGGTGCAGCCGCTGTGAAAACAGGATGGGGGTTCCTCAAAAAGTAAACATAGAACTACCATATGACCCAGAAATCCCAATCCCCAGTATATACCCCAAAGAATTGGAAGCAGGTCTTGAAGAGATATCTGTACACTCATGTTCCCAGCAGCGTTATTCACAACAGCCAAAAAGTGGAAACAACCTAAGTGTCCATCGACAAAGGAATGGATAAGCAAAACGTGGTCTGTCCATACAATGGAATATTATTCAGCCTTAAAAAGGAAGGAAATCCTGACACATGCTACAGCATGGATTAACCTGGAAGACATGATGCTGAGTAAGATGAGCCAGTCATAGAAGGGCAAATGCTATAGGACTCCACGTTCATGAGGGCCCTCAAGGAGTCAAACCCATAGAGATGGGAAGTGGGATGGAGGTGCCAGGGGCTGGGGGAAGGGAGGGGGGTGATTGTTTAATGGGGACAGACCTTCAGTTTGGGAAGATGAGAGAGTCATGGAGATGGATGGTGGTGATGGCTGCACAACAATATGAATGTATTTAATACCACTGAACTGTACACTTAAAAATGATTAGAATGGTAAATTTTGTGTTACGTATATTTTACCACAGTTTTAAACATAAAAAATTAAAAGACGATGAGGATGATGAGGACTGTGGGTGAAGGGGCCATGTGTGTCCAGGGAGTGATAGTGAGACAGGAATCCACAGACAGCCTGTGGTGGAAGGGACAACGTCAGCTGGGAGGGTGGCCGGGTGCCAGAGGAGTGTTTCAGCACCTCGGAGAGAGACACGCGCACCTTGAGGGCTGGGAGGGAACCTGTGGACCCAGGTCCAGGAGCAGGAGGTGCGGGCTTTTCTGAAGCCAGCCTGCTCCTTGCTCCGGGGGAGGCAGGCAGATGCTTGGTGAGACTGCCCAAGACTTTGCACCTCTGGATCCACAGGGTTTCCCTGGCAAGGGGTAGACATTCTTTCCTGAGGCTGTGCACAGGAGGGCCGCCATAGCCCCGTGGGGCGAAGGGACGTTGTGAAGGCCCTGGCGTGGAGAATCGGGGGCCTGAGTCTCATTCTGCCATGTCCTTGGGAAGGCTTGACCCCCCCATGACCTTGGGAAGGCTCCTGCCCCTCTCCGGGCCTCTTGAGTCTACCTGCTGTCCCTGGAGCTTCCTGGAACTAGGGTGCCCATTGGTGCCAAGGGCAGGAAAGGCACAGGTGAGGCCAGCACAGGGAGGAGGGAAGGACTTGTGTGCGCTGGCCTGAGTCCTGCCTACACCAGCGTTCTCACCTGGGGGGCATGGCCCCAGCCCTGAGGAGACCTTGTTGTCTTTGTCACAGGGAGGCAAGGGGGTGCTATTGGCTTTAGTGCCCCAGGGCCAGGACTCAAAACATCACATGAGTGAGGCAGCTCTGCCCTGCAGATCCTCCCGACAGGCGTCCCTCTGAAAAATGGCTGCAAGTTCCACATTTCAGCAAAGAGCACACAGCCTCCAGGAAACCGAGCCTTCAGAGGACCCAGCCACTCAGATCCTCCGTGACAAGACTCCCAGGGATGGTTAAAAACGTCCAGTTATAGTAAAAATCCTCTGTGCTGACTGAGGAGTTTCCAGCCTGGGTCATTGATGCCCTACGTGTGCACAGCGCTGTCCCCCGATCAATCGCCACATACTTACCCGGCGCTGGCATGTGCTTCATTAAGGGGAGGGAAGAGGAGGGCCCTCTGAACACCCAGAAGCACCTGGCCCCATAAATACTGACTTTATGCGTGCCCCCTATCCCGGTCCTGTGTGGCTACACTCAGGAGGCCAGCAGAGGGCACGGGGTGAAATCCCATTTTTCACCCATCATCTCTATTGCTGTTCTGGAAAAGTGAGGCACAACAGAATTCACTGTGTGGAATTCTCGTAGTGGACACACTTTGTAAATGCATGTTATTTCCAGGGTGAAGTTATGTCACGGCCCCTCCAATATGAGTTTACTCGTTCATTCAAAACAAACAGAAACTTGGCCGACTGCCGGCGCCACACCAGCACCCAGGAAACGATCAGACCTGTCATCAAGGAGGGAGGGGCAGAAGTGAACGCGGGGACAGGAAGAGCTGGGCTCTGACCCCAGAGGACCTGAGTCTGGGGGAGCCCAAGAGGGCCCCGGACTTGAGCCTGGTGGGGGCAGCCAGGGGGGCTTTGCAGCAGAGTGATGCTCGAGATGAGTCTCGGGAGCCAGGTGGGGGCAGGCAGTAGAAGCTGGGGCAAGGGCTTTGCGGGTGCAGAGGGTGAGAAAGCCCAGGGTGGTGAGGAGATGGGCCTGGGGGGCGCGGGCCGGGCCTCTCTGTGGCACACCTGGAGGCCAGGCTGAGGACGTGCCACCTAATCTGCAGGGGTGGCTGTGGTGGGGGCCTTTAGGGATCCCTCTGGTGACAGGCTGGGGGCAGGGAGGCCAGTGATGGAGATGGCACTGAGTCTCAGGAGGAGGGACGGGGTCTGAAGAGGGCCCTTCCTGCCCGCCATCACCCCAGCTCTGAAAAAGAGCTCCTTCCCATGTGAATTATGGAAGGGAGTTGTGACGTCTGATTTTCCACTGAAACGTGTATATAGTGAACTGCTACAGTTTATTGGGCTCGTGGAATGGCCTAACATCGCATCAAGTGATGGCAATTGCACTGGGAAGGCGAGGCAGGGGAAGCTGCTGGGTGGCCCCCTTTCTCCATCCTCTCTGGCTGCCATCATTTCTGCTACAGGGAAACAGAAGATCCAGACTCCAGGCCAGCAGGCCCTAGTGCTCTGTTTCTCTGGCCCTGGGGCAGTAGAACACTGGCTCTAACATTGGGGAAGCCTGGGGTCAAATCCCAGCTCGGGACGCCCATTTCACAGATGTAGGAACTGAGGCCCAGAGAGGTTAAGCAACCTGCCTAAGATCACACAGGGTCAGGATTAGAACTGGCGTCTGTCTGACTCCTCAGCTAAGCTTCCCACCTCCTCACCTGACTCACAGATGGGGATACTGTAGTGGCCCAACACAAGGGGTGACTGCAGAGACCCAAGAGCTGAAGGGTGGACCTGCTTATAAACTGTGAAGTGCCGAGGCGGGGCAGGGGTGCAGCATGTTGACTGCTCACCCAGCAGTGTTCCTGGGGCTGACAGCGTGTCTGGAGCCAGTGGCAGGAAAGCCTGGCATGCCCACCCCTCCCCTCCAGGGCAGGGACTGGCTCCCAAGGACGGTCTGGCTGACCAGTTACGGCCATTTCACTATTTTAGGGCCTGGAAAATTACTATTCATGACAGCAAACTTAAAAATGAAATAATAAGTCTGTCCTTTTAAAAAGCAAACTGCGACGCCAGAATATTCATGAGCTGTGACTTCATGGGAAATGGCAGCAGCCAGGAGATTATCATTCAGTTAAGTCAGCAGCGGAGGAATTTAGGGAAATGTGCTTGTCACTCCGAGGAAGCGGGTGATTAATACTTTCCTGCTTGTGGGCCCCCTTCGCAGGCGCATTTTTAATGTAATAATTAATTAACCTTGAGACCACTCACATTTCCCAGGCTCCCGAGGGAGGGGTGCGGTCGGCTTCCCATCCCAGCTCCGCACACCACGGCCACTTGGAACTGACCTCGGAGCCGAGAGGATGAGGCCAAATCTGCTGGAGGCTCACCTGGTGGAGGCAGGGCCAGGGCGGGCAGCTCTGGGCACGGGACACCCCTGTACTGGTAACTGCCTGTGACCTCTTGGCTGGGAGTGGAGTAGAGTCCCCCCAAAACTCATGTCCTCCTGGAACCTCAGAACAACTTTATTTGGAAATAGGGTAGATGTAATTAGTTAAGGATCTGGAGATGAGATCCTCCTGAATTAGGGTGGGCCCTCCATCCAATGACTGGTGTCCTCTAAGAAGAGGAGAGGATGGGGCCGGCCCCGTGGCTTAGCGGTTAAGTGCGCGCGCTCCGCTGCTGGCGGGTTCGGATCCTGGGCGCGCACCGACGCACTGCTTCTCCGGCCATGCTGAGGCCGCGTCCCACATGCAGCAACTAGAAGGATGTGCAGCTATGACATACAACTATCTACTAGGGCTTTGGGGGGAAAAATAAATAAATAAAGTTTAAAAAAAAAAAACGAAGAGGAGAGGACACAGACACAGAGGGCGGCAGGGGATTTGGGGCACTGGGAGAAGACCAGGGAAGACGGGGCCGCAGCCGGAGCGATGCTTCCCCTAGCCAAGGAACAACGAGGATTCCTGGTGACACGGGAAGCTGGAGAGAGGCCTGGACCAGATCCTCCCTCACAGCCTCTGGGGAACTGGCCCTGCCCACACCTTGACCTCAGACTTTTGGCCTCCAGACCTGGGAGAGGGTAAATTCCTGTTGCCTGAAGCCCCCTGGTTTGTGGACTTTGTTACAGCCGTCCCAGTCCACTCCCACCTATGGTGACTGGTGACAGTGGAGGTGGTGCTGGAGGGCAGCTGAGGAGGCCCCAAGGGGTCGGGGGGGGTTGTGTCCTGGGAACCGGGAGGCCCCCAGGCACCGGCAGCGGGGGCCCTGGTGCTGGCTTTTGCAGTGAGCAGGATAAGTGACCAGACGCTGGCCCCTCCTCTCTCTGGGCCCGGGGTCTCCCACCACAGGGGGTTGAGCCAGACCAGTGCTTTTCAAACTGGGTTCCCCATGCTCCCCCAGGGGCGGTGGGGGCTGTTTCCTCTTGGCAGAGCGCCTCAGTTTCCCCACGCACACCACTTCCTCCCTCTCGCTGCCTGGAGAGCTTAGTCATCCTTTGTGGCTGATCCCATTACCCTCGGGGGGCGAAGGAGGGGGATGCTGGCCAAGCTTCTGTGTCCTTAGAGCTCAGCACCCTCCAGCTGGTTCCAGCCCCTGGAGGCTCCCAGCAGGAGCCGGCTGCCAGCTGTCCCCCGCCTGGCAGGACCACAGCTCGTCCCCGCCCTCTAGTGGCTGCCTGGAGGCACGGCCAAGCGGCCGCTGCTGGAGGGTTTGGGGCCTCCTGGGGTGGGCCGCCCTTGGGACCAGGAAGAGGACAAGAGTGGACACCCCCTCAGCCAGACTTGGAGCCGCCTTTGCCGGGAGTCCCTCCCCAGCCTTAGCAGCTCGGCCATGCTTCTCAGGGTCGGGAGGCTGAGTCTGGGTGGGAGTCAGCAGGGGTTGGGGGAGACCATGGAGGGGACGTCACCCCCTTGGCTGCCACCACCCAGAGCAGCTTGGTCTCTTCCCGGGGACTGTCGGTGCTGGGCTGGGCTCTGCCAGCTCAAACCAAATCTCCGAGGCCAGGCTGGCCCTGCCCACGCTGGGCAGCCCTCGGGCCCGCTGACTCCTGGCTGGGCTCTGGGCCTGCCACACTCAGACCAACCGGGCCTTCTTCTTCCTGAGAGGGACAGCGACCACGAGAACTGCCCAGAGCAGGTGACAGTGTGGGCTCTCTCCCCACCTTATCCTGCTGCCCCCAAGCACCTAAAGCAGTGCCCAGCGCACAGTAGGCGCTGAGTAAACACAGGTTGGACTCCGAGGCTGATGCGCCAGGTTGGGGTCTTGGGAGGAGAGGCTGAGCCAAGTTCAAGGTGCAGGATGCACTTAGGGACCAGCACCGTTGGGCGGGGAGGAGGAGGCGGCGGGGCCAGGCAAGGGGAGAAGCCGAGCTGGGCGCAGGCCAGCCCCGTGGGGGCTCTGGGCAGGTGGAGTGTCTTCACTGTCTTCACACCCCATTAGCTCAGCCCCAGGAGGGGCTGACTCGGGGTGGGGGGCTGCTGACCGCTCCTCAAAGCTGGGTGCAGGTCCGCCCTTAGAGGGGGCCCTCTCCATGTCCACACGGAAGCCCAATCCTCACCTAGAGGAGGAAACAGAGGCTCAGAAAGGAAGGAGCCGGCTGAGGTCTCTCAGGGACAGAGCACAGCCTCCTCGCCCCAGGGGTCCTAGGACAGCGCCTGTCACTGCTCTCAGGAGGGGGAGCCCATGTCCCAGGCCTCAGGGAGCACCTCGTGCTCTCCTCCTGCATTCCCAGGGTGGGGGGAGGCTTGTCACTGACTGGCCTCTGCCCTGAAGAGAACTGCCAAGATGGGAGACCCTTATTTACATCCAGTGTCCTAGGAAACATGCTGCTAAGGACATCCAGCCTGCAGGGGTCTACTCTGGGGATGGGGTCAGCCATTAGAAGGGTGGGCAATGCACGGTGTGCCAAGTAGTGGCCCAGAGGAGATGCAGCCAGGGTGGTCTTCCTGGAGGAGGAGGCCCTGAGCTCTAGGAAACGGGCTGGGTTTGTGCAGGCAGCAATGAGTCAGTGGGGAGATTCAGCAGATGGAGGGCACAGGGCACACAAGACAAGGTGAGGCCAAGGCCAGGCTTGACCGACTTGGCTGCTAAAGCTACAACGAGCTGCTCTCAGATTCAGACAGTTTATTACTGACATAGTGAAGGGAAGGGGGCTCCTGGGCCCTTGTCCCACACACCAAAAGGACGACACTGGAACCACAGAGGCCGATGATGCCAACAGGAGCTGGGGCACCACGTTGCAGAGGACGGTTCTACAGTCGGGCTGTACTTGCCCCCATCCGGCCCCCAAAGTCACTGTCTGAGATGGTGCGTGGCGTTTCCAGTTCTCCTGCTGGCTTCATCTTCTCATACTTGAAATCTCCCCTTTAGACTTCATGGGGCCATGCTCTTAGAAGTTTCTGGTACCATTTTTCCTCAGGTTTCTCCACGGGCTCCTCTATGTAAAGCGGGTGCGAGGTGGGCAGCACCACAGTTTCAGCTATGCATATACACACATCGTTTACAGCGCCCAGTCTCTGTCTCCAGCCCAGGCCTCTCTCCTGGACTTCAGCCCTGGGCCCAGCTCAGCCTCCCGGCCACGTCCACTCGGATGCCCTCCTGCACATCCAGGTCACATGTGTGGGCTGAGCTCAGCACCCTTCCCAACTCACCTTCTCCTCCTCCTCCAGGTGGTGACCCAGCCGTGCGCCCTGTCACCCAAGCTGGAGGGGTTCATGTCATCCTTGATTTTGTTCTTATTCACACGTGCCCTCCATCAAAGGCATTCCCAAACCCGCTCCCTCACTTCCCACTTGCCTCTGTCTTCACTGTCTTAGTTCATCCTCTGGAAGGATGCAGTAGCTTCTTGACTTCCTCTGACTTCCAGGCTGGCCCCGTCCTCCTCCCTACCCGGCCAGTCAGTCACCACCACGCGCACTGCAGCTCCCCACCGCCTCGCCACGAAGTCCAGTGCTTTGGTGGAGATTCCTCCCACCGCGCTCCACTTGGCCCCCTCTCCTCCCCTCCCCTCCCTTCCCTCTCCCCCGTCCCCTCCCTTCCCTCCTCACCTGCTTCCAGCAATGGTTCACATGCTGCCCGGAGCCTTTCCTACATCCTTCGCCCCCATTCTTCTCCACTCCTCCTCCTCAGCCCGCTGGTGTGGTTGTGTCCCATAAGCTCTCCTGGTACTACCCCCACTCCCGGCCCTGCTTGCCCGGGGTCTCCTGGCCGGTGAAAGCCTGTCTTCTTAACAGTCTGCACTTCTATCTCCTGCATAAGAACGCCCATTCTCAGGACTGCATCCTGGTCTCCGGCCTTAATCGTCACTCGTTTCAGTGAGTAGCAGAGGGTCTGGCTCATGGAGGCAATTAGTAAACGCTAGACTGGACAAACTGAATTCGGACGTGATCGGACGGATCACCGGGGGCAAGCGAGGACGCGTGTACAAAATGACGTGGAGAGTGAATGCCTGAGGGCGAAAGAAGCTGGGACCACCTCCCCATGTAACTGCCAGCCTCTGAGAACAAGAACTATGTTGTAATCACCTCTGCTCAGTAAAGGTTTTTGGAATGAATGAAATGCATGGGTGCGGTCAGTGACCTGGTCTCGGCCCCAACTGCAGCATTCATAGTCACCGCCCCGCAGGAGATGGGTGCACTGCGGCCCACAGGGCAGACTCCTTCCCTCCAGGTGCCCACCAGCCCCCTAACTGTCCATCAGCGGTTCTGCAGCCTGAGTGCTGGGCCCACCCCGGCGTCTCTGACACGCGAGGCTCGGGGTGCGGGGGAGAACCCGCGCTTCCAACAAGGTCCCAGGTCCCGCTGCCGCTGTCTGGGGACCGCACTTTGAGAAAGTGCTCCAGAGCAGCGCAGCACAAGGGAAACACAATAGCAGCCACATATACAGTTTAAAATTTCCATTGGCCGCCTCTTTAAAAAGTAAAAACCAACAGGTGAAATCAATTTCATTATATTTTACTTAATACGCCCAAATACATACACATTTACAATATATCCACACTATTATTTCAACATGTAATCAATATAAAAACATTATTAAGGCATTTTACATTCTTTTTTCCTCCTAATCCTGGGAGATCTGGTGTGTATTTTACGCTTAGCGCTCATCCGCAAACGTCTAGCAGCTCAACGGTTCCACGCGGCTAGCGGCCCCCAGCTGCCAAGCGCGGCAGGTGCGAGAGGAAGGAAGCGGCCAGAGAACTACACCTCCCGGCATGCTCCGGGCGCACCCCGCGACGCACATCCAGCGAGGCGCGGGAGCGAGGTGCCCACGGAGGAACCACATCTCCCGGCACGCTCCGGGCGCGCCCTGTGACGCACTTTCTGCGCCGCGACGGGAGCCAGGCGGCCGCGGAGGAACCACATCTCCCGGCATGCCCCGGGCGCGCCCTGTGAAGCACTTCCGGCGCGGCGGCGACAGCGCGCCCCCGGCGGCTCGGCGGCGGAGCGAGGCGACCGCTCAGGCCGCGGCGAGTGACGGGCGGCCGGCCAACGGGGCCGGGGCGGGGCGGCGGCGGCCAGCGAGGGAGCGCGCGGGCGGCCTGGCCCCGCCCCCGCCCCGCCCGCCTGCCCCGGTGACCTTCAGGGCCCGGGCGGCGGGCGCAGGCCCGGGCGGCGGCGGCGGCGGCGGCGGCGCGATGTTCGTGCAGGAGGAGAAGATCTTCACGGGCAAGGTGCTGCGGCTGCACATCTGCGCGTCCGACGGCGCCGAGTGGCTGGAGGAGGCGACCGAGGACAGCACGGTGGAGCAGCTCAAGGAGCGCTGCCTCAAGCACGTAAGGCCGGCCGCGCCCCGGCCCCTCCGTCGGCCCCTCCGTCCCTCCGTCCCCGCGCCGGGGCCGGGCAGCGCCTCTGCCTCCTCCCCCCACTCCGCACCCGGCGCTCCTGGACGCTGCTTCCCGCGCCCGACCCGGCCGAGCACTCTGCACTCCATCCTCTCCTTCACCTTCCACAGCCGCCCGCGGGGGAGGGCGGATCGGGAAACTGAGGCTCCGGGAGGCGAGGCCGCCGCTGGGAGCCGGGCTTCCTCCTGCACCCGCGCTTGTGCGTACCGGCTGTCGGGGTGAGGGTCTGGGTTTTTCAGCAGGCCCCCAGAGCTGGGAGTGAATGCCCGAGGAGGGAGATCCCTTCCCTTCCCTGCGGAGCCGGCTTCCGAGCTGTCTCCGGTTGGCCGGCGTGGGCGCCGGGACGGGCTCTGGCCCCCCGCCTCCGAGCTGGAATCCCCTAACACAGTGTCCCCGCGCCCCTGCTTCCCGCGGCCTGGAGGTTGATTCGGGGGGGAGGTCCGGGAGAGGGGCTCCTCCTGAGAGAGCCGCCGTTTAAAGTTTATTCACGTGAAATACTCCTCATCGAGTTAGTTTCTTAGGTCGTTGATTTTTGGAACTAGTTCTTGGTTTCCTCTCGGTAAACTTCTCGACTCTGTAAGGCGGGCTAAGGCTTCTGTGTGTCTGACTCTGGCTGCCTAAGGAAACTCTATACTTGGTGTGATGTAGAATTTGGGTTACAGGAGGCTGCGGTCTTTCAGTCCGTTAAGTTATATATTTATTGTGATAAGTTGGATATCTGTATTTGTGATAAGATGTTTTGTTAAAATAAAGCTAAGCGTCATCTCCCAGGATAAACTTCCAGTTATAATAACTACCTACAAATATTTTTGAGTCACTCCCGTGAGTGTGGTTCTGGGGAGTTCTGTAACTGTCTGGGGCAGGCCAGAGAGCGTTCTGGTTGTGAGAGCTGGATGTGAATAACGGTGCTGTCTTGGCCTCAGTGATACACATCGAGGAGGAGGGGGCTCTGGGCTCACTCACTGGAGGGGCAGGTATGTTTTGGCAGCCTTTTGTTTATCTTCTGACCTGGTTGGTGTGGTTTCGCTGTCTAGATAACCCTCAGTACAGCGCTGAGGTAGGAGGCAGGGGCTCCATGGACATCTAGACTGAGAGCCAGGCACTGCTGCTTGTCTAGTCTTGTATGTTTTTTAAAAGCCTCCCTGAGATGCTGTGTCCTCCCCCACCCAGGACGGGAGCTCCCCGAGGGCTGGGTTTGTATCCACACATCCAGCGCCAGAACTCACGTGTGGGTTAATTGAACAAATGGAAGCAGATTGCTGATCCAGAATTGCGTGGACGTGGCCTGTCACCTGCTGAGGCAGGCAGGGAGAAGTCAGTGGGTAAATTGGTGTGGCATTTTGAGTAACTCACTAATGGTACGGATTTACATAACTGCCATAATATTATTTTATGAAGAGAAACAGGAAATGAGAACTGTTTGATCCACAGATGCTTGCTAATGAATTTCAGGAGCACTTGGGGTTCATTAGGCAGCCTATTTTGATATGATGCTGATTATTATGTTCCCGATATTTATTATTCCAGTCGGTATTGAGATGTATTGTTTGGGATTTTTTCTGGGCATTATCCTACTTTAAATTGAGATTTCATTCCACTCTGCAGTCCCTCCAGGTGTGGAGGATCCAATCAGTAGGGGAGTTTCACACCCAAAGAGACAACATGAATTACAGGACTTGAGAGCCATCAGAAAGTATTCTCACCTCCAGGCCCATCCCGTTCTGTAGGCAGAGCGCTGCCTCTTGAGCCGTCAGACTGCATTAGTTAGGAAAGAGAATTCTCGAGTTGTGTGCTCGAATGTCCCCCTGGAAACCAGGCCCTGCTGCAGGCAGGGGGCAGGCGGATGTCAGCTCCTGCTCCTCCTCCCCAGGTCCCCCTGGTGTGTGCTAAGCTGGTGTCGTTTTTTTCCTTTCTCTTTCCCCTCTACCTTGAGGGGACACTGTGGGCTTCTTGCCCCACAGTCGGGGAGTGGGGAACGGGCAGAGTGAACCATCTGTGTAAGAGGAGATTAATGAGTTTAAGAAAGTTACATCTGTAACGTGGTGGGGTGTTTTCTGTATGGTAAGTGTTCGTGAAATTGCCAGTAGGGAACATGATACCTGCTGGTGTGACTTAACATTCTTAGATCACGTAAAGGCGAATCTTCAAATGACAGCTTCCACCTGGTGTAAGAGGAGCCACTTCTGCGCTCCTCTGGGGAAGAAGCAGGCGCAGTCGCTGTCAGAGGCTCCCTGCTCCTGCAGCTGGGCCTTGTCGGGCTTGTTGCTGCCACACCCTAGCGTGCTCAGACGCTTCTGCTGAGTACAGAGAGACACGTGAAGCCCTTGCGCTTAGCAGGGGTGACTCATGCTTTTGTCTTGCTCCTGGCATGCTCTTGATGCGCTGCGATGAGTTCGGTGTTTTCAGGAACCGTATGAGGATTGTTTTGGAAAATCGTGTTTCATAGACTATATTCTGAACTTGTCAAATCAACTAGCCTGCAAATTTTAGAATTAGAAGAAGCATTCCCAGTATTTCTGGGAGCAGAGCCAGTGTTGAATTCAAGGCAAATGGGGGAGTGTTCTCTGTTCTGTCCTAAATGGTAAAAGTGAATCTTATATTGGCTGAATTCCACCTTTGCCCCACTAGCCTTGCCAGGTTTGTGGGCATGGCTGACGGCCCCCAAAGCCTTCATGATCCTTTTTTCCTGTTTTCAGTGTTAGATCGCCAAAAATTCTAGTTACCCTTTTTTTTTTTGCTGAGGAAGAATCACTCTGAGCTAACATCTCTGCCAATCTTCTCGTTTTGTATATGAGCTGCTGCCACAGCATGGCTGCCGAGTGGTATAGGTCTGCACCCGGGAACTGAACCCAGGCCACTGAAGTGGAGCATGCCGAACTTACCCACTAGACCACAGGGCTGGCCTCCTCTGCAAATTCTACTTACTCTTTTTTATTTTATTTTATTTATTTATTTTTTTTATAATTTTATTTATTTATTTATTTTTTCCCCCAAAGCCCCAGTAGATAGTTGTATGTCATAGCTGTACATCCTTCTAGTTGTTGTATGTGGGACGCGGCCTCAGCATGGCCGGAGAAGCGGTGCGTCGGTGCGCACCCAGGATCCGAACCCAGGCCGCCAGCAGCGGAGCGCGAGCACTTAACCGCTAAGCCACGGGGCTGGCCCTATTTTATTTTTTTAATTTTTATTTTTTTGTGAGGAAGATCAGCCCTGAGCTAACACCCATGCCAATCCTCCTCTTTTTTGCTGAGGAAGACCAGCCCTGAGCTAACATCTATTGCCAGTCTTCCTCCTTTTTTTTTCCCTTTTTCTCCCCAAAGCCCCAGTAGATAGTTGTATGTCATAGCTGCACATCCTTCTAGTTGCTGTATGTGGGACGTGGCCTCAGCATGGCCAGAGAAGCGGTGCATTGGTGCGCGCCTGGGATCTGAACCCAGGCCGCCAGTAGTGGAGCACGCACTTAACCGCTAAGCCACGGGGCCGGCCCCTACTTACTCTTAAAATGCAGGTGTTGCGAGGTGAAGCAGGTGCTTAGATTTTTTTCTTCTGGTAAGCAGTGTGCGTGCTGGGTGTCTTGGAGCCTCCGTGGCAGAGGGAGGTGGTGAGAAAGCTTCCACTGGGGCCTGCCGAGCTGCTGGAGAGGGAGGAAGGCCATGAGGACGCTGGCACTGGAGCCTTGAGGTGGGCACATCCCGAATGCTGCCATGGCTCCCTCCAGCCTGGCCGGTGCTCCCACCCACGGGCTGAGCCAGGGCACAGGTGTTCAGAGAGCACCCAGTGAGCCGTCTGCCCTGCTGCTGCTTCCCTGACCCTCAGTTAATTCCACGTCTAGCCTTGGAAGTGAACAGGAGCAAGGAGACAGTTACCTCTCCCTTCTGAGTTGAAGCGTCTGTGGATCCTGTCCAAGGTGTTCAGGTGACACCCCACTCCCCTCACCCCAGGTTCTGGCTCCGGGGGAGGGGCCGCAGTTGATTAGGTGGGCGCTGTTGTCTGGTGTGACGTGTGCGTAGGGTTGTATAGGGCACGGGTGCCGAAGCGGACAGAAGGGTGACGTTGTGCAGTTGGTGAGGGCAGGTGAGCATGCTCGGCCCATGAACGCGCAGGCACAGTGTGCCCCCTGAATCTCCCCACCCAGGCATCAGTGTTTGCTGGCTCTTCACAGAATGGTAAGCTGCTTGGCGATCAGAAAGCCATGTCCAAGCAAAGGAAGGCAGCACCCCGTCATCCGGTGACGGGGGCTCGGGCTCCCTTCTAGAGGGGGACGTCAGTAGCTGTTGAGGTGGGTGCCCCTCGGGTGGGGGAGAGCAGCCTTGAGGAGTGTGCGTGGGGGGCGCACTGCTGGTTCAGTCCTGTCCCTCCTCGCTGCCTCGCGTGCCTTACATGCGTGGCTGAAGACGCAGTGCGCCCCGCTATGGTCTCGGGTTTCCAGGGCCCGGGTCAGTGAGACAAAACTGTGTGCCATTCGGTCGCCCTCGAGCTCCCAGGAGGGGCCCCGCCTGGGGCGTCTGGAGCTGGCTTTGGGGTCTCTGTGGCTGTTGCTTGGTGGGCTGGGGGCCGAGCTGAGGCCAGTCATGTCTTCTCGGGGCTTCGTGGGCGTTTAAAGGACCAGGTCCCTGTCGGTCTCTGTGGCCGAGCCTTCTCTCTTTGCTGTCTCTTGGCTTCCTTTCGTGTGTCTGTGGAAAAAAGAAAAACAAGTGCGCAGATCACACCTAGATCTTTGGATTTTTAGGAAACAGCGGGCCTGCTCTTTTCATTTTTAAATTACTCGCCAGGACCGGCCTGTGGCTTAGCGGTTAAGTGCGCGTGCTCCGCTGCTGACAGCCCGGGTTCGGATCCCTGGTGCGCACCAACGCACCGCTTCTCCGGCCGTGCTGAGGCCGCGTCCCATATACAGCAACTAGAAGGATGTGCAGCTATGACATACAACTATCTACGGGAGCTTTGGGGGGAAAATAAATAAAAAAATTATTAAAAAAAAAAATTACTCGCCAGACCTTTCCAGACTAAGGAAGCCATTCAGGTTGTTACTGACTTCAGCAGGGTGTTTTATGTCAGAGCCATGACCCTGTTTCAGGAGTGCTTAGTGGGTTGGGGGACAGTTGCTCCCCTCCGGGATTCGTGTTGTGACATTTCACTTGGCTTCTGCCATTGATAGGAATTCTTTGATTTCATCTATTCCTTAATTTCTTAGCTACTAAGAAAAACCAGTAAATTCCTGGTGGGCTGGGGGTGTCAGGTTTTGTATTATTAGTATTACCATTCGTTTATTTCTTGTTTTGAAATAAATGGTTTTTCCTCTAGTGTACTCACGGGAGCTTAGAAGACCCCAAGAGTGTGACCCATCACAAATTAATCCATGCTGCATCCGAGAGGGTGCTGAGTGACACCAAGACCATCTTGGAGGAGTGCATCCAAGACAAAGGTAAGGGGCCTCCGGGCAGCGGTGGGGGCAGTGCAGGGCAGGGGCCCCAGAGGCGGAGGTGCCTCATCGTGGACGTCTGTGTTGTGGGCTGGATCTGAGCAGAAAAAGCGGGTCAGCTGACATGGTTTTGTTTTCCTTTATTAAAGCAAAGTGTGTGGGCCGGCCCCGTGGCTTAGTGGTTAAGTGCGCGTGCTCCGCTACTGGCGGCCGGGTTCGGATCCCGGGCGGGCACCGACGCACCGCTTCTCCGGCCATGCTGAGGCCGCGTCCCACATACAGCAACTAGAAGGATCTGCAACTATGACATACAACTATCTTGGGGCTTTGGGGGGAAAAAAAACGAGGAGGATTGGCAATAGATGTTAGCTCAGAGCCGGTCTTTCTCAGCAAAAAGAGGAGGATTGGCATGGATGTTAGCTCAGGGCTGATCTTCCTCACAAAAAAAAAAAAAAAGCAAAGTGTGCATTATGGAATATTTGTGGAAAACAGCAGAAACCGAAGTTGAACAAATAGCATCCATCTGAGAAACCAAATGTGAACTAGATTTTTAGTTTTGTTTCAGAGCAAAACCAAGGTCTCCGAGCTGCTGCAGGTTTGGTGTTGGGCTGGGAAGTTTAGTTGTGGTGGGGGTCCTGGGTGTGCTAGAAGGTGGTCGTAGAATCCGCACATCCGTTTAGTCCCTCAGAGTTTTGTGTCTGGAGGGGCTTGGGGAGAAAACCTGAGTTTTCTATATGTCATTCAAAGGATGATTTTAATTCTGGGATTCCCTTAAACAATACTTCAAAAATATTGGAAGTAGTGTGTACAGACCTCCGTTGAGTGTGAGGGTCGAGCCCAGAACAAGGTGGGAGCTGACCGGCATTGTGGACGGTGGTATGACCACACCCCAGGGCTTCAGCTCTGCCGGTGAAGACCGAACTCTCTGACCTCACAGACTTTCAGAAGTGAGAACGTTGAAATGAGAACATTTGCACAGTTGTCAGGGCTGGGCTGTGTGTGCCTCCTGGGCCACCAGTCACCTCTGGTGACCCACAGCTGGGTCCTTGCAGGCCCGGGAGCCTGTGTGTGAGCAGGGGCATACAGGCATGAGGACTGAGAGAAGGGGGCAGCTGGGGTAGGAGGCACCCGAGGGCACCCCTGCCTCGCTGCCCTTTGGTCATGTAGCTCCTTTTATGCCATTTTATGGATGTGAAATGGTAACCAGCTTGATAGACATACTTTTTTTTTCTAGATGTCTTGTTGTTGATAAAAAAACGTGCTCCCTCTCCACTTCCTAAGATGGCTGATGTCTCAGCAGAAGAAAAGGTAGGTTTCAAAGTTTGGCGTTGGAGATCTTTGTTAGTAAAAGTCTCCCATATTTAAGACTGTTAAAAAGAAGCGTCTGTCTGCTGGTTCGCAGACCCAGCACGGTCCCATAGTTACAGGAGACGAGGTGTCTAGGGGTGTTCTGTCGTGGCTAAGACCGTTCACCCCCGCCTTTCCTGGCTGCTGGTCATGCGTCCGGGAACCTGGCCCCGAGCCTTTCGGGCTGGAGAGGCAAGTGCAGCACCATCTCAAGGTGGGGCTTAACTCCTGAGCTGCCGTCCCTCCTCTCCTCAAGCAAGTCCTGACAGAATGAGGTCAGAGGTCGCTAAAGACCACCCCACAAGACCAGGAATATGAGTGCAGAGGGATGACGGCACAGTGCGCCCCTCGCCTGGAGTGTCGGCTTCACTGATTCCCAGGGAGCCCGGCTGCCTGTCCTGTCTGGCTCTTTCGGACAGAGTTGGGTGTCCCCCAGAGTTTGCGTTTGTCTGCGTCTTCCCGCTGATGCAGGTGCCTTAGGGAAACCGTGCAGTTTGTTGTTTGTGTAGTGGCTGCCCGGAAGCGGGTCTTCAGAAAGCTCACCTCACCGTGGAGGGTTGTCTGTAAGTGGCCTCTTTCTGCCCTTACACTAGGTCCCAGGCTTGCACCCAGGTGCAGAGCAGTGCTGCTGTCATAAAGGGGCAGCCACATTAATGTCACAGTTTTTTCTCTACTTATGTCAAGAGGGTAGAGTTTCCTGCCCATGCTTTGAAATGCTAGGGAGAGTATCTGCCCGAGAGAAAGCAGGCCAAATCCTGGGCCTGGGCCATGGGCCTGATGGCGGAACGAGCTATTTTAGGGTATCTTCTTGGACAAGTGGTGAGGGAGGAGTGCCTTTAGGCTTCGTTGCCATCTTATCTGCAGCTGCACCTCGCCACAGCGCGGACACACACACAGGCGCGCCGCTCACCCAATCTCTAGCAGCCAGACCTGGGCCTGCCTCCCTCCGCCTGTGCCCAAGTCAGGCCACTTCTGAGAACTGCGGGCGGGTGGGTCGCAGCTCTCAAGTTACAGTTATATAAATGCGGGTTCCCTCCACCACCACAGCTCCTGAAACTTGCAGGGTGCCTTGCAGGGTGCCACGTGGGCCTTGCTGGCTCCGCTGCTCACCTTTTGTCTGCACGTATGTGCAAAATGAAACATTATAAGATGTTAATGCCTGTTTTTGTGAAATATTATTACTTTTTAAGTGAAAGTAACACATGTATTTTAAAAGCCAAATACTGCTACAAATCTTTTAATAAAAATCAGCCTCCTGGGGCCAGCCCCGTGGCTTAGCGGTTGGATGCGCGTGCTCCGCTGCTGGCGGCCCGGGTTCGGATCCCAGGCGCGCACCGACGCACTGCTTGTCAGGCGATGCTGAGGCGGCGTCCCACGTGCAGCAACTAGAAGGATGTGTAACTATGACATACAACTATTTACTGGGGCTTTGGGGAGAAAAAGGGGAAAAGAGGAGGATTGGCAATAGATGTTAGCTCAGGGCCAGTCTTCCTCAGCAAAAAAAAAAAAAAGAGGAGGATTGGCATGGACGTTAGCTCAGGGCTGGTCTTCCTCACACACACACACAAAAAAAATCAGCCTCCTATCCTGCCTGAGTAGTACACCATAAAGGCAGCCTTGCGTAACTCTTTTACCTGTTTCTTCGGTAATTCTTTCTGATTTCTAAACAACATGCATATTGTTATTTCTTGGAGTATCCATTTCAGACTCTTCTGGCTTGTTAATGATCTGTGTATAGCCGCTCCCCCCAGCCTTCCCTCCCTCTCCCCTCCCATGACTGTTAGATTGTGATGTTGGCTGAAGAAGAGTTCAGTTTCCGTTAGTAGTATCACATATGTGTTGCTTTTGGCTGTGAGCAGAGTGTACTAAGATTATCTATCCTTGTTTTATACAACTTTGTTTTTTTTTTTTTAATTTTTTCCATTTTTTTTAACCATTGTATTTTTTTTTTTTAATTTTATTTATTGCCCCCCCAAAGCCCCAGTACGTAGTTGTATGTCATAGCTGCACATCCTTCTAGTTGCTGTATGTGGGACGTGGCCTCAGCATGGCCGGAGAAGCGGTGCATCGGTGCACACCCGGGATCTGAATCCGGGCCGCCAGCAGCGGAGCGCACGCACCTAACCACTAAGCCACGGGGCTGGCCCACAACTTTGTTTTTCCTGGAGTCAGTAATTACCTCATCGTTTTGTTTGTTTTTGATTGGCTTATTGCTGATTTTTTCGATTTCTTCACCAGAACTGATAAACCCCTCTGAAAGCAGGGTCACGTGTAAGAGGCATCTGCCAGTTCCCACTTTCCTGGAGACATCCCTCCAGCTCCTCAGGGCATGTCCTTCTGCATCCGTTGCCTTCAGGCCTGTTGCGCAGCCTGGGCGTCCCCGCCCATCTCCCATGGCAGAACATTCTAAATCTTCTCAGTCTGTGTGCGTTTCCTGTTGCCACAGACTTACCAGCTGTAAACAGCACTAGGCCCACAGGTCTGTAGCCGCAGTGTGGGTGGGCTCAGCTGGGTCCTGCGCCCAGGGTCTTGGATTTGGAATCAAGGTCTGCGTTCCCTCTGGAGGCTCTGGGGAGGGATCTGCTTCGGGCTCTCTCAGGGTCCAGAACCCCATTCCTGCAGTTGAAGGGTGGGGGGCCTGTTTTCTTGCTGGCTGCTCCTGGGGGCCACCACATCTGCAGCGCCAGCAACAGAGTTTCTCCTGTGTTGAATCCCTCTTGCTTTGAGTGTCTAGCCAGAAAGAGGCCCATCCTTTTCAAGGGCTGGCCTGATTGGGTCAGGCCTACCAAGAGTCATGTCCTTTTCTTAAAGTTGGCTGTACCATGTGACCAGGCCCTCACCCCACAGTGGAGTCCATCCTGCTCATGGCCCAGGGATTGTGCAGGATGACTGCTGCGGGCAGGATCTCGGGGCACCTCTGCCTTCTGCCTCCTGCAGAATGGAGTGTCTTGCTCTTGACTTGTCCCCTTGGTTTGGGGAGCCTGACTTCCTCCAGCACCTGGGAGGGGACGTGAATCTGGAGGCCCCACTTTGCAGCATTCAGTGGCTGGGAGTGAGTGCCAGCTGTGTGCCATGCAGGATGAAGGCATTGTCCCCATCTCCAGGGTTTTTCCAAGGTTGGCTCGTTCCCGTTTCCCTGTCCGTGGTCCGTTTCCTCTTCCCTCCACCTGGGATCGTTCAGGGTCCCTTGACGCCCTTTAGAGTTCGGAATTCGGTGGTTTGCTTTGGTGCCGGTCTTCCCTTCACAGTGCCAATCTGGAGAGTCATGGATTTTAGTTCTGGAAGTTTTTCTGGATTGTTCTTGGACAATTTCCTCCCCTCGTTTTCTCTTTTCTCTATCTGGCACTCCCGTTCGTTGGACGAGGACCTGCTTTCTGAGAGATTCCCTTGACTTTGTCTTCTGGCCATTCTATGGCCTTTTTCATCTGGCTGTAATATTTTTAAGTTTCCCATTTGGATCCTTGTTCTCAGATGGTCTTCTGTAGCATCCTGTTGTCTGTCTCTGAGTGTTGTGTAACTGTGTGTTCTGGTTTTTAAGTGCTCTTCTCTCCCTGCCTTGTCTCTTTCCCTCTTGCTTCTTTATTTCTCCCAGTTTTATTTTGGTCTCTGGGGGAGGCTTTCCTCACATTCCTGGTGCTTCTTGGCTGTCCGTCCCTGTCAGAGGCACCAGGATGCTCACTGGCCATGCTCTGTGCCCGGGGGTTTGTGCCCGCTGGTGGCTTCATTGTAGGACCCCTCCCGCCCCTTGGCTGGGTCTCGTTGTTGAGGGTTAGGATAGTCCTCTTTCCCTTTGCTGAGCCCGGGTCCCTGGCTCGTGGCTTCTCGATTTTGCTTTCTCCATGTGGTTGCTGGCTGAGCAGGGTGGTGGAGCCCCACTGTTGGTGCCTACAACTCACTCCCGACCCGGTACCGCTGACGCCTCCCCTCCCAGGGGCTGCAGAGTGGCCTGGCCCGGCTTCTGCTCAGGTGTCTGCTCCGCACGCTCCTGGCCTTCGCACTCGTGGCTCTGCTGACCCCTGTCTGTTTTCTGTCTCTAAGAGTGCGTTGCCGTCTTTCCCGGTTTTGTTTCCTCCGCCATCGTTCTTGTTCTTGGAAGTTCTACCAAGTTTTTTCCTTTACTGTCGTGTCGGGCAGGTTCCAGAAGGAGCAAAAGGTGAGTGCGTGTTTCCAGCTGGGCTTAGCAGGCGGCCCGTGTGGTTCCCCTGAGGTCAGCCTCGCCCCGCCCAGCAGCAGTCCCATTTGATATCTGGGTTCTCCTGTTGTGCACTGCCATGCTCTACTTACGGCAGGCAGAGAGTGTGTCCTGAGCATCACATCCAGTCTTCCGTCCCTGAGGGAGGACGTGTACAGAACCCTCCCAGCTCGTCGAGGAGTGTCCCGCTCCAGTTCCTGGAGGAAATGGATTCTTTCCCTGGATAGAGTTCTGTTTACTCATCGTACATAATCCTGCCTTTTATTGCTCTTATATTCATTTCTGACTTTCTCATTACTTTCCTGTGCAGAAGAAGCAAGACCAGAAAGCCCCAGACAGAGATGCTATATTCCGAGCAACTGCCAACCTGCCCTCCTACAATATGGACCGGGCCGTGGTCCAGACCAACATGAGAGACGTGAGTGCTCGGCTGCAGGGCCGTGGGCATGGTCGTCGAGGCTGCATTGGGCCCTGAGAAGTTCCTGAAGAGCACCTGGGGAGCTGAGAGAGGGGTGCAGGCCCCTGGGTCCTATGTGCAGCTTTCCCACAAACCAACATTATTTTGAAATAAAAAGTTTAAAAAGACATCTGAAGGCAGGACTGAAAGGTAGATGCTATTGGTAAAATGTTAGAGCTTGGCCCTGAGTTTGGCAAAAACGTTTAGCTAGAAATGTGGACTCTTAGTGACTTTGGATTGGGAAGTTCAAAGGTAAAAGAGCAGAGTGTTTCCATGCCCTGGTGAGCCAGCCCAGGACTCGGTGCCCGTGCTGCACAGGCTGGGAGAGAAGGGCAGCCTCTGCTTGCTTGATGCCCATCTAATTGGACAGCACTGCCCCAGCCCTGGCTTATTTTAGCCACAGGCCACTCTCAGGGTCTCTTCCAGAGAGTTCCGTATTGACCAGGGCGTAGAACTCTGGCACGCCTGTCTCTCCCGGCCTGTGTAGTGTTTGCCCTGCTGTGGTGCCTCTCACAGGAGGTCTGAGGCTTGTTGTGGGCGGGAGGGGACAGCTGACCCCCAGTCTCATCCCTTGTACTGGGCGCCAGTCTGTGGGGGTGTCTGACGCCTTCCCAGCAGCCTCTCCTTTCTGTTGAGGTGAACTGGCTGCAGCAGATGAGGTTCCTGCCACTCTTTCAGCCAGGTGGGAGTTTGAGACCCATGTCTGGGGAGCCCACCAAATCAGTCTGCTTTTTCTTCAGCGACGCCAAGGAAGGGCTCTTAGCTTACTTAGTAACTAGTGGGCTGGACACTTTCCTCATTGGCTGAAGGGCTGAGTGATGTCCCCAGATGTTTTCCTCTCTGTGTCACTAGCCGTGAGGCCGTGTGCACAGCGCACCTGTGGCAATGAGAGCCTCTCTCCTTCCCACCTCTGCCCAGGCCCTCCTGAGATGCAGTGTTTCTCTTCTCATCTCACCCCTCTTCTTCCTCAGCTGATCTTGACATTCTTGAATGAAAAGCAGTGTGGTTTTGACTCACAGATCTGGAGTTTTAGGACAGGGGAGTGTAGTTACAGATCCAAGGGGATTTGTTGGGCACTGGGAGAAATGAGATCCTTTTTTTGTGTGTTACTGCAGTTCCAGACAGAACTCCGGAAAATCTTGGTGTCTCTCATTGAGGTGGCACAAAAGTTGCTGGCGCTGAACCCTGACGCTGTCGAATTGTTTAAGAAGGCAAATGGTACGAGTGAGCCCCAGGTAGATTGCACGACCTGCATTCAGCCCCGCTGGTCACCCTGCCTCAGAGAAGGCGTCAGCTCCCTCCTGCAGCTCACTGCCCCCATGGCCCTCAGCGGGAGCCTGGAGAAGTTCAGAATTCGTTGTATTTCTGCTTTCAGTTGTCATGGGGTCGGTGAACTGCTTATACCCTTATTCCTTGTTCATATGTGTGAGAGCTGACGGTTGTAGCTCAGGTTTTCTGAGGTTTAAGAGAATTGTCACAAGTGTTTGGTGCTCAGATGAGGCGCTTGAGCTCCAGGGGGGCCCAGGGACGCACCCCTCCCATGGGCCGGGCCCTGCCTGGAGCCCTCACAGGCCGCCATCTCTCACCTGCAGCCATGCTGGATGAAGACGAGGATGAGCAAGTGGATGAAGCAGCTCTGCGGCAACTCACCGAGATGGGCTTTCCCGAGAACAGAGCCGTGAAGGCCCTTCGGCTGAACCAGTACGTCCGGGGCCGCCTTCCCTTGCGCAGACGCTGTGGGGCTGGGTCTTATGGGGCTCCCCGTGGAGGACATCTTTCCACCCCAAACTCTTGATTGAATCGTTTCTAACGTGTAAGTTTTTAAAGAGGTGCCTTAAGCGCATGTCCTGGAAATAACTTGATTGGGCATCTCAAAATATTTCAAGACAGTTTGAAATCGATTCAGTCTTCCTGGGAACTGACACGTAGTGATTGTTCTGTAAACAAACCCTCACTGGCCTGTTGTTTTACAGGAACTGAGATTGAAGGCTCTTCGTAGCAGGGACACTGATGACCCCAGGGTGCATGCGGTGTCGCCTTCAGTGGTCTTCTGCAGATTCTTGTTTTAACACTTGCCTCTGCGTTCAGATCTAAAATAAATGATCTGCAAACCAAAGGATAGTTAGTGGGCTCTGTTCTTTTTTGCTTTGGACCTGAGCTCTCGTGTGTACCTCATGGGTTTGGTTCCCTTTGCTTAGCCAGTGAGTTTCTGTGTTCTGGTCAGGGTGTTGGGGTAGTTTGGGGCAAGAGCCAGAGCTTCAGACCCACCCGTATTAAGACTGTCATGACGAGGGGTCACCAGCTAATGCTAGAGAAGTCATTAGAATCGGAGAGACTTGCCCTGGGTGTACAGGGAGTAAAGGCCCTCATTAATTGGCCTGGGAGGTTGGAAAGAGTCTCTCGTTACCTTTCAGCATGTCAGTACCTCAAGCCATGGAGTGGTTAATTGAGCATGCGGAGGACCCAACCATAGACACACCTCTTCCAGGCCAAGCCTCGCCAGGAGTGGCGGGGGCCGAGGCCGCCTCCGAGGCTGCTGCCGGGACTAGCTCGGGAGACGAGGAGCCCAGAGATGAGCTAACGGAGATCTTCAAGAGGATCCGGAGGAAAAGAGAGTTTCGGGCTGACGCTCGGGTATGTTATTGGACCTGGGTCCAGGCAGGTGGGGTTGCCCTTTCTCCTCTTGAGGCCACACTGTACGAGGGAGCTAGAGCCCCACCGCTGCCATGAACTGAGCCGGCCCTGCCTGGAGAGGAAAGCTGGGGGGAGTGTATAGACAGGCCTGGGGCCAGACTTGAGTTCCCAAGTTCAGTCGTAAGTTATCCTCACTTGAATCCAGGCGGCTGTGTTTCCCGTGAATGGTGAGTTGACATGCCTATTGTCTCCTGAAAAACTCACATTAGGTTCCTGTTGGTATACAACTGTCCTTGAGCCGTGGGCTTGGGTGGGGCGCTGCCCGGAGCCTAGAGGGCCATGCGCTGTGTGGGATTGCCTTGGGAATCTGCGGGGGCAGTCAGGCTGCTGACCGTCCTGTAGCCGTGGCGTCTGTGGGATTTCAGGACTGAGGTGTGGGGAGTCTCGCTGTGCTCGGCCAGCTGACAGTAGTGTGCACTCGTATGGGTACCTCTCTGTCAGCTCGTTTTTCATGCTTTTGCATCTCCCTATTCTTTCTTCAATGCTCTGTTCTTTTATTAGGGTTGTAATTTCTTCTTGGACGTTTTTCATCATTTTAAGTGTGCTACGTTTCCTTTCAGATAATAGATCTGTTAGCTCAGGCGTTAGGGCTCGGATTTTCCGTGTCCCCCTTCAGCTTGTGGCACGGTTTTCTCAGGTGTGATGTTGCACGGTTTTCTCAGGTGTGACGTTCCATCGTGGGCTCACCTGTGCCTTGTGTTCTCTGGGGACCTTGTGTAGCTGGGTTGTGGGATGCCCACCTGGGGTGATCCTGAGCTTTCTTCTGCGGGGTTGAGCGGGACCTCCAGCCAGGGGCCGGTCTTCATATTACCCATCCAGGCAGGGCTCCTGGCCACGCACGTAGTGTAGCCCTGTGGCTCCGGGTTTGATCTCTGCTGTGCAGGGGCAGTGCTTTTTCCCAGCTCCTCTTCTCTCTGGGGGTGCAGACCTTTTCAGGGTCCTGGCTTTAAGCTCCAGCTCCCCACCTCGTATGGACCCAAGGTCCACGTCCTGTCAGTGTGTGGACATTAGTCCCCATCCCCCAGGCCCTGATAATGCCTCCCACCCCTCCCAGGGCACACCCTCTTATTGGGCTGGTTTGCTATGCCGCCTTGTTTTGTCACTTGGGGATGTAACTTTCTTCGGGGTTCAGCTATGCATTTAAAAATATTTGTTTTATTTTAGTCCAGTGTTTCTGGGTTTAGAAGGAAGTGTGTCTCATTATCTTAGTCTCCCAGGGAGCCAAATCCATGTGTGGTACTGGAACTCTGGGTGGGTCCCCTGTGCTCTGCCGTCAGACCCCTGCTCCCTTATGGGGTCCTCAGTGGTCCCGTCAGGCCCCTGCTCCCTTATGGGGTCCTGAGTGGTCCCGTCAGGCCCCTACTCCCTTATGGGGTCGTGAGTGGTCCCATCAGGCCCGTGCTCCGTTATGGGGTCCTGTGTGGTCCCGTCTGCCACTGGTTAGTTCATGGTTTTTGTTGCCTCTGAACCCTTTCTGTTCAGGTGCCATTGGTAACAGTCTTAATGTCCTTGATTTCCCAAGATTTGTGTCTATTGCCCTTTTAGCTCTTTGTGGCAGAAATGTCCCATAGATGTCTTCTCTTATAACAGTGGTTATAAAAGGTTGTCGAGGGGCCAGCCCCGTGGCTTAGCGGTTAAGTGCACGCGCTCCACTGCTGGCGGCCCGGGTTCGGATCCCGGGTGTGCACTGACGCACTGCTTCTCCGACCATGATGAGGCCGTGTCCCCCATACAGCAACTATAAAGACGTGCAACTATGACATACAACTATCTACTGGGGCTTTGGGGGAAAAAAAAAAGGAGGAGGATTGGCAATAGATGTTAGCTCAGAGCCGGTCTTCCTCAGCAAAAAGAGGAGGATTACCATGGATGTTAGCTCAGGGCTGATTTTCCAAATAAATGAATGAATGAATGAATGAATGAATAAATAAATAAAATAATAATAATAAAAAAAAAAAGGTTGTCCAGGCTCTGGGGCCAGGGCATCAGCCCTCCTCCCTTTTGATCCTGTGCCAGTGAGGAGAATAGTCCCATGAGGACTGAAATGTTAGCTTAGTTCCTGAGAAGACTGGTTTGGAGAGCAAGGCTTGGACTTGAGACTCAAACGGACTTTTTGCTGCCCCCTCTCCCCTCGCCTCTCCCTCCCTTCCCATCTGTGGAGGGATGAGGAATGTGCAGTGTGCAGAGCCAGCAGAGCCCGACCTCTTGTAGAGCTGCCTGTGAGAAGGTCTTTCCTCAGAGGCTGGGAAGAAGGGCAGGGGGAGTGTCCCCAGGCATCACCGCTTGGAAGAACTGGGGTATCATTTCCTCAGCCAAGATAGAAATGAGGAGAGAAGAGAGTTTTTATTGAAAATAACAGAAAAGGCCATCCTACCCTTGAACTTAGCAGTAGATTCTGGGCAGTTTTATATGGCTCTGGGATCAAACTATTGCACGGTGGGTGGTTCTCCCAGCATTCATTGGTGGGTCCCCAAGTTAGGCCGTGGCCTGGGAACACGGATGGAATAGGGTGTAGGTAGACAGTACTGACCTGTAATGCACTGGACAGTTGGGCTCCAGTTAAGCATCTTTCCTGATTACCACCCCAGCTGCCTTCCTTTCTCTTGGGTTCTCTTTGAAACATCTGACAGTCCAGTCCAGGCTGATGGCACTTTGACAGTGGACATCCCGCAGAGGTGTGGTGTCTCGTGAAATCAGAGGGTGCTTGGGGAACTGTGCCAGTTGCCGTGCAGCACTGACACCCAAGGGCCTGGCAGGATTAGATCAGTTAACAATGGTGGAGACCTTGGAAAGAAAGAAGACATTAGGGACTTCAAAAGAGTGTGATTTGACCTTCAAAGAATTAAGAGGAGGGGCCCAGCCCTGTGGCTAAGTAGTTAAAGTTCCTTGTGCTCCGTTTTGGTGGCCCAGGTTCAAGGGTTTGGATTCCAGGTGCAAACCTACTTCACTCACCAGCCACGCTATGGCAGTGTCCCACATACAGAAAAATAGAGGAAGATTGGCACAGATGTTAGCTCAGGGCGAATCTTCCTCAGCAAAAATAAAAAAAAGAATTAGGAGCAGCCCTTGAAAATTTGATGAAACATCTTTTTTGCAAAATTGACCCTTTTAAAGATTGTACAATACAAGTCAAGAATAAAGGATGTATTGTCTTATTATATGATCTTTGTCCTGAAAACGTACATCCCCTCCAAAAAACATTGAACATTGGGTCATTATTCCCTCCAGGAATTAGCTTAAATTTTATTAAATATAAGATGTTTAAAATTAATTTTAGGGCCGGCCCCGTGGCTTAGCGGTTAAGTGCACGCGCTCTGCTGCTGGCGGCCCAGGTTCAGATCCCGGGCGCGCACTGACGCACCGCTTCTCTGGCCGTGCTGGGGCCGCGTCCCACATGCAGCAACTGGAAGGATGTGCAACTGTGACATACAACTGTCTACTGGGGCTTTGGGGGAAAAATAAATAAATAAAATTTAAAAAAAAATTAATTTTAGTTTCATTGTTTGAAAGATAAAATCTGAAGAAAATCCCCCCTTTTTTTTCGCTGAGGAAGATTTTCCCTGAGCTAACGTCTGTTGCCAGTCTTCCTCTATTTTGTATGTGAGCCACTGTCACAGCATGGCCACTGATAGACGAGTGGTGTAGGTCCATGCCCGGGAACCGAACCTGGGCCACTGAAGTGGAGCACGTCGAACTTAACCACTAGGCAACTGGGGTTGGCCCTAAAAAAATCCCCTTTGTTCACAAATTACTGTGATATCTTTGTCTCCGCTTTGGTTAGAGTTCAGCTGCAGTGAGTTTGGCCTACCCCAGCCTCTTGGTGAGTGAGCCTCTCAGCTCTGGTCTGCGGCTCCTGGACATGGCCGCCTGCAACCCTGATGCTGCCTGGTCTCGCCAAGTGCAGGCTGGCCTTCCACCTCCCTGGCTTTAGTCCCTCTGTTGTCCATAAAACCAAGAAGTGAGGGACCAGCCCAAAGCTCTGCTTTGGCAGCCCTGGTTCAGTTCCCATGTGTGGACCTACACCACTCGTTGGCAGCCATGCTGTGGTGGCGACCGGTGTACAAAAAAGAGGAAGATTGGCAACAGATGTTAGCTCAGGGTGACTCTTCCTCAGCAAAAAAAAAAAAAAAAAAAAAAGCCAAGAAGTGTTCAGTAAAGCTGTAAGGATGCAGAACTTGAAATAGAAAATCCTGTGGTATTATTTTAAGTTGCCCTCTGGTAAGATGCTGTTGATGAAACGCGGCTTAACTCCACAGGAGGGCCTGGCTCCTTGGGTTTGCTGCTGTGCTGTCAGCGAGCGGCAGTAAATGGTCTGTGGGCTTCTCCTTTAGGCCGTCATTTCCCTGATGGAGATGGGATTCGACGAGAAGGAGGTGATCGACGCCCTCAGAGTGAACAACAACCAGCAGAATGCCGCCGTGAGTATCCGTCCCTGTCCTGGCTCTCGCCTCGGTGCTGGGACGGGTGTGGGGAACCCTCTGTGTGTCTGCTTCCTGCCCCGTGCAGCCAGTTATTTCCATTTCAAAGTGAAGCAGTAGGGTAGATGGTTCAAATGGTATAAAATTCTTTAAATACTGAGAAAATTCTGGGTTTTGCCTTTCTGAAAAACTACATATTCCGTGGGTGAGTGTAATTTGTTTACTTTGTTCAGCTAATCCTAAGATTGATTCGTGTTCTGTGAACACATGCCAGCTGCAGGCTGAGAGCTGCCTGGGGAGGGGCTTGGTGGGCCGACAGCACCGTCCACTTGGGGACGGTAGGGTCGATGGCTCGCACGAACGAGACAGACACGGGCGTCCGTGTGCCAGGCTTTTCCGGACTCACTGGGTAGCTGGTAGGAGCTCAGTCGTGCCTGGGGTTACTTCCCGGAGCAGAGCTCTGGTCTCGTGTGCATTCCCTAGTTCTGCCAGCACTCAGGGTGGTCCTGCGGGCCCCCGTTCCGTGAGCCGAGAAGTCGCTGCCATTAAACTGAATCACCGAAGTGCCAGGACCTGCTAGAAAGCAGGCCGGCACTTCTCACCCTCTGCCGGCCTGTCCTAACATGCACAGACCCAAGTCCAGCGGGTGTGTTTAGGTGTTAGGTCCCTTAAGTTAGCGCAGCCTGGGGCTGACCGGGAGCGCTCGGCCTCAGTGCCCCACTTGGATGGCGGGTCTGGAAGGAACTAACAGCCACTTGCTGCTCTTGCGTTCGCAGTGCGAGTGGCTGCTGGGAGACCGGAAGCCCTCTCCCGAGGAGCTGGACAAGGGCATCGACCCCAACAGTCCTCTCTTTCAAGCCATCCTGGATAACCCAGTTGTGCAGCTGGGCCTGACCAACCCTAAAACGTTGCTAGGTACGTGCCTTCTTTACACTTACTCAGGTGGGCCGAGCCCGTAACGCCAGATATTACTGAGTGACGTTGCCGTCGGCGTGCCTCGTAGCTCTCCCTCTGTGCACGTCAACTTCCTCCAGGGCAGCTCCTGCCTGAGTCATGGGCCAGCCTGAATCAGGTTCTGCTTGTGGTATGACAGCCTCCTATGCGGGTGACTCCACACGAGCTTTGAAAAACCAGTTAGAGTGGATTATCCAGGTCCAGGAGAGTGTGGACAGCAGCCAGCAGGTTAGGACTGTGTGAGGAGAAGGGGTTGATGATTTTTGCTCTTGCTAGCTGTAGGAGACTTCTTTGGTGTTTGTTTTGACTGTGAAATATAATAGACACACTAAAGTGTATATATGTTTTGTAACTTTAAAGAATAATAATAAAACTAATAACCGTGTCCCTATCATTCAGCTTAAAGCAGTATTAAAAATAGCCTAGCGCATTCCAGGCCCCTGGAGCCTCTGGGCACCCTCCCTGCTGCTCCTGTGCTCCTCCCTCCAGAGACCAGACCCGAGTGTCTGTCATGTTTGTGCTGTCCCTGGGGGTGTAGCCGCACGTGCACGTGTCCCCCAACGCCCTGTCACTGGCTCCTGCCTCCGCGTGAGTGGATGGTGAACTGTAAGGACCTTGCTGAGTGACCGCACCACGGCTGGTCTCTGCTCTGCCGCCTGACAGTGCCGCGTTGTTCCTTGGTGCTGCGCCGCTCTGGGTGTGCCCGTGCCGTCCTGGTGCACGCAGGAGTGTGTCCAGGCCGGGTGCTTAGGGCCGGGCGTGCAGGGGCCCCGGCGTGTGCGTGTTGAGCCTGTTTTCCAGCAGGGGTGCACCTGTTCCCCAGCAGCGCTCAGGCCCCTTCCCCCCAGGAGCAGCGGCACCAGCACGTCAGGTGGACACTGCCCCCTACAGGCACAGGTGCTTCTGCGTGCTCACCATCTCCCTGATCTTTAAGGCCAAGCTGCTTCCAGAAGTTTCGGCCTCTCATAGGCCCTCGGCCTCTGCTCTGAAAGGCCTCTGCTCATCTTCTGACCTCTTTCTCTAGTGGCTTGGTTTTTTCTTATTCATTGAGAAGGTTCTTCACATGTGCCGCCCACTGATCCTTTATCAGTTGTTTGTATCACGAATGTCATTTTTCAGTTTTTGGCTTCTTTATTGACTCACTTTGATGAACACAAGTCCTGTATTTTAATGTGGTTGAATGTGTCTTTCATTTATGACATGCATCCCTAAAAGAAAACCCTTAATCCCAAGGTCAGAAAGACATTCACCTTTATTTTTTCCAGAGATTTTAAAGTTTCGCCTTTCTTGTTGAGTCTGGAAGTGGGTGTGTGGTGTCAGGTGGAGAACTTTTCTCTTTGTACCAAATTCTAAGCTTGGATGACGTGTCTCACTGGGAGTTTATTTCTGTCCTTTGTGCCAGGTGCTTATCAGTCCCTCCACTCTGAAAGTGCAGCCCCTCTCCTGCTACCTGTGGACCCCAGGAGACTAATGCTTGCTGCCTCGGGGCCGTGCACAGACGCTTCCATAGGGTTTTCTTTGATACTTTACCATTGAGATTGCGATTTGCTGCAGGGTTTTTTTTTTTTTTTTTTTAATTTTTGAAGATATATTTGGTCAGATTAAGAAAGTTCCCTTTTTTGGGGCTGGCCCCGTGGCGCAAGCGGTTAAGTGCGCGCACTCCACTGCGGCGGCCCGGGGTTCAGTGGTTCGGATCCCGGGCGCACACCGAGGCACCGCTGGTCAAGCCACGCTGTGGTGGCGTCCCATATAAAGTGGAGGAAGATGGGCGTGGATGTTAGCCCAGGGCCAGTCTTCCTCAGCAAAAAGAGGAGGATTGGCAGATGTTAACACAGGGCCAGTCTTCCTCACACACAAAAAAAGAAAGTTCCGTTTTTCCTCCAGTTTAGATGCTAAGAGTTTTTTGTTGTGAAAGGCGGTCACTTTTACTGGATGCCTTTTCCTCATCTGTGGAGATGATTTTGTGGCTTTGCCTTTGCTGAGGTTGAGCCCTTCTTGCATTTCTGAAACCAACTACTCAGGGTGACCACTACCCGGTGTGCACTTGGCAGGGGCACCAGCGCCTGCAGCACAGCAGGCCCTTCACACTCGGGGCCCAGGGCACCTGGCTGTCGCCGTCCCGAGTTCTGCCCCGCAGGACCTCGGCCCTGCCCCGCTCGGCCCTGGTACCCGGCCTCCCTGCAGTGGAGAATCACCCCAGAGACTGACCCGTGTGCGCTGAGTCAAGGGCCCTGCGGGGCCTCTGCAGTTACACGTCTCTCCGGCTCGCATTCAGACATTTCTGATGGGATTGTTTTAAATGACCCTTACTGTTTTAGATGAAGTAAAATATTTGCATAGGAAATTTGGAAAATGCAGAAAAGAATGACGCAGCAAGCAGAAGTCACCTCTGATCCCCCCATTGGTGGGTTTCCTCCTGAGGGTCTGTGTGGCGATGCAGCCACACTGCAGTCCAGTTTTTTCACGTCACACTTGATGTGTCTTCTCTTGTGCTTACTGTTGTAACAACAAGAGCTTTCCATGGGTGCAGGTATTTGATTCTATAGATAGGCTGCAGATTATTTAACAGCACTCTTCCTCTGTTTCTGGTCACTTGAATTGGTTTTCATTTCGTTGCTTTTGGACCTCCTCCTGCGGTAACCAGCTTTGTGCCTGCTGCTTTGGGTGCAGCTTGTATTTCCTAAGGATGAGTAGCTGGAGTCAAATGAGCAAGCCAAAGAGTACGGGGTGTGTTAGACTCTTGACGATAAGCGTCTCGGCGGCCTGCTCTCGTGTGTCACCGCTGACGGTGCCTCCATCCCAGTGAACGGCTGCTGTGCGCTCCCCTAGCTGCTCCACGCACAGACCTGGTGACTTCCGCCCGTGGTCCCCTGTCATCAGTGACGTCGAGGACTCTCCTGCGGGCCACCTGCATCTCTTCTTGTCCTCTTGCCTGTGCGTGTCTGTCTGTGTGTCAGTGGTGGTGCTAATTCAGAGGTTTGCTAATAGCTCTTTATGTGTTAAGAGTATCTACCCTTTGTCTCATGTCGCAAACTTTATTTATTTATTTATTTATTTATTTATTTTGTGAGGAAGATCAGCCCTGAGCTAACATCCGTGCTAATCCTCCTCTTTTTGCTAAGGAAGACCGGCTCTGAGCTAACATCTATTGCCAGTCCTCCTCCTTTTTTTCTTCCCCAAAGCCCCAGTAGATAGTTGTATGTCATAGTTGCACATCCTTCTAGTTGCTGTATGTGGGACGCGGCCTCAGCACGGCCGGACAAGCGGTGAGTCGGTGCATGCCCGGGATCCGAACCCGGGCCGCCAGTAGCGGAGCGCGTGCACTTTAACCACTAAGCCACCAGGCCGACCCTATTTATTTTTTTTTGGTGAGGAAGATTCTCCCTGAGCCAACATCCGTGCCAGTCCTTCTGCACTTGGTATGTGAGTCACCGCTACAGCATGGCCAAAGAGTGGTGTAGGTCTGCGCCCAGGAACCAAACCTGAGAACCTGGACCGCTGAAGCAGAGTGCACCGAACTTAACCAGTATGCCACAGGGCCGGCCCCACGTGTTGCAAACTTTTTATTTGCCATTTCATTTGTATGGCTCGTTTTTTTAATTCACAAGCTAAGACATGCAGAAGAAAGTCCTTCGTTAGATAAATATTCATCTGTGTATTTTTCACGTTTAACTGCTCTTCTCATCTTTTATTCAGCTCTTTTCTCCTTCTGGAACTTATTTTGCTGTTTGCTGGAGGAAGCGGACGTGGGCTCCCAGCACATTTCTGGAACAGCCCTTCTGGAACAGTCACTAAGTCTGTGATGCTGCTGCACTTTGTTTTCCGTTGTCCTGTGTGCTCAGTTGTCTTTCTGGGTTCCCTTTCTGACATTGTAATCTAGTTTTCAGAGGGTTTTAATCGGGAGGACCGTGGTGATGGCTTAAGAGCTGGGAGGGTTGTCAGGTCGTCAGCATGGGTCCCTGAGTAGCTGTGAACTCCTTGAGTAATGAACCTAAGGAATGTGAAGCCTGAAAACGGGGGCCACTTTCACTGAGATGATTGAGCATGTGCTGCCATGACGAAGTCTAGTGTAAACCGTGCCCCCTGGGGTGCTCGTGGCCGCGTGTCTGGGGTTGGTGGTTAGCGTGCCCTGCATCAAGTCAGCCGGCGTTTGGATCGTAGAGCCTTCTGCTAGGAGGTATCTCTGTATTCTGGGGAAACAATTGTGTAAAACTGTTCAGAAAGTCAAAGTTTTCATTTTGAAGAACTGCTCAGTTACGTTTTTAATGGGCTAGTTTTTTTTATGTATGTGTGAGGAAGATCAGCCCTGAGCTAACATCCATGCTAATCCTCCTCTTTTTTTTTGCTAAGGAAGACCAGCTCTGAGCTAACATCTATTGCCAATCCTCCTCCTTTTTTTTTTCCCCAAAGCCCCAGTAGATAGCTGTATGTCAAAGTTGCATATCCTTCTAGTTGCTGTATGTGGGACACTGCCTCAGCATGGCCGGAGAAGCAGTGCCTCAGTGCGTGCCCAGGATCTGAACCCGGGCCGCCAGTAGCAGAGCGCACGCACTTAACTGCTAAGCCACGGGGCCGGCCCCCTGGGCTAGTTTTTTTAGAGGTCACTGCTTAATATTGAACGTTTTGATTTTTCCAATTAGACATTAAATTTGCAACAGTGTCTTTATATGTAAGTCTTTTATGCATCTGATTATTTTGTCAGGGAGGATTGGAAGTGGAATTACTGAGTCAGAGACTGTGACTATTTTTAAGATTCCTGATAGCTGTTGCCAAATCGCTTTCCAGAATGGGTGCACACACACAGCCATGCCACCCCGCCAGAAATGAAGACACTACCTTCTGATTTCAGATCTGCTGATTTCATAAGCAGATCAGACGTTATTGTTGGGTGGTCGTGTAGAGGGACTTCTGCGTGACCATTTTTATGAAGAAGCTGTTGAAAAGGAAAGTCCCTGCAGGGTGCCTGTTTGTGTTTGCCATGGGAGCCACCACTCAGTCAGCTTTGCTCTTTTTCCCCACAGCGTTTGAAGACATGCTTGAAAACCCGCTGAGCAGCACCCAGTGGATGAATGACCCAGAGACGGGGCCCGTCATGCTGCAGATCTCCAGGATCTTCCAGACCCTCAATCGCGCGTAGGCGTTGCTGGCGCCCTGCTCTGCTGCTCCAGCAGCCTGTCCCAGGAGGGCTGGGGCGGGTTCCAACGGAGGCTTCTTCTTCTTCCTTCTCAGCCAAGTCGTGGGAAGAGCGTGAAGACCCCTTGTTCCGCTGGGCTGGGGAGAGGAGAAGGGCCAGGCCGGGGGGACCCCGCCCTTAGAGCCCGGCCCTGACGGTCAGGCCCCCTGCTGTTCTCCTGCTTTGATCTTACTGCTTCAAGACGTCGGTGACAGCAGTGTGCAAGGCTGCTGTCCAGCCTCTGACAGTGTTTACAAACCGGGGGTCGCCACCCTCCACAGTTCATTTTGGGCTCTTGAAATGCTCCTTGAAGTGACCTGTAGGCATTGCTTGGAGAGTCCAGTTGTTATTTGAAAGAAGGCATGTTTCAATTCAAAGTGTTAACGTCAAACGTACTAATTTAAGTAGAGGAGTTCACAGATGAGTTTTCTTTAATCAATAAATCCCCTTTTCCTAGTTTCTGTGTTAATGTTATTTTAGTGCCAGAGAAGTTGCATGTGTGCTGGTGAGTGTTCGTGTTCTTGGTAAGTTAGCATGCTCGCCGCTTCATGGGGTGGTTGCTGCGGCCGCTTCAGCATTTGTTGGCAGAATCTCGAGTTTTGATTGGAGTTATAGGACCACACCATCCCCAGAGCAAGGCATGCGTTCTCCGATGGTGTAGGCTGAGCTCTGGCAGGGGCTTGCCCTGTGCCGCATGTTTTTTAAAACATTATCCGTGTTTTAAAATGAGAAAATAGGTATCCTTTTTTTTTTTTAACTCTGCTCATTATTTATTGCTTACAGCAATTATAATTATATAATTATAGCCATTATAAATGTTTTTTTGTGTGTGTGTGAGGAAGATCAGCCCTGAGCTAACATCCATGCTAATCCTCCTCTTTTTGCTGAGGAAGACCAGCTCTGAGCTAACATCTATTGCCAATCCTCCTTTTTTTCCCCGCAAAGCCCCAGTAGATAGTTGTATGTTGTAGTTGCACATCCTTCTAGTTGCCGTATGTGGGACGCGGCCTCAGCATGGCCGGAGAAGCGGTGCGTCGGTGCGCGCCCGGGATCCGAAACCAGGCCGCCAGCAGCGGAGCGCGTGCACTTAACCGCAAAGCCACGGGGCAGGCCCTATAAATGTTTTTTTAAACTTCTCTTCTGAAGCAGCCCCACCTGCCCAGGCCCAGGCCTTGGTTTGCTCGGCTCTTGGCCCCGAGTGGCTGGGTGCGGGCCCACCATGGGGAAGCCCTCTGAGCTCTGTCCTGTCTCAGCCGAGTGAGGGTATTTGAGGAAAATATGTCTTTTCACAGATCTAGGTTTTTTCATTGCTCTTGAGATTCAGATTTAAAACTTCTGGACAGAAATATTAAAAATAATTTCGAAAGGCAGTGATCTCACATCTAAGTCTCACGTTAAGGCAGTTATAAATGTTCCTGAGGCCATAGGCATAGGACCTTCGGGGGTTTGCTCTGCATTCTTTGACTGTTATTTGATCTCTGTGTTTTGTGTTTTGTTTTTAAAATGGCCAACTGAACACGGTTCTCAGGCCTCACATCTTCGTTTTTCTTTGTCGCCCTGCTGGTGGTGCTGCCCCCGGGTGGCCTCTGGGCTACAGCCGTCGTCCACCCGACACAGAGCACAGCCTGGGCCTGGCATGAGCAGCTGTGCGATCTGCAGTCTCCGTGGAGAAGCAAAGTCCCCGGTCGGGAACGTATCAGCGGTGACTTCCCAGGGGCTGGCCCCGTGCGTGCCTGCTGCAGGCGTGTGCAGTGGGCCTCAGACTCACGAGTGCACCTTCTCTGTGTCACGGGTCTAAGGGTGTCCCTCAGTGAGGAAAGTACCTTGGTGCACAGCCCAGAGCCCACTTCTCGGGCGACTAGGATGCTGCCGGAGCAGCCTCAGCCATTAGTTTTGGTTGAAGGAACCCCATACCTTTAACACACCTGGAAAAGGAGCAGGAATGTCTGGCCTTGGCGCCAGCCCTCCTCAAGCACGATCCCGTGGTGCTTATTGTAGGTTGGAGGGAGGGGACGATAGCAGCTAGGTGTGGGACTCTTATTCCTGTGAGGTCTCCTTCCCTGTCTGGGGCCCACATGGCTTCCTCGTGGTCCTCTGTCGGGCTGGGCATGGGCTGAACCCCTTGTGATCAGGACCGCCAGGGAAGTTGGCGTGGTGGGCCTGCCCCTTCTCGCCTGCAGGAAGATGTCCGTGCTTGTTACTAGCGCGTGTGCGTGACGTTTGTGGCTCTCCGTGCAGCCCTGGGCTGGCCCAGCGGGAACCCCAAGGTTTGTGGCCCTTCTCTGCCGTTGTCCGCCTCCTTGGGAGCCTCATGCTGGCTCTCAGGTAGAGCTTGAGCGCGTGGGAAAGATGGCTATGGGGAGGGCTCCGCAGCAGGCCTGTGGCTCAGGGCACATCTGGTATTGGAGGTTTCTGTCCAGGGTGACAGGTGGCAGTGCTGTGTACACCCCGGCCTGCCCCTGGCTGGCCACACTGCCGGTGCTGCCTGAGTCCACTCCTGCCAGGCCAGGCCAGGCCAGGCCTAGGCACGGGCTCTGGGTGGGCTGGGGCTTCTCAGCCCTTTGGACTCCTGCCCCATCCATAACAAATATCATATAATGCCTCCCTTACTGTCTGCGATGAAAATTCCAGAAAAGGGCCGGCCCCATGGCTTAGCGGTTA
This sequence comes from Diceros bicornis minor, assembly GCF_020826845.1. Lineage (NCBI taxonomy): Eukaryota > Metazoa > Chordata > Mammalia > Perissodactyla > Rhinocerotidae > Diceros > Diceros bicornis. Next base: position 42,854,783 of record NC_080767.1, read on the forward strand.
AGTGTGCGCGTTCCGCTACTGGCGGCCTGGGTTCGGATTCCCGGTGTGCACCAACGCACTGCTTCTCTGGCCATGCTGAGGCCGCGTCCCACATATAGCAACTAGAAGGATGTGCAACTATGACGTACAGCTATCTACTGGGGCTTTGGGGAAAGAAAGGAGGAGGATTGGCAGTAGATGTTAGCTCAGGGCCGGTGTTCCTCAGCAAAAAGAGGAGGATTACCATGGATGTTAGCTCAGGGCTGATCTCCCTCACAAAAAAAGAAAAGAAAAAGAAAATTCCAGAAAAAATCAATTTAATGCCATAAGAGGAACATGAGAAATAAAGGTAACAAACTTTAGTAAAGTGTACATCTGAATCTACCGTTGGTCGTAGAAGGAAAAGTGAAGTCGTAGGTTCCTTACGCGGTGATCAGAGTCGCCCTGCCCTTGCGAGTTACCCGTGCAGACTGCAACAGGCGTGGGTCTGTGACTCACACCCCCTGGCATTGCCATCCGTGCTGTGACTCTCAGGATGGCGTCAGTTCTTGATAAAGTTCCAGATCCTGCAAAGGACGACCTTCCCTCAGTTTACGAGGTAGCAGCACTTCTAGAGAACGCTGAGTTACGAGCGTGTGCAAACAACTCGGATGGAGACGGAGCAGTTTCCAGGTGCAGACACTGCGGCCCGAGGCCTCAGCTGCCGGATGCCTGGCAGGCCCGAGGAGCCGTGCGCGTCAGGGAAACTCCTTCAGTTAGTGGAAGAGTCGTCCACACGGTTTTGGAAAGCCCGAGGCAGGGCCGGGCGTGCTGAGGATCCCAGTGTTGGAAACAAGAATGGACGGGGTAGTGAGTGGATCCTTCAACTTCCCACGCAGCCCGACGCGCTGCCCGACAAATCCCTTCCGTTCGTTCTGCTTGGCCGTGCAGGCCCGAGCAGGTGGTTGGCTTCAGGACTTCTTTGTGGGCGCCATCAGAGGTGGTGGTGACGCTGGGTGGGTACTTTATCTTTCCAGGTCGTGGAGCTTGACGTCACTAATAGACGTGTCCCCATGAAAAGTTCCCCTCAGCTCCATGCACACAGCAGCTTGATAGGAGCTGCTTTTAAAGCCATGTGGCCAGTGTGGAAACACTGTGACATTTCTAACCAAAACGTTGGCTACTTGGTCTTTTTTTTTTTTGGTGAGGAGATCAGCCCTGAGCTAACATCTGCCAATCCTCCTCTTTTTTTGCTGAGGAAGACTGGCCCTGGGCTAACATCCGTGCCCATCTTCCTCCACTTTATATGGGACGCCCCCACAGCGTGGCTTGCCAGGCAGTGCGTCGGTGTGCGCCCGGGATCCGAACCGGTGAACCCCGGGCCGCTGCAGTGGAGCGTGTGCCCTTAGCCGCTTGTGCCACTGGGCCAGCCCCAACTACTTGGTCTTCTGAGCAGGTTTGGTGTTAGGAGGGGAGAGAAGGCAAGAAAGCTGGCGGAGACGGCTGCTCGTGGGTGGTCAGCCTGGAGAGAGCCCTGCCCTGTGTGGGGCTGCTCCGAAGGCTCAGCTGTGGCCCCATGTGACCTGAGGCCTAGCTGTGGCCTCCTCAGCCTAGGCCTGCTGCTCCAGGACCTGGGTGCAGGGTGCCCCGTCCCTCCTGCCTCCAGAGCATGGGGCATCCTCCGTGGGGAGGCACAGGGCCCATCGCCAGCCCTGCTCTTAGCTCTTAGCAGACTCGGGGTTGGAAGAGGACTTGCTCTTCTGTGGGCAAGGAGTCAAGGAACCGACTCAACTCTGGACAGGCAGTCCTGGGAGAGCGGTCACGCAGGCGGCTGCCCATGCCTGAGATGACAGTGGACTGAGGCTTCGCCAGGACTCGGGCGGGTCCGTCTGCTGCCTGCATCACCTTCTTGCTGTGACTCCAGTGCGCACGAGGGGATGAGCAGCCAAGCGGACGCCCCCCGATTTGTGGCTTCATGTGGGGGGAAGCTTGTTTGCTCTTCTTTCCTTGGAGAGAGTGAATTCGCTGCCCTGTGGCTCCTGAAGACGCGGGTTCTCCCGGGCTGGTGCTGGTTCCTTGGCGGCTCACCCTTCAGGCCACGCATGTTCTTTCCCTGGGCCTGTTTATCAGCGGAGGTCTGCGTTCTAACCCACATGGTGGAACACGGTGTGGAGTTCTGGAAAGAGGGCGAGTAAACGTCCTCCCACTGAGCCCTCAGTGGCAGCTGGCGGTGCCTATGCGAGATTTAGACAGATAATCTTGTGTCTTGTTGCTGATGATCAGTGCGGCTGGATGTGACTTCTGCTCTTGTGCCCACTACTCAGGGCCTGTCCTCTGGCACATGGAGAGGTGGCGTGGCCACAGGACTCCCAGGTCAGGAGTCTAAGGGTAGGAGCGGCTGGGCTCCCTCTCTGCCGTGTCCCCATTCTAGGACCCACTGGCCCTGGTGGCCCTCAGGACACACTCGATGGGATGGGCAGGCCGGCGAGCGCGTGGGGGCCGTGGGCCTGTTGCCCAGGGTACGGTCCCAGTGGGTGTGGAGGCCAGGCTGCTGCAGGGAGCTGGCGGGACCTGCTCGGTAGGCATGGGGCCCTGCTGTGGGTTCTGCGCCCTGTGCCCTGTGCCCTGTGCTGCCCTGTGCTGAGTCCTCTGTCTCCCTCCATGCCCCACAGCCGGCCAGTGACAGGCAGCACATTCTGCTGTGTGTCTGCATCTGTGCATCAGGCTGAGCCTTGGCCAGGGGAAGGACAAACAGGACCCCCTGGGTGAGCCCAGGCCATCCAGGCCTCCTGACTCCAGAGGCACCTCCCAGGGTGTGGGGCTGCAGGGTGCCTTGCCCACCCCTGGCTCTCTCTTGGGATTAGGGGCTGGGTTGGGTTTCGCAGCTGCAAACCTGCTTTCTGTGCTGGTGCCTGGGGGAGGCTGGCTCCCGGGGCAGAGGCAGGATGAGGCTGGTGCTCAGCGCACCCTGAGCACACCCACCTGATGGCTCTCCCTGGGGGCAGGGAGCCCCTCCCAGTGCCCCTCCCGAGCACTGGAATCCAGCATCTTCCTGCTCCACCCAGGGGCTGTGGGCGGCAAGCTGCAGATTCTGAGACACCACATGGAGCAGGGTCTCTGACATGCCCACTTTGTGACTCACTCATGAGTGGTGGGGTCAGTGGAGGTGACTGCCAACCCCCTAGGCCGGTGAGAGGGGTCCTGCAGCCCCCACCTTCCTGCCAGGACTTGCTTTTGTTGCCCTGAGTTGCCACATGAGGAGCCCCACTACCCTGCGGCAGCCATGCTGTGAGGAAGCCCAGGCCATGCAGAGGGGCCCCCTGGAGGGGCCACACAGAGGCCGGGGGGTTGGGGGGGTGACAGCCAGAATCCACTGCCACACGGCCACACGTGTGAATGAGGAAAGCTCCGGGCGATTCCGGCCCCAGCCCCCGGGTCACCCAGCCCTTCTTCCCACTGAGGCCCCAGATACTGCAGCAGGGACCACCTTGGGTTGACGCTGGCCCTGTCCTGATCCCAGGTCTGCCAGCCTGCTAAATGGCTGACTGGAGCTGCTGCGTCCGGGGTCACTGGTCACAGGGCTGTTCCTGCAATGCTGAGTGTCTGCTCCCTGGTCTTCAGGATGGAATCTCAGGAAGGGCCAGGCTCGGCCTAGAAGGGGGCCTGTCATCCCGTGCATCGGGAGCGCGTGTCCCCGCTAGCAGGGAGCATTCCAGCCTGGATGGACGCGGATGCAGGGACCTGGAGACAAGTGCCCTGAACCGGCTGCGCCCCTGGGGCGGGATCTGGGAAGTGCTGGCCCAGGATGAGCATGCAGGCCTGCCGTGGACCGCCGGGCTGCCCAAGGACAGGGGCCTACGGGGCGCTCTTTCCTAAAAGCAAATGTCACTCTCATTGTAAGAAGAAAATGAGCTGCTTTCCTTCTGCCCCCAAACTTCTGAACTTTCTGAGCCCCTCCTGGCAGTGCCCACACTGTGTGTTGCGACGCTGAGTTAATCTCAGTTTCCAAGTGGCTGCCCTCGCACAGAGGCTTCTGAAACTGGTCCAAGGATCCGATGGTGGCTTCCAGAGAAGCTTGTCCCTGCGTCATCCCTGGGGCTCGCCATGGCCGGCCGATTCCGCTGGCCCTTACCTGGAGCGACCGCAGACCAATGTGAGCCTCGGAGTACCAGGGTGCCCTGGCTCGGGGTACCAGCTCCTTGCTCGGGGCTGCCCTGACGTGCCCCAGAGCTGCCCTCCCACGCCCTGTCGGCCCCGGCGCTGCCTGCTTGGGATACTAGCCCGTGGAGGGGCTGACGCTACAGCCCAGCTCCGGGGCCTCAGAGGCCAGGTGAACAGACACACTGAGGGGCTGCTGTGCAATTCGGGGATGGGGCTCTGGGGGGTTTGCAGCCCAGGGAGGGGCAGGAGCTGCCTGCCAGCAGGTCTGGGCAGGGCCCCAGGGCTCCCAGGCAGGTGCGGTGCAGATGGGGATGGGGCAGAGATGCCTCAACACATGAAACCTAATGGCTGGCTGACGTTCACAAAAGCCCGTGAGGTACGCATGGGTGCTCCTGATGGAGGCCGGTCCTCGGGGAGAGGGGTGGTACTGTCAATCATCCCAAAGGGAGGACCTGGATCTTGACCCAGCCTTGCTCCCCAAAGAGTGGCCCTGACACCCACTGTGGCCCACCTGGGCTGGCGACCTGCCCACGTGTCACTGCGATAGACCTCCCCCAGGGACACTCAGTGTTGAAGCAAAGCTGGTGGCCTCCAGTTCCCTGCCCCCTTCCAATGCCCTGGTGATCTCATCTCAAGACCCTAAATTACATCTGCAAGGACCCTTTTTCCAAAAAAGGTCATCAGGGGCCAGCCCGGTGGCGCAAGTGGTTAAGTGCGCGTGCTCCACTGCGGTGGCCCGGGGTTTGCTGGTTCGGATCCCGGGTGCGCACAGGCGCACCGCTTGTCAAGCCATGCTGTGGCGGCGTCCCATATAAAGTAGAGGAAGATGGGCACAGATGTTAGGCCAGGGCCAGTCTTCCTCAGCAAAAAGAGGAGGATTGGCATCAGATGTTAGCTCAGGGCTGATCTCCCTCAAAAAAAAAACCAAATAAGGTCACCTGCACAGGTCTGGGTGGACGTAAATTTCAGGGTCACACAGCAACATCTCTGCAGGTGACGCCCTGTAACCAGGTCACCACGGGGACCCTGGGTAGACAGGGGCTTCCTCCATCCCCCAGGTCGGGCCAGTTCCTCTTAAAGGCACAGGCCTGGGCTGACAGGCCTGGGGCGGTGGGGAGGCTGTGGGGGGCTGTCCTGCAGCCCCAGGCTTCTTATCTAGGGTGGGGGCAGGGGCTGTGCTCCCTCCTTCATTTCGTGGTGGGCTCTTCTACAAAGGAAGGTGGTCAGGGTGGGACATGCCATGTTTGTGCAGAGGCCATGGGGGTGGATGTTCTCAGCAGAACCCTCCTCCTCCCAGAGAGCACCCCCTTCAGCTCCGAGACCCCAGGGAAAGGGCCCTGGAACCCCGGCCGAGGTCAGCAGCCCGGCCTCCTCTACCTTTGCTGACAACACATACCTGTCTCTCCTGGGGGCCCAGCGTCCAGCTCGCTCTCGTCTCTCCTCCTGCCAGGTGCATGTCTTCCCGGCCCTGGGGGCACCTCAGCCATTGCTTGCGGGTGCCAGGCTGCCCTTCATAAGATCTGCTTTGTGGGTATGCCTGACACAATACACTCATGTGTTTAACACGAACACCTGTGAAACCCTGACACCTCAAATATGCGTGCGTCCATCACCCCAGTCTCCTAGTGCCCCTTTGAGACCCTCTCTTCAGCCCCTTCCTGCCTCCCTGCCCCTCCCTGGACCCTCTCCAGGCAACCCCAGAGCTGCTTTCTGTCACCGTGGGGTAGTTTGTGCTCCGTAGGTCGTTACAGAAATGGCGGCGTACCGGCTGTGTGCCCGTAGTCGGCTGCTCTCAGCATAATTATTTTGGGTCTCGGTACCAGCAGTTCATTCCTGCTGCTGAGCTGCGATCTGCTCCTCCTCTCCCGGCGTGCCTGTGCTGGGGTGGGGGCGGTACCACAAGCCCAGCTGCTCGGGAATCCTGGCCTGGGGACTGTGAGGGCTGGCGGGGACTCGACCCCTCTGAGTGTCAACTCCAGGACCGTTCCGGGCTGAGGCGACACCCGGGGAGCCCAGGTGGGGTGGGACAGCCTCGTTGCTTTTGTCTGGGGAGCCGATGGTCTGTGTCCTGGGCAGCAGTGGCCAAGGCAGTGGCCGGCGCCTGGGGGTACTGTGCTGACCCTGCCTGGCCACAGTGAGCATGGCGCGTGTGACCCACGGGTCACCTTTGGCCCGCCAGGCTGCCCGGGGCACGGTTCCCAAGGACTACGGATTTCTTCCATCTTCCGCCACTTCTGCATGGTCTGGTGTTTCAACCCTGAAGTGACGAGAGTGAATCTGGAAGTTCCAAATGCCAGGGGCTCCACTGCAGCACGAGTCACAGTATCGAAAGGTGGGAGGACCCAGTGTGAAAGGGCGGGCAGGCGGAGAGACCAGATGTGGTCTCTGCACAGTGGAGTGTCAGCCTTAAAAGGAATGGGTTCTGACCTGTGCTGCAGCCTGGAAGGCCCTTGAAACACGATGCCAAGGGGAAGAAGCCAGACACAAAAGGACACAGATTGTGTGATTCCTTTTACATGAAATGTCCAGAATAGGCAAATCCACAGAGACAGAAAGCGGACCAGTGGCTGTCAGGGGCTGGGGGAGGAATGAGGAATGAGTGCTGATGGGGATGGGTCTCCTTTGGGGGTGATAGGAATGTTCTGGAACTAGACAGAGGGGGTGGTTGCACAACATTGTGAAGGTACTAAATGCCACTGAAGTGTGCACTTAAAATAGTTAATTTTATGTTATGTGAATTTCACCTCAATACAAAAAAGAGAAAAACCCCTAAATTGCCTCCAACTTTCTTTCCAGTTATACCTTTTATGATTTTTAAGGCATTAAACCCATTCCACTGCATTTTTTTCTTTGTCTATTGACTAATCAATGCCACCAAACGAATGAATTCCATTTCCCAGAGAATTCACTAAAAAAATGCCAAGGGGGAAGACATCCAGAGCCGAGCCCCTGGGAGGAGCTGCGGCCTGAGGGTGCCACGTCCAGGAACCTCTCCTGGAAGGCGTCAGGGCCCACTGGGCTTCCATTATGGATCATGGAAAGTGGGCACCAGCCTGCATCCAGAGCAGAGGATTGGAGGAGTCAGTGAGGACACACAGGTGGAGAGGACAGGGCACTGCCACCTGAAAGGACATGGGACAGGCTCACGGCAGGAGGCACGAGAGCCCACGCTGCGTGTTCGCTCTGCCGGGGGGAAAAGAGCAGAGCAGCAAGTCTGGAAAGAAAGCCTCCTGCCCTGACGGTGCTCTCCCTGGGGGCAGGCCTTAGGCTAGTCTCATTGTTTTCTTCATACTAGTCTGTGATTTTTCAAATTTTCCACACTGGGCCTGTAGTACTGTTATCATCAGAATGGTTTATTTAAGAAAACCTAGGAGGCCGGCCCCATGGCTTAGTGGTTAAGTGCACTCCACTACTGGCGACCCGGGTTCGGATCCCGGGCTCACACCGACGCACCGCTTGTCCGGCCATGCTGAGGCGGCGTCCCACGTACAGCAACTAAGAAAGCTGTGCAACTACGACATACAACTATCTACTGGGGCTTTGGGGAGAAAAAGGGAAAAAAAGGGAGGAGGATTGGCAATAGATGTTAGCTCAGGGCCGGTCTTCCTCAGCGAAAAGAGGAGGATTGGCATGGATCTTAGCTCAGGGCTGATCTTTCTCACAAAAAAAAAAAAAAAAGAAAACCTAATCTGCATGTTTCATCATAGAATGATATTTTCTATCAAGTAATATGTTTCTAATAGTGATATTTTAATACTATCAGGCAGGCATGCTGTGGTTTTGGTTTTGTACATTAAGACGTGGAAGTAACTGGAAATTGAGAGACTTCTGTCATGGGCAGAAAAAATAGCCTGAACCAGAAGGGGCTTCTGGGGTGCAGGAGCTAACTCCCACACCTGGGACCCCCCCCACACACATTGGCTCCTGGGACCCAGCTAGGGGCTGTGGGGAATCAGCACGCAGCATCTGTGCATAGGAGTGGGGGCTGGTCACCCTGACCCATGCTGGACCTCCCTCCCTGGGCCACAGGAGAGAAATGACGCCCACACCTGGGGAATTCCTAAAGCAAATCCAGTCGTTTGGGACCAACCTCCCCAACTTGGCTCTGAGAAGGCCCTGCCTGCTACATGATGCATGTGTTTCATCTCTGACGACCTAATGCAGTTCTTTAAAAAGCACAACTCAAAGCAAAAATGCACCTGCAGAATATTGTTAGAACTTTAGTAGAGAAAATGGTGATGTATTAAAACTACCTTCTTGTAATGAGATGACCAAGCTTTGGCCTTTTCTGCTGGGAAAGATTTGCCCTGAGCTAACATCTGTTGCCAATCTTCCTCTGTTTTTTTTTTCCCTCCCTAAAGCCCCAGTACAGAGTTGTATATCCTAGTTGTAAGTCCTTCTAGTTCTGCTATGTGAGCCACCACCACAGCACGGCTACTGACAGACGGGTGGTGTGGTTCTGCGCCCGGGAACCAAGCCCGGGCTGCTGAAGTGGAGTGCACTGAACTTTAACTGCTAGGCCATCAGGGCAGGCTCAGCCCTTCTTTCCTAAAGGGCCTGGTCCTGCCTGCTCGGCCATCCTGGGGCCACAGAGAAGAAAACAAGACAGAGGACTCAAATCAGCAGAAGTATAAATGAAAGAGGAGACATTACAACAGGCACCACAGAAATACAAGGGATCGTAAGAGTCAACTATGAACATGTCAAGAAATTGGAAAACCTAGAAGAAATGGATAAATTCCTAAAAATATACCACATACCAAGACTGAATCACGAAGAAACAGAAAATCTGAATAGACCAGTAATGACCAAGTAGATTGAGTGAGTCATCAAAAATCTCCCAATAAAGAAAAGCCCAGGACCAGATGGCTTCACTGGTGAATTCTACCAAACATTTAAAGAATTTATGCCAGTCCTTCTCAAATTCTTCCAAAAAATTGAAGAGGGGAGAACACTCCCAAACTAATTTTATGAGGCCAGCATTACCCTGATACCAAAGCCAGATAAAGACACTCCAAGAAAACCACAGACCAATATCCCTGAGGAAAATAGATGCAAAAATTCTTGGGGCTGGCCTGGTGGCATAGTGATTAAGTTCATGCATTCCACTTCAGTGGCCTGGGGTTCACTGGTTCGGATCCTGGGCGTGGACCTACTCACCGCTCATCAAGCCATGCTGAGGCAGCATCCCATATAGAAGAGCTACAACTCTGCAACTATGATACACAACTGTACGTACTGGGGCTTTGAGGAGAAAAAATTTAAAAAAGAGGAAGATGGGCAGCAGATGTTAGTGCAGGGCCAATTTTTCTCAAAAAAAAAAGGAAAAAAAAAAACCTCAACAAAAGACAAACTGAATTCAACAGCACATTAAAGGATCACACATCATCATCATCAAGTGGGATTCATCTCTGAGATGCAAGGATGGTTCAACATATGTAAATCAATAAATGTGATAACCACATTAATAATAAAAAGCATATAATCATCTCAATAGATGCAGAAAAAGCATTTGACAAAATTCAACATCCTTTCATGACAAAAACTCTCAACAAATTGGATAGAGAAGGAATGTACCTCAACATAATAAAGGCCATATATGATAAACACAGCTAACATCAGAAGCTAAGATCAGAAACAAGACAAAGGCGCCCACTCTCACCACTCCTGTTCAATATAGTCCTGGAAGTTCTAGCCAGAACAATCAGGCAAGAAAATGAAGTAAAAGACATACAAATAGGAAAGGAAAAAGTAAAATTGTCTCTGCAGATGACATGACCTGATGTATAGAAAATCCTAAAGATGCCACCAAAAAACTGTTAGAACTAACAAATTTAGTAAAGTTGCAGGGGGCCGGACTGGTGGCACAAGCGGTTAAGTGCGCGTGCTCCGCTGCGGCGGCACAGGGTTCGCCGGTTCAGGTCCCAGGCGCGCACCGACACACTGCTTGTTAAGCCATGCTGTGGCAGCATCCCATATAAAGTAGAGGAAGATGGGCACGTCTGTTAGACCAGGGCCAGTCTTCCTCAGCAAAAAAAAGAAGAGGATTGGCATCGGAGGTTAGCTCAGGGCTGGTCCTCCTCACAAAAAAAAAAAAGAAAAGAAAAAAAAAATTTAGTAAACTTGCAAGATACAAAATCAACATACAAAAAGCAGTTGTATTTCAATACACTAACAACCAACTATCTAAAAAAAGAAATAAGGAAAACAACCCCATTTACAGTAGCATCAAAAATAATAAAATACTTAGGAATAAATTTAACTAAGGCAGTTAAAGATCTGTACACTGAAAAATATAGACACTGATGAAAGAAATTGAAGACACAAATGGAAAGATATCCTGTGTTCATGTATCAGAAGAATTAATATTGTTAAAATGTCCATCCTACTCAAAGCCATCTATAGATTCAATGCAATCCCCAGCAAAATCCCAATGGCATTTTTCACAGAGAAAAAATAATCCTAAAATTCATATGGAACCACAAAAGACCCCAAATAGCCAAAGCAATCTCGAGACAGAAGAACAAAGCCAGAGTCATCAAACTTCCTATATTACAAACACTATAGCACAAACTATATTACAAAACTATAGAAATCAAACTATATAAAAACAAACTATATAAAAACATGTAAATATAAAATACAATATAAAGTAATAATATTATAATAAATATAAATATAAAATATAATAATATAAATAATAAAATAAATGTAAATATAAAATATAAAAACAAACTATATTACAAAGCTATAGAAATCAAAACAGTATGGCACTGGCATAAAAACAGACACAAAGACAAATGCAAGAGAATCAAGAGCCCAGAAGTAAACCCACGTATATATGGTCAACTAATACTCAATGCAGAAAGGACAGTCTCTTCAATAAACGGTGTTGGGAAAACTGAATACTCATATGCAAAAGAATGGACCCCCATCTTACACCACTCACAAAAATTAACTCAAAATAGATTAAAGGCTTAAATGTGCAAAACCATAAAATTCCGAGAAGAAAACATAGGGGAAACCTTTTTGACATTGGTCTTGGCAGTGATTTTTTGGATATGACACCAAAAGCACAAGCAACAAAAGCAAAAACAACAATTGGGACTACATCAAGCTAAAAAGCTTCTGCACAGTCAAAGAAACAATCAACAAAGTGAAAAGGCAACTTACAGAACGAGAGAAAATATTTGCAAATCATATACCTGATAAGGGGTTAATATCCAAAATATATAAAGAACTCATACAAGTCAATATCAAAAACAAAAGTCCAATTTAAAAAAATGGGCAAACGATCTGAACAGACATTTTTCCAAAGAAGACATACAGATGGCCAACAGGCACGTGAAAAGGTGCTCAACAGCACTAATCATCAAGGAAATGCAAATCAAAACCACAATGAAATACCACCTCTAGCTGTTTGAATGGCTATCATCAAAAAGACAGGAGATAACAAGTATTGGCAAAGATGTGGAGAAAAGAGAACCCTCATGCGCTGTTGATAGGAATGGAAATTGGTACAGCCACTTTGGAAAACAGTATGGAGGTTCTTCAAAAAATTAAAACTACAACTACCATATGATCCAGCACTCCCACTTCTGTGTATATATCCAAAGGACATGAAATCACTATCTCAAAGAGATATCTGCACCCCCATGTTCACTGCAACATTAGTCACAACAGCCAAGACATGGAAGCAACCTAAGTGTCCCTCGATGGATGAATGGATAAAGGAAATGTGGTCTATATATACAATGAAATATTAGTATAGCCATAAAAAAGAAGGAAATCTTGCCATTTGTGACAACATGGATGAATAGGGCATTATGCTAAGTTAAATAAATCAGAGAAAGACAAATACTGTGTGATCTCACTTATACGTGGAATCTAAAAAACCAAACTCATAGAAACAAAGAGTAGATTGGTGGTTGGCAGGGGTTGGGTGGGAGGAATGGGGAGATTTTGGTTAAAAGGTACAAATTTACAGGTATAAAATGAATATGTTCTGAGGATGTAATAATGTACAGCATGCTGACTATAGTCAACAATACTGTATTGCATACTTGAAAGTCTCTATGACAGTAGATCTTAAATGTTTGCAACACACGTGCACACGAAAAGGTAAGTAGGTGAGGTGATGGATGTGTTAACTAACCTTATTGTGATAATCGTTTCACAGTATATACCTATACACGTACCAAATCATCACATTGTATACCTTAAACTTACACGATATTATATGTCAGTTATATCTCAATAAAGCTCACAAAAAAAAAATGATTTGCCAAACTTGAAAAACACTTTATACTCTATGATCAAGTGGGATTTATCCCAGGAATGCAAGGCTGGTTCAATATCCAAAAATCAATCAATGTAATACACCACATTAATAGAATGAGTAAAAATACCCCAAGTGATTATCTCAATAGTTACAAAAAAAGTCACACAAAAAAAGTTTGACAAAACCCAACACCCTTTCTTGATAAAAACACTCGACGACACAGGAATAGAACGGAACTCCCTCAGCCTGATAAATACGAAAAATCCACATTTAACATCATATGTTAGTGGTGAAAGTCTGAATGCTTTTCTCCTAAGAGCAGAAACAAGACAAGGACATCTGCTCTACTACTTCTGAATACAATGTCAAATAACATTGTACTGGAGAAATAAAAGGCATCCAGATTGAGGAGGAAGAGGTACAACTGTCTCTCTTCACAGATGTCATGATCTTATATGTAGAAAATCCACTAAAAAACTGTAAGAACTAATAAATGGGTTCAGCAAGGTTGCAGGACACAAGATTAAGATAAAAACCCCTTGGAGTCGCCCTTGACCTGTTGCTTTCTCGAGCACTCCACATCCCACCTGTCAGAGGTTGGTCTCCCTGCTTCCTTCCTTGCCCTTCCTACCTTCTATTCTGCTCCCAGGAACCAGAATGTTCCCTGTAAAGGGTCAGTCACATCCTTCCTGCCTGTGCTCAAAGGCCCTCTATGGCTTCCCATCTCACTCAGAGAGGAGGCCACAGTTCTTACAAGATTTGCCACCCCCGCGCCCCTTTCCTGCCAGTGTCTCTCCATGCCTGGTTCTGGATGCAGTGGCCTCCCTGTCTCTTACGTACCCGGCACTCCTACACCCCTGCCCAGAACACACTTCCCCAGACAAGCTCCTGCTTGCCCCTGGCTCCCTGCAGGTCTTTGCTCAAAGGCCCCCTTAGTTTTCCTTGATGGCGGCCCCAGCGCTGCTCACTGCCTCACCTACCACACATGCAGTCATGTTCCCTCCTCACTAGACCTCAGCTCCCCGAAGGCAGGTGGGGATTTGTGTTTTGCTCTCTGCTGTGAGCCAGAGTGAGGCTCATGCCTGCACATGAATAAGTGTTTGTTGAACGACCGGCTGGGTCCTTGAGCTTACATCACCTGACAACCTGGGTTTTCTTTCCGGCTTAGCACGGCCGGTGAAGTGAGGTTGGGAGCCATCCTGGCCGTCACTCCCAGGACACCTTATTCATAGGAAACTGTTTCTTCCCGCTTTCCTCAAGGCCTTGGATTTCTGGACCCCAGTGCGTGGCACAGAAGCCAGCAGCCCTCTGTCAGCTCAGCTTTGAGGTCCTCAGCCGAGCACCGGGACACACGAGCTTTCACACGCTGAGGTTTCACGGTGTTACTATAATTATTAGTCCAACACAGGCTTTATCAGGACGAAGCCAGCCCCTTCTGGGGGACGTGCCTGAGGCCGATACCCACGGCTGCGCTGGGGGCTGAGGATGCGCAGTTTATCTCAGGTGTCCAGAGCCCACTTCCCGGGACCGTGCCCTGGAGACCACAGCTAGTGCCTGCTGGGGGCGCACCGGCACAGGTGCTCCTGCAGGGAAAGGGGTGCGCCCCGCTGCCAGCGCTGCTGGCTGGGAGGGGAGGTATTCCTGAGGCTGCTCTCGGGGTGGGGTCCCCGGGCTCCGAGCCCCACTATGGTGGGAGGCACCCCCAGTGCTACTTTGAGGGGGTCTCTAGGCACCAAGGGCCTTTGTGTGTGTGTGTGTGGGAGTCCCGGGCTCCCGGCGCTGCTGGGGGCAGTGGGGAGGGGAAGTATCCCCGGGGCTGCTCTGGGGGCGGGGGGTCCCCGGCCTCCCAGCGCTGCTCTCCGGGAAGGGGAATCCAGGGCTGCTTGGGGGGGGGGGTCCCCCAGGCTCCGAGCGCCCCCTCCCTCCGGGGCCGTCGCCTTCTTGAGGTCGCAGTCGGCCCACGCAAGGGCCTCCGCGAGGGGCTCGGCCCCGTCGCGCGGCGGCTGGGGTCCCCTGGTCTGGACGACCCAGTCCCAGCAGGAAGAGACCCGGCCCAGACAAAGGGCTGCAGCAGGCCCCGCCAGGGCCTGTCAGCCCGCGCGACCCCGCGCCCGGCGCCCGCGGGAAGGGGCGGGTCCTCTGGTAGCGCCCACTGCGCCTGCGGGAAGGGGCGGGGCGAGCGCGGGCCGGGGGCGGGGCCACAGGCTGCGCCCACTGCGCCTGCGGAAAGGGGCGGAGCGAGCGCGGGCCGGCAAGGGGCGGCGGGCTGCGCCCAGTGCGCCTGCGCAGGGCCTCAGCGGTGCGCGCGCTCCCGCCGGTTGGCCGCCTCCTCAGCCGCCGCCGCCCCCGGCTCCGCGCGCGCGCCCCCCGCCACGGCCCGCGGACCAGCCTGCGTCCCCGCTTCGCCGCCCCCCGCCCCCGGCCTCCCGGGCCCCGGCCTCCGGGCCCGGCCCCGCAGCATGCGGCAGCAGCACGCACGGCGGCGGCGCCGGCGGCGGCTGTGAGGTGAGGCCGGGCGGGCGGGGGCGCCGGCCGCGGTCGGTGCCGGCCCCTCGCGGGTCCCTCCGGCGCGGCGGGGGCGGCGCCTTTGTTGCGGCCTCGCCGGCGCCGCCCGCGCTGCAGCGGCCTTTCTGTGTGCAGATGGTGGACGCGGGCGGCGGCGCGGCCGGCGAGGGCTGGCGGAGGATGGAGGCCGCGCCCGACGGCGCCGTGGACATCGTGCCGCTGGACCGCTACGACCCGGCCCGCGCCAAGATCGCCGCCAACCTGCAGTGGCTCTGCGCCAAGGCCTACGGCATCGGTGGGCGGGGGCGGGGGAGGACACGGCCCGGGGGAGGGGGACGGACGGGGTCGGGGGCCGAGTTGAGGCCGGAGACGCACGGGCTGGGGCTCCTTTGTGCGCCGCCCGCCGCGCAGGGTCCCGGGCAGTGCGGGGCGTGGTGGGGTTAGGTCCGGAGTGGACTGGCCGCGTGCGACCGAGCGGGGTGGGGGGTCGGCGCCGGAGTCCTCCGGCAGGTGCAGCGGGGCCGGCCCGGGGAACCTCCCCCGGAGCCGGGCGGGGCGCGAGTCCGCGGTGACACCCTGGGTGCCCGGCCGGCTCGACTGTCACCGAGCTCGCCGGTGGAGTTCCCCACGAGTCGTTGCTTCTCAGCTGCACCGTCTTGATCGGGGCCCACCTTCGGTGAGCCTGTCCTGCAGAACTAGGTAGCCTTGTTAGGAGCCAGTTTATTAGGCCTGATATTCTTAGTGGATTAAGACTCGCCGGTTTCCAGCTCTTGGCGTTTCACAGACCAAGTGATTCTCATAATCGCTTGGCTCCCGAGGCCTGCTTTATTAACTTGAGCTGTTTTGTTTTAGGTACGAAATTAAGAGTTAATACTGCGTAGTCTTTTTTCTTTTCATTTGAAGCAGTTTTTAAAAATTGCCTTCGTTGTGGGGAAGACGTTTCTGATTCCAGAGTGAGACTGAAGTGGAGAGAGAACCCTTTCAGGAGGGAGGCTGGTGACCGGGTCTGAAAACTCGCGGAGCAGGCGTGCCCCTGTGACGGGCTCTCACCGGTCCGAGCGGCCTGTGTCATGGCCAGACTCAGTTAGTCATGAGGCTAAACTGGCTCTGCAGGTCTCGGGGATTAGATGCGTCCCCTATTGCAGGCTGATTTCATGGTGTGCACCCCGAGTTTTCTCCTTTATTTTGCAGTTTCCAGTTTTACAGCGAACTTGATTCAGTTTCTCTATAGTATGATGGGGAAACATTGTCGCGTACACGAATTTACATGATTTTGGGGGAAATATGGAATTGCTAACAAGTGTATGTAAAATTTTAGAGTGAGGTGTAAAGAGTAACACCGCAGCGGCCACTGGGTTATGTGGCAGTCAGTTTAAGGAAAAGCACGCGACCTGACCTCGTGTGGGGTCCCCTGGGTGTGCCGGGGTCCCAACCTCATGTCTTGCGTTGGCGATTGGTTTGCTTTTCTTTATATTTCACCGCATGTGTTTACATCACTGAACTGTATTTAGTTTTCCCTATTTTTGCGCCCTTGGTAGTTATGTCCTCTGCTGAGACTGCTTTATTCCACATTCTTCCTAGTTTCTTCCTTCCCACTCCTCTCCTTGCTTTTTCACTGCTGTGTGGTGTTTCGCTGGAGGCCTGTTCACTGTTGGTGGGCACTGGTCAGGTTCCAGGTCTGTGTTCTTAAGCACAGTGCGTTCTTGGGCACGGCTCCTGGGGCACATGTGCAAGGTTTCACACTGCTGTGTATTTTTAAGATTTTATGTATGGAAATAGCTAAGGTTCTAGTAATGAATGCTATATAGACACAAATACTTCTAAAAAGCCGTCTCGTTATTTGCTTTCCAGTTTCTTTAGCAAAGTGAATGCATTTTTATTGTGTTACATTTAGCTTTGGCATTCAGCGTGGGATTTGTCCGCTATCTGGAAACAAATATGCATCCCTCTCAGGGTTAGTATTGGGTTAGTGTAGTTTTATTTCCAGTACCAGATCACTTTGATACTTGTTGACTCATCAGATAATTAATTCAAAAGCTGATATTAAAATAGGCTTTAGGGTGTTCAATGATTAAAGGTAGGTATTTACAGAACAGAAGGTGAGCAGGAGCTGAAGGAGACTGGATGCTGTCTGAGGATCTGCGGCTGGCTTGCATGTTGCCCGTCGGTCACGATCCCTCGGCTGAAGTGTGCTCATCACACACGGATTTTAGGAGGCCTGCTTTCCATTCATTGTTGCTGAATGAGAAGGCTGTTCCATTCTATGCTGTGTTTCGGGAAGGGCACAGATGTAGTTTTGCTCTAGATGAGAATCTCTTTTTAAGTTGACATATTTAGGAGATCCCAATTCAGATGACCAAAAAAACTCACCTCCACTCAGCTGAAGTGATTTCATCTGTGTCGTCAGTGTGTGTGTGTGTGTGTGTGTGTGTGTGTGTGTGGGGTCCACAGCCCTGGCGGAGTTTCGCTGCTACCCTCAGGGGGTCTGGTCTTGCAGGAGACTGGGTGGGGAGGGATTTGGGTAGGATAATATAGATTTTTTACCCCAAAACTCTTTTCCTAATCCAGGGGCCTATTCTTTGTTTCTCCTTTTGGACATCTCCATGTGCCTCTCCAGCTTAGTTTTCAGTTAATTAGACATGATTCTTTCAGTCTGCACGCTTTAATTGTAAATTGTTTTTGAGGGGTGTGATGGTGAAAGTGGCCTAAATGTTTTTCTTGTTCTGTAGTTGTTCATTAAGTAGCTAAATGAAACCGAACAGTCTTTTCTGTTTGTATAGGAATTGAAAGCATGCAGACACTCTCAGGCGAGGTGCTCTGAGGCTGCCTTCTCGTTTGCGTTTGCCTTTTGGGACTCTCCGTGTCCCCGGGGCCACCGGCCGCTGCCGTTTGTAGTGAGTGAGGAGCCTGGGGAGAGCTCACCCTTGGCCAGGCCTTGTGGTGGCACATGGTTATGCAGAAACGTTTCCTCCGACTTTCTTCATCTCTGGTGCCACAGCCAAGAACTGTGGGCCCTCTTGTGTTTTTATTTTTAGATTCTGCCCCTCCCTTTTTGGGGTAACTCTTGTTTCATTTATAGTGTTTTAATTGTTTTTTTAGAAGTAATATATTGGACATGTTGAAAGTTATTAATTTAAAAGTGTGGGAAGCAGTTGAGTCTGCTTAGCTGGAATGTTTTGTGATGTCCTTTTGATTGACAATTGTAATAAATTGGTAAAAAACTTTAAAGGAATGACTTGAAGTACCATTTATTTTACAGAATAGAGCTGGGCTGGGGCTGCTGCATTCCTGGCTTTTGATTTTAGTCCACGAGCTTAGGAAACTTAAAGGTATTTAGGCCTTGGTTTCAGGAGACAGTGGGGGAGTAATAGCTTTTGTTAACTCCCAAGGACAGTGTTGAAAAAACAACCCAGGGAAAGTACTAGAAGGCACTCAGCTCTTTGCAAGCATGTTGCTATGTAGCTCAGTGGTGGTGGTTTCACCCTCTGAGGCGCCCTGGAAACCACGTTGAGACTCACCACAACTCACCATGGAGCTGTGCTTCCCTGGACTGGGTGGGACCGTAGGGGCCACCGAGGTTAATCTTCTCTTTTTAGTAGCAGCAAACTGGGATGGAGAGAGACCACGAGGCTGTCCAGAGCCCACCGCTAGTGAGGGATTAGCACTCTCATCCTCTCCCTCTCTCCTTAGAGTAATTAAACTACTGATTTGGAAACTGTGTTGTGGGACGCGAAATCTGTGCAGTCATTGATGAGGTATCTGTAATCCAGCCCCGGCCAGCTGTCTCATTGTCTAGACCACAAGAATAGCTTGGACTCTGTTGCTTAATTGATATTAGGAGCAAAATCCCTTTGTTGTCAACTCCAGAGGGTCACCGCCTTGCTTTGTTGTAGTGACATTTGGCTAAAATGATTCCAGTGCTTGGAACCCCTCTCCAGGTCCCAGGACTGGAAATGAAACCTGGCTGCTGCTCTTGTCCCTGGACTGTTGGGAACAGCCTCTGTGCAAGTCGTAGTGGGGAGACCCTCATTCATAAGCATACCATCAAGTTTTTTTATGTGGTGATTTGTTCAGATTATTGGTTTGTGAATTTAGATTGTATTTTTCAATAGTTTTTTGTTCTTAGTAAGGGATTTGGGTGCCTCTGAGATGGGAGGTTACAAAACAGCCTAGATGCACCTGCTCGGTGGGACAAGATACTGTGGGGGTCGTTGGTTGGTCTTGTAACATGACCTTCCCTCTGCTTGGGTGCACTGAGAACCGCGTCGTGTCCGTGAGGGCAGGGGTCGTGGTTGTCCTGTTTACTACCATGTCTGCAGGACAGTCAGTGCTCAGATACTTGTCAAATGGATAAAAGAGTTGGAAACACCTTTGAAACAGGTGGGATGGAAGGATGTGCTTTATAATTCTGTCCTGGTGGCCATACATGGTGCATTTGTATTTCTAAAGATATACCATTTTGCACATGCTCTCTTTCCTGCCTGATACCACAAGTTAAAGATTAAGCAAAGAACATAAATCCATCTTTAAGTTCAAACTGTTCTAATCCTTTAAATTTGAGCAACCCTCAAAAGAGTTGGCCACTGTTGTGCTTTAGGATGTTAAATTTGTGCAAATATTCTTCCAGAAAGCCCTTAATATTTTCTTCTCTGTATTACATTTGTCTTTATGGTAGCTCATAGGCTTCTTCTGCTGTTGATTTTTTTGTGGCCATATCACCATTGTATGTACTAGTGTTCTTTTTTACTTCCTAGTTCAACTATTAAAAAACTCAGATTGCTATCATTTTTCGTCTAATCTGAAGGTGACCAGGATGGAGCCAATATTACATTCATTCAAACAATAGTAATTGCATAATTGTCATGTGCATAATTGTGTTTTGCACTGCAGGAAATACAGGGGAGAAGTTATATAGTGCCATCTCCTCAATTGCTTAAAATCCACACGAACTATTGACATCTACAAAGGAAAATGAAATAATGCAGGCCCTGAGAAATGGCAGCATGACATCAGTGCAGGAGCTGTCTTGAGGCAGAGTAAGGCGCTGTCAGGTGGGTGAATGGGGACTGGAGTGCTTGCGCCACCCGGGGCAGTGATCGCTGTGAGAAGGCTGCTTGGGGAGGCTTCGTGGGGCGATAGGCTAGGTAAGGTTTGGGTAGCTCCCGCAAGAGTAGAGGGGAGGGCACCTGGCCAGGTTCCGTGCAGAGGAAGAAGCGTCGTGGGCACTGAGTCGATTAACCTTCTTGTGACAGAGGATTTGTGGACTGAAATAGTAGGTGATTAGTTTGGGAAATAGTCTGGGCCAGATTGTCTGTGGTGTTCCAAGCTGGCTAAGGATTTCTTTCATGATGTGTGCCTGAGAAGGTTTTTGAGTAGGGGGTGGTGTGATGAGAGAGGTAGCCTGGCAAGATTCTTCTAGCAGATTGGAGCGGGTAGAGGCTGTAGTCAGGTGGAGTATCTGGGAGCTTGTCCTAGTCTATTTAGGCTGCTATAGCAAGATACCATACACTGGGTGGCTTACCAACAACACATTTATTTCTCACATTTCTGGAGGTTGGAAGTTTAAGATCCTGGTGCCAGCAGATTTGGTGTCTGGTGAGGGCCTGCTTCCTGGTTCATAGATGGCTGTCTTCCTGGTATGTGCTCACATGGCAGAAGGGGCCAGGGAGCTCTCTAGAGCTTCATTATATGGGCGCTAATCCTGTTCAGGAGGCCTCCATCCTCATGACCTAATCACCTCCCAAAGACCCCATCTCCTTATATCTTCACCTTGGGGGTTAGGTTTCAATATATGAGTTTTGAGGGGACACACACATTGAGTCCATAGCAGAGCTGATGTCATTTTGGCTTGAAGTGCCAAGGCCTTGCCTAGTTTGTCTGCAGTGAGAATGAGAAGGGTAGGTTGAGCCAACAGATACTAGGAAAGCTGAGTCGCCGAGACTGGGCTGATTGATGGCAGGGGTAGGAGGTTGGGCAAGCATGAGGAAGGGTCAGCTGGGACAGCCGCCTAGCGCCTGCGGTACCCTTGGCAAGAATATTTATAGTCTTTATTCCATAGAGCTTTTCTTCTTTTGTGGCTTTGTTATCACATATGGAAAGATAATCTTTGAGTTTTTATTTCTATTTCTGCTCTCTCCTAGCCCTCTTTTTCTTATTGTTCAAGCTAACTAGTTCACTTAAATATCCCTTAGTCACTGTCCTCCAGTGACTCTACTTCAACTCAAAGTTAAACTTATATCAGTGTTCAGCTGAGCATTATGTTGTGAACCGTAGGGCCTTGACCTGCTTCTCAGGGCTCATGTAGTGCTGGATGTGGCCACACACACACAGACCTGTGATGCAAGGCCGAGGAGGCTGCTGCCTGAGAGAGGAGCAGGTGATGTGGCAGAACACATGAGGGAGGGAGGGAAACTCCTTGGACGGAATCCGGAATGTTCCATTCAAGAAAGCCAGACTGAGGGCCGGCCCCGTGGCTTAGCGGTTAGGTGCACGCGCTCCGCTGCTGGCGGCCCGGGTTCGGATTCTGGGCGCGCACCGACGCACCGCTTTTCCGGCCATGCTGAGGCCGCGTCCCACATGTAGCAACTAGAAGGATGTGCAGCTATGACATAGAACTATCTACTGGGGCTTTGGGGGGAAAATAAATAAATAAAATCTTAAAAAAAAAAAATGCTAAAAAAAAAAAAAGAAAGCGAAGCTGAGCTTGTGGCTTAGGTGGGTAAGAACCAAGTGGAGGTAAGGGAACAAACAAAAACCAGTCCGAGGGTGGAGGGGGCTGCGGTGTCCTTCATGCTAAGGGAAGCCTAGTGTTCTAGTTGGGGTGAAGTGTGAATTTAGCTGCAGCAGAGTTAGAATAACGCAGACTGGGAAAAATACCTGGGGCCAGATCTTGGAATGCCTTGAATGGCTGTTGATAAATTGAGGTTTTGTTGTGTGTGAATTGGGGAGCCACTGAAGGTTTCTGAGGGGGGAGGAGATATATTAAACCTGGGCCTTTCAGAGAAATCTCTGTAGGGTAGGTTAACCATTGTTTGATATACAGTGAGGAATTTTATTTTGCATCTTTGAGAAAACCAACTTTATTGAGGAACACTTTACATATAATAAAAAGCACACATTTAAGGAATATAGCTTGATGAGTTTAAAGAAACATATATATACTCCTGCCAACAGGACCCACAATCAGGGTAAAACATGTTCATCACCTCTACGGGTTTCCTTGAGCCCCTCCAGTCAACCCCAGCCCAGAGCCTCACTGATCTGCTCTGTCCCTGTAGATTAGTTGTGTTTTCTAGAGTTTTATTTACCTCTGATGATACGTCAGGTCCTCTTTGGCTTCTTCACTCAGCACAGTATTTTTGAGATGCGTCCCTGTGTGTAGATCTTTTTTGCTGAGTAGTAGTGGTAGTCTTCATTGTTTGGCTGCCCTTGTTTTACTTATTCATTCAGTCGTTGATGGACACTTAGACTATAACCAGTTTTTGTCTGTTATGAATAAAGCTGCTGTGAACGTTCATGTACAAGTCTTTGTGTGGACATGTGTTTTCGTTTGTCTGGGTAAATACCTGGGCATGGTGTTACTGGGTCATATCAGTATGTTTAACTGCCCAGTTGTTTTCCAAAGTGGCTGTGTCCTCTTTTATTTCTACCAGCAAAGTGTGCGAGTTCCAGTTGCTCTGCATCCTTGCCAGCATGTGGCATTGTCAGTCTTTTTAATTTTAGCCATTCAAGTGTATGGATTGTGCTATCTCACTGTGGTTTTGGTATGCATTTGCCTGATGACTAATGATGATGAACATTTTTTAATATGCTTATTGGTCATTTGAATCTTTTTTCTATGAAATGTTTTTTCAGATCTTTGGCCAATTTTTTAAAAAAATTAAACTTTTATTTTGAGATAATTGTATGTTAACATGCAGTTTTAAGAAATCATACAGAGAGGTCCTGGGCACCCTTTACCTGCTTTCCCCACTGGTGACTTCTTGCAGAACCGTAGTATAATATCACAGCTGGGGTGTTGACATTGTATAATCTAGATACAGAACATTCCATCCCCACGAGGACCTTTTCTGTTCTCTTGCTCTTTTATAACCACTCTTGCCTCCTTTCTTTCTGCCTGCTTTGGGTTTATTTTACTCTTCTTTTTCTAGTTTCTTGAGGTAGGAACTTAGATTATTGGTTTGAGACTTTTCCTCTTTTCTAGTGTAAGCATTTAGTGCTATAAATTTCCCACTCTGTACTGTCTTAGCTGCATCCCACGTATGTTGGTATGTTGTATTTTCATTTTCATTCAGTTGTATGTATTTTTCTTTATTTCTTTTGATACTTTCTCTTTGACCCATGAGTTATTTAGAAGTGTAATTTCCAAGTATTGAGATTTTCCTCATTTGTTATTATTTCTAATGTGATTCTCTCTCTTTTTTTAAAAAATAATTTTATTTATTTATTTATTTTTCCCCTCAAAGCCACAGTAGATAGTTGTATGTCATAGCTGCACATCCTTCTAGTTGCTCTATGTGGGACACGGCCTCAGCATGGCCAGAGAAGCGGTGCGTTGGTGCGTGCCCGGGATCCGAACCCGGGCCTCCAGCAGCGGAGCGCGTGCACTTAACCACTAAGCCACGGGGCCAGCCCTCTAATATGATTCTCTTATGGTAAGATAACATACTGTTACTCTGTATGATTTCTATTCTTTTAAAGTTTGTTTTATGGCCCAGGGTAAGGTCCATTTTGGTGAATGTTCCATGGGCATTTGAAGAAATGTATATTCTGTTGTTGGGTGGAGTGTTGTACACGTCAGTTAGATTCTGTGGGTTGGTTGTGTTGTTCAGGTCTCTTATCTTATTGATTTTATGTCTAGCAGTACTGTCAGTTGCTGATGGGGATGTTGAAGTCCCTGACTGTACTTAGAGACTTGTCTATTTCTCTTTTCAGCTTTGTTCATTTTTTTCCTGTGTTCTGAGGCTTGGTAATTTGGGGCATACATGTTTAGGATTGTAAGGTCTTCCTGGTGGATTGACCCTTTTACCGTTATGTAATATTCTTCTTTGTCTCCAGCACTTTTCTTTCTACTTTATCAAATGTTAATATAGCTATACCTACCTTTTAAAAAATTTAATAATGTTTGCCTGGTATAGACTTTTCTTTTTTTGTGTGTGAGGAAGATCAGCCCTGAGCTAACATCCATGCCAATACTCCTCTTTTTGGTGAGGAAGACTGGCCCTGGGCTAACATCTGTGCGCATCTTCCTCTACTTTATATGGGACGCCGCCACAGCATGGCCTGACAAGTGGTGCAGCACTGCATGCCCAGGATCCGAACCCCGGGCCGCCAGCCGTGGAGCGCGCGCACTTAATTGCTACGTCATGGGGCTGGCCCCCGGTATAGACTTTTCTGTTCCTTTACTTTCACCTGCCTAAGTTGTTGAATTCGAAGGGAGTTTCTTGTAAACAGCATATAGTTGTGTCAGTTTTTTTATCCACTCTGCCAATCTCTGTCTTTTATTTGGTGTATTTACGTATTCACATTTAATGTAATTGTTGCTATATGAGGGCTTAAGTCTGACGTTTTATTGTTCGTTTTCTGTTTTCTCTGTTTCTTGTTCCTGTTTCTTTTTTTGCCTTCCTGTGGATTACTTGACTATTTTTTAGGATTCCATCTTGATTTATTTATATTGTTTTTGAGTGTCTCTCTTCATATAGTTTTCTTAGTGGTTGCTCTGGGTATTATAACATATGGATGTGACTTACAACAGTTGACAGGTATTGTTTCACCATTTTGAGTGAAATGTGGAAACCTATTTTTCATTTATGTCCCTTCACTCTTGCCGCTTTTATTTTTTATTTTTTTGAGGTCATATTGGTTTATAACATTGTGTAATTTCAGGTGTACGTTATTATATATCAGTTTCTGTATAGACTGCATCCTGCTCACCACCAATAGTCTAGTTTTTATCTGTCACCATACATATGTGCCCCTTTATCCCTTTTGCCCACCCCCTCTTCCCATCTGGTAACCACTAATCTATACTGCATCTTCTTTGCCCATTCATCAGTTGATGGGCATTAGGGTTGCTTCCACATCTTGGCTATTGTGAATAATGCTGCAGTGAGCATAGGGGTACATAGATCTCTTTGAATTGTTGATTTCATGTTCTTTGGATAAGTGCCCAGTGGTGGGATAGCTAGATTGTACGGTATTTCTATTTTTAATTTTTTGAGGAATCTCCATACTGTTTTCCATAGTGGCTGTACCAGTTTTCAATCCCACCAGCAGTGTATGCGGGTTCTCTTTTCTCCATGTCGTCTCCAACACTTCTTATTTCTCGTCTTGTTAATCATAGCCATTCTGACAGGTGCAAGGTGATATCTCATTGTAGTTTTGATTTGCATTTCCCTAATAATTAGTGATGTTGAATATCTTTTCGTGTGCCTGTTGGCCATCCATGTATCTTCTTTGGAAAATGTCTGTTCATATCCTCTGCGCATTTTTTAATTGGATTGTTTGTCTTTTTGTTGTTGAGTTGTATGAGTTCTTTATATATTTTGGAAATTAACCCCTTGTCAGATATATGATTTGCAAATATTTTCTTCCACTTGGTGGGTTGTCTTTTCATTTTGTTTGTGGTTTCCTTTGCCTGGCAGAAGCTTTTTAGTCTGATGTAGTCCCATTTGTTTATTTTTTCTTTTGTTTCCCTTGTCTGAGTAGATGTGGTGTTTGAAAAGATGCTGCTAAGGCCAATGTCAAAGAGTGTACTGCCTGTATTTTCTACTAAGAGTTTTATGGTTTTAGGTCTTACATTCAAGTCTTTAATCCATTTTGAGTTAATTTTTGTGTATGGTGTAAGATAATGGTCTACTTTCATTGTTTTGCATGTGTCTGTCCAGTTTTCCCAGCACCATTTATTGAAGAGACTTAATTCTTTCTCCATTGTATGTTCTTAGCTCCTTTGTCAAAGATTAGCTGTCCGGAGAAGTGTGGTTTTGTTTCTGGGTTTTCAGTTCTGTTCCATTGATCTGTGTGTCTGTTTTTGTACCAGTACCATGCTGTTTTGGTTATTATAGCTTTGTAGTATGTTTTGAGGTCAGGGATTGTGATGCCTCCAGCTTAGTTCTTTTTTCTCAGGATTGCTTTAGCTATTCAGGGTCTTTTGTTGCCCCATATGAATTTTAGTATTCTATGTTCTATTTCCGTGAAGAATGTCCTTGGGATTCTGATTGGGATTGCATTCAATCTGTAGATGGCTTTAGGTAGTATGGACATTTTAACTATGTTTATTCTTTCAATCCAAGTGCATGCAATATTTTTCCATTTCTTTATGTCATCATTGATTTCACTCAATAATGTCTTATAGTTTTCATTGTATAGGTCTTTCACCTCCTTGGTTAAGCATATTCCTAGATATTTTATTCTTTTTGTTGCAATTGTAAATGAGATTGTCTTCTTGAGTTCTCTTTCTGTTAGTTCGTTCTTAGAGCATAGAAATGCAACTGATTTTTGTAGGTTGATTTTGTACCCTGCGACTTTGTTGTAGTTGTTGATTATTTCTGATAGTTTTCCAATGGATTCTTTAGGATTTTCTATATAGAAAATCATCTCATCTGCAAACAGCAAGAGTTTCACTTCTTCATTGCCTATTTGTATTCCTTTTATTCCTTTTTCTTACCTAATTGGTCTGGCCAAAACCTCCAGTACTGTGTTGAATAAGAGTGGTGAGAGTGGGCACCCTTGTCTTGTTCCTATTCTCAGAAGAATGGCTTTCAGTTTTTCCCCATTGAGTATGATGTTGGCTGTGGGTTGTCCTATATGGCCTTTATTTTGTTGAGGTGCTTTCCTTCTATACTCATTTTATTGAGAGTTTTTATTATAAATGGATGTTGGATCTTGTCAAATGCTTTCTCTGCATCTATTGAGATGATCATGTGGTTTTTATTCCTCGTTTTGCTAATGTGGTGTGTCACATTGATTGATTTGCGGATGTTGAACCCTCCCTGTGTCTATGGTATAAATTGCACTTGATCATAGTGTATGATCTTTTTAATGTATTCAGTTTACCAATATTTTGTTGAGGATTTTAGCATCTAGTTTCATCAGCGATATTGGCCTGTAATTTTCCTTCTTCGTGTTGTCCTTGTCTGGCTTTGCTATCAGGGTGGTGATGGCCTCATAGAATGTGTTAGGAAGTGTTCCCTCTTCCTCTGTTTTTTGGAATAGTTTGAGAAGGATAGGTATTAAATCTTCTTTGAATGTTTGGTAAAATTCTCCAGAGAAGCCATCTGGTCCTGGACTTCTATTTTTGGGAAGTTTTTGATTACTGTTTCAATCTCTTTACTTGGGATTGGTCTATTCAGGTTCTCTATTTCTTCTTGATTCAGTTTTGGGAGGTTGTGTGAGTCTAAGAATTTATCCATTTCTTCTAGATTGTCAAATTTGTTGGCATGTGGTTTTTCATAGTATTCTCTTATAATCCTTTGTATTTCTGTGGTATCTGTTGTAATTTCTCCTCTTTCACTTCTGATTTTATTTGAGCATTCTGTCTTTTTTTCTTAGTGAGTCTGGCTAAGGGTTTGTCAGTTTTGTTTATCTTCTCCAAGAACCAGCTCTTTGTGTCATTGATCTTTTCTACTGTTTTTTGTTTGTTTGTTTGTTTCAAATTTCATTTATTTCCGCTCTAATTTTTATTATTTTCCTCCATCTCCTGACTTTAGGCTTTGTTTGTTCTTCTTTTTCTAATGCTGTTAGGTGTAGTTTAAGGTTGCTTATTTAGGATTTTTCTTGTTTGTTAAGGTGGGCCTGTATTGCTATGAGTTTCCCTCTCAGGACCACTTTGCTGTATCCCTTGTGAGTTGGTATGGTGTATTTTCATTTTCATTGTCTTCAGATAGTTTTCAATTTCTCCTTTAATTTCTTCAGTGATCCATTGGTTGCTCAGTAGCATGTTGTTTAGTCTCCACATCGTTGTCACTTCCCCAGTTTTTTTCTTGTAGTTGATTTCTAGTTTCATGGCATTATGGTCGGAAAAGATGCTTGTTATGATGTCAATCTTCTTAAATTTATAGAGGCTTGCCTTGTTTCCCAACATATGGTCTATCCTTGAGAATGTTTCCTGTGCTCTTGAGAAGAACATGTAATCTGCTGTTTTTGGATGGAGTGCTCTCTGTATGTCTAAGTCCACCTCGTCTGGTTTTTCATTTGAGTCCACTATTTCCTTATTGACTTTCTGTCTGGATGATCTCTCCATTGATGTAAGTGGGGTGTTAAGATCCCCTACTATTATTGTGTTGTTGTTAATATCTCCTTTAGGTTTGTTAATGGTTGCTTTATGTACTTTGGTGCTCCTGTGTTGGGTGCATATATAAGTGATATATCTTCTTGGTGGGGTGTCCCTTTTATCATTATACATTGCCTCTCTTTTTCTCTCATTACTTGTTTTATCTTGAAGTCTACTTTGTGTGATATAAGTATGGTAATGCCTGCTTGCTTTTGTTTGCCATTAGCTTGGAGTATTGTCTTCCATCCTTTCACTCTGAGCCTGTGTTTATCTTTAGAGCTGAGATGTGTTTCCTGGAGGCAGCATATTGTTGGATCTTGTTTTTTAATCCATTGTACCGCTCCATGTCTTTTGATTGGAGAATTCAATCCATTTACATTTAGAGTGATTATTGATATATGAGGGCTTAATGTTGCTATTTTATTGCTCATTTTCCAGTTCTTGTGCCTTTGCTTTGTTTCTCGTCCCGTATGTTTTGGACTACCAATTCAGTTTGGTAGTTCTGTGTGATGGTTTTCTTAGTTTTTTTCTTTATTTATCATTTGTGTCTGTGTTCTCATTATCTGTTTAGTGGTTACCATGAGGTTTGTATAAAAAATCTCATAGATGAGATAGTCCATTTTCTGATGGCCTCTCCTTTCCTTAGACTAAGTTGATTTCATCCCTTTTTTCTTCACCAAGTTATTATTGTCACAGCTTATTCCATCTTGTGTTGTGAGTTTGTGTTTAAAGTGATGAGGTTATATTTATTTTTGGTGTTTTCTTTCCCTTAATCTTTGATGTTATAATTAAGTGTTTACTAACCTATTCTGATAGAGAGCTGCAATTTTTCTGGTTTTGTCTACCTGTTTTTCTCCTTGCTTAAAGCTTTGTATCCCCTTTCTCTTTTTTTTTTTTTCAGGCATGAGGGACTTCTTGAGCATTTCTTGTAGTGGGGCTCTTGTGGCAATGAAATCTCTTAGCTTTTGTTTATCTGGGATAGTTATTATTTCTCTGTCATATCTGAAGGATATTTTTGCTGGATAGAGTATTCTTGGCTGAAAGTTTTTGTCTTTCAGAATTTTGAATATATCATTCCACTCTCTCCTAGCCTGTAAAATTTCTGCTGAGAAATCTGCTGAGAGCCTGATTGGAATTCCTTTGTACCTTATTTTTTTTTGTCTTGCTGCCCTTAATATTTTTTCTTTGGCATTGACTTTTGCCAGCTTTACTATTATATGCTTTGGAGAGAATCTCTTTATGTCCTTATGTTGATATATTTAGGAGATGTATTGACTTCATTCACTTACATTTCCAGCTCCTTCCCCAGGTTTGGGAAGTTCTCAGCTATTATTTCTTTGAACAAGCTCCCTGCTCCTTTGTCCCTCTCTTCTCCCTCTGGAATACCTATAATCCTTATGTTGCATGTCCTAATTGAGTTGGATATTTCTCGGAGAATTTCTTCATTTCTTTCTAGTCTTAGTTCTCTCTTCTCCTCCATCTGGAGCATTTTTGAATTCCTGTCCTCAATAATGCTGACTCTTTCCTCCATATAGTCAGCTCTGTTCTTTAAAGAATCCAGATTTTCCTTTATCTCTTTCATTGTGTTTTTCATCTCCAAGATTTCTGATTGGTTTTTCTTTGTAGTTTCAGTCCCTTTTGAGAAGAAGTTATTGATTTCATTGATGTGTCTGTGTTTTCTTATAATTTGTTGATCTTTTTTATGATAGCTATTTTGAATTCTCTGTTATTTAGGCTGTAAATTTCTGTGCTTTCAGGATTGATTTCTGGGTGCTTGTCATTTTCCTTCTGGTCTGGAGATTTAATATATTTCTGCATACTGCTTGAGGTTGTGGGCTTATTTTTCCTCATGCTGAAAATATCTGGTTGCAGTTTCCATCTGCTGCCACTAGGTGGGAGTCAAGAGCTGTGTATTCTGAGCCCTCCGCCATCTGCGACCGGTTGTGCTGGGAGCCAGGCAGGGGGGAGCGGCTCTTTCTTTCACTTGCCCAATCCTGGGGGCTTCTTGCTCTTCCCTCGCTATCTGCTCTCCTGGGGTGCAAACTTGATGCAGGCACCCCCCCCCCCAGCAGTTCAGTCCCCTCCGTGTGGGAATTTCCCACAGGCTGTGAGAGAACTTGGAGAGCGAGGATTTTCCCGCAGTGGGCTGCCACTCCCCACTCTCTCTCTGAGAGCCGCGTGGTCCCAGGGTCACTGTTGTTCAGGGAGGAGAGGAGTTCCCCTTACCTCCTTGCCCTTCCTCTGGGGGTTCCAGCACCTCCACCTTCAGATGTATGGCTGCGTGGGTCTCTCAGATGTCTTTTGTGTTGTGTGAACATCCTCTGCTGGTATATGAATGTCTTTTTTCTTGTATCTTAGGGGGGCAGAGTCTATGCGGAAAGCTCACTCTGTCATGATGCTGATGTCATTCTTTTCTTTCTATAGTTCTTTTAGTCTCTATTTCATTTATTTCTACTCTGATTTTTATTATTTCTCTCCTTCTTCTGACTTTGGGCTTTGTTTGTTCTTGTTTTTCTAGTTCTGTTAGGTGTAGTTTAAAATTACCTATTTGAAATTTTTCTTCTTTGTTGAGGTAGGCTTGTATTGCTATACATTTCTTGTATAGCATTCTTGGGACTGCTTTTGCTGTATCCCATAAGAGTTGGTATGTTGTGTTTTCACTGCTGGGAGGGGAGCAGGAGCTGTGTTTGCTGATCCTGCCCTGTCCGCTGGAAGTCGTGCCAGTAGGGCCTCTCTGCATTTGCGCACTGGCCACAGCTGCTTGGCAGGTCGTGCTCTCATGTGTAGGCGGGGCCTCTGTGCTCCATCAGCAGGTTGCCCTGGTGGGGGACCACTGTGCTTGGCAGTGGACCAGCGGAGCTGGGCGCTAGGTGGGAGGGGAGGGCACTTTCTTTCATGTGCGTGCCGCTCTGTGCTCGCAGGTGGCTCAGCTGAGCTGCTGCGCTTGGTGGGGGCTCCTTCTTGGGGGCTGGGTCATACCACTTGGTGAGGAGCATTCCCATGGGCAGGGCTGCTGTGGCACGGTGGGCGCTCCTGCAGGCCGGGCTGCAACTCTGAAAGCATTCGTTTGGGCCAGGCTGCCACTGCCTCCTCTTACAGTCACGCCGGCTGCTGTGTGAGGACCTGCCACCTAGATTGCTGCCCCTGGGGATGGGGAGGGGTACGTTTACCTCATTCCACTGCCTCCTGGGGATCCAGTTACCCCACCTTCAGATGCAGGCTGCGTGGGTCTCTCAGACGTCCTGTTATGCTGTGCAGGGAATCCACTGCTGGTTAATGAACGTCCATTTCATTGTAACTTAAAGGGGAGAGATTAAGGGAACAACTCGCTCTGCCCTGATGCTAACATCACTCCTTCTCCCCACTTTTAAATACTATTGTCTTGAGTATCTGAAGGTATTGTGGTTTTTGTTAGTCATCAGATGTAATTTAGAAAACTCATGCGGAGGATAGTCGATTGTGTTTACCCATATTACCCACCTCTTTCCATTCTTTTTTCCTGATGCTCCAAGATTCCTTCTTTATCATTTTCTTTCTATGTGGAGAACTTCCTTTAGCCATTCTTTTAAGGTTTGCTAGAGACCATTTTTTTTAGTATCCTTTGGTCTGAAAATATCTCTATTTCTCCATCATTGCTTAAGGATATTTTCGCCAGATGTGGAATCTGTGGTTGACAGCTCTTTTCCTTCAGCACTTGAACAACGTGTGCCCCTTTCCCCCAGCCTGCAGGGTTCAGAGGAGAAACCCACCGTCAGTCAGGTTGGTGGTTCCCTGTGCGTAACGTGTCCTTTCTCTCCAGCTTCTTCAAGGTGTTTTCTTTGTCTTTGGTTTTCAGAAGTTTGATTGTGATGTGTCTTGGTGTGGATTTCTTTGGGTTTATTCTATTTGAGGTTCACTTACTTTCTTGAAATCGGTGGGTTTATATCTTTTGCCATATTTGGGAAGTTTTCAGCCATTATTTCCTCAAATACTCTTTCATCCCCACTCACACTCTCCTCTTCTTCTGGGACTCCAGTGATGGAAATGTTAGATCTTTTTTTATTCTCCCAGGGTCCCTGAGGCTCTGTTCATTTTGTTTTTTTCAGTGTTTTTTCTATCCGCTTTTCAGAGTGGGCAAATTCTGTCTTTCAGGTTCACTATTCTACCCTCTGTTATCTCCTCTTTACTATTGAACCCATCCATTGAGTTTTAAAATTTGTTACTCCTAGGGCCGGCCCTGTGGCTTAGCGGTTAAGTGCGTGTGCTCTGCTGCTGGCGGCCCGGGTTCGGACCCCGGGCGTGCACCGACGCACCGCTTCTCCCGCCATGCTGAGGCCGCGTTTCACATACAGCAACTGGAAGGATGTGCAGCTATGACATACAACTACCTACTGGGGCTTTGGGGGAAAATAAATAAATAAATAAAATTAAAAAAAAATTGTTACTCTTATTTTTCAGTTCTATATTTGGTTCTTTTTTTTTTTTTTTTTGAAGATTTTATTTATTTATTTATTTTCCCCCCAAAGCCCCAGTAGATAGTTGTATGTCATAGCTGCACATCCTTCCAGTTGCTGTATGTGGGACGCGGCCTCAGCGTGGCGGGAGAAGTGGTGCGTCGGTGCGCACCCGGGATCCGAACCCGGGCCGCCAGCAGCGGAGCACGCACACTTAACCGCTAAGCCACGGGGCCAGCCCTATATTTGGTTCTTTTTATAATTTCTCTTTCTTTTCTGAAATTTTCTGTTTTTCACTTGTTTCAAGAGAATTTGTAATTGCTTGTGGAATTGTTTTTATGAGAGTTGCTTTAAAATCCTTGTCAGATAATTCCAACATTTGACTCATCTTGGTATTGGTGTCAGTTGATTGTCTTTTCTCATTAAAGTCTTGATTTTCCTGGTTCTGGGTACGACAGGTGATTTTGGGTTGTTTCCTGGTCATTTTGCCTGTTACGTCACGGGACTTGGTTCTGTTGGAACCTCTGGTTGTAGCGGGCGGTCTTCCTGGTCAGCAGGGCCTGGGCTACTTTTGTGGACTGATTCCAGTGACTGTCTAATATCCAGAGCCTGCGTGGTGCCGTTTTTCTGCCTCGTGTGTCTGCTGGGGCTCCCACTGTCCCTGCTGGGGTTGCTTTAGGGGGCAGAAGGAGCTTCCTGGAGCCGTACTGCCTGGTGCCCTGGGTGGGGTAGGGTTCTCTGCCTACAGGACGAAGAGCTTCTGGGCTGGGTGCTTGTTATGGCAGACCTACCCCATTCCTCTGGGGGATGGACAGCATTTTCCGGGCCGACCGCTTGTCGTGGCGGAGTCCACTGCTGGACTTCTCTGGTGCAAGGTGTCTGCGGGTGGGAGGATGTGTCTCAGGCCCAATGGGGAAGGAGAGCGCTTCTGGGCTGGGTGCTTTGTTGGGGTAAGTGTCCCAGGATGCTTGTTAGTTGGGCTTCCTGTTGATCCCCTGCCGGTTCTGTCAGGCTGGCCTGGTGTAATAGGTGGGACTCCTGTTCCACCTGGGGCAGGAAGGAGCCTACTTGGCCTGCCTTCTCCTGCTAGGCTGGGGGTCAGGAAGGCCTGGGTCACCTTGGTTGGGTGGGGGTTGGGTGGGCTCTGTTGCTGGGCTGTTCCTCCAAACCTGGGGTCCCACAGCGGTTTGCCTTCCCTTCCACCTCCTTCAGAGTTCTCCTTTGGTTGTCTTTTGAATTATTCTCAAGGTTTGTAGATGTACCTAGTAGAGAGGAGCAGGGAGAGACAAGTCTCTGCTGTCTGGTCCTGACCAGGAGTCCCTTCTGTTTGTCTTTGATTTTATTTATTTATTTATTTTTCCCCCTAAAGCCCCAGTAGATAGTTGTATGTCATAGCTGCACATCCTTCTAGTTGCTGTATGTGGGACGTGGCCTCAGCATGGCCAGAGAAGCGGCGTGTCGGTGCGCGCCTGGGATCCGAACCCAGGCCGCCAGCAGCAGAGCACGCGCACTTGACCCCTAAGCCACGCGGCCGGCCCCTACCCTTCTGTTTGTCTTTGGATTTCATCAGTGTTGCTATGATGTTCTTTGGTCTGTAGATTTCCTTTTTTTATCCTGCTGAGTTTCATGAATTTGACAAGTGTTGGAAAATTCTTGTTCACCATCTGTTGAAATGCTTTTTCTGCCCTGTATTTTCTCTACTTTCCTTCAGGCCTCCAGTCACACTTCCGTGACTTGCAGTGTGTGCCATTTACCCTCTCTACTGAGTTTTCTCTCCTGTGTTGCATCTGCTGTTGAACAGTCCATGTGTAAAATTAAGTGTAGTTACTGGATTTTTCTGTTCTAGAATTTCTACTTGGCTCTTTTTCTGATCTGCCAAGGTTCTTTTTTCTATTTTGATAATTTCCACTTTTCTGCCAAAATTCTTAATCTTGTCTTTTTCCCTTTCGCTGTTTTAAGCATAGTCATTGAAGGTCTCTGGCTGATACCTCTAGGTAGGTGTTTGTAGGGCCTCTTACTTCATCTTTGGTTTTTGGCAGTTTGATTATGGAGTGTCTGGGCATGGTTTGCTTCCAGTTGGTTCTTTTTTTGGTTTTCTAGGCTTCCTAAACCTGTGAATTGATGTCTTTCACCAAATATAGGGAGATTTTGGCTATTATTTATTCAAGTGCTTTTTATGCACCAATCTCTTTTCTGTAGTAACACAAATGTTAGACCTTTTGATGTTGTCCCACAGCTCCCTAAGGCTCTTCATCTTATTTAGTCTCTGTTCTTCGAATTGCTAATTTATATTGATCTATCTTCATGTTCACTGACTCTTTTCTCTGTCTTCATTCTTCTGTTGAATCTATCATTGAATTTTTTGTTGATATTGTACTTTTCAGTTCTGAAATTTTGATTCTTTTTTTTTTTTTTTTTTTAGTTTTTGTTTCTCTGCTGAGAACTTCTTTCTTTCCCTTTATTTCAAGAGTGCTTACCTTGACCTCCTGGAGCCTGGTTATAATAGGTGCTTTAAAGTCTTCAAGAATTCTGTTATCTGGGTCACCTTAGGGTGGGCATCTGTGGACTCTTTTCCCCGAGCATTAGCCACATTTCCTGGTTCTTTGTCTGCTGAGTAAGATGGATTGTGTCCTGGATGTGTTAAGTATTCCATTGTGAGACTGTTTTCTGGTCCTGCTAACATCTTCTGGATGATATGGATAGTTTCTGGTGGTTTGTTTTGCAGCCGGGTTGCAGTAAACCCCGTAGGTTCAGACCACAAGTCTGTCCTGCCATTTGTGGGCAGTGGTTGTAAGGTCACTTCAGATCTTTGGGTCTGTTCTGCGCGCACACAGCTCAGGAGGGAGCTGAGGGTTGTGTGCGTTCATACGCGGAATTAGGAGTCCACTTTGTGGTTCTCTCCTTTCTTGAATTCCTTCTACACTTTCTGGCTCCAAGGAACCTCTCTTCCTTCCCCACTGGCTGGAAGGACAGGGCTTCACTCAGTTTTAGCTGCATGTGCTGTCATCATGTACTTCTGCACGACTTGGGGCCACGGCTGGGGCAGTGTGCTGAGAGAAGAGAGGAAAACAGTAACAGGCACCCTCTTGTTCTCCAGACCACTGAGGCCCCTCTCCCAGTGCCTCTGGGCAGAGATGAGTTCCTCTTAGAGTTCTGGCTGCCTGTGCTGTCACTGCAGTTCTCGACTGGGCCAGGCTGGAGGAGAAAAAAGGGAAATAAAGCCTAGGATTCCACCCACCCTCCAGCTGGCAGGGCCCTTCTCCTGGTGCTCTGGCCGGAAAAATGGGGTTTCTCTGAGTCTGGCTGTCCGAGCCTGCTGCGGGATACTGGCTTGGGGCTGCCCTCAGGTCCCAGCTGGGAGAGGAGACTGAGCTGGGGACCCTGTAAGTGTTGCTTCTTCAAGCTCTGCCTTGCCTCCCCATGTTGCCTGCTCTTGTTTGCATTTAGAATCCCCAGTAGCTGCTTTTGGTCTTTTGTCTGGAGTTCTGGTTGTCACTAGGGGAGAGGCTGTACTGGACTGACTTCACCTTGGCAGCAGTGCAGTCTGGGAGCCTGTTTCTGTTGTTCCTTATTTCTGCTGGCTTTTGTTCAGGACACCTTGTCATTTGCTTATCTGCTTCCTTCTCATTTGTGCTGAATGTATACAATATTTGAAAGATTGTAGAAGTTGTTTGAGGCCTAAGATGTTACCTTCCTCCAGGCAGAAGTTACATTTGCTTCTAGACACTAGCAGGCAGTGATCTCCTTGCTCCAGTTCACAGATTGGGGTGCTTCTGAGCCGTGCTGTAGTACTTTCGAAGGCTGCTCTACTTTGGGTTTGTTCCTGTTCTTAGGGTGCAGCCTTTGGGGTCCCACCCAGAGTGTGTAGGAGGTTACCAGTGTCCCCTGCTCCCTTTGTCAAGCCCTGGAGTCCAAATCTTGTCCTTAGAAGTTGGGCGGTGCCAGTAATGCAGCTTACCCTCTTTACCACCTCCTCTGGAAGGGATACATCCTCCTGGGAGAAAGGATGCACCATGCCCTTGGCTGAGAGTGGTGTCAGCATGTTGGGCTCTCTGGATTGCAAGTTCTCCCTGATCTTGGCCTGATGACCCTTCACCATCTTGTTAGTGGGCCCTAGCCTTCACAGGTGTTGATTATGTCTGTACTGCCCTTGTAGTTGTCTGCAATGGGAGGATTGATCTGAATTATGCGTCCACAAGTACTGGAAGATCTCCTCTCCATGTAGGTCTTTAAAGATACTCTGTTTATGTGGTCATCTGTTTGATCATTAATCTTCCCTTGACAGGTGTAGGTTATTCAGTTTGCATCTCCTTTCCACTGGTGTGTGGTGTCTCATCTGGGGACAGGGACTAGAGTTAGTGCCTTCTGGTGAGTCTTTGAGGTGTGAATGAGGAGCGTCTTGCCTCAGGCTGGAGAGACCCTGGCATTAGAATTTGTGCTCAGCCATTCCCGTTTATCAGCTTCCCACTAAACCCTCTTGCCCTTGGGAAGTTTGTCCCTCTCCCAGGCACTGTCCTTGGTAAGAGCTGTTTCCCGAGTGGTACTTGGGGCCTTGAAATGGAGGTGAGGAGGAGGAGGGAGGTTTTGAGGGTTGATTGATCTGCTTCCTACCCCAGTCGGGTTCTGCGGCATCCTATGGTACCCGCTGCTGGTCTGCGTTGGGCCAGTGTTGAGGTGGGGCCCGTGGAGGAATGCAGGCAGCGCTGTGAGATTTTCTGCCGGCCCTTCTCTTCCCTCACACCTGGCCCTCTGGTATTCCAGTCTTTGGTTTCCCTCCTTTCTGGGACTTCTTTCCCCAGGATTTCTCAGAGTTTTGTGTTAGTGTTTTTGTTCATTTAAGAAATGTTTGCCCTTCCTTCTTAGAGCATGGTTATAAAAACTGCTAACGTTTTTGTCAGATAATTCTGACACTTGGGTCATCGTGGGGTTGGGGTCTGTTGATTGCCTTTGCCCCACTCCTTGTAGGTTTTCTTCCCTGTTTTCTCTGGTGAGTAAATTTGGGTTGTGTCTTGGACATTCTGACTCTTATGTGTGAGACTCTGGGTCCTGTTAAAATCTAGAGAATGTGGATTTGTTTATTACTAGGTGGTCAGGTCAGTTCGGTTGAGAGTGCAAGTCCTGATGACCCACCTTCTGTGGTCCGTGGTTCAGTGTTGGTTCAGTCTTCAAAGCCTTTCTGGTGCCGTTTGGGCCTTTCCGCAGGACCCCACTGTGAAACCTTGGCCCTAGTTTAGTCCTCAAAGTCATCGTCGTGCTGATTGCAGTTGGTGTCACATGTGGGCCACTCAGGGTCGTCCAGGACAGTAACCACAGATTTTAGGATCCCTTGTCCCACCCCCTCTTCTGTGTGACACCCCACCCCCCGGAGTTCCCAGGAGTCTCCCTTCCTGGTCTTCTGGCTAGAGGCCAAGCCTGTGCACTTCCCCTAACTTAGTCTGCCTCAGCAAAGCGGGGCAGAAAAGGGCCCCGGGGGCGCCCACCTCTTATTCCACACTTGGAATACCGTTTTGTTATTCGTGCTCGCTTGTGTAGGGCAGGAAAGTCGGTGGGCTCTGTCTGGCGGGGGCTATCTTCTTTCTCTTCTGTCTGGCATCTTCAGCATAGGGTTAGGGTGTGGTAGGGGTCCAGAATTAGAAGACTTTTTGGTCATTTTTACCTCGCCTTATAATTATTTTTGTGAGTGCTAATTTCCATGACTAGAAGCGGCTTTTTTTTTTTTTTTTTTTGTGAGGAAGATTAGCCCTGAGCTAACATCCATGCCAATCCTCCTCTTTTTGCTGAGGAAGACTGGCCCTGGGCTAACATCCGTGCCCAGCCTCCTCTACTCTACATGGAATGCCACCACAGCATGGCTTGACGTGCATTGGTCCGTGCCCACGATCCGAACTTGGGAACCTCGAGCCACCGAAGTGCAGCGTGTGAACTTAACTGCTACGCCACTGGGCCAGCCCCTAGAAGCATCTTCTTGGTGGAGACTGTCAGCCACCTTTGGAGCCTCTGTAGCGGTGATTGTCACTTAGTGGTACAAATGCTGATACTGGGCACCCACAGGCCATTCTAATAGTTGGTCTGGAGTGGGGCTGGACACCGGGTGATTGAGATTCACTGTCCTACTGTGTTGTTGTGGCTGCACAGTCTTTGCTTTCCTCGGACTGAGTTGGAGCCTGTGGAAGTCTCAGGCTTCAGACTGGGGTGGCCATGATGGGGGTGCCTGCCCCGGAGTCCTTGCCTCCCGTGTGCTGTCACGTCTCCCTCGCCCTGTCCTGAGTGCAGCGATGTGGCCTCGGTTGGCAGGATGGGGCACGGCGTGATGGACAGCAACGGGAAGAGTGCTTCCTTGACGCATCTTTTTAACCTCATGACAATGGTATCGATAATAGAATGAGAGCTAAAATGGGCGCGAGTTTTACTGAGCGCCGGGCTCCGCTCTCGGTGCCCTGACCTGCATTTATGCTGTGACTTAGTCCTCATCCGCCGCAGGAGATGGGCCCTTTTAGGGGTGATTCACACTTGGGCCTGAGGTCCGAGGGGCCAAGGAAGAGCACACCAGGTCAAGGTCAGGCCGCCGTGCTCAGGTCCTGCTCTCAGCCGCACGCATTTCTGCCTTTATGAGACCCGGTGCCGACCCTGTGTTCATCCAGCAGCTGCTGCCTCTTCCCGTTTCCGTCTGCATTTAGCTTCGACTCTGTTTTAACTGCAGACTTGTCAGAATCTTCTCATCCTTCACGTTGCCTTCCCATCAGGTCCAAACAGAAGCCTAACCCTAGATCTCTCCAGCCAGCCGCAGTGAATGCACCTGCTTTGGCTACTGACTTTATTGGAGAATGACAGACTGGTGTCACTGCAGACCATTCTTGGAGGCCATGAATCCAGACAGGTGTCCTCAGACACTGACCCTCACGCCACTCTCCCTCAGACCATTATCTTCAAACCAGTGTCCTCAGACCACCATCCCTCAGGCAGTGTCCCTCAGAGGGTGCGGTGTCCGTCTTGGGGTCCCTGCCAGCAGTCCTGCGTGGTTGCGAGTCAGGATCCTCCTGCCCAGAGCCTCCCACTTGTGGATGCCCTGCCTCCTGCTTTCCAGGAGCGTCTGGTTGGAATTCCTTCAACTAGTAGCTGCTGTCCACACTTAACTGCTTCTGCATCCTTCCTCCCTTTCTCCCTGTCACAGCCAGAGAGACATGGTGCCCTGTGCTCGGTTCCATTCCCTCCCACCCCCAAGAGCTTCCTTGATCCCGTGCCCTGGCTTTCAGCCCCTCACGTTGGTTGGCTTTTCTTCCATCAACAGCTGTACCTGCTCACGGTTCCCCAGTCCTTCAAGCACTCAGTCTTTTGACCCCACTCTCTCCTTCACACTGTGGGGAGGCGCCGGCTCTCTGTCCTCACTCCCGTTCACTCTTCGCTGTACCTTCCACTACTCTTTGCAAGGCCCTGCCGCCCCTTGGTTGCTACATCCACGGACACCTTTCAGTCTTGCTTGTACTTCCTCATTTTTCCTCCTCCTTTGAAGTGTTCTTTCTCCACCTGCCCTCTGTCACACCCCTTCTCTGCTCCCTGCTCAGCGTCTGTCTCCTCTTCCCATGTCTGCCCCATGCTGGGGTGTCCCTGGGTTTCCCCGCCCAGCTTCTGTTCTCACTCTGCCCACCTCCTCCTGGAGGACTTCATCCATCCCCCTGGGCATCGGTTATTTAGACGGAATAGATTCCAAAGTTACATCTCTGGCCCCTCTCGCTTGCGCTTCCGTCTCTGTGTTCTCCTGCCTCTTGGAGGTCTCCACTTGGGTCCCACAGGCACCTCAAAATCTCACATCTGGAATGGAATGTCCTCCCCTGACTGTCCTTCACGCTCCTGGTTTCTGTGTTATTAAGGCACTGTCCTGCACCTAGTTCGTGAAATGGGACATCTGCTGTCTTTGTTCATCACACTTGAAGCCCAGGTGCTGACACCTCCTGGGTGTCTGCGCCCCTTCCCAGTGCTGCCTGCTTATGACCAGCCTCCGTTGTTGCTCAGGCTGGTGACTGCAGTGGCCTCCTGCTTTGCAGACTTGTTTTCCACTCTTGTGACCTAGGACCCCAGCAGATAGTGTCTCCTTGTCCTCCAACTTCTCCAACTCCTGATCCTGCCTGGGCTGGTCACATGCCTTGTTACAGGCCCTCAGAGTACTGGAGCCTGCCTGTTCCCTGATAGACCCACTGATGTCCTCGAACCCTCCTAGTGCAGGCATGTGTAGGTGCTTAGTTGAGACGCTGTGGAATGAATGAATGAATGACACGTCCAGTTGGTTGCTCCATGCGATACTGACCTGCTGCAGTTTCCTAGAATTCTCACTAGGGGGGTTTCCACATGTTTCCCCCCTGCTCGCTCCATCGGCTGCTGAGAGCTTGGCTGCTTCCGTCCCTGGGAAGCTTCTCCGGCCTCCTCACCCCCACAGCGCTGGGCCGGATGGCTCCTCTGCACCCCATCGCACTCCACACCCACCACAGTTGTGGAAATTGCCCCTGCCCCTGAGAGCAGTGACTTGATCGCATCCTCTGACTCCTGCGTTTTGTGCCTTTTTTGGCTCACAGTAGGTGCTCAGTAAAAAATTGCTGAACAAAGGAAGAATTCTAATGAACTCTCTTATGGGCTTGTAGAGGAAATGAAGAGTGAGCCTCTAGAAATAGGTTAACGGCATTTACAAAGTTGTCTTCTTTTCAGTAGTTGTTGATTTTGATACAACTGACTAGAAATTTCAGAACCGTGTGCGTGAAGCCCTTGCAGTAGTTGACTTTAATGAAGCAGATGAGCTGACTAAGCTCACGTCTGAGGGCAGATGAGCTGACTAAGCTCACGTCTGAGGGCAGGGACTGCTCAAAGGCACCGTGGAGGAGTGTGGCCTCAGTCCCTGGGTGGGGGCCGTGAGGCCAGGGCGCCCGCAGCTGGAGTGGAAGGGGATCCCGTACACTGAGGAGGGCTTTGTGAAAGTCCGGAGCCTTTGTCTTCAGTAGATGCTTTGTTTCCCTTACCTCTCCTTATCCTGAATCTGAAATTTGTGTGAATCAATGATAGGATTCACGTTCATATATAATTTAAAAATTGATTATATGAATCAGTTTGTATTGGTTATTTTTGAAAGCTCCACTGAGTGGGCCAGCCCATGGAAAACATTTCTGCTTGGTAGACTGTAAAGAGAAGTCTGCTTCAGAGCCACAGTTGCTGTTCTCTCCTGGCTGCCACGTTCCCGCGTTCAGGGAGACTCTGTCTTTCTGCACTTGTGCCCGTGGACTCCCATCCTTCCTGGGGCCAACCCTCCACTTGTGGCTGTGTCCTGTCTCCTCCCCCTAGAGCTATGAGCCCGAGGGATCTTCCTCTCCGAGTCCTGCAGGTCTCTGCTCTCCTAGAGGGGAGCGCATCAGTCGGGCAAGTGAGAAGTGGGGGTGGCTAACACTAGGGGGCCAGTGGTGGTGTGGTGGGTGGCCGTGGCATGGCAGGAAGTTGTCACTTTCTGGATACATTTTAAAAGGAACGTCAGCCAGAGTGGCCAGGAAGGAAAGAGCCGGATGACCCTGAAGCTTTTGGTCTGAGCAGTTGGCCTTGAGACGAAGCACAGGAGGGGCAGTTTGGTGAGGTGTTAGAATTCACTTACAGGTGCATTAGGCTTGAGGGCCACTAGACCTACGCATGCACATCTCAAGGCATTGAGGGATAGAGGAGCTCAGGGAAGTGGCCCGGGTCAGGATGTGCGTTTGGGAATGACCCCCCACATGTGGTCCTTCAAGCCATGAGACTGACTGAGGTCACCTGGGCAGTAGGGTAGGAAGTGCCCCTTCCAGCATTTGGAGAAATGAGGGAGAACTAGCAAAGGAGATGGAGGTAGGCCAGGCATTGAGGGGTGGGGGTGAGAGGTGTCCCAGTACGCTGTCATCAGGAGCCCTGGCTGGCCAGGCTGCTGCTGCTGAAAGTGGCCCTTGCATCCTTCTTGCGTAGTCGGCATGAACTTCTGAAAATGTAATATGATCACGCGACTCCCTGGCTCAGCGGCTCCCCTGACTCCCACCCGGTTCAGAACTAGGTCCTGTGTCCTCTGCGCAGGTCCTGCCAGGCTGCTGTCTGCTCCCTGGGACGGCTCCCTCCTGTGTGGGTGCGGCTGGCTCCCTTCCCTCCCTTAGCTCCCCACTCACGTGTCACCTCGACCGCCTACAAAGGAAGCAGAAATCTTCTCACTGGGTTTTGCACTGGAGCCCACTTCTTTTATTATTGGTGTGATCTATTCTGTTTCAGGACTCCAGATAATTTCAAAATAGGATGGTTCCCAGTGTGGTTGACTCATGTGAGGTTTGGGTCTGATTTGTCCACTGACCCAGGGGTGTGTCCCTCCAGCCTTGCAGAGCTGGAGCTGATGCTCGCCCTGTCCACCCACAGGGC
Source organism: Diceros bicornis minor (assembly GCF_020826845.1). Taxonomy (NCBI): domain Eukaryota; kingdom Metazoa; phylum Chordata; class Mammalia; order Perissodactyla; family Rhinocerotidae; genus Diceros; species Diceros bicornis. Next base: position 42,897,795 of record NC_080767.1, read on the forward strand.
TGCCGTGATGCTCAAATGAGATGTGTACAGTGGTGCTTAAGAACTGAAGTGCAGGGCCGGCCCACTGGCTTAGCGGTTAAGTGCTCATGCTCCACTACTGGCGGCCCGGGTTCGGATCCCAGGCGCGCACCGATGCACCGCTTCTCCGGCCGTGCTGAGGCCACGTCCCACATACAGCAACTAGAAGGGTGTGCAACTATGACATACAACTATCTACTGGGGCTTTTAGGAGGGGGGGAAGGAGGAAGATTGGCAATAGATGTTAGCTCAGAGCTGGTCTTCCTCAGCAAAAAGAGAAGGATTGGCATGGATGTTAGCTCAGGGCTGATCTTCCTCACAAAAAAAAAGAACTGAAGTGCAGCATCAGTGTTAGTGGCTGCTGTTAGAAATAAGAAACCAAGTGTGGAGTGTAGGAAGACCCTGGGGAAATGAAGAGGACCCAGAGACCCATAATTAAATGACACAGGGCTCAGACAGTGGCGCCTGTGAAGAGTGAAAGGACCCGGGGGCACTGTCAGAGAGCATTTGCAGAGCTGCCTCTTCCCTCAGGTGGAGCGCAGAGCGGGTCCGCTAGTGTCGTTGTGCATATCGCCAGTGTGACCGCAGGTTTCAGGCCTGGTGTCATGGGTTTCCCTCACTAGCGTTCTTGGAGATACGAGGCTTTTCTGAACTCTTCCAGAGGTGGGGACAGTTCCAGAAAGCTGCAGAGGGGGAGGTCTTAGGGCACAGAGCATGTTAAAGCTCTGGGGGTCCTTGTGTAAAGAAATCAGCCTACTCTGTTTAACTCGGTGTTTCCCAATATGCTTGACTACAGGGTGTCCCCCCCTCGTTTTGGGGGCCAGTGATTGACATTTTGCAGAAGCAAACGTGAGGGACACCGTTGGGGAGACCATTGCAACCATCCAGAAAGTGGGCGTCCCCAGCTGCACACATGTGGCTGGTGTGTTGGTGTGGGAGGCAGTATGGACACTGTGGATCAGACTGCGTCCACAGTTGGTTCCTGTCTCTTGTGATCTTGGGCTCATCGCTTACTCTCTCTATGCCTCAGTTTCCTCATTTGTAATGTAGGGATAAAGTCTCGATTTGATAGAATTGTGGTGGCGCTTAAGTAACTTGGCTCAAGTAGAGTTTAATGCTGCCTGGTTCAAAGACAGAGAAAGGCTTTTTGCCGCTGTAATATCATCATGGTCGGAGCGGCAGCAGGCCTGGCTCTCTCTTCTGTAAAGACCATGGTGTATGGCCTCGTTGTCATCTTCAGTTTGACGCCAGAAAGAGGAGGCACTTGGCTCCCGCCCCAGGGCTGATGCTGGGTGTGCTGCACGCTGTCCCTGCTGTGTGACCGAGTCCTTGTTCTATGTGCCATATGCTGTCCTATGGTGTGTTCAGGTGCTGTGCAGTCCTAGCCTGACTGCGTCTTGGTTTCACTTTGGCCCCATCAGCCCCCTCAGGGGTCCCACCCCTGCTTCTTGCTGTCCTATGTCGGGAGAGTTGCTTCTTGAGGTGGTGAAGTTATTAAGGGATGTGTATTGCCGTGTCCCCAGGGGGTGTGGGTACCTAGGTTGCCTTTGCAAGTGGATGAGATGTTGGGTTATGGAATAGCTGTGATCTGTATGTTGTTAGTCGCCCTTTGTAATTAGTGGCACCTTGTCCTCTGGGAGCGTTTTGCAGTGGGTGTTACGCTCACATGGTAATCTTTGCTTGGCTCAGATAACATCCCCGAGGACCTCAGGGACCCCTTTTACATCGACCAGTATGAGCAGGAGCACATCAAACCACCTGTCATCAAGCTCCTGCTGTCCAGCGAGCTGTACTGCCGCGTCTGCAGCCTCATCCTGAAAGGGGACCAGGTGGCTGCCTTACAGGGACACCAGTCTGTCATCCAGGCCCTGTCCCGGAAAGGGATTTACGTGATGGAGAGTGATGACACCCCGGTGACGGACCCCGACCTCAGCCGTGCACCCATCAAGATGGTGAGTGGCCTGTACCCCCCCCGCCGCCAAGCATTTCAGGTGCATTTGCCAGGCACAGAGTCTGTCTCGTACCCACTGGTGGGAGCCTCTGGTGCGATGGGCACTGGTGGGTGCCCCGCCCTGTCGCATTGCCAGCTGTCCATCTGCGCTCGGCTGCATGGGTGAGGCAAAGTCAGCCTCGAAACTTCAGGCACAAGAAGCTGTGAGCATGAGTGTCCAGAAGCCAGCCGAGGTTTGAGTCTGTGCGGTGGTGTCTTGAGTGATGTGTCTCTTTAAGTGTGAGTGATTGTTTTTGGAAAATGGGAAAGAACAGCCTCCTCTCAGCTCTTTCTCCTGTGAGTGCTCTGTGAAAGCGGAGGTAAAGTCGAGGTATGTTAATGAAAACATCTGGAGGCAGACTTGCTGCAGATGTGCTACGTAATTGCTGAGCCCATTTTATTAGATTGTTTCGTGTATATCTTGTAAGTATTTTGTGCCAAAATAAAATAAATATGCCTTTTTCTCCCCTAAGCATCTCCCTCCCAATCTTTCTCTGAAAGCCGTGCCACTGATGCGACTTTTCCAGACCATTCCAGGTCTAAGCCATTTTTGGTACCTCCTACGTTGCTTCTGTTAGGCTGTTCACTGGCATTTGCATTCTGTGGTTTTTCACTCTTGGACTTTGTGGATAATGTGTTGTGGGTCAAGAGAATGTTACTCAGGTTCTGGGAAGGAACGGCATAAGGCATGGCATAATTTTAGTGCACAGAGCTCCTGACTGGTACCCAGGGCCTGTGGAGGGTCTTGCGGCCTTGGGCACGTCTCTCTGCCCTCTCATACCTTTTCCCTCATCATCCGCGCCTCTCTTGGGGTTGTCAGGTAGATGAGGAAGGGGGCACAAAGCCCTCCACACCACAGGGGGCTGTGCTGGCCCCACCCTGAGGAGGGGTAATGTGCAGATGAAGATTGTAAAATCTCCTCATATGGAGAGGAGAAAAACAATGGAACCTCGGAGTTTGGAGTCTGAGCGGGGTCTCTGCGGTGAGCTGGGTGGGAGAGGCAGGTTCAGGTGACTGACTGCTGCCTCTGCTCCCAGAGTGCCCACATGGCCATGGTGGACGCCCTCATGATGGCCTACACCGTGGAGATGATCAGCATCGAGAAGGTGGTGGCCAGCATCAAGCGCTTCTCAACATTCAGTGCCTCGAAAGAGCTTCCATACGACCTGGAGGATGCCATGGTGTTCTGGGTCAACAAGGTGAGTGCTAGGAGCTGTGCCCAGGGCGAGAACGCAACGCCGCCAGTCGTCCCCTCATCGGGCAGTGTGAACAGGCCGGGGTGCTCCTCCCCCTGAGAACAGCAGCCCCCTCATGTGTCCTGCTGAGACCAGACCCAGACCCTAGCAGGTAAATGTGCTGTGACCAGAAGTGTGTCTGCTGTAGTTCAAACCAAACAGGCAGACAGGTGTCCCTCCTGAAGGTGAAAAGGAAGGAGCGGAGTGGGGTATGATGAGTTTATAGTTGAAAATGCAGGCATGTTTATGGCTTCATTCATACTTTTTATTTTTATCTTAAGCACCTGTATGCGTTAAAGTTCTCAATTTTAAAAGACATTTTGATTATTAAGAGAAAAATATCTTCCTAAAAGCTGCTTTCTCCATTGACGTTTAAAAGCTTACAGTGTAATCCTTTATACAATGTATTTAAAGAATATTTATTTTTAGTAGCATGTGATTATTTATAGGATTACCTTACCAAAGCCTTTTGGGTATTCAGCCTCCTTATTTGCAAAAAGGTGTTCAATTAGGGGCGCTTTGCTAATAAAACAAAGGACATTACAGATTAAGCAGCTGCTTGTAAAGTTGTGTGTAAGAAGTTTTAAATTATTTCGTTATACCATTTGCACATGTATTCTTTATAACGTAAGGGCTTTGTAAGAGGTGAGATGAAAATCAGTGGCCATGGGATTAGTTGAAGAACGTGGCAAAGCCAGGCCAGAGTCTGTGTGCTGGCCTCCTGTCTTGCTGTGACAAGGGAGGCTTTCTGTCAGGTATGCCTCGTGGCTGCTAAGACAGCCGCCCTGCTCTGTGCTTGGTTTCCTACCCAGGTGCGGGTTTGGGGAGTCGGGTGGTTGGGCAGACTGCCTTACATCTCTGATCCCGTGGAGAGGTAGAGGGCTTTTCTAGGATTTGCTGGAACCTCTGGGTCCTGGTGTGGCCTCAGAAGCTTGCTAGTGCCCATAAGCTCATCTCTTCGTGGTGGGTACCAGGTCTTACTCTTCCCCTGGCTTCAAATAGTGCTGTGCGTGTGGGAAGCACTCTAAGAATTTAGTTAAAACATGGTGTTCAGGACTGGTGCACATTTGCCTAGGAGACTGAACCTTTGGGTGATGTTTTTGTAATCCTTGCACGAGCTTCTTATGGCCAAAAGTTCAAGTTTTAACTTTTTTCTTTAACAACTTTTATTAATTTTCTCCTTATAAAAGAAATGACATGGTTATTATAAAAAATTTAGAGAACATGGATGAGCAAACAGAACATGTAAATTCCCCATAACCTTAGCACCTGTAGGTGTAGTGTTTTGATATACGTTCTCGTATTCTTATTCGTTCAGTGTAATACATAGACTAAAAAGCACGTTGGGGTCTTCCCAGGCCTGGACTTAGGCCGGGGTTTGTGTTTGGCGAGATGCAGTGAGTGTCTCTCCTGTGGCTGTTGTGAGGCCGCCCACCTGCCGCGGTCTCAATGTGTGGGTCACAATGTGTGAGCTGTCCTCACACTCTGTGCAGTGGTCTCCACTTGCTTTCCTGCCACTTGTGCCTGGTGGACAGTGGGTGTGAGTTAGCTGAGGTTCATTTTGAAAGGCTTTGGATTGGTTTTTGCCAAATTTCTGATCATAAAGATGGTACCATTTTTCGTATGCTGTTAGTCCACGTGTCTTTTTTCCATGTCTTCCCGTATATTGGATATTACTAAAAAATACTTGCCAATTTGAAAGGTGAAAAATAGTGTCTTTTATTTTTATTTCTTCATTCATCGGCAAAGTTGAAGTGTAAAAAATAGAGTATATGTTTGGCTGTTTATCTTTCTTTTTGGTGAATTGCTTGTTGATCTTTGGCCATATTTCTTGGAGGAGGGTATGTTCCTTTTTCCCCTACCTGATCAGTTTTCTCATACATATATTTAGGGTATTATCCATTTGCCATATAATTATAAATGCTTTTCCCAGGTTATTGTTGCCTCTCTTTGCGTGTGGACTTGGCTGACATGTGGAGGATGATCTTCATATGGTCCAGCAGCATCACTTTTGTGTTCTTACGTATGAAGTCTGGTACTTACCTCTGTTTTTTAAAGAAAGGCACTCTGTTTCTGACTCAGGGTCTGTCTTGGGTCCAGAAGACATTGCCTTCTGATTTACTCTTCTTACAGATGTTGATTACGGCTCATGTGACCCTCCCCACTGGTCCCCACCCGGCTGCTGTGGTCACGTGGATTTGTGGACTTAACTTGGGTCAAATCCGTAGTCAGACTTGATGTTACCACGACTTGCGCCTCTTTTCTTGTGCCATGCTTTGTCGTTCCTGGAGTTAATGCTTCAGTTTTTCATGACCTTTTTTTCCCTTGCCCAGTATTTACATTTTTATTCAATGATTTCCATGTTTTGCAATTTTCTTAGCGTTTCTGAGTGAATTTAAGTTTCTGACACTAACAGATTTTCCCTCCTGTGAATTCTCTGATGATGAGCTGTGAGCTCTGACCGAGGGCCCTCCTGCGGCCCTCCTGCTCCGCTGCTTTCATGCAGTTTCTCTCCATCGCAGAGTCTCAGGTTTCAAGGAAGGTGTGTGCTCGCTGGCTCGCTCACTTGGAGGGATTCTGAGCGATTCGGCATTCACTGCCTTCAGAGGGTTCCTCTCAGGTGTGAATTCTCTGATGCAAGATGAGAGGCACTCCCACATTCTTTGCATTCAAAGGGTCTTTCCCCACTGTGAATTCCCTGAGGTCGAATGAGATCGGAGTTGCCCCGAAGCCTTTCCTGCCTGCACTGCATTCATAGTCTCTCCAGTGTGCATTCTCTGATGCCTAAGAAGGTTTGAGCTGGGCCTGAAAACGTTCCCACTGCATTTCACTGATGGGTTTTTTCTCCACTGAGAATTGCTCATGTTTAATAAGGTTTGGGCTCTTGAGAGGTTTGCATAAGGTGAGTTTTCTCTCCAGCATGAATCTTTGATGCCTAATAAGATCTGAATTCTCTTAAAAACTTTGGTCATAGGTATCGTGTTTTCGAGATTCCTGCTGTGAGTACACTCAATCTTCGATGCCTGTTGTCGGGGAAGAGGTGGAATCCCCCTCTCCCTTTTCCCTTAAGGTTCTTATGGCTGGCCAAATAATCAACAAGACAGGTTAGCAGGAGAAAATAATACCAAGTTTAATAACATGTATACATGGGAGAAACTCAGAAATGAGCAACTCGTCCCTCTGTCTAAGCTGCTTTCTTAAGTATTGCAGCTAAAGGTGAAGGAACGTGTTGGGGGTGGGTAGTGGCCTGGGACTTCAGAGGGCAGGAGGACAATTATTTTCAGGGGTCATCTATCGATAATGTGGTCAGGGAGAGATAGAGTTTTTTGATAAAAGGGGCTTGGTGCCCCTCCCATTGTAACATCTATTTTACATTATCTTTATAGCCATCATGATAGAAGATCTGTTCCAGGAAGGAGCCACCATGTCAAATTCTTTAGGCAGTTAGTGGGGGAGGTCAAATGTCCTTCAGAGAAAACAATCAAGGTAAAGAGATATATTTCAGGGTGGCCAAATCTTGATCTCCCACAGTCCCGCCTTTGAAACTAAAAGTTTCACAGTCCTTTTGAAACTTAAAGTTTCATAGTCCAGATGCTGAGTTGGTAGATTGTTTCATCTCACTGAACACATTTCTTAGTCCTGATAATAGATCAGTTCAATTAAGTTCATTTTGGAAGGTGGTGATACAGGTGGGCTCTCAAGGTTATGCCTATATGATGGAAGCAAGCAATCAAGTATTTAATAGAAGCATTTCTATGGAAACAAAAGAAAAACAAGGTTAATGGTTGGAGCAAGTTGTAAAGCAGTTTCTGAGTTAGAGGACAGCCAGTGAAGAAGAATTTTAGATGTCAGCATCAAAGCATCTTTTGCAGTTTAAATGTCTCTGATGGTGTTGTCAGGTCATCTCTTAAGTTTATATCAAGTCCATCAGCTTCAGTTTGTAAGGCTTCAGGAAAAAGGGCAGGTTTAGTTTTCAGTGATTCCAAATGAAAATGAGGGAAAAAATCAAAAACGTTGGTTTGGACGTCTGTAGCCAGATATTTCAGGAGACTAGAAGAAATCAAGATCCAGTCCAGTCAACAGATATAAAACAAAAACCTCAAAAGACAACAAAACTAGGATCTAATATCTGCAAATGTGTACTAGAGTTTTTACTGAAATATAATTTTCCTCTCTAAAATCACCCTCATTTTTATTAAGATAGCCAAATTAAAACTAACTAGTTTGCAAAATAAGTCTAGTTCCAATAGAGTTGGCCCAATTATTTACGTAAGTGCAGCAAGAATAGCAGTTGATCACATAGGCTCTTTTAAATCTGCTTTGCTGGAACTTTTTATAAGGAATCTCAGATTGAACTTCAAAGGCCTCTCCAGGCCAGGAAAGCCAAGCCAAGGATTTTGTCATCAGACTTTGCCTGTAATACCTACAGATTTGGGTGAATTCCTCTCCTCCGAGGTTCCCCCAAAATATTTTGAGGTTCCTTGTACCTGCCAGATAAGTGACATTCTTTACTTATCCTAGTAAGTGCTGCTTGGAACATAAGGTACCAGGCCAATAGTTCCATGTGGCTTTATTCCATAAAGTCCAATCTTCATTCCTCAAAAGCTGTATGGTTATATCGCAAATATGATGTTCCAGTCACAACCTTGGTAATATAACCAGTGTTTCCAATTGTGTCCTGTTATAAGGAGAACAGATTCTTACTGAACTTATGCAAATAACTATATTGCCATGAAAACAACAATACTCACTAAGAGTTTCCAAATCCTGGAGGGATCAGGTAGAGAGAAAAAGATAAATATTTCAATTTTACTTACAAAAGTATCATTTACCAAATTGCTGTAAGTCATAGGTATCTCGGGAGAAAAGAGAAAAAGTTTTCCTTAAATCTGAAAAAACAAAACATTAAAAATTCAGCAATACTTCAAATGAAAAATTATAAAAATTATAATCAGTTCATTCAGTCCTGTGTAATCCATTCTTGATCCCAGTCTTTTGTTAGCGGCTTCATGAAGTTATCAGTCTCTCCATCAGATTTCTGTAATTTCTTACCAAGTTCAGTTTTATGATCAGAAAGTTTATCAGAAGCCTGTATTCCAGTGTAAATATCAGAGTCTTTTCCATGAATTTTTCTGAAGTTGAAACATATTTTGCAAAAGCATTAGAGCAAAGAAATGTCTGTAAACAACAAGACCTCAAAATGGCAATTGACAAAGAAATTTGGTTAATTTTGTAACATACAACACTTTAAAATAATAATAACCAGAATTATGACATAACCAGGACAGATCAGAATTTCAGTAATGTTATACAATTTTAAAACACCTATATCAATAACATTTGCCCACATAATAGCACCTAAGCAGGCTTATCATCACTTGTCTGACAATGCTTTCCATGTAATTGAACATATTGAATAAGCCTAATAAGTTTAGTATCTTTCCCCTTATAGGAAGAGAGCAAATTTCTTTGAGAAGTTCCAGGGCCCTTTGAAAATTCTCAAAGAAATGAAAGTTAAAAAAAAGACTTTAAGATATGAATTTTGGGGGAGCTTGTCAAAAATATAAACAATCAAAGCAAACAGAGCATTAACAGTCCAAAAGCCTTAATAGAGAGAGACCTCAGTCTTTTGAACGTAGGAAATTATTTTAACAGGTTTTTTTTTTTTTTCTGTCTTTTAGGTAGACTTACTCAAAGGTAAAGAAAAATCTTTTGTAACCTCTTTATCAAGTTTAAGCAAATTATCCTTTTAAGAGACAGAAGACCAAATTTTAATTTTGCACCGGCTTATTTCTGCTATTAAAACTCATTTACTTAATTAAATTCATTTCAATCTTAGCCAACTTGACCATGCAAAAACTCTTTTTCCAGAATTTCTCTTCCACAAACCTATAACTTTCTTTTTACATTCAGAATTTGTCCCATGTCTTTCTTTTCCCTCCTAGTACTTGAGGACAAATTTATCTTTCTTAACCAAACAAAATATTTCCATTCTTTGTACCTTTATACATCTTACTTTCCTTGTACACAGACGTATTTTTCTTAATTTTTTTAGTAGCTTCAATCACATATATTAATTAGAAATTTTAACCTTTAGAAAGCTCAATTTGTAAGTAAAAACTAAGTAAACCATTATAAACTTTCTTTTACATTAGTAACTTGTGGCTTGGAAAATTTATAAACACTTCATAACATCTGGAAACACATTACTTTATAGTACAATCTTTTAATAAAACACATGTTTACCAATAGACCCAAAACATCTTTTAGTTTGCCTGTGATGAAAAGCCAAAAGTAGATAAACGTAAGTTTAGCAATCAATGTCTAATATTTTATCTTATTTGGAAATGATGATACTCAGAGAATTTTTATCATAAAATTCAGCAAAACTCTAAAGTTTTAGGTCACTAAAAAGAGTTTGGAAGCTGTAACCACCATAACACATAATTATTGTTTAAAGTTCATCTAACATTCATCTTTTTCACAACTATTTAGTTACTTATTCCCAATAATTATTTAGATTGCCTACAAGACTTCATAAGACATTAGATAAAATTAGCCATCATTTAAATTACTATTTTTGTTAACCAGTTCTGTAATAGAAATAACATCAGTTTTTTTCCTGCAAAATTTCATGTAAATTTCATCACCTCTTATAACTCTAAACATAGTTATCATTAAGATTTTTATCAATAGGTCTTGGTCTTCTAATTTTGGACAAGGGAAGCGTTCCCAGTCAGACATTTTAAAACATACTCAGGCAAAGTTGATGTAACCTCTTTATATAAGATTAGCTCAAACATTCCAACCTTTATAATCTTATCAACACTTACACTTTTACATGTTCTCAATTCAATTGTAACCTGAGTCAAGGTCTTAAGGCTAGTCAGATTTTTCCCTTCCTTTTTCTGGCCTTTTCTTAGGTACCAAATAAATAATTATGTGAGAGCTCTCAAAACATTTTTTTCCCCCAATTTAGAAGTTTTCCCAATTCAAAGGATCCGTCGTCTGGCCATTGACGAGTAGGATCTTCATTTGTATATTTATTCCAATAGTGACTCGAACCAGTAAGCCTTTTTAAGGAAAGACCCGGAGGTAACTTTCCATGCTTAGAATAAATCTTTCCCATGGACGCAAGAGGCGTCCCTGGTGAGGGCGCAGATGATGTAGCCCCCATGATCCACAGAATTCACTCCCAAAGATATTCAGACTCCCCTGAGAGCTTGGCACAGCCAGACAGAGACAGTTCGGAACCCCAGTCTACTCGACTGGCCACCAAGGTGCACCCCGGTAAATGCACCTTCCGTATGGTGGAGACCAAGGAGAATATTCTCACTGGTCACAAAGCCAAGTTTTCTCAGGACACAGAACAAGACAGAAGGAAAAACCTCATCCGGTTTTTTTTTTTTTTTTCTTATGTGCACAATGACAACTTTAGCCACGCCACGCCTTAGGTCTCTTGGAGCCAGAATAATACCTAGCGGGGGAGGTGCCGCGGGGTTGGGGACTGTGTGCTTTACAGAGTACCTCGTCGTTGCACGGACATTTTCTTGCAGTTGGCGGGGGACCTGTGTCATCTACCCCGTTCCGTGACCCAACTTATCCTGTCACGGGAGTCTTCTGAAAGTGGCGAGCGCCCTAATGGCTCCTAACTGCTCGACCCGCGCCCACCAAATTTGCGGCCTTTTTGGCTTCGAAGATGCCCTTGGCAATGACCTTCACTTCATGTGCATAATAACCCACAGCAAAGTTTGTAGACGCTGGTCTGGTGAGACCCGCAAACTCACCAGTCTGTGGGGCCGGCCCGGACAGCAGGCTTATAGGGCCTATGCCTGCGTCCTACCCTATGGTATTTCCTTCTTATGACAAAAGACACAGACAAAAGAGAAAAACAGAGACTATCTCTGGGAGGAAAAGGGATCAAGATCAAAAACCAAGAGTACTCTACCAAATTTAAACCAAGAGTCACTAAAAGCCCAAGAAACTAGTTTCCCAAATATTTTCTCCTGCCAATCTAAATTTAGGAAGAGAAAAAATTCTCACCATTTCCTTCCGCCGGACTCCGCAGATAGAGATTCCGGGAGGCTGACATGGTAAGAAGTCTTACCTTTTTGCCGGCTTTCGTCAGACGTTCCCGTATCTCATCATCTGCAGTAGTCCAGGGAGAAGGCAGGTCTTCCAGCCAGAGAAGGCAACTTGCCAGCCAGTGTGGCTCCTGGCGACTACGCCAAAACTGTCGGGGGAAGAGGGAGAATCTCCCTCTGCCCTTTCCCTTAAGGTTCTTCTGGCTGGCCAAATAATCAAGACAGGTTAGCAGGAGAAAATAATACCAAGTTTAATAACATGTATACATGGGAGAAACTCAGAAATGAGCAACTCGTCCCTCTGTCTAAGCTGCTTTCTTAAGTATTGCAGCTAAAGGTGAAGGAACGTGTTGGGGGTGGGTAGTGGCCTGGGACTTCAGAGGGCAGGAGGACAATTATTTTCAGGGTCATCTATCGATAATGTGGTCAGGGAGAGATAGAGTTTTTTGATAAAAGGGGCTTGGTGCCCCTCCCATTGTAACATCTATTTTACATTATCTTTATAGCCATCATGATAGAAGATCTGTTCCAGGAAGGAGCCACCATGTCAAATTCTTTAGGCAGTTAGTGGGGGAGGTCAAATGTCCTTCAGAGAAAACAATCAAGGTAAAGAGATATATTTCAGGGTGGCCAAATCTTGATCTCCCACACTATTAAGAACTGAGTTCTCTTAGAAACTTTGGTCATAGGTACTGTGTTTTAAGATTCCTTCTGTGTGAGTACACTTGAGTGCAGATTTAAGCTTCTCTCACACCCATCCTGGCCTGTTTTTACCTGTGGAGCTATTTCTGGGTTCACTTCCTTTTCACGTGTGACTCTGTATCTGGGTGGTCTCATCCCCTTAGCAACTCTGGAATCAGAGAGTGAGGGCTGTCAGTGACTTCTGTGCCTGTCATCTGGGACTTGCCTTCACCACCATTTGATCACCTCTTTGCTTCCTTGCTGGGCTGGCCCACTTGCCTCCCTCCGGGCCTGGCCTCTGTGTGGGGCGCACGTCCCTGCAGTGCACCCTGACACCGTGCCCAGAACAGCTGCAGCTGTATATTTCCTAGACGATGCCCTTCTGAACAAGCCTCTCCCGCGCCCCTGGGTGATCAGGCACTCGGGGAAAGTCGCTCTCCCTGGGATTGGGGGCACTGCGGAGCTGTCATCCGCATCCCTGTCTTGTGTGCGTGTGACTGGACTGTCTCTGCAGTCATTTAGGGCCTCCTCTCTGTCCTGGGAGTTCTGGAGTTTTACCATCAACCATCTCGCTGTAGCTCTTTTTATTTTTTATTGACGCTCAGACAATTGCTTTAGTCTTTTTTAAAAAAAGAAAAAAACTGCAGCTTTACTGGCATATGATTTACATGCAATAAGTGGACCCAGTTCCTTGAGTTTTAACAAGTGACTGTGTTTTTTTCCCATTCACAATCAAGGTAACATTTCTGTCACCCTAAAAAAGTTCCTTCATGCTCCGTTGCAGTTAATCCCCATCCCAACCCAGATAACTACTCATCTGCTTTCTTCACTAGAGGTTAGTTTTGCCTCTTCTGGGTTTTGATAAAAATGGGATCATGTGATATGCACTCTTTTTGTGTCTGGCTTCTTTTATTGAATGTTCTTGAAATTGATCCATGTCATCACATCTATCAATGGTTTAGTTTTTTTTTTTTTTTTTTTTTTTGCTGAGGAAGATTTGCCCTGAGCTGACATCAGTTGCCAGTCCTCCTCTTTTTTTTTGGCTTGAGGAAGATTAGTCCTGAGCTAACATCCATGCCAGTCTTCCTCCATTTTGCACATGGGACACCGCCACAGCATGGCTGGTGAGTGGAGTGGGTTCGTGCCCGGGATGGGAACCTGAGCCGCCAGAGCAGAGCGTGAGCAACTTTAACCCCTCGGCTGTGGGGCCTGGCCCAGTGTAGTTCTTTTTATACTCGGTAGAGTTCCATTGTGTGAGTGTACCACAGTGTGTTTATCCTTTCATCTGTTGATGGGCAGTTGAGTTGTTTCCAGTTTTTGCCTCCTATGAGTAAAGCTACTAGGAACCTTTGTGTACAAGTCTTTATGTGCAGATGTATTTTCATTTCTCTGAATAAATACTTAGGAGTGGGATTGCTATGTCATATGGTAAGTATATATTTAACTTTAGAAGAAACTACCAAAATATTTTCCAAAGTGTTGGTACCATTTTAAACTCCCACTAGCACAAGAAGAGAATTTCAGTTGCTCCACACTTTTGTCGACACTTAGTGTAGTCAGTCTTCCAGTTTCAGCCATTTGAGTGGATGTATAGAGGTGTCTCATTGTGGTTTTAATCTGCATTTAATGACTGAAGACATTTGTATATATTCTTTTGTTAGGTGCTTGTTCAGATATTTTGCCCAATTTTTTTTTTTGTGAGGAAGACCGGCCCTGAGCTAACATCTGATACCAATCCTCCTCTTTTTGCTGAGTGAGACTGGCCCTGGGCTAACATCCGTGCTCATCTTCCTCCACTTTATGTGGGATGCCGCCACAGCATGACTTGCCAGGCGGTGCGTTGGTGTGCACCTGGGATCCGAACTGGCGAACCCTGGGCCGCCGCAGCGGAGCGTGCGCACTCAACCGCTTGAGCCACTGGGCCGGCCCCTATTTTGCCCAATTTTTAATGAAGTTGTCTGTCTTATTATTGAGTTCCAAGAATATTTTTATATAAATATTTAGGAATCAAGAGTTTTGTTAAATGTGTGTTCTTGTAATGTATTTCTTACTATTTTGGTATCAGGGTAATGCTGGCCTCAAAAAATGAGTTGGGAAGTATTCCCTCCTCTATTTTGTGAATTAGTTTGTGTGTGATTAGTATAATTTTGTCCTTAACTCTTTGATGGAATCGCTGGTGAAGCCATCTGGGTCTGGAGTTTTCTTAGTGGGAAGGTTTTAATTGTGAATTTAATTTCTTTAGTATACGTGAAAGATATTTAGGTTTTCTGTTTATTTTGGTGTCAGTTTTGGTAACTTTTGACTTTCTAAGGAATTTGTCGATTTTATTTAATTGTTGAATTTATTGGTGTAAAGTTCATAGTATTTCTTTATTATCCTTTTAATGTGTGTGTGTCCCTTCTTGTTTCCTGCTCTTGGTCATTTCTTTTTTTTTTTCTTCCCTTGGTTAGTCTGGTTTATCAACTTGATTAATCTTCTAAAAGACTTGCTTTTGGTTTTTATTGCTTTTTTTCCCTATTGTTTTCTATTTAATTTCTCCTCTTGCCTTTATTATTTTTTCTTTCTACTTATTTTGAGTTTAATTTGCTCTCCTTTTAGTTAAGGTAGAAGGTTAGTTCATTTGAACCTGTCTTCGTTTTGAATATAGACGTTTAAAGCTGTCTTTTCCTCTCTAAGCAGTGCCTTAGCTGCACCTTACACACTCCTGTGTGTTGTGGCTTTCATCATCCTCTTTAAGATATTTCCAGTTTCACTTGCAGATGGTTGTTTTATCAGTGAGTCGTCTAGGAGTTTGTAGTTTAGTTTCCAGATATTTGTAAGGGGGTGGTTAGTTCTAAATGTCTTCTGGTGCTTTGGATTCTAATTCTGTTGCAGTCAGAGAACACACTTTGTGTGATTTCAGTCCTTCTGAAGTTATTGAGACTTGTTTTGGGGTCCATTGTGTGGTCTCACAAAACGTTCATGTGCGCTTGAAAGGATGGTGTGTTCCGTTTTTGGGTGGAGAGCTCTCTGAGTGTCAGTTCAGATTGGTTGTTGGTGTTGTTTGTGTCTTCTGGTGTCTTCTGGCCTGGCAGCCAGTTACTCTAAGAGGAGAGCTGACGTCTCCAGCTGTAATTTTGTCTGTTTTTCCTTTTGGTGGTGTCAGTTTTTGCTTTATGTATTTCCAATCTGTTATTACATTTACACACTTGTAGGATTTTTATATCTTCTTGACAAATTAACCCTTTTGTCATCATGAAATACCTGTCTTTATTGCAAGTGATGATCTTTGTCCCAAAGTCTACTTCGTTTAATATTAATATGGCTGCTCCAGCTTTCTTATGATGAGTGTGTGCATGGGGTGTCTCTTCCCTTCCTTTTATTTTTAACCTCTTGTCTTTCTATTTAAAATGAGTTTCTTATGGATACCGTTAAGTTTGTCTTGCTTTTCCTTCTGTCTGACAATCTGTGCCTTATCATTGGAATGTTTAGACCAGTTACATTTAATGTGATTATCGAGATGTCTGGGTTTTACATCTTGTCTGCTTTCTGTTTATCTCGTCTTTTCTTTCTTTCTTCTTTTCTGACTTATTTTGGATTGGGTACTTTTTAGTACTCCATTTTATCTCCAGTATTTTTTAGGGGGCTGCTTTAAGGGTTACAATAAGCATCTTTAGGTTGTCACACTCTGCCTTCAAATAAAGTGATAGCATTTCACAGATCCTATCAGAAATGTCTTTTCCCTTCCTGACCTTTGTACTACTGTTGTCATTCATTTCATTACAACCCCAGAAACATGTTATTTTTGCTTTCAGCAGTCAATTATCTTTTAAAGTAATTAAAAATAGAAAATAATACTTATCCACATATTTTCCATTATCGTTGCTCTTCATGCCTTTGTATAGGTAAAGAGTTCTCAAACGTTTTCGTCTCAGGACCTCTTTATACTCTTAAAAATTACTGTGGACCTTAAAGAATTAAAAAATTATCAATATATACCATATTAGAAATTAAAAACAAAATTTAAAAATATTTATTAATTCACTTAAAAATGACAGTAAACTCATTTCATGTTAATATAAACAATGTGGGCCGGCCCTGTGGCTTAGTGGTTAAGTGCACGCACTCTGCTACTGGCGGCCCAGGTTTGGATCCTGGGTGCGCACCGACACCGCTTGTTCGGCCATGCTGAGGTGGTGTCCCACATACAGCAACTAGAAGAATGTGCAACTATACCATACAACTATCTACTGGGGCTTTGGGGAGAAAAAGGGGAAAAAAAAAAAGGAGGAGGATTGGAAATAGATGTTAGCTCAGGGCCAGACTTCCTCAGCAAAAAGAGGAGGATTGGCATGGATGTTAGCTCAGGGCTGATCTTCCTTGCAAAAATAAATAAATTAAATTAAATTAAAAAACTAAATTAAAAACATATAAACAATATACTTTTTATGCAAAATAACTATGTTTTCCAAAAAAAAATAAGTGGTGATATTTTACAGTTTTTTAAGTTTCTTTAATATCTGGCTTACTAGAAGACAGCTGGATTCTCTTACCTGCTTTTGTATTTAATCTATTATAATTTGTTGTATTTATTGAAGTATATGAAGAAAATCTGGCTTCACATAGATATGTAGTTGGAAGAGGGGAGAGTATTTTCTTAATCTTTTCAGATAATTATGCACATCTTATTTTTTTCCTACACCAAAACTTGACAAGTGGTAGTTTCTCAAAGGTTAATTGCAATGTAGAATTTGAAGCCATTATCAATTAACTTTTTTAAAAAATTGAGATATAGTTCACATGCTATAAAATTCACTATTTTAAGGTGTACAGTTCAGTGGTTTTTAATATATTCACAAGGATGTACAGCTCCCACCGCTAATTACAAACATTTTTATCACACCCTAAAAGAAACTCTGTACCCATCAGTACTCACTCCCCATCCCCACCTCCACCCGCAGACCCTGGCAGCCACTGATCTGCTTTCTGTCTCTATGGATTTACCTCTTCTGGACATTTCATATAAATGGAATCATACAGTATATGGCCTTTTGTGTCTGCCTTCTTTCATCCAGCATAATATTTTTAACTCTCAACTATGTTGTAACATTATCAGTACCTCATTCCTTTTTATGACGAATAATACTTGTTGTATAGATATACCACGTTTTGTTTATCCATTCCTCAGCTGTTGGGTATTTGTGGTGTTTCCACTTTTTCGCTGTTGTGAATTATGCTGCTGTGCACATTCGTGCACAAGTTTTTGTGTGGATGTGTTTTCATTTCTTGGGTATATCTCTAGGGGTGGAATTGCTGAGCCACATGGAAACTCTTTGTTTAACTTTGTGAAGTACTGGCAAAGTCTTTTCCACAGCACCATTTTACATTTCCACCAGTGTTATCTGAGGTTTCAAATTTCCACACCCTTGTTAACACTTGGTTTCTGATTTTTCGATTCTGGTCGTTCTATAGGATGTGAAGTGGTGTCTCATTGTGGTTTAGATTCGCATTTCCCTGATGGCTAATGATGAGGAGCCTCTTTCATGTGCTCGTTGGCTATTTGTAGATCTCCTTTGGAGAAACATCTGTTGAGATCCTCTGCCCATTTTGAAATCAGATTGTCTTTTTATTGTTGTAAGAAATCTTTTATCTAGTATTCTAGATGTTAGGTCAATGAACTTTTCGTACTCTGTTATATTAAAGTCCTTGTATCTTCTTTGCATTCTTCCTGGCCCTTTTGCTCACCCATGGTTTTGTGACATCATACATTGGTTATTTGGAAAATTATTTCATTGAGCTGTGTAGATCTTCCCAGTGTTGTCACATTTCATGATACAGTGTCAAAAATTACATTCATTAGTCACCACCAGTCTAATCAGAAAATCCTTTCCATATTTGAAAGCTATCTAGCTTATGGCAGAAACATATTTTCTAAAATGTTTTTTTATTTCCAATATTTTATTCTGAAAAATTTTAAACATGCATAAAAGTTGAAAGAATTATGTAGAGAACACTCATGTACCAACCACCTAGATTTTAGTTACCGTTTTACAGTACTTGCTTTATCACTTACCCGTCCATCCATCCATTCTAATTCATTTATTTTTAAGTTGATCTAAATTGATTCTCTTTTGTGTTTTTCTTTTAAAAATCAGGTTTTCTACCCTCTTAATTTGATTTGCATGAGTTCACGTATCTGTATTCTTGTTTAATAATAAAATGTGCCTTTTCATCTGATTATAGCTTTGACCACATCCTTTTAAGCATTGATGAAGAGTATTTTTCTCCATGGTATTATTTTATAGTTGCAATTTTGATTTTATCTTTGAGTTAATAATTCCAGGAGAGAACACTTTAATTTCCAAGAAGTTTCATTGATTGTTGAAGGGGTGTACAGTTGAGCTGTCATGATTCAGGTGTACCTAGTGTTATTGGTATGGTCAGGGCGCAGGTGAGCCCCCATTAGGCTCTTCAGTGGGGGTCTCAGGCAGACTGTTTATCAGCAGTTTGTTGATGGTAACGGGGCACTTGTGCTGTTTGTGCACCGTGGATGATCAGTGAGTGATGCAGTGTATTGAGCCTCTTGTGAGCTGGAAAACGTTGCAGTGGCGTTTGGAGGCACGGAGTATCTCCTGTGGTAGCAGACCGACTTTGTTCTCCACGTCGAGTCACAGAGCAGGAATCCATATATTTCTGCCTATGTGTAATTGGCCTAAATAATACCTGCATCTAAGAGTCAAGAGTTAAAACAAGTGAGGTGGGGTCTCTGGGTGATGAAGTAAAGATATGGATACCAGTGTTGGAAAGCAATTGCCTTTTTAATGCCTTTTTCTTCTACTTTAGGTAAATCTTAAAATGAGAGAGATAACAGAGAAAGAAGTTAAGTTAAAACAGCAGTTGTTGGAAAGTCCAGCCCATCAAAAGGTAAAGGGTCAATTTCAGTTCTCTGGTGTGCACTGAGTTATGTTGCCCCTGGTCTTAAAGAACCACATCATATTTACTCCTTGCTTATTCTTTATTTTTACTCATCAAGAAAGGAGCAGGTCTCCTCGATCCCCTGGCACCGGGCTGTGCAGTACCTCAGTGGTGGTGGGCCTGGCAGCTGGCTCCCCTTTTCTCCCTGGCCAGGGGTGGTCTTGTATTTAGCTTGGGAGGGTGAGGGAGATATGGGGAGGTGTTGGGAAGCTCAAGAGTAAGAGGTGACAGAGGTTGCCCAGGAGTTACTTCTAGAAGTCAGCAAATGTGGAGCAAATTGCCTACTGCCAAAGGTCCCCTGACAGTCCCTTGCACTGCCCATGAGGTCCAGTGTAGCTGCTGGTGTATCTCTAAAAGCCCGTGTGAAATTCAGGGGGATGAATGTTACGTGTCTAATGAAATGATGGAGATGGTGCGTTATGCATTCCGGTCGTTTCCATCCTTTTCTTCCCCTGACGTTATTATTTTATTTTTTGCCAAGCACATGTGTGACTGAATCCACGTCCCTTAAACATGTGTACGACATGGCTCAGCCGTGTCTGTGATCACTTGGCGTCCCCTTGCTCCTGGACTCCGGGGATGCCATGGGCACCACACACCAGGCCCACTTGTTAGCCACCTTGTTCCTCAGATGGACACAGATGACGCACGGAGCCCCTCCCTGAGTCTCGGTTGGCCTCTGTCCTTTTTGGTGCCCAGCTTGTACGGAGTTTCTGGAGTATTCTTTGCTCCTGCAGAGGCTAGTGTTGTAGAGGTGCCTGTGACCTTCCACTTCAGTCATCTGAGAATACAGGATGTCCAGGCCATGTGCACTGGGCAGATCTTCCTTCTCAGAGACATCTGCCTCTCTTGTAAACACTGTGAACGTGGTATTCCATCCCTCCAAACGTGGACCTGCCCCGCTGACGCTCCTCTCCTGCTTCCTTCCCTTGCTCCCCGAGCAGTCTCCCTCCAAGTGGTACTGGAAGTTAGTGCCTGTAAGTGAACTCCGTGCGCACCCGCTGCCATCGAGAGCCATCCTGTTGCAATCACTTGCTTCCATTAAAAATTGCTTGCACCCGAACCTGTTTCTTTTGTTCAGATGTCCTCCTTGGTATTGTTATTACACTTTCTCCAGTACGAGTGATAACCTGAATCTGGGCTGAGTAGGCTCCATAATGTGGCACTTGGGAGTTCTCAGTTGCGTTTCATAGACAACACACAGAGTTTGGTTTTGCCCAATTTCTTAGGTAATTTTAAAGATAGAGTTTTGTGTTTCTTCCTGTGGACACTTAGTTACTTCTTTATGTGATGAGAGTAAAAGTAAACGACAGGATCCACTCTCTTTTCTAATAGAAATCAGAAGGAATGATGAATAATTAATTTCTCGAATTCCTCTTTATATTTTGTTCTTTCTGATATTACCTTCCCTACTGGAGCTATTTGACAGGACGCCTCTCAGTAACTGTAGTGTGGGTCATCTGGTGAGAAAGATGTGCCCATGTGAAAGGCTGCTCGTGGGCTGTGGAGAAGGACTTGGTCTCCAGTGACCTTTAAATAGAACGTTGTGTGGATTTTCCCATAAAAAGTAGGTTGGAAAGTAATGATTTGGTTCTGCAGTGCAGCTGTGCTCCACGTGGCGACCCGTTCTGCAAGCAGAACAAGTTTGTTTCACTGTTCCTATGGAAAAACACTTGGTGCTCCAAGTGGCGCATTTTAAAATGAAGTTTTGGAACACAGATCTTTTGGCATAGTCCTGTGATTGCCTGTTTCCTTTAGTTTAATTATTTGGACCAGATTATCCTTGGAATTCTGTCCCGTAGGAGACACCAGGGGTCGAACTGGTAAATGAGATCCTTGTGAGCAGTGATGTGTTCTGCTTTCCAGCTGATAGATAATTTGCTTCTCTTTGAAATAGATTCATAACAAAGAAGAGGAAAGCATTTTTATGAATATTTACATCTCTTTTAGTTTTTTGAATCCTGAAGGCCAAACACTAAATATTAAAACAGTTATATGATTTAGTGAGGATATAGTCAAAAATTCAGGTGTCCTACAGGAGGTAAGGTTTCAGATGAGAGTTTTATAGAAACTGAAAATATGACCAAGAGCAGTGCCCCCTCAGGTGTCCTTTAGTTGCTAGGCGCGCTGACTGCAGCGTCCAGCAAGCAGGCTAGTGAGGATAAGTACTGAGAGGTCTGGTCAGATTGGCAGGGTCACAGGTTTCCCCTTGACATGCCAGCCCAGAGGGTTGACAGACCTGACTTGAAGATGATTCTGCAAGCTCCCTGGACCCCGTAGTTCAGTGTTTTCCCTGATTTTAAACGCATCCCATCCATCTTCAATCGAGGAACCATTTGCTTTCCTGCATGCTGTGGTCGATCACCCATGTGTGCTGTCTGTCTGTGGAGCCTGGCCTGGCGCATGCCCTCATACTCTGCATGCTGGAGCCCGTGGACTTGGCCCCCGGGACAGTGTGGGCATGTTACGTGTCGTAGCCAAGGCTGTGAGCCCTGAGAAACAAGTTAAAGTCTATGTCAAAACAGATTTTAGTGACTAATTTTAGAAGAATGTGTTAGAAAGGTTTTATACTAAATATCAGTATTGATTATTCTACCCTGTATGCTTACTGAGATCATGACTTTAAATTCCAGATTGCTGAGAGAGAGTTTTTCTTCAGGTTGGACTCTCAGAAATCCATAGTTGTTGGTATAGACTGCTGGTTTTCTTCCTCTAGTTTGTGTTTTGTATTTTCCTCTTCTGGAGAAAATGTGGCTTGCAGGAAATGCTGTATTTTAAAGCCGTATTGTGACTGTGAGTGCAGAAAGAACGAGCGTCCAGCAGGGCGTTTGGGACAGGCGCCTGCGCTGAGCCCCTTCTGGCAGTGGCAGCGGCCTGTGTGCTGCGCGCTCGGAAACTGACCTCAGTTACGGGCGCCGCGCTGAGGGGCTTGGGGCAGGTCAGACACCGTGCACATGGTTTCCCCAGAGGCAAGAGTATGGAAGCCTTGAAAAAATACTTGTTTTATATAGCACCTTGCACGCATTCAGTTTTCTGATACTTCGTTGCACTTATTAGAGGGGCTGGTTAATGTAGTGTACGAAATTTTGTCTAACGTAGTTTCTGAAATTTCTCAAAGTGTATATTAATGCTGTTTCGTATTTTTCTTAATGGCCGAGGTTAATGCTGATAATACTGTGAAAAGTAGCGGTAACTTGGGTCTTCCACACCTTAGGATGTTCACCTTTTAACTTGTTTCTCATTCGTTTATAGTATGCCAGCTTTTGGTAGTGTAGACGTGCATTCTGCCCCCTTTCCTGTGTGTGCCAGGGCACTTGAGAGTGAGAAGGCCTGTGTTGTTAGTAGCTAATTACTGTCACTCAGTGTAGCCGTGAAGCCCAGTTCCCTGGAACTTGACATATATGTTCCAGGCAAAGTATGTAACCCAGATGTTTGGAGCTTTTTCCCTACAATTGCTGTTGTTCCAGCATTGTCCAGCGGGCATTGTGTTAGTTCTAGATGTAACAGTCTGCCTGTAATGCAGCGGTAGTGAAGGCACGTCATGTGTAGACGGTTCTCGTTTCATCAACTGCAGGTGCGCTACCGCCGAGAGCACCTGTCCGCGAGGCAGCAGCCCTACTTCCCGTTGTTGGAGGATCTGATGAGAGACAGCAGTGATGGGGCTGCTCTCTTGGCTGTGGTCCACTACTACTGCCCAGAGCAGATGAAACTGGATGGTGAGTGGAGAATGCTCCCCTTGAACAGACCTAACCCCTTAAAAGGACATTATGAATACACTGATCCAAACGCTTAAAAAACCAGAAAGTAACACACTGAGTCCTTAATCCTCACTGGGACACTGGCATATAGATGAAAAGAGTTGAGGATGACATGCTTATTCTTAACCTGTATTTTATCTGAGGAAGGAACTGTATTTTGAAAGTATTTGGGTAATGTGTTAAATATTTTTGACCTTACTCGAGTCCCGGAATAGTTAGGATTTTGTCAATTCTGTTACAATTGTTTTAAAACATCTAGAACTTAGTTTGGGGATAGGAAAATGAGTGAAGAATCCAGTCTGTTTAAAAACCACTTATGAACGACTCCTCCATGCCTGGTGTTGGTGATATTGCGATGCCGTGCGTCTTTCGGAGGCGCTCACAGCCTGACGGTAGGGAGAGAGAGATGCAAGTGACGCTGTGAACAGCATGGCAGTGGATGTCTATACAGGGGGCTGTGGGAATAGGAATTCTGATTTAGGCTTTGCTGCGCACCCTCTTTCTGAGGGAGGTAGGTACAATGCCAAGAGAGTGCCCAGAATGCCACCTGATATGTGAAACATTTGTGTTAGACCCCGGCACTGGGACGGAGCTGACATTGGTCCTGGTCCTGCTCCAAGTACAAAAATGCTGGATTCTGTAGTTTTTATAGATAAAATAGTTTTTAAAATACATAGCTGAACTTGAAAGAAAGGGAGAAATCGCAGGTTCTAGGAGAGGGTGTCTTTGAGTGAAAAACCCGTGAATTGACACCTGGTTGCCCCAGGGCCTTTTGGGCCTCTCATGGTCACCTGGCCTTGGGGCTCTGTGTGGTGGGAGCTTTGACCAGGACCCAGGAGTGGACAAGGACAGCTCCACCTCCCGCCCAGGAAAGAACCAGGAGGCTTGTCGGATGCCTGTGGTTGGGGAGGGGGGCAGAGCTCTTTCCTGGTGGGAGGGAGGTTGAGATGAACATTGCCTGTGTGGCACTGGCGGAGTACACGTGAAATCGAGTCCAGGACTCGGGAAGCTGGTGGTCCCTGGCAGGAGTTAAAGCAGAGTTTTGCTGTGTAGGAACGCTTGCATGTGCCAGGGCACACCAGATACCCACCGAGAGCAACCACCCCACGGCCAGAAGATGAGCTTTGTGGAAAAGCAGAACCACACGAGGAAAGAGCCCTCATCAGAGCCGCAGATACGACAGACAGATTTGGACCAAGACGTCAGTGAAAAAGAACATCTGAACAAGAACACAATGTTTAAAATGATTAAGACGTAAAAGAAGAACTAGAAAACGTAACAAAGATAGGGACAGGAGTGGTACCTGTGTGCTGGAGTTTTTCCTTTATCCTTAGCACCTTTTTTTGTGTTTTCATCTCTTTTACCCTCTGCATTCTGGGTATTTTCTCAAGTCTACCTTCCGGTTCACTAATTCACTTAGTTCTTGCTTCACTTGTATCTAGCCTGCTTCTAACCTGTCCACTAGGGATCTTAAGACAAAAAGAATTATTTGGAATAGAGAGTCGTTGTTGGTGATGAAATGACCCACAGGGGGATGTGACAGTATTGAAGCTCATTGCGTCTAATAGCAGAATACCAAAATGGATATTTTAAAAAATGACAGAATTACGGGGAGAGATGAACAGAGCCACACTCATAACTTACATTGCAGGAACTGGTGGAAGAAGCAGGTAACGAGAGTCAGGCCGTGGAAGATCCGAACACAGAATTAACAAGCTTGGTCCCGGGCACCAGGCGTTATGGAATATGCTCTTTCAAAATAAATAGTCATGGAAGTATTTACAAAAATGGACTTGAGTAAGGCCACAGAAGAAACCTCAACAGATTGCAAAGAATTCATACTTTTCCCACAATGCGGTAAAACAAGAAATGAGTAACAAAAACATGCAACCTCTGTCTCTAAACCTCTAAAGTCTTTAATGCTTAGAAACCAAAGAAGATACTTTTCAGTATTTCATGGGTCACAGTGGGAGTCATAGTAGAATTTTCTAGTCTGAGATCTAGACGGACTGGGATTTTCTGTCTGTCTTGTTCACTGGCACATCCAGCCCTCTGAAATAGTGTCTCGGACAGGCTGGTGTGCAGTAGATACTTGTTGAATAAGTGAGTGGACAGCATACGTGCCAGAACTTGTGGATGCAGCTCAGAGTGGCCAGTAAAGGGCCACTTGTAGCCTCAGTGCTACAAGTGCTATTCTGGAAAAGAAGAAATTTTTAAAATTAGTAAACTAGGTTGAACTCAGTGCATTAGAAAAGAACATAGAAGTAAACCCAAAGAGAGTTGAAGGAAGGAAAATGAAGAGTAGTTTCCTGTCTCCTTCACTAGTCAAAATCACTCCAGTGTGAGGAAAAGAAGGAACTGAATTGCAGATTCCATCTTGGAGGAAACTGGGAGACCTCTGGATTCTGAACAACAAGCCCCCTAATCAAAGAGTGCTGAAAGGAGGGCAGAGGAGGGCGAGCCAGAGGAGCAAGCCGCTCCTTCTGCAGAATCCTGGCAAGGCACCAAACGGGCATGCCAAGGACGGTGGGGGACAGCCGTACTTGGCGGGGGTTCTTTGAAAGTTGGTTGGAAGGGCAGTGAGAGCCCAGGTCCCCCTTGTCTTCTGTCAGGCAGTGATGACGTCCTCCCCACACACCCACAGGAGATGGGGGCACACTCTTGAGGGGAACTGAGCCAGGCGAGCTCTAGTCTCAGACCCCACTCACAGAGGTGGAAAAGGACAAGGTGATACACTGAAATCAGGGCTTTTATGTAAAATCCTTCATGCTGGAAGATGAGCCTGGTTCTCCCTCCCATTTGTCTGCCCCAGTAAGCCGCCTCCTGCTTGGCTCCCTGATGCCCATCTGCCTGCATTCAGAACAGGGAAGGATTCTTCTCTATGGAAACTGGCCTTGGACAAAAGACCCACAGCCATGAGACAGCTGGCCCCCCACACAGTTGCCCTGCAGTGAGGTCCCCTTCTTAATGCCTCGTTATTAACTCTGGGCGGCCAGAGATCCCCTGATGTTTGAGGAAAGCCACTGACCTGGACAAGAAGCCGGACAAAGAGACCAGGCAGGCGAGCAGGAGAAACATTAGAGATGAGGGGTCTGTGACCCGAGAACGGGGTGCTGGACCAGCGCGTCTGAAAGAGAAAATTAAATAAGTATGTACAAAATAACCAGACAGAGACAGGCTCTGGGAAATAAAACATGTGGTTGCTGAAATGGAAGAATTCACTGAAGTGCTAGATGACAGAGTTGAAGAAATCTCCCAGAAAGTAGGTCTGAAAAGCAAAATGGAAAATGAGGGAGAAGAGGTGGAAAAATGAGAGGCTCAGTCTACAGAACAGAGAAGATGGGAGCAGAACTTACCTAAGAAGAGTACAGAAAATGCCCTGAGGACACTTGAGGCCAAGCGTTAGGACCGTGGGGAGCCAGCATGATTAATGAGGAAGGGCCACAGCAGAGCACGGTGCAGTCAGCTCCACAGCTCCTGGGACAGAGAGGGGATCAGTCCAGTCACACACACACAGGACAGGGATCTGGACCACGGCTCGGCAGTGCCCCCAATCCCGGGGAGCGCGATTCCCCCCCGAGTGCCTGATCACCCAGGGGCGGGAGAGAGGCTTGTTTGAAAGTGCACCGTTGGGGTTCTGAGCACAGTATTGGGGTGCACTGCAGGGATGTGCACCCCCCCCCCCCCCCGCCCCGAGGCCAGGCCCGGAGGGAGGCAGGTGGGCCGGCCCAGTGAGGAAGCGAAGGGGTGTTCAGAGTAACAAAGGATGTGAAAAACTGAGGCAAGTATTAAATCTAGGAAAACCAGAACGTTCTACAAGGAGTAGAAGCAGAGACGTTCTAGCTCAGCTGTGGAAATGGTTATGTAGCTATTAACATGAGACTCATCTAGATTTCCTCACACTTCCTGCCCGGTGATTCCAGCAGGAGTCTGGGGGTGGGTCTCAGAGGGCCACGTGAGCTCTCGTCATCCTCTGCCATAACTGCAAGTTGTGGGTGATGTCCCTTAGTGACAGGCTGGGAGCTGATGTCCCTCGGTGACAAAGGCCGTGTCTCTTATGGAGGTGATGGCCAGGCCAGAGGTAGAGGACGGATGGGGCGACATGGGGTAGGCTGGGCAGAGAATTGCTGTTTTTCTTAATAAGCTTTTTTTCATATTGTTTGGCTTTTTAAAGACTTCATGTATTTTGTTAAAATAAAAATTTTAGGTAAACTCAATAATAAAAATTAATAAAATAGGAAACTTAAAAGTTTTAGAGAGAATGTATAAAACAAAGCTTAATCTTGATCAAGGAGGAGGGCAAAGATAAAGAATATAGTGGCGAAGAGGTTATAAATACAGATTTTAGTGGACACTAAAATAAATACTGAGAGTATTGTATGTATGTATGTATTTGTATGCTGCATACATTTGAAATGTTGATGAAATGGACAGTTTTCTGTTGAACCAAGAATAGATGGGAATCCTAAATAGACCCATAACTACAAAATAAGTGGACTGAGTAGTCAAACATCCATCCCTACAGACGGGCTTTTTACTGGGATGTTGTATCAGCTCTCGAGGAGTTGACAACTCCTGTGCTGTATAAACCGCCCCAGAGAAGAGGACGAGGTGCAGTGCCCCAGCTCTTTGGAAGAGGGATTATTCCCTGACGCCAGGAGTGGAGTACGGCAGGAAGAGTGTAGGCTCACTGTCCTTGTGACTGTGGACTGGAAACCCAGGAATTGAGCAACTGAACATGTTCTGTACGATCGTCACAGGAGGTGCAGAAGATGGTCTGTTAGAAGTCACTGGCCCACTTGTGACGGACACTCCTCACCTGCTGGTGACTTGATCTGACCCCACAGAGGTTCTTGACCCAGACTGCCACGGACCTTTGTGTTCTGACCTTGGGTCCTTATGAGCCAGGGCACCAGGGCAGGAGGGAGGGAGGAGGAGCCTTGGACCAGCCCCGGAGCACCTGGCAGGCTGCTATCCACCTGCCCTGCACTCGGGTATCAGCTCATTGTGAGTGTTGTGGACAAAAGAAGACCTGTTTGTAGTACTTGGGAATAAACTCAACAAAAAAGATGTAAGACCCATGGAAAAATGGTAAACTTTTCTGTACTTGGAAGAAGAGAAACTGTATTCATGGTGCCTAAAATCAGTAGAAACATTGCAGTTTTCCCAGATTGTTCATACATTTATTGCCAGTCTAACGAATAATTTTCTTTTAGAGAAATTGACAGGGAATGTAAAAATTCATGTGGAAGAAGAAAGGCCAAAGGGAGAAAATTAATGTTTTGTAACATTTGTTTTGATATGAGTTTAAATTGACAGAAGCATGTACAGGGAATTCCTGCCTGCCTTTACCCAGATTTTCCAGTCGTTATGTGTTGTCCCATTGTGCTGTATTTCTCTCTCTCCACGCCCTTTGAGATACTTGGAGAGCAAAGTCGTTCTCCGAACACCACAGCTCTCAGGAAGGTGACGTGAGGCAGCACGAATCCCGGCCCGTTCACGTCCTGTCAAGCGTCCCCGTGACGTCCGTTAGGGCCGTCACTCCCAGACCAGGTCCAGTCCGGCATCACTCACCACGTGGCTGTCATGCCTCTTCGTGGTTTCCTGTAATCTGGAGCTGATTCCCAGCTTCTCATAGTCTTTCCTGACCTTGATCTTTTCTAGGAGTGCAGGTCATCTAGTTTGTTGAACATCCAGTGTTTCCTCCTCATGAGATCCAGCGTATGCATTTTTAGCGAGAATACCGCAGAAGTGACGTGTCTTCCAGAGCGTCTGGTCGGGACATCAGGTTGCTGTGCCCAGGGTCAATGCACTAGCTTTGGTCACTTGGTTCAGGAGGCGTGTGCTGGGTTTCTCCACTCCGGCATCACTATTTTTTGCTTTATGATTAATTAGTAGTTTAGGGGAGAGGCTTTGAGACTATATAAACATCCTGTTTCTCACCAAACTCTGACCCACGAGTGGTATCATCTGTTGGGAGTCTAGCTGTTCTTTTCTATTTACTAGTGAGCATTCCACTGCAGGGAGAGCTTTATCTTCTTTCTGCTTACCTCTTGATTCATGTGAGGATGGTCTCATGGATCTTATTATATTCAGTGGATTATAATCCGTTACCTTCATTCTTCTGTTGCCTAGATTGTCCCTGATTTCAAGCAAGTTGATTTTGAAGAATAAGAGCGTAGAGTCTTTGCTCTACAAAGACCAAGCTTTGTTTGACTTTGTGTTAGCTAACCCAGTGAGGTTTGAGTTCCTAGGAACTGTGCAGAGAAGCCTGAACAGTGACGCTCTGTGGGGAACCTGGTGCCTGTGAGGTGGCCCACAGCTGACAGGGAGAGGGAGGACTGGCCAGTCCAGAATATGGGGACACGTGGGAAATAGGGTGAGATCTCACCCCACGTGAGACAGAAGCCCCTCTCCTTGGATGAAAGACCTAAACCCAAAAAGCAAAATTTAAGAACTTTGAGAAGAGAATATTGGAAAATGTTTTTTTACATTTCTGATTTCTTTTACTTGTAACCTTTGGAAACTAATCACATGAAACTACAAAATTAGCAAATGTCTTGAAATCTGTATATAAAACATAAATTGCCTCTAATTTCAAACTCTCATTTATTAGTGTACCACTCAATCTTAGAAAAGAGGGGGTGGCTTCTAAGATAGTGTTATGACATTCTTTACAAAAGGAAACTGTTCCTTTTAACTTTACACCCAGCCCACACCCCAATTTCAAAACACATCATTTAATTGTCTTGGCCAGGACATTTCCAAGACAAGATTTTATGTTTCGCTCCCTCAGCTTCTGGCTATCAGGAAACCCGTGCTTTCCTCTAGGAGCAGAGTTTGGTCCTCCCCTTCCAGTATTCTTCATCCTCGTCTTTGCTCCTGGAGGCAGTTCCTCTGGTTCACTGTCTTCGTCTTCATTAAAAGCTGTTGCTGCGGAGAGGGTTTTTGGAGCGAGAGTTGGAAGTTTCTTTAGGCTCTCTGGGTCCAAGTTTGGCGGATATGGCAGAGGCTTTCCATGTCGTCTGGCTTCCTGTGGCAAATCCAGACCTGGAGACCTTTGCAGGCTCTGTTGGGAGGTCTGCAGCTGCTGCTTCAGCCCGTCGCTTCTCAGTGCTGCGACTGGAACTTCCCCTCCATCACTCCGGCAGCTCCAGCTCACTGCGGCTTCCTCCCGCCTGCCTTCCCGCCCACCATTTTCCCCGCCACCAGGAACATACGTTTATGGCTTTGATGTTGGGGTGCATTACTTAAATTATAAAAAAGCACAAATAATAGAAAAGATTCTTATATTTAACCATAATAAAATTCAGTATAGTAACAAAGGAACGTCAAACAAAATTACATGATGAAACTATATGCATGAAAAAATATTTGCAACAAATGTAAATTGATAAAGAATCGTCACATTCCTTTTGTAACAGTAATACGTAAAGAATTCCTACCAATCAATAAGAAAAAGACGAACAACCCAGAGGCAAGGTAAGAACGGGCTTTTCACGGAAGAGAAAGTGAAGAGTGAAAGCACCCCAGTCATCGGGGATGTGCAATTTCAGAAAGGGGTATCTCACGCCCATCAAATTGGCAAAAATTAAAAGGCCTGATCATGCCGAGGTGGAGGTGGGGAAGGAGCAAGCTCCAGAATTCTTGTGTGGCCTGTGAACAGGTATTGGCCAGGTGTGAGGAGCATAGCTCGTGGCTGCCCAGCCCCTTCTCGGAGTGTGCAACTGCAGAGAGTGCACACAAGTTTGGTTTTTACAGCGTTTTTCATGATGGTGAGAATTGTGGAATACTGTATAGTGGTTAAAATGAATGACTGAACTCTACCCACATCCACATAGATCTATTTGGAAACATAATACTGAGTTTAGGGGAAAAACAGGCTGCAAAATAGGCGTAGTTCGTTATCATTGAGCCCAGTCTATGGTTTACTGTTTATGGGTACATTGCTCATGGACCCAGACCATGTGTGATGAAAAGGCTGACACAGATGGCTTCAGCACCATCTGTGATATTTTGTCACTGAAAGAAAATGAGATCAGATAAGGTGTGATGTTGGTATCTGGGTAGAGGGTACATGGGAGTCTCATCTTTTTATTTGCAGTATTTCCTAATCAAAATTTTAAAAAAGGAAACGTTTCTTAGTAATATAGATGTACACAATTGCTCAGCTTATGACAGGTTTCTCTGGAGAAGGAGTAGGGCTGGGGCGCTGCACAGGGCGGGAGTGGTAAGTGAATCTGAGGTGCTGTGAGTCTAATTTGTGCATACGTCCAAACCCTTGAAGATGATTTATTCTTAGAAATAAAGTTATTTTAAAATAAGTTATATTTCTCAAATCCGTTTGTTTTATATTTATTTACAGGCAAAATTAACTTAAGTCCTCAATACAGCGACTTCTTTTCTTGTCTTGAGCTGACTCCAGCTGTCCTAGTGGTTCTTGTCTGAGAGCTGCTCCGCCTCCTGTCACAGAGCACTCAGACTCTTGGGACTTGATGCCTGTGCTGGAGTTCACTGATTGCTGGCATCCTGCAAAGCAGCATAAAATGGAAAATGGTCCTGCCCCAGATGCTAATAGCCAGCAGTCCCCACCTCTTTCACGGAGGAGACTTTGCTGTGCTTCGTCTCCTGATTTTTGTGATGAGTAATATTCCTGTGTTGTTCCTTGGATAAGCCTGACATTTCCCATTTTATCCTCCCTGCTGCTCCTTTGTAGTCATGGAGATAACCTCATGCAAAGGATTTCTGGTTGATGAGAGAGTCTTGGTTAAACATTAACTAGCTTAATGCAGCAAGGTCCTTTTATAAACTGAAAGGTGATTGTTACTGTCCATTTTGGAAGCACAGTCTTAAATATTATGTAATTTGTGTTATGCTTTTTAGATGTTAACAATTCAATACAGATCTTGGAGATTTCTCAGATCTTTCTCTTGAGTGTTTTATTTCTATATTTAGTATTACTTGTAATACTTACTGTAATTTTTAAATCTCTTAATGTTGTTACCTTTTAAAATATCACCACTACCTTCATTTAAAAT
Organism: Diceros bicornis minor; assembly: GCF_020826845.1. Classification (NCBI taxonomy): domain Eukaryota; kingdom Metazoa; phylum Chordata; class Mammalia; order Perissodactyla; family Rhinocerotidae; genus Diceros; species Diceros bicornis. The sequence continues at coordinate 42,929,553 of NC_080767.1, forward strand.
GTTTTTCAGTTCAGAATTTTATATGTCTATACACATACTTATGAAGCAGAATATCTTTATAATAAATTGTAGTTTTCTTTTTATCTGTTAGATATATGCTTGAAGGAGGTAACGTCGATGGCTGACAGTCTGTATAATATTCGGCTTCTGAGAGAATTCTCAAATGAATATCTTAACAAATGCTTTTATCTCACCTTAGAAGATATGCTGTATGCTCCCTTAGTGTTGAAGGTAATAATGAATTATTAAACACACATTTTTAAAACTGTGTATGAATAAGCTATTTATTGTGTCCTTGGTTTTTTTTTTTTTTCTTTTAGCCAAATGTTATGGTTTTTATTGCTGAACTATTCTGGTGGTTTGAGAATGTCAAACCAGATTTCGTTCAACCCAGGGATGTTCAGGAGCTGAAAGATGGTGAGTGACAAAGTTTCCATAAAATGATAGCTGTTTCCTCTGAGAGATTCCAAATATAATCCTCAGAAGGTGTCCTTAATTGGCTCCTAACTTTTTGTACTAAACGGTGTTTAAGTTTAAATGGTTTCTTTAGGGGTGCAGAGACTGTGTTGTTGTCTTAGCTCCCTGTCTGGCGCTTCTCTGTTGTGGTCCCTGGCGGTTACCTGAAGAGCTTTTCCACGCTGTCCAGCGCTGGGCCTATCCTTGTCTTGTAGGATCAGAATCCAAGGGTCAGCAGGGTCATTGGAGAAGAGCTTCCAGGTGGTTCTGATGTCCTTCCTCGGTGAGGAAGCACAGCTCTTCTCTCCTCTATGATGGCTGTTCTCACCCTCCACAGTTCTTACTTTTTGCCCCTAAAACAAGGCAGAAAAAAATCTGTGTTTACCATAGAGTAGAATAATCTTCCAGCCTTGAGAATCATAAAACTTTAAGAAGATAATATGGGAGAATGTCTGGGGCCGGCACGGTGGCATAGCGGTTAAGTTTGCACGTTCCGCTTTGGCAGCCCGGGGTTCGCTGGTTCGGATCCTGGTCATGGACCTGCTCATCGCTCATCAAGCCATGCTGAAGCAGCGTCCCACACAGAAGAACTAGAAGGACCTGCAACTAGGATATACAATGATGTACTGGGGCTTTGGAGAGAAAAAAGAAAAAGAAGAAGATTGGCAACAGATGTTAGCTCAGGGCCAATCTTCCTCAAAAAAAAAAAAAACGGGAGAATGTTTTTGTGTCCTCGTGATTTCTTATAAAGAGTAAAAAGTAGCTACAAGAGAAAAGATTGATAATTCAACCACATTAAAATTAAGATTTTTTTTTGTTAAAAGATGGTAAAAAAAGTAAAAAAAAGAAATCAACTAGCTACAAGGGGGAGAAGATACTTGCATCACCTACAATGGGTAACTGGTATCCAGAATATGTGAAAAGCTCATTCAGTTAATAAGAAAAAGAGAAACCAATAGAAAAATGAGTAAAAGACTTGAACGGGTACTTCTTGAAAGTAGGACTCCAAATGCCCAATAAACTTATGAAAAGATGCTTAGCCTCATTAGTAATGAAAACAAAAGCGATACACAGATCCACCGCCACCAAATTGGCAAGGCAGACAGTGGAACCGTGCGGGGGCTGGGGAGGTGATGAAGGCATTTCTCTACCCTTGTCACACACTCCCGCTCAAGAACCATGGCATCTCCCCTTGCTTGAGAGGCCGTTAGCCTGCTTTGCCTCTCCCAGTTGGGCCCTGTCCTGGTACCCACGTAGCGTACTCTCCTTCCCACAGGTGTCCCGTGAGGTCATGCTCCACATGCGCCCACTTGACTGTGCCTCAGACCTCACTGTGCTTTCCCAGGAGTCTCTGACTCCCTCCCTCCTGAATCCGCTTAGCAGGCGTGTATTGAGCAGTAGCTGGGAGCAGGCGCTCTGGCCGGCTGGTACTGGACGTACAGATGTGAACAGTCCATTGGAAAGCAAAGCGTGGTTAACTGTAGAACATTGTGACATGTGCTGTGACCTGGGGGAATTGACCTCCGAAGGATGGGTCTTATTTTTTAGAAGTGGGGAGGGAGGCTCGGAGGCATCAGTGCAGGGAAAGGGAACAGCATTCGCGAAGCTGCCGGCGCCTACAGTGTCTTGTTTGTGACCTTTCTTCTTGCCTGCTGACCCTTGGGAAAGAAGAGTCGGAAACGCCCAGAAAGTGGCTGTAGATATGGTTCACTCTGGGATGTGCCATGACCAGCAGGTCTCATGGTCACGGGCCCACTTGTGCACCTGCATTCTGTAAGGTGTGTCCTCGGTCTGACGAGTGCTGTGTGGGGTCCTGTACATCGATCTCGTGCTCCCTGTAAGCTGTTGGCTAGATGTGTGGCTGAGCCCTGTGCACAGGAGAGGCAAACACTCCAAGCAGAATATGGCCCGTCTTACCAAAAGGAATTGCTGGTGCTCCCAGAGTGGGCCCAGTACCATTGGCATGCCACTGAGTGGTCAGTTGGACTCCATAAGGCCTGGTGCCGCACTAGATGCTCAGCCTTGGCCCCTTGGGAGCCTGGTAAGTGAGAGTTGGTACCTTTAGCCTCCCACGCATAGGTCCGTCCCTGCCTTTGGCCACTTCACATGTGTGCCACCCATTGTGCCAGCGTGGCAGTGGCTGATGACAGGCTGGCTGGCAGCAGCAAGCAGCGTCTGTCTGCATTTTGAGTCGACCTGTCTGTTAGCCAAGCTTAGGCTTTTCTTCTTCCGTCACCTGGCTGTCAGGGGTCCGCATGTGGCTCCTGATAGGAGCTGGGAGGGTGCTGGTGTGCTGGTAGATGACGTGCAGCTTGTGGCCTTGGGCCTGCATAGGCTCAGTCTTGGGGTGCCGCTTCTGTCTTACGATGAACTGCTGACAGGCGGCTCGCCTTTGTGACTGGGAGTGTCTCACAGGACTCCGCCCGTGACAGATAATTCTGGACACAACGGTCACTTGGTGCCCTGTGAGCAAGGCACTTGGTCTCTGTCACGCCCAGTACACGCCAGGGCTTGTTTGTGAAGGTGTGTGGTTCTTTGTGGCAGGCAGCATGGCCCTGCTCCAGAATCCCAAGGTCCTGCTCTGTGTTTCTCCCACTGGGACTTGTCTTGGACCACATGGCTCTTTTCCCGCCACAGAGACCTGCAATGCAGAGAGTCTGCTGGACTCTTTGGCTTGGGCCTGCGGAGGAGCTGTTTCCTGCTTCGTGCCCCATTCAAAGCCTCTGTGCCACTCAGCCGAAGCAGTACTCCACGTACACAGTGTGCTGCCTCCAGAACCCTCCTCCCCAATGAGAGGTGTGGGATGGCCTTTGGATGGGATGATCTGGCAAGCCCCTGACCACTGGACCCCTAAACATTTTACTGGTATGGCAAGCCCCTGAGTCTCTGTCCAGGCATGGTGTGGCTGGTTCTCTGCTTAGGGTCTCAAGGGCGAGATCAGTGTGTTGCCTGGGCCAAGTTCTTGTCTGGAGACTGCTTCCAAGCTCATTCCTGTTGGCAGAATTCAGTTTCTTTTGGTTATAGGACTGAGGTCCCGTTTCTCTGCTGGCCATCACAGGGGCCACTCTCGTTCAGCACCTGGAGATGGGAGGTCGCTGCATGCACCTCTGGCAGGGCAGCTACACTTTGGCCTTCTGCTTGGCTGACTTTGGCCAGGATCCATCTGGTTTCTTCGGAGTGGTCTAGGAAATTAAATGGAGATACAGGGGCCATACCAGTTTGTCCTTTAGATCCTAATGTCCCCCATCCCCTGGATGGGATAAGTTCTGATTTTCCGTCTTGGCTGGGGAGGGGCGGGGCCATTTCCAAGGCTCCCTTCAGCCTTCCCAACACCCAGTGTGGCTGTTGTATCAGCTGCCAAATATGTTTATCCCAAGTGTACATTTGGAGAGTGGGGCGTGACCACCGGCTGGGTCTGTGGATACAGTGGACCCACTGGCAGCTGGACCTTGGCCAGGGCTTCACTTCTCCGCTCTGACGGGCCATGATTATGCTTTGGGTCTCCGAGTTCGATACCAACTCGGCCTGCGTCCAACAGTCTGCGACACGTTAGGTGCCCCTTTTCCTAGTACACGGGCATCTGAGTAGATGGTGTCTGTCCCTGTGGGAAGGGCAAGGCTTGTTGCCGTGGGCTCTTGCCTTAGTGTTGTGGGTTCTGGCTCCTGGTGACTCTTCTCTAGTCACTTGGTTCCAGGTGCAAACCCTGGCTCAGGCCCAGAGACGGGGCATGGAATAGTGACTTTCTATAGGGCGGACTGCCCTCAGCACGCCTATCACCCATCCTTGGTTTATTCTCATGGGAAAAGTTGACCAGGACCATCTTGTGGCCGCTCGTCTGCTTTGCCCCTAGGGCAGCTGGGTTCCATTCTCATTCCCACGACTCTTTGCAGCCAGGCTGCATGGCTGCCTCTCCTGCCGTGCAGGCCATTACGTAAGTCCACGTGGACTCTGCTGGATCGAGCAGCTGCCTGGCCTCCCAGTGGCAGTGATTGTAGACAGCCCTGGTGTGCTGAAGAGGGGGCCCCTCATGCCTCTGTGTGCCCCTCGGCATTCTGTAGCGTATTGGCTGTACCCCGGCAGTCCTGGTAGCTCCTCTCACTTGGCGAGGGCTGTGCTATGAGTCCGTGCACACCGTGCGCCGGGGTCCCTGCTGAGTTGTGTGTCTTAGAGTCCTCCCAAGTCAGCACACTCTTCCTGACCCGGGCCTGCCCCTGGCTGCTGCTGGTCCCGCTGCTGCTGGTCCCTGCTGCTGCACCCCGGTGGCCTCTCCTCCATGTCAGGCCCAGTGCATGCTGTAGGCCTGGTGGCCGAGAGGGAATGTGGGGCAGGTCCTGCAAGGGCACACTTCATCTTTCGAAAGGCCTCTGCATGTCTCTAAGCACGGTGCTGGGGGGGTACTGGCTCTTAACAGGGAGGGGCACCTTCTTCTGCAGGGTCACAGAGTTCCAGGGAATCTGGGAATTTCGAGGTTTTCAAGGCCCAGAAGTTCCTGTCTCATGTGTCAGGATCCGTGTAGTAGTCTCCCTGGCAGCCGGCTTCTCTGACCCTAGTCCGGGGCTCGGCCACAGCTGCAGCAGAGCATAGCTCTGTGTCCTCAGCCCTCCTTCCAGCTCTTGGCCACCTGGTGCTCTCAGTCTTTCCTTCTCTGTCTTCTTGAGATCCAGTGGGCTCAGTGCAGCCATCCAGTCCCGTCATTCTGGAAGCTCCCTCCCCATGTTCACATCATGTCAGCCACTGTGTCTCCCCTGCTGGTCACCCCCAGTGGACTGCTACCTGTACCAGGGCTGTCTGAGCTCCAGCTGCCATGCTGCTGAGTCCTTGTTGCCAACTGGGTAGTGAGGGTCCAGCTGCTGCTGCTTTGGACCACCCCTTGCACCACCTGTCTTGGGGCAAGTCTCTGGGGAGCCGGCTCAGAGATGGGGTTCCCGTTCAGAACTGGAGCTATGGCCCAGCCTGACCTCCTCACCCAACCCCATGGGGACTGGAGCCGAAGTGACCACTAGGGTGGTTGGTCATACACTGGGCCCAGACGACCAGGCCTTTCTACAGCTTCTCAAGGAGGGGCTGAGCAGCAAGGGGTCCTGGGCACCTCCGCCAGTAGAGGGGCCCCAGTGATGGAGACTGCTTGTTGGTGGTCAAAGACGCACCAGCTGGTTTCAGTTCTTCTTCTAATCTGTGTTGTACATGTTAATTTTAGTATAATATTTATAGTGTTCATTGTTACAGAATACATTTGTTGAACTTGAAACCAACTTTTTTGGAGCAGTTTGGTTTCAAGTAAAAGTTGTATTATTTTTAGTGCTTATAAAAGCTGTGTTTTGTTTTTTTAAGATGCTTCTTGCTAATGTTGTAAGGAACTGTAAATAATATGAATATTTCTATAAAATTGCTATTTCTGCAGCTAAAACAGTGTCACACCAAAAAAGCAGTCGGCCTCCTGTTCCTATCTCCAATGCCACCAAGCGCAGCTTCCTGGGGAGCCCCGCGGCAGTGAACGCGGCCGACCTGCAGCCCCCTGCTCCGCTGCCGGCCGAGGGCTGTCACAGGCACCACCTGCACCCCGAAGAGTCTGAGCATCTGTAAGTCTGTCTGCTCTCGGAGTTCAGTCACTGCCGGTTTCGCTTTTCTTGTTAATGTACAGTTTTGATTGGAGTATCTCTTCTTAAGAGGTAACAGAGAAAGTACTAAAGAGCAGTAGTGAGAAGTCATCCTGTCCCCTCCTCCCCCCCCCCCCCAGAGGCAAGGAGGATGACCATCACCATGTGCCTGAGTTGTGCTGTTAACATTTGGAAACTCATGTTTTACAGACCCCTCTAACCAGGGGTCAGTATGTCCCCTAGTTGCAGCTTTTGAGTATTTATTCCAAGTTTGAAGTTCTTGGTACTCTTTTGATTAATTTTTATAGTAATTAATTTTTCCCAAAGAGTCTGAATTTCTCACAGGTTGGGTGAATTCACGATGGTGTCTGTAGTTTCTTTTGTATTTGTTTTTGAACTTGAAGGTTGATAAACTTGTGAGTTTCTTTGTTGTTCTTTTTCCATTTAGGGGGAAAGGGCCTTCTGCTTTTAGCCCGTCACATCCTTTATTGCCACTGAGACAGAAACAGCACAAGACGATGCAGGGAGAGGGGTCCCCCGGTAAGGGTGCAGCTTCCTCTGTGCCTTCCATTCCTCAGTTCTTCTTACTGTAGTTTATTAAAGTAACGATTCTCAGAATTAAATACTCTTATATGATGTAGTAATTTTAGTTAAGAAGACTATGGCAGAATAAATTTCAATTTGTATTGACGTACCCTAGAATTTGTAATCTTTATAGTGAAAATATAATTAAAATCTAATAAATTATATGAAGTATACAGAAAATTGCTCTATTGTACTTAAGCAAGAACTTATGTATTGACATTCACTTAAAGTTCTGATTATTTTATTTCATGATTTGGACTGATTACTGTTGAATTACACATTACTTAGTATTGAAACTATTGAAAATTGTATTGTTGTGATTATCTACTTTTCTTGAGCAGTTTTGGTGTACTGAATTATGATGCACTTCCTTGAGAAGTGACTACTAGGTTGAAAGAATTTCAAATGATATAAAATTGGTTACTTAACGCTGAACACACTGACCACTTCCTTTGAACTGCAGATCAGCGACACCGATCTAATTCTTTAACTCGAGTCGATGGTCAGCCACGCAGTGCGGCAGTAGCCTGGCCGGAAAAAAAAAACAGGTGAACTCTCTCTGTTTCAAATGAGTTTCTATTTGAAATGTGCATTAGCCTAATGTAGCAGTTCTTTAGATGCGGTCCAAGGACACCTGGGAATCAGATATGAGAATCCAGCCAGTATCAGAGATATTTGCAAAATTGTGAAATAATGCCACTCTTTTTGTTGAGGAAGCTTGGCCCTGAGCTACGATCTGTTGCCAATCTTTCTTTTTTTTTTTTTTTTCCTTTTTCTCCCCAAAGCCCCAGTAAATAGTTATATATCCTAGTTGTAGGTCCTTCTAGTTCTTCCATGTGGGACGCTACCTCAGCATGGCTTGATGAGCGGTGAGTAGGTCCGCGCCCAGGATCAGAACTGGTGAACCCTGGGCCACTGAAGCAGAACTCGTGAGCTTAACTGCTATGCTGCCGACCCGGCCCCACAGTGCCATTCTTAACACTGTAAACTTTTTTGTTTTAGAAAATATGGTCATTTTTCATGTAATGTGTTTCTTATTATAATTTTTAATCAATGTTTTAGAAATGTCTCAGCTTTAATTTCTAGTATGATCAATATTAAATATAATAAATAAAAACTCTTTGTGGTTCTAAGTAATTTTTAAGAGTAAAAGGAGTCCTGGGACCAAAATGTTTGAGAGTTGCTACACTAGAGTTGTCTCTGGTTTTCTTTTGCCCTGGGAAAGAGTCTGTTGACTCTCCTGGGTTTCAGACTCGTGTCCTCTTTTCATGACTTGTTATCTCACTGAGTGGCCTCTCGTGTAGACCGTGGCACGTCCAACGAGCTTCTTTCCTCACGCTGCAGGCCTGTGTCTCAGCCAGCACCCTTTGCTCTTCATCATGCTGCGAGCTGCGATGTGGACCCCGGCTCTGGAGACAGCGTCAGCTTGGCCCGCTCCATCAGCAAGGATAGTTTGGCATCCAATATCATTAATGTGACCCCACAGAACCAGCCACACCCCACAGCCCTGAAGACCAATGGGAAAAGCCTCCTGAACAATGTCGATATTGAGGACGAGGATGAAGAGCTCGTGGCCATCATTAGCACGGATGTGGCTCCCCATGGCGGTGACCCGGGCCTGATGGCAAGTGCCAGATCTCCCCAGAGGCTGGTGGACACCTTAGAAAGTAAATCTGACAGTTTCTTCTTGGAGCCATTGATGCCGGCCGTGCTTAGGCCAGCCAAAGAGAAGCAGACGATTACCAAGGAGGATGAGTGCGGAGAAGGGCGGCCAAGGAGCTTCACGTCCAAGAGGTCCAGCGAGGGCCACCAGCCTCTGCTGCGGAAAAAGGCGTCCAGTGGTCATGTCAGTCGAGACTTGAATAGAACTTTCACCCCGATCTGTTCAGAACTTCCTGTGGGTTTGGACCCTGTGCCCACTGAGGTGGGGCCGCAGGTGGTGGGGGAAGCCCGCGATAGGCCTCTGGCCAGTGGCAGTTTCGATCCTTTCTCTCAGGGACAGTCTGCCGATGGCTTCTTCCTTCATGTAGCCAGAGCCGACGAAGACACGGAGGGCAGGTTCTATGTCAGCTGTGCAAGAAGCCCCAGCGCCCACGATCCAGAGCCGTGGACTGTCCTGAGGCAGGACTCCGACTCGGACGTCGCAGATCTAGAGGAAGCCGAGCACGATTTACTTGGCGAGGACCACGCGGTGGCGGTCACTAAGTATGTTGGTGAGGAAGAGTCGGCAAAACTGCAGGAGGACCTGAAAGTGAAAGAGCACGAGGACAAGGACGATGCCAGTGGCCGCTCCAGCCCGTGTCTCAGCACCGTCTCTCAGGTCAGCAGCGTCTCCATGGCGAGCGGGAGCGTGAAGATGACCAGCTTTGCGGAAAGGAAGCTCCAGAGGCTCAACAGCTGTGAAACCAAGTCCAGCACCAGCAGCTCCCAGAAGACCACGCCCGATGCCTCGGAGAGCTGCCCAGCCCCCCTGACGACCTGGAAGCAACGGAGAGAGCAGAGCCCCAGCAGGCAGAGCAGGGATCACGCCAGCCTCCTGGCTTCTGAGCTGGTGCAGCTCCACATGCAGCTGGAGGAGAAACGGAGGGCCATCGAAGCGCAGAAGAAGAAGATGGAGGCTTTGTCCGCCCGGCAGCGACTGAAGCTGGGGAAGGCGGCCTTCCTGCATGTGGTCAAGAAGGGCAAGGCCGATGTTGTCCCCCAGCCGCTTAAACCAGAGAACTTCACTAGAGAATATTCTCAGCACAACGGAGAGGGCTTTGATGGTGGTCTTCCTAAAATGGAAGAATTTCTTGTTAAGGAAGAGGGGAGAGAAGATCTCCTCAGTGAGTCTCCAGATGTGGACAAGGAAAGCCTGGCTTTCATTCAGCAGCATAAACCGAAAGACCCTGTGGCTCTCCAGGACCTGGAGAAGCACAAGGCGCTCTCTGCTGCTCTCCTGGAAGATAGCACTGCTGAGGTGGGAGACGTGGGCGAGTGTGACCTTTCGATCGAGAAACTAAACGAGACCATCAGCACACTGCAGCAGGCGATTCTGAGGATTTCTCAGCAGCAAGAGCAGTTGCTTATGAAATCCCCCACAGCACCAGCTCCAGGTTCTAAAAACAACTCCCAGGACCAGAGAGTCAAGGCAGCCATCCACTTCGTCGAGCCGCTTTCTCCAACTGGAGTGACGGGTCACCGCAAACCCCCTCGTCTTGGTCAGGGTCGGAATTCCCGTTCAGGAAGACCAGCCGAGCTGAAGGTCCCAAAAGACAGACAGCAGGGTTCCTCCCGAAGCAAGACCCCGACGCCCAGTATAGAGACCCTCCCCCACTTACGGTCCTTCTCCCTTCGGACGCCCTCCGATCTGAGCTGGGACGGCGGTGCTGACCCTGGGAGTGACTCTCATGAGAAGTGCTTCTTTGACAGTTACAGGCTCCATGATGAAAGCAACCAACGGACATTTGTCTTGTCCTCCTCCAAAGATGCAAACGTTATGTCGGAACAAATGAGCTTCAGAGAAGCTCTGGATGACAGTGAGAAGGAGGCGGGGCTCAGTGCCCCAGCTATCTCCGGGAAGGAGAACGTGCCTGTGGATGAGCCCCCGAGGAGCAAGGCCAGCCTCATCGAGGTGGACCTCTCAGACCTGAAGGCCCCCAACGAGGGCGGAGAGACGGGAGGCCACGAGACCTCCGTGGACCTCAACACTGAAGGCGACCAGAAGCCGGGAGTCGGCTTCTTCTTCAAGGTAAACTACTGGTAGCATTTGTGTCACGGGGTTGTCGGGTTGTCACTTTACCTTAGTTGAGAGGGTGTTATAAAGAACTTAAGTGCAGAGCAGGGGCTGGCAAACCTTTTCTATAAAGGGCCAGAGGGTGGACGTATGTGGCTCCGCGGGCCATGCTAGTCTCTGTTGCAAGGACTCAACTCCACCCAGAGCAGCCACAGGCCACACCTGCTCAATTGAGCCTGGCTGTGTGCCAGCCGAACTTTACTTATGGCCCTGCAGCATGAATTTCATATAATTTTCGTGTGTCACGAAATATGTTTCTTTTGATGGTTTTCCAACCATTTATTTTAAAACGTTAAAAAATGTTCTTAACTTACAGGCTCCACGAAAAGAGGTGGTGGGTCAGATTTGGCCTTTGGGCCAAAGTTTACTGAGCCTGTTCCAGAGTCTAGACAGATGTAGCAACCTTAGGAAACATTTTTGTTTCTATCTGTGCCTTTGTTGTGATTTTTTTCTTAGGGAGAAGAGAAAAATGAGTCACGAGAACTTCTTTTCTGTTTTAACAGTGTCTGCTTTCCTCCTGGCAGTTATGAAGGTGGCTGACGTACTACAGAGTTGTCAGATTTATTTTGTCAAGACATGCATGCTTTGTTTGGTGTTTGTGCTTTCATGATGTAAACAACTGAATGCTTAATTTGGGTATTACCTCATATTGTGGAAATATATGTAGTTTTCAAGGCAAACTGAATTCAGTAGGAGACATTTGGAAAGTTGACAGACTGTATGAATGCTTGTTGAATGACATGAGTTTTTTCTTTCTATATTTTAGCGTCTATAAAGATATGCTTATTCATCAGGCAAAAAAAGAATATGAAAGTCTTTGGACTGTGCATTAAAATTTTCTAAGCGTAAGGTCAAGTCTACTGTTGGGACAAAACAAGTGTGTGTGGGTTATTTGAGTGTTGTGCCCTGTAACGTTGTGGGTGACGTCTGCCTTGTAGGATGAACAGAAGGCAGAAGACGAGCTTGCCAAGAAGCGGGCAGCCTTTCTCCTGAAGCAGCAGCGCAAGGCTGAGGAGGCTCGTATGCGGAAGCAGCAGCTAGAAGCAGAAGTTGAGCTCAAGAGAGATGAGGCCAGGTGACCTGGCTCCGGCCATGGCCCCCGCCTGCTGTGTTGTGGGGGGAGATGGCCGCTGCTGTGTTGGCCAGGCCAGTGCTGATGGGTGGGGCTGGTAGCGCCTGTGCCTCAGGCTGAAGTTGTGTTACGTCATCTTGTGCGCTGTCACCTGGGCCAAGCTCTGGTTTAGGCACTTCCTGTGGGTTGTCTCCCTTAATCTCCACAGCATCCCCGGGAGCTGTATACATTTATCCCCATCGTCATGTGACACAGGAAGTGTGCTGGCTGTGGTCACACAGCTCTGTGGCGAGGCTGGGTTTAACGTGGGGAGGTGGGTGCCACGGTGCTCACTGCCACATGAGTGGGGCACCCCTCGGTCCCTGCTCGCTCGTGCAGGAGGCGGTGCCTGGCCCCCTCTCCAGATGAGTCCCTCTAACCAGGACTGTCTTGACTGTGTTTTTCTCTCAGGCGTAAAGCTGAAGAAGATCGGATTCGGAAGGAGGAGGAGAAGGCACGGCGAGAACTCATCAAACAGGAATACCTGCGCAGGAAGCAACAACAGATTTTAGAAGAACAAGGACTGGGAAAACCCAAATCTAAGCCAAAAAAGCCGCGGCCAAAGTCAGTCCATCGGGAGGAGTCGTGTAGCGATTCAGGAACCAAGTGCTCCTCAACTCGTAAGCAGGCTCGGTTTTGCAGGCGTGGCCCTGGTCCTCTTTTACTCATGAGATGCTGCCCCCAGTGGACAGAGTGCTCTCGCGTTCTTGATCTCATTTTAATTTTCTCAACAGCTGTGAGGTGGTGGGGTGGAGAGGATTACCCTGTTTTACAGATGGGAAAGTTGAGGCCAAGTGCTCATGCTCAGATGTGTGGGTGTGCAGGGTGGTTTCCCTGCAGTGGGGGGCACGCGTGCCGCCCCCCGACAGGGGAGATGGAGCTGCAGGGCGCTGTATGCCACAGGATGTGTCTGGTCCCTGGTTCTTTCTGCCGCACCATGGGTCAGGGCGAAGCTGCATGAATGGTGGAGGGACAGATACATGTCTTGTGAAAGCTTCTCTTGTCTCTGGCAGCTGATAACCTGAGCCGGGCCCAGTCGGGCTCCAGCCTGTCCTTGGCCTCTGCAGCTACAACAGAGCCCGAGAGCGTCCACTCAGGGGGTGCGCCTTCCCAGCGGTAAGGAGGCTGGGGGAGCGCGGTCGGGGGGAGAATGGAATTTTCAGACTTAAAAAAACTGTACAGGAGATGGTTTTGTAACTGTAACTTTGATATAATTTCACAGGAACTCCTAAATGCCCTTTGCTTAGGGTGGCCAGTTGGTTACACTTGGCGACATTTGCTTTGTCTCCCTCCCCAGCCCATGCGTCATTTGCTTGTTCAGTCAGTTAACAGCAGGTGGGAGACGTCAGCATGCGTTTCCTATGAACAGGGATGTCTTCTCATACTCACAGTTCTCCAGCCAGCACCTTTACTGGGCCCACAGTCGGCGCTCGGTTGACCCAGTTGTCCTGTGGTGCCCTTGAGAGCCGCGTTCCACAGCTGGGGATCCATTCAGTGCCTTGCACTGAGTTATTCTCTTTAGTCTGGAACAGTCCTCAGACCTCCTTTGTCCTTCTTGACCTTGACACTTGGATAAGTTCAGGCCAGTTATTTGGTTGACTATCCCTAGATGTAGGTTTCCCCATGGTCAGGTTTAGGCTGTGCCTTTTTGTTGTTGTTGTTTTTTAATTAAACTTTACTTTTTATTTTTCTTCTGTTTTGTTCTGGTTTTCTGGGAAAGATTTGCCCTGAGCTAACATCTGTTGCCAGTCTTCCTCTCTTTTCTTTTTTTTCCCCGCTCCCCAAAGCCCCAGTACCTAGTTGTATATTTTAGTTGGGAGTCCTTCTGGTTCTTCTATGTGAGCCGCTGCTGCGGCATGGCTACTGACAGAAGAGTGGTGTGGGTCTGCGACTGTGAGCTGAACCCAGGCCGCTGAAGCGAGCACACCTAACTTTAACCACTAGGCCGTCAGGGCTGGCCCTAGGCTGTTCTTTTTTGATGTGTACGCCCCAGAGGGGAGGGCACGGGAGGGTGTGTCTTTCTCAGTGCAGCCTGTCAGGCGTGTCACGTTTACTTGGGTTAAGTAAGTACCTGGTTGTTTTTCCCCTGGCACTGAATAATTTCCCTTTATGATTAAAAAGTAATTTTGGCAGAGATGCTGGGAACCTCGTCGATACCACTGACCTTCTGCTCACGGGCCTTAGTAACCTCTGCGGATCTCGTGTCGCCGCCCCCTTGTGTGTTGTTGGCCTCCCCCGGTAGGCAGATCCCCTGCCTGTCCTTTATTTTGTGTGTGCATCCTGTGGCCGCAGCCCCGTTGTCCTGCCTCTTCACGTGTCCCCTGCCTTCTGGTTGCCTGGGCTCTGTGTTGGCCACCTGTCAGGGACTGGATTCTGGTTGGATTTTTGTTCTGGTGGTCAGTTACCTGGGCTGGATTCAAACCCCAACCACACCTGCCTCCCTTACGTGAGCAGCTGTGTCCAGCCTCGCTGCCACTGGAGTCTGCTTCGCTCTGTGGAGACTGCTGTGCAGGGCTGCAGCTCAGGCCCGCCAGGGATCGGAGAGTCACTGAGACCAGAGTTTTGGATCAGCCCTCTCTGTCCCCGCTTCCGTCCCTGGGTCTTATCCCTTGTTTGGCAGCAACGCAGATTCAGACTTCATCCTCCAGCCTCCCAGACCATCAGGGCCTGAGCACCGTTGTCCTGCTGGGTCGGGGCAGAGCCCTTGGACAAAGGCTGTGTGAAGGTGAACCTTCTCTGATGGAAGTCAGCTCCCCTCGTCTGTCTGCTTTCGTCACTCTGTAGTGCCTGAAATGCTGGGTTTTGTGTTTTGCCGAGTTTATAATTGTGTTGCGCGGGGAGCAGACCGTTGCCAGAAGTCTGTACCACTGCGATGTTCCTTCTTGCACCAGTGGGGTAGGTTGGCCTGTTTCAGGGTGGGATTCCACAAGCCAGCGGCCAGTGTGGGTGAGAGAAGTGTGCCCACGACCATCCCTTCACGCCCTTTGTCCTTTTCCTTAGCAGAGTCGAGTCACTGGAAGCCCTGCCCATATTAAGCCGCAATCCCAGCAGGAGCACAGACAGAGACTGGGAGACGGCATCTGCAGCGTCCTCCCTCGCCTCAGTGGCCGAGTACACAGGTGACGGCCTCGCTTTCCACAGAGGTCACGGGCGCACAGCCACGTCTATGTGGGGAGGTCACGGGCGCGCGTCCACGTCTGCATGAGGATGTCACGGGCGCACTGCCACGTCTGCGTGGGGAGGTCACGGGCACGCGTCCATGTCTGCGTGGGGAGGTCACGGGCACGCGTCCACGTCTGCGTGGGGAGGTCACGGTGGGTGCGTCCGTGTCTGCGTGAGGTGGGCAGTGCTTGGCTCTCCAGCTGCCTCAGTGGCAGGTGACATGCCTTTGTGTCTGTGCAGCCCCGTGACCAAGTACTGTGTCCTGGGCACTTTGGAACCTTAAACTTTTAAAAATTATTATTTCTTGGTTTTACTTTTTTTATATAAAGAAACTGAAATTAGAGAGAGGATAAATTATTAATCATTCTAGTCTTTTCCTTGGTTTATTTAAAATTTGTAACTCAGAATTCTTTTAAATAGGTTTGAAGTGGCTGTTACTTTCCATTTTCAGAAAATCATAAACATCCCTAATTCAGCCTGCCTGTTGTTTGGTTTTGACAAATTGTTGGCTTCTTTTGTGTGTGTGACGTGCCTTAGAATATTAATTGTATAAATCTTGGCCTGGTTTTCACAGGTCCCAAACTCTTCAAGGAGCCCAGTAGCAAATCCAACAAACCGATCATTCATAATGCTGTGTCCCATTGCTGTCTGGCAGGAAAAGTGAACGAACCTCATAAGAATTCAATATTAGAGGCAAGTATCAAATTCTACCACTAAGTTTTTATGTGGAATAGAAGGTGTTTATAAATTAAGCATTCTTTCTGAAAGAAAACATTCTAATCGTTTACTGTGAGGCTTACTGCTTTGTATCAGGTCTAACTGCATGTAGAAAAGCATGTGATCATAACTGAGTCGGACTGCCCAGCGCTCCTGTGGGCCTAGGAGTCGGGGTGAGGACGAGCAGGATTCAGACAAGCGGAGCTGGCAGGGGTGTTGCAGTGGGACAGAGCTGGGATTCTAGGGCAGGGCCTCCAGTGGGAGCCTTGTCCGTCCAGCAGGGGTGACGGGAGGGGACGGGGGCTGAGGGTTGTGACGAGGGGTAGGGAATGGAAAATGGGTTAATTTTTTTCTTGAAGTGGAAAAGACTAGGAGACGTGGTTTGGCAGCTGAAGGCAGTGTAGTTTCAGGTAGTGGAGACGGGAGGCAGAGAGGACTAGGAGCTACTGTGCTCATAAGATAGCCAAGGTGCTGTCAGGGCTGGAGACGGAGAAGGAACTAGCAGGAGTGGGTGAGGGGCTGGTTCTGAGGGTGAAAGAGGGAGGCGTTGGGAGTGACCCCGGCTGTGCGCCTGGCTCCCTGGAGGAGTGGAAGTTTAGGGGTGAACCGCTAGTCGTCTTGCTCTATTGTGTTGACTGTTCCCTCCCCGAGGGCGGTGCTGTTGAAGGGCGCTGTAAGAACACTGTCAGGCCCTGGTCGTTGGAAGGAGGAGGTGGAAAGATCCAGTAGGCAGTTGGAAATAGAGGGTCAGGGTTAGGACCTGCATGCCCTTTACCCGCCTGAAGCTCAGTCTCGGGTGAACGATGCCTTCTCCACCTTGCAGGAGGAGGGGGACTCCTCTTCATTTAGTGTCACCGTGAGGGTCTCGGCCCTTGGGGGTAGGTCAGGGAGCAAACCCAAAGGCTGGGCCGTGGGGCTGACATTCTGGGCATTGCAGCTCTGCAGGCCACAGTCTCGCTCGGCTCTGACCTCGTGGTGTGAAAACAGCCACAGACAGTGCGTGGGCCAACGGACGAGGCTCAGTCCCTGTAAACTGTATTTACAAAGCAAGTGGTGGCTGTGTTTGGCCTGCAGCTGTAGGTTAGAAAGTGATGAGTGGGCTGGCCCCGTGGCTTAGTGGTTAAGTGCGCGTGCTCCGCTACTGGCGGCCCAGGTTCGGATCCTGGGTGCGCACTGACGCACCGCTTCTCTGGCCATGCTGAGGCCGCGTCCCACATACAGCAACTAGAAGGATGTGCAGCTATGACATACAACTATCTACTGGGGGTTTGGGGGGGGGCGGGGGGAAAGGAGGAGGATTGGCAATAGATGTTAGCTCAGAGCCGGTCTTCTTCAGCAAAAAGAGGAGGATTAGCATGGATGTTAGCTCAGGGCTGATCTTCCTCACAAAAAAAAAAAAAAGAAAGTGATGAGTAATCTGGAAAAGAGTGAAAGGAGGGCAGGACGAGGGCCCAAGGGACGGCTGCAGTGGTCAGTAGGCTGGTCAGGTAGGTCTTACTAGAAAACGTCCTGGCGGAGGGGAGATTCAGGGAGAGAGCTCCAGGCAGGCGGGAGTTCACTGTGCAGAGGCAAGAAGAGGGGAGGGAGCCGTGAGCTGGAGCTCCTGGGAGCCAGTGGGTTGGGGGGACGGGGGCGCTGAGGGGAGGTCAGAGGGCACAGGCAGCTGCATAGGGCAGGACTGCAGGAGCTTGCTTTGAGTAAAATGCAGGTGTGGGCAGAGGAGGGCTATGAACCAACCCGCCTTCTGAATAGCTACATTGGCTGCCGGGCCGAGGATAGATGTAAAGAGAGCGAGGATGTAAGTGGGAGGCGAGGAACGACAGGCAGAGGTGAGGGCGGTGACTGGGACCAGGCTGCCAGAGTGGGAAGGGCAGGAAGGGCTGGTGTGTGGATGCGTGACTTCTTGCGTCTAATTCTGTCCACGCTTAAACGTGATTTTTATGTAGTCGAGATCAGTGTTATATATCCACTTTGAATTCTGCTTTTTCTGCTTAATCTTTTAAAATATGTATTTGTTTACTAGTTTATTTAAAATAATAAAATCATTATGCTGATAAGAACAAAATATATTTATGAAGAACTATTTTCTAAAGCAAAAATAGTAAGAAGGGTGGCATTGTATATTTTTACAGATCTTTTTAATTCTTGGCTTTGTAGAAGACAGCTGAGTCCTTATGCACTTTTACACACAGTCTGTTACAAGACCACACATCACGTACCCTTGGAAAACTCCACTGTACACTGAGAGAGGAGAGGGAGAAGGCAGATCCCATCTCAGAGTTATTCTGAAAAGAGGGTGGACCTCGGAGACCCCGAGAGGGTGTTAGGAGCCGCTGGACCATGCTTGAGAGCAGCTGGGGTAGAAAGTGAAACTAGATTTTTTAGGCACGAGGAGGACCTATTTTAGAAAATGATTAATATAAAACCATTTTACAGAACGCGATACAGCAGACACTGCCACAAGGACCCTGGTCGTGTTTGCCTCAGGCTCTTTGTGGCAGCGTTACTGAAATACCATCCGCCGACGGTGGAACCTGCCCTGCAGAGAGTATAATTGGTGTTAGTCTGTTCACAGAGTAGTTCAGCCACCACAGCTATCTAATTCCAACTCGTTTCATCACCCCAAAAAGAAACCTTGTACCGATTAGCCACTCCCTAGACTCCTTCCCTCCAGCTCCTGGCTGCCGTAAATCTGCTGTCTGTCTCTATGGATTTGCCTCTACTGGACGTTTCACATGAAGGGAATCATGCACTCTGCGGCCTTTTGCGTCTGGCTTCTTTCATTCAGCATCATGATTTGCAGTCTTATCACGTTGTAGCAGGTGTCAGTGCCTCATTTGTTTTTGTGGCTTAATATAGAAAGAATCTTCCATTCTGTGGATGGACCACGTTTTATTTATCCATTTGTCAGCTGATGGACATTTGGGTTGTTTCTACTTTTTGGCTATTATAAATAACGTTGTTATAAACGTTCTCGTACAAGTTTCTGTGTGGATGCGTGTTTTACTTTCTCTTTAGTATACACCTAAAGGAGAATTACTGAGCCACGTGGTAAGTCTGTTTTTAGCGTTTTGAGTAACTGTCTGACCGATTTCCACGGTGGCTGCAGTGTCTTCCATTCCGACCAGCAGCATGTGAGGGCTCCATCTCTTCACACCCTCAGCCACAGTTGTTGTTGTCTGTCTGAGTGTAGCCATCCTAGTGGGTATGACTACGGTGTGGTATCTCATTGTGGTTTTGATTCGCATTTCTCTGTTGGCTAATGATGTTGAGCATCTTTTCATGTGATTTTTCACTTAATTTTAAAAGCATTTTTTTCTTGTGTACCTAGACTTCTTATTTATTTATTTGTGTGAGGAAGATCAGCCCTGAGCTAACATCCGTGCTAATCCTCCTCTTTTTGCTGAGGAAGACCGGCTCTGAGCTAACATCTATTGCCAATCCTCCTCCTCTGTTTTTTTTTCCCCCAAAGCCCCAGTAGATTGTTGTATGTCATAGTTGCACAACCTTCTAGTTGCTGTATGTGGGACGCGACCTCAGCATGGCTGGAGAAGCTGTGCGTCGGTGCACGCCCGGGATCTGAACCCGGGCCGCCAGTAGTGGAGTGCGCGCACTTAACCGCTAAGCCACCGGGCCGACCCCGCATACCTAGACTTCTTGAGTAAATCTCAGTGGCATATGACTCTCCACTGGATGGATGACCCGTGATTTTAGAGCAGGAGACTGTAGTTGCTGTATCAGGAAGCTTTCAGGAGTGGGTAGTTACCAGCCACTCCCTCTTGGTCGTGGGACGCTGTAGACCCTGTGACTGTCGGAGCCGCTCTCAAGTCCTCCTCTTCTCTTTTCCTTTACTCCCTCGATACAGGAGCTGGAGAAGTGTGACGCCAATCACTACATCATACTGTTTCGTGACGCTGGCTGCCAGTTCAGGGCACTTTACTGCTACTATCCCGACACTGAAGAAATCTACAAATTAACTGGCACGGGGCCAAAGAGCATTACCAAGAAAATGATCGACAAACTGTACAAATACAGCTCAGACCGGAAACAGTTTAACCTGATCCCAGCCAAAACCATGTCTGTCAGTGTGGACGCTCTCACTATCCACAACCACCTGTGGCAGCCCAAGCGGCCTGCAGCGCCAAAGAAGACCCAGACTCGGAAATGACGCTGGTGCAGGCCGAGAGTCTGAAGGATGTGCCGAAGGGATCGATATTTATTATTTTCATCCGTTTGGGTACGAAGTGTGCAAAATCACAGACCTTTTTCAAAGAGGCTTCTAAACAACAAAAGAAAATTCTCCCTCAGCTCCCAGCACACAGAGAATGCCAGGTGGAGTGAGAAAGGAGGAAGAAACGCCATTTTCAGTGGCTCCGGCTGCTGTGGTCCCTGCTAGCCACGGAGGCCTCAGACGGCGGATGTGCGTGGAGGCGGTGGATTCCTTTTACTTGAAGTTCTCCTTCAGTGTAAATTAAGTGATTTCTTCTGCTCTCGCGCCTCTCACCTCGCCCCCTTTTGCACATGACCTGATGCCCTCGTGTTGGCCAGCTGTAATCTCTGAGATTACAGGACTGAGACTCGGGTCTCAGGTCACGGTGTTCGAATGTCTTTAGGAAAGGAACTCGTGTTGGGGAAATCTTTTTCATTTGAGAAATTGTATGATATTTATTGATTGTGTCTACTGCCAACGTTTATATCCAATTCTAAGATTTCTGAAAAAACTCTTGTTCTTTGCTGCTCAGAAAAAGTTTACTGAAACTACCAGTTCACTAAAAGCACTGAAATCTGCAAAGTCTGTCTTCTGCTAAAATAAGGTTTACAGATACGATACAGAGCTGACCTTGCTGCCCCGCAATCATGAGGATGGAGGATGGTACTATTAGCTGGCGTTTGCCTAACTGAAAACGGCAAGTTGAGCAGATGACAGCCCTCGTTGGTTACATTTTGGGTAGTACTCTAATAATTTGTTCACTTTAATAAAGACAGATTTTGGTAAAGTAGCATATTTTTCACTCTGAGCATGTTTCTCGTAAAAGGTGATGCACTTGAGCTGATAGTTCTTACAGTGTTTTCGTTGTGTCCTGGCCTGCCCCTCTTGATTCCTGCTTCCGGAAGAGCAGCACGCCCTCGGAGGAGAGTGCGGTCCTCCTTTAGATTGGTAGTTTTGTTTTGTTGCCTATTTACAAACAAAGTGGTCGTTTGCAGTTACTTCAGAGCTCCGAGTGAGTGCAGTGGCTTTGGTTCTCTCCATGTGTCCTGACCGGCGGTAAGGCTGCTCCAGACCAGACATTCCCTGCGAGTCGGGTGCATCCAGTCTGGCCTGGGCCTGTACCCAGCTCCCCTTCCCGGCCCTCACGGGGCTGCAGCTCTGCTGATACCTTGTGACTGACCAGCTGCTCTGAGTCTGGATTTGACCCAACTGCCGAGGATTCTGGAGTCACTTATGTTAGTTTTGCACATATTTTCTTGGGAGTGTTACTTGAATCTATCTCAAACTGCAGAAAAAATAAAGATCAATAGAGAGAAAAAGTTAAATGAGTGTAACTGTTCCATGATTTTAGATAGATAAAAAAGGTAACGAGGAAACAGGTACAAAACACAGGAGGGAATTGTAGGTCTTGCTTCCATCTCCTCCGTCTTCTGCAGTTTTGTATATATCGTGTGGGAGGCAGCTCTGTTGGTACACGCGGTGGAGGCTGCGTGCCCTCGAGTGCTGAGTGTTACAGGTCCTACGTGAACTCCTGTTACCTTGCTTTTCACACGCGTGCTTTATTACTCACTGTACGTTTGATATTCTATTTATTTTAAGGAAGCAGTAAATGTAATAAAGTCATTAAGTAATTTGCTTTTGTGGATCACACGTGTGTGAGGTGGTCATGGCTCATTTTGTCGGTCAGCTCCCAGCTCCTTGCTTCAGAGGAGTTGCAGGTTGTTGTCAGTTAACATTCCTTTCCTAGAAAATCACGTGGTTCTATCTTCTAGAGAAGTGAGGCTTTCTGACTGCTTCCTTTGTGAAGTCCAAGTGTGTGACAGCTTCTCTGTCATTTTGTAACATAGTCCTGTTGAGGTAAGTGGAATTTGATTATTTTTAATGAAGGTTTAGAGGTACTTCTGGCGTAGAGCTGGAAAATTAACATTCCTGCCAAACTTCTGGGTAATTCTGGATTTTCTTGATGTAATTAGTCAACATATGGAACATCCTGAAAATCATTTGATAGCGTGCAGTATTTTCACTGTTCATTAAGTCAGCCAACAGCGGTTGACATTTCTGATGTCTTGGTCTCTAGGCCAGTGCTCTGTAAATGGCCAACAGAAGTATTCCCTGGTTCTCTGTGCATTGATTGGCATAGCAGCCTTTTTTATTATGAAAAGTGGTGGACACACGGGATTTTAGTCCCTTCTGGCTTAGATGTGGTCAAGACGTAAACTGAAAAGTTATAGAATTGAGTTGGAGCTCTCTTTATAAATGTTTCATACTTTGCAAAGCACCTGCAACATTTGTGTCATGTTGCACATTTCTTAGGATGGAAAAGTTGTACATGTTTCCTTGCCTCCCAGAATTCTGACAGACAAGCTGCTCTTATCTACCCACATAGAATTTAACTTTGTAAAGAAAGTATCAACCAATGATTGAATGTGTGATGAAGTTTATGTAAGTCCTGGGTAATGACATGGAATCCTGGGAGCCCAAAAGGCTTGGTGTTTAAGAAGAATGGAACTTGAGTGAATCCTGTTGTTCACAAACATATGTTATACCTGCACACGTGTGCGTGGACGTGAGTGTGTGCATGCACATGCCGAAGGGGGACCGTCTCCACGTGTGTCCTTTGACTCGACTTTCTCAGCAGGTTACTGCAGAGCAGTCTAATCAGGTCTTTTCGGCCCAAACTATATTCTTCAATCAGGCAGAATTGAAAACTAGAATAATTCTAAAATTACTGCTAGGTTATGCTTGTATACCTTGAAACTATAGTTGTTTTTTTTCGGGGGGAGTATTTACCTGAAATAAAATTTTCTGTTAAAATTACCTTGGATAGCCTTTTATAATTGATACTGATTTATTTTGTGAAGTGGGGTTTGACTTTTGAAAAGTGGGAATGAGCATCTTTAAGCAGCCTACCTTCCCTGTTCATTTCCCAGTCATTTCTGTCAGAGTGTTGTGCACGTGGAAAGGCTGTACTTCAGCATCCTCATCATGGCCAAGCCCATCAGCATTAGCTGGGCAGCAGAACATCCAGGATCGTGTCTCTCGTCACAAGCCTTTTCCTGGGGAGCTCGGGGAGGGCCTTGCTGGGCCTGGAGTCCTCTTCTGGGCCATCTCCATGACAGTGCCCTGTGGGTCTGGCATCCTGGCAGAGCTGTGTCGGGTGTTCTGTCTTTTCGTGTCAATTCCAGTTGCTGTAATTGATCATATTTGAAGGCCCAAGCGCTGTGGGTATTGTTTGAGGCCTGAGAGGGTGGAACTTGCCCTGATAGCTCAGATCCCCTGTCCTCCCTCCTCCTCTCTCTCTCCCCTGCCCTCTCGCTCTCTTGCCCTCTCTCTCCCTCTCTCTCCGTCTCTCTCCCTCTCTCCTTCTCTCTTTCTCAGCCACCCACCATGGGAATCATTGTGCTCATGTGACATCTAGAAGAGGGGTGGTTTCCACTCTCTACCTCACTTGTTCTCTCTTCTTTAGAAAGTGCAAGTTACATTTTCTGAATTATTTCCTAAACAGCAAGGGAAGTATTTTGCCAAAGCCACTTATAATGGGAATGAATAATAGAGCAACGAAATGTAGTAAAAACTGGTCTGAACTCCACATTGTCGAGCCCAGGCATGCAATTTGTGCAAGATTTGTTTCAGGGGAAAACATTTCTTGGCAATGAAAAATTTGGGTTGCTCCTGGTGCAAAAAAACAGCCACAGCATTCAAACCATGTTTCCCATAAAAATGAGGTCTCGGCTAGTGTTGTTAAGGAGGTCAGAAGCTAACACACTTGGTCTTGGAGGCCTTGCTCTGGGCCTGTGGTTTCATCTGGTGATTGACTGTCTCAACAGTGAGGTGCCTTCACTCTGAACGCAGCCGGCCGTTCAGGTGTCCCCGAGCGTGGGCTCCCGTCTGTGCGCGCCGCAGCCTTTGAGGGATACACGGCTGTCCAGCATGGGGTTGCTGAGACGTGCTGTTGGGGGTCTGCATACACACACCCCATGCTGGTGGCACAGGTGGTGGTGTTCTCTGGATGTGATGCTGTTGCCCCACCAGGACACAGGCGGAGAAAGGCCCATGTGATGCCAGGCTTGCTCACTCTTTGGCACGAAATGATCACTTTCCTTGCTCTCTTGTTCTAGAAAGAATGGAACAAAAACGTCCTTCTCATTGCTTCGTGTCATCATGAAGAGTAAGTTACATTTATAGTTTGAAATGCTTTTTAACATGATTGGTTAAATGGACGATTAGAGACTCCTATGCACTTGGCGTGCTGCCTTGAACTTGGGGTTCAGATGACCCCAGGCGTGATCTTTGTCTATCCAGGGCGGGTTCCTGTGACTGAATGTGTGTGAGCATTCAGAAGGCATTAGCAGTCCTGTCAGCGCATGCTGAAGCATTAGGACTGGAATTTAAAGTGTGTTGTTTTTTTAAGCAGTTATTTTCAGTTGAACTGATAAAGCTCTCTAGTCTCCATTTTTGCAAGGAACAGAATTTATTTTATGACCTTTTATTCCAGGTAGTAAGTTTTTGTTGTTTTCCTTATAGTACAGTCCTGTTCTTTTTTTTAATTGAAGTAGAACATACAGAAAAGTAAATGAATCACAAGTATGCAGCTTGATACGTTTTCACAAAGTGCTGATTCTGATTTTTAAATGAGTGATTCCCAATATTCTCCCTAGAATTTTTTGCTCTTAAATTATATTTATTAATAACTTTTATCCAGGTTTAGTGGGCGTCTAATTGCCATACAGGTGACAAGCTGGATAACCGTTGCTGCCACGTTGAGGTGATGGAAAGACAAAGCGTGGAAGACGATTTGCAGTGTTGAAAATACGTTGGGCACTACTGTTTCATAATTACATTGCTTAAACAATTGTTGTGTATATTTCTTCAATCAAACCTCGTTCAGCTCACAAACACCCCTGTGGTAATGGGTAGTCAGTTTCCTCACCCAAGGAAAAGATGAGCAGGGAGGCGGCCCCTCACTGACGACTGTGGATCCTTTCAGTCCTGGACAGGTAGATGGGCGGGTCTGGGCATTAGTGTGTCTTCTCCTTGGGATGACACTGGCGGCTGTTCTTGGGGGTGTACGAGGCACAGTGTTTAAAGTGCAGAGGGGTTAGACGAGGCAGGGTCATGAACAGCCAGGTGAGGGGACATGGGCGAGACCTAGAGTCTTCTCTGGGGGGACAGTGGAACGACGTCATCCTTCTTTGTTGTTAGTCCTCGGACCGTGTTGCTGGCACCAGATAGCATTCAGTAAAAGTTGGTTCAACTTCTGGTTGGGTTGAGGTCAGGGGACACTGAGTCCTTGCTCCTGTGCCCAATTTAAAATGTGAGGGAAGTTGTGCATTAGAGATCCCGTGTGACCAGCGAGCATTGGGTGGGGTGGGGGAAGGCATGAGCGGAGACGACCACACTGAACTCCAGGGACCAGAGGGTACGAATGTGGACAACCAACACAGGACAGTAGCTGAGCAGAGCCACCACCCTGGGCAGTGTGGGAGCGAATGTCAGATGTGGACGGCGGTCCCACAAGGAAGGAAGGAGGCACGTACGCTGGTGGGGGCGCCTCCAGGATACCCCATGTCCTTGGTAGGTGTCCTTCTTACCTGGAGTCTTTCTTATTTACTGTAAAAGTGCCAGGTATAGTCCCATGGGAAGGTCGAGGGCGTTTTTCGGGGTGGGAGTAGACAGCCACAGAGTAGTCGGACAGACTTGGTCTCTAAGAGACCTACGAGTCATTTGGGTGGCGGGAGGGGTGCGTCTGAATGGTCTGGCTTTCTGAGCACCCAGGCCTTCAGGGAGCCTGCCTGGTGGTGCCAAGCCAAATAGGCCTCAGCCCAGACAGACATGAATGCTGAGAGCTCAGGAGAAGCGTCCAGAAGGACGTTGTGGGGGCCGTGGTGTAAAGAGGCTAACCCTTAAGTGGTCTTACATAGTGACAAGGGGGTGGCACTTGTGTCTCTGGGCCTGCTCTGAGCTGGAGACGCGGGAGGAGGCCCTCGGAGGTTGGGCGCTGCGTCAGGCACATGTGAGTAATCAGAATATAGGGGTGAGTTCTGATGGTAACCACCCTCAAGAGGATGTGGAGCAAAGAACCAGCGGGTGGGAGGAGAGGGTGGGCATGGTGTTCTGGGTGTAAATAGTATCCTGGGGAATATCAGACAATGTTCTGGGGATGGTATTTTTTGTAGAAAATAGCAGTATTACCAATACTTCCTGTAGAAATCTCCACGTTGTGTGGGTGTCTGACCTCTGGAGCATTTATTGTGAGTGTGTGGACTTTGAACTGGTGCCTTGGGTTGGGGTGATGGCAGATAGTCGCTGTTAGCTTGACGGTCACCTTCCCACGCTTCATCCATCTGTCTGGCAGCCCAGTCCTTGAGAGACAGCACCAGGCCAACCCACTCCCCTACCAGGCGCTTCAGAGATGCTGAGTGGACTGGCCAACCATTGAATTGGGTCTGGATGCTCTGTGTGTCAGTCATCCGGACATGGAGGGCTGGAGGGTTCCTTTTCTTAAGATGAATCTGCATTTAGTCTGTGAGTTTGTAAGCAGTTATTTCCTGAGAAGCTGCAGTCCTGACTTTTTTACTTTCGGATAAAAGCTGGGAATGCAGACCTTGTTTCAGATGCTGGGGTCGTCCATCAGCCGCAGAGAATTGGGGTGCAGACAGAAAGCCTCAGCTGGAAACGCGAGGCAGGGGAGTGGCGTTTCGCACAAGAGTGGGCAGCTCTCGAGGTGGCCAACCCGGCCTGCTGTGGCAGGCGGGCAGGCGCCCCTGTGTCCATTGGAGCCTGCTCAGCCCGGAAGGTGCCCCCTTCAGGAAACGCTGGCTGTGCGTCCTCCTTGGAGTTATTTTCCTTGCCCTGGACTAGAAATGGATCAATTGAATAAAACAATCCCTGCCTTCCGGACTATTAAATTTTATTTTATTTTTGTTTAAAAAAAAACCATATTCGTTGAAAGTATCAAATGTGTGAACAGCTCAGATCAGTATGGTGAGAGCTGAAAGCCGCTTCTCCGGGGCCCTGCGCAGAGGGAGCCACTGTCACGTTTGCAGACTCCCAGGCATCTACAGATGTGGATGTCACACATGAGCAAGGATTCCACCTGGCCCTGGGCCAGCAGTCCACGTGACACGTCTGCCCCCGTGGAGCCTACGGAGATGGTAAGTAGAAGGACCCGTCTTCACTGACCTAAGACATCCTTAATTTTAAGATGCACTGTTATTTTGTGCCACCAAGAAGGAGAAATGCTGCCGGTGAGTCTTTGCCACGCCTCTGATCTTAAGACGTTCTGATTTCAGAGATGTCAAGGTATGTCTGGGGAGGGGCAGAGAGTACCTCTCAGACAAAAGGAGTTCGAGGTAGCCGTGGCCAGGGGTCCTTCGGGGGGCTGAGGAGAGGAGCCTACAGCCCTGGGTGTCAGTGCAGGGAGACCGGAGGATTGTGCCTGTCCTGGGTACCCCTGCCGCTGCCTCCAGCTCAGGGCCCTCATGAAGTCCTCAGGCACCCAGGGTCTGGGACGGTGCCCACCTGGTGGGAGTGACCTGGGCTGTCCTGCTGGTTTCACAGTGCATCCTCTGAGCACTAATGAGGCTGAGTCATCCTTTCAATGTTTATGAGATCCCTGTTCAGTTCCTTTGCTGGTTTTTAATTGGGTGGCTTTAATTGGGTGGTTCTTTTTCTTACTGATTCATAGCAATTCTTTAAATAATTTAGACAGTATTCTTTCACTAAGCGAGCACATATGCAAAGTTGTGGCTGCTGTGTACTGTTACTGTTGGTATTTGGAACCATATCTCTTACTGCCTTTAATTGGCATTTCCCAACTTACAGACGAAGTGGAGCATGGTTCCATCTGTTTATTGGTCATTTGGAGCCTCCTCTTTTGTGACATGTCTGTTCAACCTTTTTGCCTATTTTTCCGCTGGGTTGTCTGTCTTTCTCTAATTTACAGAAGATAAATTTTTGAAAGATAATTAATATACAGGAGATAATATAAATATCCTGTTCTGTGGCTTTTCACTCTTTTTTTTTTGATGTGATAAACAGAAATTCTTAAGAGGGGCCGGCCAGGTGGCGCAAGCGGTTAAGTGCGCGCGCTCTGCTGCAGCGGCCTGGGGTTCGCCGGTTTGGATCCCAGAAGCACACCGACACACTGCTTGGCAAGCCATGCTGTGGCGGTGTCCCATATAAAGTGGAGGAAGATGGGTACGGATGTTAGCCCAGGGCCAGTCTTCCTCAGCAAAAAAAGAGGAGGATTGGCAGATGTTAGCACAGGGCTGATCTTCCTCACACACACAAAAAAGTTCTTAAGATTTATTTGGTCCAGTTATCAATGTTCTTACTAGCGCTACCATGAGGTCATGAGGGATTTTTGAAGTGAACTTCTGAGGCCTTTTTGGTTTGGGCTTTTGTGCACCTGGAACTGCCGTTTATGGGTTGTGTGTGATGTGGAAGCCCCATATCATTTTTCTGTATGGATATCCACCGGTCCCAGGGCCATTTTGGAAAATACCACCCTTTCCCCACCGTGGTTGTGTCTTTGTGCTCTCTTCTGGCCTGTTGATCCGTGTGAGAGGCAGAGTAATGACCCCCTCAAGATGTCCACGTCCTCATCTCCAGAGCCCGTGATGTGTGTGGTTGATGGCTAAGGGGGATTGAGGTTGCGGATGGAATGAAGCTTGCTCATCAGCAGACCTTGAAATGGGAGGTGATCCTGGGTTATGCAGGTGAGCCCAGTGTAATCACAGGGGTCCTTAAAGTGTAAGAGGAGGCCGAGGAGAGAGTCAGAAGGAGATGTGGCAGCAGAGGAAAGGCACAGAGAGATGCAACGTTGCTGCTCTGAAGATGGAGGAAGATGGAGGAAGGAGCCACGGAGTGTGGGCAGCCTCCCGGAGCTGGGTAAGGCCAGGGTGTGGATTCTCCCCTGGGGCCTCCAGACACCTTGATCTTAACCCAGTGAGACCTGTGTTGGACTTGTGATCTAGAGAACTGTTAAGATAATAAATCTGCGGTGTTTGAAGCCGCGAAGTTGGCAATTTATAGCGGCAGTGTTGCCGTACAAAGGGCATGATCTGCTCACTGTGAGACAGAAGCCAGTCGTCAAGAGGCAAGATGGTGGAAAAGAAAGGGCACTTTATTACAGCTTGCTAGCAAGGGGGAAGATGGCCGACTACTGTCTCAAAGAACCATCTTAAGGGGGCAGAAGATCTTAACAGCAGTTATATGGGCCGGTGGGTTACATGGGAGGGGGTTAGGAATGTTGACCTTCTGGTGTTACAGACTGGGAGTGCCACACCAGATCTTTCGGTTTTCATTGATGATGGCTATCAGCATAGACTCTCTGTTCCAGGGTCATCACATTCCTAAGGAACTCAAGAACAAAGTCATCCTCTCATTGCAGCTGGGAGGTACATGCACAAGCAGGGGTCATAAAATCTACAGAGCAGTTAGACCTCCTGGAGGGTACATATGTAGCTGGGTTAGTTAGTCAGAGGTCATTCAAAGTTACAGTAGGGTTTCTTTTCTACAATATGGCTTCCCTCATGTCAACCTTGTCTTGAGCTGCTGTCAGCAGTAGGAAATGCAACCGTCTGCTTGTCCATTTCTGTGACACCTCGGCATGGTCTCACTCCCTGTAGCCTGGTGGTAAGTCTTGGTATTTGGGAGACCAGCGGCTCGGTCAAGAGTGTCTTGACAAGGTTGCCCACTTTCATCACTCTTATTTAACATAGTATTGGAAGTCCTAGCCAGAGCAATCAGGCAAGCAAAAGAAATAAGAGGGATCCAAATTGGAGAGGAAGAGGTGAAACTGTCACTATTTGCAGATGACGTGATTTTATATATAGAAAACCCTAAAGAATCCACCAAAAAACTTTTTTGAAATGATAAATGAAGACGGTAAAGTTGCAGGATACAAAATCAACATAGAAAAATCAGTTGAGGAGCCAGCCCGGTGGCATGGTGGTTAGGTTCACACACTCCACTTCAGCAGCCCAGGGTTGGCAGGTTTGGATCCCTGGCGTGGACCTACATACTGCTCATCAAACCATGCCATGGCAGCATCCCACATATAAAGTGGAGGAATATTGGCACGGATGTTAGCTCAGGGACAATCTTCTTCAAGGGAAAAGAGGAAGATTGGCAACAAATGTTAGCTCAGGGCCCATCTTCCTCACCAAAAAAAAAAAAAAAAAGTTGCATTTCTATAAAACAACGAAGTAGCAGAAAGCAAAATTAAGAATACAATCCCAGGGCCGGCCCCGTGGCTTAGTGGTTAAGTGCGCGTGCTCCGCTGCTGGTGGCCTGGGTTCGGATCCCGGGCGCGCACCGACGCACCGCTTCTCCAGCCATGCTGAGACCGCGTCCCACATACAGCAACTAGAAGGATGTGCAGCTATGACATACAACTATCTACTGGGGCTTTGGGGGAAAAATAAATAAATAAAATCTTTAAAAAAAAAAATACAATCCCATTTACAATTACAACAAAAAGAATAAAATACCTAGGATTAATTTAACCAAAGAGGTGAAAGAGCTGTGTACTGAAAACTATAAAACATTGTTGAAAGAAATTGAAGAAGACACAAAGAAATGGAAAGATATTCTGTGCTCTTGCGTTGGAAGAATTAACATAGTTAAAATGTCCATACTTCCTAAAGCCATCTATAGATTCAATGCAATGCCTATCAACGTTCCAATGACATTTTTCACAGAAATAGAACAAAGAATCCTAAAATTTATATGGAACAACAAAAGACCCCGAATAGCCAAAGGAATCCTGAGAAAAAACAACAAAGCTGGAGGTATCACACTCCCCGATTTCAAAATATACTAGAAAGCTATAGTAACCAAAACAGCATGGTACTGGCACAAAAACAGACACAGATCAATGGAACAGAATCAAGAGCCCAGAAATAAACCCACACATCTATGGACAGCTAATTTTCAACAAGGGAGCCCAAAACATACAATGGAGAAAGGAAAGTCTCTTCAATAAGTGGTGTTGGGAAAACTGGACGGCCACGTGCAAAAGAATGAAAATAGACCATTACCTTACACCATACACAAAAATTAACTCAAAATGGAATAAAGACTTGAATGTAAGACCTGAAACCATGAAAATTCTAGAAGAAAACATAGGCAGTACCCTCTTCAACATCAGTCTTAGCAACATATTTTCAAGTACCATGTCTGACCAGGCAAGGAAAACGAGAAAAAATAAACAAACGGGGACTACATCAAACAAAGCTTCTGCACAGCAAAGGAAACCATCAACAAAACGAAAAGACAACCTAACAATTGGGAGAAGATATTTGCAAACTATACATCTGATAAGGGGTTAATACCCAAAATATATAAAGAATTCATACATCTCAACAACAGAAAAACTAACCACCCAGTTAAAAAATGGGCAAAAGATGCGAACAGACATTTTTCCAAAGAAGATATACAGATGGCCAAAGGCATATGAAAAGATGTTCAACATCACTAATTAGGGAAATACAAATCAAAACTACAATGAGGTATCACCTCACGCCGTCAGAATGGCTATAATTAACAAGACAGAAAATAACAAGTGTTGGAGAGGATGTGGAGAGAAGGGAACCCTCATCCTACTGGTGGGAGTGCAAACTGGTGCAGCCACTGTGGAAAACAGTATAGAGATTCCTCAAAAAATCAAGGATAGAACTACCATATGATCCAGCTATTCCACTGCTGGGTACTTATCTAAAGGACATGAAGACACCAATGCGTAAAGATACATGCACCCTGTGTTCACTGCAGCATTATTCACAATAGCCAAGACTGGAAGCAACGTAGGTGCCCATCAGGGGATGAATGGATAAAGAAGGTGTGGTAGGGCCGGCCCCGTGGCTTAGCGGTTAAGTGCGTGCATTTCGCTACTAGCGGCCCAGGTTCGGATCCTGGGCGCGCACCGACGCACCGCTTCTCCGGCCATGCTGAGGCCGTGTCCCACATGCAGCAACTATAAGGATGTGCAACTATGACATGCAACTATCTACTGGGGCTTTGGGGAAAAAAAAAAAAAGGAGGAGGATTGGCAATAGATGTTAGCTTAGAGCCGGTCTTCCTCAGCAAAAAGAGAAGGATTAGCATGGATGTTAGCTCAGGGCTGATCTTCCTCACAAAAAAAAAAAAAAGGTGTGGTATATATACACAATGGACTACTACTCAGCCATAAAAGGGATGAAATCTGGCCCTTTGTGACAGCATGGATGGACCTTGAGGGTATTAGGTTAAGCGAAATAAGTCAGAGGGAGGTCAAATACAGTATGTTCTCATAAGTAGAAGATAAAAACAACCACAAACACACACACAGAGACAGATTGGATTGGTGGTTACCAGAGGGGAAGGGGGGAGGGAGGAGGGCAAAAGGGATGGTTGGGCACATGTGTGTGGTGATGGATTATAATTAGTCTTTGGGTGGTGAACATGATGTAATCTACACAGAAATCGAAATATAATGATGTACCCCTGAAATTTATATAATGTTATAAACCAATGTTACTACAATAATAAAAACAAGAGTGTCTTGAATATTTCTGCATGTCACCGTCTACACCATGCTCCCAAAATTCTCCTCAGAAAGAAATTTGCAGTCTTAGATGTATTTGTTAAAAATTAAGAGAGATTGAAAAAAAATGAAATGAGCTTTCAGCCAAGGAGGCTAAAACAATAATAAAAATGAAAGTAGAAGGAAGAAATTCAAAATGAGAAAGCTGACATTTATGAAATAGAAAACAGCACAGTGTGCTCGGTGAAACCGTCAAATTACTCTGCACGAAACCTGGCCACAGACTCACAAGAACAGAAAACTACGTCCAGGTCTCAGTGGTGGCCATGTGTACACAGGCTGGGATAGATACTAAAGGGGATCCAGCAGGGTTTTGGAAGACTAAAACATCGTGCTCAACAGCATTCCACCAGGATTAAAAGATGCAGCCTGAGAAAATGTCTCGGTGCAATTCACAGTAATCGTGTAAAAGAGAAAAACCGTATGTAAAAGAAAAGTAACAATCAGTATGCATTCACGATAAAAAAATTTTGCAGGGGCCGGCCTGGTGGCATAGTGGTTAAGTTCGCGCCCTCCACTTCGGTGGCCCGGGGTTCACAGGTTTGGATCCCGGGCACACACCGACACACCGCTTGTCAGGCCATGCTGTTGCAGTGTCCCACATAGGGCAGAGGAAGATGGGCCCGGATGTTAACCCAGGGCAAATCTTCCTCACACACACAAAAAATTTGCAAACTAAAAAAAGTTAATAACATTCAATATGTGTTCATGATAAAAAACTTTGCAATTAGAACTCAACTTGATAGCACCTGCCAGAGATCTCCAGCAAACTCCACATTTCACAGTGAAACGCTAGAAGGATCCCCAGTTGAGTCAGGACGGAGCCCAGGCTTCCTGCAGTCACAGCGACTGGCCAGGTTTTACTGGATGTCCGGGAGGGGAGGAAACGCCCAAATGGTCATTATTTGCAGAAATATGAAAGCCTCCTAGAACAACAGGAACAGGTGACAAGTATCAGAGTGCAGAGCGGTGGCTGTGACAGACTGACAAGCAGAGAAGGGTTTCTGGGCCCACTCAGGACCAATTGTATCAGGAAATGCACTGGGTAGAGGTCACGGAAGAGCCAAGGGGACTGTGAGGTCCCGGGAACGGACGTGCAGGACGCTCACAGTCACTCAGGACGGGTCCCCGAAGGTGTGAATACACAGGGATATCCCAAATCACTGAGATACTGGTTCCTCCCCATTGGGTCTGTGGATGGAACACAGCCCCAAGCAAGACTCCCCACAGACTGTGCAGTTTGATCAGTTGATTCTGGGTTTGGATTTGGGGACGAGGACAAGCCAGCCCTGAATTTGGTGCCTGTTGTCGCCCTGTCTTCTGGGCTTGGAAAGGGGCTCTGAGGTCCCTGGGGGATGAGCAGGGGCCATGTGCTTCACTTGATGTGGGCTGTGGCTCCCTGGTCCACCTCAGCCCCTTTTGCTGGGGTACCAACTCCCAGGGAGGCCCCCCCGAGCCCACGTGTACAGCAGGGAATCAGGCACCTCAGAGCCCAAGGTGGGCAGCAAGCCCCCCACAGCCCCCTCTGTTCCAGACTCTGGGAGCTGAGGGCCTGAAGGGCCAGGGTCCTGAGATGGGGTGGAAGAGGGCTGTGGCAGATGCCCAGAGCAAGTTTGGAGCCCCCGACGTCTCGGGGGGCTGTGGCCTGGGTCCCTGGGACGAGGACCAGGCAGCAGGAAGGCAGCATGGGTGAGCTGTCCTCCCTGGCACAATACCAGGGAGACCCTGGAGGCATGGCACCCGTGGCTGCAAGGACCCGTGGGGGCCAGGTGTGCTGAAGATCTCCTAGGATCCCCCTCCCGATGAGGACCCCCTCCGAGGTAGCGGGGGTCCCCACCAGAGAAGGGATCTGCGGGGCTGGGTGGTCTCCCTGGCGATGACTAGGGCCGGAATGGGGGCTGCTGCGAGCACAAGTTGTTAACTTGGGCTCCAGTCACCTAGAATCTTGGGGGGCTGGTGTGGAATAGTCTTGGGTAGAGATGCCTTCTCCGTCAGAAACGTGTGTCGTCATTCCCCTGGCCTCCCTTTCATCTAAGGGATGAGACTCCCGCTCGAGCCCCATAGCCTGGGGGAGGTGGTAGGGGGCGCCACAGCAGGCTGACTGTGGGACCAGGGGGTGGGGCTGCAGCCTCAGAGCCCTGACCCCGCCTGGGGATGGCCGGAGGGTCTGGCACTGCCCGTGGAGGTGTGACACTGCACATTCTGCCCACGTCCCCAGGAGGGGACTGGCCCTGGGGTGACAGGGACCCCAGGCTGGTTCCCAGGCCACTGGTCCTCACTCCCCATGGGGCACCTTCCTGGGTGGGGGACTTAGAGCACAGTGATGAGACCCTCAGAGGAGGGCGTGGCTCCCCCAACTGCCTCCCTCCATGGTCCTTGAGTGCTGCCCCCCACGCTTGACACGAACATGCTCGCGACAGTCGCACGTGCGTGCACACTCACATATTCACACTCGCACACTCATACTGTTCCTCTCCCAGCCTGGCGACTGTGCTGCCTTGTGAGACTTGCGGGTGGTTGCCCTGGAGTTCTCGGTGTGTAAATACCCCTACCGCCCCCTGGGCAGGGCGGGCGCCTGTCCCTGAGTATTCCCAACCCCCGCCGCCCTGAGAGCATCACTGTCATTCACTTCACTTATCCAGAAACTACACTCGCCCAATGCGTTGTTGGTATTTTGAGCAAAGTTTTCTGTTAGATTAGGAATAAAGAAAATAAGTTTTGTATGTTTGAAATTTTGTACGTTTGAGAACTTCTACCATAAATCATGGAGAACTTCTCCAGGCCTCCATTCAAGGCGGTGACGACCCCTGGCACCCAGTGCTTCAGGCTTTGCTCGGACCCTTCTCTTCCAGCCCCTTCTGGAGGCCAAACCCACTCACCACCCCACCCTGTCAACTGCAAACTCAAGTCAGGCGACATCCCAGGACGCCTCTTGGACGCCATCTTCCCAGCTCAGGGTTCGAGGGGCTGCAGCCCCACCTGGATGGAGCCCCGGCCCAGCGGCTTGTGGGGTCCCCTCCAATCCTGCAGGCAGCCCCTTCCCTCAGGGAGCTGGGGTGTGGGTGCCAGAGGAGGTAGTGGGGGCCTCTGTTGCAGGGTCATGGCAGGGGAGGGGAGCCTCGCTGGCAGGACACTGGGAGCCCCTGACATCCTGCTGGGACGGGCCCTGGTCTCCAGAGGCCACCCTGACCCACGTCGACGGCCTGTCACTCGGTCAAGGGCCCCGGGGTTTCCCCATTTCAATCAGCAGCCCCTTCCTGACCAGCCCATTTCCAGCACCCCACGAGGGCTGTAAACACTTTTTCTGGGTGGGAGGGTCCCAGCTGGCCAGGCGTGGGGGATGAGCTGGAAGTGTGGCCAGGGCACTGGAAGGAGAGGGGGGGCGCCTGGGTCATACCCCTCCCTCAGGGGGGCCCTCTACCAGCTGCCGTCGTCCCACGCCACCCCACCCTGGCAGCTGTATCCATCCTTCCCCTTCCAGCCTCAGGGTACTGAAGAGCCCCCACCTAAAACGAACTCAAGAGACAGTGTGCTGGTGGGGTGCACACATCCCCCTAGGGCAGCCCTGCCGCTAATGCAGGGCCAACAGCTGATGGTGGCGAGGAGTTGTGCACACACACACGTGCGTGTGACTCTGGGCAGGGCCTGGGGTCCAGGGCTGGGGTAGCTCCCCAGGGAGCCCTCCTGGACCACCCCCCATCCCATCCCATGACAGCCACGCTTCCCGGCTGCCAGGACCCAGTTATCCAACAGCCACCCAGGACTCGCTTCGCAGATTCTGGGAGGGCCACGCCGGTCAGGCGGGCCCAGGCCAGTGGCATTTCCTCGGGGGCCCGGGGCTTGCCCGGGGGGTTGGAGGGGACTGGGGGCCACAGCAGGTGTTTCTAACCCTTGAAATGGGCTGAATGGGAGGGGTGGACCCAGGCCCAGAGTGTGAAGCCACAGAAGGGATGCCTTATGGATCCTCGTGTCTGTAGGATGTATCCATTTAATAGAAGGTTCCAGCAGTGACTGTGCAAAACTCAACAATCACAGAGGATCCAGGGCGGCAGTCATGAACAACCGGCCTCCCAGAATCCCTCCCTCGCTGAGGAGGAAATCTCTGATCCAGAGGCGTGGGCCAGCACGTCAGTGCTGGGCTGTGCTTCAGATCGGAGGTCAAAGGGGCTTCCAAAGGTCTGTGGAAATGCACCGGCCCCCCCCCACCCCCCTGCCTGACGGCCCGCCAACGCCGTGGCTGCAGAACTCAGTGTAAAAATGGAGGAAACGGCGGTTTCTGATTCTTCCCCACAAGGTCACTGGTTGCGGGAGCCCCAATGTGTCGCAGGGCCCCCCTGGGGTCTCACGGCAGCCCCACGCCCTCCTCACACGCCAGGGCCGTGAACACACACTCTCAGCCCCCAGCCTCAGCGAGCGGCTTCTGCCTTTCCTTTCCTTCTGGAACGGGCTTGCCGCCACATGGTTCTGAAGTGCTCACCCACATAGGAGCCCCTCATGGCCCAGCTGTGGTCCAGACCCTCACAACTGTGTGTCCAAGACCAGCTGGGACCCACGAGAGCCGAGGGCAGGCCCCGATCCGAGTTAGACATGGGTAGTACACAGCCGTAAAGACGTGGGCTCCAAGTGTAGCCGGATGCAGCACGTCCCTGCTGCCCCCACTTGAGCTCTGAGTGCGTCTGTGTGCACGTGCGTGTTGGGGGCCCAGGGCTCGTCCCCTCCCCATGCAGCCTTCCCTCCATCTCAGCCAGACCTGGTCACGAGTTGCGGTACATGTGTGTAAAGAGACAGGGATTGTACAGATTTGTAAAAAAACAGGTTAAAAAAGGCTTCCCCACCAGCTTCCTGCGGTGCCCGAGGGCGGTCTCCTCTCTTGGTTGGTTTCAGGAGCAGCTCTGCCCCGGTGGGCCAGGCCAGCATCACAGGGAGGACCATGCTGGCATGACAGGTCCCTGCAGGCTCCATGCATCACGCTGCGTGCCGACGGGGCGGGCACAAGGTCGGCTTTGGGGGGGCTTGTGCAGGGCTGGCTCAGAGCTGTGTCTCATCGCGAGTCTCAGGGTTGCAGGAGGCCAGCTTGTTGCTGTAGCTGCTCTTCTGGCTCTGGGAGCTGCTGGCCATGTGGGCCAGGGGGTCCGAGCGGATGAGATACCTGCAGGGAGGGCAGGAGGACCCTGGATGCCACCCTCCGCCCAGGAAGGCCGGCGAGTAGTCGTGGCCAGGACGCCCAGTGTGGGTGCACAGTGTCTTTACACGAGGAGTGGTGGACGGGGCAGGTGTCCGCACTGCTCGGGGATGAGGTACTTACACAATGTCGTTGGGCTCCAGCCTCGTGTCGGGCGGGGGGTTGATGAGGACGTAGGAGAGGGTGTTCTGGTGGTCGTTCATCTCATCTGCAAAGGAGACATGGCCCCAGCAGGCGGTCATCACTCAGCCTCCGCTCGCCTCTGCTCTGCCAGCCAGCCTGGAGGAGCTGGGAGCTCCGGCCATCCTTCCTGAGCCCCTTGTCCTGGCGACCCCATCCAGGGCCGGTCGACCCTGACAGACACCTGCCCCCGGCCCCTGGCCTGCACAGGCAGGGGTCAGCCATGAGGTGCAGTGGGCACTGGCTCCGACCCAGAACCTGGGCAGGGTGCTCAGCCTGAGCAGCCTGCATCTCACGATGTGGTGGCCCTGAGCAGAGGGGTCAAGCGCACCTGCACACACCTACCACCTGCATAAACCCCTCCACACCTGTGCACACCTGTATACAAGCACACACACCTCACCCAGACCTCAGGCTCCCCCGCCCCTCAGTGCCCTGCATCCCTGGCCTGAGCAGGCCACCTCTGCTCCCCTTGCTCAGCACTCTGCTTTGGGCTCATGTCTTCTGTTTCTCAAAACCTGCCCCTGCAGCCGTCAGCCCATAGGAGGGGCCCCTATGGCACATGCAGGGCCTGGGCTGCTGCCCGTCACAGGAACAGCCCGGTGTCCAGCTCCTGGAGCGGCCGTGAGGATGGACCCACAGGGGCGAGACCAGGTTCTGGAGAAACACTGGTCATCTCACAGATGTCTCCCTGGCCAAATACAGGGACAGGCTTGGGCACCATCCCGGCAGTGGCCCCGAGTTCACTGGCAGGGAAATGAATGCCTTGTGGCCTCAGTTTACCCATCAGATGATGTGAAAAGGCACTCCTGACCCAGGACGGGGCATCAGGGGACAGCCCTCCAGAGAGGTGGGGGCCCTGGGTGGCCTGTGCCCCTGGCTCCTCCCATTTCCTTTTCTCTGCACCGTCCCCTCCCATCGGGAGTGTACTGGCCGGAGCGACTGAGAAAGGAACAGAACCCTCTGCGAAGTGGGGGAAGCTGCCGGTTGGCCAGCCCAGCCGGGGGCTGCGTCGCATTTCTCTGAACTGGGGAGTTCAGAGCCGAATCTGGCGCTGGATTCGGGATCCCCACAGAGGCAGGTTGAGCACAGCATGCTTCCTGGAGGCAGGTGAGGGGTACAGGCTGGGACTGGGGGGGCCAACGGGCATGCACAGACCCTCTGGCAGTCTCCTGGTGCCAGCCTCTGTGTCCACGTCCAGGACAGGAGAGAGAGTCTCTCTACCCTATGGCCACTGCTGTTTCGGCTCTTTTACCCAGACCCACGGCCAAGGCCTTTTGATGGAAGCGGCTGGCCGCCGGGCAGGGGGCCCATGCTGGAGGCTGCGTGGGGAGGTGCCTCCCAGCCCCAGTGCCCAGCCTGCATTTCTGGGTGGGCAGCAGGGAGGAGGGGCGCACAGAGTGGGCAGTGGAGGGTGACGCAGGCGGGAGAGTCAGACAGCTCTTGCAGGCTCCTGGGGACCCCACACCCCTGACCACAGCCACCAGCAGGGTGGCCATGCTGAGACACACAGCCAGTTGGGACGACGACCATGGAGAGGCTCTCGTCAGGCCAGGGCCCTCCCCACCTGGCCTGGGCCCCTGCTTCTCCCCTGGGGTGGACGGACCAGAGGTGTCCCTGAGACTAGCCCAGCTTGGGGCTGGACCGAGACAGGCCCGGCTTTGTGCTCCTGGGGGCTGGGCTGAGAGGTGCTGGCCAGTCCCAAGGCACTGACTCCCGTCTCCCCAGCACAGGCCAGCTTCACCATGCTGGCTCTGCTGATGAGGGTCTGGCGGGGGGGCAGGGGCTGGCGATGGCTCTCCCGGCAGATGACCCAGGGCAGTGCCACCTCACCCCAGCCCCCATCCGCACCCTCCCGCCTGGTATTCCAGGCCTCCGTGGGGGCCCCCGCCTCCGCCCTGACCCCGCAGACCGGACTCCCAGCCCCACGGCCCTGGGCCCCATCCCCGCACCTACCAGAGCCTCAGCCTCCTCCTCTATGAATGGGGGTTAGCGCCTCCCTCCGAGGGTGGCTGTGAGGAAGGGGTCGTGTCTGCACCTTGGGGCTGGGGGTGTCTCCTTCCTCATCTGCGTGCAGCTGGGGGCCTGCGGGCCGGAGGGGCCTCATGACAAGGCCCTCCCCGGGGGGGGACCACTCCGCAGTCCTGGCTAATGGGGTCACCTCCCCCCAGGATCGTGCCACTCCCCTGCTTTTACGTTTTGGCCCAGGTGCCTCTCGATGTCCACGAATGGGGGAGCTCAGGAAACACCACCCAGTGAGACCTGGTGACCCTGAGGTGAGGCCACCCCTGCTGGAGCCTCGGGGGGAAGCAGGGGTGCAGCTGGGTGCAGGGAGAGGGCAAAGCAGCCATCCCGTTCATGGAAGCCGCCAGACGCGGACCCGTGCTGGCTCAGGGGTCTTCCATGAACGCCACCACGGGTTGCGGGTAGGGAAGAGCACAGGAACCGGAGAGATGCCAACACTTCGCCTGCACAGGCCCCACCCGGCCGGCTCCTGACAGATCCCGGGCTGTGAACCACAGAGGTTTCCATTCCCGGGCCTGGGCCTGTCCCCACGCGGCTCCCAGCAGCCACAGACAGTCCCACCTGAGCTAATGCCTGCCTGGGCACAGGAGGCCCCGTCAGCTCTGGGGTCACCCCTGAATGGGGGGCTGCTCCACGGGGCCTGGACGCGCAGGCTCTGAGCTCCCCTGGGGCTGCAGGGAGCCCTCTGCTTTGACCTCTATCAGGGTCTCAGGGCAGGTCTGGGGAGTATGGGGCATATTCCTGGAAGAAATGGGGTGCCCAGGCAGCATCCAATCCCCCAGACGAGAAATAGGGTGTAGACGGGCTTAGTGTCACTGAAGACAGAGACCCCCTCTTGAAGCCCTAGCTGGACTGGTCAACTGTCCACCCGGCTCAGCCCACGAAAGCTCAGGGCGGAGCAGACCCCGATCCAGGCTTCGCCACGCTCCACCACGGGGGGTGTGGGATCCTGGCTGGGACCATCCACCCGGATGTGTCCCGAGACCTGAGGGGCTCAGGGTCCTCGGGCATCTCAGGGGCCGGCTGCAGGCTGGATGGCCCGCCTGTGCGGTCAGGGCGGACGTGGACAGCAGGGCTTATCTCCAACGACAAACGGTCTAAGGGGAGGTGGGGTGACCCGAGGCTCCAGCGCAAACCACGCGCCTCCTCGGGGTCAGTTCCGTTACCAACAGATGGAGGAGGGCGGCGTCAAGTCCCTGCAACGGGGCAGGCTGGGAGCACGTGAGGCCCTGCCTGCAGGGACCCTCGTCTCCTGTCCTGTCTGCCTGCCTGGCCGGGGCGGGGCGGGCACCAGGCTGCCCATTGGCGAAGCGTTGGCATGCCCCCTTATGCGGCAGCCCATGTCCGCGGGAGCAGAATTACCTTGCAAATATCCCAGGTTTACCCGATTCATGACATCACTGGCTGTTAAATTTGCTACATCCTCTACGGAACACACAGGAAGAGGGACAGACAGAAACAGAGAGAGAGAGAGAGGTCAGCAAGCAGCGCAGCGGCCGGCACAGCGGGGTGGGGCAGCCAGCGCACGGGGAGGCCGTCCACGTGGGGACGCAGTGGCCAGTGCCGCCACCTGGGAAGTGAGTCTGTCACTGAACGGGAGTTGGCTCCTCCTCTGCAGAGCTCGGGCG
This sequence comes from Diceros bicornis minor, assembly GCF_020826845.1. Classification (NCBI taxonomy): domain Eukaryota; kingdom Metazoa; phylum Chordata; class Mammalia; order Perissodactyla; family Rhinocerotidae; genus Diceros; species Diceros bicornis. Next base: position 42,970,770 of record NC_080767.1, read on the forward strand.
GGGGCGGCGGGGGTCGCGGAGGCCGAGGGGCAGGTGCCAGCTCTGGGGGTCGGTGGCTGGAGGCCCCGTCTGCCATACTCGCCGTGGGGCCGTGAGCACTGGACACCCCACTTGGAGCCTCGGCATCAGTGCCCACTGGAGAGGGTGACACCAGCCACCTGGGCAGGGACGCTGGTGTGGTGGGGGTGGGGCTGGGACGGCTCTCGTGGGTCGCCTGTCCCCCAAACCCTGGCCTCTGAGCTCCCCTCAGGCCCAGGTGTGCGTGGCCAGCAGACGGCGTGGCCCGAGTGACCCCTGGGCAGCTCCTGGGAGAGCCCCGAGCCACCTGATCCCACTTGGAGGGGGCTCCAGGGCCCGACCCAGGCGGCAGATGGCAGGAAGCAGGTGAGGAGAGCGGGTGCCCGCTGCGGGACAGAGCCAGGCCTGAGCGATGAGCAGAGGCCCCAAGATGGACCCAACGCAGGCCAGAGCCTTGACCTAGCCCAAGATGTGGATGCGGCCAGACAGCAGCAGGGAACTTGGGTCCCCTTCGGCCCCATCAACAGAGGCAGCATCTCTAGAGTGAGGGAGGGGATGAGGTTCTCTCTTCTGAGCCAGCCAGGGCACCCCAGGCCTGTTCTTGGTCAAGGTAACAAACTTCTTCCCAAAACAAGCTACAGAGAAAAGGAAGCTGCATGAATCTGCTGACAAGATGAATGCCTGGCGGTGGGGGGGGGGGTGTCACTGTGAAGCAGCAGAGAGGGGACAGCTGTGCCCCAGGAACAGCAGTGGGGTCCCACCAGGCCAATGGAGGAGGATCCTGGTGCCGAGCCATTTGCCCAGCTGTCCCCCGACATGCTCCCCGCACTCTGGCTGCCCGGGGGCTCTGGGGTCTCCCTGCATGTCCCTGATCCCAGCGGGACTGGCTGGAGGTGGCCAATCTGTCTCCAACCAAGCCTGAGCCCTGGGCTTTCACGGAGCCCCACCGGCCCTCCCCACCCACAGGCCCCTCCCCGGGAGCGCTGCCAGCTCTGGCCCTTATTTCACAGATGGGGACACTGAGGCCGCAGGGTAGTGGGGGTGAGTCTTCCTTATGGGGTTCGGGGCCAGTCCTGGGGGATCCGGCATCCTCCCCAGCCCAGAGGGGCTCTGACCCGCCTCGCAGCAGAGGCGGGTGGGCGGAGGCCAGAAGACAGACGGACAGGTGGACGGATGGGAGCCGGGCCAGCGGGCCCCTGGGCGCTGTCAGCTGGCCGGCGCGCCGTCCTGCGGGCCTTACCGTAGCCGGTGGTGGGCAGCCCCAGGTGCTTCATGCGGTTCTTGACCAGCTCGGAGAGCTCCTGGCGCTCGGAGCGCCGGTGCAGGCTGAGCCGCTGCTGGCTGATCCACTCGGCGGCCGCCGTCTTCCCCGCCGGCTTGGGGCTCTTGCGGCTCAGCCTCCGCGCCCACGGCAGGCTCTTGCGCCGCAGCAGCGGGTGCTCGGCCGGGTCGCCGCCCCCCGCGTGCCGGCCGTGCGCGCTGCCTCCGCCGGGGCCCGCCCGCGCGCCCCACGGCCCCTTGGCTTCCCGCGTGTCCTCGCAGTCTTCCACGCTCACCGAGATCTGGGCCTGGATCTGGGACTGGCCGAGGCGGGAGGGTGAGGGCCGGCGGGGGGGGGGGGGGGGCGGGGCGGGGGCGCGGCCGGGCTGGGCGGGGCGGGGCTGGGGTAACCGGAGGAGAACAGTCCAGCCCCCTGCTGCTGGACCCCACCGCTCAGGGACATCAGTGCCATTTCTCCACCTGGGAGGCGTGGCCAGGCGGAGCCCTCCTGAGCGCACACGGCCCAGCTGGGCCCTGGATGCAGGTCTGTCTCTGCTTTGCCAGCTGGGTGAGGGCAGCTCCCTCCACCTGGACCTCTCTGGGCCCTCGTTTCTGTGGGTCCCTCCAGGCTCCTGCATGTCATGACTTTGCCATGGGAGGATCACCCCTCTCTGTGCCTCAGTTTCCCCATCTTGGGGGTGGGTGGGAGAGAGTGGGGGGGCGGGGAGCATCATGGACTGGGAAGCCCCAGGGCCTGTGCAGGGCTCTGAGGGCCAATGAGGCTCTGGAGGTGATGTGGGGACCCCCACCCAGGCAGCACCACTGAGAGGCTGGGGTCGTGGAGGTTGGGCCAGACCAGCAGGGGGACACCTGCCATGATGGGGGACACGGCAGGACATGCAGATGGCATATGGGCTGGAGGAGCCTGGGCTTCCCACCTCGGGCCTCAGTTTCCCTGTCTGTACAGGAGGGTGATGCCATGAGCCCTCTCTGAGCTGCACCACGGCTGACACATCCTGGGGATGTGCTCCCTGACCTGCTGCTGCCCAGGGCCCTGTGGGTGCCGGCGCAGGCAAGACTCTTCACACACCAAGAGGCTTCCACGTTAAGGGAACTCGTGTGGGTTTGAAGGGGCCACTCACCTGGGCTCTGAGGTCATGGGGCTGCAAAGGAAACCAGGGAGAGCCTGGGTGCCTGTGGGGGCTCCTGCCCCTGCCCCCCAATGCAGCCTGAGTCCCTTGTGAACACAGGAGCCCCACGTTGCCCTCAAGCCTCCCCTCCCCGACTTGAGGGTCACAGCCACCTGACCAGATGCCCCACGTACGGCGGCACATGGACCCAACCCTGAAATGGCCTGACAGCAAAGGCCCAGATCCCCCAAAGAAAACGGGGGTGGCACGGGTCACAGAGAAATGGGGGGGCTGCCTTGGTGTGAGCCACCCCCCTACCCGGCTCCCCAGGAGCCCCCTGACCCCCGCGAACCTCTGAGGTGGAGAAGACGTGACACTCAGTCCTGTAGATGCCGATGGGGATCTCGGCGCTGGAGGAGCAGAGCTTCTGGAAGAGGCGGCCGTAGGTGCGGATCCACAGGTCGTCCTCGGAGATTTTCATCTGGAATGTCGGGAGCCCTGCGCTGGGGGTGGCCTTGGTGGGCGGCGGTGCCTGGCGCCCCTTGGCTGCTGTGCTGACCCAGAGGTGGGTGACCACCGGCCTCCCCAAGAATGGCCCGCATGCCCCCGCCCGGCCCGGCCCCGGTCACTTACGGCACAGAGGTAGCCAGAGCCCGGCGTGGTGTCGAGCCCCAGCAGCAGCCTGGTGATGGAGATCATGTAGTCCTTCACGAAGGACTGGCCAGGGAGGGAGGCGCAGTGAGGCTGGGGCCCCGCAGGTGCAGATCCGCACCGGTACCCCGGGGGCATGCCTTGTCCTCCCGGACACGCTGCCAGGCACCCACAGCCTCCCGCACCCTCCCACAAAGCCACCTGCTTGCCCAGTCCCCGAGCACAACTCGACCGGCAGACAGAGCTGGGAAGCCTTTCCTGGCCTCAGCAATTCACTCGGCCAAGTGCATCAGGTCAAAAGGGGTCAGAAACCCAAAGGCTGCTGGGGGGCAAGCCCAGGGCAGCACCCTTTTGGAGGAAAAGGACTGGGGACATTTCCAGGTGGATTTTTGCTGCTCCAGGCAGGGATGGGGTCCAGAGCCACCCAGACGTGGCTGCCTTACAGGGACCCAGGGAGGGACGTGCAGAGGGAGGCACATTGCTGGGAACTGGGACCGGACCCCGGCCGGAGATGGAGAGACAGGCTGGGGCTCCCGGCCGGGTATCGCGGGCCCTCCCTGCCTCCCCTCCCGCTGACCTGATAGAGCAACGTGTCCAGCATGCTGATGCTGAAGACGCGGCCGGCGGCAAACGGCAGGCGGAACATGAAGGCCAGGTTGGAGCCATTCTCCCGCTCCCTCTGCAGGAAAGGACGCCTCGGGGTGGCTGGTGCCCAGGGCACAAGCGTGTGCGGGGTGTGTGCACACGCGTGTACACACATGCCCTTGTGTTGAGTGCAAGCACCAGCAGACAGCTGACCACTGCCCTGAGCACCCCCCCACACGTCCCCCCACACACACTCGGGGCCAGAGCTTGGGAGTAAGAATCCGGGGCTCCGACGAGAAGAAAGTGGGGCCCAGGGCCGGCCCACGGGCGTGTGACCAGGGCAGTCACACAGGGCCCCACGCTTGGTTCAATGCTCCGCTGTTACCACCCTGAAACTCTTAATCTCGGTCATTTTATCCTTGAACTTGTTTTGCAAGTGAAGTCTGATGGGACACGGGAGCCTGTGCGTTCCTGCCTCCCCATTCGTTCATGGCGTCCGCGACGTGCTGTGAGCGTGGGAGTCATTCGCTAGGCCCGCCGTGTGACCTTCCTGGGGCTGCTGGAACAAATTACAAACTGAGCAGTTTAAAACAAGACAGACAGATTTATTCTGTCCCAGTTCTGGAAGGCGGAAGTCCGAAACGGAAAGAAGGAATCCAGGTGTCGCAGGGCCACCCTCCCTCTGGAGGCTCTAGGGGAGAATCCTCCACTTTGCTGTCCAGTTTCTGGAAGCTGACCATACTCACTGGCCTGTGGCCCCTTCCTCGGTCTTCAGAGCCAGCAGTGTAGCACCTTCCCGTCTCCGACTCTGACCCCCCCGCATCTGCCAAGTCCCTTCTGCCTGGGCCTATTCTGCGTGGTACTGGCGGTGAGGACGGGATGTCTTGGGGCCGCACACGGTCTGTCCAGGACTCAGGAGCTCTGGCCGCCCCCCGAGGCCGCACCTCTGGCCGGAACCAGAAGGAAGGTGAGAAATACACCATGGCCTCTCTCACGTGCTACTTCCTGCAGTGGCAACTCCCTTGGCTGCAGATGACACGGAAGGGAAGGGGAGACAGGCCCTCTCGGCACAGCCCCGTCCTTTCAGCAGAGAGCCAGAGGGCGAGGGTGGTGGAACGTGGTGTTAACAGCAGGGTTAGCGGTGGGCAGCGTTTCATGTTCCAGTAAGAACGACGCGTGTGTGAGCCACGGAGCGCCCACTGTGTGGCCAGTGGCTCCAAGCTCAGTACCCTCACACCCGCATTCAGAGCTCGTGTGGCTCGTCACCAGGGTGAACAGTGAAGCTCCTGAGATGATGAGAAATGTCAATTCTCCTTTACTCAGAACAACACTAACGAATCGAGAAGAACAGAACCGTGACAGGTCGAGAGAGAGACCACCCAAGGGAGGAAAACCTTGGAATTTTAGTGCCTCTAGCAGAAAATTTCCCTGCATTTTGAACATAGGGCCCACATTTTCACTCTGCACGAGACCCTGAAAATTCTGTAGCCGGCCCCGGAGGGATCCGGGGCTTTAACTGGAGCTTCAAGGTTATAAGTGACATCGAGACGCAGGGACACGTGGGGACGAGCCCTTCCCGAGAACCACGGGGCCAGGAAGCGTCAGGGACAGAGCGGGGACCAGAGGCAGGACTGGACGGGCAGCCCAGGCCCAGGCAAAGCCGGTCAGAACTAGGGTTCCTGGCTGGAGGTCAATGTCACACACGCTGAGAATGTCAGAACAATGATGCCACAGAGGAGCCTGAGTCCTGGGGACCCGGAGGGGATAGAGGTAGGGGGCGGCCCCTCGTGTCTCATGTCCAGTTCTTGGAGATCTTCGGGAGAGCAGCCTCGAGGGAGCCACTGGAACAACGCCCCCCAGCGCCCTCCATCACTTCCTTACACGCCCTGTGTTCTTCCGCGACCGCAGTCTCCTGGCGAGGCTCGCGTAGCTGGGTGACAGGGACACTTCCAGTGTTACTGCAATTTCTCCTTCTCATGTTAAATCTAATTCAGGTATACAGGACCCGTCTCATGTGGGGTCATACCTACAGCATCCCATCCTCCCTCGCTACGCTTCCATGGAATCCTCTCTCCGCACTGCTGCCATGCCTGGGCGTGGGAGGTGCCGGCTGCATCTGGTAACCTTATTTACTTTTTTCTTTATACATCTCAGTGTTCCTTGAAGTAAAATCTGTATTTATAATAAACATGCACACTTTTATAAAAATAAATTGCCATTAATTTCGTTAAAGAAATGTTCCCAGCTGCCCCCGTGAGAGGCCGGTCCCCGTTTGTTGGACCATCTGTTCAAAGCATCGGGAGCCGGGACGTGCCTGGGGTGGCAGAGACCCTCGGGGGACCCCAGGCCAAGTCCAGTTAGGGTGTGAGAAGACGTGGACTCTGGGGGTCTCCCATAGGCCTGGTACCTGCCGGCAGTGGGCACGACGGTGGCTCTGACCATCTCGCGTCCCACGGGGACCTCAGCCCCACGTCAGCCAGGAGGAGCCCAGGGCTGCTTCCCAAGACAGCCTCCCACGGTTACTCAAGCTGACGTCCTGACTTCTCTCCAGGCCTGGGTCACGGAACCACAACAGGGTTCATCATCCTGAGGTGGGGACTGGGCCGCACCTGCCACTGGAGGCGATGCTGTGGGGGAAGGAGTGATTGATTGGTGATGCCTGCCACAGAGGAAAGGGGTGGGAGATGGATTTGTGATGTCTGCCACGGAAGGAGTGGGAGCACGCGTGCTGCGTGTTTGTGACTTGACCTACTTCAAGCCTCCCTCCTGGAACGGGGCAGGTGGGAGGCCTGCGAGGAGCTGGGTTTGCCTGAGGGAAGGTGGTGAGGGAGGGAAGTGCCAGGAGGGCATCTAGGACGGGGTAGCCTTGAGCCTGATTCCATGCCGGTCACCCCATCCATGCTCAGGTCAGACTGGATTTTCCCGATTCTGAGAGACCCCTCAGATCCGGGGGAGCAGCCCAAGCATCTGGACACAGAATCCCGGCACGCTGGGGCTGCCAAGGCTGCTTCCACCTGCCAGTCTTTCCACAGTCCAGCTTCGAGTGATGGAGGTTCAGCCCAGAGGCTGCTGGGAGGGGGCTCTGAGCCGGCCCGGTGGGCTGTCCTGTGGGCTCGGGACCAGGAGCGGCCCCAAGCACTGGGCCGGGCAGGCTCCAGGGAGGGCCTGGTGGGAGGGGCGGTGCAGGCACAGCCCTTTCCTGGGCAGGACGGTGAACTGAGGTCTCGGGCTGCCGGCCAAGGCAGGGGCTCGTGTCTCCCCCGAGGGCCCGGAGGCCGCCTGTCTGGCTTCCACCTGCCACTCTGGCAGGAGTGGTGCTCCAGGGTCCCCATGGGCCGGCTGGTCCAAGGCTAGGGGATGCACGTCCACCGTCCATCTGGGTTCAGGGCGGATGAAGCTCCAGGTCTGTCCCTTCTGTCCGGTGTTGATGGCAGGCCCGGCTTGGGTGGGCGGTGGCCCGGGGGTCTCCTCTCCGTGGCCCGGGGCCAGCCGCTCCCTGATCAGGACTTCAGCCCAGGCTGGGGAGCACGGGGCTCGCAGGCAATGGTTGCTGCTCCAGCTGGTGGCCGGGGCCTCTCCCATGACTCGCCTGCCCCCTGGTCTCGCCCCAGCGCGGCCTGAGTGCTGCCTTCACCCTAACACGCAGGCCTGCCCCCTCAGCAGGGGCCTGAGTCAGTGAACGCACCAGCTGACACCACCAGGGCTGCGCTGCCTGTGCCCCTGGCTGGGGCATGTGTCCCTCGTGGCTGGTCCCCAAGCCCCTGAGCTCCACACCCAACCCCGGCCAATGCCCTTCATGGAGCCCAGAAAAGCTGATTCCAGCTCTGCCAGGGCTCTGCTGTGTGACCTAAGGCAAGCTCCTGCCCTCTCTGATCCCCAGTCCCTCGTCTGTACTGGGGGTGAGCACACGCACCTGCTGGGCAGTTGACGGAATGGACACGTTTCAGGGTGTCTGGGGTGGAGGAAACGAGTGGCCGGTGTCACCTATGTTAGCTACTGACCCGACAGGCAGCTTTGGCCCCAGACACGGCCAGGCCTGGACCCTGCCTTAGGAGGATGGTGTCTGCTCCTGGCCAGCGCCCCCAAAGCTCCGGGCAACAGGATCAAGAGCCGCACACGGGAGCCGAGCCCCCTGACTCCGAAGCCCCCTGGCCAGAGGAGGGCAGGCGCCAGGCCTCCAATGGCCCCTGCTCTCCGCGAGCCCCCTCAGCCCCTTTTGCCCGCTCCCTCCAAGCTCTGATGCCGGCTCTGAACTCGACAGCCCAGCAGGTCAGGTGGGGGCCGCTCACCTTTTCCAGTTTGGAAAGAGCCAGAGAGTAGCTGTCCTTGGCGCGGAACTGCATGAAGCGCATGTTGGACGGGTGGGTGAGCTCCGTGGTGATGCTGAGGCTGGGGAAGAGCCTGGGGGGAGGGGGCGCTCAGGGCGGGGTCCCGTGGTCACTGACGCGGGGAGGGGTCACAAGGGGTCCCGTGGTCACGGACGCGGGGAGGGGGCTCAGTGCGGGGTCCCGTGGTCACGGATGTGGGGAGGGGTCACAAGGGGTCCCGTGGTCACGGACGCGGGGAGGGGGCGCTCAGGGCGGGGTCCCGTGGTCACTGACGCGGGGAGGGGTCACAAGGGGTCCCGTGGTCACGGACGCGGGGAGGGGGCTCAGGGCGGGGTCCCGTGGTCACGGATGTGGGGAGGGGTCACAAGGGGTCCCGTGGTCATGGATGTGGGGAGGGGTCACAAGGGGTCCCGTGGTCACGGACGCGGGGAGGGGGCTCAGGGCGGGGTCCCGTGGTCACGGATGTGGGGAGGGGTCACAAGGGGTCCCGTGGTCACGGACGCGGGGAGGGGTCACAAGGGGTCCCGTGGTCACGGATGTGGGGAGGGGGCTCAGGTCAGGGTCCCGTGGTCACAGACATGGGGAGGGGGCTCAGGGCGGGGTCCCGTGGTCACTGACGCGGGGAGGGGTCACAAGGGGTCCCGTGGTCACGGACGCGGGGAGGGGTCACAAGGGGTCCCGTGGTCACGGACGCGGGGAGGGGTCACAAGGGGTCCCGTGGTCACGGATGTGGGGAGGGGGCTCAGGTCAGGGTCCCGTGGTCACAGACATGGGGAGGGGGCTCAGGGCGGGGTCCCGTGGTCACTGACGCGGGGAGGGGTCACAAGGGGTCCCGTGGTCACGGACGCGGGGAGGGGTCACAAGGGGTCCCGTGGTCACGGACGCGGGGAGGGGTCACAAGGGGTCCCGTGGTCACGGATGTGGGGAGGGGGCCCAGGTCAGGGTCCCGTGGTCACAGACATGGGGAGGGGGCTCAGGGCGGGGTCCCGTGGTCACTGACGCGGGGAGGGGTCACAAGGGGTCCCGTGGTCACGGACGCGGGGAGGGGGCTCAGGGCGGGGTCCCGTGGTCACGGATGTGGGGAGGGGGCTCAGGGCGGGGTCCCGTGGTCACAGACATGGGGAGGGGGCTCAGGGCAGGGTCCCGTGGTCATGGATGTGGGGAGGGGGCTCAGGTCAGGGTCCCGTGGTCACAGACATGGGGAGGGGGCTCAGGGCGGGGTCCCGTGGTCACAGACATGGGGAGGGGGCTCAGGGCGGGGTCCCGTGGTCATGGATGTGGGGAGGGGGCTCAGGGCGGGGTCCCGTGGTCACGGACGTGGGGAGGGGTCACAAGGGGGTCCCGTGGTCATGGATGTGAGGAGGGGGCTCAGGTCAGGGTCCCGTGGTCACAGACATGGGGAGGGGGCTCAGGGCGGGGTCCCGTGGTCACAGACATGGGGAGGGGGCTCAGGGCAGGGTCCCGTGGTCACAGACATGGGGAGGGGGCTCAGGGCGGGGTCCCGTGGTCACTGACGCGGGGAGGGGTCACAAGGGGTCCCGTGGTCACAGGTGTGGGGAGGGGGCTCAGGGCGGAGTCCTGTGGTCACAGACATGGGGAGGGGGCTCAGGGCAGGGTCCCGTGGTCATGGATGTGGGGAGGGGGCTCAGGGCGGGGTCCCGTGGTCACGGACGTGGGGAGGGGGCTCAGGGCAGGGTCCCGTGGTCACGGACGTGGGGAGGGGGCTCAGGGCAGGGTCCCGTGGTCATGGATGTGGGGAGGGGGCTCAGGGCGGGGTCCCGTGGTCACAGACATGGGGAGGGGGCTCAGGGCAGGGTCCCGTGGTCATGGATGTGGGGAGGGGGCTCAGGGCGGGGTCCCGTGGTCACGGACGTGGGGAGGGGTCACAAGGGGGTCCCGTGGTCATGGATGTGGGGAGGGGGCTCAGGTCAGGGTCCTGTGGTCACAGATGTGGGGAGGGGGCTCAGGGCGGAGTCCTGTGGTCATTGATGTGGGGAGGGGGCTCAGGGCGGAGTCCTGTGGTCATGGATGTGGGGAGGGGGCTCAGGGCGGGGTCCTGTGGTCACAGGTGTGGGGAGGGGGCTCAGGGCGGAGTCCCGTGGTCATGGATGTGGGGAGGGGGCTCAGGGCGGGGTCCTGTGGTCACAGATGTGGGGAGGGGGCTCAGGGCGAAGTCCTGTGGTCATTGATGTGAGGAGGGGGCTCAGGGCGGGGTCCCGTGGTCACAGACATGGGGAGGGGGCTCAGGGCGGGGGTCCCGTGGTCACGGACGTGGGGAGGGGTCACAAGGGGTCCCATGGTCACGGATGTGGGGAGAGGTCACAAGGGGGTCCCGTGGTCATGGATGTGGGGAGGGGGCTCAGGTCAGGGTCCTGTGGTCACAGATGTGGGGAGGGGGCTCAGGGCGGGGTCCTGTGGTCACAGATGTGGGGAGGGGGCTCAGGGCGGGGTCCTGTGGTCATGGATGTGGGGAGGGGGCTCAGGGCGGGGTCCTGTGGTCACAGATGTGGGGAGGGGGCTCAGGGCGGGGTCCTGTGGTCATGGATGTGAGGAGGGGGCTCAGGGCGGGGTCCTGTGGTCACAGGTGTGGGGAGGGGGCTCATGTGTGGGGAGAGGTGTCACAGTGGGCCTCCTCATGGCTGAGGGTCTGGCTCAGAATGGGGTTTGAGTCCCCAAGAGCCCCCTGCTGCCCCGCGGCCCCCCGCAGCCCTCACCGGAACATGGTCTGCACGTTGACGATGGTCTTGGCGTCGGCCATGTAGTCCTCCTCGGCGCTCATGGTGCTCTCCTTGTCCACCACCACCAGGTTGTCAGCGTAGATGATGCCGCTCTGCAGCAGGCTGTCCAGGCTGCGGGAGAACCACGTGCTGGGCTCCCTGGGGCTGGGCCGGGGGCCCCGGGCCCTTCCTATGGGTCACCTTGCCCTCCCTCCCCCTCTGTGGGGGGTCTGCGACCAACTGGCCTCCCCACACCCCAGACAGAGGAGACCTTGGAGGAGGAGGGGAGGGGGTCCTTCTGCTAAGAGACGGGTAGACGCCCCACCCGCTGGGCTCCGCAGGGGCGGCCTGGCCTTACTTGTCCACGGAGCCCTCCATGTAGTAGACCATGGGGAAACAGCAGATGGCCTCCAGGAAGTGGTGGTCGGGCCTGTGGGGACAGCAGGCCCTGTGGCGCCCGTCCCGCTCTCCCGCCCGCCCTCACACCCCGCCTGGGCCTGCCCTGGGTGAGCAAGGGTCCCCCAGGACCACAGCATGGACCTGGGGCCTTTAGAGGACAATGGGCAGCTCTTTATTTTACCCAAGGGGAAACTGAGGCCCCAGGGGTGGGACTTGCCCAGGTCAGACAGCCAATCTGGACCCTGGGCTCTGGGCTGCCAGGCCTCTAGGGGTAAAGGTGCGGGTGCGCAGGCCCTGTCAGGAGCTCACAGTCGCTACCAAGGGCCAGAGGGTGTGGGGGCCAGAGCTGGGGAGGAGCTGGGGGCGTCTGCAAGTGGGGAGTGAGGAGTGCGCTTTCTAGTGGGAAAGGACCAGGCCCGGGGACCAGGGTGGTTCCCGCCCCCCACACCCACCCCAAAGGTCAGAGGCGGGCCCAGGCGGGGCAGGGGCCCGGGGTGGACATGGTGTGCTGAGCCCTCTGTGGCCTCCCTCCACCCTGGCGGGGTCTGCAGACTCGGGGCCCCAGGCCAGGCCTGCACCCTCGTCAGACCCGGGCGGTGCTGACCGGGCCGCGGGGCCGGCCCTGCCTCGGCTCGGACGCCGGCGCCGGGGCTCACTTGTTGTCCAGCAGCAGCACGATGGGGTTGAGCTCCCTGCGCGAGCGGTAGTAGGCCCGCAGCGGCACGATGAAGTTGTACAGCCCGTTGCCCGCCGTCTCCGCCGAGACGATGATCAGCTTGTTCTTGAAGCCGTAGGCCTTGGCGTCCTCGTAGCTGTTGTGCTTGCAGCCCTGCGGAGAGGAACGGATGCTGCCACGGCCGGCCGCGGGGACGCCTCAGGAAGCTGGTCCTGGGCACTCGGCCTGGTCCTTTCCTGGCCTGCACGAACCCCAGGGGAGCTACACGCGCCACCAGACCCCTGTCCTCGCCTGCTGGCGGCTGCTCCAGGTCAGCCCTCCACACGGAGCAGACCGGCAAGTGGGGGCCGCGGCGGGGACAGTCACGTCAGGGAGGCAGGGGAGGCGTCTGTGGGAACACGTGGTTTTAGCAGATGCCGAAACGAAGAGACGTGTCGTGTGTGTGTAAACACATTTTGCAGCTCCGTCCACCGAGAGGCCCAGGCGCACTGACACTCTAGGAGCATGCCCGGCGCCCAGATCTCGGTTTCTAAACATCATTTTCCACGAAAAGGAACCAGGATTCCTTGGAGAAGTGGTTGGTCCCAAGAGCGGAGCAGGGCAAGCCCGAGATGGGCGGGAACACAGTGAGTTTGAAAGCACAAAGTGTTCACAGGAGGCCCTGGAAGCCAGCCTGAAGGGCCCACCAGCAAAACCGGGGAAGTCCGAGCATCAAAATCAGTAATGATCCGTAAGGGACGATGGTGCTGAAGAACAGGCAACGGGTCCTAACCCTCTGAATATCAGGGATCCGGGAGTTCACACTGATGTATGTGAATGAAGAAAACCGTCCCTGCGGGAGGAGGGGAAGCGATTCCTACAGCAGATCACTGACAACTGTGAAGGGAGTTTGGAATTAGAAAGCCACCTCGTGACGCTGGGACCAGCTCGTGGGAATTCAGTGCGGAGCGCTCATCTCCCGAGTCTCCACGTCTCCCCTGTTGACTCACTAACTGCAAAGGCAGAAACAGCAGTTTCCACAGCGGAGAAACCTGGGGGCGCCACTGTCCCACGTGATCTATGCTGCACCCACGGGGACGGCTCCAAGGGCACGCGTCCCCTGTGGGCCTTCCCACCCCAAAAGCACAAGCCGAGTCTTCTTACGAGAAAACATCAGCACACCCAAGGCCCAGAGGCCCGAGGGAGAGCTGAGGAATGTTCCAGATTGAGGGAGACAGAGACACGACAGCTAAATGCAGAGCACAATCAGGACCGGCTCTCGACCGGAGAGCGTGGCCATGAGGGACAACCAGGCACCGTCGGCGCATTTTCAGTGTGGCCGGTGGATCAGACGCCGTGTCCCGATGTTGGTGCGTGGACTGTGGTCACGAGGGCGCCATCCTCGCTCTCAGGAGACGCTGGTGCAGGAGGGGCGGGGTCCCGCCTGCTCTAGATGTTTCAGAAGACACGCCTCTAACACGGGAGGGAACGTGACCGTCCGTGCCTCTGGGTAAAAGGTCCGGGGTTCCCCCCCCTCCCCGGGTTCTCAGCGTCCCGTAAGTTTGCAGTTGTGTCGGAATGTAGTCATGTGGAGCGCGGCCAGCAGGACCCACCTTGTCCAGCCGCAGGCAGCAGAACGGGGCTTTCACGGGCAGGAGGTGGCACAGGGTGGGCGAGCTGCCAATGTAGGGCGAGTTGGGGGGATAGCCCTTCACGTACCTGGGGGGCAGACAGGAGCCCTCAGCACCATGGCCATTCCCACCCTCGCATCCGAGACCAAGTGTGCGCTGCAGGGCCCGCCCCAGGCAGCCACACGGGGGCGCCAAACCCCGCGGACCCAGCCCTGCGGGATGGCCGTCTGTGCAGAGGAGCTCCCTGCTGCTGCCCCCCTCCCACCCAGGAAGCCCCAGGATGCCCGTGATCAGCCCCCAGCCACCCCAGGAAGGAGGTGCAGGAAGGAGGGCTGTGCCCGGACTGCTGTTTTTCCCCTGGGGGTTTGGGGTGAGATTCCATGCAACACGCACATGCACACACAACACACACGACTGTGCACACGGACACATACAACATATGCCATGCACACCTAGATACACACACACACACACACGAGCTTACACAAGGCCTGGAAGTACAACACTGAGGGGCTCCCCCAGGCACCCCCTCCCTGACGCCCCCAGCACCCCAGCCACTGGGCAGACACTGGCCCTCGGCCACTTCTCTACTCCCTCCCCCGGGCCAGGCTGGTCTCCCCAGCAGGCTGTGCCCCCCACCGTCCCCAACAGCACCCAGTGCACGCCACGTGGGGGGCGGCCACCCGCCGTGGCCCTGGCTGGAGCAGCCTGGGGAGGGGCTGGCCTGCTCTGTCTCCACTTGGCTGCAGGGACACGGCCTCAGAGGCCAGCCCTGCTACCCGCCCCATGGTGTCCAGGAGCCCTGGCCTGTCCCCCTCAACCTCGGAGCTGGTCCCCAGCAGCTGGTCTGTCTTTAAAGCGTGTTTACTCCACCCCAGAGGCAAAGGCCAGGAACAGAGAGTGGCCACGGTGACAGCCCAGTTGGGAGGAACGGGTTGCGCAGGCCGGCAGCTGGCCACGGCCCTGTTGTCAGGTGCTGCCTGTCTGTCCTGGCCGAGGTCAAGTGACCAAGAGTTGCTGAGGACAGACTGGGGTCTCTCGCATTTCGTAATCACAGCAGGAAGACCTGCCCCCCAATCTGGGGCAGGGTGACACCTCAGGATGGGCCAGTGGCCTCCACGCTTGCCCAGCATCCCGCCCTGGACTCCCTTATCTGTGACCTCTGCAGACCATGCTCAAAGGACAGCCGCCCCCACTGAACAGGCCATGGTACCAAGGCGTGAGGCTGAGGGCACAGCCCGGCTTTTGTGTCTGCGTGTCGGGGTCCCCAAAAGATTCCATTTGCCAAACAATGTCTCTCACAAAGCTGTTTGGAAGCTGTGATCCAGAGCATGGGGTGAGACCCAGGACCGCCACCCACTGGGGCACAGTGCCGCGCCAGCCGGGCCCACCTCTTCCTGGGCGCCTTGCACTCACAGGGACGCTTCCTTCCCAAGTGCGGCCACAGCCACCAGCCCCCGTCCAGCAGCCATCTCCTCTCCCCTTCCGTCTAAAGCTCTGCCCCTGCAGGCAGCACTCACTCCACCACGGACAGCCCCTCATCGTCCGACGGCGTCATCTCGTCCTCTGACTGGTCACTCAGCAGGTCGCAGGGCAGCAGGGCCGAGCTGTCGGCTAGCTCCAGGACGGGCGCGATGCTGGGCCGCCGGCTGCCTGAGCCGTTCTCTGTGGGCAGCGCCAGCTTGCCGCCCCCACCACCCCCGCAGCTCTGTGCCGGCTGGCACTCCGTGTTCTGGAGGTCCATGGCCACTGTCCCTGGAACAAAGCACCTGACTTGGCTGGCAGCCCCTCCTAGGCTCTGCTGGGGTGGCTGGTTCTGGAGTGGAGGTGGACAGAATGACCCCTGACCCAGGGCGGCCTCACCCCAGGCAGGTACTTGGACACCAATGCTGACAAAAGTCCCCGCAGGAAGGCCGGGATACCCCACTGGACTGAGGCCCAGAGAGACGTGACTTGCCCGAGGTCACCCTGCAGGCCCAGAAGAGCTGGTCTCCGGCCCCTCCCGACCTGGGCCGTGCGCTGGCAGGGTGCCCGCCCCCGGGGCCAGGAGCACGTCCCGCCCGCCTCCTCCGGGCCTCACCCATGGAGGCGATGATGCTGTGCACGGGCAGGCGGGAGGACCCCTCGTACAGGCCCTGCCCCGAGAAGCCCTTCCTCTTCTGCTTCTCCTCCTGCGTGAAGATGAAGGCCGAGTTCTCCTCCTTGGTGATGTTGATGTAGAAGCAGGTGTCAGAAGCGGCCAGGCTGTGCCGGGGCCCCGGGTTCAGCAGGATGCTCTTGTTCTCCTCCCGCTTCAGCCCGATGAGGCACACGCCGTACCTGGGCAGACAGGGCGGGGCGGCTCGACGGAGCCCCCCCCACCGCCAGGACCCTCGCGTTCCGCTCTGCCTCTGAACAACCCACGGGCCCCAAAGGCCCCCTCCCAGGCTCCCTGGAGGCTGACGGTTCAGGGACCCCATTTGGGGTCAGGCCTTCGGCCGGGCCCTCCCCTCATGGGTGTCGGGACCTCTTTGCACTTGACTCGAAGACCCGAGGTCAGCCTCACGTGAGCCTCAGACAGGAGGGGCCACGTGGCGGGTCTCACGGCTGCGTGGACAGACCAGGGTCCAAACGTGGACTCTGACATCGAACCTGGAGGCTGCCCCTCCTTGTCCACGCCACTGTCCCCAGCCTTCCACCCGCCCTGACCCAACCCGGGGGAGGTGGACGAGCCCCGCCCGCCTGCCCACCCGCCGGGCGCGTACTTCTTGTGCGCGTGGAAGGCGGCGTAGGTGAAGCTCTTGCCCTCGTACTCCCGGAAGAACTTGCTGTCGCCCATGCGCACGTGGTAAACCTCGTTGCCCGAGCAGCGTCCGTACATGCGCTGCCACTGCTCCGGCGACTCCTGGCCTTCCCTGGGCGGGCAGGATGTCACCTTGGCTGGCTGCCCCCCGCCCGCCCGGGGCTGGCAATGCCCCCCAGTTTGGCTTCTGACAGCAGTGGGTGGAGGCCAGCTTGGCCCCTGACCCTCCCCGTCTGGCCAAGCCTTGGAGGCAGGGTGAAGTGTCACTTGGCCAGTTTTAAAAAGCTGTAAACACAATGGTCTGAGTTTTAGGGGTGCCAAAATGTTTGGGGTCAAGACTGGCCTCGGCGGCCTGTGCGTCCTCCCAGGAACCCCAGGCCAGTGCCCTGCCCCCCTGCCTGGTCCGTGCTGTAGGGCCACCCAGGCCCCACAAGGAGCCGAGCACCTGTGTCGGGGGGCCCAGCCCCCCGCCTAGTCCCTCCTCTGTCCCAGGGCCACCCCTTGCCTCTGGTGGGCTCTGCCTGTGTCCCCAGGCCCAGGTGCTGTGAACCAAACGCACCTTCTCCCCCAAACCAAGCCCCAGCAGTGCAGTCACCGAGCTCAAGACCCAGGGCTCCCCTGGTCCCCCGCCCGGCCCTTGCTCTACAGTGGGCCCTGCCTGCAACTCCCAGCAGCCCCCTGGCCACCCTCCAGCTCAGACTCCTCACTTGGCTGTTCAGAGCTCCCCAGTACCTACTGCTTCCAAAACAAGCCCAGCATCCTCAGCTGCGTCCATGTCCCGTGATCTCCCCTCCGCCATCCCTGGCATTTCCCCTGGGCTCACCCCCTCCCTGGGCGGGACCTCTGCCCACGGCACATGCCCCCTCCCATCACAGGTCTCCTCGTCACCCCCTGCCTGGTCTCCCCGGTATGGGGGGGGTGGGGGCGGGGGGGGGCGGTCCCGTGGTGGTGGCACTCACTGGCCGCGGGACGTGTGCACCAGCAGGGTGATGAGCGTGGACGTGGCCGGGCAGATGCAGTTCAGGGCCAGCAGGGCATACTTGCACTCCTCCTCACACACCACGTGGTCTATGGGCACAAGGGTCCCGGGTTGCTGCTGGACCTCCCTGCCGCCCCCACAGCAGATGCCCCCTTGCATGGCACCCTCCCTAGAGCCCCCCTGTCTGCTCCACAAACTCTCTGTCAGCCCTGGCCAGCACCCCACCCCCGGGAGCCTCTTTGTTCTCCGGGTACTTCTGTGCTCATCTCCCAGCTTGACTGACAGCTCCAGGGCTGGGCGGGGCCTGCTCACCTGCCCCACTCCCCCCGCCCCACCCTGAGAGAGCTCAGACACCCCCACAGGGTGCTCACCAGATGCATGTGCCCCTCCCCTGCCCTTGGCTCCTGCCCTCACTGACCCCAGGGCCCCCAGGTGCAGGACCAGCATCCAACAGCTGGTCCTGCGTGGGCTCTGCCTCCAACCCCCTTGGTGAGGACAGAGCTCAGCTGTCCCCCGCCTCGCCCCTGCGTGCTCCTGGTGCATGGCACTCTACTCCTCCAGCCCTCGAAGGTGCACAGTCACCTGTGTGCACACACATGGCTCCCAAAATGCACGTACCTGCGAACTTGACGTGAAACTTGTTCTCAGGCTTGAGAATCTGGACGTAGAGGGGGCAGTTGGGGGCAAAGTCCTTCACAGCCCAGGCGCGCAGGATGGTCTGGTGGTCCTGGGCGTGGGGGGGGGGAGGTAAGGGCTGCGGGGCGGCAGCAGGTGGGGGGCGGCTCTCTGCCTCCAGGAGCCCTCCCCCTCTGGCCGCAGGTGGGTACACGGTGGGAAGCAGCAGTGGGCTCTGCCTGGGTCCGGGCGGGGTGGGGTCACTCACCGCTGCTGTGCGGTCCACCTCGTTCCGGCTGCTGAGGATGAAGCAGGCCTCCCCGTTGTCCATCCTGCAAAGCACCAGGTCTGAGTGCTGCCTGGAGCCGTCTCCCCCGTCAGGGGCTTGGGACAGAGGCTGGAAGGGGGGGCCCCGTCTAGATCTCGCCAAACTCTGCGCTAACAACCTGGCGTCGGGGCACTGACCAGCCGTGGGGCCATCCTCTGTGCCCCCATCAACCTGGGTGGGGCCGGGGTGTGCGAGGGAGGGGAGCACTTGATGGCAGAGACGCTGGGTCCCGCCCGTCGGCCTATCCCCTGGGGACAGGCTGCCTGAGATCTGGGGACCCATGACCAGTTCCACTCCCCTCCCATCCCCCAAGAGCCCTTGGCTGCAGAAGGGGCGCTGGAGAAACTGTCCCCTCAGGTCACCCAGCAGCCTGCCTTGTCCCTGCCCAGCCACTGCCTCTCCCCAGGGGGTCTGGGGCTGGGGCTGGATCACAAGACAGGCTGGACCCCTGGTCACAGCCGCCTCTGGGCAGGAGGCTTGATTCCTGTCTCTGATTTTACGGGCGAGACAGTGGGGCCCAGGGCTCAGGAGGCGGGTGGGTGAAGGGACCCGGATGCGGGGTCTCCTGCCTCCTGCCGGCCCCCCCACAACCCACATTTCACCACAGGGACGCATCAGTCTCCTAGAATGAAATGGTGACAAGGAGAGGGGCTCCTGGGGTGTCTCAGAATGTGCACCAGCACATTCTGGAAAATTCCATTTAACAAGTCTTCTTACCTCAAGTCACTCTGTCAGCCTATCTTTAAAAGAAAACCCGCCCACAGCCCATGTCTTCCCACCTGCAGCCACAGTCCCACCCCATCTACTTTGAGCCTCTCCTGGAACGTGACAAAGAACATCCCCCAGAGGAGCAGGGGAGAGGGGACTTCTGGGAGGCTGACCCAGCAAGGTCACTGCGGGGCCTGGCTCGCCCGGCGGTTGGTGGGCACAGAGCTGAAGCTGCTGCTGCCCTGATGGCTGGGCCCCTCTGCCTGCTGCACACTGGCCCACCCTCAAGGCCACTGCTTGACTGGCTCAGGACTGCACCCCTGCCACCAGAGCTAACCTCCCCTCCCTTGGGCTCACTTGGCTCGCATGAGGTCCTGGTCCTTGAGAGCTGAGCCCTGGAGGTAGATGACCCGCTGAGACCATAGGGGGATCTGCAGGACCCTTCGGACCTGGACGTCCATCTCGGTGGGACACAGGATGACCACGTAATAGTCCTGCAGGCCAGCCCGGGTTAGCCCCCTCGTGAACTCACCCCGGCCCCGCCTTCCTGGGGTTTCACACCCACCGCCTCTTGGGACCCCCAGGCCTCCCAGTGATGGTGTATCTGTCAGTGAGGAAAGGCGGGATGCCCACAGACCCACCCCCACAGTGTGGAAAACCACCTAGGCTGCCACCCTTCACTGTACAGGTGGGAAAAGGAAGCCCAGAGCGCTCTGGACAATCTGGGGGAGGGCGGGGCCCCCCTGGAGCGGGGGCGTGACCGTGGGCAGGGCCTCACCTGGAGCAGGGGCAGGGCCGTGGGCAGGGCATCCCCTGGAGTCGTGGGAAGGGGCTCACCTGGAGCTGGGGCGAGGATGGGGCCGGGTCTCCCCTGGAGCCGGGCCGGGGGGCGGGGCTGTGGGCGGGGCCTCACCTGAAGTCGTGGGAAGGGGCTCACCTGGAGCCGGGCGAGCATGGGGCCGGGTCTCCAGTAGAGCCGGGCCAAGGGCGGGGCCTCACCCGGCACCCGGGCGGGGGGGCGGGGCTGTGGGCGGGGCCTCACCTGCGGTAGGGGCGGGGCCTCCCCTGGAGCCTGGGCGGGGGTGGGGGGTGGGGGGGGGAGGCGAGGCCTCACCTGGAGCCGGGGGTGGGCGTAGAACTCGTTGAGGAAGTCCATGAGCAGGTCGATCTTGAGGGAGCTGACGCACAGGATCACGTGCTTCTCCGTCTGGGCCCGGTGGCGGCTGTAGTTGCCCCCCGACTTCTGCCGCTCCATCCACAGGTAGACGAGCTCCTCAAACTGCAGGTAAGAGCGAGTGAGTGCCAGGTGGCCCGGGGCAGGGCGAGCTGTGGGTGACGGCATCTTCGTGGGAGCAGCAGACGCGGAGCCCCAGGCAGCACAGAGCAGGGACGAAGGGAGGAGGGGCGGACCGGGCAGAGGCCCGAGCAGGACCAAGGAGGCCGGGCAAGGATGGAGCCGCATCCCGACCACGTCTCGGAACAAGGCGGTGTGCGCATCACAGGCCACGCGAGGGGCCATGCGGGGAGAGAGTGGACGTCCTTGCTGGTGTGTGGGATAGCGGGAGACACAGCACGTCCAGCTCCAGGCCCCAAGCAGCCAGGCCACCATTACTGGATGCCGAGGTCTGCTCTCTGGACATCCAGGTGTCTATGAGCCCTTGGGTCTCCCATCAGCACCTGAGACCCATTTTGGAGAAGCCTGAAGGTATCGGGTATTGATATTCTCAGCCACACAATGAGGAAGCCAGACTCCCACGTGGAGGGAACACTTTCCGTGCTCCTGGTTAGAGCCCAGTCAAGGGTGTGGGTGATTCGAGGCTGCAGGTCTGGGGACACTGTCCTCCCCGGCCCACACTTCCTGGATGTGAGCTTTGGGTGTTGGGAGTCCTTTTAAATTAGGAAAACGACGTAAAAGTGTGCGTTATCACAGAGCCGACCGCTGCCGGGGCGGTGTGTGTGTGTGTGTCTGTGTGTGTGTGTGTGTGTGTGTGTGTGTGTGTGTGTTCTCCGCGGAGCTGTCTGGGGTGCTGACGCCGCCAGTCTCTGACTCCGCTCTGCAGGCGGGAGCCCGACCCTGTGAGAGTCCCCTGCTGTTTCTATCTCAAGCATGAGGTCATTCGTTATTTAACACAGTTTAAAATAAACCACAGCAGCTACCCTCTATGGTGCCCACCTGTGCCGTGTGATGTGCTAGTGTCTCGCTGAAATGAATTTAACGAGCACCTATTGGGTTCTGGTAACAAGACCCCATGGCCTGAAGCACAGGACTGGCTCCATAGCTGGGAGGGGCCCGAGACCCCAGGGTGATCCCTGAGGCCCGTGCAGGGTGGGGCTCTGATGGCTGACACCCTGGGCTCAAGCCTCACCTGTCACAGGTATGCAGCTCTGAGCCTAAGTTCCCTCACCGGCAAAATGGCATGACAGTGCCTTTCCCCTGGGGCTGTGGTGAGGGTTAGATGATCTACCTGTAGAGGATTCAGTAGGGACCCCTAAAATTCACGTCCACCCAGAACTGCCAAATGTGACCTTATTTGGAAATAGGGTCTTTGTAGATGCGATGAGATCAGAGGCGATTTGGGGTGGGCCCTAAATCCAATGGCTGTGTCCTTACAAGCAGAGGAGAGGACACAGAGACACACAGGAAGAAGCTGCGTGACAACAGAGGCAGAGATTGGAGAGATGCAGCCACAAGCCAGGGACGCCCAGGACAGCTGGCACCACCAGGAGCTGGAGGGAGGCAAGGGGCAGATGCTCCCTCAGAGACTCCAGAAGGAGCCGGCTCTGCCCACTCCTCGATTTCAGACTCTGGCCTCCAGACTGTGAGAGAGTAAACTCCTGCTGCTTTAAGCCCCCGGCTTGTGGTACTTTGTTGTGGTGGCCCCTGGAAGCTGCCACTGATGAGTGAGGACATTCAGCCCTGAGCCGGGAGAATGCTGTCAGCTGTCATCACGACTACCTCTGGGGGGACGTTACAGCAGGCACTTCATTGTCTCTTCTCTAAGGGCTAACGTGGGAGTGTGGTTGAGTGGAAGAACACAGGAAGGTTATGGGGACTGTCCCTTACCATCCCGGGCGAGATACCCAGCCTTTCCAAGTTAACGAGGGAGGCAGGAAGCTGCCCCAACAGTTAGCCAGCTGCATCCTTGGTGCCCATCCTCCACTCTGGCCTCCAAGGGGACTCATGTGCTGGCCTGATGCCAGGCCCTGCAGGCCTCCCTCTCCTCGGGGCATCCCTCCTGCCTGTGTCAGGCCTGAGTGCCCAGCCCAGCCTGGCTGGAAGGTCCACAGCAGCGGAACACGGGCACAGCCTCAATGGGGGATGGGGGGGTGGGGGAGGGGAGGGGGGAGAGTCCAAAATGCCCTCAGGCAGGAAACCTGGTTGCCTTGCACCATTTAAGTTGAAACCACACACGACCCATCTGTGCGTCCCTGAGACACACGCACAGGGCAACAGCCCCCAGACCGCTCCCTTAGGGAAGGGGAGTAGCCTGCAGGACTGACCGATCTCTCTCGCAATGTATTTCCTGAGTGGGACAGACCTTTTTTGCATGCTTGAAAGCATTCAGAATGGTAGTGTGAAAATATAATTTCAAACAAAAAATAAAAATAGATAATTTAATTATAATTAAAAACAAGTATGTTCATAATTTATAATTATATAATTAAAATACAACAAAATATAATACAAAACATAATTTTCAAAATATGAATTTAAAAACTTAAAAATCTAAAAAATATTAAAAATGTAATTTAGAAAACACAATTGTATAAAAACATAATTTGAACTGAGATTCAGAAGGCGGCCAGGGCTCTGTGGCCTGAGGGGGCTCTGCCAGGGAGTGTGAGGGGAGAGGTGGCCGTGGGGAGGAGGGAGCGTAGGGAGGACCCGGCTTCAGACGGAGGCTGAGGAGGAGGCCACTGCCAACCCAGGTCCAGGACAGAAAGTTCTGGTGAGCACGGTGGTGGGGGCAAGGCTGCTGGTAGGGTTCTCAGCCCCATAGGGGTCCGGGGGACACAGCAGGACTTGGCGGGGGAGCTGAGTTCTGGACAAGGGGAGAGCAGGGAGGACGGAGTGCCAGCTGGGGCTGGGGGCTCCGAGCTGCAAGGCGGGGTGGGGGCTGAGGGCCAGGGGGTGAGCTCAGGGTCAGCAGAGGCCCCACTGGGTGGACTGGCCCCATCATGGTGGCAGTTAGGCACCCTCCCCATCATGAATGTCCACCTTGGCAGCTGGTTCCCTCCAACCTCCCCCCACCAGTCCGCTACCCGGGCTTTTCCCTGCTGACTGAGGTGTTCGGGGTGCCCTCCTGCCCCAGCTCCTGGGGCAGCTGACAGCTGCCGCCTCGGTCCCTAAGGGAGGCCCCCTGACCCCGCCCTCTTCCTGAGAGGGCCCAGCCCACGACGGGGTTAGGGGGGCGCCTGAAGCCAGCCGGTCTCCTCTCCAGGCCTCCGCCTTTCATATGTAAACACAGGTGGGGACGGGGCTGGGCTGGGGTCCCACACCACCCCCACCTCGGCTCAACCGGCAGACTGGCCTTGGTGACAGGGGACAGGGAAGCAGCAGACAGCAGTCTGTGTGCCCCGCGTGGTCCTGACAGCTGCTGCTGCACCAGCTGAGGGCTCCTGACGGCCAGCCCCACCCCTGCATGGTGGGAAACGGCGCGCCGTCCACCCCAACAGCCCCTCTGCTCACACTCTGTGCCCTGACCAGGACCAGAAATGGAGCTGGCACGTGGCACCCAGACACCCGCTGTCCCCTCATTGTGAGAACGCCGTCCCTCGCTCACCGCCCTGACGGCTGCAGGCCTCACTAGTCACAGACCCCCAGCAGGCCCCTGGCAGGGCCCGCCAGGAAGTGGTGTCACCCCCTCCCTCTCCCGCCTCCCTGCTGGGCTGGGGCCAGGGCTCACCTGCAGAGGGAGCACCACGAGGGCCACGCAGATCATGATGACCACCAGCAGCTGGGACGGCCAGATCTTGGGCGTCACGTCGCCGTAGCCCACGGTGGAGAAGGTGACGATGCAGAAGTAGAAGGAGGTCAGGAGGGACAGGTTCTCGCCGGCCCGCTCCAGGTGCTGGATGCCGCAGGTCCTGAAACCGGGCAGCAGGGGCTGTGGGCAGGGCCTCAGCCACCTCCCAGCTCCTTTGGTGAAGCTCTGCCTGACCAGGGGACCTGGTCATCCGGAGACTGAGCAATGCGTGGCCGGGTCCCCCGGAGACACAGGCCGAGCCTGGGGGCCCCCATCACTGACAGGGGACCCTTCAACCTGGGCCTGAGTCCCGGCCAGGACGGGGTGTGCGGGCAGCTTGGCCGACTGGGGCTCCCAGCGCCTCTGCCTGCAGCCTGCCAGAGCCGGCACTCGGATCTCCCCCGCCTTCCCCTCCTGCTCCCTGGCCTTTCGAGGCCCCTGGAAAATTCGCTGGGAGCAAGGATGCAGGGCTGCGAGGGTTCAGTGTGGGCCTGGGGGTCAGTGGGAGCAGGTGCGGCCCCCGGGATGTGAGCCCCTGCATGCCACCCCCACCTCTCAAGGCCTCATCCTCACCCAGGAGATCAGACAGGGCGTGGGGCCCACTCAGCTCCCCGCCCGGTGCAGAGCTGGGCAGTCCTGTTTCCCACCAGTGAACCCGTGTTCCCATCCCCAGGCTGGGAGGTGCTGATGGCAGGCTCCAGGGGCCCACAGCACACAGCAGGGGGCAGCACACGGTGCTCAGGGACCCTCCCGGGGTGGACAGGTGGATGCACTGGCTGCGGGGGGTGGAGCCGGTGAATCACCCTGGAGGTTTCTACCCCGTGCATGCCCCGTCCGCGCCGCTCAGGTCTGTGTGTTGGGGGAGTAGGGTAGGGGAGGCAGGAAGTATGTGGACCTCCCTACCTCTCCGGCCTTGGTGCCTGCCCTGCATCCCTGCCTGGGGGACAGGTGGTGGTAACCAGTCTCACCAAGACCACGCTAGCCAGAGCCTCTGTGGGAACGCAGGCTGATACAGAAGCATGGGGGCTCTTGGCTCCAGGAGCCCCCACCTTTCCCCCTGGCTGCTCCCAGACCTCGCTCTCAGCTGATCCCCAAGCCAAAGGGTCCCCACCCAGTCAGGGGCCAGTCCCCCACCTGGGACCTGCCTCCCGAGGCACCAACCAGGAAGCCAGACCTGGGTCTCCCCGGGCCCCAGAGGACCTGGACTCGGGCCTGCTGCTGCCTGGGAACATGGGCTCCCAGCTGCCTCCCTGTTCTCAGTCCTGGCCGGGCCACCACCCGCCACCCCGGGGCCATGGCCTTCCTGACCTCTTGGACATGAGGGCCTGGCTCTGCCCAAGAAGAGCACTGCCCGCCACGGGGGAGCTCCGGACGCGCGGGGGCATCGCAGGGGGCGGTGGCACTCACCCCGTGAAGACCAGGCAGAGCAGGGTGCAGAAGAGGATGAGCACCTGGTTGAACATGGCCGACTGCGTCCGCAGGATGGCGCGGTGGAAGTCATTCTGCAGGAGGCAGCGCCGTCAGCGGCAGAGCCCGGGACCTGCCACAGAGCCTGGGGCCACTCCGTGGCCACGTGTCCCAAATACACATGAGAGCGAATGGAGAGGTGAGGGGTCTGGCCGTGGCTCCGTCCTGGGGAGGCCACAGGGCCCCGCGGCCGGTCACCCCGATCTCCTCTCTCGCTCTTGGGAGACCCCGTCCTGCCTCTGCCATGGGGGGCGAGGGCCAAGGGCCCAGAGCTGAAAGGCCCTGGGCAAAGGTCAGAGGCTGCGACCTCAGCCCCATACCCTCACTCTACAAGTAGGATGGGGGGTGAGCGGGGGGCCTGGGCTCGGAGGGGACAGTCAGCTGCCTGCAGACGTTTCTGTGACAGGGACCTCGCCCAGATGCTCAGCAGAGGGTCTGCCCGCTGCCCTGGTGTGCGTGTGGCCCTGGTTTCTGTGGTCCTGTTTGCTCTCACCTTGCACTTCACCCCCCCTCCCCGCAACTCATCTCCAGGGTCAGGAAAGCTCTGGGTGGATCCTGTCCTGTGTCAGGGCATGTGAAGGCTGGAGTTGGGCATTCACGGTGATAGATTACGTGTTTCCACTTGTCACCTGGCCTCCTGGGGCACCGAGGGGAGCTGGCCAGCTCTCCGCCAGGCCAGGGCCAGGGTGTGGCAAGCCGCCGCCCCGGAGGGTCCTGGGGGGCTGTGCAGAGGCGAGGCGGGAGGGCCGGGGGTCACCACGCGGCGCGGCTTACGATCATGTTCTCCAGCGCGTGCTTGGCCAGCCAGCAGTTCAGGAAGACGGGGATGAACAGGTTCCGCAGTGGCGCCCAGAATATCTACGGAGGAGATGGGTCAGAGGCTGCGGGCTCGGGCGGCCCGCTGCTCAGCTGGCAGCTCACCCACCGTGATGATGAAGGGCAGTGTGTTGATCATCTCCAGGACGAAGGAGACTCGGAAGATCTGCTCCCAGATGTTGCCCTGGGGGTAGGGGAGGGGCGGGGGAGAAAGACCAACCAGGGGGTCAGGGGACGGGGCGGGGGCTAGGGGAGGGCCGGGGCAGAGGGGGGCACTCACTTTGTAGCTGAGGTAAATGAGCAGCATCGTCTCCAAGAAGCTTATTATGGCCACGATGACCTGGGAGTGGGCAGGGAAGGAGCCTTTGAGTGGGGCCAGGGGAGGCAGCGCCTACCCAGAGCCCAGAGCCGCGCCCGCCCCCCCCACTCACCTGAATCACCCACAGAGCCATCTTCCTCTCCACCCACAGGATGGGTGCCCTGGGAGAGAGGGAAGTGAGCCTCAGGCGGGCGTCCCCCAGCCACCTGGGCCTCCGCTGACCCCAAGCCGCTCCTCGGTTGGACCGAGGGCACCACCTCACCCTCAGAGGGGACGAGAATGTGGAGGGAAGGGGAAGCCCCCAGGAAAGGAGGCTGGCAGGGCCGCCCTGGGAGGTGCCTGCTGTGGGGCAGCGCCGAAGGCTCAGAGGCCCCTTCACCCTGCACATGCTTGGACAAGGGCAGCCTGAGCCCCAGCTGGCCTCCCCTTCTCGCCCGGGCTCCTGGGGACGGGGCTCCTATGCACGTAGTTGCAGGGGAGGTGCTGACTGGCGTCCCCCTCGGTGTTCGTGATCTCGTTCCTCACCCATCAACAGGCAGGGCTACTGTGAGGTGAAACAGGACGGGGGACGCGAGAGACAGCCTCCGGACAAGCCCGGTGGTTGTAGAACAGAAGGGTGGCCGGCTCACAGGGCTGGGCGGGAAGTGCTGAGGGGGTGTGGGTGCAGGACAAGGGCTGAGAGGGGGCTGTCCCCCCTCATCTGAGAAAACGGGGCTCTGGGTGTTGGGGACAAGGCATGTGAGACAGGAGGTGGCCAAGCCCCTGGGGACACATCCCAACTTCTGGACCAGGCATCCTCGGTCACTCTGGGTCACTTCCCATTGCTTGACTGGGGCTCAGAGCATCAAGAACTGCGGAAGGAGCGACTGAGTACCCCACCCCCCGCTAGGGGCTGCCTGCCACCAGATGGGAAGACATGGTGGGTGGGTCTGGCCGGCTTTTAGTGACACTTGTAATTCTCAAATTGCTCCTGAAGGCCTCAGGGCACTCTGGAGGGACATCCGCAGCGCTGCCCACCACTTGGCCAGGGCCCCGGGGTCCAACTGGAGGGGATCAACCCTATCCAACCCCTGCCCTGGGCCTCCAAGTGGGAGTCAGGCCAGGGAAAGGTCCTCAAGCTGGGTGGTGAACTCACCAATTGATCTCGGAGGATGACTCATTGAAGGTGTAATTCTGCTTCCGGCAGCCCCAGCTGCGGAGAGACAGAGCTGGCCTGGCTGTGGCCCCTCCCCTCGCTGCCCCTGAAGGGACCCTTCCCAGGGTTGCCATGTGCTCAGGGAGCGTGGGGGGCACCCACCCAGGGCCAACCCCCCACATCTTGGACAGCATCTGTTCTCCAACACTTGGGCGAAGAGGCAGCCTGCCCCCGCCCTGCAGACCCCCAGGGAGAATCTCTAATGGAGAAGGGGCAGGCAGGCTGGACGAGGACACACCCACTCCGGGATGTGAGAGGTGGAGCCCAGGAGAGAGCTAGGGATGCCGCCTGGTCTGACCGCAGGCTGCTGGGGAAGGGCCGTGCATGGCCAGTGATGGACTGTGGAGCACTCAAGGCCTCTTGGAGGCCACAGCTGCCACAAACAAGGCTGGACAATGCCCGTGAGACAGAGAGAGAAAATCGAGCTCTCATCCCAAGGTGCTGGCTCCAAGACTCATGTCCCTAAGTCACTCCTGATGACAAGCCTCCTCAAGTCACCTGGACACCCGGCTGCTGGGAAGGCGGCAGGGGCATGGCAGACATGCTAGGTCTGCCTCAGATTGTAACCAATGCCAGGGTCACTGACCAAAGGGACCTCACTCTCCCAGATCCTCATGGTGACGAGCAGCTTCCTCCCCCTTTTCTCTCAAGTGACCCACTTCCCTCTGAGCCTTACTGGGGCTGTTGTTGCAAACTCAACACCCACGGAAGTGGCTGGCCGTACTCCTACCCATCCACCATCTGTCCATCCATCCATCCATCCTTCTATCCATTTGTATACCATCCATCCATCCACCATCCATCTATCCATCCATCCACTTATATATCATCCATCCATCCATTTATCCATCCATCTAGCCATCCACCATCCATTCATTTATCTACCATCCACCCACTCATCCATCCATCCATCCATCCATCCATCCATCCATCCATCCATCCATTATCCACCACCCATCCATCCAGCTATCCATAATTCAACCATCTACCTACCCACTCACCCATCCATTCATCCATTCTACCCATCCATCCGCCAGCCCTTTCATCCATCCATTTGCCTTCCCAATCCTAATTCTCAGAAATTAGAAAACATGATAGCAGAAATGAAAAACTCAACTAAAGAGCTGAAGATAAAGCTAAGGAAATTCCCCAGAAAGAGCAAGATGGAGAACAGGAGAGAGAGGATAAAAAACGTACAGGATCATTCCAGAATCCCACATCAGAATATCAGGAAGTCCAGAGAGACCACGTGGAGGAGATGGGGGAGGTATCCCCAAAGACTTAACTCAGACAAGCCCAGCCCTGAGTGGACCCAGCTCCGTGTCCCCTGGGACCAGCGCGGCAAGGAGAAGGGACCCATGCCACGGCGTCACGGAGGCTTGTCAGACATGGGCACAGAGAGAAGCTTCCACCAGCTTCCAGGGAAGAAAACCGTGCTTCCCACAAGGATCAAGAGAGGGGAAGGGCTCGGACGTCTCAACAGCAGCCAGAGCAGCAGGAAGACGACACAGCAAGAGAAAGACTGAGGCCCCACTCTCCTTCAGCCGTAGGCCCACCCCAGACCTCAGCCCTGAAGGTGGCAGGCAGCTTATTCCCACGGCCTTTCCCTGGAAGTCTCAGCAGCACGTGCTCCGTGCAGATGAAGGAGTGACTGAGGCAGAGGACACTGGAGGCCCAGGAGGAGCAGGTGAAACCAAGTGGAGCCCCGACAAAAGGCTCCCTCCTGCCTGCACTGGGGGCAGGGTGTCCCCACCCTGCAGGACCTGAAGGGAGCCCAGAGCCCCTCCCTGAGCCCCTCCCCTGCACCACTATGGGGGGCATCCTAGACTCTCAAGGAGAGATCTTTCCGGGTCCAGGAGCAGCTGCAAATGCAGCCACCGTCCACCGTTCTGCCTGGGCTGAGCCAGCAGATCAGCAGGACCCTGAGGGCAGTGTCCTGGGCACAGCTCTCTGGGGCACAGACACTGGGACAGGGGTCACATTAAGGAAGGAAGGACTCTCTAGGGCCCTGGGCAACGGGCACCCCAGGGGACAGGCTAGGTGCTGGGCACAGACCCCACACTGACCCCACTGGCCTCTCTGATGGCGGCAGGGCCCTGTGACCCCCAGCCCCACGGGTCACCCACCATCCGATCCCCAGGGCTGGGTCGTCCAGCAGGACACGGACGATGTACAGCAGGCAGGTGAGCAGCTTCAGGGAGAAGTTGAACAGCCGGATCCTCAGGCCTGCGGGAGGGGGACGTCAGGACTCCTGGGCCGCCCGGGGTCCCACTACGGTCCCCTGCCAACAGCTCCTCCCTCCACACCTCGGACACCCGGGGCTGGGCTGCCCCGGAGAAGCCAGCGTGGCCGCTATTGGGCCAGCCTCTGAGAGGCTCCATCCATGTCCTGCCTTACAGACGTGGGTGCAGAGGGCTCCCTGTGCCACTTGCTCCTTGAGGCAGGACAGGTGGGGGTGGGGGGAGCACGTGGATGAGCTGGGACCCATGGACACAACCTCCCCGCCCCGTCCTGCATCCCAGGAGGGGTCTGAGGTGGTCAAGCTCCTGCTGGGAAGGCTGGTGGGGGGAGCCTGCAGGGAGGGGGCCAGGGAGCCCCTCAGGGTGAGGGCGGGAGGCCTGGGGCCACAGGGAGGAGGGGAGCTGGTGCCCCGGAGGGCCACAGCCCAGCCCAGAGTCCAGCAGGGGTCAGGGTCCCCAAGGGTTCCGGGTCCCCTCTCCTGCTGGGTGGAAGGTGGCGTGAAGCTGAGATGAGGGGCACTCCCCACTGCCCCCTGCGCCCACCACTCTCCGACACAGCCCCCTTCTCTGCCCAGGCCCTTCCCCATACCAGCCTTCTCCGGGCATGCGCTTGGCCCGTCCCAGGAAGCTCGCTCCTGGCTCCCCCACCCTCTCCGCAGGCCCCACTCACTGGATCTTTGGTTTTTGATGAAGAACAGCTTGAGCCGCTCCTTGAAGGTATTCTCGTTGACGTAGAACTCCACCTGGACCCTGGGGAGCAGGACAGGTGTGTGGGGTTTTGGGCCAGGGGGGCTTGAGCTGGGATATAGGCCCAAAGCCCTGAGCCTGACTACTTCTCCCACACTGCAGGCACCGAGCAGACAGGCAGACAGATGGTGGCTGCACGGTCAACACCTCCACTCAGACCGGGAGGGTGCCCCAGTATCCAGTGTACCCATGTGCCCCCAGCAGACCTGCCTGCCGGCCCTTCCAAAGCCACTCAGCCCATTGACTGCCATCTTCTCAGGCCCAAGTGTCACAGGCAACCACCCCGTGTGCCCTGTGTGGCCCATGGCACAGGGCTCAAAATACACCATATCATCTACATAGAATGTTCCAGAAGCCGATGGTCAGTTGCTCTCTCTGGTGGCTGTGCCCTGAGGCTTGCTGCAGCCTGCAGGACGGTGAGGGCAGATGGGCCAGCAGGAAACAGCCTTCCTTGCATCTGCCCGCAGGCCGGCAGTGGGCCCCTCCAGTGGAGGCTGCTCCCTTTCCCTTGGGCTGGCCTGCAGCCCTGGCCTACCCCCAGACACTCCGAGCCCCTGCCCAGGCTCCCAGTGTCCTAGGAACAGACCACAGTGGACCCAGCAGGAGTTGGAGGTGCATGTCAAACAGGCGAAGTGGATGGGGAAGGGCCATCTGGTTGCCAGGGTCACGTGGGGCCTGGGGCCTGCTGCCCCTGCCTTAGACACGGGCCTGCTGCGGCCGGCTGTGCCCAGCATGCTGGCCACACGATGGCCTAATATTCCACTAGAATGACAACTCCAGTGTTGACAGCAGGCAGGACAGCCGGAGCATGACGGATGGAGCAGACACGGTTGTCCTGCCCCACCCACCTCCCTGTCATTGTCCTCCGGCTCCGACACCGAGGCCGAGGGCTGTGGACGTCCTCCCTCCCAACCAGGCTCCGGCTCCCGTCAATGCAGAAGTTAACACGCTCTCACCTACAAAGTCTAATGGCGCTGCTCTGCCTGTGGCTGGCTGCCCAACATCTCCAAAAAGTGTCTAAAATATTCATCATTCCCTAAAGCCTGTTCTAGGCAAAGTAAGTGATACAGACACAACACATCGGCAGCCGTCTGGACCTGCCCTGCTGGGGGGCAGAGCCCCAGCACCTCCCTGACCTGCCCCAGGCTGGGCCCCAGTGGCTTCCACTGGTCACAGGGCTCAGGAAGGGCCCAGGAGGAGGTGGGGGTGGTGTGGGGCCCCTCCCCCACTCTCAGGTCCTGGTGCAGCGTGGTCACCCGGCCACTCTGGACTCCTGGGGCCAGGGCAGCAGGACAGGCCTCCCACCAACCAGCGGGGTCCAAACCCAGAGCCAGTGGTCAGTGCACCCTGCAGCACCACAGCACACCCTACTGCACCCCTCACTGTACCC
This sequence comes from Diceros bicornis minor, assembly GCF_020826845.1. Taxonomy (NCBI): domain Eukaryota; kingdom Metazoa; phylum Chordata; class Mammalia; order Perissodactyla; family Rhinocerotidae; genus Diceros; species Diceros bicornis. The sequence continues at coordinate 43,002,697 of NC_080767.1, forward strand.
CAGCACACCCCATTGCATCCCAGAACACCCCACTGCACCCCTCACTGTACCCCAGCATACCCCACTGCACCCCAGCATACTCCACTGCCCCCTCACTGTACCCCAGCATACCCCACTGCACCCCTCACTGTACCCCAGCATACCCCACTGCACCCCACTGTACCCCAGCATACCCCACTGCACCCCAACGCACCCCACTGCATCCCTCACTGTACCCCAGCATACCCCACTGCACCCCTCACTGTACCCCAGCATATCCCACTGCACCCCTCACTGTACCGCAGCACACTCCACTGCACCCCTCACTGTACCCCAGCACACTCCACTGCACCCTCACTGTAGCCCAGTGTACCCCACTGCACCCCTCACTGTACCCCAGCACACTCCACTAAACCCCTCACTGCACCCCAGCGCACCGCACTGCACCCCTCACTGTACCCCAGAACACTCCACTGCACCCATCACTGTACCTCAACACACCCCACTGCACCCCTCACTGTACCGCAACACACCCCACTGCACCCTCACTGTAGCCCAGTTTACCCCACTGCACCCCAGCGCACCCCACTGCACCCCTCACTGTACCCCAGCATACCCCACTGCACCCCTCACTGTACCCCAGCATATCCCACTGCACCCCAGCACACCCTACTGCACCCCTCACTGTACCCCAGCACACTCCACTGCACCCCTCACTGCACCCCAACACACTCCACTGCACCCTCACTGTAGCCCAGTGTACCCCACTGCACCCCAGCGCACCCCACTGCCCCATCACTGTACCCCAGCATACCCCACTTCACCCCAGCACACTCCACTGCACCCCTCACTGTACCCCAGTGTACTCCACTGCACCCCACTGTACCCCAGTGTACTCCACTGCACCCCTCACTGTACCCCAGCACACCCCACTGCACCCCGCCGCACTCCAGCACAGACTCCTTTCCCCTTCCCCCTTGAAGCCCTCCCCCCCGCCTCCTGGCTCATCTCCGAACCCCTGAATCCCACCCTCCTCTGCAGGTGTCACCTGGAGCTGAGTCAGGAGAGGCCCTGAGGGTCTCTTTGGGGAGTTGGTCAGACGAGCCAGGCTGGGCCTGGGGGTGAGGGGGGCAGATGCCCCTCAGCGGAGCCCAGGGCCTCCTGCAGCGCCCATGGCGTTCTTGAGGGACCACACGGGTCTCCAAAGCACCCAGCTCAGAAACACATCCATGGGGCCGGCCCCGTGGCGTAGCAGTTAAGTGCATGCACTCCGCTGCTGTGGCCCGGGTTAGGATCCTGGGGGCGCACTGATTCACCGCTTGTCAGGCCATGCTGTGGCGGCGTCCCATATAAAGTGGAGGAAGATGGGCACAGATGTTAGCTCAGGGCCAGTCTTCCTCAGCAAAAAGAGGAGGATTGGCACGGATGTTAGGTCAGGGCTGATCGTCCTCACACACAAAAAAACAAACCAACAAAAAAACACACATCCTCCCCCAGTACTCTCCTGCCGTGTCACAGCAAGGCCTCAGTAGAGGGGTCTCTCCAAGGCCTCAGTGGAGGGGTCTCCCCTGACTCGTGCCCCTCCACTCAGGCGCACCCCCCACAGGGCCCTTATCTGGCCAGCAAGGCCCTGCCCCGCCCACGTGGCTGGTAGCTGAGCCTTGCTCCCTCCTCCTCAGCCTCCTGGAATGCTGCCCATGGCACCTGCCCTGCCCCACCCCTTCTGGTCCCCCCACCTCTCCTACAGTCTCCTCGACTCCCCCACCTCCAACCCTGAATGGGGGCCCCCTCTTGCTGCCTGCCTGTCTCCACCTACACAAGGTGACTTCCAAACACTGGCTCCGCCCAGAGCCCCTCGCTCACTTCTGCCCCACCCCGTCCTCTCTCCTGGGGGTGCTGCTCACCAGACCAAGCAGAATCTGCCCCCCTAGGCTTCCCCCTCAGACCCCAAGGCGGGTGGTGGCTTTTCTCCTCTTCTCTCCCCATGTCAGACCCCAGACACATCGGCAAGTCCCTCCGACAATTCCCACTGCCCCTGCAGCCACATGAACGGCCCCCAATGCCCACTCTCCCTGCAGCTGAGAGCCCCCCTGTCCACTCAGAGCCCTCACGTGCCGGCTCTAGGCCCTCCCAGGGTCGCACCCGCTCAGCCCCCCCGCCATCTTGCTGGACAGCTGGACATCAGCAGGTAAGACATCCCTGCCTGTCCACTGCCTGTCTGTCTCCCACATCTCGGGCCCCAGGAGGGCTGGTTTTTGACCTCCCGCCTCCAGGCCTGAGGGAGGCCCAGCCCCAGCCCTGTCCTGCCTGGCCTCCCCTCCTCAGGCCCTGATCTCGGCCCCCACACCCGCCCTGGGATCCAGCCCTCCATCCCACGCCATCGCCCCAGCCTCCAGGGCCGGCCCCTGCTCCTTGCTGTCACCTCCCAGGACCAAAGGCCAGAGCTGGGAAACTGAGGCACAGACCAGGAAGCCAGTGTTGGCTGGCTAGGAAACCGAGGGAAATCCTCCCAGCTCCTTCCCTGGGGACCCGGATGCCAAGCCTAACCCGAACCCCAGCCCTCCCCAACTGCCAGCCGGCCACTCCCTGCATACGTGCCTTTCGTGGTCCCGCTGCACTGCCCACTGGAAGTCCCCGCCCAGGCCCCGTAGGGTCAGGACTGGCCGCCAGGACTAGGCACGCCCACGACATCTTCCCTTAGAGATTCTCTGGCCTCTTCCCGGCCCCCCAGAAATGGAACCCCGAGTCACCCATCAGCGGGAGAGGGCCCAGCCGGCCCTCGTCCCCTCACCGAGGTGACACCCATCTGTCCCCGCCGAGGTGCTCAGCGGCAGCATGTGCCCACAGAGGGAGGTGCGCTACCCGCGGGGGGAGACAGGGATGGTGGGGAAGACGCCAGGTACAGACTTGGCCCCGAGAAGCGGAGACTGCAGGGCCCGGGAAGTTACGAAGCCTCCTTCACTGTTAATTTTTCATGAGCTGTGGCCGCCCACTTCTTCCAGCACCACCACAAGAGGAAATTACTAACTGCCCATTCACCCTGAAGTACGTTTACAGCAATGGGTGTAATTTGGCCCAAAGGGGCGCTGGGCAGACCCAGCTGACGCAGACAGCAAACCCCTCGGGGAGCTGCCCGGACCCCCCAGCCCCCGTGGCTCACCGCAAAGGTTGGGCCTGGCCAAAGGACACACTCTTGGCTCAGCAAGCTCGTAGGAGGAAGCGAGGCAGCCCCAGGGTCACGGACGGTCCAGCCTGGCAGCCAGCGGCCCTGTCCCTCACCTGCCTGGCTGCTCCGGCGCCCCTGACCTGTCTGAGCCCGGGCCTCCTTATCTGGGGAAGGGGCAGTGACAGGAACCACCTGCCACGGGAGTCGTCAGGGTGCCCGGCAGGGGTGCTGTGGCTACAGAGAAATTACAACAGTCTTCTGTGTCTCAGGCTCCTCCCCTGTAAAGTCCGGCTAGTCGCTCGTTTTCAGATAGAGGATTAAGTGAGAGACCGCCCTCGTGCATGGCTTGGGACCCGGCACCCGTCAGCTCAGATGGTGCCGGCGATCAAAGCCGATCTTGTTCTCTGTGTTCTCGACGTCGGCCGCCCAGAAAAGATGGGCCCCCTCATGCCATAAATCCACACGTGTGGCTGTGGATCGCGAACGGCTGATGCCCACCACGGGTATCGGGCAGAGGTGTGATGCTTGGCGGGGCCATCCCCTTCTCCCCATGGCTGGTCCAGGTGTGGCTGGAGGCCCCGTAGTGGAGCCGGTGACCGAGCTCACAGGAAGCTGCTCTCAGGAGCCGGGGAAGGACTGGACGAGGAGCCCTGGGAGCTGGGAGACGGGGCTCCAAGAACTCACATGGTGACTGGCCCTGGAGCTGGGCATCGAGCTGCCTGCAAACACAGGCTCGTGCTGGGCAAGGGCAGAGCAAAGGGGTCTGATTCCTGGGCGTCTGTCTTCATTCATTCATCCATTCGGCAAGAGGCCCAGCAGGGAGGACTGGGCATGCTGAAGGGGCCACTCTGCCCACCCCACAGCAGGACGGGACCTGCCAGGTGAGGGCGGCTGCTCAGTGACAAGCTGGGCAGGTGGAAGGTGGGCTTGCAGCTCTCCCTCTGACCGGGATGCTGACCGACAAGCAGGCTGGGGAAGCGGGCCTTCCAGGGATTCCTGGCGCAGACAGGCTGTGCCGGGAAGCTCCAGACGCAGGGCCAGGCGGCTGGCCCCAGGGGGCCAGTGGCCAGGCACCGGGCACACGGCCACAGGCAGGCCCACCTGCCTGGCCGCTCACATGGGGCGAAAGTCCGACTGCCTCCCACCCTCAGTCTGTCACTGTGCTCTCCGGCAGGGGCCTGGGAGCTCTAAGTGGACAAGGGCCCAGGCCCAACTGCCAACCCCAAGGCTAGCTCTTCTGAGAATGGGCAGAGCCTCTGACCAGTCAGGGGCCCAGACGAGGACAGACAGGGGGCCCGCTCCAGCCCTGCTGCAGCGCATGTCCTGTGAGGCGAGGCAGGCCACCTGGGGGCTGGTCTGAGCTGGGAGGCGCAGGGGACCGGCAGCAGTGACCTGTCAGGTGGCGGGGCACCAGGGCTGGGGGCGGGGGTTGGAGGCTGCTTTGCCCCCCACCCCGGCCCCAAGCCTGCAGACCAGCCTGTGGGGGTGTCAGCAGGGCCCCTGCCGGGGACATCCCCCACTCCTGGACCATTGTCGGGGGCCCTGGATCCACCTCAAGGGCAGGTGGTGTGGGGGGGTACAAGGCTGTCCTCCAGCCCCTCGCCCACTGCCATAGGCTAGCTCGCACAGGCCCCCTCCTGTCCCCGGTTAGCCCACTATCATGCACAGCCCCTCTGTCCCTCGTCCCTGGAGAGGGCAGAGCAGCCCGGGAAAGCGAGGACAGGGAGCCCTCTGGCTGGCCAGGCAGGTGGGCAGTGATTTCTCACACGAGCAGATGACCCTGGCCTGGGCCTCCCCCAGAAGGCAGCCCCGCCTGGGGCCCACTGCACACACGTCCGGGAGGGTCCTTGTCCTGGCAGCCTTGGCTGGGCCTCCGAGGGAGGTCTGCCGTACCAGTGACAAGCCTGGGGCCGCAGGACCCGCAGCCTTGGCCCCTCGGGTGGCTGTAGACTGTCTGTTTCCTCCCACAGGTCTCAGACTCACTCCTGGGGAGCCCGGCGCCCAGGGCGTGGCCCAGCGCCCCAGCCCCACTCTCCCGCAGGGGTAATGACAGGCAGGGCTGCAGGGAGACCACGCGGAGGACGAAGTCTCTGCAGCTGGAAGCCGGAGGGAGCGGTGGTTGTCACTGCTGCGACGTTAATTAATGAAACTAATAATCAGGCCCCCTTGGTGGGCACACTGAATGCCACGGGCTGGGGCAGGTGGGGGCTCTTTCCCAGGAACGCGCCCAAGCGTGGCTGCTCTGAGGGGCTCTCGTCCCTGTGGCCTCAAAGCCGCCCTCTGCCTGAACTAAATCTTGACAGAGGCCAGGAGGAGCCCGCGGAGGCTCATGGAGGCAGCCCAGCCCGGTGCCCGGGGCCTGAACTGCACAGGCGGCCAAGGTAGGCTGAGGCCGGGTCCCAGCAGTCACCTGCTGGAGTACCCACACAGGAGCCACAGTAGGGGTCCCCGTTCCCAATGTCCGGCCACTCCTGAGGGCTGTAGGGGCCCACTGTAGGGGGCCATGGAGCAGCCACCTCTGGACAACTCCATTTCCTACTCACGGGCTCCTCCCCAGGGGATCCTGGTCCGTCCTGTCCCCGGGCTCAGCCCCGCTGCCTGGGCCCAGCGGCTCTTGCTGGCGCAGGGAGGTGTTGGTGGCCCTGCATGCCCTGCTCTCACTCGGCTGGATGACAGGTGCTGGGCAGTGGACTCTCCCACCAGGGCTGGCATGGCCCGAGCCACCCTCCTCCCAGGGTGCGAGGGTGCGAGGACACTAGTCTATCCCTGTGAGAGACCCTCCCCTGCAGAGAACTTACTGAGACAGGGAGGAGTCCAGGCTGAAATCTTCCACATGAAGCCTGGGGACAGACACAGTGTGGACACGTCAACACGGAAGATGGATGGACAGATGGAGGGCGTGGACTCCCAGACTGGTGGGTGGGGGGCCAGACATGCAGGGAGGCTCCAGCCAGGGTCCGAGGGAAGTGGAGGCAGAGGTACCACGGGAGGCAGGCCACACGCCAGGCCTGGCCCCCTCAGGGCCCAAAGAAGCAGCCCAGTGCTAGTACATGCACCCCCCTACCCAGGCCGGAAGGAGGTGATGACCCCACCTGCGATGACCACACGCAGGGACAGGGCCGCCCTGCCGTCAGCCAAGCGAGCAGGTCGCAATGAGCAGGACTGGCGAGCACTCACTGTCACTGCTCAACGCGCTATCGGCCCCATGTTACACCCGCACGGGGCCACGGATGCCACAGTCCGGGCTCCCTGTGCTCAAGGTGCCGACCTCCCCTCTGCTCCCTCACTCTCTATGGGCCACAGCACCCACCGGCCCTGCCCCTCGGCTTGCTGGTCAGGACAGGCTGAGGCTGGGAGCTGATGCTCTTTGGGGTACCCCAGGTGCACCCTACACCTGCTGCCCTTTGGGTGCCTGGCCTCGGGTTCTCCAGACTGGCCACAGGCCGCTCACACCAAGGTGGGCGTGGCCTGCACCAGAAGGGAGGCTGGTGGCAGCTGCGGGGCTGCGGGGACTGGCCTGAGCAGGGGCCAGGCAGGGTGGGGGTGCAGAGGGTCTGTTCTTTGTTAATGATGCACTTGTCCTGGGCCAGCTCCTCTGCAGAGACTTCAGGGGGCTTCTCTTTTATTTATTTATTTTTTGTGAGGAAGATTGGCCCTGAGCTAACATCTGCCAATCCTCCTCTTTTTTTGCTGAGGAAGACTGGCCCTGGGCTAACATCCATGCCCATCTTCTTCTATTTTATGTGGCACGCCGCCACAGCATGGCTTGCCAAGCGGTGCGTTGGTGTGCGCCTGGGATCCGAACCGGCGAACCCCGGGCCACCGCAGCAGAGCGTGCGCACTTAACCGCTTGCTCCCCCAGGCCGGCCCCAGGGGGCTTCTCTTTTAATCCTCAAAGCAATCATTTTCCAGAAAAGGAAACCAAGGTTCAGAGCGGACCAAGGCCACAGGCAGGGAGGAGGGAGCTGGCTGGCAGGGGTGGGGACACAGGCACATGCCCACTTGCCTGCCTATGGGGGGCCCTCTCGGTGGGCAGGCTGTCCTCCCAGGGCCTCTAGCCCACAGCTCCGGGTGCCTGGGTAGGCGAGGCCTTGGCAGGGTGTGGTGTCTTAACTGGGCTTGAGCCTGGGGTTACTGGGGGCCTCTGGAAGATTCTGCATGTTTATCTGGCTCAGGTTCCCTCCGGCTGGACTGGGGGCTGAGCTCTGAGTTGGGGGTAGAGGAGCCTGGGAGGATCACAGCGGGACCAGGAGCCGGTGAGAGCAGGTGAGGGGTGTTTGGCGGGGGGAGAGGAGTGGAGGATGGGGACAGTGGCCTGGGGAGGGGGTGCATGAAGGTGTGGATCTGCAGGGGCGAGGGTCCTAGCGGGGGCGTCCCGGGCGCCAAGGAACCCCAGGGCACATGGGCTCGCGGCGGGGAGGGGGCCCTGTCTTCGCAGTTGAACTCTGACAGGCCTGAGGTCACTGTAAACACGTGATACTAAACGCAGGAGTCCTGGGAAGAAGAGCCGCAGGGCAGGGCCACGCTGGAGCCCCAAGGGCCCCGGGACGGGGAGGCTACCTGCTGGGCTCAGAGCTCAGGGGGCCGGCCGGGCCGGGCGTGCAGACTCGGCCCGCAGAGCACAGTGGACCGTTGGTCCTCTGCTGGCAGTACGGAGTCCCCTCCCCTTCCCAACCCCCACAATTCACAGACCCGGCACGGCCCTGACCCTCCAGGCCATCCTCAGTGGACAGACGTTGCTCTGCAGCCAGGACGGCCCTAAGTTAGGGCCCCGGGTGTATGGGCTGGCCCCAGTGGCCACTCTCTGCAGCCCCAACCTGGGGCTGATTCTAATCCCCAGCCAGGTGCCGCACCACCTGCCCCAGGCTCGCGGGGACCCCCACCGGGGGGACAGCCTGCTCCCAAGGAGCCCCAGGCTGCGGGGACAGAGCCAGGGGATGATGTAGGCAGGGGGCTTCTGGGCACAGCTCAGGTCCCAGCCTGGTGCGCTGATGGAAGGAAGGATGAGGCGGAGGGGTGGGGCGGGCAGGGCTGGAGAGGAAGGGCCTGGTTACTTGACCCCCACCCCAGGGTGTGGGTTCTGCCCCAAGTGAGGGGCTCACTGGTGTATTATGGGAGGGAGCATGGGGGGCGGGTAGCCTGGAAGGCACGGTGGAGCCAGCACACCGGCCTGTCCTGCTCTGCTCTCCTGCTGGCTCTTGCCTGCCCCCCTCCTGGCCCTGGGGGACAGCGCTGGGCCTCAGCAGCCCCACCCCATCCCGGCTCCCGGGGTCCCTCCTCTGCCCGCAGCTGCGCAAGGGTGAGCTGCTGTCTTTCAGGGGCCAGCACACAGCCAGGGCTGGAGCACCACCCTCCTGCCCCCAGGCCATCCACGCAGCCCAGGTCTGCCTTCCTCGGCCCTGACGGGAGGCCAGGCTCCTGATGAGGGCAGGTGGGAACAGCTCTGCCTTCAGGAGTCTCGGCCAGGCCAGCACCTGTCAGCTGCATGCCCACTCGGCTAGCTGGTGCAGGCTTCCCTCGCTGCCTGCACGCTGCACTGCCCAGGAATGAGCTTGGGGCTGAGGGAGCTGCCCAGCGGGAAGACGGGGAGGGTTGCTGGGACCCCCGGGCAGGTGTGAGGCTGTGCGGCAGCACCCGTGAGGGGCGAGGCCACCCAGGGCTGTTGTGGGCATGAAGGCGCCCCCACCCAGCCCTGACCCACTGAGAGGGCTCATCACACAGCCAGCCCCTCCCTCGCTGGGCTTTTGCTCAAAAGCTCTTGAATGATGGTCCTCATCACCTCCACCCCAGGTCATGCTCTCTAACCACCCCCCACCCACTCTCGCCTCACACATTGTCGGGGGAGACAGAGAAGGAAAGAGCGGACCCATGAGCTCTGAGCCTAGGAGCCCAGGTGGGGGGAGGGGAGGAGGGACGCTGGCCCACAGCAGCCAAGAGATGGGGCTGTGGTGTGTGCGGGGGTTGGGCATGGCATCAGGTGCAGGCACCCCCTTGTGGCTCTGTCCCTTGGGGGCCGTGGAGACCGCTCCCTGTGCCTCGCTGCCTCCCCAGCAATGGTGAGGCCTCTAGGAGGCTCTGGGCCACCCTGGGGAGGGCTGAGGCCTCGGGGTCCAGTGAGCTCTGACCCTGGCTGGCTCCAGAAGGCAGCCAGGCATGCAGGACGGGGGCAGCCGTGGGAGCTAGGGGGCCGGATCCCTCTGACAGAGGGCACCCGCCTCCCTGCTCTGGTCCTGCTGAATCTCCATCAGACTCGCACTCCTACGGAACAAATTCTGCAAGTCCTGCTGCTCAGGAACCTGCTGTGGCTCCCTACTGCTCCCGTCCAGAGCAAAGTCCACAGTGTGCATCTAATGCTTGGGCCAGGAGGCTGCAGGGCGCTGGGCCACGGGGCTGCCTGGCCAGCAGTGCAGCTGTAGACAGCTCCCTTATCTCTGCTCTGCAAAAGAAGGCTGATAAGGAACCTGCTCCTCAGGGGCTGCCGGGGGACCAATGAGGCTGTCCACGTGATGGGTCAGCACAGGAAGAGTGTAGCAGGGGTGGGCGTGGTGGAGGGCTTCCTGGAGGAGGTGGCCCCACCACGGCAGCTCCCATGCATCACTTCGGGCTCAGATGCAGCCTGGGCAGGACCTGCCATCCCTGCCACCCCGCAGGAACGGGGACAGCAGGGAGCCAATTCCTTGCAGGGGCCAGGCTGGCTGTAACCAGAGCCTCTGGAATCACTGCCCTTACAGCATCCAGGAAGAGGATGGAGAGGAGAGGAATCCAGTCCTCAGGGCCTTGTCCAGCACTTACCTCCCCCCCACCCCCCAGGGTCTGCCCATTAGCTGCTCAAGGGCCACCACGAGGGCCTGTTAGAGGCACTTAACTTCCAGCCTTAACAGTCTCCTCCGGCAAATGGGACTAACGCTGGGCAGCTGCCTCCCCCAGGGGGGTTCCCCCCAGAGAAGCAGGAAAGGGGTGTGAGAGCAGGGAGGGGCCTGGACAGCCTGCGGACGGGGGGAGGGGCAGGGAGAGGCTCCCCAGGCGCCCTGGTCCTGCCATCTGCCCGGCCGAAGCTCTGCCAACCCTCCCCAACCCTGACATGGCACAGCACCCACCCCCCCAGCCTTCTGCCCTGGCTGTTCCCTCTGCCAGGAAGGCCCCTGCGCATCTCCCCGGGCTCCTCCCAGAAGGGCCGGCGCCCCAGGAAGCTTCCGCTCTCCTTGTCCCCGCCCTCCCTGCACCTCTCTCTGCCAGGCACAGGTTTCTGTGCCCACGACGTGTGCCCACACTGGGCGGGTCTGATTCATCTCCGTTTCCCCCGCAGCATGGAGAAGGGCTCCCAGCACAGGGAAAGGGCTGGCTCAGTGTTAGTGCCGCAGCCTGAGCCTCAGTGTCCTCATCCGTGAAATGGGGGTGCTGCACTCCACCTTGCACTCAGTGGGGCCGGAGAGGGGCTGGCACTGCCTCCCTGTCCGGGGGGCTCCCACTCAGGGAATTGGCCTCCTGCACCCTGGCTGCCAGCAGCTCCAGGCACTAGCCCCCAGGGAGCCTGAGCCCTGACTGTGTCCCAGCTCCAATCTGCTGTGCAGTCTTCCCCTCGCCGCCCCCGACCTCCCTGGGCTTCACGCTGCTTACCACTGACGCTGGGGACTAGCGGCCGCTGGAACCAACATGAGTGTGGTCTCCAGTGGGACAGCGCTCGGGCAGGGGTCACAGAGCCACCTGGCACAGCACCCAGGTCCCCACTGCCTTTCTCCCCTCCAGTCTTAACCACAGGCCCACTGTGCTCAGCCTTTAGGAGCAGGGAAGAGTGGGGGGCCCCACAGGCTCCTCAAGGCTGGCTAGATACACAGCGGTGGTCAGAGCGCTTGGGTGGGCGATCCGAGGGGAGACTCTGGCTGTCCCGTCACCCCCCCCCACCCCCCTCGCCCGCTTCCCGGGGCTTCAGGCAACACGGCAGGTGCAGCCGAGCGGAACCCGTGCAGGGTGCAAGCGGCAGAGATGCAAAGCCCCTCCCGGCGGCGGCGCGCGGGGTACCCGGGCCCGCGCCCTCGCCCCTACCTCTGGCCCACGTCGCTGCCCACGGAGCCCCCGCCGCGGGCCGGCAGCAGCGGGCTGAGCCCGTGCGGCTCCTCGGGACCCGAGGCGCCGGCCGGGGCGGCCCCCGGGCCCGCCTTGCCCTCGGATGGCGAGCGCGGCAGCTTGGCCCGCGCCATCCTGCGGGAGCGCACGGCGGCGGGAGGCGGGGGAGGCGCCGGGCGCTACCATCTCCGCGCACCGCCCTGCGCCCTCCCCGCGCCGCCGCCGCAGTGGAACGGCCGAGGGGGGCTGGGAAGCTGGGGGGCAGGCGGCCGGGCTCCCCTCACCGCGGGCGGGAACGTCCAGGCTCAGTCTCCTCTCCACCGCGGGAGGCCCTGTGTGTGCGCAAAGGACGCCCCGTGTGGGAGGGGGTCTCAGGGCCTAGCGACTGCTAGGGGCTGCCTTATAAGGGAAGTGGTAGTAATAATCATAGCGACAGTCACGGCGCTGGAGGAGGGGAGGAGTAGCGGCGCGGTGACAGCTGGTGGCTCTTGGCTGCTCACCTCCGCAGGCAGGAGCTGCTGGAGAGGAGAGAGCCATTGGTGCTCAGCCATGCGCCCAAGTCACAGCCCGCCTGTGGGTCCTGGGGACCCAGGTGAGGCTCAGGATGATCTGCCCAGGGCAGTGCCCACGTTCAGCCCCCACCCCTGGTGCCAGCACAGGTTGGGTGGTCCAGCACCCTGGCCAGGTGGAAAATCAGCATCTGTCTGTCCTCCCTCCTCCCCCATTTCCTACCCCCAAAGCTATCAAGGAGTCCATGGGGGCACTCATTTATCGGTGCCCATGTGCCAGGCTCAGCTCGGCGCAGGACATGAGATCCCAGGCCAGGGATGAAGCTGCTCCTGCACTGGGGTGCTGTGTGCCCCCAACACCCTGCCGGGCTGAGCTCTGATCATCGCCCTGAGCACAAACAACTCGAGAAGGCAGTGCAGAGTCCTGTCTGCTTTGTAAAGTGGGGAGACAGAGGCGCTGAGGGAGGAAGTGGCTTCCCCAGGAGATGGGGACAGGAAGGAGGGGAACAGGACTCTCACCCAGGACTGGCTGGCCAAGCCTCCACTCTCTGCTGCCACATCATGTGGCTTTTCTGCCCAGTTCCTTCTATTTCATGGAGGAGGTCAGAAGCCTCAACATCTGTCCTTAACAGCTGCCAGGGCCCCAGGCCCTCCTGACTCCCCCAAACCTGACGCCAGACCCCAGGCTCCAGCCTGCCCATCTGCCTCTCTTCCTTTATCCCACTTGTGACCCAGCAAACCACCAGGGCTGGGCGCTCACGGGTTTGTGCGCAGAAGGTGGGCCTCAGGACACCAGCCCCTGGTCGAGCCCCTCCCCCGGCATCACCGAGTGGGGAACATCCCATGTGAAGTCGTTGAGGGTCTCAGCGGACACTCACACGTGCATCTCCCATGTCTGCCCTAGAGGAACCAGGTGTCTGTACCGGTCAAGCCCCCAGCCTGCCCCTGGGGAGAGGGGCGAGCAGATGGCAGCCACTGCCGGGGGAGCCACGCGGAGCGGCTGCAGAGAGAGCGGGAAGCCTCTGGACCCGCCCGTGAGTGAGACATACGCTGTATGTGCATAAAACACAGGCGCAGGCACTGCCCTGCACAGACCCGGGGCGCCGTCCACCCGGGCAACGCCGAGGCCCCTCTGCGTGTCTGTCAACGCCCAGAAAAAGGGCCGATGTCCGGGATGTTGGCCCACGCATCCCAGGAGGCTGGCAGGAAGCTTCGAGACCCTCGGAACCTGGGTTTCATGAAGACTGAGGTGCTCACGTCCGTCAAGCAGTGGTGACGAACGGCATGCTCCCGGCAGCCACGCCTGCAGGAGCGCGGGAGTGCAGGACAGCAGACGCAGCAAGTCCATCCGCAGGGAAGGCCCCGCGCCTCTGGCCGTCCACCACGAATGCTGTGTCTCTTCCGTTCCTGGTTTTGGAGTGTGCAGTCCGTCCTCAGATACTGACGGCGTCTCAGGTCCAGGGGCAGAGTCAGGTGAGAAGGGCAGGAAGTCCAACACATTTTTGGTGTGATCTAGCGAGAACTATCAGCTGATGTGCACGGAGGGACCCCAGCCAGCAGTCGGGGGCCATCACGTCTGGGAGTGGGGTGGGGGGGGCCTTTTCAACTGGCTGCTTTTATCTAAGTTTTGATTTATTTTGAAAATGATTGTCCACTCTGGTCATGTAAGTGGAGTGGTGTCTCCTGTGTGCGGAGGACGGACACCCCTCCTGCATGGAGCGGTGGCCCGGGGCTCAGCGATCCCTGGTCTTGGCCACTGTGAGGAGAGTCTGGTGGGCAGGCTAGGTGGGCCCGAGTAAGGTGAGGCAGGGAGGGCAGGCCCCACCCCGGGCCCTGAGGTGTCCTGCACCACCCGCTCCCCGGGGTCAGACAACCTGGAGCCCAGGCTACGTGGTGAGGGGCAGATGAAAGAATAAACTCCTCTCAGCACGCGCACTCCTGCCAACGCTGCTTCATCCCTGCCCCATGGCAGCCCTGGGGGGAGGGTGGGGTCGCCACTTGGCATCATCGGTGCCCAGTGGGACTGCCCGCTGGGCAGAGGAGGGGAGGACCAGGTGGAATCCAAGGTGCGTTTGCAGGTGGAACATCCTGGAGGACTGGATGGGGGGGATCAATCAAGGATGAGGGACCGGGTGGGTGGTGACACCCCGAGATGGGGAAGACAGGCGGAGCAGGTGGGGTGAGTTACAAGATCCGTTCTGGACTTTCTCAGAATGCCCGCCAGACAACATGCCTCCCAGGCACTCCGGGGGGTGGCTGGGCTGGAGAGGGACCCGGGAGCATGGAAGGACTGCAGTCTACAGCTGTGGCATCCACAGGTGTGACATCTGCAGGCGTGAGGGCAGGTATGAAGGCTGCCCCAGGAGCCTCCCGAACCCAGAGGGATGAACAAACATAATGACAGTGGCGATGAGTAGCTCAGAAGCCAGCAAGGAGAGGGGCACAGGCTGGTGTCCGGGCGTTCTGAAATGGTGTCCAGGGGAACCGTGGAGAGAGGGGCAGGGCAGGCCACTCCCCACCCTGCTCCCCACCTCGGAAGCCAAACTGGTCCACCCATGGGGTTCTGGGAATCCTCGCCCGCAGCCCCACATGGGGAGAGGCGAGGCAGAGGGTATCCTTGCCGTCGTCCTTGTCTGCTGAGGAGACTCGGGGCTGACCCTCGGACCAAAACTGCCGCCCAGGGGAACAAGAAGCACACGAAAGATGCTCAGCACCACTGACCATCGGTGAAATGCAGATCAAAACCACAATGAGATCCCACCTCACACCCGTCAGGATGGCTCCTGTCAAACGAACAGAAAACACCAAGTGCTGGCGAGGATGTGGAGAAAGTGGAACCCTGGGCACTCCTGATAGGAATGTAAAATGGTGCGGCTGCTGTGGAAAACAGCATGGAAGTTCCTCAAAACATTAAAAACAGAATTACCGTACGATCCAGAAATCCCACTCCTGGGTATTTATCCAAAGAACTGAAACCAGGGTCTTGAACACCCTGTTCATAGGACGCCCACATTCACAGCAGCATTATTCGCGGCAGCCAAAACGTGGAAGCAACCCAAGTGTCTGTTGACAGATGAATGGATAAGCAAAATGTGGTCTATCCATACCCTGGAATATTACGCAGCCTGAGAAAGGAAGGAAATCCTGACACATGCTACAGCATGGACAGACCTTGAGGACATCGTGCTGAGTAAAATAAGCCTGACACAAAAAGACAAATCCTGTAGAACTCCACTCATATGAGGGCCCTGGAGGAGTCAAACCCACAGAGACAGGAAGTGGATGGTGGTGTCGGGCTGGGGGAGGGGGTGGGGGTGAGTGTTTAATGGGAACAGAGCTTCAGTTCGGGAAGATGAGAGAGTCCTGGAGACGGATGGTGGTGACGGCTGCACAACAATGAGAATGTGCTGAATGCCACTGAACTGGACACTTAAAAATGGGTAAGATAGTGAATTTTACGTTTTATTTTTCCACAATAAAAAAAAATTGGGAGAAAAGGGTACAGAATTCAGCTGGAAGGGGTCCCACTGAGCCCAAGTAGGGACGACCGAGCATGCGAGGGACGATGATTAAAGCATGGTGTATGGGCCTCCTGTTGCCACTGAACACATTCCTATGAACCATCATAGGAAGCCTTGGTGGCTTCAAATAACACAGATTTATTCCTAGGGCTCTGAGGCCAGAGTCCTAAAATCTCAGTGTGGGCAGGCCTGGCTCCTTCTGGAGGCTCCAGGGGAGACTGTTTCCCTGCTTTTTCCAGCTTCTCGAGGCCCCTGCATTCCTCGGCTCGGGCCCCACCTCACGTGCTCTGACTCTGCTCCCGTCCTCACCTCTCCTTCTCTGACTCTGGCCCTCCCGCCTCCCTCTTCTGAGGACCCTGTGATGACATGGGCCCACCCAGACGGTCCAAGATCATCTCCCCATCTCAAGATCCTTAACTTCATCGCATCTGCAAAGCCCCTCTTGCCCCCTAAGGAAACACAGCTGCAGGTCTGGGAATCAGGACGTGGACATCTTGGGGGGGCATCAGCCCACCACACATGGTGAATCTATGTAACTCCATGAATACATGAGACCCAGAAAGAGGAATCCAGAAAAAAAACCACCCTCGGTTCTCACCGTTTGAGGCTGCTGTAATACGCTGCCCCCCTTTGAAAACTAGTAATTAAAGAGAGAGGATGGAGTGTTTTCCTGCCTTTTCAGCAGGAGCTAGACTTCGGGGCACCCAGCTAGCTCCCATTGATGAAGCAGATGCATGGCTCATAGAAGGTGGCTGATACTCAGGGAGGGAGAGCTGGGACCAGGAAGGCGGCACGTCCTTCCCTAGCCTCTGCGAGGATGTCGGTGGGGGCTGCGATCCTTCAATGCACCGGGGAGGGGAACTGATGCTCTGTGGTGACGGACCACCTTGAGGTGACAAGGGGGGAGCATACTGCCCAGTGCAAGGGTGGGGCTGTCATCGCTAACCCAGGGCACCCATCTGGTCATCTCCAGTGGAGGGACAACCAGAACGTGCGGCAACAATGGCACTTAAAACGTTCTCTTGCCTAAATCCTCTGGACCACCAGGCCTTCAGACCCAACATTCAGTTTACAAGGAACATTGGAGGCAGAGGACAAGCCGAACAACCCATGAAGAGGCGACCAGACACACAAAGACGGCGGAACATTCTGCGGGACAAGAGGCCTGTGTATCAGCTGCCTATGCTGTGTAACTGATCACCCCGGCCTCGCAGCTTCAAGCAGCACATTCACTGTCTCACGAGGCTGAAGCCAGTGTCAGCTGGGCTGGGCTCTTGCCTGGACCCCTGGGGAGCGATGTGCTCCCAGGCTCGTCCAGCCCCAGGCAGGATTCAGTTCCTGGCGGTGGTAGGACTGGGGTCCCCCTCTTCTTGCTGGCTGTGGGCTGCTCAGCTCCTGAAGACCATCCTCCTCCCTTGGCATGTGGCCCCTCCATCCTTACAGCCAGCAGTGGGAGTCAGATTCCTCTGTGCCCTGCATCTCTGCCAGCCTCCTCCACTTCCAGCCAGAGGAAACGCTCTGCTTTCACAGGGCCATGTGATTAGACTGGGCCCACTCGAATAACCTCCTTTTGATTCACTCAAAGCCAATGGATTCCTAACTTGAATTATGAAAATCCTTTTGGCCACGTGTATTAGTCTTAGGGCCACGGTAACAAAGTACCACCAACTGGGGCTTAACCAACTGAAACTTGTCTCCAGTTCTGGAGGCCGGAAGTCCGAGACTGAAGTGTCTCTGGCTGGTTCCCCCTGAGGCTGTGCGGGAGGGTCTGTTCCAGGCCTCGCTCCTCGGCTCATAGATGGACATCTTCCCTCTGCACCTGTCTGTCCCAAATTTCTCCTTTTTAAGAGGACACCCGTCACTGGATCAGGGCCCACCCCAATGACCTCAGGTTCACTTATTTCCTGTAAAGACCCTATTTCCAAATAAGATCACATTCTGAGGTGCTGGGAGTGAGGACTCCAACATACAGATTTTGGAGGGACGCGGTTCAGCCCCTAACGCCAAGTAATGTAATGGACTCCTGGGTGTGACATCTCATCCTATTCACAGTCTTGGGGATTAGGGTGGAGGATCTTGGGGGGCCATATCTGGTAGGAGTCATTCCGGATTAAAAGGAGTTTGTGAATCCTAAAAACCAGACACAATACAATATGGATGGAACAAACCAATGGTGAAGGGCCGCCGGGGGGTGCCTCCCTGAAGCAGGGTTTATGCCGCTCCCTGGACCCCTGCCCCTGGCTGCAGACCCAGAGCCGGGAGCCCTCGCTCACTCACCTCCAGGCTCTCTGCTCACTTCATGGGCACCACCTGGGCTCCCCGAGTCCTTGGGGAAGAGATGCCATACAAGGTCACACGTCCAGGTTCCACATATTAGGACGTGGACATCTTCAGAGGGCCATCGTCAGCCGCCCTGAGAAGGGTCCTGCCTGTGCCTGGCTGTGCCCAGCCTGGGTGGACCCTGATAGCTCCCTGTATGCCCTGCCTCCCGCCCAGAGAGTCCAGAGGGGTGTCAGGGGGTTGGCGTGTGGGGGTGCAGGCCCTGCACGAGGGGGGCTGCCTGTGCCCTGATGCCTCACTGCCCTTCAGGGCATTAGAGTCACCGCCAGGCACAGGTCGAGTCCTCGGCCACCCTCCCCTCCAGAGAGGACCCAGGGCTGGGGGTCCTTTCCCTGCTCCCGGGCCCCTCCAGCTGGACGCTGGTTAACCGCTCTGGAAAACTGGCCAGAGGAGTGGAGAGGAGACAGAGTCAGCAGCTAATTAGCCAGGAGGGGGCAGGGCTGGGGCGGCCTCTGCAAGGTCTGAGGCTCTCCAGGGGCTGGGCAGTGAGGTGATCTCATTTGGCCCTCTCAACAGCCCCGAGGTGGGCATCTGCTGAGGCACCCAGTGAGGCTTGGAGTGGCGGAGGGGTGGAGAGGAGGAGCCAGGACTTGAGCCCCCAGAGGGCGTGGGGACGAGGGTACGGCCAGCTCAGCTCCCAGAAAGGACTCCTTTCCCTGGAAGGGACCGAGATGCAGGGGGCTGGCAGGGCCTTGCTGGTCTGGGGGGCTCCCCCTGCCCACCACAGAGCTGTGGAGAGGAGCTGGTGGTGTCCAGGTCCATCCCCTCGGTGCCTCCTGCACACCTGTACCTGCCCGAGCCCCCTGCCCAGCCAGGCGCCTTCCTGGCTCCTCCTGTCCCCCCACCTGCAGGCCTTCCCCCACCCCTAGCCGCCCTTGGGGGGCTCACAGGAAGTGACCCCACTGAGCTGTGTTCCTTGCCTGCAGAGTGGCCTCCTTCCCGGACTCTGGTATGGGTCAAGGTCGTGAAGGATGCAGCCCCCCACCCCTCCTCCTCCTCCTTCTTGGAGCTCTGGAGCCTGGGCCATTGTTCCCGTAGCTGGGGAGGGCATCAGGCTCCCACGCCTATGGGGAAGGGGAGACTCTTTTCCAGCATTTCCAATTTTAGGCATATTTTCAGTCAATTCAGGACCCACCCCGGAAAACAGCCCAGCCAAAGACAGGTCGTATTATTAACAGACTCCGTCCAATCTCAGCGGTCACCGACAAGGGCAGTGACCACCCACAACCCCAGGCTGGAAACTTCCTTAGTGACAAGAGAAAGGGGCGGGTGCCAGATCCCTGGGTTCCCAGCTTCTTGTGGCCGCCCTCTACCCTTGCACCCTCTGACGGGGGGGGGGGTCAGTGTCCTGTGGCCACCATAACGAAGTACCACAAACTGGCCAACCCTAAATCCAGGAGGATCTGCCTGGAGATCTTTACCTTAATTAATTCCATCTCTGGTCTGGAGTGGGGAGGGAAGCTCCCAGCAGGATCTCTCTCCAGGGATCCTGGATGCCCTCAAAGCTCAAGGAATTTTAAATCAAAGCACAGCTTGATCCCACGAAAGGTTATGCCATCTCTTTCGTAGTGTTAACTTCATCCTCCCAAGCCTGCTGTGGACTGAATGTCTGTGTCCCCCAAAGTCTATGTCGAAGCCCTGATCCCCAGTGAGATGGTGCTGGAGGCGGGGCCTTGGGGGGTGATTAGGGTTAGATGGGGTCATGAGGGTGGGGCCTCTGTGATGGGATTAGTGCCCTTATGAGAAGATACACCAGAAAGCAGGCTCTCTCTCTGTCCACCACGTGAGGAGGCAGTGAGAAGGCATCTTTTTTTATTTATTTATTTTTTTGTGAGGAAGATCAGCCCTGAACTAACATCTGATGCCAATCCTCCTCTTTTTGCTGACGAAGATTGGCCCTGGGCTAACATCCGTGCCCATCTTCCTCCACTTTATATGGGACGCCACCACAGCATGGCTTGACAAGCAGTGCATGCCTGGGATCCGAACTGGTGAACCCCAGGCTGCCACAGCAGAGTGCACGCACTTAACCGCTTGCACCACCGGGCCAGCCCCCTGGGCAGGCATCTTTAAACGAGGAAGACGGCCCTCACCAGGACCCCCCCATGCTGGCACCCCGATCTCAGACGTCCAGCCTCCAGAACCATAAGTAAACGTCTGGTGTTTAAGCCACCCATCTGTGATCTTTTGTTACGCAGCCCGAGCTGACTAAGAAGCAGCCTGAACACTGTCACCTCCCGTTTTCACTCCAAACCATGTGGCGGAATGACGCATACATGATACGTTCACCCCGGTGAACGGCACGTCACGGGAGGGACAGTGGGAGTGCAGGGGAATTACGGTTTGATCTGAAACTGGTCACAGTTTCAGGACACTGAGGATGCTGCCGCCCCTCCCTGGGCACCTGTGTCCACTCTGTGTGATTCGGGAGGAATTAATTTATTTATTTATTTATTTATTTATTTATTTATTTGTGAGGAAGATTGGCCCTGAGCTAACATCTGCCAATCCTCCTCTTTTTTTGCTGAAGAAGACTGGCCCTGGGCTAACATCCATGCCCATCTTCCTCCACTTTATATGGGACGCCACCACAGCATGGCTTGCCAAGCGGTGCATCGATGCGCGCCCGGGATCTGAACTGGCAAACCCCAGGCCACCGCAGCAGAGCATGTGCACTTAACCACTTTCACCACCTGGCCGGCCCCAGGAATTTCAGTGAGCTGAGGAGTCAAGCCTGGGGGCGGATGGGGGACACGGCTCCTGGGGACACAGCTCCCGGGGGATGCTTGGTGTGCCGTCTCAGGGTCTCCCCAAACATCCCTGGGGTGTGGGCATGGGGGAGAGGGCCTATAATCAGCACAGAAATACTAATACATTGGTTGAGGTGTCCCGAGCTCCTGGGAGGGGTGAGGCAGCGGGCAGACACGGGTCCGAGAGACTCGCTGACCGGCCTCAACACCCACAGGCCCGTGTGGAGATGGCCATACCCCCCCGCACCGTCCCCATGTTCTCGTCCCTTTATCCTCATCTGCTCGCTGCTTATCCTGCCCACCCCAGGGCTGTGGGTGCCCCAAGCCCCCGAACACCCCCTCGGAGGGAGGGATGAGGGGTAGGAGGCGCCCGAGTTTCCAGAGTGGGGTCGTCCACCCTCTCTCTTTCCCCACTGGGACCCAGGGCCCCCTCCCAGGCCGCTGCTCCCTGCTGGGGACCCCAGGCGACAATGGGGAGCAGTCAGACCTGGCCCCAGCCCCACTCCCAGTAGAGTTGGGGAGATGCAGGCAAATGAGCCCACGACCCAGAGAGTGACTGGAAACCACGACACAAATGTTGCTCCCTCAGGACATCTTAGGGAACCTGGCAGCACCCAGGCCTCTCCTTGATTCTGTCCTGCAGCAGCAGGAAGGTGAGTCCCAGAGGGACACAGAGGAGACACAGCTGGTGGCCTCTATGTGCCCAGCGTCCTTGTCACTGTTCTGTTGATGGTTTAAAGCCAGAAATTGCGCAGACCGCACGCAGGGGCCAGAGGCCATGGGAGGCGATCCCCAGAGCAGGCGGGGTCAAGGACCTTGGGCACAGGAGGCAGAGCTGAGGTGGGCAGAGGGATTCTGGGTCCTGGTGAAGGAGGGAGTTAGGAGTGCTGGGGGCCCATCAGAGAGGCTGGGGGAAGGGGGGAGGCTGTCCAGGGGGCAGAAGCAGCTGCCCCGGGAGTGACTGACTGTATGCAGGGAGGGGCGTCTGGGAGGACCCCCAGGCTCCAGGTGGCTGCTCCCGTCTGGGGAGATGAGGCGTTTTTGGCTTTAGACCCGAGCACTCCTGCGTGCTGGGTGACATGTCCCCTCCACAGACGCCATCCAGTCCTATTCTGCATGGAGTCGAAGGTGGCAGGGGACTCCCAGCCTGGCCTGGGCCCCACCAGCCTGGGCCCTTTCCCTGGCTGGCCGTGTCCTCCGAGGCCTGTGGGTTTGCGGTGGACACAGGCCCCTGCACAGGGCCAGGCGAGGAGAAGGGCCTGGGTAGGGCTGGGATCCCCCTCGCCCCACGCTGACTATGGCCCCTACAGAGCCACCAGCCCAGCCCTGCCCTGGTAGTCACCCTGCAGAGCAGAAGGAAGGCCCCCGGGCAGGACAGGCCAGCGGAGTTTTAAATATATAACCCCCGGAGGCCTGAGCTTAGCAGCTCTGCCCGGAAAGGACCCTGGGGACCTGGGGCCAGCAGAGGGGCCTGAGCAGCGGGGCTCGGCCTGCTGCAAAGCCAGCCCCCGCCTCAGGCTGGCTGGCACACGTGGGGGCATGTCCTGGCCCTCTGCAGCCACCTCCACTGTGACAGCGTCCTCCCACGTCCACAGTCCACGTGAAACCTGCACATGCAAGGCTCAGGCCGGCCTGGTAGCTCAGGCCCAGGGAGACTGTGGGGTCTGCAGCCCCACCGGGGCACACGCTTCCCCAAACCCCACACCCGCTACAGCCCTCACCCCAGCAGCTCTCTGCCTCCTCCTCTAACCTCCCCGCCTCTAAAATGCCACCGTCCCCCCAGCTCTCGGCCGGGTGTGTCCTCCCTGTCCATACCCTCATCCCTGGGTCAGTGCCTTCCTCCTGCCTGTTCCTCTGGGTGCCGGCTGGTGGGGAGGAGGGGGCAACCCCAGCACTTCTGCACCCGGGGATGGTCCTAATCCTTCCCACCCACCCTCCAGCCCAGCTCAAGAACATTCATTATTGACACCTCCAGGTGAGGGACTCCGAGGGCGGGCCTGTTCCTAGAGACCCTCCACCTCCTCACGGGCCTCACCCCATGGGAGGAGACCGGCTTTGTCCCCCAACCACCTGGTCCCCAGGGGCAGCCTGATCCACTTCTGCTCAGCTGACGGGGGGGGGGGGGGGGGGGGCTGGGGGGGGGCACTGGGAAGGGGCACGCCTCCTGCAGAGACTCCAGCCCCTCTGAGCCCCGCCTGCTCCTCCCTGCACCCAGGCCCAAATGGGAGGGTCCCTGCTGGACGAGTAGAGAAGGAGCCCCTGCCCGGGGGCCATGGCTTCAATAGTTGCTCCCGCAAGGCAGGGCAGGGCAAGGCCGGCCAGGGCAGGGGTCTGTCCTCATGGCTCCCCCCACACTCCTGGCAACGCGGTCTGCCTGCCTTCCCTCTCCTTCCCCTGTTGTGTGAAACAATATTTGGTGTTGCTCAACTCCAGAGAAACAAGTCAAGCGCCGTCCTCTGTTGCCAGGGGGTCTAAGGCAAACAGCCGAATGGGGCCCTTGGGTCTTACCCAAGACCTCGGCTGCCCCCAGGAAGGTGTGCAAGCTCCACCTCTGCCTGCCTCCCCCGCCTGGCGGCCCCTAGGAGAGGCTGGTGGGAGCGGTGCAGCCTCCTCTGCCCACGTGGGCCCAGCCGCCCCCTCCCCCAAGGCCACAGTGTGTGAGGCCGAGGTGACTCACTCCTTGTGGCTTCACTCCCCTGGAGAACAGGAAGCCGCAGCCCTGCCCGCCTGCTCACCGCCTGCCAGCAGCGGGGCAGCAACAGCCCCACTCACCCCGCAGAGCCGGCCCCGGAGCCTGTGAGCAGGGTGGGTGGAGAACCGGGAGGAAGGAAAGGATTCTAGCAGCAGGAATCCAGACGACTGTGGTGGAGGGTGTGTGGGGGCAGGGAGCCAGCCCTGTGCCGGTGGGGGGGTGTCCCCGTGCCCCCGCCCCTCGTGTGCAGAGGGCCCGCAAGCACGGCTCATCTCCCGGACCCGAGATGCCCCCTGACCGCGCCACTTCATCCAGGCCACCAGCCCGTCAGCTGGCAGCCCCAGGACCCCACCCCAGGATCCCCCCCAGGACTCTGTGGGACCATCCTCAAGGCACTCCAAGCCCACGTGAGCTCCCAAGCCCCCCTGAGTGCACATGGGGCCTGCTGGGGGGCAAGCACGTCTTCCCAGCCTCAAACCTCCTGGTGCCCCACTGCCTCTCAGACCCAGAGCCTGCTCCCACTCCCTCACCCCATCTCCATACACGCAGGGGGGTCCTGACAGGCAAAGTGAAGCCTGCCCCCCATCCTCCACTTTGAGACTCACTGAGGGGATGACACGGGGGCTCTAGGGGCTGTGTCACAGGCACCCACGAGGGGGCCTCCCATGGCCACACCCGTGTCCCCTCCTCCCCTGAGCTTGGGTGTCAGCTCAGAGCCCGGCCGGGGCCTCCACGTGTGCATCCCTATGGACGGGGCTTAGGGGATCTCAGGACCCCCAGGAACCCCATCCAGGTTCCCTGTACTGCCTGCCCCACGAGACCTGGGAGCACAGCCTGTGAGCACGAGGGGACATTCCAGAGTCTGGGGGCTCATGAGAGGGGCCAGGCCAGACTCGCTGGCCCTGCTACAGATGCTGCAGCAGCTGCTTTTGGGCAAAGAAGGTTCGAGAAAAGAGAAACTCTTCTGATGGGGCTCCCTGTGTTGTTTACTGACAGCAGCTGGCAGTGAGTGGAGGAGAGACTCCCTCCAGGCCCCCGCGGCCCTCTCCAGGACCCCAAGAAGCTCCCACGGCCCCCTCCAGCCCCCAAGAAGCCCCCGTGGTCTCCTCCAGGCCCCCATGGTCCCCTCCAGGCCCCCAAGAAGCTCCCACGGCCCCCTCCAGCCCCCAAGAAGCCCCCATGGCACCTTCCAGCTCCCAAGAAGCCCCCACGGTCCCCTCCAGGTCCCCTCCAGGCCCCCATGGTCCCCTCCAGGCCCCCACCTCACTCACGCCTCATGTCCCACCCCCAAGGCTGCCTGCTTGGCCCCTGGTACCTGGTGCAGCCAGCACTGTGCCTCACAGGCTCCCCTCCAGCCCCCATGGGGTGCAGGGGCAGAATCACCAGGAAACTGGCTGGAAACGTGCAAACCAGTAGCCCTCTCCCAACCTGTGAGTCCCTGGACACTCTGAGGGCCAGCCGCCTCCACCAGGCCCTGCACCTTCTCTCTAGGGCTAGAAGGGGGATCCTTCCCAAACAGCCTGGCAGGGTCAAGCTCCCTTCCTTCCCACTGACGTGCCCTAGGGCCGGTCAGTCCTGTAGACACCAGTGCAGTGTCTCCACGCCTGGGGACCATGGGGGTCTTTCCTTTGAAGGATTCACACACACACACACACGTGTGCACATACGTGCACACACATACACAGCCCACCTCTGAACACCATCCACACAGAGCCCTGAGGCCCCTGGGCCCGGCACACAGGAGACTTTCCCCCAGAAAACAAGGTTGAGCAGAATGGAGACTGGGGTTGCCAGGAGCTGGGGCTGGGGGCACAGTGAGGAGTGACTGCTGATGGGTATGGGGTCTGGAATGCTCTAGGATGGGACGGTGGTGACGATGCATGATGTTGTCAATGCCCTAAATGTCGCTAGCCGCACGTCTCATGTTCTGTATATTTTACCACAATAGGAAGCTCCAAACCACAGGGTTCAGGACCCGTGGAGGAGTCAGGGCCAGCTCCCCACTCCCCAGGGGATGGGGAGAGCTCCCCCCAGCAGGCCCACGTCACCCTCTGGCCGACAGTGAAGACACTGCCATCCCCTCCTGACAACTGAGGACATGTCACTCCAACTACATCAGCCACAGTCACTGGCATCTATTGAGGCAGCTGGAGGTCCTGGGCCACTCGGGGAGATGGACGCCATTTCCTGCCCAATATCGGACGAATCTCTGGTGCTGTTTTTGAGAATTAGCCACATTCCAGGGGAGTAGGCACTGAGGGGCTGGTGCTGATTTAGGAAGATGCTGAGCACACAGCTTCAGCTTAGGGAAGCCCCCAACCCTGCCCCAAGTTCCAGGAGGGCAGGAGAGCCCCCTACCGTGTCCACATGCCAGGACCTGCCCGTCTTCTCCCACCTCCACCCACGCAGGGGGCTGAACTAAACTCTTCACCTGGGGCAGGTGTTCTTGGGTGGGTTTGTTTATTAGTACAGCACCCAGCCCAACCAGACAAAACAACATCCCGTTTAGAAAGCCTCTCTGCTGGACTCCATCCTCGATTCTACGCGGATGAAGACTTTGGGTTCAATCTCTCCTCCTGATTCTACTTTGAGATGGCAATTGAACGTCATGTGAGGCCTGGCAGGTTATTCTGTTTCCAGCAGGCAGACAGATTTTAAAGTCCCTCTCCACAAGCTCTAGCAGCTCCTCATACACACAGCCCCTACATACTGCCCTTATTCACAAACATGACTTTTTCCCCAGCTGCATCAGCAGTGGATTATTCTGAGAGCTCAGTTTGTGTCCTGACAATCTTCAAACTCATGTACTTTATGTGCTGACTTGAATAATTGCACTGTTGGGGGAAAAAGCAGATTCGCTCACCCAGTCCAGGCTGGGCGGGGAAGGAGACTACAGACACCGATGGCTCTGGCTGCCCCCCCACCACACTCTGCAAGGAAAGTGTTTGGGATCCGAAGCCCCGCGTGAGTCCTCAGCACTCGCCTTCATGCCTCCCCTGAGGCTGACAGAGCTAAAGTGCTGGGTGTTTACCCAAGACAGCTATTTGGGGAAAAGGCAGAGAAAAGCAACATTTCTCCCAGCTTCCTGCCAGCCCCCTCAGCGTATGAATTATTCCCAAGGGCTCATTTTGCCAGTCCTTTACCGAAAGACTCAAGTTCATTTTGCTTTTTTCTACCCAGGAGAATACGAGGTGAGGGAATGTTGTCACCCTCAATAAGTGACCATGGCACAAGCTTGAAGGACACTGTCCCTCAATTAATAATAAATGACCACAGCCAGAGTCTGGAGCATACCAGCCCTCAGCCAGACTGATGGGCTCTGCCATCGGAGTGCTTCCAGCTCTGGCTTATCCCCAAAATCAGCAGAGCTTCCAGCGGGTCTGGAGGGCTGGGAGCAGACGGGAGGCCAGGCCCCGGGAATCGGTCTCTGGGGAGACTCCCCAGCACAGAGCATCCCACCCCATCCTCCAGGCCCCCTCCCGAGAAAATGCTTCCCGTTCTTCCACCCTCAAGCGGAACTTCTCCCGCCCCCGGGAAAGTTGAAGGGCGCGGGCGCGCGGACGGCCTTCAGCACGGCGGACAGCTCCGAGCGCGCGGCCTGGGGGCGCGCGGACCCCAACCCCTCCCCACCCCACCTACCTGTCGTCGGTCTGGAAGGACTGGTCGCCCAGCAGCAGGTCCCGGAAGCGGTACCGCGGTGGCAAGGGCAGCACCTCCGAGTCCGGGTCGCTCATCTTGAGGCTGGCGGTGTCCAGGAGCACGCCGTCCCCGGCGCCCGGCTGCCTGCGGGCACAGCGCCCCCTCAGCCTGCGCCCGCGCCAGGACGGGCAGCCCCCCGCCCACCCGCGCAGCCCCGCCTGTGGCCACCGCCGCCCCCGCACCTGCCGCCTCCGCCCCGGCTGGCCGGACGGGGCTCCCTCCAACGCGCCTCCAGGGCCCGGGGAGATTTGTTGCTGCCAGCTCAGGGGCAGGCACTGGCAGCCCCCCTGGACTCCCACCAGGGCCATGCAAGCCCTCCCAGCTCCCCCTACACACAGCCTTTGCCAGGGCTGGCTGCTCAGCCTTCTTCAGGGTCCACAACACCCACCTCCACCCCAAAGACCTCCTCTCAGACCCTGGGAGGAGGCCGCTGGGTGGCTGGGGGAGTGACCAGGAGGCTTAAGAAGAGGCCCTTGTCTGCAGCCTCCTGGGGCCCAAGCAGCTCAGGTCAGATCAGAACCTGGGACGGGTGCCTGTGGGGAAAGGCAGGATCCCCCAGGGCCCCAAGCTGCCATTGTCAGCATCACCAGGACTCTGGGGCCACAGAGACCCTCATCCCAACCACCTGAGTTAAAGAGGCCTGGCAGTGCCCGAGCAGGGGGATGGGGCCAGACCAGGCAAACCAGGAGGGTCCTTGGTGGTCTGCAGCCTTTTGGGGCGCAAGCATTTGTCTTCTGGGGCTCCTGCGCCTTTCTCACCCACATGCCCACATCGAAGTGAGTTTTGGCTGCAGCTACCCACATGCAGCAAGTGGGGGCAGGGGCCAGCAGAGCTGCCCACAGGATCCTGGTTCCCAGCCTCCTGGGGCAGCAGCCTTTAAGCTCTCTGGGCAGGGCATCAGCCAGGACCTCCCTGCCCTCCAAATCAGAGTATCAATAGCCATTCCTCGAGCCCCGGCACAGCACGGCGGCACCTGACCCTGCAGGGCAGCTGCACATCCATTAACTGGATGCCGTGGGGACACTCATCTCCACAGCACAGATGGGCAAATGGAGGCCTGGGCCATTGGTGCAAGAGGGAGACTCAGGTCAGACCCCAGGCCTCAGGACCCCAAACTGCACCCTGGACTCCTGGTCCCGTGGCATCCACCTGACCTTCCAGGTGAGTCCAGCCCCAGGCTGCCCACTGGTACAGGCCCTCAGAGAGCCCATGGTGGATGCTTGTGAGGAGGCAGGAATTCTCCCCCTGCAGCCTCTGCCCGCCGGGCTGAGTGTCACCCTCACCTGCTTCCTCTAAGAGCCAAGACCAGCAGGAGGGCAGCACACCAGTTGTGACTCTTTAGTGTGTGTGGACCTGGGAAAGGGCCTCCTGGGCCCCTTCCAAGTTGCTCCAGGGAGGGCAGAACGGGCTGGGGGAGAGGGAGTTCTCTATCCCATCAGGCCCGATCCCTAAGGTTGTGTGACTGGCGGGAGGGCAGCAGGAGGTTGGGGGAGCCTGGCTCGCCTCGGGCAGGTGTAGCTGTCAGCTGACCACACTCAGCTCCCCGTGCTGGGACATCGAGGGCAGGCTGTGCCCAGAGGCCGGAAGCAGAGGGCCACTCACCTGAAGCACGAGGTCCACGCTTGTGGGCAGGCAGGCGCTACAAAACCCTTCTCTTCCTCACGCCAGGAAGGGCAGGCACATTCCCTGAGCCTCCACCCGGGGCCCGTCCCATGCCCCCCACCCCCCTGGACGAGCAGCAGGCAAGTGTCGGCACCCCTATCCTACAGCTGTCGGAAGCTGTTCAAAGACTGTCCCAGGCCGAAGCTGCAAGTGGCAGGCGCGGATCCAACATGAACGTACGCTGTTTTCCCAGGTCACAGGGTCAGCCCCCAGGATCTGGCAGCGTTTGAAAAATAACATTTTCCTAATTGCATCAGCGTGGCTGCATGTTTTTCCTGAGTCACAAGCTGGCTGGGCCGGGGGAGGCGCGGGCAGGCAGGGGAAGCACATGGCCAGAGGTGGGGGGCTGTATTTCCTTGGTTTTGCCCCTTTCTTGCTGAAAGCCTCTTTCAAAGGCAGAAGCTCAAGAGATGGCTGGCTCCCCAGGCCTGGCTGCCTCCGACTCCCTCCCATTTCCAGCTGCCTCGGGTTTTCTCTCTGGTCCTCAAGGCTGGACGTGACAGGGCCCGTGGAGGAGCTCGGGGTGGGGGGGAGTTCTGTTTGCTTTAGGGAGACAGGGGAGGAAGGAATGCACCAGGAGTCGGGAGGCCTGGCCCTCTGTCCCCGAGACATGGTCTGGGGAGGGTGACATGGGTAAGCTGCCCCTCCCCTCTCACGGCACTGCTGAGACCCTGGACACTCTCGTGAGCACAGGGTCTGAAGAGACACCCCACTGACCTCCTGGCATCCTGCCTCGTTCCCCCAGCAGAGCCGAAAGCCCACGGGAACCTGCCTGTTTGTTGTGCTGGCCAAGGGCCAGGGGCCCCGGGGTCTCCTGGAAAGGTGCCCGTTGTAGGAGGGACGTGGCCGAGCAGCTGCTCCCTGAGTTGCTGGGGTCTGGCTAAGGCCTCTTCCTGAGCCTGAAGGACTGCGTCACTGAGAGCTCTAGGACACGCGGGAGTGGGGGGTCCCGTCCCCGCAGAAGCTGAGATGGTCCGTAAGCGGTGAGAACACGACCCTGACACAGCTGCCTGGACGTGGGGGCCACCTCGCAGTCTCTGCCTCCTCGCCTCCCTTCCCATCCCCTCCTTCCTGCTGACCCGAGGGGTCCGGGAGGGAGTCTGGGACCCCCGAGACCACACCCGTTATCTTTTCATCTTCTGTGTGAACAGTCGCACCAAAGAATTGCCGATTTCTACACGAATTCAGTGCTTTGGTGGCTTAAGGAAGGCGTCCATCTCCCTGGCCTTCACTCACCCACAGGACATAGCATGGAGCCCCACCTGGGGGACTTGCTGCCCCTGGAGCCAGGGCGGAGCAGCCCTCCTCCCAGACAAGGCCAAGGGAGCCCCTGCTCCTCTTGGGGACTCTTGGGGCCCATTGGCACAAACCCACCAGGTCTAGGGGGCAGCCAAGGGTCCTGATGACTCGAGTGTGGCTTGGCCCCACCCCATGAGTCCATGCTGGGCAGCCCCGGGAAAGTTACTTCACTGCTCTGAGCCTGTTTCCACATCTGTAAATGAATAGCTCTCTGTCCTTACGGGGTGACTGTAAAGACGTAACAAGATAGTGAACGTGAGCCCTTCATCATAACGTGGCACATGAGTGCTTAATTTACGTCAGTTTTAATCTGGGGCTAGCTGGCCACAGTCTGGCTGAGTTCTGGTGGACAAAGACTCTGACCCCAGCATCAGGTCCCTGGGATGGCCAGCTCCCCGTCACGCCCTCCCAGGTCAGCTGGAGGCCCCTTTGGGGAGCTCAGATTCCAGATGCCGACCTATGGGATCCAGCCAGAGAGGCCAAGGATGAGAAGGAAATCCACACTCGGCACACACAACGGGAGCCCCACCCAGCAGTTTGTGTGCACATGGTCCTGGGCCCTGACCCACGAACCACACAGGAGGGAGATCCCTGGGGGAGTGCCAACTGCTGGCTGTGTGCCGGGCACCAGGACTGTGGGGTGGCGGCACGGAGCCAAGACTCCCTCTCCCTAATGTGACACGAGGACTCGTGGGCTCACGGAGCCTCAGGAGCTTCATGGAGGTCCCTCAGCTTAGGAAGAGGCCTGCTCAGGTAGGAGGCCAGGTCAGCCTGATGCTCAACCATCCTGTTTACCACCAGGCTGCACTGCCTTTGGGTGGCAGAGGGGAACCCCTGCGAGAGCCAGGGATTTATGCTTCTCTGTCCCTTCCACATCTGTCCCCTTGGTGGTCAAGGAATCCACCAGCAGGACTGAAGGAAGGTAAAATGGTCAAAGACTGCTTCTCCTGCCAAAGGCACCAGGCCCCGACGGTTTTATAGCAAGTTCTGCCACCTCAGTCAAACTGTACCAAAGCACAGGAAGAAATGAAAGCTACTCTGCTCATTGTCCAAGGCTGGCCTGATCCCATCACCCAACCAGATGCGGACAGCACCAATGTAGGTATTAGGCAATCTCCCTCATGACTCTAAGTGCAAAAATCCTGAAAAAACTGTTAGCAGATGGAATCCAGTAGTGTATTAAAACAACACCACGCTGCCAAATCGAATAGGATTTATCTAAAAAAAGATGCAATGTACTTCATTATACTGAGAAATTAAAGGAGAAAATCCACATGATCATGTTAATAGATATAGAAAAAGGACTTGTTAAGATTCAAAACCTATTAATAAATTATGTATCAAGGGAAACATTCTTAATTTGATTAACAACAACAAGAGGAATCTCCAAGAAATCCAGGCAAATAGCAAACCTCTGGTGAAATACTGGAGGTGGGAACACAGGTCTACCCGCCATGACGGGAGGCCTGGCCTATGCACCGAGACCAAGGAAAGAAGGAGAACAATGGGCACTGAGAAGGAAGAAATGGGCTCTGCCTGCAGCTGGAATAATCATTTAGCTAGAAAACCCAAGAGGATCCACTGAGCAACTAGTGGAACAAATGAGAGCATCTAAGAACACAGCCAGATCTGAGCATCACACAGACCCGGAGCAAAGCATCATGGGAAGATCCTGCTCACAGCAGCTGCACAAACCCAAGGACACGGAGCTCCACTCGCCACAGACCTCAGGACCATTTGGAGAGACCACACATCGGTCCTGACAGACGGGCTGGAAGCTGTCACTCACTGGAGGAGGAGGTCACGCTCCCAATGGCTCAAGAGTCCACTCCCCAGACAAAGGGGCAAGTTAATGAGCTCCCATCAACACACACGGTCATTTTCTCAGAACTCGACCAACTGTTTCCAAAATTCAGCCTGAAGGATAATTCTGCAAGAGCCAAGACGAGTGTGTGAAGAAAACAGAGAGAAGGGACTCGCCTTGCCAGCTGTCAGGACTGGTTATGGCCACAGCAATGGAAACTGGAGGGTTTGGCACAAGAAAGGACACACAGCAGGAAAATTCAGGTCGTGAGAAAGGGGCAGTGGGGGCCGTCAGTAACGCGGGGCTGGGACGAGGGCAGCTCCACTGCCTGAGGGCTGACTCCAGGGTGCTCACAGTGTCCTGCGCGGTGGGGACGGCGTGCCGCCCATTTGGCTGATGGGAGATGGAGGCCCCGAGGACTGAACTCACCTAACCTCAGGGCATCAGCGCAGGAACCCAGGCACCCTTCGGCTCTGCTCTGTGGACCCGTGCCTTCTGTTAGCTAAAGTAAGACCCCAGCTCACAGCCCCAAGCCAAGGAAGAGAAACCAAGGGAACCACGTTTGGCGTCGAGAAGGCCTCTTATTTAACACACAAAAACCAGGATGCGTAGAGCAACAGACTTACAGATGCTTCCACATCTAACAAGACATTTCCGTTTAAGTAAAGACTCGTCAATGAGAAGAAAGAAGGCAATGACCAGGGAGGGCGTATCTGCACCAGGATCCTGGTCAGGTGACGGCAAGATGCTGGAAAGTCACGTGGAAAAGACAAACCTGCAGAAAACGAGGCAAAGGACGGACGAGCGGCAGTACAAAGAAGGGAAAATGACAACATAATCTTCCACGTGAAAAGGCTTTCTGCCTCACTGGTTACCGGAGACGGGGCCCAGGGGCCTCACGTGCTGGCAGCCACGTGCAGTCTGAGAACATCCAGGGCAGGGAGGGTGTGGAACCCTGGCTCTCGTGTCCACGTCTATCACGTGGACAGCATGGAGCTGCTGGGAGCCACAGACTATGACGTGACAGTGGGCTCTCTGACCCAGAGCTTCTACCTGGGGAGACCCTCACCCTGGGCCCAAGGAGGCCCGGGCACAGATTTCCATCACAGCCTTATGATAAAGCTGGATGTCCGTTAATGCAGGACAATGCCGCCCTGTGACCGAGCAGGGCTGCGTGACCCGTGTGGACGCATCTCTACAAATGCAGAACAACCCTTTCAATGGGATCCTATTTCTGTAAAACACCAAACACAACCCCGCTCTGAAAGAGCCCCAGCGAGCAGGATGGGGTTCTCTGGGCCCCCAGCTTGTACACGAAGCACAGACCGTCCCCACCGCACAGTGACCTCAGTTGGGGGGGGCAGGGTTAGAGGTAGAGTCTCATCACAATGCCGCACGAGAAGACCGTGAGACTCACGTCTTATAGGACCTGAGAAAGCCGAGGGGTCTCCTGCCTCCTGAGCTCAGCCCTCGTCCCGACCCAGCCCTGGGTGGGCCTCCGGGGAGGAGGGGCCTGCTCTTCAGGCTGAGCACACGACATCTGGGAAAATGTTCCTTCTCCCCCCAGGGCTCTTTTTAGGAGTCCAGACTGCTCGTAATGCTCAAACTGACAATCCCAGGGCCCCGAGTGTGACTGACGGACACCCCCGCTGCCTAAGGGAAAGGTCTCTCTCCTAAGATGCATTCTTCAATCGTGCACACTTGGTTCAAAACTTCCAGGGAGCCCGGAGAGCCACATTTGATAGCAGGATTGGGGAGGGGGTGTGTGTGCACGTGTGTGTGTGGACATGTGTGTGCATGTAAGTGTGCACATACATGTGGATGTGCATGTGCGTGGACATGAGTGCGTGCAAGTGTGCACATGCGTGCGCATGTGTGTGGGCATGAGTGCGCGCAAGTGTGCACGTGCGTGTGCATGTGTGTCCATGGATGTGTGCAGACACGCGTAAGTGTGCACAGGCATGGGTTGCGTGTGCACGTGTGTCCATGTATGTGTGGGGACATGTGTGCACATGCACAGAGGCGTGTGCACACACATGTATGTATGTGCACACCCGTGTGTGTGTGTGTACATGCTCACTCGCCCCTGCCCCGGGTCCAGGAGAGTCCCGCAGACACTGCAGCGTCCCTGGGGTGGGGGCAGTTCAGTGCTGGGCTCGGAGCCCGGCCAGCAGAAGCAGCTGCCTCTCTCTGCTGACCACGACAGAAAAGCTAAAGTGCTTCCTTTGCACGATAATTAAAAAGCTGGAGCTGCTCAGGCTCCCCAGCCGCTGGGCCGGCGGGCGTCTCAGGGGAATGTCCACCCTCTTCTTAGGGGAAGGGGCTTCGAGCCAGCACCGTGGACGGCCGCTCACCACCATCTCCGGGAGGCATCGAGTTCCCAAGTGAAAGCTCGTGCGCATCACTGAGCTGAGTTCAAGCCGGAGAGTCATCAGAACTGATGCTTCAGGGCAGCTCTCTCCATGCACCATCACGCAGGCCCGGCGCACCGGAGTGGGGCCTCAGGTGTGGGCGTGGGGGCGGGGCACCATTACCACCCTTGGCCTTCCCCGAGCCCACGACTCTGCCCTAAGGACATAGGGGAGGCAGAAGCCACAGGGACTGTGGTTCCCACCCCGCCCACCTGGGCTTGGGCCAGCTCTCAGGAGAGCCCCCCGCTGCACGCCCCCCGAGTGGGATGCAGCGTGCCCAGGTCACTTGGTGTCAGGCGGCAAGTCCGTGTCCAGATCACAGGGCCAGCACTCACCCCCTGGGTGCCCGGGACCCTCATCTGGCCCTGCCCATGGGCTGCGTCCCATCCTCAGGCTGAAGTTGCCTGAGTACCTGCCCCGCTGGCTGGACACACGGTGGCTGCTCTAGGTGCCTAGTGACCACACACGGGCCTGAGCCCAGCTGATGGGGGCAGCGTTGATCCCAGAGCTGGAGCTGGCATGCTGAGGGGCGGGGGGTGCCGTCGGGAGCCTGCCGAGACAGACAGCCTGAGCTGGGGACATGGCGTCCCCTCTGTCACAGCAGGGCGTTGGGTCTGTGCCTGGAGGAGGAAGGTGCTCTGTCCGCCCCATTCCCCGGGCTGCAGGAGGCGCTGCCATGCCCCCGCTCAGCCCCCAGGGAACTGCACCAGGTCCCCACGCTGGCCACGCCGAGCGGCTCCAAGGGAGGCATGGCCTGCAGAGGCGCTCCGGGCCTTATCTGGACAGTGAGACCCATGTGGGGACACCATCCTGTCCACGCACGACACTTTATACCTGACAGAGCTCTCACCCTTTAAAGCCTCATGCCCCCAGCATCCCAGAGAACCCAGCTCCCTGGCCAGCTCTCCTGTCCTGTGCCCTCTGACATCTGTCAACACCTCCAGGCTTACCTCTCCCCCCAACACCAGAGAGGCTCCCATATTGGCCTGGCACCCGGGGCCCCTGCTGCTGATTTGAGACTCTGAGCTCTGAGATCAGACACTTGCCCACAGGCGACCAGCAACAGCCTCTGGCCCAGCGTCCACGGGCTCTCTGCAGATCTCTGAGGGCTCGGGTGGGGCCTGTCCCATGAGGGGAGGAGGGACTGTCCTATGGCCAAGAGGGGAGGCCATCACATGGGCAGGAGGGGGGGCTGTCCCACTGGTGGGGGGCTTGCCATGGGCAGGAGGGGGGACTATCTCATGGGCAGGAGGGAGGCTGTGTCACGGGCAGGAGTGGGGGGTTTGTCCCACTGGCAGGAGTGGGGGGCTGTGTCACTGGCAGGAGTGGGGGGTCTGTCCCACGGGCAGAAGTGGAGGGGTCTGTCCTATGGGCAGGAGTGGGCGGCTGTGCCACGGGCAGGAGTGGGGGTGTCTGTCCCATGGGCAGGAGGGACGCTGTCCCATGAGCAGCAGGGGACTCTGTCCCACGGGGAGGAGTGGGGGGCTGTGCCATGGGCAGGAGTGGGGGTTCTGTCCCACGGGCAGCAGGCTGAAGGCAGGGGCTGAGCTGCTTCCTTCGACTTGAATCCGCCATTTCTGCTTCAGACGGGCACTGTGTCCCCCAGGTCACAGACTCCGGCAGTGGGAAAGGCCTTGGAGGAGGACAGCACGATCTCTCTACGGTCCACGCCATGGCCACGGCGCCCTCACAGCCCCACGAGGGCTGCACGCCAGGCTGCCAGCCTCTTGATGGCCCCGGGCGCCGTTGGCGCCTGGCACTGTGGCAGCTGGCGCAGCTGTGGCCTGCGTGTCCACACGGCAGCCAGGAGAACGGGCGGTCACCGGCCTGGGTGGTGGAGTTGTTCAACCTCCCTGGGCCTCGTTGCCCCCACAGGACACAGGGTCGGGGTGCCTGAGGCAGCACAAGGCGGACCCCTTCAGGCCACTGGAAGAGACGGTGGGAGCCCGCGTCCATGCCATGGCGCCCGCCCTCCCTGCAGCCTCCCGCGCGGTTATCGCAGATGCCACACGCAGATCTGAGCCTGATCTACTGTCCCCTCCTGGCTTCCTGTGGCGACTGTGACAGGAGAAACATCTCTGTCCCAATGTGATGGATGACAGACGGCTCCAGCCGGTCAGCAGGGGTGGAGCCAACAGGAGGGCGGGTGCCAGCATAGAGCGCCCTGCAGGGCTCGCACCGCCACATGCGCTGGCTGGGTCCTGGCCACAGCACCCCCCTGTGGCCACCTGGCAGCCCAGAGCTGAGTCCCCTGTGGCTCCCGGACCCCTGCACCAGCCAGGAGGTGGTGGCTACCCTTCCAAGGCAGAAGCAGTGGACCGAGAGACCAGCGCCAGCCGAGGTCCTCAGCAGGACTCTCTGTTCATGTCACTGTCAACGTGCGGGGCAGCATCATAGACTGGTCAGGGCTGGCACTGGATAAGCCTCGGGGAGGGCTGGCCCTGTGGGGTGGCCAGCACGGCTTCTGGCTTCCAGGCCTCACTGCCCCATGCAGGACAGGCTGGCCACAGCCAGAGCGACTGCACATGGGACCCCTGAACATGCCCCCTGTGGGAGGTCCAGAAGACAAAGCAAACCTGTTCAGAAAGCACTTTGAGCTGGCCCCTGGTCCTGCCACATCCTCTGCAAACGTCTTAAACTGGCCATCGTCTAGTGTGCGTGGGCCTCACTCCCAGGCCAGGCCCCCCGCTCATTCCCCAGTTCCATGGGAGGAAGAGGTTCTGGTGAATGTGGTGGCCTCATCCACACACACAGCCCGAGAGTTCCCAACGCCTTTAAAACCACCCGTGTGCTCAGGGGTGCTGCTCCTGGGCTAGCACTCATCTCAGGGCTCCACCCAGAGGCTCCCAGGCCCACTGCTCCCCAACCCAGCATTAGGCAGGGGCAGGGCCCCCCAAAACTCAAGGTGGGGGCACCCCAAGACGTGCAGACTGGCTGACGGGCCCCACCTACCCTCCCCCGCTCTCTCGCCTGAGATGTACTCGTATGCACATGTGCACATGCACACCCAGCCTCATGTGTTTGGACCAAGGTCCACGGACACACGTGTGTGCACACTACCCTCCCACCAGCACCCCTCACCCACAAGGGCCCGGGACATGTGCAGGGGCCTCTGCCATTTCAGAGAAGCCCTGGCTTGTCTGGAGCGGGGCAGAGAAGTGCCGCCTCCCCAGGGGCCCGGCACCTGGGGCACAGCCTGCATATCCCTGCATCCTCGGGAGCAGAAGGAGGCACCTTGGGGCAGAGTTTATGAGTCAAGAAACGCTCCGAGGAGAGGGGAGGTCGTGATAACAAAGAATGACGTCTGCCTCACCAGAACCATCCTGAGCAACCTCAGGGGTTCATCTGACACACGGGGATGGGCAGGGACATCCACGTGGCTGCAGGCTGTGGCAGAGCTGGGCATGAGGACACAGGTGACACCCACGGCCGGCATGCGACAGAAGCAGAGCTCTGAGCAGGCCCCCCATCCCGGTCCCCTTCTCACTCACCTCTGTCCCCCGAGCTGCTGCTGTAGTCACCCCCTGGCCTAAGGCAGACCCCTGAGTTCCCTCCAGCCCCCAAACAGGAAGCCGTCCCCCCTGCTGGCCAGGGCTGGGCTGTACCACGGGCCCTGTGAATCTTTCCCATGAGGTCTGGGCCACTTCCTGCTGTCCTGCAGGCACCGTTCCCTAATATGGGCCTGGAGGGCTGGCCCAGACCGTACCCTGGCAAGGTGCCAGCCCCAGATCTCTGTGCCCTCTGCCATCAGGGCCCAGAGGGTCCCACACTGCCCTAGGGGGCAGGGCTCTCGGAACTGGTGGTTCTGGGAAAGGCCAGGCCGGGGGCTCTGATGGGAAGGCCACTGGGCAGGAGGCAGGCACTGGCTGGCTCTGGGGCAGCTGGGCACTCCCTGACCCCTCTCTCTCTCACAATAGCTGTCACTTCCAGGGCAGAGGCATCTGGATCTGGGGAAGGAACAGGGCAAGAAGGACAGGACCCAGTGACCATGAGAGGTGGTTGGGGCCTGGGACCCCAGGGCACAGGGGGGAGGCATGGGGTCCAGGCAGGGGGTCAGGCACCAGGGCAAAGACTCCTGCAGCCCAGAGAGCTGGGACCCTCCTGGGACCCCTACTGCCTGGCCTCACAGTGGGGGGATGGCCCTCACTGGGGCAAGGATGGGGGTGTGGGCTGGGGCAGACACTGGGGGTGCACCCCCACCCAGAACCACAGCACTATGGCCAGCATCACCCAGCACCTTTAAAGGACAGAGACCACCCAAGGTCCAGGGAAGGAGCAAAGCCAAGGCTGCTGGACTCAGGGTCGACCTCGCTGTGAAACCAGGTGCAGGAACCTGCCCCAAAGAACTCCCTCCACCCAGACCCTCTCTTGGCCCAAGAAAGGTCTTCCTTCTCTGAGCTGAAGCCCCCCTTCCTGAGCCGCCAGCCTGGGCCTCAGCTGCCCACACCCCGGCCAGGCCAGCCCTACTCCTCCACCTAGTCTCCCCTTCTCTGGGGGGCTCTTCCCCCAGCCCGACCTTCCTGAGGGGGAGGGGTCTTCAGCCAGGCTGACCTTCCTGGGGGGTCTTCAACCAGCCTGCCTGACATCCCCTCAGCCCTGGCAGCCTGTCCAGACATGTCTGCAGCATGACACCGAACCTGCAGAGGCAGAGGCCAGCGCCGACCAGCAGGGAGGAGGGGCTGTCCCCAGCGGGTGGGTGGTGCCAGCAGGGAGACGGGGGTGTCGGAGGGGTCTGAGCCCACCAGTCCCAAACCCTGAGAACACAGAGCTCGTGCCCCGTCTAGAGCAGGTGGTCAAATGGGGCAGGTGAACTTGGAGGTGGGGCACCAGGGAGGACAGCAACCGGCCGAGGAGGGAGATGGGGAGAGGGGCCGGCCAGACCAAGAAGGTGACAGAAATCACAAGTCCTCTTGAGGTCACTCAGTCTGTGCCTGATGGACATCACCTGGATGACCCCTCAGAGCGGCCCGAGGGAGGTTCAGCTGTGCTCACTTCACGGGGTTAACTCCGCTCGCCTAACACTAGCAGAGTGGACCGCCTGCTCTCAGAGCACCTGCTCCTCACCCCCAAGCTGGGCCCCCGTAACCCCTGGTGCCAGGCCGGTCCCGTCCCTCCCACGTGTGGCTGCAAACTTCCCCTCCCGAGCCTGGTCCCTCACCAGAAACGGCCCTTAAAGCTCATCCCCTCCACCCCTCACTTTACGGGAGGAAACCGAGTCCCACAGAGGAGACGGTCAGCAGCAGCCCCTGCTCAGGCCCTGAACTCAGGCCACCCGCTTTTCCGTGTGTGCCTCCACCCCTTCTCTGGCCTTGGAACAGCCAGAGCCAGTGGGACTCAGGGGACAGGGCTCCGCCCAGCGGGGGAGGGTCACTCAGGGCAGGGACAGGCTGTGGGTCACTTGGAGTCTGGCTCCTGGCATGGGTGAGGGGCAGACTCTGCCTGTCCTCCGGGCTGACCGGGTAGGGGAGAGGGCTGGAGGACCAGGACCCTGGGGCAAAGCCCCAGCCAACTGTCACGCTCTGCCTGTCCTCAGCCCCTCCGCCAGCACTGTGCCTTCTGTGCTAGTCACCTGGATGGGCAGGAGCTGTGTGGTATCCTGGGACACTTCACAGGCCACCTGGAAGCCCTTGTCAGTTGACCCTCTCCTCACACAGATGGGCAAACAGAGATCCCGGAAAGAGAAGTGACCAGCGGAAAACCACCAAGCGACCGGAACCCAGGACCCCCACCTTTCATCTGACAGCTCACCTGCACCCCACACTCCGATCAGGGCTCTTCCTGGGAAGAATTGCCCTTGAAAACCTGCTTCTAGGTGGGGTACCCTTGCCCGTGTGCCCCACTTAGGTGCAGCGCTGTCACTCCCACGCAGGAGCACCCCACATGGCACCCCTAGGCTCGGTCGGAGGGGGGCTGGGAGGTCCGCGCTCCACCCGCCCATCGGGTTTACACCTCCAGGTCCTAGGAGACGCTTAGAGCCCCGCATCTGAAAATGGCCGCGCTCCAGCCACCTTCGCGTTAAGGGCACCTGCTGGTCATTGGAATAAGTGCCTCCTGGGCCCCGGCCTGAGGGGCGCCCCTGCTCCCCACGGTGGTTGGGGGAGGGTGCTCGCGGGCCTGGGGGTGGGGGTGGGTCTGGGAAGTGGGGATCTTGGGTATGCGAAGCCCTGGGGGCTGGGGGTCCTGGGCGTGGGGAGGTCCCGGGGGGTGGCGCTAGCCGGAACTGGGGTCCCTCTGCGTGGGGGAGGGCGCACAGACTGTACCTGGGGGCGCATAGGCCGTCGTCGAACACGAAGGTCCGGTTGGTGTGGCCTCCGCTGCGCGCCCCCCTGCAGACGCCCCCCTGGCTGCGCGCCCCGTCCGGGAGCGGCATGCGGGCCAGCGGCTCGGACCTGGAGCCGAGGGAGAACCGAGTGGGTAGCGACAGGCGACTTCTTTCCTCGCTTTGCCCCAAAACACACACTCTCCGTTCTCAGATTCAGGGAAAAAAACCCTGTTCCAGGGTCGGGCTTCGGGCGCCTGTCCGGGTGCGCCCCCTGCCGGCCGCGCCGGGAACCGCGGCGGTGTCGGGCTGGCGGGGTGGGCGGGGGTCCATCCGCATCCCCACCCGAGAACCCGCCCCCATCGCGGAGCGCGGAGCCCTCGTAACCCCAAGAAAGAGGAGGGAGGCTCGTTAATGGCTAGAAAACCCCACGCGCGCCGGGTTCACGCGCTCCTGGGGGAGGGCTCCCTGGTGGGAGGGGGCTCAATCCCACAGGGGCCTCCGTGGGGCAGGCGCTCTGGGCCGTTTGTGAATCGAGCGCCCAGCAGTGGCGAGCGTCCGCGAGGCTTGTCCTGTCGGGCTCAGAGCTGCTGGGTGGGGGGCGCTCAGCACCTCCACCCTGACCCGCCTCCCACCCACCCAGAACGCGGTCACTCATGCAGACCCCTGCACGAAGACCCCGTCAGTCCCTGTGCATCACACGTGGAGGCGCCGCTGGGCCTGGGAAAGGGAAGGCCCCACCCTGCAGGTGGGAGTGACTGCAGGCTGCCAGCTGAGGCCCTGCTCCGCGCTCACCCCACACGGAGCACCTTTTAAACAGGCAGTGAGAAGGGGCCCCCCAGCCTGCTGCAGCCCAACCACCCCAGGGGGGCGTCCCAGGAGGCAGAGGGTCTTGCTGCTGGAACCTGGAACGAAGGAGTTAAAATTTCCGTGGATTGGGGTGAAACCGTGCCTGTACCCACAAGGTTAATGTGGGAAACAAAGGAACCAGTTGCTGAGCCTGACTTGCAGAATAGCAGAGGACAGCTGATAAGAGAGCAGCTTGCTGACCACCGGGCTCCCCCCTCCAGCATCCCGAAGTAGCGTTGAGAAGCTAAAATGACCAGTAAACTTCACATGTCACAAACTAAAAATCCACTGCATGCAACACATAGAACCCCCTGAATTTGCACATACGACCCAGGAAGAAATTTGAAAGACAGTTGTGCCTGTGAAGAGGACTTAGAACTTCAGCCCCCAAGGACATATGCTCCCCCTCCCCTACCTAAAACCCAAATAAAAACCCTTGCTTGTAGCTTTTTGGGGAGTTGGGGATTACAGTGTTAGTTGCCGGTTCTCCTTGCTCAGTGCTTTGCAATAAATTTCCTACTTTCCTCCACTACAACTGCGTCAGAGATTGGCTTGCTGCACGACAGGTGAGCCAACTCACTTCAGGTTCACTGACCAAGTTTGGCACCCCAGGCAGGACCCAGTCCCTGGTGGTGTCTCTCCCGTGGCACACCAGCCTCCGACTGAGAGCCTCTCTTGGAAGCTGTCCCACAGCTGCCTGAGCCCCTTGTCTCGGTGACAGCCCCAAGCGGTTGGCTGCTGACCGGAAGTCGTGGGCCCACATCTTTGCTTTCGATGTTGGAAGAAACTAGGTTCAGGGACTTGGGAAGGTGTCTCTTATAAGTCGTGATGGTCTTCGTGCTAACCTTTCCAACAGGACCAGCGGGAAACAATGGGTCATCAGAGCTCTATTCCACCCGGCAGTGGCCCTCTGGCTTCCATTTGTTTTGGTTTGCAGTGGGCTCCTTTTGTTGAGTTTCCTCATTATAACTGACTGAAGTCTTATTTTTCCTTTTGTTTGTTTCTCTGTTTCAGGGGTTTTATTCCAGGTTACTGGAGTTTGTTCCGGGTGCGGGAGCCCAATCTGTTGAAAGTAGGAGAGATTTTTCACTCACAGAGGACCTCTTTGGCCCCATTTGTTTTGATACTTAGGTGTGTGTGGGAGGCGCGGTAATGGGAAACTGGAATCCAGTTCCCAGTGGCAGGCCTCTAGGTTGCATATTGCAAAATTGGAATGTTTTCAGTTATGAACCTCTGAAAAAGAAAAAGGTGACATTCTTCTGTAGTACAGCTTGGCCGCAGTACTCCTTAGGCTCGGGAGAATGGTGTCTTCTAAATGGATCTGTTGATTATAATACTATTTTGCAGTTAGAATCATTTTGTAAAAAAGAAGGAAAATGGAATGAAATTCTTTATGTGCAGACTTTCATGTTGCTGTACAAGAATGAGCCTATTCTGAAAATGTGCAAGATCAGGATTCAGCGTCCTGGCTCCAGCAGGACTGGGGAAGGGAACCCAAAACCTGTATTGCGAGGAACAAATGACACTGCTGAGGACGACTGGATTACTGGATCCAATTCTCCTACTGCTGCCCGACCCCATGATGGTGGGGTGGTGGTTCTAGAGCCAGCAGGACCTCCCACCCAGGATGGCCTCAACTGGGGGCTGGGGAGGACCAAGCTAAGATGGGTTCTCCCTCTCATACCCGTGAAGGGACTTCTTCTCAACAAGGTGGAAATTTTAAAGGGATTTTAAGGTAAATAAGGCAGTGAGGTAAATATGACAAATATTGAAAAGGGGGAAAACAAGGAGGAATCAGAAAGGGAAGAGTCACAGGACTCATCCCAGCAGGATGGAAATCTTCAGCTAGTTATTAAAAAAAAATGGCATGAATAAAATGGACATTAGTGGGGTTAAAACAAAAGTCTTAATAAAACACTGCCTAAGGTTGGGCAAGCCAAAGGGACCCCCTACTAAGCCCCCCCCCCAACGTTAAAGGACCTCAAACAAATCTGTTCTATTTACTCCAATTTGGAAAAACTTAAAAAGCCAGAAGGCAGAAATCACAATGAGAAACCTGACCAACAATTGCTTGGGACAACAATTAGGCCCCTAAGGTTGATAAAATTACAAAGATTAAAATGTTTGAGATAGTATTATATGAAGAGGTCATGTCAAGTTTGCCTGAGTGCTTTTTGGGAATGGATGTTATGTCTGACTGGGAATGCTTCCCCTACACAGTATTATAAGACCAAGACTTGTTAATGAAATCCTAATGGAAGCTATGATTAGAGGGATAAGAGTTGATAAAATTAAGATAAAATTTCATAAGAAAATTGGTATATTTAAATGGGCTTTGTGTAAAATGATTGCATCTCTTTTTCCTGACTGTATTATAGATTATATTATGGGGATAAACATTGTGTCTTACTGGGGAACATTTCCCCTGCCTGATATTGTAAGAGCATATAAATCCACCCTTCAGGCAACATTAATTAAACATGCTAAAGGAGATCTCACTTTAAAATGGCCATTCTGGGGAACTGTTGTTTCAGATAAGCCCATCTTAAGGGTCACCCTTAAAAGTGAGGATTCAAAACCTCTCACAATGGAGTGCATTCTTTGATTAATATACAGAAGCTTCTAACAGACAAAATGACTTCAAAAACAGCTCTAACAAGGATCCTTACAGCAAAAAGAAAAGAATCTTTAGTAAAGATCTTTAGCTATCTGAACAGGTCCATCTGCCAGAAGAACAGTTTGGATCCAACTGTTCTTTTGAGTTTTGTACCTAAGATGTTGCTAAAATTGTTAAGGATCTCTGTTTGCGTCTATCTGTATGTGAGTCTCTCTACATATTTGTTTGCCTCTGAATAGTATAATTTCTAAAGGAGCTCTGTTTAATTGGCTTAAAGTAAGTACTTATAGAAATTATTTCTAAATGTGATAGAAACTAGCCCAGATATCTGGTGTAACATGGCATAACATGATATAAAATGATCTTTGGTAAATAAAAGCTTGTTTAAGTTTGTTGATTTGATTGAAATAGACATGTTTACAGAATTATCAGCATTGGATATGATACAGACGTGTTATCTCTTTACAAAATTTGTCAGTAAAAAAGTAGTAACCTAGAATAATAGCTGATTTTGTCCGATGTCACATGAAGTTTTTGTAGGCAATCTAAGCATAATTATTGGAAACAAGTAAACTAAATAGATGTGAAAAGGATAAAAGTTTTTGGGGAACTTTTTAACAATAATTGTGTGTTATAGTGTGTGTACTTAAAATACCCTCAAAACCTTTTGGTAACTTGAAACTTTAGAGTTTTGCTAAATTAAGTGAAATGATAAAAATTTATTGACTATCTAGGTCATTAAGGTAAAATGTTAAAATTAATTACTAGGCATAGATTTGTCTGCCTTTGGCTTCTTATTTCAAAGAAACTGGAATATGCTTGGGTTTATTGGTGAACACGTTCTGTGCCACGTTGGGGAATTTTCTACCAGAAAGTACATGTTACTATACAGTCTGTATATAAAAAAGGGTAAGACGTATGTTTTCAGTAAAGGAGGTATAAAGAATGGAAATATTT
Source organism: Diceros bicornis minor (assembly GCF_020826845.1). Taxonomy (NCBI): domain Eukaryota; kingdom Metazoa; phylum Chordata; class Mammalia; order Perissodactyla; family Rhinocerotidae; genus Diceros; species Diceros bicornis. Next base: position 43,047,275 of record NC_080767.1, read on the forward strand.
TTGTTTGTTTTGTTAAGAAAGATACACTTGTCCAAAAGTACTAGGAAAGAAAAAAGGAAAGAAGGCATGGGACAAATTCTAAATGTAAAAAGCAAGTGACAGAAGGTTTGTGGAAGTGTAACCCTGAGGAAAGAGTTTTGTGCATGGTCAAGTTGGCTAAGATTAAAATGAATTCAATTAAATAAATGAGTTTCAGTATCAAAGGTGAGCTGGTGCAAAGTCAGACTTTGGCTTCCTCTCTCTTGAAAGGATGATCTTCTTGAACTTTTGTTCTGCTCTTGAAAAGGGGTTATAAAAGATTTTTCTTTACCTTTGAGTAAGTCTACCTAAGGGACAGAAAGTCTATATTTTGTTAAAATAATTTCCTATATTCAAAGAGGCTGAGGTTTCTCTACTGGGTTTTCTTTTTTAACTGTTTAACTCTGTTTGTCTTTGACATCATCTATTGTCACCTTAATTGAATGGATAACTAAGCATTGTTTCCTATTTGACCAAGTGTATTAAAAACTTTTGATATTTTTGACAAACCCCCAGGGTTTGAGTCCTGGGTAAAGTCTTTCTTTTTGACTTAAAAAGAAGTTTGGAGGGGCTGGCCCGGTGGCACAAGTGGTTAAGTGCATGTGCTCCGCTGCAGTGGCCCGGGGTTCGCCAGTTTGGATCCCGGGTGCGCACCGACGCACCTCTTGGCAAGCCATGCTGTGGGGGCATCCCATATAAAGTGGAGGAAGATGGGCATGGGTGTTAGCCCACGGCCAGTCTTCCTCAGCAAAAAGAGGAAGATTGGCTGATGTTAGCTCAGGGCCGGTCTTCCTCACAAAAAAAAAAAAGAAAGTTTGGAGAATTTCCAATGGGCCCTGGGACTTCTCAAAGAATTTTTTCTTTCTTTCTATAAAGAGGGAGATATTAAACTAATTAGACTTATTTGATATGTTAAATTACATGAGAAGCATTGTCAAATAAATGATGATAAACCTTCTTAGGTTATACTGTGTGGATAAATATTATCAATACAAATATTTTTTTTTTTAAAAATTATATAACATTACTAAAATTCTGATCTGTCTTGGTTATTAATCATAATTCTGGTTATTATCTTAAAATGTTATATGTCACAGAAATAGCCAAATGTCTTTGTCATTGGCCATTTTTGAGTGTTTTTTGGAGAGAGTTGTTTTACTCTGATTTTTTTTTTAGTGTCAGGGATATTTTATTTTATTTCATTTATATTTTGGGGTGAGAAAGATTGGCCCTGAGCCAACATCTGTGCCAATCTTCCTCTATTTTCTGCACGTGGGATGCCACCACAGCATGGCCTGACAAGCGGTGTGCAGGTCTACGCCTGGGATCTGAACCCATGAACCCTGGGCCGCTGAAACGGACTGTGTGAACCCAACCACTATGCCACCAGGCCAGCCCCTACTCTGATTTTTTTTTTTGCAAATATGTTTCATCTTCAGAGAGATTCATGGAGAGGGACACTTGCTCTAGAATGCAGGTTTCTGATAAACTTACAGATTATGAAACTAAGCTGGGTAAGACATTACAGAACTCTAACAGAGAAACTGATGGCCTCATAAAACTGCTAACAGAAGATCAAGAATTGATTACATGGGACTAAACAAACTGATGAGGCTGATTGTAATTTTTATGACTTTTCATTTGAAATATTGCTGATTTTCTAATGTTTTGTTTTTCCAGATTTAAGGAAACCTTTTTCTCTTTTCTCTTAAGCTAACTATGACTTATAGCAATTTGTAAGCAGAATTGAAGTATTTATCTTTCTCTTCCTACCTGATCCCTCCAGTATTTGGAAACTTTTTTTTTTTAATATAATTTTATTTATTTATTTTTTCCCCCAAAGCCCCAGCAGATAGTTGTAGGTCATAGCTGCACATCCCTCTAGTTGCTGTATGTGGGACGCAGCCCCAGCATGGCCAGAGAAGTGGTGCGTCAGTGCGCGCCCGGGATCAAACCTGGGCCACCAGCAGCGGAGCACATGCACTTAACTGCTAAGCCACGGGGCCGGCCCTGGAAACTCTTAATGAGTGAATACTCTAATTTTCATGGCAATATAGTTGTTTACATAAGTTCAATAAGAATCTGTTCTCCTTATAGGAGGACACAATGGAAACACTGGTTATATTGCCAAGGCTTTGACTGGAATGTCATATTTGAGAGAAACATGCATAGATGCAGATATGACCAAGTAGCTTTGAGGAACAAGGATTGACTTTATGGAACAAATAAAGCCACTTGGAAATATTGGCCTGGTACCTTGCTTACAGGGTCCCAGCAACCTTACCAGGTGAGTAAAGAAGGTCACTTCCCTGGCAGGTGCAAGAACCTCAGGATATTTTGGGGACCTCGAAAAGAGAGGAATTCACCCAAATCTGTAGGTATTACAGGCAAAGTCTGATGACCAAGTCCATGGCTTGACTTTCCTGGCCTCAAGAGACCTTTGAAGTTCAATCTGAGATTCCTTATAAAAAGTTCCAGTAAAGCAGATTTAAAAGAGCCTATATGATCAATTGCTATTCTTGCTGTACTTATGTACTAATTGGTCCAAGTTTATTGAAACTAGACATTTTACAAACCAAAGAGTCTTAATTTGGCTATCTTTGGTAAAAGTGTGGGTGATTTTAGAGAGAAAAATTATGTTTCAATAGAAACTATAATACACATGTGTGGATATAAGATTCTAGTTCTGTTAATTGTCTTTTAGGTTTTTGTTTTCTACCTTTAAACTGGACTGGATCCTGAATTCTTCTAGTTCCCTCAAAGATCTGGTATTGATCTCTAAAGTGATACTTTCAATTTTTTCCATCCTTTTCATTTGAAATTATTGAGAATGGAAACCACCCTTTTTTCCTGAAGCCTTGCAAACTGAAACTGGACAACTTGACGTAAACTTAAGAGAGATCACCACGATAGCCCATATTTAGACAATCTTCATGCCTGTTGCTGTATAAGCCACTCAAAATGTTTACCTGAATACCTGATGACATCATCAGAGACATTTCAAACTGCAAAAGATGCTTTGACCCTGACATCTAGGAATTTTCTTGACTAGCTGTCCCCTGGGCTCAAGAATTGGTTTACAATTTGCTCCAAACATTAACCTTGTTTTCTTTTTGTTTCTCTAGAAATGATTCTTATTAAATACCTGGTTACTTGCTTACACAATATAGGGCTAACTTTGGGAGACACTTCCTATGTTCTAGAGATGATCCAAAAGACCCAGAGAGAACTCAAATTAAGGAAATAGACACTGTCAGATGTTCCTCTGCACCATCTTTGTCATGGAGACTGTGTCCTATTGAAATCCTGGAAACACAAGCACCCAGAAGATCAACCTCCTCCCCGCTCAATGCGACCATATGAGAAACGCCACAGGGAAGGTGAACCATGCCTTAGAAGAACAACACAACCAGGATCACCCAAACCTTGGCTGGCTTCATACTCTAGACAGTGACTTCTCCGAACGGACAAGCAGACCCCTGATTGACCTCAAGTTGCTGTACAGAAGATGGTCTCCTAAAGATAAGTAAGGAATGACTCCCAGGTTCTTACCTTACTTGTTGGACTATTAGACAGCAGGCTATTTGGTTACATCAGATTTCACCTGAGGTTCCAGGCCCTAACCTTGATTGGTTTACAGGCCTCTTTTCCTGGATTCCCCCAAGGATTGCGGTCCATAATGGAGGGGATACTAAAATTTGGGCTGTTTATTTTGCTAATATATGTGGTCATCCATGTAATTATAAAATGTGGACTTAAGTGTTGTTCCAAAGCCATTGATCTGAGTACTAAAATATTAGTCATGCAAAGCATTCCTCACTCTCCCCACCTGGTATCCAAAAATATTTTGAAATAAAGGTAGAGGAACTTCATTCCTCTCACCCTGATCTTTGCCCTTTCACAGCGGGAAGTAGCTAGAGAGGTCTTCACCCCCATTCTCTGAGATTGAGGAATGATCACAAAACAGTGGGGACTGAAACCAAGGATGAAGGAGTTAAAATTTCCCTAGATTAGGGTGAAACCCTGCCTGTACCCACAAGGTTGATATGGGAAACAAAGTAACCAAAGTTTAACAGCAACAGGACCGCTGATAAGAGAGAAGCTTGCTGACAGCCTGCCGCCTGACTAAGCATCACACAGGAGCACTGAGAAGCTAAAATGACCAATTGTAAACTTTAGGTGTCCCAGACTAAAAATCTGCATGCAACATATAGAACCCCCCCGCATTTGCACATGTAACCCACGAAGAAATATGAAGGACAGTTGCACCTGTATGGAGGAATCTTGGAACTTCAGCCCCCAAGACCAAATGCTCCCCCTCCCCTACGTAAAACCCAGAATAAAAACCCTCACTTGTAGCTTTTCTGAGAGTTTGGGATTACAGCTAACACTATAATCCCAAACCTTCTCCTTGCTCAGTGCTTTGCAATAAAATTCCTACTTTCTTCCACTACACTGGTATCAGAGATTGGCTTGCTGCGTGACAGGTGAGCAAACCCACTACAGGTTTGGCAACACTGCGGGACCCCGGGCATGGCCATACTTGGTCATCTGCTCTGTGCCCACCCCAGCTCAGGTGACCTCACGCAGAGCCCCAGGCAGGTAGAGCCCTGTATTCTGTCCCTGGTGCTCAGGAGCCTTTGCTGGTCTGCAGTGCTGTCCAGACCCTCACTGAACCAGGAGAGCAGCAGAGAGAGACGAGAGAGAGACAGAGACACAGAGACAGAGAGATCAAAGCTGACCAGAGAAGGAGAGAGGCTGTGGAGTCAGACAGGCGTGAGGGGAGCTGAGCCAGCACCACCCACACAGCTTTGCTCAAGGCCTGGAGCACCAACCCAGCCTCCCATGGGGGGCAGTCAGTGCAGGGGGTCCCCAGGGCAGAGCTGGGCCAGTGATTTGAGGATGCATGGCATGTACTTTGTGGTCCTGACTTCTGCAGCATCTCTCCTGAGGTCCTGTCCCTGTTGGCTTCCACAAGACAGCAGACTGAACACAGATGCTTTTTTGTAGGGGGCACCTCTTGGCAGAAGTGGGGCACGCTCCAAAGTCCCCAGAAGGGGTGCACCTTGCACCCCCACCTGGCTCACTGGCAGTTGTACATCTCGGAGGCTTTGCCCCCTTGGTCCAGAGAGGTGGCTGCTGCTGCTGGGGTCCCACCCACCCCTGGTCAGGCACAGCCCCCAGCAGGACTCTGGCCTCCCCTGGGGCTCCTGTGGCTGCATGTCCACCTTGCGGGCCCCTCGGAGGTGCTCTGCTGACTGGTCAGTGAGAGACGATTATTGTGTTGTCAGTGATGTGAGACTGACAAGCCTGGTGACATTTCTGATGGCTTAAGGGAAACCAAAACTTGGCCCTGCTCTGCCATGGAGGAGCCAAGCCCTGGAACGCTGGTCTGTCCATCCCACCCCAGCCAGGAGCAGGGAAGGCAGAGGGCCCAAGGCCCTGTCTTCCAGCCACCCGCTCAGCAGGCAGCCAGGCCGAGGGGATCACTGCTCAGCCTCTCCTGCTGTGCCCCTGGGCACCCTGGCTGATTGGCTCTGGCACTGCCTTCTTTGGGTACCGTCGGCCCTCTGAGGGCAAGAAGCCTGGCCTCTCCTCACATCTCCCATAAACGCCAGGGTCCATACGGGCTGACAGAACTGAACATCCCCAGGCTTCCTGGGCCTCAAGCTCCATTTCACACCCCTGGGAACACAGAAGCCGGGCCCGGGCCTGACCGTGACCGGGCAGCAGGGGTCCCGGGGCCCCACGTCAGTCTGGCGTACTGGCCTGGGGCACGGGCCCTGAGCCCGGAGTTGGGAAACAGAAACTGGTCTCCTCACGCCCTGAGGCAGCCTCAGGCCTCCCCCCGTCCTCACTCAACCATACTGAAAAGTCCGATCGCCCAGGTTCTTGGTCAGCGTAGGAGAGGAATTCAGACACCGACACAAGGGCAACAGCAAGCAAGCAAAGCTTTATTAGAGGAAAGGTCAGATGCACTCCAAGTGAGGAGCGGGCAGTGCCAGAGGCGCATCTGCCCCAAGTCTCGAGTTAGTTTTATTTTTATTTGGACTGTTTTGAGGGAATTAGCATTATCTGGTTATCTGCCAATAACGGTCTTTCCTCCACCCACAGGTCGGGAGGGGAGTTCTTGACCTTTTAGGGAAGTCATTCCCCGAGGAAGGGGGCTAATGCACATGGAATTCGTATGTAAATTAAAGAAAAGACCAATGTCCTCCGGAAGTGTAGAGCAGAAGGCTTTGCTTTACGCACTATTTTTATCACGGTGGTCGAAGGTCTCAGACTCAGGCGCTATCTGTATGTCGAGGGACGCCAGCAAGGCGCTTCCTTGATGTAGCGAGGTCTCCAGCTTCGATTCCCCCACTCTTGTCTGGATGCCAGTAAGATGCTCCACTGATGTAGCAAGGTCTCCAGCTATGATCCCGCCCTCATGTCTACCTAGCGACCTATCTCACTCACAGCGTCGCCCTTGACCTCAGAGTGACTTCTGATCCCTGCCCCACCCCTCCCTTAATCCCAGGCCACTGCCCCCTTCTGCCTCCTCTCCTTGTGCCCCTGGTCACCACCCCCACCAGTTCTCCTCCGTACCTGAGCAGCAGCCCTGGCCTGGGCCGCTGGGTCCTCCTGCACGCTTACTTCAGGCTGCTGAGCTGACCAGTGACGGAGACATGGGCCCAAGCCTATGCTGCACCCTCAAATGACAGGATCCCGAGAACAGTGGGCTCTTGGTGCTGCCCCTGACGCCTTTCGTCCATCTCTGGGTGCCCCCAATCCCACCACCCAGAATCCTACCCCAGGACACCTGCCCGCAGCCCAGAGCCTCTCCTGGGGCTACACTCTGTTCTCTGTCCCGTCCCAGACCCCGCTCCCTGGGCAGACTCCCACCAGACCTGGCTGCAGCAGCACCTGCCCCAGCTCCCTCCTGGGACAAGAGGCTCCCGTCCCTGTGAACTCCCCCAGCAACTAGCCCCCCACACCCACATTAGCCCACTAAAGTCCACCCACTGAAACGGGCACCTTGACCTTCACCCTTGCGGCCCTCTCCTTCGCTAAGGGGACCACCTCCTTGAAAGAGGAGGGGTCTCCACTTTCCCTATTCTTCCATCAATCCTTCAGCAAACGTTGATGGAGCGACTCCTGCGTGCCCAGCACTGGGCAGCCCCTGGAGACCCAGCGAGAGGAGCAGACAGACCTGCGACCACACGCACCGCGCATCTGGGGGAGGAGAGTGACGTTCTTCCGAAGCCCCCCAGAGAACCTGCAGAGACCGGGGCTGTGAGGAGTGCGCCCCTGGGGAGTGAGGCTTGAGCTGACAGGGTGGGGGAACGATGCGGCAGAGGAAGAGCAGGAGCCAAGTGGAGGCCTGTGTCAGGGCAGGGCCGGGCCAGGGCAGGGGTGGGGAAGGCAGAAAGGCCAGTCAGCCTTCAGGCAAGCCAGGGTGCTGGGGAAGGCACAGAGAGGGTGGGTGGGATCTAGGGTGGGGCTGGGAGGTGTCAGGATGCCTCCTGGCTCCTGGGTGCACCACGGCGCTGGCAGTAGGCAGAGCGTGCTGGAAGAGGGTGCGACTTGGGGGATGGGCACACACGGACCTTGGACCCGCTGGCCGTGTGGGGTAGGTGGGTACCCTCCACCCTGTCCCTAACTGGCCCCTGAGTCCCATAGATCTTGGCTAAACAGTTCTCAGACCAGCCTCCCCACTCACCTCAGCTGGCCCCTTCCTGGGCCATATCATCTCTGCCATGCATGTCCCTGGTCCCCACGCCCGCCTGCCCCACAACGCTCCAGAAAACTTCATCTACTCCTCACACACCTGTAGCTCCCTGGCCCCTCTGCTCTCAGGTGAGGCCAATTCCTCCTGCCACATACGGGGTCCTACCTGCCCACTTCCTGGCCCCTGGAGCCCAGGCCCACGTACCAGCCCAGGAAACGGCCTGGCCTCCTGCAGTGTTTTCTGCTGGGCACGCTGCCCATCCTATCCTTCTGGAAATCACCACTTCAACCCGAGAACACCCCCCTCCTGCCCTCTCCCTCTACAGGCTAGTAATTTACTTGTCCTCCGCCTCCCCTGCCCTCACCTAGTCGTGAGCTCCTGGAGGGCGGGGCTGGCGCCTCCAAATCACCAGCGCCCAGCTCGGGGCTGGCACCCAGGGGGCACCCACGGGAGGATAGGTGAGCGGAGACCACAGCGAGTGGGAGCTAGGCAGACCCCCGGGAAATGGGAGGAGGACCACTTGGGTTGGGCCCCCTACCCAGGTACCCGGCTGGGGGCTTGGAGTGGGTGGACCCAAGCCCTGAATTTCTAGTAGCACCTCCATGGGAGGAACTCTGCTGCACTAGTGGCTGGGGCGGCGCGCGGGTGAGGTGACACAGAGCACATGCATGGGGGCAGGCGCGCCTGGGGCCGGGTTCGGTGCGGGCTGCGCGGGAAGCACGTGGGGGCGGGCAGAGTACACGTGAGGGGGCGGGGCTGGCAGACGCGCAAGCGTGGGGCGGGGCGCGCATGGGGCAGGGTAGAGCGCATGTGTGGGGCGGGCACGCGTGGGAGCGGGGAGCACGCGGGGAGATGCAGACTGCATGCGTGGGGCGGGGCGCGCCTTGTGGGGGCGGGCCAGGTGCTGGCGGGGTGGGAAGCACGTGGGGCGTGTAGGGCGCACGTGAGGGGGCGGGACGCGCACGCGTGGGGCAGGGCGCACGTGGGGCTCCTAGGCTTTGTTTCCATCTCCTGCAGCTGTGTGCTCATGGCGTCCGTGGATTCTGAGCAGGATAGTGGGGTTCTCCGAGTCCTCGCCCCCGGGGAATGCAGGTGAGGAGTTGGGGGGCCCTGGAGGGAGTCAGGTGGAAGGCTTCTGCCCCAAGGTGCCTGGAATGTCTACGGCCCGATGGTTACGCCCAATTCAAATGGACTGAGTCGCCGGTCCCCACCTTTGCATGGCCCTCCTGGGGCAGAGCTCCTAACCCCCAAACCTGGAGTGGGAGGAAGGGTGCCAGGAGGGAGGGCCCGGGCTGTGTTCCTGGGTGACCTAGGCCCTGTCCTGCACCCACTCTCCAAGGACGTCCGTTACCGCATCTGGGCTCCAGAGGCTTTTCTGGGGTTCATGCATCACCCAGCCCTTGATTCCGTTGTCTGCAGTGGCTCTTCCTTGTCCGGCGCCCAGTGCTTCGAGGACCCCGGCCAGGGCTCAGGCCCGGTCAGGGCCCCTGTGGTGGCTGAGGGTCCCAGCTCCTGCCTCCCGCGGAACGTGCTCAGTGAGAGGGAGCGCAGGTGGGCGCCCGTGCGGTGGGGGCAAGGGAGGCTTGTAAAGGAGTGGGGGGCGCCGGAAGAGACAGATTTGTGGCTGCGACCGGGTTTTCAGACAGCTGGGACAGGCTTGTGTTGTTTGTCCAATAAAGGGGCAGTGAGCACGTCTCCAAGATAAACAAGAAAAGCCGTAGAGGGGTTCCCGGGGATCACCATTGCAGCCCCCCTATTTGCCCTGAAGCCCTAGGCATCTTGAGGTTATGTGTTTGGGACCCCTAGATCCCAGACTCTGTCTGGGATTCTCCCCTCCCCACCTCCTGGAGCAGGCCTGGGCTGCCTGTGGCTGGTGGCAAACATCTGGATAGCCTGTGGCCGGAGTCTAGGGCTCAGGGCCAATCTGCCCTGACATTGATCCCTGAAGGGCTCAGACCCCATGGAGAGCTAACTCGTGGCCTTGGCTTGTGGTCATTTTACCTGAGAAGCTCCCGAGGCTGCTGTGAGGGAGACTCTGGTGGCTGCAGTCCTTTTTCCTGGCCAGACTGCCTCACTGCCGTTTGTCACCTCCTGGAAGCAGGAAGCGGATCTCCATGAGCTGTGAGCACCTGCGGGCCCTGCTGCCCCGGTTCGACGGCCGGCGGGAGGACATGGCCTCGGTCCTGGAGATGTCCGTGCAGTTCCTCCGGCTCGCCAGCGCCCTGGTGCCCAGCCGAGAGCAGCACACTGTGAGTTGTACGTGGGCCACCTGGTCAGCCCTGCAGAGGAGCAGCTATGGGGCATTCCACCCCCCCCCCCCCCCCCCCGCCATCCCTCCACTTCCCCTGCCCTGCACGGCCAAGGTTGGCTGTGTTTTCGACAGGCTCTTCTCTCTCTCTGCACATTCTCCCCGCCCGCTGCCTCTGGGGGTGATGCCCGTGCCCCTGGAGACAGCTTTGGCCTCTACTTATGTCGCTTGTATGCCCGCCCACGGTGCCGAGGCCAGCAAGAGGTAAAAGTCCTGTGGCTGTGAGGTCCTTGGATGGGCAGCCTTTTGTCCCTCTCCCCCTAGTCCTGAGGACCAGGATCTGCAGTCAAGGTGGACCTCTGGGACCCTGGGCAGGGCAGCCAGTGACAGACCACAGCCCACTTTTCCTGTGGGTTTCCTGGATGACCATCGTCGTTTTTCATGTTTATGTTTAGTTTGTTCCTCCTGCCAAAGAGATGTGGCACAAGTGGCAGAAAGATGTTTTGCAGCTGGTCCTGGCGAGTCAGATCCCAGCAGGTGCACCAGACCCCGGCACAGGAGCATCTGGCGTGACCATGTTAGTGTCCCTTTCAGGGCCAGGGGACCCGTGGGGGCAGTGGATGCACACTGCTTAGAGCCCCTTACCTTTTGTCTTTGTACTGTCCAGGCAACAGGACCCCCCAAGCTGTGCGACTGAGGGTGTGGGTGAGGGCGAGGTCCCATCAGGGGTGGCCGAGGTGCTGGACGGGCCGCTGGCCCTCCTTGGTAAGTGTGAGTGGGTACCGGGACCGTCGTGGGTGACATCCCTGTCCAGAGACAAGGTGGGTGAGCCCCGAAGGATGAATTCTGACCCTGAGGATGGCGGGGTCTATTCCCGAATAGGGGTTGGATGTTTAGTGTTGATTTTCTCACGGTGACAAAGCCATGTGTTGGGGTGAACCTCAGGGACCCCACGCTGTCCTCAGCTCTCATATGAAACAGGACGAGGGGTCCCATGAGGGGCAGATGTGTGGGCCGAGGTGGCTGCGAGTCGTTGGCCACTCTGGGGCTGCTCTCTCTCTCTCGTGTCCCCTGCCAGGGTCTCCGTCTGCCAGGGAATGGGGTCCATGCTAGCCAATCTCCTAGGCCACCCGTCTTCCCCGAGGACAGGTCCCCACCCGCTCTTTCACCCTGGGTCTCTAGGGGTCCCTGGGTCCCCCAGGAAGTGTGGGAACATACAGGGACTTGCCCCGTCCTTGTTCCGCCTGCCAGCTGCTGCTGTATCTGGCTCCCAGGAGCAGCCCCCGCCCTGCAGTAGCCTTGCTCCTTGTCCCTTTGTGGGGCCAGAAGTCTGGCCCCCCTGCCCCATTCCGCTTCTCTGTTCTGTGATCGAGTGAGTCACGGGCCTCACGGCCGTTCCTTCCCCTGCTCGGGGCCTTGGTTCTCTGATGCCTCCCCCAGCGGAGCCACAGGCGCCTGTGATGAGTGTGTCCCGCTCACGCTGGATACCCCCCCCCGGCTTTGTGTTACTCTTTGGACTGTGGCTGCTGGTGATGGTGTCTAAGCCACCCGTGTGTGTTTGCCACGTGCCATAGGCCCCAAGCGCCGTGGCAGGCAAGACCGTGCCCATCGAGGAGGGGAGGGGTCTCATTGTCAACGGGGCTGGCAGTGGAGCTGGGGCCACCAGGAAATTTTGGGACCCCTATGCAAGGCATGAGGGTCACACAGCAGAGAGCTAGGTCTGCGGGTGGAGCCCAAGGTCAGGGACTGTGGGTAGAGGCGGGGGAGGCAAGAGGGTCCCCAGGTCTGAGCCCCACGTAGTTGACCTGAGGCTGAGTGGGCACCTCCTCCAGGAAGCTCCCTGGTTTTAGGTATGAGGTGTTTCTTCTCTCAGCGTTCATTTTCTCTTGGGTGCCTGTACGCCTCCTATTTCTGAGCCCCGCGTGTCCCCGTGCAGGGCGCAACGGGCAGGGGCTGAGATCTTCAGGGGAGGGCCGCTCTCTGGTGGGGGAAGGCTGACCCATGCTTCACTTGTCTCCTAGAGTCTCCCAGCCTGGTGCCCCGGCCCACAGGCCCAAGTCCCTCCAAGGCCTTGAGGCCACCACCACTCTGGCCTCGAGGGGATGAGGCTCAGACCTGCCTGGGCCAGGCTGGGCCTCCAGCTGAGGGGGCCAACATGGCCATGACACCAGACGCCAGGTGGGTGCCCTGGTGGGCGTGTGCATGTGTGTGCCTGGTGTGCATGAGCTGTCGCACGTCTCCTTCCAGCCCTGCCTGGACCTGCCCGTCTGGGAAGTGTGTGTTCCTTTCTGCCTTAGTGTCTGTGTGTGGACAGCTGAGGCCGCCAGCCCAGGCCCG